>NW_027266343.1:16070386-18470386 GCF_022045235.1 Haliotis cracherodii
CACTGGCAGTAAGCCAAGCCTTCATTTCATTTCATATCCACTCGTTAAGGTTTTGGGACCCATGACGATTCAGGGTTACAATCGGTCCTCAGCAACCCTTATTATGCTTACCGTAACAGGCCACTATGCTTGTCGTAAGAGGCGATCGGGTGGTCAGGCTCGCTGACTTGGTTTCATGCATGTCATCATATCCCATTTGCATGGATCAATGCTCATGATGTCAATCACTAGATTGTCTGATCCAGACTCGATTATTTACAGACTGCCATCATATAGCTGGAATATTGCTGAGTGGGGCGTCAAACAACAAACAAGCAAAAAGTTTTTGGCATTGTTTTTCTGCCAATCACTCCAATGATTCTACTTCAGATTTCTTAGTTTTGACAACAAAATGGGTGAAATAACATGCAATTTGTCAATAGAAATATTCAGCCTCAATTTCATCTCATTCATTACAAGAAAACATGTTTGTTTGTTTGTTGTTTAACGCCGCACTCAGAAATAATCCAGCTATTATGATGATGGCGGTCTGTAAATAGTCAAATCTGGACCAGACAATCCAGTGGTTGACATCACAAGCATCAATTCCAAAATTGGGATCAATGACATGCATCAACCAAGTCAGCGAGCCTCACCACCTGATCCCGTTAGTCGCCTTTTACGACAAGCATAGTCGCCTTTTACGGCAAGCATGGGTTGCTGAAGACCTATTCTACCCCAGATCTTCACAGGTCAGTTATGGATGTAAAAACAAGGATGATGAAAAAACAAGGATGTTTATGTAAAATCTTGTTCCAAGGTCATAAGAAATTGAATTTATATTGATGGCCCTGAGTCACATGTAAAAGGCGACTAACAGGATCGGGTGGTCAGACTCGCTGACCTGGTTGATGCATGTTATCGTATCCCAATTGCGTGAAACCCTCATGATGTCAATCACTGGATTGTCTGGACTCGATTATTTACAGACCGCCGTCATATAGCTGGAATAATGCTGAGTGCGGCGTTAAACAACAAACCAACAAACAAATAAAACATGGCTGCTTGAATCATTAAACTCTGGTAAGAAATACATTGAAGTACATTCAAGTCAATGGCTGTGTCTCTTTAGATGATTTTCTTCAATCTAACTTGAATTCTTCATCTACACTAGACTAAAGGCTTCTGTGCTTTGAGATGACATCAGTAGCAGTTTTGGAAATCAAATGCAGCATACCACATATCACCTTTCTGGGACCCATGTTCTTGTCTCGTAGCCACAAATTATAACTTAAGAGTCCCCTTTACTGGAAAATATGTACTGATAGATTATGAGACGGTCCCTGAATTTCCCCACGTCATCACTTTTCATCCAGGCTCTATGACAAGTTCTTTGCAAAAGCGACAGGTTAATCTTCCTCATCGCCAACTTTATTAATCGTCATCAATCATATGACAATCACATTTTTTATGCTGCAATTTTGCCAACAATATTCTCAGGAAATTGTCATTACGAAACGTTTAATAGAGGATCATAATGGACTGCTGAGGAATTAATCATATAAATGGCACATCCATCTAAGGCGTATTTAAAAGCAATAACAAACTTCTGCTGTTCTGGTAGTAGTGTTAAATTTTAAACAAGAAGTTTGTATGGATTTGTTCTCAAGTGAAAACATGATACTGTTGAGGTGAGGTGAAATGGAGTTCAACGTCGTCTTCAAGGTTATCGCACATACTGGTTTATAGTGACTTTTAACATCTTTTGGCATGATAGGAACAGGGATGATGATGACAAACCCCGACCTTCCGCTCTGTGACCACTAAACCACGGAGGTGGTCTACAATTGGTTTCGTCAACTAAGGCCTTTTAAGAAGTGACCTGTATATATGAGAATTATTAGAAAGCTAACCTGAATTCAACCAGAATAAAGGACATAACATATCATAGATATGTGGGCGTTATTGGTATGTGATGACTGAAAATGTCATCTGGAACTGCCAGCATTTAATAAGTTCGCGCTATTAAATGTCAAACAGTTTAACAAACCTTTAATTCAATCCTCCATGGCTTGTTATGATGGTAAAGTTTGTTTGCACTAAGAACTATTCCAGCAATATGATGGCGGACTGTAAATAATCAAGTCTGGACATGACAATCCAGTGATCGACATCATGAGCATCGATCCATGTAATTGGGATACGATGATATGCATCAACCAAGTCAGCAAGCCTGACCACCTGACCCCGTTAGTCGCCTTCTACAACAAGCATGGTCTCCTCTTTCGGCAAGCATGGGTTCCTGAAGACCTATTCTCTACCCGGATTGTCAGAGATCTATTGAGGTTGACCCAAGGTACGTTTGCATTGTGCAACAGGGGCATGGGGGATCAATTTGCATTAACTCCAAGATGTTAATTATAGGTCATCATTTGAATTATGCTGAAGACCAATCTCATTAAAATCAGATCTTAGTTCTCGCTGCCGCTAAACAAAGATATGAGGACATCCCATTACGGGTCACGTCAGACCGACCTTTCGCAAACTCTGACCGACCAATGGAATTACTGACAAGAAGTCGACATTAGCCAATAAGAAGGCAGCTTTCTCGTGCTTTACGGCACTAATTTCAAATTGGCGACAACGCTTCGAAACATATTTTGACAAATGCTCGCTTAAAAATTTCAAACCTGATTAAAAGAACATTCTCGAATGGCTAATATATGACCTAGAGTGTAAAGATTCAGTCGTTAAGCCCGTAACTATCGTTCGGAATAACCCGTTTTAAAGTTTTCGAGGCTGCATGATGAGAAATCACATTCCGACTGTCACTTTCATGATTTGGTAAACGACGCTCTGATTGGTCGGATGAAAGGTCGTTCTGACGTGACCCCAAATGGGATGTCCTCAGATCTTTGTTTAGCGGTAGCGAGAACTAAGATCTGATTTTAATGAGATTGGCTGATGACAACAATATTCCAGAAAAAGCACATTATTTTAGGAATGCTAAATAGTTCAATTGTCCAGGTGATCTGAAAGGTCATGATTCCATGCATGCTGAGTAAGTCATCATTCTAAGTGCTCCAAATATGTCATAACTCTAGGTGAGATAAACATTAATAAATAATAATTCCAGGCATGCTAAATAGGTCAATATTCCTTGTGCGCAAAGTAGGTCATAATTCAAGAGTGACATGAAAATAAACAAGAAATAATTCCAGGTGTGCTAAATAGGTCCTATTCCTTATGTGCAAAACTGGTCATAATTCAACTTGAGATAAACATTAACAAGTAATGGTCTCAGGCGTGCTAAATAGGTAATAATTCCAGGTGTGCTAAATAGGTCAATATTCCTTGCTGCAAAGTAGGTCATAATTCCAGGTGAGATAAACATTAACAAGTAATGATTTCAGGCGTGCTAATTAGGTCATAATTCCAGGTGAGATAAAAATTAATAAGCAATAATTCCAGGTGCACTAAATAGGTCAATATTCCAGGTGAGATAAACATTAACAAGTAATGATTTCAGGCGTGCTAATTAGGTCATAATTCCAGGTGAGATAAAAATTAATAAGCAATAATTCCAGGTGCACTAAATAGGTCAATATTCCAGGTGTGTAAATAGACATCATTTCAGGTGAGTTTAAATAGGTCAATATTTCATGCTGCAAAGTAGGTCATAATTCCAGGTGAGATAAACATTAACAAGTAATGATTTCAGGCATCCGTTAATTTGGTCATAATTCCAGGTGAGATAAAAATTAACAAGTAATGATTTCTCAGGTGTGCTAAATAGGTCAATATTCCTTATGTGCAAAGTAGGTCAAAATTCCAGGTGAGATAAATATCAACAAGTCGTGATTTTTCAGGCGTGCTAAATAGGTCAATAGTCTTTCGGTGCAAAAAGGTAATAATTCCAGGTAAGATAAATACAGATCTCTCATAAAAAGACAACATTTGTGACAAGTCACTGATCAAAAAAGACTATCTGATGAAAACTAATGTCAACATGATGAATTATTGACCGCAAGGCCAATGTAATATTAAAGAACAAGTTTTATATCCGATGTCTCACTGAATGATCTGATGTCATGATTTCACTTAATCAAGTCAATATGTCCTCCGCAAAGTAATCTGACCCGTTATGTCGTCTTGGAACCATTTACATCAAAAGGAAAGTACGGAAATTAGGAGAGATCAAGGAGGGAAAACAACATCCATTTAACTTGTCAGATAGGTGGGCGTATTAGGATGTGGGGTATCAGAATAGCCAACACAACATGTCTAATCAATATAACATTAATAAATCAAGCTAAAATATACCTTTTAATGCCATGTTGGATATTGAAGGTCTTGGCTTTGGGCAAATATTAACAAGCTAGCTCCTGATCTGCACAGCGATTACGACTTATGCTTAGATTGTTTTACAGTAAGTTTATCTGCATTTGTTTTCAAGGTGAGGTGAAATGAAACGAGGTTATGAAACTTAAATAGCGACCTTCATGCATGTTTGTGTGTGTTTGTGTCTGTGTGTGGGGTGCGGCTGTGTGTGGGTGTGTCTGCTTGTACCATTGTACTTGTCCGGATTGATGCCGATTTATAGTGCTGGCACACTGAGATACCATGCCCCAGTTTAACAGGCACAGTATACTGACTCCGAGCCGACCAGTCCTTGTTTTAGCCCTTTAGCCGAGTACCAGACAGGGTGACAACAAGTACCATCTTTTAATGTCTTTTGGTATGACGCGGCTGGGGATCGAACCCCGGACCTTCCGCTTTCCTGGTGGACGCTCTACCACTAGACCAAGGAGGCGGTCTGTTTTCGAGGGCTCAAGAGGCATCTCAAGTGAAGCATGAAATTCACTGTGCAGAGCTGTGCTCATGGCAAAGGAAGTGTTGATGGACCTTTACCTTGTGTGTGTCTTTACCGTGCGTGTGTGTCTTTACCGTGCGTGCGTGAGAGAGAGTGGCTGCTTGTACTAGTCCAGATTAATGCCAGTTTTAATCTCAGCTTATGAGATACCATGCCGAAGTTTAACAAAGATTCCCCAATCAGACACATTATACAGACTGAGAGCTTACCAGTACTTTCTTATCCCTAAATGCCAAATGCCAGGCAGAGTGACAATTACCACCTTTAAGTGTTTTTAGGTAAGATGCATCATGGGATAAAATTATCGACCTTCCGCTATCCGGGCAGATGCTCTATCTTCTTGACCATGAAGGCGGTCTCCAGGGAGTGCCAGAAACCTTACTGATCATGGCTTTGAATCCCAGGTACGGCCTGATTCGGACCAACAAGTTTTAAAATATTGAAATTTAATTCAGTTTTAATTGAGGGCAAGTAGATGTCAATGTACATTTGCTCTGGGTCCTGCACAACTGCAATGTTATTAAGACCGAAGGTTTGTGCTCACTACCGTTATACATAGATTTGAGAACATCCAATTACAGGTCATATCAAAATCAACTTTAGCAAACCAACCAAATTGAAATGAACAAAAGGAAGTCAACATTAGCCAATCAAAATGCAGCTTTCATGAGTTTAATGGCCATAGGTTCAAAATGTTGACTTCCATTCAAGACTACACTTTGAGAAATATATATATTGACAGAGTTCGTGATTTCAGATTTTGAAAACTGAACAAACGAACATTCTGGAATGTCTAATAGGAGGCCGAGATTGTATAGCAGTACTTCCCACAGGTTATGGAAAGTCTTCCATTTCAAAAGTGTATCTCATTGAAGCATGATTCTGTCATACAGTCCATAACCATCGTTCAGAATCCCGCCCTGTTTTAATAACCCGTTTTTATAACATTTTCAAGGTTGCATGATTAGAAAACACATTCCGACATTCATCTTTGCGATTTTATAAACAACGTTCTGATTAGTTGGATGAAAGGTCATTCTAGTGTGACCTTTAATACAAAGGTACAAAGCAGTAAGATCTGATTTTAATGAGACTGCCACAATTTTTTAAGAACTTTGTAAACCAGGACGATGCAAGGTGTAAGCTTGCAAGTGAAGCACAAAAGATGCAAAATTTCAACTCAATCACTTTTGTCCCAGCAACTCAAAGATTCCGATTAAGAGACCAATTTAACTGACCAATTAACCAATTTAATTTTGCTGAGGATCTATTCTAACCTGGAATTAACATTCCTATTGACCATTGTTATAGAAAATTGCCGTCACAGATGGTTGAACTCACTTAATCTCAACTCCATCACTCCTGCACCAAGCTGCTTGCACTCAGCTTGTTTGCGGGACACAGGTGGCCCAGTTGTCGCTGTGCAGTTGCCGAAAATATCCAGAATTAATAAACACAACAGGACACATATATATACCCTTCTATGATGCCGTATGGTGAACAATGGGTCCACAGACCTGACTTGGTAATCCCTCATCTGTGCTGCATAGTTACGCCTATGTTTATGGAGGAACCAATCTATTGGTGGGGCATCTAGAAGCAAGCCAAACTAATCATGCCAAAGCTGGTGATCCTACAATGTCATTAAATTTCTCGTGAGTAAGCAGACAAAACCGTAAAGCTTCATTACTGCGGCGGAGAGGTTAATTTGAGAAGATAAAAAATAGATCTTCACACTGGGGGATGGATGGTTATAAGTTTGACGTAACTAAGCATCAGCTACGTTTGTTTGTTTGTTTGTTTGTTTGTTTTGTTTCTTTGTTTTTTGTTGTTAAATGCAGCACTCAGCAATATTCCAGCCATATGACAGCAGTCTGTCAACAACTGAGTCTGAACAAAGACAATCCAGTGATTGACATCATGAGCATCGATCCACGTAATTTTGGCATACGATGACATGCATCAACCAAGTCAGCGAGCCTGACCACCCGATCCAGTTAGTCACTGTCTCACAACAAGCCTAGTCGCCTCTCACAACAAACTGGGTTGCTGAGGACCAATTCTAAACTGATTCTTTACAGATTCAAATGGAAAAATTCAATTTTGTATTGCTGATCCATCATCCTTAATTCCGCCTACACAAAAGACCCAGTTTAACTGGTGACAAATGGATTAATGGTGAATGAACATTGAACATGTATCATGCCACAACTGATATGTCAGCGTCGTTTTTCACTGATTAGTCCAATGATTAAGAACCAGATAAGTCAAGAAACCGGAAGGAAAGCCAATGGACTTGCTGAGCAGGGTGTATTTTGATAGTGATGCTAAGAGACTGCCACAGATATATGGGTTTACTCTGTATATCTACATGCCCATCTTGATCGTGGCTTCAGGTAAATGTGACAGGAAGTCTTGCAGCATAGGCACAATCGGCCTTTTCGTGATTCCGTAAGTACAGCGCTGCCACAACATGATTTGAAAGATTCAAATCTGGATTCTACCATGAATTTGGAATTTACTTGATTCTGATTGGTCAATCAGAGGCTATTAAATCACAATAAACCCCCTCTGATTGAAACAGCTAGATTGACCGCGCTAAATCTAACATTTGAAACCTCACGCTGCGTGTTCGGTTCCAAATTCAATTTAGCGGGGTTAAATCTACAGGTAACCTAGCTCTACATTGAAAACACAGTATGTTTATCTCCTAATTAAAACCCTCGATAACCATGCAGAGGATCTTTTATCAAAGGGACACAACTCTGCACAAAAAGTTGAGCTTCGACTCTATGGATAAACAAATGTAAGAAACATTACTGTGAACGTGTTTTGGAAAGTAATAATAATAATAATAGTAATAACAAGAGTCATTGAAATTGAAAGAACAAATCATCTACTTTAAGTCCAACTTGATGAGAGAATATCTATCTAATCTGTCTGCCGGAAACAAGAGTAGTTATACTAGCTATCAAAACAATACCATTGAATTGGGATTCGGAACTTTTTTTTCTATGTCAATATGAACAGACATAGAGTCAAACTTGTTGTCATGGAAAAAGAAAAATATTAATTCTGAAAATCCCTAAATAGCAAAAGGCACCATTTGACAACCTGGTCTTTGTGTGAGCAAAGTGTCATGAAAGAATACCTTTTAGTTTTTGGAGATAGGGCCCGGTTATACACAACACTATTAATAGAGTCAAAGTCAAACTTGTTGCCATGGAAACAGGAAAAAATGAATTTTTAAAAGATTCCTAAATAGCAAAAGGCACTACTTCAACCCTTGTTTGATACATGTACCAAGTTTGGATGAAAAATGTTGAATATATTTTTAATTCTCCTCCGGAAACTACACCTACCCTGTTTCAGGTCTAACTTGTTTCCATGGAATTAGGGAAAAAGCAAATTTTGAAAGATTTCTAAATAGCAAAAGGCACCACTTCAGCCCTTGGTTAATACATGTATCAGTTTTGGTGGTTTTCAAGCTGTGCCTTAGAAACAAAATCCACCCCTTTCTGAGACTAAGTACAAATGCCGTTTCCATGGAAAATCGAGAAAAATTAAATTCCAAAAATTCATAAAGAGCAAAAGGCACCACTTCAGGATCTGTTAGATATATCTTCCAATTTCTGCTGAAAAATAATTGAACGGTTTTCAAGCTGTGCTCCGGACATGAAATAATTACGGATGGATGGACGGACGGACTGACAGACACATGAGGTAACGACAAAATCCCCCGCATCAAATGTGGGGGGATAATAAATCTATTTATGATGCGCCACATTCCATTCACGAAATGATTATGCTCATGGCGATAACGAAACCATTATCACATGATCACCTTGGTCAGGATCAGTGTGTAGCTGGTTTTCATTCTCAGTTGAGACATGTCTTGGGTTGAGTGTAAGCCTTGGACTTACTCTGACACAGAAGCTCCCCTAGGGATCGGATATCAACAAGGAAGTGTTTCAGAGCGTTTACTTTCATGTGCTGAAAAGACTCTCTGCACACAAAACTGTCAGTCAAATCAGTCAATCACATGTCACTGCTGGAGCCGGGGGGGGGGGGGGCGCACTGGCGGCCCAGTCGTCTAAGGCGCCACGATTTGCTGTGCAGAGTTGCGTCCCTTGGGCATAGAGAAACCTATGATTGTGGGTTCGAATCCCAGTTCGCCCCGATTATGTTTCTTGGTTTGTCAGCACCATGCATACCTGTGCTCGTGGGTTTCACAGAAGTGGTAAACGTCTGAGACCTGCAAAACTTCGGGCTTTCCTCCCACATTAAGCTGACACGTCATCATATAATTGGAATACTGTTAAAAGCGGCGTTAAACCCAACTCACTCACTCACTTACTCAGTGCTGGAGCCAGTGAAACATGGGCTGTAGAATAATCCATGTTATTACCCATCAGGTTAGAAGTAACAGAATCCATAAAAATCATATGTGCACTAGCATCATTTTAAGCGCACCAGTGTATTGTTGACGTCATATGAATGTTATTATGACTAAGGTTGGAATGACATCACACTGGAAGCGATGTCATAGCTGAAGATAGTTGACACCATGCAAGAATTGGGTTTTTCTAAGACAGAGATTGTGATTAGTGCATTTTTCTAGAGGGGAGCTGAAAAGCATTAAGAAATAATGGATAATAAAGCATTTTAACACTTGCATCTGCATTATACTGATTTTACAAAAATCATATAAGAATTCATGTACAATCCTCTCTCTTGCTTGAGAAATACAAGAATTCCGACACTCGTTTTGTAAATCAGTACGACACACATGCTCATACAATTTTTTTTATGTAATACGCAAAGTGAGATTGTCTTAAACTCCAAATTTGAGGGTCTTAACCAGCACTGGTTATAACAAGACGTCAGGAACATTGGTCCCTTCTGAAGAATTGCCTGTCCAAAATACAAAAATGGTCAGGGCGCTGATAAAAGACTTTCCCTCCCTTTTGTTAGACAAGGCTCAAATATCATGACTTTAAACTAAATTAACCTTCTGTGTTGTATAAGACAATGTTCTTCTATTCATATAAACATTGTAACATCTTATTGACACCATAGACTAATATTGAGCTCAAAAGCTGTTTCTGGGCAAGAGGAATTTTCGATATCAAGTTTTCAATGTAGATCATTTAAATATTGGAATAAAAACATTCAAAACATACAAATATACATTTTCAAATAAAACAAATAACACTTGAGACTTAACTTGAAACTAAATCATTGCCCTTCTGATAAATATTGATGCTTATTAATGTTTAATTGATAATTCCATAGCCTAAAGAAAGGTTTTCAAATTTTGACTGTAAAAAAGAGATACCTATCAAGAAAAAATTCATTCACAGAAAAAGGTTTGAACAATTTCCCTGCTTCTTCTTTGTCACAATTATGTTTCAGAGATACTTTTTGCTCCTTCATCAAGTACCTCTGAAATGTCGTGACAAAGAAAAGAAGAAGTTGCTCAGCCATAAAAAGTGCCATGTATTCATGTTCTTCCAACTTCTAAATGCCAATCAAAGACTCTATGCCGACAATGATTCATAGACATGGTCAAAATTATTATCACAAAAAACGTGAAAAAATATGTAAATTAAAGTTGAATGAAAAACCTTTCTAATTTCAAGTTCTGCAACAGTAAAATCACAACTTCTTTCAAGTCAACCATGGTCCACATCAGCGTGCAAACTAATCTTAAACATCTATCAATTTTTTATCAACAAAAATATTTTTGCCCTGCATTATTGATCACACATCAACATAATCATAAATTAATTATTTATTTTCATCCTGGCCTGCCCTGCTACAAAACTGTCACATCAATTCAATTTCTCCAAAGTATTAGGGACCAGCCATTAATTCACTACAGGGATGGGTGGTTCCGAGGTTTTTGATGCAGTTACCGTATATCTCTGTGTATAAGGCGTGTTTTTCATACCTAGAATTAGGGTGCTTTCAAGGGGGGTCGTCTTATACACTGGGTTGAAGAGTTTTGATGTTTTTTTCTCAACATTACAGTGGCCAGGTAACACCGGAAATACCATGTCAACAAATCTGTAATGAAGTTTTCAAACTAATCATTCAATTACACTGTCTGGATATAAAAAAGTGTTCATTATATGTCTGGACTGATGTTTGTAATCTATTTTATTAATTTTATTCAAAAATTTCATTCAAAAAGTTCATTCAACACTGTTAACGTTCATTTCGGAAAAATTGTGTGTGAAGTGACTCACTGTTATCTACAACAACCAGAGTCATATTACCGCTATTGATGCCCTGAAACGAACTTTAATGAATAGAGAATGGATACATATATATCATAAATGTCATACCTTGATGCGCTGAGAGTCATATTTGTTGTAGTTTGATTATTATATGACAACAAAGTTTTCACTATCGCGAGCGTGGGTGCATCGACGGTGATTGGGCAAATTATTCCATATGACAATATCCGGCAATAGCAATCAGCTGTACCAAAGTGCTATACTCTTATAGTTCTTAATTTACGGTATGTAGTGAAAACAATGACCTTCCCCTAATGCCTAACGTCATATTTCACAATGACCCTCCCCATGTCCTTGTACTTTTTTTAATGACCCTCCCTGAAAAGACAAAATACAAAAGAACTATATATTTCATAATAAAATATCATTTTTTCATGAGCCTCGCAAAATATGAATTATATTTTATGACCCTCCCCTCGAGACCACAAATAGTAAATAATGACTGGTCCCTTGGGTGGAGAAAAATGTGTATGTGTTTCTTTCTGAGTGAGTGAGTGAGTGAGTGAGTGCTTAAAGCCTCATCACCAAATCTAGCAGCTATTCCCGATGATCCTTGTGTGTGTTGTCCTTTGAATCATTCGTGATTCATGTGAATCACATCTGACAACAGTTAATGTACGCAAGTTCTTTGAATCATTCATGATTTATGTGAATCACATCTGACAACAGTTAATGTACGCAAGTTCTTTGTACATCTTGCTAAAAATAAACCACAAACGAAAACCTCCTGCCTGACAATTGGAAAGATTTGGATGAAAAAATAATAAATAATTTATAGTGACCGTATTTCAATAGACATGAAAGACTTATCACAGCAAATTGTTTCTTTTATATCCATTTCCAGACTTATGGAAAAAATTAACCTGATTTGAGCCAGACAGACAGAACAAACATTCATAACAATCAACAAGACCTATGTAATTATCCCCGGTTCCTGCTGGTCTTGGAATCAAGGAAATCAAAGAACTCTATCAAGGAACCAAGGTCTCTGGCTGCAGACCAAATTAGATTGGCGTTGTGTTTCTCCTTTTATCAATAAGCGAGAATAATAACCTGCTGGGGTTCTGTATTTTGGACCAGCTGTGAATTTCGGTCAAGTTGTCGTACCACATTGTTCAAGACTTCCAGGAACCATGGTCAAGCTGTTTCCCTTCTTTGTTGATTGCTTGTTCATGATGCACTAAACTGACAATTTATAAGCCAGGATGAAGAGCAGCCAAGGAAGATCATGAATAGCTCAGTAAACAAGCATATTTCATTTTCAAAACATAAACTATTTATTTTGTCAGTCCAGGCCTATCCAGGTACACATTACATGTCACGATGTGGTGTCAACTTAACCCTTGTTAGAAATAAGTCTCTGATTACACAGCTGTGCGTGGATGCAATGTAGGATGGGATGCCTCACAGGCAGCTTTGGAGGTATACTCCCCAGGGAGCTGAGAATGAAATCGACTGCACTCTGATCCTTTGCCTGCTGTAAAAATAATGTAAAGTTCCTGTGAACTGCCAAGTTGGAACTTATTAACATATTATTATTCGTTATAAAATACAAACAATCATTTTGAATTAACTTTTCATATCAAATAGCATATGTTTCTCTGCTTAACATCATAGACACCCACTAAGATCATAGTATCATAAGGTATGGATAAGATGGCAATATTAAAACTGTTAACCTTCTACCGCCTCATAAGGCAGCTTGGGTTGTATACTCCCCAGGAAGCTGAGAATGAAGTCTAGCGCACAATGATCCTTTGACCAGTGTAAAAATAAGGTAAAGTGCCTGTGAACTGCCAAGTTGGAACTTATTAACATATCATTATTTGTTATAAAATAAAAACAAGCATTTTGAATTAACTTTTTATATCAAATAGCATGTTCCTCTGCTATACATCATAGACACACACTACAAATCATTGTATAGGTATAGATAAGATGGCAACATTAAAACTGTTAACCTTCTATACTCCCCAGGAAGCTGAGAATGAAATATGAGTGCACACTAATCCATTGACCAGGGTAAAAATAACCATGTAATGACATGTCTCTCAGCATTCCCTTGGCGGATAGAATGGCACATAATGAATAGGGTCGTGTATAAATAGAAACAATATTGTATTGCATTATATTGCTATACAGGTATCTGTATTGTCATATATTGGGAGATAAAAGTGTATTGCAGTATTCAGGTGTAGCAGAAATACTGAAAGGTCCTAATAATCAACATATTGTTTAAAAATATACCATATAATAAGCGCCCAGGGCGCTCTCAAAATTAGAAATTAGGCTCTTATTAGAAGGTTATTTTGGTGAGAAAAAAAAACGAGTTGAAAGATAAATTTCATGGTTTATGCTGACAGCCTGAAATATTTATATACGACAGATATATTTTTCCAGAATTTAATTGCCCATAATTAAGGGTGCATATAACACAAAAGTGCGTATTATACACGAATAAATAAGTCTTGTGTACATTGATCAATCGGAAGGGTGCTAATTGGGATTGTTCACTGGCAAATATCTTAGCAAATTAGCCGTGGGCGCTTATTATAGCGGGGCACTTATTACGTTGAATACAGTATTTTTTTATTATTACAGCAAGGAAATGTAAAAAAAATCCTACTTAACAACAAAATATAAAACAAAATACAGTAAACTATGTTTATAACGAAAAACTGATGGGTATGATGAATGTATTGTTTGGTCCTGACCATTTAGTATATACCGTATTCGACGTAATAAGCGCCCCGCTCTAATAAGCACCCACAGCGATATTTGTTAATAAACTGCGAAATTTATCTTTCAACGATCTGTTTTTTTCACCAAAATTCTATTCTAATAAGAGCCCCCTATTTCTAATTTTGAGAGCACCCTGGGCGCTTATTACATCGAATACGATATATATGCTAGCTGTTACGGGTGACTATTGAGGCATTTTTTACTATTGCCATACTATTGCGATAGTTAAAACAACTATTGCGATACTATTGCAATAGTGGCCATACTATTGGGATACTACTGCGATAGTTTTCACTTGCAATTATAGCAGGCTATAGCAGCATATATTTCAGCATTTTGACTGACACCATCAAAATAATTATAACTTTCTGATACTATTTGTAAAGAAAACAAGAAATGAGAGGAAAACAAGTTCAAATTGACCTCTCAAAAACATTTTGATACAAAATTTCACTTCATGTAACTGTAACATGTAATGTCTTAGGTTACTGCAGTGTTTTAGCACCAATGTGAATGAATGTGATTGAATGACTAGTATTTGACTATACAAACTGTCAAACTCTTTAATTGTCACATTGGCATTCACTGAATGACTAAATGCGATTCAACATATCAATTACGAAACAAAGTTGACAAAAACTGACATGTGGCGTCCGCCATCTTGTCAATGTTGCCTAGCGACGAGTAGCTAAGGGACGTAACTCTAAATCAAGCAGATAAAGTAGTGCAATCCAAACGAAAGCACGCCTGAGGTTAGATGATCATAGGAGTTGTTTCTATGTTTCTTAAGAAAGTAAATGTACCAAACAAATTAACTATCGAAACTATCGATAGTTAGACAAACTATCGCCAATAGTATCGATTGTTTCAAGTTGCAATCAATAGTGTACTATCATGAGACAAGCAATTGCAATCAATCGATAGTTCGATGTATCGTTACACCACTACTAGCTGTACGTATGCTTATAACGAACTATGGTTACACCAAACTAAAATTAGTGGTCCCTTTGAATTTGTTATGACCGTAGTTTACTGTAATACTAATTTGCACAAGTGACATTTTATCCATTACTCTTTTAAATTCCCTGATCGTCTTCGCGTCTGTGAATATTTAAGCACATCCATAGACTACAAATACATTCCTTTCTGTTCTGTGAACCAAACACAGTAACAGTACCAGCTTAGTGACAAACAGCATGAAGTATGACACAGTGGACTGACATCAACAGATTTTATGTGTCACAGGTCTCTGTGGAGATTCCATCATGGACAGCAGGACTCAGTTCCTAATCCAGTAGCCTTGCTCCAAGGCTAGTGGAAGAAAAGTCCATGGATGTGTCGTAATTCTAGCTTCCTAATAGGCAATTTAAGTCTAGATATGTGGACGGTAAGGACTCCAGTCTCTTATAGGGACAACAAGTTCTTATTATTTTACATAATCTAGAAATTATGACTTAAACTAATAATTATTGCCTTAGAGACTTGTGCAAGTCTACTAATCCAGCTGCTATTGTGTATCAGCCATTCTGTTAAGGTCAGCTTCTCATCAGATAACAGAAGCATCGTAAAAACACACAATTCTACCATGAATTTTGAATTTACTCGATTCTGACTGATCAATCAGAAGCTATTAAATCACAATAAACCCCCTGTGATTGAAAGAGCTGGTTTGATGGCCGCATCACTGTTGAAGCTAATATTCATAGAATAGTACTATTTTCGGTCCTTGTCGTTAGGCATATTTAAATAATTATATCTACAATTACAGGCTGCGCCTGTGGTTCCAAATTCAATTCAGGGCGGTTAAAGCTACAGGTAACCTAGCTCTACATTGAAAAAACAGTATGTTTTCTCCAAAATGGAACGGAAAACTGCTCAAACATTTCACGACAAAATAAATATAGCAAACCATTTCCATTTCTTTTATTATTAAGCAGCCAATAAATATTTCTCAAATTCAATATTTTACGAATAGGCATCTTTTTTTAGTTCCTTTGATACTTTCTGGTTATTTTCCATAAGTGAACGGTCTGTGAAATTAGTTAACAGACTCAAGGGGTCGACATATCATCATAACTACTAAAAAGAGAATCTCATTGAGTGTCTTCCGAGATTGAATATATCAAAGACTAGTTGATAAAAGTTCTTATTTTTATCAACAAGCCAAATGATACACTTGACCTTTTAAGACACTTGGATGAGATCATGTTTATCATCCAAGATCATTCTTAAAGCGTATTTTCTTTGTTAATAAAAATAAAACCTAATTACTATGATATACCATCCTAAACTGAAAATGTCAAACCTTTAAATATAATTAGTGTTCTGTTTATGATAAACAGAGTATCCACATTCAAAGTTGAGCAGAATATAAGTGAGTGAGTGAGTGAGTTGGGTTTAACAGCTTTTAACAGTATTCCAGTTATATTGTGGCGTGACAGCTTAATGTGGGAGTAACCCAAAGTGATGCAAGTCTCAGACGTTTACCACTTTGGTGAAACCCACGATGACGGGTATGGTGCTGACAAATCTAGAAACATAATCGGGTCAAACCGGGATTTGAACCCACAACAGTAGGTTTCTGGCGTGCCCAAGGGACGCAACTCTGCACAGAGAATCGCGGCGCCTTAGACGACTGGGCGACCCGTGTCCCCGAGTAGAATATAAACTCTTCAAAAGGATCAACTAGCTATATAACACGTCAGATCAATAGTCTGACCTTCCAGTGATTATCATTTGACTTAAGGCGGAAATGGATCCTGGTTTGTGAGGTGATATCCCCTCCCTGTCCCACCGCACCACCCCCACACAGCCCGTACATCACAATCTGTCAAATATTATCATGATCTAAGGAGACAGTGACAACAATTCCTCGATGACCTCACATTTCTAAAAGTTAAATATTGAAAGGTCACATTGAAAAAATACCTCCGCTATCTTTGGACACACTTTTTTTAGTTTTCGTTTCACTGTCACTGGCCCGCCGCTCCTACTGAAAAGCAGCTGCTCTAAGAAACAATTAAACCTAAAAATATATTTTTTTATTAAGTCTCCCACTAGTAATAGAGACCTTATACAATAAAAAAAAGTCACATATGAATTCCTGGTCTACTATGAGTGATTCAAGAGCACACTCCGGCGCAGCGGTGACTCAGCATAACACCACTGCTACAGGCTAATTTGCATATCACGTGACCAGACTTTTCTCTTGTTTGTAAACAAACACGCTTTTTCTGAAATTAGCATAGTACGGAATAATGCAAGTACTTGGGGGCGCTTAACATATTGTTTGACATAATTATATAGATATCCTACTACAACTGCGACAGTGAGTTGCATGACAATATATATTTATGCATCAAAGTGACCGTATCACTAGCTCTCCGTTGGGCTTCGATGACAGCAGGTGGAGCCGTACAACCAAGGTAAACAAAGGATAACTACAACAAAAACAAGTAGATTTTCACGATTTAGCATACTTTCTTAATGAACAGTAACCATTCTTTGACATTTGTTGATGAAAATGTGTAGACTTGTCAAACATGAAACGGATGAAAAGCATATGCAATATCTTGAATGGACTGTGAAAGATGTGACGAATCGTCACATGATGCTGGCCTGTGGCAGAGGTACTATACTGGCTGAGTGAATAAATAAATAAAAATGAATGAATAAATAAATAAATAAATAAATAAATAAATAAATAAATAAATAAATAAATAAATAAATAAAATAAATAAATAAATAAATAAATAAATAAATAAATAAATAAATAAATAAATAAATAAATAAATAAATAAATAAATAAATAAATAAATAAATAAATAAATAAATAAATAAATAAATAAATAAATAAATAAATAAATAAAATAAAATAAAATAAATAAATAAATTTCGACCGCCATTTCTCTGGAATAAATCAGTGAAACATAAAATTGAAAAAGTGTGGCCTAATGAGTGTTCATGTCAAACTCATTGAAATTGCAGAAACCAATTGTTTGTACACACTCAAACTACATCTTGTACCCACATTGATTACCTCCATTGTAATAAAGGTGTTAACCATGAATTCCACAAACAGTTTCACGTCTTGAGGACAGAGTATATTCAAATAAAGACAGAATTATATCACACTGAGGGATTAGCTCCAACTTATGCTTACAAAGTCAAGATGTTTTGTTTTAGTAGAGATTTATTGATATCAAATTATGATTAGAAATTGTTTTAGACTAAATATGTTACAGTTAATGATATAACCACCATATTGTCTTATTATTGACATATAACCCGTCAACAAAATATATTTGTCTAAATCCATAATTTGTCAAAGCTCATCAAGAAACTGTTGCAGTTATCACCTAAAAATCAGATCAAGGCCAGCTGAAGACTTTGTCCAATTGCCGTAGTCATTTTTGTTACTTTAGATAGTTAGTTTGTTTTTTTCATTGTTATTTAAAACCACACTCAGCAATATTCAAGCTATATGACGGCAGTCTGTAAATAATCGAATCAGGACCACACAATCCAGTGATTGACATCATGAGCATTGATCTACGCAATTAGGATACGATGACATCCATCAACCAAGTCAGCGAGCCTAACCACCCGATCCTGTTAGTCGCCTCTTATGACAAGCATTATTAAGTCGTCTTTGACAGCAAGCATGGGTTGCTGAAGACCTATTCTACCCCGGATGTTCACAGGTCTAGAATGATAAGGTAGGTTCAAGATTAAGTGTGTTTCTGCATGGCACACTAATGAAACACATTTTTTATTTTTTATTTTTTTTAGGAGACACACATAGTGTCACTCACCATGTCATCAATGTAGAGCTAGGCTGCCTGTAGATTTAACCTTGCAAACTTTAATTAAGAACTGAACTCGCTGTGTGAGGTTTCAAATAATAAATTTAATGTGGTTAAATCTACAGGAAGCCCAGCTCTAAATTGAAAATATGTATGTTTATCTCTATTCTACCATGACAAACTTAAACGTGAACTTGTTTGAGTTAACCTTGATACTGAGCAAAGCGGCATGGATTTGCATCAATGATTATCGATCTGAATTAAGGAATCACTGATAACAGCCCTAATTTAAACAGAGTATGATCTCCTGTTTTCATACAGATCGCTAATATCTGTCCATATATTTGACTGCGCACAATTGTAGGGGCGGGTAACTCTCCATTTGTTCCATCTCTAATTCAGATTCTTTTATTAAACTTACCAAATATCTCCTATGTGTATTTAGAATACAGGAAGAATTGTAAACTCTTTGTAACCCTCACTAGACAACATTTGTAACTATATTCGTACAAAGACCATGGTCTCTGATTTGTACTAAGGGTCTTTTAAGGCCTGAAATATGAATAAACTCATTTATATCTTGTATCTTGAATAATTTATTTCTGGGACTAAATGTCAGCAAAGCATGGTACCTCAGTGGGCTAGCACTATAAAACTTGCATTAGTCCAGACTAGAACAATCAGCCACACACAAAAAGCACGCACATATGCATGCACGTCGCTATATATTAGTGCAATAGTCTTGAAAACAACTTTAAACCCCATTTCACCTCACCTCACTATTATTTTCAGTTACCAGCCTACAGTTTCACATGTTGCAAGTCAATAAAAAGCATATTAAAGTGAAGAATTCCACCTGTTGTATTGTTCAACCCAACGTCTTTTTTTTTTTTAATAGCTATTCCAAGCTGTCACCATGTTCTTTCACACATGCTCGATTTCATCACAAATTACCTGCGCTGCACAGCACAAAATAGTCTTTGTTACCATCGATCTTAGGATTTACGATCAACTTTACGATTATACTTTACTGATGGGGCCTATTCCACATGGGTTCTTTCTCCAATCGCCTACAGTGCCGATTGCCGACAGAAAAGCTGTTTTTTAGTGCACTTTGCCTACACTATGATGATGATGATGATATTTGTTGTTTAACGCTGCACTCAGCAACATTTCATCTATATGACAGCTGTCTGTTAATAATCAAGTCTAGAACAGACAATCCAGTGATTGACATCATGAGCATCGATCCACGCAATTGGGATATCATGACATGCATCAACCAAGTCAGCGAGCCTGACCACCCGATCCCGTTAGTCGTCTCTTACGACAAGCACAGTCGACTTTTACGGCAAGCTGAAGACCTATTCTACACTGGATCATCTTGAGCTATGAAAAATGCACCCCTTACATTAATTGTGGACCAGTCCAAAGTATTTTGTGTGTTATTACTACCTTACTCTCTGTTGAAAAACATGTGAGTTGCTTTGAAACATGTTGTTGTTTATATATTTCCTTTCAGCACCTGGTAGATGAACAGGAACTCAGTGCGTTTTCATATGTAATAAATCCTTTGAAAGAAATACATTATCAAATGAAAGACCCCTACCACGAAAGAAGATGTACTGTGAACTGGAGCAATGTATCGTCAGGCTCAAGGAACATCTACAGATTGGTGTCGTGAGCTCACTCCAGTTCCTTGATGCTGATCGGCTACGGCTGAAACTGGACTAACTTTGAACTGACACTGTCTAATAATAACAGTGTCAAGTATTACAAGTATTCAAGTATTATAAGGGTTGGATTTCATATTTTCATTGTAATGATAATACAAATATCAAATGTTTTTCATTATCAAATATATATATGTCTAATAATGTTTTTGGGGGATCAAATCTTGGATTTTACATTGTGAGAAGTATCAAATATTTGTTATCAATTTTCTATTATGTTCATATAAAATAAACTACAAGTCGGCTAAAAGTCTAAAATTAGTCCTTGTCTGCATGTTGACAATGGCATTGCATGGATGAGTTCATTACGGTACAGGGGTGAAGGTTTTGTTACTGTGTGCCTTGAAACATGAAGCTGTTTTGATAACACTAGGCAAAGTGCACTGTAGGCAGTACGAGAAGACACCTTCCACATGTACTTAGTGGTCTTGGTATGATTGTGACGCAGGTTGGGTATAAGATGGTAATCTTAGCTAAGATAATAATATCTTAACCTCTTAGTGCTATATAGACTTACTTTCTATCAGTGATCATGCTAACACTGCAAGGAGAGAAGTCAACTGGGTTTAACATCGCATCCAAGATTATTGCACTTATATAGCGAGTGCATGCACGTGTGTGTGTGTGTGGATGCTTGTACTAGACCAGACTTATGCCGATTTTATAGTGCTAACTCCCTGAGAAACCATGCCATAGTTTAACATGAATACCCCACTCAGACACAGTATACTGACTCCGAGCCTTGTTTTCGCCCCTTAATGCCGAGCGCCAGGCAGGGTAACAACAAGCACCATCTTTTAACGTATGTTGGTATGACTCGACCTGGGATCGATCCCCTAACCTTCCGCTCTCTGGCAGACGCTCTAAACTAGACCATGGCGGCAGTCCTGTCAGAAGTCAGACAGTGAGTGACTCTGGTTAACCTTGAAATATAATCGGGGCAAACTCATAGCTATACTAGCCTGGTAAAGATAATTGTTGTGCTACAACAATGGGGAAATTGGGAATTTTGAACCATCCCGCTGGAATTTGTACTAGCCTCGGGAGAGTGGGCGAGTGTAAAATTCTAACTCTGCTTAAATGAGTGAGTGAGTGAGTGAGTGAGTGAGTGAGTGAGTTGTGTTTGACGCCGCTTTAAACAGTATTCCAGTTATATCACGGCGTGTCAGCTTAATGTGGGAGGAAAGCCCGAAGTGATGCAGGTCTCCGACGTTAACCACTTCAGTGAAACCCACGAGCACGGGTATGGTGCTGACAAACCTAGAAACATAATCGGGGCGAACCGGGATTCGAACCCACAATCATAGGTTTCTGGCATGCCGAAGAGATGCAACTCTGCACAGCCTTAGATGACTGGGCCACCTGTGTCCCCGCTTAGTTAACAAGACAATACACTTGATAATCTTTATCCCTGCATATAAAACAACGCCTAGCAAAACAAGAAATATGGTCGCTTTGAAGCGAGGTATAAAGGAGTTATTCTGCATCTCAGAAATCCATGTGCAGCCTCACTTGCTTGTGGTGGGGTATAAGAGATTTATTCCCCCGCTGAGACATTTATTCCCCTGCAGTATTTGACAAATCAGATCTCATCATTCTGACATGGAGGTTTGATAATATGTCTTAGACAGGCCTGATCAATAACTCTTTTGTTTTCTAGATTTTTCCCAAATCTTAAAGGGAAAAGGAAAAACACTACAAGTCATGAAACAATTTTAAAAAAAACACTTCATGAAATAAATTGAGCTGCAATAAATAAGGTCTAAAATGCTGTTCAATTGCATTTTGCTAATATTGCATATTACAGTAAATAAACAAGCAAAATGCTGTTCAAAATTAACATATTTTTAAACACCCTTTTTTATCTTATCCTTTGTAATTAGCAGGGTTGATCAGGAACAGAACAATTAACATAGACACACCCAAAAACATCACAATAAATCACTCCCATCACCGATTTTTCATAATCCCTAAGATAAAAAGGAAATCAATGTTTTATCTAATTGTCACTAATCAAGATTATTATTCATGCTGATCAAACACACATTGTTCCGGGAAGCTAACTCAATGTTGATATTACATCAGCATGATGATCCTGAGAATAAAATCTGGTCAGTTGAAAAAGAGAAACCTTTGATGGTGATTTAACATGCTCGTGATAATACATGTACAAGCTCTGCTGGTGGATAAGCAGAAGAAACTAGATCAATGATGTGAAATAAATGATCCCTCTCAGGTTGTTGAGCTGTATGACGTCAGTCTTGTTTGTTGTTTCTTTGATAGGCATTTAGTTGGAGTACTAAGTAAGGATAACAATTTATGGATGAAAAACTTCTTTATTACAATTAAGAGTGACGTTTCGGTGTAGGTTCTAACGCCGTTATCAAGCCAGAGATATACAGTGAGTGTGTGAGTGACTATGGTTTTACGCCGCTTTTAGCAATATTTCAACAATATCACGGCGGGGGACACCAGAAATGGGCTTCACACATTGTACCCATGTCAGGAATCGAACCCGGGTCTTCGGCGTGACGAGCGAACGCTTCAACCACTAGGCTACCCGACCGCCCCAGAGATATACAGAGTGTGGGTGACAAGTATATACAGGTAGGAGGCAATATTTATACAGAAGACTAGATATCAGATATTGTTATACTGGAGTAGAGAAGCCTGTTATTTACACACAGGGGTCTTGACAACAATCATCGGTCAAGTCAGTGACATAAATATAGAATGTAGCCAGTGATAAACAACAGGATTATGGCTGATTGGGGTCTTTGATGAGTTGATGGTACGCCAGGTGTATGTAAAAGCCTTGGTCAGGGTTGATTGACGGTTTGCTTGATAACAGTGTTAGAACCTACACCGAAACGTTGCTGTTAAGTGTAATAGAGAAGTTGTTCATCCATAAACACAATCTAAGCAGTCGGGGTGTGATGACACACGAGCTATCAAGTCAATGACACTGACCACCCAATCCATTAAACTGCATCTTACAACCAGAATAGGTTGCTCAACACTGGCACAAAAAAAAATTTGAAAAAGCACTATTTCAGGGGTCTCTTGCTCTGAGAACCTTTTTCCTTGTAAATTTCCTATGGATTAGGCCACTCGCACAGAGTAAACGTCGCCACTATCAATCTTACTCGCTAGTCTTGAAACCCTCAATAGTGGATGTTCAAATGAACAAGACTCCTGTCTTCATCTGTAAAAAGGCATAGACTTCAGGATTTTAAGATTTCAAGATGCTTCCATTCACCAATATTTGGTCTGGGGACTCACACCTGAGAGTACAACTTGTGCTCATGCAACTTTTACCTGTGTGTGGATGTATTGAAAAGGCTACAACAGATAAATACCAAATCCTACTATTTTAAGACATAGAAGGAAAATGACACACTAACATTTTCTAGTTTGTTTGTTCATTGTTTAATGCCGCACTCAACAGTATTTCAGCTATATACCTGAAATTATCAGAGTGCTTCTGAATTCAAAATTTACAATTATACAATATATCAAGTCATGACAGATTACCTATATAGAGTAATATGAAAGAATCACAATGTCATGTCATGACAGATTATCTATAGAAACATGAAAGAATCAAAATGTCATGCTACAACAACAGATCAACTATAGTAGCATGAAAGACTCAAAATGTCATGTCATGACAGACTATCTGTAGTAACATGAAAGAATCAAAATGTCATGCCACGAAAACAGATCAACTTTAGTAAAATGAAAAAATCAAAATGTCATGTCATGATAGATTATCTATAGTGACATGAAAGAATCAAAATGTCATGTCATGACAGATTATCTATAGTAACATGAAAGAGTCAAAATGTCATGCCATGAAAACAGATCAACTATTGTAATATAAAGAATGTGTGTTCTTTAACTTCTTTTGAGTAGTATACATTTTCACACACAAACAGCTCAGCGGAGTGCACTGAACATAAAGTCTGTCTTCATACTTATAATTTTTGAATTATTGAGTCAATATTGATAGATTGATTGATTTAGTTTGGGGTAAACAGAAGTTTTTAGTTAAGTCAATAAATCTTTAAACTGAGCATGGCCAAACCAGATATTGCAAATATATCTCACAGAAATACGTTCTGTGGTTTAAACATATTTATTTTCACAAAAGTGTGAAAATGGATTGGTAAACAAGCGAAGCGCTTATGTTAATACCACTCCATTACACATGGGACATATTACATTGAATGCAACAATGAAGGTTAGATGTAACAAATAAATTGTACATGCCAAGCTAGATGTATATATATAATAAATCTAGTTGCAGTTTATTTTGAACAATCATTTAACTGAAAATCTGTTTTTAATATAAAGTGTTGAATAGAATCTAATATTAGCATTTGCTCTTCCTTACTCAAATCCGAATTTCCGCATAGCACTGTTTGTCAAGAATAACCATGTTGGTAAAAATACATTTCATTTCAAAGAGCATAGTTATTTGTACACACAAAAAAGAAGTGTACAGCATCTTCGGTATGATATCCACAGGAACAAGTTTTTGTATCAAATATATATATATTATACTGATCTGCGTTAAGATCCCTGCAGCCAAGCCTGAGGCGACTGTGAATGATTTGGCATAATCTGCTTCCATAATTTAAATCCCTGTGTATACCATTATCTCCCTTTACGTGAAGCAAATTCTAAAATTGTGTAACGGTCTCTGCCCCCGTTTTGTTTTCTGGTAACATATTCCAAAGTTGTGTTGTAGCTGGTATAAATGAATCTGCATAAGCTTTTGTTTTACACTTCACTGTTTGAAGATTAGTTTTACCCATTAAGTCATAATTTGTGTTTTCCGAAACTGTATTAGGAATAAGCCATTGACATCAGTCAATTAGAAAGCAGCTTTCTCGAGCTTTACGGCACTCGTTTCAATCTGGCGACTTCCATTTCAGATTACGTTTGAATAATATGTTGACACAGTTCTCGATTAAAATTTTGAAAACAGTACAAACGAACATTCCGGAATATCTAAAATATGGTTGAAATTGTATGGCAGTGCTTCCCATGTACTGTGCAATGCCTCGTCTGTTCAAATGTTTATCCCACGGAAGCGAGAGACAGACGATAATTTTGATGGAATCAGTCGTACGGGCTGTCATTCAGAATACCTGTGTTAACGTTTTTGAGGCTGCATGATTAGAAAACACATTCTGACTGTCACTTTCATGATCCGGTAAGCAATGCTTTGATTGGTCAGATGAAAGGTAGTCTCATGACGTGACCCGTAATGGGATGTCCTCAGATCTTTGTTTAGCGATAGCGAGAACTAAGATCTGATTTTAATGAGACTGATTAACTGTTACAAGATGTGAAAGGAACAGCCAGGGCTGAAGTTCGGATGTCTTCAATCAATGAAAAAGGAATATTTCAAACAAAAACACTACCGGTATTTGTTTTCAAACTTTATGCAAATTGCCACAAGAATATCCTGATGTAACATCAATCCAAACAAATGTTCCATACGATCGAAAGAAAAACGATATATCAGCCGCTGATTGACACAAACAAAGGACATAATCAAACCATAAACTGTATTCTCTTTGACTAAAATATCAATTTATCAGTCGCCAAATGATAAAAAAAGGGAGATAATCCAACTTCACTATTTTTTTTCAACCAAGTTTTGTTGTTTTCCTTGCACATTTTTCAAATGTTAGTGTCTTTGGCACTCATGACAAGAAATAACACTAAAATAACACTAAAAAACCACTCAGATAACACTAAGATGACACTAAAAAACAATAAAATAACACTAAGGTAACACTAAAATAACACTAAAAATAATACTCAGATAACACTGAGATGACATAAAAATCACGGGCGGTCGGGTAGCCTAGTGGTTAAAGCGTTCGCTCGTCACGCCGAAGACCCGGGTTCGATTCCCGACATGGGTACAATGTGTGAAGCCCATTTCTGGTGTCCCCCGCTGTGATATTGCTGGAATATTGCTAAAAGCGGCGTAAAACCATACTCACTCACTCACTCACTCATAAAAATCACACTAAAATCACACTAAGATAACAGGAAAAAACAATAAAATAACACTAAGATAACACTAAAATAACACAAAGATAACCTGACAATAACATTAAATATATGTCTTGATATTGATAAGCTCCATCTGTGACCCTGTGATGAAATCGTAAATGTAACCAGTTAGATAAACACATTGTCAATCGCTCAATCACAGGCAGGCTGTTTGCACATGAAGTCAATTACAAGTGATGTATGTTTCAAGGGCTGACAAACAGCTGTCGACGGACACATATTCACTGACAAGACACAAGCATGAGTAGCAGGAAATATAACTCCCTTCAACCACCACAGAACATAATCCATATATCAGGTGCAGCACAATACGCCTGGCTCATATATCAATATACTCACTGCCAAAAGAAACCCAAACCATAGAAACATATAAAGAAGTATGCACATTAAGAAGAGATGTTTCCAACGTGGACCAATTAATGACAAAACTAACAATCAGTCAAGTGTTACCACAGAGTGTCTTTATTCTTAACACAATGCTGCACGTCATTTCCAAACTTTAGACGTAAATCCTGCACGAGATGGTGCATCTCGAGTCATGGATCTTTGACCTCACGTGTGATGCGTTCATGAGCGTCAGTTCACACAACATACCAGTATGTTTGTTTGTGCATCAAACCAAAAATGTCCTCTGTCAGGTTTTAAGGAGAATCCTCACCTTAATCCAACCTCACATTAATCCAATCATACATCAAATAGTACTGCTTATTAACGCTGAGTAGAGTACTTCTACTAAAACAATACATGCACGCTGGCTCGTGTTGGCCTTTGACACAGTCGCAAAGAACAGAGACACTGTTGCGTGGGTGGCGTCTGTCTGGACTTGCAGGTGTGATCAGTGATGACATAAGTGTGTTAAGAACTCTTGTCTTGACCCCAGCAGTGACAATTCACAGGATGTAATTACTGTTTGAATGACACTGTTTATATATTTGTTTCAAGTGCATGAGGAATACACCCACCTTGGCATTTATTCCAAATTTAAAAATTCCAAAAATTCAATATAAGCAACCCCTAAAAGCCCCCTCTTGGGTTGCACACACCACTTTCACCCTTTTCGGAATACAATAAATGGTCCCGTGTGCGAAATACGCTACACTCGGAAAGCGCACGCTAAATCTCCTATATCAGTCAGTCAGTGTAATACATAGTTGTTTGTTTTCAGCGTATGTCTAAGTTGGTATTTCTGCTATCTCAAATGTCTGATTGTTGATATAAATGCAGTGTTTAATAATGTGATCAAAGACCACTTGCCTTTTGCGCATTTAATTCACGCTCGCAATAATTTCAAGATTTACTGCATACGATAATCTGTGAGTTATGTCCCCTGGTCAGGTACTTGAGCCCTCTGCGTATGTTCTGAGTCCATCTATACCTGACCTTGTTGGCAACAACAGCTAGAACCCTTTATTTACAAACAAATATTACTCATCAGTAAACCAAGCAATCTGATTGGCTAGTCACCATCTTCAAAGGCCCAGACAAGCTGGTCACTGCACACACTACCAAACACACCGAACAACACTACAGACCACCCTAAATCTTAAACCGCACTTACACTAGAATCATTCCTAAATCCACAAAATATATTAGAAAAATTCAAAGCCTCAGGCATATACCTATTTAAAAAAGGACTAATTAGTCGCATTTAAACCCCAAATAAAATATTAAAACCAAAACAACCTAATCTAACAACCAGCCAACACACACACACAGCTCCCTTAGTTCGTCCTCCACCCACTCTCAAAATTTCAAAATTTCTATATAAGCAACCCCTAAAGGCCCCCTCCTGGGCTGCACAAACTCACTTTTCCCCTTTTCGGAAACATATCAAATGGCCTGGCCGGGCCTTTGTTCGACATACGCTTGCAGTCTGAAAGCGCGCGTTAAATCTCCAATATAAGTAAGTAAGTAAGTCGGCCTGCCTATACGGACATCATGACGTCATTGTGTTTCCTTTGCTTGTCAAAATATAATGGAACCTGTTTCAGTTACAACATGGAACCCACTAGTGGTTGTCAGTCCATCATTTTTTTTTTTAACATTTGTCATCTCCCACCTCAACCAGCAAGAGGGCAGGTGGGAGAAATAGAAATATCGTATTCGACGTAATAAGCGCCAGGGTGCCCTCAAAATTAGAAATAGGGTGCTCTTATTAGAATATTATTTTTGAGTTGAAAGATAAATTTTGTGGTTTATGCTGACAGCCTGAAATGTTTATATACGACAGATATATTTTTCCAGAATTTAATTGCCCATAATTGAGGGTGCATATCATACAGGAATAAATAAGTCTTTTGACATACATCAATCGGAAGGGGTGCTAATTGGGAATGTTCACTAGCCAATATATTAGCAAATATCGCTGTGGGCGTTTATTAGAGCGGGGTGCTTATTACGTTGAATATGGTAATAAACAATAAATTTAAAAAACTGTTTTTCTCTAACTTTTACAGTTTAGAACACTTCATAAGAGTCCTTTAAATAATTCATGATGGAGATCGAATCACTTTGCTTTGGAAGCAAATTTGTAAAAAATATAGCAGAATAAAGATCAAGCTGACCTGAGTTTTTGAGTGTGCAACTGTAGGTGTATTTTATCTATCACATCAAGGCATAGATTTCCACAGTGGTGGGAAAAATTGAGATAAGAAAACTTTTTATTATTTCACCTCGCAGCGAAAATACAGGGCAGGCAGGAGATTGGAAACACAGAAAAACAATACGGACAGCCTTACTCTGATAAAGCAGATCAGATATTTGGCCTTGAGGTGTACAAGGCCCTTAAGCTGATGACGGCATGGGGCACGTAAGACAGTAACAGCATCATGACTTTTTCTCACTACTATGTGTGTGTACATTATACTGCAAGTGTTACGGCATCGTCCCATATCCTGCCCTTCATTGTAAAACAAATGGGACTGTGATATGACAGGTAGCAACACACACAAAAGACAGGCCAACCAAAATTCAGATCTGTCTTGACACCCTTTAGCCATCCAGTTGATTGTTGATGCATAATCTAAATCCCTGTGTATACCATTATCTCCCTTTACGTGAAGCAAATTCTTAAATTGTGTAACGGTCTCTGCCCCCGTTATGTTTTCTGGTAACATATTCCAAAGTTGTGTTGTAGCTGGTATAAATGAATCTGCATAAGCTTTTGTTTTACACTTCACTGTTTGAAGATTCTAAGTTTTACCCATTAAGTCATTGAACCGTTATATCCAAAATGCCACTTAATGGCATTACAATGTATCATGTTCACAGATGTTATTGAGTTCTTATGCCTGAATTGATATTCAATAACACCTGTAAATGTGAACACACGGATTATAATACAGTGTCAAAGTGGAAAAACATTATTCAGTTTGTTACAATATCTTAATTTAGCTGTTACTTAATTAATATGTAATTGATTTAACAAAATCAATGAGGCATGGTGGCTAGTTTCAATAATTAGAGTATGACATATTTCTTTAAAATGGATTATCTTTTGATGGATGTATATACACGTATACATGTGTATAAATATGTTTGTTTGTTTGTTGTCTAATGCCGCACTCAGAAATATTTCAACTATATGACGGCGGTCTGTAAAATAATCGAGTCTGGACCAGACAATCTAGCGATTGACACCATGAGCATCGATCCACGCAATTGGGATAGGATGACATGCATCAACCAAGTCAGCGAGCCTGACCACCCGATCCCGCTAGTCGCCATTTACGACAACCATAGTCGCCTTTTATGGCAAGCATGGTTTGCTGAAGACCTATTCTACCCCAGAATCTTCACAGGTCATGTATAAAAATACTTTGTAAGGTTTTACCATCCACAAACTATTGCATCCTCTATGCTCACAAAGGGAGGATGGATGTGCATAATTTCTTGGGATGGATATTGGAGGTTTAAAATGTATCAAAATAATTTGCATAGCACAAGGCCATATTGCGATACATATTACCATATATGGCATCATTCTAAATTTTGAATTCAGAAGCAATCTGATAATTTAAGGTATAAAGTTCATAAATGTTCAAAACAAGATGCTGGTGCAACATAACGTACAAGCCTTCTTTGGGCCCTGGATACACGCTCCGGGGCAGCGAAGGCATTTGGCAAGAATAATCGTTATTTGAAATCACCCAATATATCGAGCATGAAAAAATTATATCGCGATACGTATCGCAGAGAGAATGAACCTCAATTTACCGATATACCTATAATACCCCACCTGTTGATAATTTCATTTTGAGTCCTGGAGGGTTGCTAAAAGGTATTGATTTATAAGCCAATAAAACTAAAAGCATGTAAAAATATGCTCATATTTCAGTGAATCAATGGTCGATTTGCCGACATTGAAATTCCCATCTGTTGGTGACATGTATGGGCCTGTCTTACGTATTGCAATTTAGTGATTCATATTGCGATACATACCACAATGTATTGCATGCATTTTGTATTTTCAGTGGCTGATGAGCCGTATGTGCGTCATTAACTTTGTGTTTCCCCCGATTATTTCAGAAAAGAGGGGCAGTGTCTGCACACTATGATTATCTTCAATTTTCTGATCATGTTTTCTTTTTTAAGTAAAAAATGGTCCCACGCATCGAACCTTTCCCCACATTTTTGACAATTTGGTAGTCGTCGCCATTTTGTGATGTCACAACCCATGCGTAACAGACACATTATACAGGAAGCTGGTCACAAATAGATTTTCGATTACAGTTGCTAATTTCAAGATGACTTGTCACTTATATTAACTTTGCAAACAAGATGATCATATGCATGATTTGAAAAACACAACATAAAAGTAATTTCCATATGTATTGTGATACGGATTCATTGGATTGTAAATCGTGGCGTAGTACGCCCACCTCTTCCATCTGTTATAGGCATAAGGCTTCTGAGCATGTGAAATGATATGACATCAGAACATCTTGGATATGAAGGGACATTTGCAGATGTCGACAGCTTGGAACCTCCGTGTTCATTTCCTGAATCCCACTAATATATTACTAAAAGGTCCCCTGGACTAGACCATATATAAATCCAGGTACATCTATGAAGTTTGTAATACACTACATTTTATCAAGTTTATGAACAAACATTATCCCAGTTTATGGGACGAGTCCAAATTTACTACCCAGGTACCCGAGCCCCTGCTACCCAACCCTACCAGGGTACCCGCTGTAGGTCTCAAGAGTTGGGAACGAACTGTTTCACCGCATCCGATGTAAAAACTTTTAAGATACATGTATTAAATGATCAGATCATGCGTACACAGAAGTTGACTGAAGCTATATCTTTACTCAAACATATACAAGTCAAAAGGAATGTGTGCATCATCAGAAAGAAATGCAAACATCAGCAACTTCTAGCGTAACCATTGAGCTACAGTGAATTTTTGTCATTAAGCAAAATGTCAAAGGACTAACCACGGGTCTGGGTAGTACTGTGGGTACCAGGGTCCTACTCAGGACCCACGGGACCCAGGTACCCGAGTTACCCATCCCAGCCCTATTGAGGGTCTTCCTTCACAGAAAATATACATCTTCAAAGGCTGAACAACTTGTCATGTTTCTCCAACTACATACAGTGAACTGATGTGACCTCAAGGTCATTGCAGTTCTGTAAAGGGAAATAACTGTGCAAAGAAGTCATCATTTGCTGCAAACAACAATAACAACCAAACAACATGCATCTTCCCATGGCAAGGGAGTTAACTGACTACAAAAGTCCAGTTCCCAGCCTTGCTGAGTTACACAGGTATTTTGTGGTTCAATCGTAGCGCCACCAGTGGCTATTACAAGTTATGTTCCTTCTATGTCCCTCCTAATGACCAATCAGATTCAACCTCTCATATCAATTGCACTTGTATCAAACAAAATTATGGCGCTCAGTCAAGACCATCGGATCGATAATCAAGATCTATGTTGTAACAAAATGGGTCTTACCTCGGGACATGCATCAAATCATTTGAGCAACTTGATTAATAACTGAAAAGATTTGGAAAATATCTGTGGACGCCCAGCTGACAGTAGTCATGCTTGGCAAATCCTGCAGTCGATGGAAATCTGCACATTGAAATCCATGTATGAATTTGACTGGATGTTTAGACTCGTTAGTCCAGCCAGAATATAACTCCATAATTCCAGCCCAGTTCGGCAGGGGTGGAAACTGGACTTTTACAGTCAATTAACTCACTTGCCTCGGGAAGATGAACAACATGTCACCTACCTCGTCTCGCTTTCTCAGGGAAACCGATTCATCTTCAAACACCCAGTTGTTTTCCTCACCCGATGATGCCATGGAGTTCTATCCCAGGTATCCAAATGACTGAATTAACTGTAATCAAGAAGAAAGAAGCTCAATTTATATGTCACTTTGTTTATATTCACTATTACAACACAGCTTCAAGTAAATACATTTGATGTGTCTCGAATGAATGAGTGAGTTTGGTTTAAGACCAATTCATTATTTCAGTTATATCACGATATCAAATGGGGTGGACTTAGAAGCCTACAAAGAGTAAATATGATTTTCTTTTTATTTCACCCCCTGCAAAGTTGTTGAAACATAAATCCAAACAGCACATTAAAATACAATACCAATGAGACCAGCTAAACAAACACTGCAAATATGGCCATTTATTCAGATAAAATTGAAGAACAAAAAAATAGAATCTAACATGTCTTTACTTCATGCTTTCCACCTCTCATCCTACCGACCTGGAATCCCCCCGAATGTGCCCTTACATTGATATTGCAACGTAAAATCCTGAAGTATTCTAACAATATACATAACCTAATATGACAAGGGTAGTAGTCTGTCTTTACAGACCCTGATACAAATATACATCAAATACAGCCCATGCAAGTCTATAATGTTTGGCAAGTCTAGATCACTGCTGAAAATGAAGAGAGTCACTGGGCTCCTTTTCATTATATTTTTATTAAGATAACTGAACAACTGTTTTTTTATGTACGATATGTTCATTTCAGAGACTAGATGTTAGTCTACAAGGGTAGTTGCGTACATCATAACACAATGTCAGTCATATCTTCAGGATCTTGTCGGCTATCCTGTTCATAGACCGAACTCCAGATAAGCCGTGTATTTGCTGAAGATATACTGAAATACACTGACAAGTCAAATCCTAGCGTATAAAATATGCAACAAAAACTGTAATAAAAATGCTATTAAAATAAAATTAATGCAGATATTATCACAAGGGATCCAGAAATCATGTTGTGCGCCGGACTTGTCCGATTGTGACTGCAAAATGTCCGATTTGAAATATTGCAAACCGGACATTTAAAAAATCGGTCAACATCAGTCTCCACAGGCACACTGACCTACATCCCGATATGTTGAAATTGTATATATTAAACCTATGAGTGTTGTATGCTATAAAACACATCATAGATCTATCCCTTCAGCCAATTCAGGTGAATGAAAAGGTATAACACACTTGGTCAATAAAAATATGAAATTTGATCAAAAACTTCGCTAGACATGATGATTTACCATTTAAATTGTATTTTCTGCTCTCCAAGGCATTGTTTTACATGCAGAGATTACCGTGTGTATTTTCTTGTAAACTAAGCCAGAAATAACAATCAGCTGGGCACATGTTCTCGCAACAATCTACCGGTGATTCAGTCAAAAAGTACTATCAGATGAAACAATTTTGTATATTACAACTGTTAGATGAATTAAAGATTGTGTATCAGCCGATCAACAAATTTACTTTCTGGCATTTACATTCTGAAAAGCTTCTGCAACAAACATACTGATAGATGTTGATTGAAAAGCACATCCAGACAATGTACTATTGTATCTTATTTAGTTGCTGATTGGTGATTAAAGAAATAAACAAATTACCGTATTCGACGTAATAAGCACCCAGCTCTAATAAGCGCCCACGGCGACATTTGCTAAGATATTGGCTAGTGAACTATCTCAATCAGCACCCTTTCCGAGTGATCAATGTACACAAGACTTATTTATTTGCGTATAATATGCACTTGTGTGTTTTACGCACCCTTAATTATGGGCATTTAATTCTGGAAAAATATATCTCTCGTACATAAACATTTCAGGCTTCTGGCATAAATCACGAAATTTATCTTTCAACTCTGTTTTTCCACCAAAATAACATTCTAATAAGAGCCGTCTATTTCTAATTTTGAATACGGTAACTAAAAATGGCTTCCCGGAGAGGGAGCCGCAAGCAGACGCAGACGGGTATACTGCTATTCACATAGTTTTAAATGATTTACAGGGATTGTTACGAAACAGGTTTTAAGTTCAATACCCAAAATATCAAGAAAAATGTTGGTAAAAAAATTGAATACCCGCTAAAACTTGTGGATACCCAATCAAAATCAAAACCCCTGGTTAAAATACCCAAATTACCCAAAGCTTATCTATAGCTCTGCAAAGAAGTTCATAGATGTACAACATTTGCCCATCTGATAATGAGACATGAGTCAATGCAAAACAAAGCAGTCACAGAAAAACAGTTCTGTCAATAACAATATTTATTACTTCTACTTCAAACATACACGTCCATATTCGTCCATTTATACAAACATATTTGTCCATTAGCATATAAAATAATGTCCAAAACTACATTGAATATTCTTCTCAACATTTTAAGCACACATGTGAGAATAAATCCACCCAAAAAACAGTTACCCGGTAGTCATGAACTATTGGTTTCTCTTTGTACGTGTCTTTGGCCATTGAAACCTTTCACGCCAGTTGAACAGCAGGAGTTATCAGCAGGAGTTATCTACCTTTGTATCTTTCCCCTATTTCCTTGGCTGACTTGTCACCAAGCCCTAAGCGACATTTTTTATGGGTAGAAACACTGTCACCTGGAGACTGCAGTCACTGTCCTGCGTTTACGGTCACATCAAACAACAATTTTTAGAAACCAGGTCAGAAGCGTGGCAATTTCTAAATGACATGGCCATAAAAAGAGACAAACAAATTTGAATTGTGGTTCTTATTCTGATAGATATGTCAGCACAGTGACTTAAACACAAATGAAACAAAATATCAATGTCACTCAAACTGTCCCCAGGTTTTTTTAGGAATACTCACATGGTAGAAAACAGTGAAGACAGTTTTTCGACTTTAGTTGGTTGGTTGGTTTGTTGTTTAACGCTGCACTTAGCAATATTCCAATTATATGATGGCGGTTTCTAAATAATCAAGTCTGGACCAGACAATCCAGTGATTTATATCATGAGCATTGATCCACGCAATTGGGACTGATGACATGCATCAACCTAGACAGCGAGCCTGACCAGCCGATCGTGTTAGCCACCTCTTATGACAAGCATAGTCGCCTTTTGGTTGCTGAAGACCTATTCTCTCCCGGATCTTCACAGGTTTTTCGACTTTAAAAAAACCCACTTCATTTTTACTACTGTGACTATCAATTACGAGATCAACCTACTGTGTATTGAAGTTTGATGTAGTCCCACTGTGGAGTAGACACCATTATTTTAATTTGGAACCGAGCGCTTTTTAACCAATCAGAATAAAGCATTCATCAATGTCATGGTAGAATTGAAGACATTTTGAAATGAAACAAGACTTTAAAAAACGTTGTTTTATGGGTTCCTGACAATATAGATAGAAAAAGAAATAAAAATCAATCCTGTACAGTACAGTAAACACCGTTTATAACGAACACGCTTATAACGAACTGACAGATACAACAAACTGTTCGTTTGGTTCCGGACAATTGCTGCATATTTAATCGTATAAAATTGATGGGGATAATGAACACGCTCATAACGCTTGTGTCTGTATGTTACTGAACAATGTTTTTTTAATGTTATGTATGATGAGTAAACATAGTACATGTACAGCCCACACTCATTATCGAGTAATTTATCGAGTAACATGTGGTCACATGACTTGATCCAAGGTGTCTGACGGTCGAAACACGTATAACAAACAATGGATATAACAAACAAAAATTAGTGGTCGCTTTGAGTTTGTTATAACCGTAGTTTACTGTGTATTCCTTATTCCTCAAAATACTTTTTCACCATAAAGGAAACTGTGCACCCATGTTAAATTGCATGATCGATGAGTTGAGGTAACCTATGCTCACACATCACCAGTTAGAACCTAATATATCTGAAATAAATTAATTAATCTGAATGGTTATTTTTTCCCTTCCTTTTCCCCCACCTACTGACCAGAATTTCACAAAAATAATCTACAACTAAGAAACTACTAAAAATCTTCTAAAATATTGTTTTCCAAACGATCAAACAAAGTTTATTAGAATTGACTTGTGTGAATACTGTCAGTCTTGAAATTAAAGCATCTCCAAATTAATACGACTGCTGACCCCTAGCCAAAAATGTGACTCAAAATCAATGCTACCCTCCCAACCCATCCCCAGTGGAACGATACATATCCTTACCGTAATCCAATCAAACAGCAAACAGCACCACTTATTAGCACTGAGTAAAGCATTTCCGTAATAACAAATAAACAGTGTTTTCCTAAAGACAACTCACAGTTTATTTGTTTATTCTGCTGATAGGCATTAAGGAAGTTCAAAGGCAATAAAATAATCGAACCAACAACAGTTCACTGATTGGAGTGGTTAATGATGCTAGTTTGACACGCATGGGTGGAACACCCCAGCAGTGATAACTCACCGGATAGCTATTGTGTAATTCTTATTAAAAAATTGACATTGTTATGTACTTGTTACAACTGCTGCTCAATAAACCGTGTTTATGTGCATTATATATTCAAGTTGGCATTTCCGCTTTCCGGAAAGCAGTGAGGCTGTCTTCATAGTTGATTGTCATTTTGGAGACATAAATGTGAAGTATTATTAATGCGAACAAAGACCACTCACATTTGTCGCATTTAATTCACGTTCGCGAATTTCAAGATTTACATTACATGAACTGTATTGGAATACTTATCACACAATGCATCCGATTTTATTCATAAAACTAAAACAAACTTGACTTTGCCTTATGTATTGGAAAATGAGTATAATTTACGTAAATTTAATTCAACTACATTACACAAAAGCATAATAAAAAATATAGACAGATGTCAAAATTGGTTTAATTTAATCCAGATACCTAATGAAAAATGTTCTTGTTTCTTTCGAAGTACAATTGTGTATCACCTGTTGGTAGGATTGTCCATGATAAAAACTATCTTGAGCATAATCAACAGCTTGTGCAGCCAAGACATAAAGTCATCAAAATCACATCTGTCCTCATTCGGGGCGGTCGGGAACCTCGTGGTTAAAGCGTTGGCTCATCACGCCGAAGATCCAGGTTCGATTCACGACATGGGTATGATGTGTGAGCCCATTTCTGGTGTCCCCCGCCGTGATATTGCTAGGATATTGCTAAAAGCAGTGTAAAACCATACTCACTCACTCACTGTCCTCATTCGCTGCATTTCACACAACAGACATTGAGATATTAACTTGATTATCCATTTACTGAAAACACAATCATCAAATTTCCACACAATATTTCTTTTAGCATTTAATAGTTCCAAATGAACTAAGATACATTTCTTAATTCATTCATGTGGTTCACAACGATCATTAATCTCAAAAAGGCAAACAAAGAGTTTTTATGAATAGATCACGCTTTTTAGAAAGTGGTCAAATGTAACGTATGTTACATTTTGAATTACACTTCCTCAGTAAATTCTGGCACTTTTTAGGATGGAGTCCCATCAGTGATTCAAACCCATACTCTGAGTAAGGTACATAATCACAGCACACAAACTCAGCAACCTAACCCACTATACCACTAAGGCTTATGTAATAAACATATGTTATGTACAGTCAAGTCTCGTTAATCTGACAATCGGCTTTATCCGACACAAATGATGGGAACCAATTATATCAGTGCTAATTTAGACCCATTAATCCGACAGTCTCGCACTCCGACTCCGACACACCTAATTTGCAACAAATTGCTGAAATCACTCCTAAATCAGTCTCGTTAATCTGACTCAGTGATCAGCGTACTCACTGGTCATCTGCCCGCGAGTACACAGCCCTGTGTCCAGACTATGCTTTAAAAAGTATTTTGAATTAGTCATACAGTCCGTAACAGTAGTTTTGTGTTAAACTTTAGAGGTTGCATGATTAGATATATTCCGCTAACAATGTAACACAACAATATGATTTTTTCTTTTTTTCCTTTTTTTATTACTTATTCGTATCGTTATCTATCGTGTAGTTGTCCAATTGTCCGATAAACGTTGATACTACCTAATTTTGTTTATCTGACATACTCGTTAATCCGACATAATCATATGCAACCAACAATGTCGGATTAACGGGACTTGACTGTATAAGATAAAACATACCTCCGAGGTTGAGGTTGAAAATGTAAGACCGCGAGCGTGGAAAAGTCCTCGCAATTTTACATTTCAACCAAAACAACAAACCAACAGAAATAGATTCTGTTCTGTTCTGTAACAGTTTAGGCTTAGCCAAATCAATCAGACACAATGTTTCATTTTCAACAATTACTTCACAGGGACCTGTGCTAAAACTGTGCAACAAATTAAGAAGCAGATGGGTATTGTCCAATTTCCATTGGTGATGTGAGGTGAGGAGAAATTGGGTTTAACGTTGCGTCCAAGATTAGTGCACATATATAGCGACGTGCATGCACATGTGTGTGTTCGTGTGTGTGGCTGCTTGTGCTAATCCGGACTCATGCCGATTTATAGTGCTAGCTCACTGAGATACCATGCCGCAGTTTAAAATGAATACCCCACTCAGACACAGTATACTGACTCCGAGTCGACCAGTCCTTGTTTTAGCCCCTTAATGCCGAGCGCCAGACAGGGTAACAACAAGTTCCATTTTTTAATGTCTTTTGGTATGACGCAGCCGGGGATCGAATCCCGGACCTTCCACTCTCCGGGCAGACGCTCTACCACTAGACCACGGAGGCTGTCCCATTGGTGATGTAGAGCAACAAGGTAACATTATGTATATTACACACATTTGCCAAAGTGAAAAGGAAATCAATTAAAAATATATTTGAAGCTGTTTCTTTGACAATAAATGTATTTGAGTCTGTAAGTGTCTGCTTCATAGCAATTATTGATGACTTTACAAAATGTCATCCGACCCTTCCAATTTCAGTCTTAGCTGTGCAGTGATAACAAAGGCATACACTGCTGACATGATAGTTATAAATAATGTGTACTTATATTGCGCTGGGCCTCCCCACACTGGGGGCATGATCAAAGCAGTGACATAATCACTTGCTTTTCATTCTCAGCTCCCTGGGGATTATACAACTGAAGCTGCCTTATCACGCGCTAGAGGGTTTATAGTCATATTACCATCTCATCCTACCGGGTATTTATTTTTACTGGTGGGTGAACAGAGGCATATATCGAACAAAGTTCCTTGCCTAACGTTGGTTGGTTTGTTGTTTAACGCTGACTCAGCAATATTCAAACTATATGACAGTGGTCTGTAAATAATCAAGTCTGAACAAGACAATCCAGTGATTGATATCATGAGCATCGATCCATGAAATTTGGATCAAACAAGTCAGCGAGCCTGACCACCTGATCCTGTAGTCGCCTCTTACGACAAGCATAGTAGCCTTTTACGGCAAGCATGGGTTGCTGAAGACCTATTCTACCGAGGATCTTCACAGGTCTCTTGCCTAAGGAGCTAGATGAGCTACAAAGAAGCTCTAGAAACTAGCAGGAGCCAAGCTACTGAAGGTGGTCACCCATCCAAGGACTTTCCACGACCAACATTGATATTACATCACCTGATTTGTGACTTATATGCTGTGCACTAAACAACGTGCCCCCACATCCTTCAGTGTCTCTAATTTGTGTCTCTGTAGAGCGTTTTTTTTGTAATATGTCAAAAATATTAAGAGTAGGTCTGTAAATCACTTCAGAATTGTTGTTGGTAAACTAAATAGAATTTGTCTTCTGAATTGGCACCATGAGATGACGGGCTATGAGGCAACAGCTTTGGTCTTTTATTTGGAGATAGTTTCGGGTCCACAACAAAAATTCACCTTGGGTCCAGAGAACCTGAAGCTCTTATTTTAGTTAGAATATAACGGTGTAGCTCTCTTATGAACACTGGGAGGCACGATACCGCAATTCGCTGTGCCTTGGGCATTTGTTGGGTAACCAGAAACCTATGATTGTGGGTTCGAATTCTGGTTCGCTCCGATTATGTTTCGAGGTTTGTCAGCTCCATACCCATGCTCGTGGGTTTCATCGAAGTGGTAAAGGTCTGAGACCTGCATCACTTCGGGCTTTCCTCCCATATTAAGCTGACACGCCGTGATATAACTAGAATAATGTTAAAAGCGGCATTAAACCCAACTCACTCACTCTCATGAACACGAAGTTGGTAACATAAGCTTTCATTCACCATTTACCTATGAGGGAATAAGCATGTACTCCAAAACGTTGTGTTCCTCATAATTAAGAAGTTGACAACCATACATTCTCTTCCTTACATGTATCACTTCTTAATGGCTTTCAAACACTTGAGACCGCCTCCGTGGTCTAGTGGTAGAGTGTCCGCCCGGAGAGCAGAAGGTCCGGGGTTCAATCCCAGGCCGCGTCATACCAAAAGACGTTTAAAGATGGTACTTGTTGTTACCCTGTCTGGCACTCGGCATTAAGGGTCTAAAACAAGGACTGGTCGCTTCGGAGTCAGTATGCTGTGTCTGAGTGGGGTATTCATTTTAAACTGTGGCATGGTATCTCAGTGGGCTAGCACTATAAATTGGCATGAGTCCAGACTAGTACAAGCAGCCACACACACATACACACAAACACACACACGTGCATGCACATCGCTATATAAGTGCACTAATCTTGGACGCGACGTTAAACCCAATTTAACACACACACACACACACGTGCATGCACATCGCTATATAAGTGCACTAATCTTGGATACGACGTTAAACCCAATTTCACCTCACCTTCAAACACTTGAACATAGGCTTCAGTTAGAGTAACTTCATGTAGCTCTTTCAAGCCAAGCCTCTGTGTCATGTCATGCCAGGAGACATGTACCAAGAAAGTATGATGAAAGAGAACTGCAAGCCCGGTTAGACTTGAAATAAAATCTTACATAAGATCAGAGGGATAATCATCATCATAACGACTGTATCGAACTACATAGGCTTCATCAGAAAACATTTCATCGCGAAGCTTCTTATATGAATCGCTTTACCTGACTTGATAAAAAATAGCCGGATAATATTTGGTACCAAAATATCCCCATAATGGGAAAATGAGCATTTGCAGGAATCATTAATCTCCTAATACTCATGGCATGAGATTTATTACAAAGGTATTTCATTATCAAAGGGTTTCATCTGGCTAAGCTGCGCTCGACATGACCTGCAGTTGTCAAAATTAAATTAGATAAGAACACAAATTTATGGCTTTTATCTCTTTTGGTAAGCAACTAATGTCTCAAAAAAGATTTGATGCTAGTACAGACTGACATCAATCTAATCAAAATCAGATCGTTTTCGCCGATACGATACCTCTCTGTGTTAGGACCTGGGGACATCTATTTTCTATATCTCAAAACTGGACTACAATGGACGAAAACGACAAATTCCGAAAGAAAAAAACATTGTATCGTATTTATATTGTTGTGGAGATTTCATGCATGCCCTTTAGGACTGGCGAGGGTAACTTGGGTAGCCAAGTCGGGTGGGTACGGAGTGTGACCTGGGTATCCACAGGACTTTGGACCCGTGGTTAGTCACGTGATATATTAATCTGAACTCATCCCAGGGCTTTAGCTGTTGTTTCTGAGCGCCATGGCATCTACGACCAAAGAAAGTACGATGGAAGGATATATTTTTGTTCTGTATAGGTTTTCATTCATACAAATCAAAATTACATCATCAAGGTGGTATAGAAACAAAGCTGAATCCTTCTAGAAAGCTAACATATGACTCAAGAACTCCCATATCCTTCATTTAGATTGGCTGGTCCAAATTCCCCCTCGGTTCACTTGACGTATCTTCTATAGAGGTGTTGTCAGATATTCACACAGAGAGGTATCACATTGATGTTTATTTGTTTGTTGTTTAACGCCGCACTCAGCAACACTCCAGCTATATGACGGAGGTCTCTAAATAATCGAGTCTGGACAAGACAATCCAGTGATTGACATCATGAGTATCGTGGCACACAATTGGGATACGATGACATGCATCAACCAAGTCAGCAAGCCTGACCACCAAATCCCATTAGTCCCCTCTTACGACAAGCATAGTCGCCTTTTACAGCAAGCATGGGCTGCTGAAGATCTGTTCTACCCCGGGTCTTCACGGGTCATCAGATCAAGTAAAAGATGTGATCTTAAAGATTGTGTTGAGATCAGTATTGCATCTTCAAATGGGATGAAGGGCCCAACAAAACAAATTTGAAATGGTTAAGAACTTCTTTAAAAAAAATACATTTAAACATGTTAAACAGAGTGCAAGTACATATTCCTTTCAGGTGTTGGCACTTGCACACAAGAAAGAAGTGACATTTTCCAGTTGAGTGCAGAGGCATTTGCACGATGTATGGTTTTCCTAAAAACTACTGGTTGGGATGGCTGACAGTAAAGAGGACATCTGATGAAAATCTGAGGATTATTTGGAGTGGTGTTAGCCAAATTACAGGAATATGGGCATTGATGTATTTGAGGTTGGGTATTCGAAGGAATTATACCATTATGCAATTTATATTAATATCATAGTTAAATGTTCAGTTGATATACTTGTATCACATTGTATCAATATGTGACTAGGTCTTCAGCAACCCATGCTTGCCGAAAAAGGCCACTATGCTTGTAGTAAGAGGCGACTAACGGGATCGGGTTGTCAGCCTTGCTGACATGGTTGATGCATGTCATCGTATCCCCATTGCTTGGATCGATGCTCATGATATTAATCACTTGATTGTCTGGTCCAGACTCGATTATTTACCGACCGCCGTCATATAGCTTGAATATTGCTGGGTGCGGCGTCAAACAACAAACCAACCAACCAATATGTGACCTCCCCGTATGATACACACAACTGCTGAATCATTACGCTAATGGGCCCGACAATCCTTATCAAAATATAGTGGGGAAATTCTATTTTACAAATTTTTAACATATGTTTTCCTCCATAACTGTCCTCTGATGAACCTTCACATATTTCACAGTTGGACCATATTTATGTGATTTCAGTAATTGCAGTGGCAGTAGCATTTTACTGCTGTAAATATGTAAATGTGTGTGTAGTAACTCTCAGTGGCAGCATGATTGAAGCACTAGAAAATATATCACTGGCTGTCGTACCAGATTTGAACTACATTCAACAGACTGTTTTTGTATGAGTAGCATTAGAGTTATCTCCCCCTTGTTGTTTACATGACCATGGCACGCTTGATCTTTCAAGAAGTTTCAGGATGTGATTTTCTTTAGAAAGTTCGCTTACCTATATAAGAACAACAAGAGGGCATTTTGGGAACTTTTTGAGCTGGGTTGATTGTTACCTACTTTGCAAGTGTGTTTGGATACCTGTTTGGAGACACCGAATTGATTCCAGCTTCAAACACTAGTCTTGATTCAAGAATGGAGGTGAGGTGAGGTTCAAATGAGGTTTAACGTCGCGTCCAAGATCATTGCACTTATATAGCGACGTGAATACACGTGTGTGTGTGTGTGTGTGTGTGTGTGTGTGTGTGAGTGCGTGCGTGCGTGCATGCGTGCGTGCGTGTGGCGATGCCGATTTATAGTTCTAGCTCACTGAGATACCATGCCACAGTTTAACATGAATACCCCACTCAGACACAGTATACTGACTCCGAGCCGACCAGTCCTTGTTTTAGCCCCTTAATGCCGAGCGCCAGACAGGGTAACAACAAGTACCATCTTTTAACATCTTTTGGTATGACGTTCGGGGATCGAACCCCGGACCTTCCGCTCTCCGGGCGGACGCTCTACCACTTGACCACAGAAACAGACCTGTTTCAAGACATTCAGAAACATTCTGAAGATTTGTGTGCACTTACCTTATTAATTACAGGGCCTGTTTCTTTTGCTGCTGCCGCAGCTTTTACCTATTGTATTGCTCTTTTTTTAAATTGTAAACCTTAAACTGTAAATTTCAACATAATTTATTGATTATGCAGTCAGATCTTGTGTGGCCATTTAAAAAAATTTGATGAAAATCTAATAAATAATTCCTTGTAGATTATTACTGACACAGTAGGTGAAGTGTTCCCAAAAACTGTTCTCGAAGGCAGAACTTCAGCACCTAAAATAGCTTTTCTATGTATCCTATGTACACGATATGTGCAGACTGTCGGACAGGTGGCTCAAGTCATCTGTCAATGACTTGTTACACAATGAACGACATCCTGTCACTGATATGTTGATTGATAACTGGTGTTAATTTGCACAGTTCAGGACAATAGCACATAAATAGATAAGTAGAGAAATAACAATAGCTTGAGAAAAAACATGTTCAAGACATACCCAAACCTATAATAGACCCCTACTGGCTCTAAAGTTTGGTATAAAACCTAAATAATTTGTTTTATTTTGTTTGGTGTTTCCCCAAAGTCTAACACGTTTCCGGTTCCAAAGATGTCTCTTCTTTCTAAGTTTTCTGTAGCGGTACAGGTAGGGAGTGAGTATGGGTTTACGCTGCTTTTAGCAATATTCCAGCAATATCATGGCGGGGGACACCAAAATGTGCTTCACACATTGTACCCATGTGGGGATTTGAACCCTGGCCTTCAAATTGACGAGCAAACACTTTAACCAGTAGGCAACTCCACGGCCCAAGCGGTTGGGAAAGGGGAGATAACTCTGAACATGCAACAGTGGCAACTAATGCAACACCATCCACTGTATGATCGGAGCAAATGAAGTTTAGAACAATATTCCAGCTGTATCACGGTATGTCAGGCTCTCCGTTTGATGTTGGAAAATTTAAAAGTAACATAGGTAGTAGGTGTTTCACACTTTCATGAAACAGGAAACCAAAAAGCAGGGTATGGTGCTGAGAGTGAGTGAGTATGGTTTTATGCCGCTTTTAGCAATATTCCAGCAATATCACGGCGGGGGACACCAGAAATGGGCTTCACACAAGTCGGGAATCGAACCCAGGTCTTCGGCGTGACATGGTGCTGAGAGACGAAGGATAATAAGTGGAGAAACTCTGGGAGTTAAACCAACATTCAGCACATCCTGACACAGACAAGGGATGTAACTGAGAGAACCCGACCACTGGGCACCTACTACAGCAAATGAGCTTTAATACACATCCATCCATCCATCCATCCATCCATGAAGACAAGCTGTAGGGTTCAGCATGTACAATAACATGGGAAAAACAAGACAAAAGAAACCAATAGCCTTTGACTAATGGCATCCTATTTATCCAGTCAATAAATAGACGGAAGACTTCAAAGATAAATCAATCAGCATTTCTTACGATCAATCTGGTTCAGACTACAAGGAATGGTTCACAAAGGTCATGCCATGGATGTATATATTTGTGTCCTGCATGTTCAATATCCAAGGAATGCTACATCAATAAGACTATTATAACCTAATAATTATTGTTTCGTTCATTGATTATGGATGCAAAACATCAAGAAATTAAATAAAGATATCGAACAATAGTTATCATTGTTAATAATTCTAAGAATACTACCTCTATTACATCTCTGCCATAAATCCGGTATTTTGGCTTCAATCACACCAACTTAAGTTTTAAGATTTTCAACAGATGTCCTCTTCACTGTCAATCACACACCGAACTAGTTGTCGCCAAGTAGTCTCGTAACTATCTAAGCCATGATGTCTAATGGCGGCAACATCTCTTTTTTCCCTCATCTACTACTAGAGATGGAAGAATTGGGGACGTCTGAGGGAGTAATTGGGATGTAATAGAGGTAGTATTCTTAGAATTATCAACAATGATAACTATTGTCAAATAATTTTTACGAAATCTCTACCTCTATTATATCTCTGCCAGAATATTCCAGGGGGACCCGGTGGGATCTGCCTCTAGTAACTCCCTGTGTAACTGACAGCAGTCCTCTTCTGGAAACTATTATTTACTGATTCTCATCCTACTTGAGATAATTCCTCTGAAATTCCCCTTGAGGACTTGAAAATCAGAAATGTGTCAAGAATCAGTCAAATATATGATATTTTCACTTGATTTACCATTATATTTGCTGATCTTGATCGTAATAATGATGTCATTTCCAGTCTATTTTTGCTAAATGACTTTCTTTTTAAATTTGGATCTGTGACCCTTATGCTGGTGATGACGTCACTTCCGGTTCTGACGTGACTTCTGAATCTGACGTCACTTCCGATATGTCATTTCACCTTTTCTAGGTAATGACGTCTCTCTAGGTCTATTTCTAACCAAAGACGTCATTTCCTGAATAGAAGGACCCTGTTCTGTTATTTCCGGTGCTGACGTCACTTCCGGTTATGTTCTCACTTCTGGTAATGATGTCACTTCCGGTCTAATGGAGACAGTTGATATTCAAGGTGCTTCTAATCCATCCTAAATCCATTGTGAGTCCCATTGACAGCTAGAAACCACTTGTTCTACTGAGACTGATGTCCATGAAGCGAGACTTGTGGCTAGGGCTCTGATTTCGTGAGCTGAGCAGAATCCGAGACATGAAATGCAACTGTAGCTTTTAGCCAGCCTGCTATAGAAGCCCTGGTGATGTCCTTGTTGGAATTAATCTTACAAGATAAGAAGAGTCTCCTTCGATGGCGTCTATGTGGGTCTGTAGCTGTGAGATAAAACTTGAGAGCTCTGATGTTAGTCCTAATGCAGGAATTGTATAGTGTCTATGGCCTAACGGTATCATCATGGAAGATTGATTCTGGGCTATGAATCCTGCTGAATAGCCAAGGGTCTTTTGCTATCCCGAATGTTAACTTGAAATTCGTAGCATTGGCCACTGATCATAAAGCATAGATATTTCCTTGAGGATGGGTGTATTGGGACGTGAAGATTGGCATCCTGTAAATCTAGGTTGATAAGCCTGTTTTCAAAGTCGACCGTAACTTCCAGATATCTTTTGTTGAGGGTCTTTAGGTCGATGATCATCCTCATTTCTGTTGTATTCTTCTTCAGGACTACCACAGCGATTATATCCTCGTTTCTTGTAGTCTGGCTGACGAAAAGATTCCTGAGAAGATTGTCACTTGTAGTACCTATAACTCAGTTGGAATGAGGGGACAAACTTCTTCTTCTTAGGAGGTGGTTTGGAAGACAAAAATTAAATGTAGTCACAGGGACGCTTCTGAGGATGGGATGATCCGTGGGCTTTAAGTTGATATTTGAAGTTTGGAATCGTTCTGCAGTATCTTGTCTCACTTCATCTATCACATGTCCCACTTTTCCGTTCAATGTTGTGGTAGCTGATATAGGTTGTGTTGTTATCAACCTCTTGATCATGTTAAAAACAGCTCTGGATCGGTTCGGGGCTAAAAGTTGTTGACTCTGTAGCCATAGGAGTTGTGAAGACATCCAGACTTGGGAGGAGAGTAAGTCTTCTTGCATCCTGACAATAGTATCTAGAAGGCTATGGATGAGTCTGACTTGATCAGTCCTAATAGTCATGGGTGTGCCACTTGTTATTCCTTCATAGGATGGTTGTAATTGTGAAATGATGTGTCTGTCCAATTAATGTAAGCGCCAATATCCATAGAGTATCTGGAAACCGATGTCAGATCCTTAGACCTCGTAGCAGGTAACGTGAAGTTAGTGTTAGGGTTGTGTACCAACTTGTAGAAATCATTGTCCAAACTTGGGAATTCCAGAAGTGGAGCCTCATGCGTCCTATATAACTTCCGCTTTATTGGAGGTGAAGGTAGACGTTCATCATGTTGGAGCTTGAATAGACTGTCAGACATTTGGTCTACTTCCTTGCCAGCCTAACTGGGCCAAGGTAATGTCTGATGGATGGGATGATGTAGGAGCATGGCATCCCCCATATTCCGGCATCAGGGGAAGTGAATTCTGTGTGACAGACAGCTGGAGTACAGGCTCGTACATGGAAAGATGGTAGAGTTCTTCTATCAACTCTATGAAGATGTAACTTTTGGTGTCATCAGCCTGATCTTTGCACTCCGCTTCTGCCTCTGAGTGATCTTGGGTAAGCTCCCGTGGAGGGTGGGTAATCGTAATACACCTTGTCTACCCCGTGGAGTTTGTCGTCCTCCAGTGTCCATGATTCTGGTATAATTGCGGCTTGCAATGGTCCAGGAGTAACAGTAGCCATGCGGTGGCTGTTGTCTCGGTCGGCTGACTGGACGATAGAACAGTTGACTGAACGTGTAGTTGGTGTGACATGGGAGCTGCTGGGTTGATGAAGATCATACGGCAAGCCGAGTGGCTGGACAATGGTGTAGCCGTATGGTGTCCTACTTACGTGCGTGCTCCTACTCAAGCAGCAATATTAAAGTATACATATATGTTTGTTATTATAGAAACAATTAGATTAATCTTAGATTAATGTGACTTACTACCGAGTGCTAGATCGTTACTACTATTATAATAGGCAATGACTCTAGCTTAGACAGGGAAAAAGTAATGTTGCTGCCATTATGACGTCATGTCTTGGGTAGTTATGAGACTACTTGACGACAACTAGTTGTGTGTGTAATTGACAGTGAAGAGGACATCTGTTGAACATCATAAAATTTTAGTTAGTGTGATTGAAGCCAAAATACAGGATTTATGGCAGAGATGTAATAGAGGTAGAGATTTCATTAGAATTATTCCTTTTCTTTTTACTCTTTTGTATATTTTACCTGACCACTATATCCAAATAAAATTAACAATAGTGAGCTCTACAAAGTATCTTGCCAATTTATTTATGTATCATAATTACATACAGGCACTATCTCTTCTGCCTTGGAATCATTTTGATCTAACATCCTAAATATATAAAAAAAATAACTGAAAAAACATTGATCACAAAAGGCACAATTTCCAAACTTGTTTAACATCTGTGCAACAACTGATATCCAATTTTAACCTTCTTCCCGAGGCAAGGGAGTTATCTGACTGATAAAGTTCAGTTTCAACCCTTGCCAAACTAGGCTGGAATTTCGGGCTCGATGGTAACGCCACCAAGTGGCTATTACGACTGTCCGTTCTATGTCCTTCCTATTGACCAATCAGATTCCACCTCTCATATCACTTGCATTTGCTTCAAACAATATGGCGACAGCGATGTGATCGATAATCCAAGATCTTTATAAAAATAAAACAGGTCTTATCTCGCATGCATCAAATCACTTGAGCACGTTGACTAAAAACATAAAAATATTTGCAAAATATCTGTCGACGCCCAGTTGACGGCACACATGCTTTGCACATCCTGCAGTCAACCGAAACCTGCACAGCAGTCGCTATGTTGTTTATGAACCAGATGTCGATATCGTTACACGATATTGATTGGACTATTTATAGACTCGTTAGTCCAGCCAAAATGTAACTCCAAAATTCCAGCCTAGTTCGGCAAGGGTGGAAACTGGACTTTTATAGTCAGTTAACTCCCTTGCCTCGTGGAGATGAATCTGAACATTTTTGCATCGATTTCCCTGCAATACTTCTTCATATCATAACATATCAAAAAGTATGAAAAGAACATTCAGATTGGAAAGTTTTAATCTCAAATCACACTAGCATCTTAGGCTCCGACTTATCAGCATCTTGAACAGAAATACCACGGCACACAAAATCAAATACGAAATACATCAGATAACAATATCGGCTTAGGATAAAAAGAGCATAAAAATATAAGAAGTTCCAAAGGACACTACATAATCACTACCACTAGTGACCACAAAGAAACAGTATGCCCTCAGAACCAACAAAGATCATGAACAAAAGTGAATTAAAAAAGCAATTTCTTGCATTTGTATTAACTCACCGCGGCCAGTTGTAAGGTCAAGAGAAATATTCTCGCCAGTATCTTGCCCATTCTAGGTTACCGAGTTTCAACATTTAGCGATGACAATGCCTCATGTTGATTATGCAAAGACTAATCACTGCGGAGAACACACGTAGACAATCATGTTCAAACACTTCGTGTGAAATAAACAAAGATGTAGGGCAGTCGGTAACAAGGGTCTGTTTGCCTGCTGGCTGTGTGGTCATATATACAAGCACATTCAAACAATATCTAGCACTCCCAACCTCATAAAAAGGGAACGGTCTTATTCTACATAAACTGTAGCCTTATGTCATATTCAAGTGCATTGAGGAGGTCTTTTATGAGAATGTTCTTTAACTTTCAAAAAAGTGTCTTTACATTTTGAAACCATGTATGTCAAAATATTCATGTCAAATCTATAAGACCAATATTTTTCATGATTTATTCATTCATAAAATAGTATAGTTTTAAGGTTGAACTTGCTTGTAATACTGAATGATGAGCTTGATGACAAAAAATCATCATCATCATCATCATCATCATCATTATCATCATTATCATCATCATCTATCACATCATCATCAACCTGTGAAGATCCAGGGTAGGATAGGTCTTCAGCAACCCTGGTGATGCTTGACGTAAAAGGCAACTAAGGCATCATCATCATCATCATCATCATCCATTATCATCATCATCACTACCAATATATTTTGCTAAATAAAACATGGATAGACAGTATGTAATTTCATTGGCTGACAATCACTTCTCAATGAGAAGAAAGACAAACCGATCAATCATGTTTAATATCCAAACTTGGGCTCTGATTACATCTGGCTCTCATTTCCAACATGTCCAAGAGCAGATAAAACATGGCAAGTGGTCCCATGTTTTTATGGCTGTCATTAAGTGTCTATTCCTTATCATGGCTGTTCAATGATAAAGTTGGAAAATATCAATATATCATATTACAGTATGCTATTGATATTTGCTGACAACCATTAAGACACATGACAGAAATATGATTGATTTATTTGTTTTTTACAACATTAACCATTATAGCGTAGTTTGTTCAGTGCAGATTCACTTCGATCATGTTGTCAATGATGTACACAGAAAACTTGAGACTTTCCAATTCAACTTTTTTACATCAAACATGAGTCTGGATCCGTGAATCCAGTGATTGATATCATAAGCATCGATCTACGCATTTGTGATATGACATGCATCAAAAAAGTCAGCGAACTTGACCACCAGATCCTTACTTCGTGGTGGGGGATGACAACAATTATAACAACGGTCACCATAATACTGACCCTAAAGGGGCGGTCTGGTAGCCTAGTGGTTAAAGCGTCGCTTGTCATGCTGAAGACCCGGATTTGATTCCCGACATGGGTACAATGTGTGAAGCCCATTTCAGGAGTCCCCCGCCGTGATATAGCTGGAATATTGCTAAAAGCAGCATAAAATCAAACTCACTCACTCACTGAGCCCCTAACACTTCAAGGCTTGTGGTTTTGTGTACTCCACAATTGCCATTAAACTTCACTTTTCAAAATGTCAGACCACAAGCCATGTTTGAATGGTAAAGACCAGTTAAGTAGTTATGATAACATAACTTTCAAAGAAACTGTCATTTCTGAACTTGCTTTAGTGTAAACCACAAAATGGAGGAAAAAGTACACCGTTATGACCAACTTATGAAATTTGTTTGTTTCTTTTTTGTTTTTCCTCACTATTTATTATGTCTACATATTATTCATGGTTCAGTGTGCGAAATGTTTGCTTGAATACATACAGGACTTATGGGCAAATTGTATATCACCATTTATATTGTGCTGGAGACTGTGGATGTGTTCGGTACTTGAAGTCATATCAACTTGGGGACTGGTCATTTGTTATAGGGGGTGAGATTAAGGGTACTGGTAGTTATAAAAAAAATACAGGGGGTGGAGGGATCTATTATGAAAGGGCCACATGAAGGCGCATTATTTTTTCTCAAATGTTGCTTTTTATCCAATTTGAACATTATGGTCGGAATTGTCCTTTTTTATTAGGATGGGGGTAATGATAATATGTTACATAAGTTACATAAACTCATAAACTTTGAGGGGGGGGGGGGGAGATCTGGGTTAGAATTTGTCTTACGAAACCCTTATTTGTTATAAGAGGCTACTGATAGTTTGGGTGCATGGGTTACTGACAACAAACAAAATAGGATTTGTATTGGATGTCCTGAAAATGTCTCTATTTAATGCCTCCTTTCAAGCAAATAATCGTACGTCATGACACACTGTTGAAGCTGAGTGAGTGATGACCGGGACGGAGACAACGTTCTCTCCCTAAATAAAGCAGATCCCAGCCCACCCCAGAACATCATACTGTTAGTTCCTGTGAGAGGAACCTCCATCTGATATAAAGATGTGTTTTCCAAATTGATATCCACATGTGTATTTTTTACAAACAGAATGGCAAAAATATTAGAGCTCGAGATAAGCTGCATTTTTGCATAAAATATACATTAAATAAACTGAAATACACTGACAAATCAAATCCTAGCGTATCAAATATGCAACAAGAACTATAAATACAGAGGGGTACACAAAGTACATAATCTAGACTACCAGTTGTCAGACTTTCATTTTTGTGGAAGCGTCAGTGGCTGAGTGGGTTAGATTGCTGACTTTGTGTGCTGGCGATTAGGTGCCTCACTCTGGCAGTGTGGGTTCGAATCAAGGACGGAACTCAACCCAAAATGTACGAGAATCTGTACTTTACTCAGAAAGTGTTATCCCAAATATAACATTTGTTACATTTGACCACGTTCTAAAAGGGATTGTGTGTTTACAAATATGTTACTGAAATGAAATTAATGTGTATATTGTAACTATTAGACAAAATGATTGTGTATATTAATATTACAACAGTTAGATGTTTGTGTACCAACTGATCGCCAAATTCATGTACCAACAGTTACTTTTGCGACAAACATACTGATAGATGCCAATTGAAAAGTACACCATGCCCAGTCAATGTACATGTAGCATCTTAATTAGATGCTGATTGGTGATCAAAACAATAGTGCCTTTCTTACAATGCTAGGGGACCGCCTCTGGAGAGCGGAAGGTCCAGGGTTCGATCCCCAGCCGCGTCATACCAAAAGACGTAAAAAGATGGTACTTGTTGTTACCCTGTCTTGCGCTCGGCATTAAGGGGCTAAAACAAGGACTGGTCGGCTCGGAGTCAGTATACTGTGTCTGAGTGGGGTATTCATGTTAAACTGCGGCATGGTATCTCAGTGTGCTAGCACTATAGCAGACGCAGACAGGTATTCATGTACTACTACATAGTTTTAAATGATTTACAGGGAAGGTTACGAAGGTTATTCAAATTTTTTAATTTGAAAATCGTCGGTCTGGTGCAATTCGGAAACAGTGTTTGGCTACTCATACCCCACATTTGGTTCGTTGCTGATGGATTCCTTCAGTTATGTGAAAAAAAATATAATGCTGTTCAGTGTTTTTAAAATCCCAAATCATCAAAATGCACCAGTTCATCACTAGACTGATCTGTTCAGCAAGTTTCATCCTGAAATATTCAACGGTTTAGGAATTCTGCTCCGGAAACAAGCATTTAACCTTCATTTTCAGTTAAGTCCAAACAGTCATGAAAACGTTAAAAAAATATAAAAAATAACAATCGCAAATCATCAAAAGGCACCAGTTCAACACTAGATTGGTCTATACAGCATACTTCAACAAAATATATTCAAAGGTTTTGGAGTTCTAAGTCCGGAAATGAGCACTACCCTCATAAAAAATAACAATATCAAATCATCAAAAGGCACCAGTTCACCACGACACCGATCTATATTGCAAGTTTCATCTACAAATATTCAACGGTTTTGGAGTTTTGCTCCGAAAATGAGCACTACCCTCATTTTCAGTAAAGTCCAACAAGTCATGAAAAAAAAAATCAAACTGGTAAAAAAGAACAGTATTTCTGACAGCTTAAAAGTATGTCAATTCAAAAGTACATAGAACAATAGCATTGATACATTGAAGAAAAGATCACATTCGACTTAAGGACAGAATTCCCTTAATAGCGGGCTGGCAACTTCCTGCATTAAAGTGTGGATTTTGTAATGAATTCCCTTAAGAGAACTTGAGCCATTGTAGTGAGTGGAGGGACAGAATGGTACGAAAGCCTTTCAGGGCCATTTTTTTTTTACATTTTTTTCGATACTATATTGAAATTTCAACTTCTATATCTTAAAATTTCAACTTCGTAAATTGAAATTTCAACTTCTATATCTTGAAATTTCAACTTAGTATCATGAAATTTCAAGATAGTATCGAATTATTTTTTTTTAAAATGGCCCTAACAGGCTTCCATAGAATGGCCACAAGCCTTTCTAAATAAATAGGTTCAGGTGTGCCCTTTTGAAACTTAATTGTACCAACAATTAAAATACTTTTGATCACTTTTTCGACTTGGAGAATGTCATTTGAGCATGAGCTATTACAACAAACAGGCTTTTTCCCTTTCTATTCATTGAGATTGATTTTTGTCACCTTTTTGAGATAATTTTCTGAAGCGTACTGTCCATTTAGCATATTCACATCTCTATTGCACATGCTTGGCCAAATTACGTGTGTGAAAGTACATTTGTCGCTCACTTCAATAATACACATGGGAACGTATTTTAACTGTTCCATTAGCACTCTACTACAAGACATATCAACGCATGAACACATGCTGCTAGCCTATCATTATCTGTCAGTGATTCACATCCCAGCGTCATATAAGCTGTAGGGGCGGTCGGGTAGCCTAGTGGTTAAAGCGTTCGCTCGTCACGCCAAAGACCCTGGTTCGATTCCCGACATGGGTACAATGTGTGAAACCCATTTCTGGTGTCCCCCGCCATGATATTGCTGGAATATTGCTAAAAGCGGCGTAAAACCAAACTCACTCACTCACTATAAGCTGTAGTTTGACATTTAATACACACACAGATCCCAATTTCTGAATTACTTTTCAGTACCGGTAACCTGCATTCAAATATGCATTCAGTGATTCAGAATTCCATTAGTAAAACAATACTGTGTGTAATTACCCTCCTGCGCCTTTCCAACTTGCATACCTGTATGTATCTACAGATCTTTATATTCCGATTGAGTGAGTGAGTTTGATTTTACGCCGCTTTTAGCAATATTCCAGCAATATCATGGTGGGGGACACCAGAAATGGGCTTCACACATTGTACCCATGTCGGGAATCGAACCCGGGTCTTCGGCATGACGAGCGCCGACCGCCCCATATTCCGATTGAATGAAGGCATCACATATACATTAATGTTGGCTATCGATATAGGTCATAGAGACCGATAATCATTAGCAAAATATTAATCAATTATTGATAAATATCAGAGAAGTAACTTGGAGCAAATACGCAAAAAAGTCTGAAAGAAATCAACATACTTCACATCACCGGTGAGTGGTGTCATATTTATGCATTGGTTGGTTGGTTTGTTGTTTAACGCCACACTCAGCAATATTCCAGGTATATGACGGCGGTCTGTAAATAATCGAGTCTGGACCAGACAATCCAGTGATTGACATTATGAGCATCGATCCAAGCAGTTGGGATCGAGGACATGCATTAACCAAGTCACCGAACCTGACCACCCGATCCCGTTAGTCGCCTCTTACGACAAGCATAATGCCTTTTACCGTAAGCATGGTTTGCTGAAGACCTATTCTACCACGGATCTTCACGGGTGGACATTTATGAGGTAACAAAATGAGTTGCTTTCCGTCTTTGCAATTGGCATGATTTACAATAAAAAGTTTCGGAAAAACTAAACTTCATTTCATCACAAATGTTTGTAAAATATCACGATAACAAAATATATTGTCCTTACCATTGACGATAATTCCAGTTATCAATCTTTTAAGCTAGCCCTCATCGTAACCATTAACTCCAGTGCAGTAAATAATGCAAAAGAGTGCAGCATCTCATTGTTGTAACTTAGTGAGTGAGTGAGTTTTGTTTAACGCCGCTTTTAACATTATTCAAGTCATATCGCGGCGTGTCAGCTTAATGTGGGAGGAAAGCCCGAAGTGATGCAGGTCTCAGACGTTTACCACTTCGGTGAAACCCACGAGCATGGCTATGGTGCTGACAAACCTAGAAACATAATTGGGGCGAATCGGGATTCGAACCCACAATCATAGGTTTCTGGCGTGCCCAAGGGACGCAACTCTGCACAGCGAATCGCGGCGCCTTAGACGACTGGGAGTATTCAGTGTAGATGCTGACATGACAACCAAAAACCCCAAACAATTATCAGGAGCCTGCATATAACAAGGATAAATTAGAGTTACCAGTCAAATAGGAATTTGGATGATGGATGACTTGCAACTTGTAAGAATGCCAAATGGCTCTTGTCTCCCTTATAGCAATTGTCAAGTGAAGCCTCAAAAAACAAGTGCAGTTACTAATAGGCCTGTAGACGTGTTTGATGCTTAATGACCTTCAGAGAACAGAAGATTCAACAAATTATTCATCCTCTTAACAAAATTTGAAGCAATAGTGCCGGCACTGTAGCTCACCTGGCTATGTACCATATTTCCTCTATTAGACGCCGGGCCTCTAATAGAAGCCGGGTCAATTGTTCAGTGCAAAAAATAAAAGCCGGCCTCTAATAGAAGCCGGGTCGATCAATTGATACAATTAATGATCCCTTTTTGGGACCTAAATTCGTGGTCATAGTGAAATGGGGATATTAATAGAAGCCCGGCCTCCAATAGACGCCGGGCCTCAAATTGACGTTGGGTCAAAGGCTTGTCCGAAATAAATAGAAGCCCGGGCGTCTAATAGAGGAAATACGGTAGTCAGCAGTTTAACAAAGACAGCAGCTCAGGCACAGCTGATTGAATATAACATGATGTCATTGTAAGGAGAACCAAGTATGCCAAAGTTCAACGTCCTCAGTCAGAGATGATGGTAAAATTACAGAGCCTGTTTTACGAAAAGTTAAGATTTTATGGCTGAGCAGTGGCCATACATGGCCATACAACAATACTACTGTTGTGTTTGTTTATTGTTTTATAACCAGTTTAACCAGGGCGCTCTCAAAATTAGAAATAGGGGGCTCTTATTAGAACATAATTTTGGTGTTTTGGTGGAGTTGAGAGATCGTAAATTTCGTAGTTTATGCTGACAGCCTGAAATGATACAAAAGAAAAGTCTGTGCATATCATACACGACAGATTTTCCAGAATTTAATTTCCCATAATTAAGGGTGGATATAACACACGAGTGCATATTATACACGAATAAATAAGTCTTGAGTACATTGATCAATCGGAAGGGGTGCTAATTGGGTAGTTCACTAGCCAATATATTAGCAAATATCGCTGTGGGCATTTATTAAGAGCGGGCGCTTATTACGTCGAATAAGGAAAGCCATTTTGGAAAAGAAGTAAAAAACGTTAAAAGTGAATAGACAACAGCAGAAGATTTTCAGCCAAGTAAACAAATAAATTATGATTTGCATGTCATGAAAAAGAACAAATGTACTTTTATTGGCTTGTAGTTAAAAAATATAAAATCTGATAACATGCTTGACTACTTTAATCATAACATACTTGTCAGTTATCTCCCTTGAGTCTTTGTCAGTGCTTAATAATGCATATTATGTAGAGTAGAGCAAGAGGACCTGGTGGCTAATCGCTGAAATTGACTCTAACCATTTCAAGGATTAGACATCATGGTCCAAGTGAACTAAGAGCTATTTAAACCATGGCCAACATTAAAAAACCCTCAGTACCTAAAATGTTTATACATCAGTGTTTTGACAACAATTTTGAAAGAGATTCATGATTCTTGCTTAACTGCAAGGACCGAGTCAGTGGGAGTCGCCCCTGCGTGATGCACGTGAAAACATCTTCCCTGTGACTCACACTTGCAACTCACTGTTTGGCGACTCGGGTTATGAAATACATGTTCTGGGGCAAGTATAACATTCATATAGAACCAACTCATGCACATTTATCAATCACCTAACAATTACTTGCCAATATGGATGGGATTATTATGGGCAAGCATATCCCTGATGGAGATCACTTTCTTCCTTCTGTTCTCTACCAAACCACATCTAGTACAATGCATAGAGTAATATCAGAAATGTACTGCTTAAAACATATTTTCACTGTTCATAACTCCTAAATATTAGTCCTGATGTAAGTAAATATATAATTGATAATTTGATCGTGTCTCTGCCATGCCATTGTATAGTGGTGGGACAATACACTGATGCATCGGTGGATCGCGATATTTTACTTCCCGATACAAGAATTGATCTTTCACGCACACTAAGTACAAAATATCGATTCATACCTTAAATGTTTACTTTAATGGCTGTTACACCAAACACTAATTAGTAGTGAAAAAGTAAATATTTTCATCTGTTGCCTCATACTTGACACTGCCAGCTCTAAATTGTCAGTGTGCCAGGTATTTGACTATCTTGTCTATGAAAAAGATGGCTTACACACCACAGATAAGAGCACTTACAAGTATTGTGATAAGTATCGGATTGTGAACAAGGTATCGTGACAGGTATCGGGTACTACCCTACCATTGTAGCAGATGACTATATTCATTAGCCTCCGAATGCGGACTTCGTGGGTTCGAATCCCCTTGGCGACACACGTTTTAATGAAACTTTTCTATCAAGGGAAATGATAGGTTAGAAAAGAAAACTAACAATTCAGTTCATTTATGTATGGTCAAAGACAAAGGCGCTATGTTTTTTAAATACACGAGTGAGTATGGTTTTTCATCGCTTTTAGCAATTATTAGGCTACCCCACTGTCCCTTAAAAATTTAATTAAGGGGTATCAGGGAATGATTCTTTTACTTGACATGCTTAATTTACCTGTGAAGATCTGGGGTAGAATAGGTCTTCATCAACCAATGCTTGTCGTAAAAGGCAACTACGCTTGTCGTAAGAGGCGACTAATGGGATTGGGTGGTCAGACTCGCAGACTGAGTTGATACATGTCATCGTATACCCAATTGCATAGATCGATGTTCCTAATGTCAATCACTGGATTGTCTGGTCCAGACTCGATTTTTTACAGACTGCCGTCATACAGCTGGAATATTGCTGAGTGCACTTTAAACAACAAACAAACAAACAAGCTTAACTCAGAACACTCATCTCATGTCATACCACTCCAATACCCTACGACCGCCAGTGGTAGAGCGTCCGCCCGGAGAGCAGAAGGTCCGGGGTTCAATCCCCGGCTGCGTCATACCAAAAGATGTTTAAAGATGGTACTTATTGTTACCCTGTCTGGCGCTCGGCATTAAGGGGCTAAAATAAGGACTGGTCGGCTCAGAGTCAGCATTCTGTGTCTGAGTGGGGTATTCATGTTAAACTGTGGCATGGTATCTCTGTGAGCTAGCACTATAAATCGGCATCAGTCCAGACTAGAACAAGCAGCCACACACAAACGTGCATGCACGTCGCCATATAAGAGAATAATCTTAGACGCGATGTTTAACCCAATTTCACTTCGCCTCACTAATACCCTATATGAAAGAACATTCCACAGCTGACAGGACTGGCTGTACTTCAGTCACCCATTCAGAAGCTTATAGAGGTTGTGTGTACTCTTAGAGGTTGTGTAACAGCTCTCTGACTTTAGACAAGGAACCACAGACCAGTCTGTCTAACTGATCAATAGACATAACTATCCATTGGAATTTTTCCACGGGTTGATTAACAAATGCATATTTCATGAAGAGCTCTCTGACCCTTTGGACAGGTCACTTTGACCTGAGTGATATAAATACAGGTCTTTATCATGTTAGTGGGTGATTACTTGCCTTGGGGGCATTATCAAGAGGCCCAGTTGTCTAAGACAGCAATTCACTGTGCAGAGTTGTGTACCCTAGGTGCGCCAGAAACCTATGGTCATGAGTGAGTGAGTCGGGTTTAACGCCGCTTTTAATATTATTCCAGTTATATCACAGCGTGTCAGCTTAATGTGGGAGGAAAACCTGGAGTGATGCAGGTCTGAGACGTTTACCACTTAAGTGAAACCCATGAGCACGGGTATGGTGCTGACAAACCTAGAAACATAATTGGGGCGAACAGGGATTCGAACCCACAATCATAGGTTTCTGGCGTGCCCAAGGGACGCAACTCTGCACAGCGAATCGCGGCGCCGTAGACGACTGATTCACCCGTGCCCCCCCCTAAGGTCATGAGTTTAAATCCATGTTTTGGTTTGATTCTGTTTCTAAGTTTGTCAACAACATAATCTTTAAATTTCACCAAAGTGGTCATCGTCTAAGACCTGCATGATCCTACAGGCTCAAAACATCATAACGGAAATACTGTTTAAAGTGGCGTTGAACAACTCCTGCCCCACTCACCCCTTTTTCATTAGTGAGTGAGTGAGTGAGTGAGTATGGTTTTACGCCGCTTTTAGCAATATTCCAGCAATATCACGGTGGGGGACACCAGAAATGGGCTTCATACATTGTACCTATCCTTTTCATTAAGCAAATCTTTGATCTGTCCTTGAGTTGTCATCTGTGAACTGCTCGCGTACATGTTTGTTTGTTTGATTGTTTGTTGTTTAAAGCCGCACTCAGCAATAGTCCATCTATATGACGTCGGTCTGTAAATAGTCATGTCTGGACCAGACAATCCTGTAAGTGACTGACATCACGAGCATCGATTCACTCAACTGGGATATGTTAATTTTGAATTACATTTGCTGTGTACAAGTGCAGAGATATTTATAAGTAAAGAAAAATCGTTTAAGAAATATCTTGGAATTCTAGACACAACTAAGCAGGCATGAAATACTTATATCCCCCACCAATATGGACATGTCCGGTTGTGTGCAAGACAAGAAATATTGTACAGTTTTCAAGATCTGCTCCGGAAACGAGCACAACCGCCATTTTCAGTCTTAGTCAAAGTCATGGCTATGGAAACTTAAAAAATAATTTTTTTTAAATCCCATAATATCAAAAGGCACCAGTTTACCACTAGACCTATCTATGTGCCAAGTTTCATTAAGATATCTCTCATGGTTTTTGAGTTCTGCTCAGGAAACGACACACGGAAAGACGGACAGACGGGCAGAGAGCACCCATTCCTGTATCCCCCTTCCACTTCGTGGCAGGGGATTATAATATTCCACACATGTCAATGCTCCTTATAAAGTAGTTGAAAGCTATGTTTGTGCTGGAAGGTTTAAACATTATCCAGGCCTCCTTCTGGGTGGCATATCAGCACTTGTTTTATGTACCGTACACGACTTAAAAAACGCACAAAGTCTAGTCCTTCAAAAAGTACAATGATCAAACACAGAATTGTCAAAACATGTACAAGTATTTTATAGGAATAAAAGTGCATATTTTAAAGTGCTTCTTTACTACAGACAAACAGACTGTTTGGTTTTAGCATGTCTGGGATCGTGTGTGACTTACGACGTATGGGAATGGCAATGGTTCAGAAAGGTATAGTATCGGCAGAACATGAATAACATTGCCTTCATCACGACTGGTGTTTTTGTGATTCCCTTTAGAGCATGAATGGAAATTCCATACACATATTAATTTTTAAACTTTTTTAATTTCTGTTGTGCATCACGTTACACGTAGTATGGTCAAACTGACCCAAATAACACATTCACTTCATGCATTCAGGGATCAGGTGGTTAGACTTGGTGACTTCGCCGATTGATTATCATTGTACCTAATGCTGACAGACTGTTGCCAGGTCCAAACACAATCATAAAAGTCTGTCAGGATATGAGCAGGGTCTGATACTTGCTTCAAAAGCTTCTTAGCAATTCAATGAACCAAGGTTATAAATAAATAAAACTTTATTATTTTTTTTTTTAAAATGTCAGTCATTGTAAAAATTAGATTGATCTTCACAAGCACTTTGTTTAACTGCCACCAGTCTTGGAAGTGTGCCAGAATTACTATAAAACCTGTCCCCAATTCTCCTTCATGCTGTAATAATACTCATTTAAGTCATAAATTCTTAATGAAAATATGAGAAAAAGCACCATATCATCCTTTGAAGAGATTTCCAAAGTATTATCATTTTAAGTTTGGAATCAATCCATTAGGATTAACATTTTTCACAATTGTAAAACTTTCACTTCCTTGTTAACATTTCCAGATTTGACATATCATGCCATAGGGAGATTTACAAGATACCAAAATTTGGTTTTCTCAAAATTCAAATTGTGCATACTGGTGTAAATATCAACTTTCAGTACAATATGATGTCAGAATTTCAACATAAATATAAATTACAAACCTTATATAATTTCCAAAATATATGGGAACAGTAAACATGAAGACACACAGTCCCGTCTTTGATGAACTATCATTCTAAAGTATCTTTCAAAAGATTAGAACAGCTTCAGTTTGAATATAATCAAGAATTGTTATCAGGAACAATGGTGCAATCAAATTTAACCAAACAATTTTTATGTTGCCTTGAAAGTTTACTGCTAAAAAAAGTTAAGGACCACTCAATTCTTTCATATTCATATGAAGCGATTGGTTGATCGTTAACATTTTGGAGTAGCTTAGTAAAATGCTCCAGCAAACCCACCATTTGCATGTTAACATTTCGTTTGTTTGTTGTTTAATTCTATGATAGTGGCCTGTAAATAGTCAAGCATAGATAAGACAATCCAGTGATTGATATTAGGAGCAACAATCCACCCCATCAAGATATGATGATATGCAATCATTTTGTTTCTTTCTTTGTTTGTTTGTTATTTTAAGGCCACACTCAGCAATATTCCAGCTATTTGATGGCAGTCTGTAAATAATCGAGTCTGGACCAGACAATTCAGTGATTGACATCATGAGCATCGATCCACACATTTGGGACCGATGACAGGCATCAACCAAGTCAGCGAGCCTGACCACCCGATCCCGTTAGTCGCCTCTTACTATGTTTGTTCTCGACAACTCGTCCACTGACAACAAATAAAATTTGTAAGGTTATAATAAGCCTCACTTTCTCAAATTTCTAAGCTCCAAATATGGTAAAAATAGTATGTTTAAAAAAAGCAAGTGTGGTAAAGACAGGTGCGTGGGAGGTGGAAGTGATTGAAATATTAGTCAATGGAGGAGTTCCAACGACACCAATTCAAAATTAAGTTGGTAAATCCACAAAGCAATATTTACCAATGTCAAGGAGTATTATATTAAACCATGAAGAAATATCATCAACCCCAAGTTGGTCTGTCCTTCACCTACTCAGAGAGAGGCTTGCTTGAAGTCAACCATGGGAAGATGAAGGTCACGTTCGTGTCGTTATTAGACTAACTGTTTTCACAAACAACAAGAATAATGTTTAGAATGAAAATATCAACATGCTCATTGGACAAGCGCCAAACTTGAAGGAACAGATGCACTAGATTTGAGATCAAGTGTTTATTGAAGTTTGCCAAGAAAAATAATTTGTTGAAAATATTTCCAGCTGACATTATTTTCCAGCCCTCGAAGCAATTTAGTCAACTGGAGAGATGAAACGTTTCCTTTCTGTACATGCTTTATTGATTGATATATATATTTGAAGAATGTCAAGTATGGATAATGTAAGGACAAACAGATTTGTCTCATTTGTATGTTATTCCCTGCGGGGAGGTACCCAGTGTACAGCAGTTCTTCAGCTGCATTTCCATTAGCGTTCAAAGTTAATGGGTGACCTGGGATCTGTGAGAACTCCTCCTATTCAAATCTAGTGACCCCAAAATCCTTAACTTGTAACACTGGGTTTATGACAAGGATACCTCGACACCACTGCGTTATGAACATAATGTTTTGAAGTTTTTCGTCATGATCTATTTGGTTGAATGTATTTTTGACATTGTCCCAGACTCAACAAAATGAAGAAATTGTTCAGGGTTTTTTTTCAAAATAACTAGGAAAAATTTGAAAATATTTCAGCTACTTCTATATCCCAGTGGATATCTTGAGATGTAACGGCCCCTGTTTGTTGTTTAACGCTGCACTCAGCGATATTCAAGCTATATGGCAACAGTCTGTACATATTCGAGTCTGGACCAGACAATCCAGTGATTGACATCATAAGCATCGATCCACGCAATTGGGATCGATGACATGCATCAACCAAGTCAGCAAGTCTGACCACCTAATCCCTTTAGTCGCCTCTTACGACAAGTATAGTCGCCCTTTTACGGTAAGCATGGGTTGCTGAAGACTGTAAGAATGTAAGGTGGGTCCAAAGGTCCTCGGGATTTGCTCCTGTAGTATTTGGATCTAGGACCATCTAAACCTTTACCTTTTAAAATGAAGGGGTATGACCATCTTCCTGAGGCAAGGGAGTTAACTGACTTTAAAAGTCCAGTTTCCACCCTTGCCGAACTAGGCTGGAATTCCTGGGCTTGATCGTAGCGCCACCAGTGGCTATTACAAGTAATGTCCCTTCTAAGCCTCTCCTGTGGACTGTCATAGCGACTGATTTACCACAACCATTGTCTGAAGAACATTTGATTTAAAACGCTAATTACCCTGTAGCCATGACATGTGCATGTCTCCATAACTTAATTGTCATTATGTATTAGGCTCTAATCCCCATTGATAATCCTCACCACCATTTCATTGTATATTGACAGTCAGCCAACCTGGGCTACTATATCATTATGTCGATACGCCCAATGTCTCTTCGTCTGTCCATTGCTGTTCGTTTCTATATATGTGTTATCATCACAGTGTTAGTCAAGCTTGGTATTCCGAGTGCTGGTATAGGGACGACCTCGAGCAGGATGTGCCGCTCGTAGGAAACGCCCTGAGGTGAGCTGGAGTTCCGCTTACCTCATGTATGCCTGAGCTGGAAGGTCCGCTCATCGCTGTGTTTGTGTTGTCAGAGCAGGTATTCCGCTCATTGTGCAATTGTTGTTTATTGTTTACATGTTGTGCATAAAGCGTTCCGGGACAGTGATGTCGATTTTGTTCTTTATTCCCCAAAGAGCTAATTCCCCGTCAACATGCGCTTTGACCGGACCAATCAGATTCCACCTCTCGTATCACTTGGATTCGTTTCAAACAAAATGGCGGCGTCCAGTCAGTTGATCTGATCGATAATCAAGATCAATAGTGTGATAAAACGGGTCTTACATCACAAAGTACATCAAATGACGTGAATTAAAAACATGAAAAGACTTGGAAAATATCTGTTGACAATGAGTTGGTGGTGCACATGCTTTGCACATCTTGCAGACAACCGAAACCGGCACAGCAGTCCCTATGATGTTTATGAACCAGATGTCGATATCATTACACGATTTTGATTGGACTATGTATAGACTCGTTAGTCCAGCCAAAATGTAACTGTAAAATAGCATAATACCAGCCTAGTTTGGCAAGGGTGGAAACTGGACTTTTAGAGTCTGTTAACTCTCTTGCCTCGGGAAGATGGGGAATGACAAGGACTCGTTGACTTTCATCTGTCCATGCTTAATTTCGAACACAGATCTTGTTCCTTTCTTTCTGTTCCCTTGTTGCACCGTAAACTTTGATCAATTACTTCAACGAGCAGGATTACCATGATTACTGGCAACCATATACAATTAGCACACACGCTATCCATTTTCTAATTATTGATTGGCTGTTGCACCGAGACGTAATGTGTTTCGATTGGTTAATTGATTGGTTAGCTGAACTTAGCTCATTACACAGTTAAACACCTGCAATTGACAGTTCAGGGTTTGAGATGAATCAAATGTATAATTCATCGTATATGGATAGTGTAATTGAAGCCACAAACAGATCCGACTTCAATAGCATTTTAATACAACACGAGTAGAATTCAATTTGGTATCACAATCCGATATAATACTCACATGACGTACCCTTGCATGCACTATTTTTAATATGCTTTACGCACTGGTTGAATGTCTTCTTGCTCAATAAACCATTGCCTAATGTTCCCATTAAGACTCGATATGTTTCTCGATGTGCAGATGTTTTTGTATAAAAGGTGAAGAGAAATGGTTTATCATTGCGTCCAAGACATAGCAACGTGCATTCATGTGTGTGTCTGCTTGTAGTAGTTGTACTAGTCCCGACTAATGATGATTTGATAGTGCTAGCCCACTGAGACACCATGGTGCAGATTAACATGAATAACCCACTCAGACACAGTAAACTAAAAACTGAGCCCCTTGATGCAGAGCTCTACCACTAGACATGGAGGCAGTCTTCAGTATGGAAACATGGCCTCAAAATCATTTGGCACTAAATGGGGCAGTTCACTCAAACTTTGTATTGACACACGGCTTCTAACGCTACATTAGTGAGACAAATGACATCCTTCACATCCTAAACATCCCAAACATGACATCCTAAACATGACATCCTAAACATCCCAAACATGGATTATTTAAGGCAGGACATGATCATGATTACACGAGTACCTTCATGTGGTTCTGGACCCGTGAAGATCCGGGATAAAATAGGTCTTCAGCAACCCATGCTTGCCGTAAAAGGAGACTATGCTTGTCGTAAAAGGCGACTATCACGATCGGGTGGTCAGGCTCGCTGACTTGATGGATGCATGGCCGAGGTCACTTGTACAATGATTTACGATTTATAAAAAAAACATATACATTGAAGTCGAAATTTCTCGCTATACCATGTTTCCTGAATGACGTCAAAAAAGATTAATAAGATATCAAACATGCATTAGATGCTTAAAAATCGGCAATCCTTTATTCTGATTCCCATTGACGTGCTTTCTCTCTAAAAATCGGACAGGAGTGGAGTCTAGATTTTATAAAACTTGTCAGTCAGTTTTGCTGTTAAGTAATATTCTGTCTGGAGCTGAATATGTTAACACCAAGCCAAGGCCATTTTCAACATCAATCATGTAAACGATGTCTAATGATGAGAACAGCTTGCATTTGTGAAATTAGGTGAGCTGTGTCATACAACTGATCTTTGTGACACAGTTTTAGTGTGTCCGGAGCCCAGGAAGACTGGATTAGGGAGATTAAACATTATTAATGAACTGAGCAATGACAGGAAACTGGTAAAGTCAGAAAGTAAATAGGATATTGACCTGTGCAGTAAAGAAAGGTGTCAGAATAGGTCTTCCGCAACCCATGCTTGCCGAAAAAGGTGACTAAATGGATCAGGTGATCAGGCTCTTCGTATCCCAATAGCATGGATCAAGGCTCATGATATCGATCACTAGATTGTCTGGTCCATACTTGGTTATTTTCAGACTGCTGCATATAGCTGGACTATTGCTGAGTGCGGCGTAAAACAACAAAAAACCTGTTTGTTGGTTGCGCAAATGACAAAGCAATATGGAAAGATTGGAGAGCTATATTATACTCTTGAAACAAGACCTACTCACGCTTGAACGTAAGTTAAGTTCTCTCAGTGTGAAGGAACAACATAGCCGATCTTATATTTCTCAGAGAACAAACAAAAGGAAAACCGGTGTGGCTTTTAACTGGCTGTGTGACCAAACAAAGAAGAATTTGTATTAGGATAAAAAATGTGTACAATGTTGACAATATTTACCAGTTTACACATACAAATGAATCAACATGATAAAACACTCATTCTATGTCCACATCACTTGTCTGCATAAATACCAAATAATAATAACGTATTCGACATAATAAGCGTCCAGGGTGCTCTCAAAATTGGAGTTGAAAGATCGTAAATAACTGTTTTAGTCTACTAGTCCTTATAATGATAACTTCTAGCAAAACCCTTAAAAATGGCAAAGTTGTCCTAGTTCTTAACACACCTTAACTATTGGGCAATTTGGTGAGGACTATAGGACTAGTGTCAATTTCTAACACTAATGAATACAAAAAAATTATAAATTAGTTATCATCAATGCAAAAAAAGGACATTCAAAATGCAAGATTCCATTCTCCAAGTTAAATGTCATGGCCCTACATTACTATTAACCCGGTAACATTTTCAACTCCCTGGGGAGTACACAAGACAAGCCAGTATTCAGAGAAACATGAGAATGAATTTGCATGAAATCTCCACACTAGAGAACTACAATAGAACCCTGTTTATGCTGACAGTTCTCTGCCTAATTGTCTGGATTAATGAGTGAGTGAGCCAGTATTCCAGTTACATTATAGCGTGTCAGCTTAATGTGGGAGGAAAGCCTGAAGTGATGCAGGTCTCAGATGTTTACCACTTCTGTGAAACCCACGAGCACGGGTATGGTGCTGACAAACCTAGAAACATAATTGGGGCGAACCAGGATTCAAACCCACAATCATAGGTTTCTGCACAGCGAATCGGGGCACCTTAGACGGCTGGGCCACCCTTGGCCCCCTGGATTAATGAAGATCAAGAAAACAAATAAAAGAGCAATGTACCTCCATACCTAAAAAATATGTAAGCATTCGAGGCAGTAAGCATCCAGAATGTTTAAAGTTAATTAATAACACAACAAAAAACATTCTCTGCACACTGTGCACAATCTTTTTTATATGCTCAGCTTTCCCTGATGTTCATGCACTGACGAAGCTGGAACAAATGGTACAGAGACAGGTGGTGTGATGTTGAAACAGTAAATCATGTGTGTGTCATGCGTTGTATATATTTGTCATATAAGTGTCGTCTTTTCTTATCTCAGTATTGGATTGCCAAGGCAGTGAGAGAGTGAGTGAGTGGATATTGCTTTATGCCGCATAAGCAATCTGGCAGCTATCCATGACGATTGTCATGGCAGTGCAGGCATGTTGATAAAGATCACGTGTATATTCCAGTGAGTGAGTGAGTGAGTGAGTGAGTGAGTGAGGTGGGTTTTGAGTGAGTGAGGTGGGTTTTGAGTGAGTGAGTGAGTGAGTGAGTGAGTGAGAGTGATATGGATTTAACACCGCTTTGAAAAACTGTTATATCACGGCATGTCAGCTTAAAGGGCAAGTTCACACGGAAATGAACCATTTTTTCTTGTACTTGTTCCACATTAAAAATGTTAACATAGAAGTGTCATAGACAAAAATATGAAAACATCATATTTAATTAACATATTTTTTGCACTAAAACGATTTATATTTTTTTACATTTACCAAGTGTTCTATTTCCATAACAAAAACACCATGGCTTATGCCCCTTGCAATATGACGTCATTGGTGCCAATTGATAAACATTATGACGTCATCATGCTTTGTTAGAGCCGCTTCACGTGGTGTAGGTACAGTTTTGTGATTCTAGCATCTCAGATGCCAGCCAGAATTGTGTTATGCTGAGTCACCACTGCGCCGGAGTGTGTCGTAGACCATGTTGTTTTACCGCCAACTGGTCCTTGATATCTTTTGCGTTGAGAATAGACAGGGACCCAGTTGAATTGGCACCAATTACGTCATAATCTAAGGGGGATAACTCAGGCCTATTTTGCTCGTAAAACGAAGGCCTCATAACGGCATATCACTTTCGTACTATTGTGAGCTTCCTACTTTCACTGTGAAAAAAAATGAGTGTATATTTTCAAACACAGATACTAACTAATTCTAAAATTGCGTTTTGTTTAGAAAAAGAAAGAAAGTGATTTTTGCGTGTACACTTCCCCTTTAATGTAGAAGGAAGCCCGAAATGATGCAGGCCTCAGATGTTTACCACGCCGGTGAAACCCACAAGTATGAGTATGGTGTTGACAAACCTAGAAAACATAATCAAGGTGAACTGGGATTCAAACCCACCACCATCGCTTAAACATCTTTGAATAAAATCTAGATCTTCATCATTTTAGTGTATACCATGTAAAAAGTAGTCAAACAATGAAGAACTTCAAGTTGTTTTATAATGATACAGCAAATACAATAGTCTTCTCAGTGTAGATGCCAATTGGCTCAGAAACAAGAATAAAATATTCATGAAACTTTGATGGTGTGGCACTTATGTTTTGCATTCTGTATTTTCTGTTAAATTGCATTACAAGATACAGAAATCAGGTATGCTGGCTGACTGCTTCGCTGACTAGAGAATTTAGAAGCCTCAGATTGGCTGTTTAAAAAGATCAGCTGATGTGTTCAGAAGATACTGCACTGATTGCAAACAAATTTGAACGGCCACTTTTTGTTTGTTTCTTTGTTGTTTAACCCCACACTCAGCTATATGACTGCAGCTTTTAAATAATCAAGTCTGGACCAGATAATCCAGTGATTGACATCATGATCAACGATCCACGCAATTGGGATGCGATCACCAAGTCAGCAACAGCCAAGTCAGCAAGCCTGACCACCCAATCCCGATAGTCGCCTCTTTCTACAAAAATATTTGCTTTTTACGGCAAGCATGGGTTGCTGAAGACCTATTCTACCCGTGATCTTCATTGGATTTGTAGATGATGTATATTTTTACAATGAAATCATGCCATCTCACGTATCAAGTTGGACAACGATGTTTTTTAAGTGTCATACTTGACTAGAACTACCATTAATCCCTGAAGAAGCATGGGAAGTCTTGACCCAGCTTTTATTCAAGGCAGGCATTAATTTTTTTCAGAGATTTGTTGCATCAACTTTTTTTCTAATTATTTCATCTATTTGTTTTTTTATGCTTCCCAAAGTGTAAGGAATCCTTCCAGCCCAATCCCCCTTAAAACTTATCATTTTTTCTTTCAGTTCCTCTGTTGATTAATTATTTCTTTATCAAGAAACTACAGCAAACAACGGGACTAAGATTGGTCACTGATCCAAGACTAGTAAAATTCAGAAAGAACTGAGTGAGTGAGTGAGTGAGTGAGTGTGAGTGAGTGAGGTGGGTTTAACACCGCTTTTAACATTATTCCAGTCATATCACGGCATGTCAGCTTAATGTGGGAGGAAAGCCCGAAGTGATGCAGGTCTCAGACGTTTACCACTTCGTTGAAAAGCTGACAAAAACTAGAAACATAATCGGGGCGAACCGGGTTTCAAACCCACAATCATCATGATCATAGGTTTCTGGTGTGCCCAAGGGATGCAAATCTGCACAGCAAATCGCAGCGCCTTAGACGACTGGGCCACCCGTGCCCCCTGGAAGAATTTGCTCTTACCATTCAGCAGATAACAATGCTCTAGCAGCCCTTCTTGTTAACTAGTGTAAATAAAAAATAAAAATAAAAAAATTTCTAAACCTAAAAAATAGGTCTAAAACATCTTTTAGATATTTTTATTTATATATACATTATGTTTATAACGAACACGCTTATAACAAACTAACAGATATAACAAACTGATTTTTGGTCCCGTGCATTTGCGGTATATATGCTGTATATATGCTGTATATATGCTTTTAACGAACTATGGTTATAACAAACTCAAATTTGTGGTCCCTTTGTCTTCGTTATAACCATATTTTACTGTTAATAACGAAGAGAATTATGGATGTCAACTTCTTTATAATGAGAAACACAATGTTTCGGGGTACACATACATGCTATAAAGCTGGGAACATATACCGTATTCGATGTAATAAGCAACCCGCTCTAATAAGCGCCCACGGCGATATTTGCTAATATATTGGCTTGTGAACAATCCAAATTAGCACCCTTTCCGATTGATCAATGTACACATCACTTATTCATTCGCGTATCATACGCACTTGTGTGTTATATGCACCCTTAATTATGGGCAATTAAATTCTGGAAAAATATATCTCTCGTATATAAAGGTGGAAACTTAACAAGGAGAGCCAACAGTTAATTGGCACTGAGAGGTTTTTAGCAATGGACAAATTGAAGCCAACACTTAACAGTTACTTAGCGCTGTTGATAGGTGATAGCAATGGACAACTGGAAGCCTGGATTAAATTAAAATGAAGGAGTGGGTATATACATGTACACTGTGTTCCTCATAATAAAGAAGTTGACATCCATAAATTCTCTTCCTAATGTGCATCACTTTCAAATGCCATTCAAAGACTACTGCTAATGCCTGAATTGAAACAACCTTGAGGCAATGTTAAAAGAGTGGAAAGCTTGAATGTTCTAAATAGGTCCAGGTCGACCTCCAGGCCTGGTGTCACAACTATTCACTGCACTCTGCCTCTATTGGTGCAGATGAACGGTCGGGTAGCCTAGTGGTTAAAGCGTTTGCTCATCACGCCAAAGACCTGGGCTCAATTCCCCACATGGGTACAATGTGTGAAGTATTTCTGGTGTCCCCCGCCATGATATTGCTGGAATATTGCTAAAGCGGCGTAAAACTAAACTCACTCACTCACTCACTATTGGTGTAGATATAATGGAAACCAAATTTATGGGTTCTAAATAAAAAAATATTGTTTGGTAAGTTTGCATTTTTGATTGTTTGTAAAGTTCATTATGTCTCTTAGTTAATGAAAGGGGAATGAGGATAATTTTCTCTCAAATATAATAATTCTGCAAAAGGGCTGCCACAAGTCAATGTGAAGGAGTTGACAAAAAGGTTGGGACAGATGTTGTCACAGACCCTAAATATTACTTAATTGTATTTCAAACTTTTTATGTGCTCTAATAGAAATATCCTCACATAATATTAAAAATTACCATTGATTCCAGCAGACTGTACCTAGGAACACACTTTTATCAAAATTGTGCACATAATCGTCCATAAAACATAGCAATTATGTACAGTTTAATGCTTATATTTGTATTAAGTGTCAGAATAAAGTCTTTCCTAACATGACCAAATCTGATAAAGATTTGACAAATAGTTTTAACCATACCAGGACATGAATGCTACTCAAATCTGATAATGACACATATTGGTCAAGCATGAATGTTTTTTCACTTATTGCAAAGACATTGTTTTTAAGACAAGCTCGGCATCCTCACTCCACAGAATGTATTGCTACCAAAATTACTTCTAACATTTAAAAATAGTCCAGGTTTAACAATTATTACCAACAAGATAATAATATTCAAACAACCTCCAAAGAAACAGATTCCTAATGCCATCATGTCAGTAAATCAAAATTTGTCACACCCATCAAACAGTTTGAGAATCTGGTCAATATATTTGTCCGCTGTGCGGTAATCCTCCCTCTAAAACAAGCACCTGCTTGGTGCTTAGCCTTACGTTATCACATCCTGAACAACACAGACAGCATGGATGTCAAACATTCTCGAGGCGTCCGTGACCACTTAGACCATACACCATGTTTAATCCACAAAGGAAGCACATGATATTAAGAAGAGAAAACAGGTCTACAGCAGGGCTGTGCACTCTTTCCCTGTTAATTTATATACACTTGCTGACAAACATAGCATGTTCCAAAATGCCAATGAATTGTTTTGGGCTACTTAATAACCTGTCTTGTGACTAATACAATGTCATAATTATCACTATACTGATTAATTGTTTTCTTATATGTTATTTTAAGATAAATATAAGCAAAAATTGTCATCAGAAAATACCGTTTTATGTTATGACCTTGTTTTCTTTTACTCGGTGAATGACCTACATGGAACCTCGTTAATCGGGACAGTATCGTTCCTAATGAAATCATCCGGATTAACAAGTGTCAAAAATAACTAAACAAGCGTACAATAATCATTTGGTTACATAAACATGTTTCAATCAAGAGATGGGGCTTCTGGACAAATAGGGTCCGAACTAACGAGGTTGCACTGTAGTAAAATGAATAGAAATGTTCCTATTTCGTTTTACAGCACTACTTAATTAATTTATGTATAATCATGACATTCACCTACACTGTATGTATTTAGGCAAGTTTATGCATCTGTTTGATAAATTTATTGGACCTGGGTGCAACCTGGTTTTGTATCGTGTAACTAGGTTTTCATGTCAACATGCACCGGCTGCAAGTTAAATCAAGTACCTTAAGTTGAGCCCAGAGTGCCTTACATTCAGGTGGTTCACCCCAATTATGTTTCTAGATTTGTCAGCACCATACCCGTGCTCGTGGGTTTCACCGAAGTGGTAAACGTCTTAGACATGCATCACTTCGGGCTTTCCTCCCACATTAAACTGACACGCTGTGATGTAACTGGAATACTGTTAAAAGCGGCGTTACTCACTCACTCTACATTCAGGTCCAGACCAACAGCAAATAGGCCATGACTTGCATTATTTCTAGCCGTTTGATTACCTCTCTCAGTGTTGCCGGTCATTTTACCGAAATTCGGGTGACCTTATAAACTTTGCTGTTGAAGAAAACATGGGCGATATTCATGTAAACATATTTTTCGAACGAAGTCAGCTTGTCTGTTACCCTCAGGGTTTCCCCTTGTCTATTTTCAGTGCAAGGAAAAAACATTTTAACTTTTCCTCAAGGTTAAATATCCATTTGCAGCGACTTCGCCTCGAATTATTAAATAAAATGAGAAAATTGTGACTGAAGTTTGTGTGAATGACGTGTAGATCTAAGTAAGTTTGGTTGAAAGTTGGGACTGACAAAAATTAGGGGAGAGTGGTAATTTTTAGAGTTTCAAAAGCCAGCGGGAACACAGTGTCTCTAAAACAGAAAAGTATGTTTACAGTGAAAGGTTTCATATTGGCCTTTAGGGACATCTAAATTCCAGACTTTCTCGCTTCTAAACTTCATTAAGCTTCTGGAAACTTCTTTATAGCATAAATATAATAAAAGACTTTGTATGGGTACTTGTATACTCAACCACAGCCTGGTACAGATGGACCAAGGCGATGTACATGTGTATTTGACCAGGGGAGATAACTCAGACAATAACATATTTACATCCACAGATGTTGCAGACTGGAAGAGAGATTGTTTCATGTCTTGGTACAAATTGATACGACAACTTGTCAATTGTGTGGCATATTGATGTGTGGTGCCTTGTTTACTTGACAAAATAACACCATACTCTTGTCCCAACAAACATTCCTGGTATCAATCAGTCAGCTCTGTGATTGGCGTGACAGAACAGTCATGAATGTGACACCTGATCCATCAGAACAAGCAACACACGTTTCAGGCAGGGTGTTTACAATGACAACTATTTCCACAAAGAACTGACAAAGTACTGTTATTTTTTAAAACATACACAAACAATAGCAATTTTACCAATGAAAAGGAAAGAGGTGAAAGGATCGGGTCGTCAGAATCGCAGACTTGGTAGGTGCATGTCATCGTATCCCAGTTATGTGGATTGATTGTCATGGTATCAATCACTGAATTGTATGGTCAAGACTAAATTATTTACAAACCGCCATCATATAGCTGGAGTATTGCTGAATGCTGCATTAACAACAAACAAACAAACAAAAAGTGGCTGTTCAAATTTGTTTGCTTCCAATGCGGTATCGTCTGAACACATCAGCTGATCTTTTTAAACAGCCAATCTGAAGCTTCTAAATTCTCTAGTCAGCGAAGCAGTCAGACCAGCATACCTGATTTCTGTATCTTGTAATGCAATTCAACAGAAAATACAGAATGCAAAACATAAGTGCCACGCCATCAAAGTGTCATGAATATTTTATTCTTGTTTCCTAGCCAGTTGGCATCTACACTTAGAAGGGAGGACCATGAAAGGAATCTATTTGTTCTAAGTGGGTTTTCTTTGTTAAAATCGAAATCTTAGAGTCAATGTGACAAAGAAGGGAAACCAAATCCTTTTAGAAAGCTGAAAGCTGCTTGACTCCAAAACCCAAGCATCCTTCATTAAGAGTGAATGGCCAAAGTTGACTCAGGGTTTCAACTGACGTGACCTACAAAAGGGTTGTCAGATCTTCATGACAAGATGCCATCATACATATGAGTGAGCGAGTTATTTAACACTAGAGCTGTGTATCGCCTGGTATCTTGTAATACAATGTGTATCACGATATGAACTGTCAATACCACTGGTATCACGATACACCAGAACAAATAATGAAATCACTGAAATACAACTCTTTATACTCTTGCTTCACACAATTATTTATCATTAACACAAAAACTTGTTATCAACAAAAAACAAGACCAGAACAGTTTTAAATGAAGGGATGGTTATTAAATGTAATAGTTAGTGGGCCTGTCCTCTATCACTATGTCCTTATGTTCTGCCATTCTAACAAGCTGGGGGCGGTCGGGTAGCCTAGTGGTTAAAGCGTTCGCTCGTCATGCCGAAGACCGACATGGGTACAATGTGTGAAGCCCATTTCCGGTGTCCCATGCCGTGATATTGCTGGAAATTGCTAAAAGCGGCGTAAAACCATACTCACTCTAACAAGCTGCGCTATGACACTCCTGCCATTACGAGATGGAACTCGATCAGTTCATGTTCTATTTTTAGCATCGATGATATCATAGATATAGGTTAATCATTACAACCCTACTTAACACTACTTTATTTAACACCACTTTGAACCCGTGAAGATGCAGGGTAGAATAGGTCTGCAGCAACCCTTGCTTACAGTAAAAGGCGACTATGCTTGTTGTAAGAGGCGACTAACAGGATCGGTTGATCAGACTCGCTGACTTGGTTGATGCAATTGCCATCGTATCCCAATTGCCTGGATTGACGCACATGATGTCAATCACTGGATTGTCTGGTCAAGACTCGATTATTTACAGACCACCATCATACAGCTGGAATGTTGCTGAGTGCTGCGTTAAACAAACAAACACACACAACACAGTATACCAGTCATATTAAGGCATGGAAGCTTAAACATGTTAATATTGGAGGAACACCTGAAGTGATGCAGTTCTCAGACGAAACCAACCCGCACCTTCGCTCAGGGTGAACCAGGATTCGAACTCATTATCATAGGTTTCTGTCGTACCCAAGGGATGCAAGTCTGCCCAGCGAATAATGATGCCTCATACCCCGTTCACGTGCACAACATTTAAGTAAGTAATTTTGCACATGTGTAACTATACATACATGCGTTTATGTAAATTTACTATGCGTTCACATGAAAAGCATCTTAGGTGTGTAAATAGAGTTAGTAAATTGTGTAAGTCAAACATATTCGTAGGTCTGTTCATGACTTTAAACCCCAAACTTTTGGGTGAAACAACACATGTTTGATTTAATTTGTACACAAAGTTTTGACTCCTTGAAACCAAAAGAAAATACCGTCCTCTCAACTCTGTATATATGGATAAAAGTTGGCAACTGTTGACAATTTTTTTGGTGTTGGCAAAAGAACAATATTAATTAGATCTTCCTCTTACGTCGACATAAACGTTCACATTGCAACATATACACACAGTGCAAATTTACATTTACATTTGCACCTGCTCCAGATATGATGCAAATTTGCTCCTGGTGCAATTATACACACATGAGAAAACGCGTTCACATGACAAGTATACACACGTATGTATTTCTACACACGTATGCACATATACACACATATGTATAGAGGCCAGTGTGAATGGGGTATCAGACAAATGGGCCATCCATGTCCCATACCTATAATAGTAAAAGATCTGATCTTAATGAGATTGATAATATCCCTAGGCTAACACCTCCACTACTTATTTACGTACAGTCAAGTCTCGTTAATCCGACATCGTTGGTTGCACATCATTGTGTCGGATTAACGAGTATGTCGGATTAACAAAGTTAATTGTTAAGTTAATCTCTGCCGCCAGTGCGTGTCAAAACACGGGGTTGTGTACTCACGGGCAGATGACCACGGAGTACGCTGACCACTGTGTCGGATTAACGAGACTGATTAATGAGTGATTTCGGTAATTAGTTGCAAATTAGGTGTGTCGGAGTCGGAGTGCGAGAATGTCGGATTAACGGGACTAAATAGCACTGAATCAATGGGTTCCCATCATTTGTGTCGCATAAAGCCGAGTGTCAGATTAACGAGTGTCGGATTAACCACAGAGTAATGTCCCTATGATAGTCATAAAATGTAGCGTTTTAACACCCGTGTGCAATGCAGTCACACATGAGAATTTCTCAATAATAATACACTCAATAACTTCAGTATTCATAACCATAACATCAGGTCCAACATTGTATCATCTGAACCGATTCATCTTAAACATATCACATGACATTGGTACTTTTTTATGCAGTCCACGTACATATCACGATTCTTTATAATTAGGTGTTAAAGAATTCATTAAACAGTTGTAAATACTGTAAATCCTGAAATTAATGCGTCTCCAAAAGAATGGGACCGCTGGTCCCTAGCCAAAAATGCAACTCAATATGAATGCGACACCCCCTTCCTCCCATGCATCTAAACAAAACGTCCTCTGTCAGGTTTACAGGTGAATCCTCACTTTAATCCAACCTTACATTAAACCAATCACACACCAAATAGCACCGCTTATTAGCACTGAGTAGATTACTTCCACTAAAACAATACATGTGCAATGGCTCGTGTTGGCCTTTGACACAGTCACAAAGAACAAGGACACCGTGTTGTGTGGGTGGCGTCTGTCTGGACTTGCAGGTGTGATCAGCGATGACATAAGTGAGTTAAACTCTTGTCTTGACCCCAGCAGTGAAAATTCACAGGACGTAATTAATGTTTGAATGACATTGATAAACAAGTGCTGTTACAAGTTCTGCTCAATAAACAGTGATGTGGAAAACATAGTTGTTTGTTTTCAGCGTATGTCTAAGTTGGTGTTTCTGCTATCCAAAATGTCTTATTGTTGATATAAATGCAATGTTTAAGAATGCGAGCAAAGACGACTCAATTTTTTTGCATTTAAATCATGCTCACATTAATTTCAAGATTTATAGTATTAAATGAACACTTTTGATCATATTTTGTGCTTATAAAAACAATAGTCATCATTACCGTTATCACAATTATAATTATTATTATTAGTAGTAGTAGTAGTAAAAGTAGAAGTAGTAGTTGAAGTAGTTAAAGACAAGGGATTAAAGTGACCTGTCATTTGGGGGTCCCCACCATGATAACAGAATCCCAGGTCAATCACTGCGACCAGCATGACATCCTCAGGCTGTCAGCATGGGGCACATTTGACCTTAATAACATCAAAACATTGCCCATTCTCTGAAGCCCTTCAATTGTAAAAGGAGATTTCTTTGTTTGAAACACGACTCAGTGATTGAGTGAAGCAATATTATGCAATCGGCCTTGTAAAACTCTGGGGTCCTTGCCATACCTCTTAAGTTAAAAATGGAGATTGGTATATATAGCCCTAGGAAAACTTTGGACACTGTAAATCATAATTTTGTTTGTACTGATATTTGGATTTTGGAACAGACTTTGTTTGATATTAAACTATCATCAGATCTCTCCTAATATACTACTACTATAGTACTGTATGTAAAAAATGGTTAAATATTCTAATTAAACATAAATATGAATAAATAACATTATCATGGTAACAGTCATTTTCCACTAGGCCTATAAATGTTTATAAAGCCCGTCTCACATGGGCCTAGTCTACATGTATTCACCAATAACATGTCAGTGAACATTTCAGTGTCAAATGTAAACACAATATGACAACAGACATAGATCTAGAAATAGGTTAACTTTACTTTCAGTGTTGTGGTAGATCATTCATTTCACAAATCCCATGTCGTAACAACCAAACAACAGATAATTTCATTTACTAAAAATAGCTCTAGGTCTACTGTACCCAAAGAAATGCTAGAAAAAGATTTTCATTCGCATTTTGATTATCTACAGCTGATAACATGATAACAGTTTAACATGACATGTTGATGAAATTAACCCCAAGAAAGGAGATGTTGCCGACACGGTCTTTATTCTAATACATAAGATGAAACATTTCTGTCCCGACTTCTACAAAACACACTGTCAGATAGGTGGACGAATAACAGAAAATGCGGAAGGATCCAACTGACGCGATATGTACACACCTTGATGGAATGCGAAATAGGACCGTCATCAGATTCTGCTTTCTGACACACGTGACATAGAAGGAAAAATATAAGAAACCAGGTGTTAAGACACGGAACGCTAAAAGGGAATCGAAATGAAACGACACTTACCTGAAAATACACAGAAATGATGGTAACTTGGCACACACTCAAGCTTACGTCGCCATATTACAAACGACCTTGACCTGGAAATAGGGTCATGGGGTCAGCGATGTGTAAGGTCACGGGAGTGCTTCAGGGAAGAGCGAAAGGGGCACTCGGCGTATATTGATTGCAATTTACCGAGCGACATAGCAGGATGAATGGTTATTAATCATTATGCATAGATAGATAGATCTATATAAAACAGGTCTCAATATCAGCAATCAAGTCTTTCTCGAGTTCCAGCTGTCAAGGCAAACACACGATTTCAAAGCTTGTAACTGAACTGAACGCCATACCCCAAACCTCACCTCTTTGATCAGCATTTAGAAATTGGGAGAACATGAATACATAACACCCTTTTTTATGGATAAAATTTAAAAAAAATTTTTTTACGACGTTTCAGAAATAGAATCTACTTCTTGTTCCTTATATATAATTAATCGGATGTTAGTTTGTTTTTTTGTAGATGACAAGCATTTAGAAATTGGGAGAACATGAATGCATGACACTTTTTATATGGATAAAAAATTCTTTTTATTTTTTGTACGACGTTTCAGAAATAGAATCTACTTCTAGCTCCTTATATATAATTAATCGGATGTTAGTTTGTTTTTTTGTAGATGACAAGAATTTAGAAATTGGGAGAACATGAATACATGACACTTTTTATATGGATAACAACTTCTTTTTATTTTTTTGTACGACGTTTCAGAAATACTTCTTGCTCCTTGATTGGGTGTTTGTTGTTAACGCCGCACTCAGCATGATTTATATATACCAACTATATGACGGCGGTCTGAAAATAATCGAGTCTGGACCAGACAACCCAGTGATTGATATCATGTGCATCGATCCACGCAATTGGGATAAGATGACATGCAACAACCAAGTCAGCAAGCCTGACCGCCCGATCCCGTTAGTCGACTCTAAATTACAAGCATAGTCACCTTTAAAATTCACGGCAAGTCTGACCGGGTTGCTGAAGACCTACCGTATTTCCTCTATTAGAAGCCGGGTCGATCAATTGATACAATTAATGATTGAATGACATTCGTGGTCATACTGAAATGGGGGTATTAATAGAAGCCAACCCCCAATAGACGCCGGGCCTCTAAATGACGCCGGGTCAAAGCTTTGTCCGAAATAAATAGAAGCCCGGGCGTCTAATAGAGGAAATACGGTTTATTCTACCCCGGATCTTCACGGGCTCCCTCATCAGGTGAATGCCTAGTGAATGCCCAGTGAATGCATTAGGCATTCAGAGGATGAAGGAGCAAGAACTAGCTATGTACAAAGATAAAAAGATGTTGCTATTCATAAACACTTTTTAAGTGTCATGTATTCATCACCTCATATATTGTTAAATAAATACGTACTTGTATAAATGTTCAATACCGACGTATTTGTTGGTAATATGCTCCGTACATCAATTCGTTCAACGATCATTTGTGGCATAAATTTAATGTAAAACAACTCCTATATATAACTGGACACATATATACTATATGACCCATTTATTTATTATTTACCCATGGCGTTCAACATTGTATAGCGTATACATAGCTCGCAATTTGGGGTACTTCTCGTTAATTTTTTACCTGTTCCTTTCTATCCTTGCTTTCTTGTTTGATTATTTTCAGGAAAATTGGTTGACGCCACATCAAACAGTTCTATTATTCAGAAGAAAAAAACGTTTTGTATGTAAAGGATAATTAATGTGCATATTAAAACACAACGCGCATAATAAACGGTTTGCATAACACAGGTGAAAGCAAACTGGTGCATAAGTTGACATTATATATATATGCCCTTTTTGCCCTTGTCATTTATGTTCGTTTGTTGTTGAACGTTGGATTTAATATTCCAGCTATGTAACTGTGGTCTGTATAAATAATCGTTCCTGGGGATATTAAGCGTGTTCTGTTTGTTTAATTCTAGGCTATTTCGCTTTAAAACAAAGAAATTTAACAAATCTCTTTCAATGAGATGAGTGATGGATGGATGAGTGAGTGAATGAGTTTAACGTCTCTTTGAACAGTATTTCAGTTATGTCAGCTTGATTTGGCAGGAATGCCCGAAGTGATTCTCAACTTTGGGTGAAAAGTCTAGAAACAACAATGGCGAATCTGGGATTCGAACCCACGATCGTAGCAAATATGTCCCCAGCAACCTAAGGGACGCAACTCTGTACAGCGTATTGCTGCGCCTCAGACAGCTGGGCAACGTGTGTCCACATATGAACAGCTTGCCTTGCTCCAAGGCTGCACTGAAAGCAAATTCCATGGATGTGTTGTAATTCTATCTTCCGAATAGGCAAGTCTACATATGTGGACAGTACATCTAAACTGCAGTCTCTTATTAGTTTTAATCATAATTTCTAGATTATGTAAATAATAAGAACAAGTTGTCCCTATAAGAGACTGGAGTCCTGTACTGTCCACATATCTAGACTTGCCTATTAGGAGGACAGCATTACTACACAGCCATAGACTTTCTTTCAGTACAGCAAAATAATAAATAATAATTTGCAAACAGATCCCAGAACAATCCTTAATTTCAGGGACTGAGGCAATCTACACTTGCCAAACCATTCTAGACTTGAGTTCGACTCCTTTTTTAATTTATTTTCTTGTGTCTGGGAGGCAGATGAGTCGGCTCGGTGACTCGGTTGGTGCGTGTCATTCAAGGGCGGATCCAACATTTTTAAAAGTGAATCACTGGATTCTCTAGTAGTTCAGACTCGATAATTTACAGGCGGGTAGCCTAGTGGTTAAAACGTTAGCTCGTCACGCCGATGACCCGGGTTCGAATCCCGACATGGGTACAATGTGTGAAGCCCATTTCTGGTGTCCCCCACCGTGATATTGCTGGAATATTGCTAAAAGCGGCGTAAAACCATACTCACTCACTCACTCGGGTGAACAAGGTGACGCATGTACTGCGCACAACCCACACAGTCCGGAACCCAGTTCTCCACGCTGCATCCGGATGCAACGTGGGAACGTGAATAACATGTTTATTACGGAATTACTCATATGTAAGTCAATGAATAAAGCACAGACGGAAGCAGTACTCACGCGTCACAAGGAAGCACCAGTATGCAGAAACGCCCTACCGTTTCGTATATGTTGATGCTACGATTTTCCAGTTCAAACTGTAATGAAACTATAGTATAGTAATATTCTGAATGTACTGTATATTTAATTAGTTATTTTCTTTATAAATGGGCTGTTGCCGTGACCATGTTTCTCGGACGTAACGTGTCAATATATGTTTGTTATGTGTGCGCGTGCGTGTGCGTATGTGTACGAGCGCGTGTGCATGCGTGCGTGTGTGCGATAACTTTTTTAATATTAACCTTTGAATATTTACATAAATGTTATCCTTTATTTCGGGCAATTAATATATTTTTTTCTCCCATAGGTCCAGTCTATTGGGATTCTAAAATCCAAATAGTAAACTTTTTATAAACGTAATTGTATTGGAGATGCTGTTTTCAGGTGACTTTTATAATGTGATGCCCCAAGTGTTTCACACAACGCATAAGAAAATAGGGATGCAGAGCATCAAATCTTGTCGCATTCGTAAGCCATAGTGGGGGCACGGTTGGCCCAGTCGTCTAAGGCACCGTGATTCGCTGTGCAGAGTTGCGTCCCTTGGACTCGCCAGAAACCTGTGATTATGGGCTCGAATTCCGGTTCGCCCCGATTATGTTTCTAGGTTTGTCAGCACCATACCCGTGCTCGTGGGTTTCACCGAAGTGGTAAACGTCTGAGACCTGCATCACTTCGGGCTTTCCTCCCACATTTAGCTGACACGCCGTGATATAACTGGAATACTGTTAATAGCGGTGTGAAAGACAACTCACTCAGTATTATGTTTGAGACACACACAAACTCGAATATGTACCTCCGTTTAGAACTACCCTGTCCTGTCGGTTTATCCCACTTCATATTAGTGGACTGTAAGTGGGTTAAACTGGTTAAACGCCAACATCTATATGCACCTTGATGTGACCCGTGAAGAATTGACCCGTATCCGGCAATCCATGCTTGGCGTAAGAGGTGACAATGCTTGTCGTCAGAGGCAACTAACGGGATCGGGTGGTCAGGCTCGCTGACTTGGTTGATGCCTGTCATCGTTTCCCAATTTAGCGGATCGATATCAATGATATCAATCACTGTATTGTCTGGCCCAGACTCGATTATTTACAGACCACCGTCATATAGCTGTAAATATTGCTGAGTGCGGCGTTAAACAACAACAAACAAACATATTGGTGTATGCGCAAGTGACAAAGCAATACGGAAATATTTGAGAATAATTATACTCTTGAAACAAGACCTACTCAAGCATGAACGTAAGCTAAGTTCTCTCAGCGTGAAGGAAGGATGAAGGATGAAGGAATGACATCACCAACGTTACTTTTCTCAGAGAAACACTGAAGGGTTTATATGTTTGACACCAGACACAAATCCTACCTTCAGTTGATATTTATGCCAGAGAAGCGCAAAAACTGTACATTGTTCATTGCGGAACAGCAAAAGACACTAGTTTATACCAATATTTGAACGCAGTCCACATTGTTTTGCCTTGGAAACGCAACATCTGATAATATAAATACGAAGAATACCCATAGGTACCAGTTCAGCGCTTGTCTGAATTTCGTGCAAACATGCCTAGTATGGAAAAGTTTATGGGTTAACTCCCTTCCCGAAAATAGGCCCCACGTCCATATGATCATACGTCCAGTGTGTTGCCTTGGAAAAGTAAACAATAATTTGTTGTTACATTTCTGTAAAGAAAAGGGTATCAGTTCGGCTGTTGTTTGTATGTACACAGTATCATAATCAATATTGGATAGCTAACTGATTATGCACCATCATTTCCACATGAGTCCGAATTTTTGGCTTTGAAGCAAGAAATGATAAGTTTTATGAATTAAAACAATCCTGAGTAATAGAAGATTCTGTGAAAACTTTGTTGGTGTGTATCATTTAACCCCTCCGAAGCGAACCCTGCCCTATTACCGTAAATCTTAGAATAAATGCCAGTTCAATCGACGCATAGAACAGACAACGAGCAGCGGTCCTTGAAATATCGTTGGTACAAGACAACACCCGCCTCGGAAAAACACCTCTCCATTGGTGACAAAAAACTAAAGCGTACGTAAAATGTCTTGTTCAAGTTGTCTATAAGGAAAGGCAAAATTACCTCCCTCTTGTTATTGTGATGAAATGTCCTATGTGAATGTGGAATTCTAGGCGTCCTAAAAAGCATAATTGAAATTAAATTTTGAAAAATGGATTCAATATATACAAAACATTTCACGTGAAACCAGGAGATAACACACACTTTGAACAAACTGACAATGCATTTCCCTTTCGGCTTCCCAGAAGTCCCCTCGGCCAAAATTATCGTCTGTCGCCAAAGACCCAGTCAATTCAGACGCCTTGTTTTTATAATACCTTTTATGATGTATGTTTTAATATATTCTTATAATTATATCAATTTTATAAATTAGATTATTCATCATGCAAAGTCCATGGGTTAGTCGGCTTCGTTAGATTCTCCTAACCAGGCAACCAGCCTATCTTTGGTGCTACACCTCAGCAGCTAACCATGGGCGACATGTCACCTGATCTGGATTACTGTCACTGTGATAATGAACAGACTTATCAACACCGCCATACAGAACGTCTTCTTTGCCTGTAGGGAGGACTTTTGTCTGTTTGATTTATGCTTCGCGGAACAAGCCTCTTAAGTTCTCTTTTTAAATAAGAGTACCCCAGAGTTGCAACGACAATAGGTTCAAGGACTGACTGCTAGCGGCGCCAATATGTTCAATGACTGACTGCTCACAGCGCCAATATGTTCAAGGATTGAGTGCTCTCAGCGCCAAAAGGTTCAAGGATTGAGTGTTCTCAGCGCCAATAGGTTCAAGGACTGACTGCGCACAGCGTAATGGTTCAAGGATTGAGTGCTCTCAGCGCCAATAGGTTCAAGGACTGACTTCTCAAAGCGCCAATAGGTTCAAGGAGTGTGTGTTCACTGCGCCAATAGGTCCAAGGACTGACTGCTCAAAGCGCCAATAGGTTCAAGGAGTGTGTGCTCACTGCGCCAATAGGTTCAAGGATTGAGTGCTCACAGCGCCAACAGGCTCAAGGATTGAGTGCTCACTGCGCCAATAGGTTCAAAGATTGAGTGCTCACAGCGCCTAAAGGTTCAAGGATTGAGTGTTCTCAGCGCCAATAGGTTCAAGGACTGACTGCTCACAGCGCAATGGTTCAAGGAGTGTGTGCTCACTGCGCCAATAGGTTCAAGGACTGACTGCTCAAAGCGCCAATAGGTTCAAGGAGTGTGTGCTCACTGCGCCAATAGGTTCAAGGATTGAGTGCTCACAGCGCCAATAGGTTCAAGGACTGACTTCTCAAAGCGCCAATAGGTTCAAGGAGTGTGTGTTCACTGCGCCAATAGGTTCAAGGACTGACTGCTCAAAGCGCCAATAGGTTCAAGGAGTGTGTGCTCACTGCGCCAATAGGTTCAAGGATTGAGTGCTCACAGCGCCAACAGGCTCAAGGATTGAGTGCTCACTGCGCCAATAGGATCAAAGATTGAGTGCTCACAGCGCCTAAAGGTTCAAGGATTGAGTGTTCTCAGCGCCAATAGGTTCAAGGACTGACTGCTCACAGCGCAATGGTTCAAGGAGTGTGTGCTCACTGCGCCAATAGGTTCAAGGACTGACTGCTCAAAGCGCCAATAGGTTCAAGGAGTGTGTGCTCACTGCGCCAATAGGTTCAAGGATTGAGTGCTCACAGCGCCAACAGGCTCAAGGATTGAGTGCTCACTGCGCCAATAGGATCAAAGATTGAGTGCTCACAGCGCCAATAGGTTCAAGGATTGAGTGCTCTCAGCGCCAATAGGTTCAAGGATTGAGTGCTCACAGCGCCAACAGGCTCAAGGATTGAGTGCTCACAGCGCCAATAGGATCAAGGATTGAGTGCTCACTGCGCCAATAGAATCACAGATTGAGTGCTCACAGCGCCAATAGGCTCAAGGATTGAGTGCTCACTGCGCCAATAGAATCAAGGATTGAGTGCTCACAGCGCCACTAGGCTCAAGGATTGAGTGCTCTCAGCGCCAACAGGTTCAAGGATTGAGTGCTCACAGCGCCAATAGAATCAAGGATTGAGTGCTCACAGCGTAAATAGAATCAAGGATTGAGTGCTCACAGCGCCAACAGGCTCAAGGATTGAGTGCTCACTGCGCCAATAGATGCAAGGATTTAGTGCTCTCAGCGCCAACAGGCTCAAGGATTGAGTGCTCACAGCGCCAATAGGTTCAAGGATTGAGTGCTCACAGCGCCAATAGGCTCAAGGATTGAGTGCTCTCACCGCCAATAGGCTCAAGGATTGAGTGCTCTCAGCGCCAATAGGCTCAAGGATTGAGTGCTCACAGCGCCAATAGGTTCAAGGATTGAGTGTTCACAGCGCCAATAGGCTCAAGGACTCAATGTCACAGCGCCAATAGGCTCAATGACTAAATGGTCACAGCGCCAATAGGCTCAAGGACTAAGTGCTCACAGCGCCAATAGGTTCAAGGATTGAGCATTCATAGGGTCAATAAGTTCAAGCATTGAGCGCCCAAAGGGTAAACAAATTCAAGCTTTGAGCACTCATAGACTCAAGGAGTTCAAGGATCTGCTCATAGGGTCAACAGGTTAAAGGAGTAAGTGCGTACAACGCCATACAATGGTTCTAAGGACTGGGCGCTCACGGGGTCAATAGGTTCAAGGTTGTATAGGGTTCACAACGCCAATAGGTTCAAGGATTTAGCGCTCACGGGGTCAATATGTTTCAGGAGCGCGGGCTGACAAAGTCCACATCTTAACAGTCTGGCATGCATGGTCTAGATAGATTGTGAGTGAGTGGGTATGGTTGTTGGCCGCTTTAGCAATGTTCCAGCAATATCACGACATTGAAACCAGAAATGGGCTTCACACACTTTACCCATGTTGGGAATCGATCAGAGTTACGATATATATATATATATATATATATATATATATATATATATATATATAAAGTTTTTTCGATTCAGCTTCAAGAAACATTCAACAACCGAAACAATGGTTAAGTCAATAGCGATGTGACCACCACGAATATGCTTTGTGTGTACGGCATAGTCAATACCACCACTTAATGGTTTGTTTCTCTCTGTATATACAGGTTTGTCAGCACTTCTTCCATGTTCCTGGGTTACACGTTTGAAACCCGTGAGGATCCGGGGTAGAATTGGTCTTCAGCATCCCATGCTTGTCGAAAGAGGCAACTAACGGGATCGGGTGGTCAGGCTCGCGGACTTGGTTGATGCATGTCATCGTATCCCAATAGCGTGGATCGATGCTCATGATGTCAATCACTGGATTGTCTGGTCCAGACTCGATTATTTACAGACCGCCGTCGTATAGCTGGAATATTGTTGAGTGTGGCGTTAAACAACAACAACAACAACAACAACAACAACAACAACAAAACAAAAACAAACCACGTTTGAAACGCCAAAGGACCCTTCAACACTACGGGCTTTCGCCTCACATGGAGATGACACAATTTGATATAAAAAAAATACTGTTCAAATTGGCGTTAAACCACTCACTCACTACGTCAGCCATGCACATTTTGAGCCTGACCGTCCCATGACAGTAAAATTTAGAATCTGAAGATGTATCATCTCCCGCGGGATTTATCAAGGCTGTTTGCAGGAGTGTGTTTGTTGCTCAACGCAACACTCAGCAATATTCCATGAAGTTATATATGAAAGGAGTAAAAAATAATCGAGTCTGGATCAGACAGTCAAGCGATTGATAGTGAGCAGCAATCTACGCCGTCGGGGTACGCTGACACGCCCTCAACCAAGCCACAGAGGACCCGTGAAGATTCCGGGGTCTTCAGCAACCCATTCTTGCCGTAAAAGGCGACTGTGCTTGTCGTAAAAGGCGACTAACGGGATCGGGTGGTCAGGCTCGCTGACTTGGTTGATACATGTCATCGATCCCAATTGCGTGGATCGATGCTCATGATATCAATCACTGGATTATCTGGTCCAGACTCGATTATAGCCGTCGTATAGCTGGCATATTGCTTAGTGTGGCGTTAAACAACAGACAAACAAACAAACAAACAAACAAACAAACAAGGAAGTGCAATATGAATTTCGGAAGGCTAAATGCCTAAGGAAACACCCCGAGAGAGCGAACTTTATTTAAGTGAGTGCGCCGCTGCTAGCAGTACAGACAGCAAGACTCCGGCCATATCCAAGCCGTCAGTACATACTCACTCAGTCTGACGAAACGCTACCTGCATAAAAAATTACATGTAAGAATATCAGTTCCGTATTTTTTGTTCTTTTCATTGTTTAGAAAGATCGACATATTTCACAAGTACATTATTGCCCCAATGCGGCCCATAGAACATATTCAATGCTACATTAAATGGAACAGATATGCAAATATATTTTTCAGATTATTAAATAACACATGACAATACTTACACTAATAACTAAACTGCTGAAAAAAGTGCCACTAAGGTATATAGTGTCCAGTAACTCTGTGCATTGCGATAATTTCTTTACCGCTGCCAGTAGCACAGCGATGCCGTTAAAGTTCATTCGTGACCAACTCGTGTTATTCCGGGAGAAGCCGAATATCTTCTTGCATGTTACGGAAAGGAGCGAGTGGTGACGAATGGATAAAGTGACATCACAGCGGTGTGCAACGTCACAAAGCGATGACGTCATAGAATGTTTCCAAGACGGACAAGACAGAAGTGTCATTAGCAACTGTGTTGGTCTTTGCGGCATCACATGCGATTCATTAGCTCTTCAAAATGAAAGCTTTACAAGTTGAAGGTTTTGGTGGAGGAGATCCCCCGCATATAAAGACGGGAGGAGACGCCCCTTGGAGACAGTCAGGGGTGATGAAGACGATCAACGCCATCTACAAGGTAAATAGCATCAGAAACCCATTTGTCCTTTCGTTGACCTTTCTAGTAAGGTTATATTATATAAAGTAGACGCAAAACCCTGTAGTATGGACCTCGTTTGTCCGGAAACCTAGGAATCCGGACGAATACTGAGGGTGTTAACTACAGGGCGTTACACAACAGCAATCTTTCGTAAATCGGAGTTTTGTTTTTCTTAACGAATTCACTAGGAGCAATCAGTAGGAATTGACGAGGTTATACATTCCATTTCTTGGATATTCCTTTTTATCATATACTTCAGCGTGAAAGACTATTTGAAAGACGGAAAGAGTTTTCCAAAGTTGAGAAAAAGTGTTAAGTCATACAAGAGTTACCTTCCCGCAAACTGTTTTCCCTTTTTTCGCAAGTGTTAGCCTGTACAGAATCTGTTGACTTCCTTTTAACGTTAGTTCCTCATAGACAAGGCAAAATAATGACGGAGGGTCATTTGTGGAGTTAATATCGCTTCTTGTCGTTTGTTATTCTCTTGAAAATGTTTCCTCATAAACTCAAAAATTATATAATAAATAGGAGATTCCATGCGTTTCACGAAATATGTTTCCCTCATCTCGTGACGGGGGTAAAGGAGATAATTTCACCCGAGGCTACTTAACTCGTGAAATGACTCTTTTCTCCCGTCACTCGATGAGAGAAACATGATATTTCACACGACACATGGAATATCCCCCATCAGAGAACTTTAATCTTAAAAAAGACTGGGTGAGTTGCAAGACCGACATTTTATGACTGGTCATCAATATGACCTCGGTAATTAAATAAACCAATCAACTAGCATCTCCATTTTGACAACTGCATTATTGTAATAGTAATAGATTATTAAACACTACCCATGAAGATCCGGGATAGAATAGGTCTCCAGTAACCCATGCTTGCTGTAAAAGGCGATTATGCTTGTCGTAAGAGGCGACTTACGGGATCGGGTGGTCAGGCTCGCTGACTTGTTTGATGCATGTCATTGTATCCCAATTGCGTGGATCGATGCTCATACATCGATTATTTACAAACCGCCGTCACATAGCCGTAATATTGCTGAGTGCGGCGTTAAACAACAAATAAACAAAAACAAACAAAACGATTATAAAAAACAACAACATATTTTAAAAGGAATATATAGAGCTCAACCCATCAATGCTAAGGCTGTAAGGTTCTGTTCCTTGTATCAGTAAATGTTTAAAGGTTTTAAGGTTTCATATGATTATATTTATATTTGCAGGTGACTCGGAGAGAAATTCAGATTTGCTCTGAAATGGCCAGAAATGAGAAAAACCTGTGGACCAGAAAGGACGCTCGCTCACTGAGTGAACGGTAAGACATCTGTACCTTAGAACCCCTTTCGTTAAAACATATATTGTGATGATGATAGTGATCATGGTATATGACTTGAAATCACTTGGAACACCATCTCTTAGCCACATGTGTCGTATGGCACCAATTGAAGTGGATAAATACACCATACTTAACTAGGTTGAATATTGTATTAAGTATGTATTGCAATTATTCTGAATATTGTCATGTCACCTGTAAAAGATGGATATAATTATCAGTTAGCAATCTGTTCTTTCGTGCGATAAACACGCTGAACTTACTTTTGAAGGCCTCAGTTAAGATTCCAATTTTTAATGGTAGACATGTGGACGTCATTTCCAAATGTGACGCGTTAGTGACAAAAATGATGTCCGATGCAATTCCCTATTTTGCCTTGTACCGTACTATGTTCCAGTGTTGTAAGGTGAACAGTTGACTTGTCTTTGCATGTGTTTGTGACAGGTGCCATATGAAAACCAGGTATCATCACTATTTGATAGTGATTCATAAACACATGCTCATAATATAGTCGGAATCGTACAGTGGACTTATGAACATGGAAAGGTTTTTCGCTTTTATAAATTTGATAAACTCGTCATATTAAGCTTCCGCTATTAATGGCAAATAAAATATGAATCTGCACAACACGAATTCTTAAATGCCTACAAAGTTACCGTACCCGTGTTTCGCCGCAAGGATTCCAGGGAATCATGGGTTCCTGATAGACTCCTCTAAAATTTGGTCACCTGGTTACAATGTGAGACTTCCAATGTGAGACCTGTCATCATACCCGAAGTGGTTGACTACTGCTCATACAATCACTGGTTTGTCTGGTCCACATGCTATTACTTCCATGTCGCTTGAGTGTTACATTGCTGACTGCGACTTGTAACAAACTAACATTCATCATGATGTAGATGTTGGCCTATTTATCAAAATCAGATTTTGTTTGTAAATTATTCCTGTACGAGTGTATTATTAAATCTCTTCTTGTTTTACAGCATGCAAGTCAGGCTAGGGGGCGCTAACATGACTGTCACGTGTCGAAGCTGGGACGCCATTCCCTCCTCATACATCTACCCACGTGACAACCAGCTTCGTTCTGACCAAAGTGGGTGTGGCGATGAAGCATTTGTGAGGAACCCCAAGGGAACCACCTTCTCTGCAGTGAGGGAAGACGGGAGCCGATCCACAGTTGTCTTTGTCCCTCTGTCTTCCAACAAAATGTGCACAAGTAACCTGTTCCAAGGCCCATCAGGACAAGTTAATGTGGTGAGTGCAGATGAACTGAAGGAAATCATATTCAACCATCTTCAAACCAAGGACACGTGTCTCCAGATCTTCACACAGGTCGATGGGCAGAAAGCTAACTCCAGCACCTCCTGTGGCAGCCAGGTCTCCACCAGCACCACCTCCTGTGGCAGCCAGGCCTCCACCAGCACCACCTCCTGTGGCAGCCAGGCCTCCACCAGCACCACCTCCTGTGGCAGTCAGACTTCCACCAACACCACCTCCTGTGGCGCCCAAGTCTCTGTTGCCACAACATCCAGTGGGATCCAGGTCTGTCCCCGTTCCTGCCATGTAGAGATCCAAGCTTCACCTGCCCAGATGGACGTCGCCTGTCAGACGGATCCAGTTCCAACTCGTGATGTCCAGGTCGGTGCCTCACTGGACTCTGTGAACACAGAAACAGAGACCCAGGATACAAGCTGCCTCAGTAAAGACTCGGCTGTTTCAACTCCGTTACTGCTGACTCCAGACTTCTTTGCCAAGTCACCATCTGCAGCATCAAAGGGCGTTCTCGAACCATCCGTGACGAAGAAGTATGAACTCATTCCACCATCCTTCTATGAACAAAGAGCAATCAAATCATTTGATGTATTTGTTGACAGACAATCATCCATGGCTTTTCAAAAATATAAATCAGCAGCGGCCCGACTGTTGGTGGACAGCAGTGAATGTACCACTGTCAGCAGCACTGAGATATCACCAGAGAACCAATGCACTGAAAGATCGCGTCAGAGAGAACTGGATCCCAAGGGAAATCCCAACTCGGCCCCAAAGACAGTGTCCGTTTGTGATGACGTTGATGAGTATGACGTGTTTGCTGCAGGGGAGACAACCTGGTTTAAAGGTATGACCCAGGAACTTACTAAGGGTTCTGAGGACAGAAATGAGCTGAGCCTGGCTGATGAACTCGCCCAACAGAGTCGCAAATTGTCCCAAGAGATGTCTTTCTCTGACACGATTCAAGTACCAAAGCAAGGAGATATTGACCAGGTCTTCCTACAAGAAATGAGGCTTGAAAATTCCCACAGAAATGATGTCACAGACGGTATGGTTACCAAGACAACAAGCCACTCTGACATGAGGCTGTTCGAGGACTTCCCTATTGAATACACAGATCCCCATTTCATTGAGAATCTCATCCGCAGGTCCTTCAGTGGTGAAGCATCCCCATCCAGAAACATGATGTCACTTGCTGATGAACTGCAGACCAAATACATGGGGCTGCAAACCCAACATGGATATACACGGAATACAATGAGTCTTGCAATGGAACTCGCCCAGGCAAAGGAGATCTCGCCAAGGAAACCTATCCCATCTGTAGAAGAGTCACGACATACGTCCTCAGATTTGTCCTTCCAGGAACAACAGGAGTTGATGAGGAAGCAGATGATGTCTTTTGAAAAAGCAAAGCTTTTGTCACGCAAAGCTGTGGTGGCTCAACTACTATCTGCACGCAGCGAGAAGCAGATTTCGGACACTCTGTCTGCTGTCCGTGTAGTCAGTGAGGTTAAAGTTGCAGAGGAATCGCCAATCAAAGTCACTGATGATGTCATGCTCCGTGTCTTTGGATTTGATCCGAGAGTCTCACCTTTCACAGTCAATGGTTACCCACTTCTGCCATCTATGTCTGATGATCTAGATCACATCGACCTACCGATTCTGAAGAAGAGGGATGTGCGGTTTGCAAAGAAAGATGATGGCATGTTTAAGTGTGTGGGTCGGGGTGCCTACGGTTGTGTGTACCTGGCGGAGATGTCTGGACGCGAGGGGAAGCTGGTGGTGAAGGACTACATCAATGAGAGCGTCATCTGGGAAGTGATCCAACACGAGGCCAGGCTCCTGAAGTACCTCTCAGACACCAACTTTGTGCCTGAGTTTGTCGGATTAATAACGTCCTCTGCATCCGTAGGTGGGTACTCCTTAGTGCAGGAGTACTTCGGCAACGGTCTCACCATACTGAAGCTGTTATTCAGCCAAGATAAACTGAGCAAGAAGACCTGGATGAGCATCTGCTGCCAGCTGGCACAAGGACTCGAGGCGATCCATGCTAAACATGTCCTCCTCAATGATCTAAAGAGTGACAATGTACTTGTGGACCTTTCTTCTGGATTACCTGAAATCAGATACATCGATGTGGGAATGGCTACTTACAGACAGGGGCTTCAGTTCGAGTGTTCCCGACCTCAGGTAGAAGATCATAATTACCTGGCCCCAGAGGTGTGCATGGGGTCCCACTCCAGCATCTTGTCGGATATCTACAGTCTGGGACATCTCTTGGGACAGATTGGCAGGAAGAGTCAGATCCCGGAGCTGGAGAGAGTGAGTCAGTCCTGCACAGAGCAGCTGCCCATAGAGAGGATGTCACTGGCCACTGTCCGGGCCGAGCTGGACGTCATCTTCAGCGCTGTAGCGGAGTAGAGGAGGAGCAGAGGAGAAGGAGCAGAGGGCCTAGGGAGCTTCGCAGTTCCTCAGTAAAAGACAATCCCCAGTTGTTTCACAGACACTAGCAACAGCATACAGCTCCGCGTCTCCTTCAAGATATTCTGAAGAATCTACCTGTACATATGAACATTTCTTACATTCCTGTAAATACTATACCTCCCTCTGCTGTAATTTGACATACGTATCAACTGAAACCCTTGGCTGAAAAGCTACTTGAATTATATCTGCTTACCACAGGCTTCGTCCATTTGGACTGGAATACATATATTATTATTTTACCAATTGTCACTCTGCTAAAAGTCGAAATGATTGTTCGGTTGTAGGAGCATAAAAACTAATGATCCAAATTGCCAGCAATGCTTCTTTTGATAAAATTCATTTTTGCCAATCACGAGTACAAGAACATGCCTTTAAGGTGATCACGTGGATTGACCCGGATCCTTATCCTCTGTAATATAAAATGTATATACGTTAAATAGTTATAATGATCATAAGGTGAGAGGAATGTAGAATTCCAGAGGTGACAGATAAAAACAGGCACCGATATCCGAAATGACTGTAGACACAACAGTCTCTCAGCAAATGTCCATGTCTTCTCCTGTTATATAGTAAGGTGTCTGTGCACCGAAGGGAGTCGAACTGAAATGGTTAAATGGGAAGAGTTGTGGAATGAGTGAGTGAAATATCTTGTCTAGCCGAGTAGACAAAGGAAATCCTGTAAAAACATTCAGATAATATTTATAAAATGTATTTAAAATATGTTTTGATGAAATGGGTTGACTGAGTTCAGAAACCATTCTGATTAAATTATACCTGATGAGACAATTTGTTTCTGTGGCTTACTGTAAGCATGTTAACACGTGACACTGTATTCCGTCCATATCATTATTGAATTTAATTACATTGAAGCCATGTCCTGTTCAGCCTGTGCCAAATTATATGTTATATATTATCATAAATATTTGTTTCATAATATATATGCGATATATGTTAATATATAATGAGTTTCTTACATATATATGTAAGCATGTTATACATACTGGTGCTATGCAAAATGCTTATAAAAATGTGTTTAGATATACAACGATTGCTGTTTTTGCATTTTATCTTGTTTACACAATAAAGTGTTTTATTCAAACAAAATGTTTTGATGTTATGTTTGACAAATGTGAAGGTAGAACAAGAAAGGGAAGTGGGGGAGATCACGGTATTGAAGGAGATGGGGAGTGAGTGCCAATCCTGCAGCTTGTAGCTTCCAATAGGATGTTACTGCCCACACTCCGAGACTGGGTGGGGCAGGGCTGTATCCGTGGTGTGGGAAGAGGGAGGGGGGAGTTAAGGAGGAGCTGGAGAGTGTCAGCTAGTCCTTCCACCACCAGCTGTCCATAGAGAGATGACACTGGACACAGCCCTGCTGGACACATCTCCAGCGGCGTAGAGGATGCTGGTGATGAAGCGATGGATGAAGGTGGTACAAATGCTACTGAGCCTGGAACGCCCTAGTTTAAGTAAATGGTTAGCGGGATTCACAGTCCTGTGTCCCCAAGTTATATGATAAGTGTCATTGCCCCAGTAAACTTACATGCTTTGATGATGGACATTTGATGGCAATCTCTTTTCTTTTACTTCAATGAGCAATTGTGTAATTCCAAAGTATTTAGATATCAGACAGAGACACCAAATCGCACGTGGCAACATGACAATGATTGTGTAAACTCATTTACGTCACTTCAATATTAATCTGAAATACAAATACTTAATGATGGTTAATGGCCCTGCAAATTTTCCATCCGACGAAGTCAACTTTTTTGATTTCTCATTTTTCGTTTTTATAGTGAGTGAGTGAGAATGGTTTTACGCCGCTTTTAGCAATATTCCAGCAATATCACGGCGGGGGACACCAGAAATGGGCTTCACACATTGTACCCATGTTGGGAATCGAACCCGGGTCTTCGGCGTGACGAGCTAACGCTTTAACCACTAGGCTACCCGACCGCCCCTCCTTTTTATACATCAATGACATTTTTTTTTACACAACCAACCATTTGTTAAAATTGAAAAACAAGAGCTAAACATTCCGTCCCATTGAAATGGTGACGTGTCCTTTTGTGTCACTGTCCGACAGTCTTGCGTCCACAAGCGGGGTGGTAGCATCCTTATTAGTTTAATGCACCCGATAGTAACATTATCTCACCATAGTTGATTTGAAAGCCCTTTGCCTCTCTTGATATCATAGAACCTGACCCCCATGAAGATCCGGATTAGATTTGTCTTCAGCAACCCATGCTTGTAAGAGGCGGCCTATAGGATCGGATGGTCCTGCTCGCTGACTTTGTTGATGCATGTCATCGTATCCCAATTGCTTGGATCGATGCTCAAATCAATCACTGGATTGTCTGGTCCAGAATCGATTATTTACAGACCGCCGTCGCATAGCTGGAATATTGGAATAGGAATATTTTTTTATTTAGACATGTCTTGCATTTAAAAAATACCCAAGATACAGTTAAATGTGCTCAATCATACTGTATAATACTGAAAGTTTCGATGTGTTTTCAATAGCATCTGGAATATATACGATAAATGGGGGAACTATCCCCCCTTGATGCCAGAGGGACATGTCCCTCCTCTTCAACCCTAACTTTGAAGTTGAATAGAGTTCATCATACACCACGCACACACATTACACTTCTGTGGGAAATGTTCTGTTCTGTGATATGATTCAATCTCATTTTAGGCAAAGCAAAAAAACTGAAAATGAGTGAGTGAGTGAGTATGGTTTTACGCCGCTTTTAGCAATATTCCAGCAATACCACGGCGGGGGACACCAGAAATGGGCTTCACATATCGTACACATGTCGGGAATCGAACCCGGGTTTTCGGCGTGACGAGCGAACGCTTTAACCACTAGACTACCAGGCCGCCCCTAACTGAAAATGACCTCTGAACATTAGGCACATCGTGATTCGTAAATGGCGCCAGTGTTTAAACATTACTTAATCACAATTCACAGCGTTATTTACAGCATGTTTCGAAATCTAAATTTCGGATATTTACTCAGAGAAATGAATGTCACAAATAACATATTTGTGATCACGGGTATCTATCTTTTATCAAACCACCAAGGGATCATTCCAAAACGTCGCCGATAACCCCCTGAATCGTTTTGAAAGTTTTGGAAAATACGCAAACACGAACGCCGAAGTGAACTTTCCGCCATATTGGATAGTGTTTACATAATCACGTTTCACGTATGGCGGTAAGGAGACGCCTGTAACATCACGTATGTTTCCAACTCAGCTATGATACATACATCCTTGAATTCCTGATACAGTTTAGAATCAAATGACAAATGGTCTTTGTCACATTAAAAGGTGCCTAGATGAAACCATGCAATATAAATTAGGTGTGAAAACGAACGCTGTGGTCGGAAAACTGCACTTGTTTGAAATGTAAACAGAGCAAAATTCATATTTTACACTGTGTAGCATTTTCTCCTATTTTGAGCTATCGTCTATTCGTTGCATACATTGGCTCAACATTTTCAGAATATGCAAGTATTAGGGAATCAAACGATTTGGTAAATGCAACAGAATTGTCATAGTTTCCGTCCCCCATGTCTGACGCAAAATCACCAGAACGACAACGGTATTTATCGGAATTTCTCTTGGTTTCAGTGAAAACATAACACCAAATAACAGTACACAGGTTTTCAGAATGTTTTCGATTACTTACATGTCACATTTATGTATCTACGGTCCCTGAATCAACGAAAGTCCCCTCGTAAAGTCCCGCCTAATATTGTCAGTGAACACGCCATTTTGTAAAAGTCGGTCACTGGTAGTGATGTCATACGTCAACTTTGTTGTACATATTTGGTAATTTCTTTGAGGTGAGGGGATCATTGTAGATTTTGCAAATATATTATACATTTTTACACACAATTACTTTCACTATGGATATTTATCAATTTTCAGTGTGATATGGGTAGATTTAGGCCACAAAATGTATGAACCTTTGATAATCTTCTGTTTGTTGGAACATTGTTTGCATAAGAAAAGTTAATAGTGTCGTATTCGATATTTCTTTCCTTAAGTCAAGTGTTAGAAGATGAAATGTAACTGCAATATGTACTTATTCCTTTGGAGTGTAATAGTTAATGTTGTAATTTCATATAAACAGGTTAATGAATTTTATTTAAGAACTAAAACTGAATACATTAATTTCACAAGATAGATAATATTCATGGTTAAAATATATTCACAGATTTTTAGAAGATGTCTTGGTCTTGGAATTGTTTTTCTTTATGTCGTTTGACAGACCGAAGGGTTATGTCTGAGAAATTTAATATTCTACATCTCTGCGTAATTACATCGCCGGAGGTAGATGCCTTTACTTTTCGGATCTTAGGAAAATGTGCGTCAGAAAAACAACACTCGACATCAAGCGGGATATACGTGTATCATTACGCAACGAGTTGACAATTCTTTTAGCTATGCCCGTTTACGCAAAGACGGAACCTTGTCGCAAAAATGGCCACGAGCGGGGCACCATTCGTCACCACTCGCCCCTTTCCGTAATCTGCAAGAAGACTCGTCCCACTATCGATGAGTTTTATGTGCGAAAATACGACAAACCAATCAAAATGCGCGTATGATTTCAAGTTCTTCGTCAAAGAATCCCTCAGAAATAATTTTTGAATTTACGTATGCCTTGAATCTAAAAATACACCCAAGACACAGTTAAATGTGTTCTATCATACTGTATAATTCCGCATGTTCCGATGTGCTTTAAATTGCATCTGAAATATATATAATATATGGGGAAATATATGTGAACCATTACGCAACGAGTTGACAATTGTGTTGGGTATGCCCGTTTGTGCTAAGACGGAACCCGGTCGCAAAAATGGCCACGAGAGAGGCACGAGTCGCTATTCGGCTAGTCCGGGAATAACACGAGATGGTCACGAAAGTTGTTACGGAAAGGAGCGAGTGGTGACGAATGGATAAAGTTATGACATCACAGCGGTATGCGACGTCACAAAGCGATGACGTCATAGAATGTTTCCAAGACGGACAAGACAGAAGTGTCATTAGCAACTGTGTTGGTCTTTGCGGCATCACATGCGATTCATTAGCTCTTCAAAATGAAAGCTTTACAAGTTGAAGGTTTGGGTGGAGGAGATCCCCCGCATATAGAGACGGGAGGAGATGCCCCTTGGAGACAGTCAGGGGTGATGAAGACGATCAACGCCATCTACAAGGTAAATAGCATCAGAAACCCTTTAGTCTTTTTGTTGACCTTTCTAGTAAGGGCATGTTATATATAGACGCCAAACCCTGTAGTATGGAACTCGTTTGTCCGGACACCTAGGAATCCGGACGAATACTGAGGGTGTTAACTACAGGGCGTTACACAACAGCAATCTTTCGTAAATCGGAGTTTTGTTATTCTTAACGAATTCACTAGGAGCAATCAGTCCGAACCGACGAGATTAATAGTCCATTTCCTTGGATATTCCTTTTTATTAATAATGATATACTTTGGTGTGAAAGGCTTTTTGAAAGACGGAAAGAGTTTTTCAAAGTTGAGAAAAAGTGTTATTTTCATTGCAGTTATTCTTAACGAAATCACTAGGAGCAATCAGTCCGAATTGACGAGGTTATACATTCCATTTCTTGGATATTCCTATTTATTATATACTTCAGCGTGAAAGACTGTTTGAAAGACGGAAAGAGTTTTCCAAAGTTGAGAAGAAGTGTTATTTTCATTGCAGTGAACATAACACTTGATATTTCATTGCAGTGAACATAACACTTTGACGGAACTATTGTTATACAAGAGTTACCTTCCCGCAAATTGTTTCCCTTTAGTCGCAAGTGTTAGCCCGTACAGAATCTGTTGACTTCCTTTTAACGTTAGTTCCTCATTGACAAGGGTCATTTGTGGAGTTAATATCGCTTCTTGCAGTTTTTTATTCTCTTGAAAATGTTTCCTCATAAACTATCATGTTTCTTTCATCTCGTGACGGGGGTAAAGGAAATATTTTCACTTGAGGCTACTTAACTCGTGAAATATCTCCTTTCTCCCCTCACTCGATGAGAGAAACATGATAGTTTACATGATAACACGACAACTAAAATATCCTCTACCAGAGAACTTTAATCTTAAATAAGACTGGGTGAGTTGCAACACCGACATTTATGACTGGTCATCAAATTGACCTAGGTAATAACATAAACCAATCAGCTAGCATCTCCATCATGACAACTGCATTATTGTAATAGTAATAGATTACTAACACTACCCATGAGTGAGTGAGTACGGTTTTACGCCGCTTTTAGCAATATTTCAGCAATATCACGGCGGGGGACACCAGAAATGGGCTTCATACATTGTACCCATGTCGGGAAACGAACCCGGGTCTTCGGTGTGACGAGCAAACTCTTTAACCACCAGGCTACCCGACCGCCCCGCACTACCAATAAAGATCCGGGGTTGAATTCTTGCCGTAAAAGGCGATTGTGCTTGTCGAAAGAGGCCACTAACGGGATCGGGTGGTCAGGCTCGCTGACATGGTTGATCCAAATTGCGTGGATCGATGCTCATGACATCAATCACTGGATTGTCTGGTCCAGACTGGATTATTTACAAACCGCCGCCATATAGCTGGAATATTGCTGAGTGCGGCGTTAAACAACAAATAAACAAAAACAAACAAAACGATTATTTAAAACAAGCATATTTTCAAAGGAATATAGAAAGCTCAACTAATGAATGCTAAAGCTTTGAACGTTCTGTTCCTTGTATCAGTAAATGTTTTAAGGTTTTAAGGTTTCACATGAATACATTTTTATTTGCAGGTGACTCGGAGAGAAATTCTAATATGCTCTGAAATGGCCAGAAATGAGAAAAACCTGTGGACCAGAAAGGACGCTCGCTCACTGAGTGAACGGTAAGACATCTGTACCTTAGAGCCCCGTTCGTTAAAACATATATTGTGATGACGATGATGGAGTGACCATGGTATATGACTTGGAATCACTTGAAACACCATCTCTAGCTGTGTTGTAAGGCACTCATTTACGTGGATAAATACACCATATTTAACTATGTTGAATATTGCATTAACTATTGTATTGCAATTATTCTGAATATTGTCATGTCACCTGTAAAAGATGGAAATAATTATCAGTTAGCAATCTGTTCTTTCGTGTGACAAACCCGCTGAACTTACTTTTGAAGGCCTCACTTAAGATTTCATTCCTTTCCAATGTGACGCATTAGGGGCAAAATGATGTCCGATGCAATTCCCTACTTTGCCTTGTACCGTACTATGTTCCAGTGTTTTAAGGTGAACAGTTGACTTGCCTTTGCATGTGTTTGTGACAGGTGCCATATGAAAACCTGGTATCATCACTATTTGATAGTGATTCATAAACGCATGCTCATAGTATTGTCGGAATCGTACAATGGACTTATGAACATGGAAAGGGTTTTCGCTTTTATAAATTTGATAAACTCGTCATATTAAGCTTCCTTTATTAATGGCAAATAAAATATGAATCTGCAAAACACGAATTCTTAAATGCTGAAAGGTGAGGTACCTGTGTTTCGCCGCAAGGATTCCAGGGAAACATAGACTCCTCTACAATTTGGTCACCTGGTTACAATGTGAGACTTCCAATGTGAGACCTGTCATCATACCCGAAGTGGTTGACTACTGCTCACACAATCACTGGTTTGTCTGGTCCACATGCTATTACGCCCATGTTGCGTCAGTGTTACATTGCTGACTGCGACTTGTAACAAACTAACATTCATCATGATGTAGATGTTGACCTATTCATCCAAATCAGATGTTTGTGAATTATTTCTGTACGGGTGTATTATGAAATGTCTTCTTATTTTACAGCATGCAGGTCAGGCTCGGGGGCGCTAACATGACTGTCACGTGTCGAAGCTGGGACGCCATTCCCTCCTCATACATCTACCCACGTGACAACCAGCCTCGTTCTGACCAAAGTGGGTGTGGCGATGAAGCATTTGTGAGGAACCCCAAGGGAACCACCTTCTCTGCAGTGAGGGAAGACGGGAGCCGATCCACAGTTGTGTTCGTCCCACTGTCTTCCAGCAAAATGTGCAGAAGCAACCTGTTTCGAGGCCCATCAGGACAGGTTAATGTGGTGAGTGCAGATGAACTGAAGGAAATCATATTCAATCATCTTCAAACCAAGGACACGTGTCTCCAGATCTTCACACAGGTTGGTGGGCAGAAAGCTAACTCCACAACCTCCTGTGGCAGCCAGGTCTCCACCAGCACCACCTCCTGTGGCAGCCAGGCCTCCACCAGCACCACCTCCTGTGGCAGCCAGGCCTCCACCAGCACCACCTCCTGTGGCAGTCAGACTTCCACCAACACCACCTCCTGTGGCGCCCAAGTCTCTGTTGCCACCACATCCAGTGGGATCCAGGTCTGTCCCCGTACCCGCCATGTAGAGATCCAAGCTTCACCTGCCCAGGTGGACGTCGCCTGTCAGACGGATCCAGTTCCAACTCGTGATGTCCAGGTCGGTGCCTCACTGGACTCTGTGAACACAGAAACGGAGACCCAGGATACAAGCAGCCTCAGTAAAGACTCGGCTGTTTCAACACCGTTACTGCTGACTCCAGACTTCTTTACCAAGTCACCATCTACAGCAGCAAAGGGGGTTCTCGAACCATCCGTGACGAAGAAGTATGAACTCATTCCACCATCCTTCTATGAACAAAGAGCAATCAAATCATTTGATGTATTTGTTGACAGACAATCATCCATGGCTTTTCAAAAATATAAATCAGCAGCGGCCCGACTGTTGGTGGACAGCAGTGAATGTACCACTGTCAGCAGCACTGAGAGATCACTAGTGAACCAACACACTGAAAAATCGCGTCAGAGAGAACTGGATCCCAAGGGAAATCCTAACTTGGCCCAAAAGACAGTGTCCGTTTGTGATGACGTTGATGAGTATGACGTGTTTGCTGCAGGGGAGACAACCTGGTTTAAAGGTATGACCCAGGAACTTACTAAGGGTTCTGAGGACAGAAATGAGCTAAGCCTGGCTGATGAACTCGCCCAACAGAGTCGCCAGTTAGCCCAAGAGATGTCTTGCTCTGACACGAAGCAGGTACCAAAGCAAAAATATATTGACCAGATCCTCTTACAAGAAATCAGGTTTGAGTGTTCTCACAGAAATGATGTCACAGAGGATATGGTTACCAAGACAACAAGCCACTCTGACATGAGTCTGATGGATGACTTCCCTGTTGAATACACAGATCCCCATTTCATTGAGAATCTCATCCGCAGGTCCTTCAGTGGTGAAGCATCCCCATTCAGAAACATGATGTCACTTGCTGATGAACTGCAGACCACAGACATGGGGCTGCAAACCCAACATGGATATACACGGAATACAATGAGTCTTGCAATGGAACTCTCCCAGGCAAAGGAGATCTCTCCATCTATCCCATCTGTAGAAGAGTCACGACAAACGTCCTCAGATTTGTCCTTCCAGGAACAACAGGAGTTGATGAGGAAGCAGTTGATGTCCTTTGAAAAAGCAAAGCTTTTGTCACGCAAACCTGTGGTGGCTCAACTACTATCTGCACGCAGCGAGGAGCAGATTTCGGACACTGTGTCTGCTGTCCGTGTAGTCGGTGAGGTTAAAGTTGCAGAGGAATCGCCAAGCAAAGTCACTGATGATGTCATGCTCCGTGTCTTTGGATTTGATCCGAGAGTCTCACCTTTCACAGTCAATGGTTACCCACTTCTGCCATCTATGTCTGATGATCTAGAACACATCGACCTACCGATTCTAGAGAAGAGAGATGTGCGGTTTGCAAAGAAAGATGATGGCATGTTTAAGTGTGTGGGTCGGGGTGCCTACGGCTGTGTGTACCTGGCGGAGATGTCTGGACGCGAGGGGAAGCTGGTGGTGAAGGACTACATCAATGAGAGCGTCATCTGGGAAGTGATCCAACACGAGGCCAGGCTCCTGAAGTACCTCTCAGACACCAACTTTGTCCCAGAGTTTGTCGGATTAATAACGTCCTCTGCATCCGTAGGTGGGTACTCCTTAGTGCAGGAGTATTTCGGCAATGGTCTCACCATACTGAAGCTGTTATTCAGCCAAGATAAACTGAGCAAGAAGACCTGGATGAGCATCTGTTGCCAGCTGGCAGAAGGACTCGAGGCAATCCATGCTAAACATGTCCTCCTCAATGATCTAAAGAGTGACAATGTACTTGTGGACCTTTCTTCTGGATTACCTGAAATCAGATACATCGATGTGGGAATGGCTACTTACAGACAGGGGCTTCAGTTCGAGTGTTCCCGACCTCAGGTAGAAGATCATAATTACCTGGCACCAGAGGTGTGCATGGGGTCCCACTCCAGCATCTTGTCGGATATCTACAGTCTGGGACATCTCCTGGGACAGATTGGCAGGAAGAGTCAGATCCCGGAGCTGGAGAGTGTGAGTCAGTCTTGCACAGAGCAGCTGCCCATAGAGAGGATGTCACTGGCCACTGTCCGGGCCGAGCTGGACGTCATCTTCGGGGCTATTGTGGAGTAGAGGAGGAGTAGAGGAGAAGGAGAAGGAGCAGGAGGACCTAGGGAGCTCCACACTTCCTCAGTAAAAGACAATCCCCAGTTGTTTCCCAGACACTAACAACAGCAACAGCTCCGTGTCTCCTTCAAGATATTTAGTAGAATCTACCTGTTCATATGAACATTTCTTACATTCCTGTAAATACTATACCTCCCTCTGCTGTAATTTGACATACTTATGAACTGAAACCCTTGGCTGAATGCCACTTGAATTGTATCTGCTTACCACAGGCTTCGTCCATTTGGACTGGAATACATATATTATTATGTTACCAAGTGTCACTCTGCTAAAAAGTCGAAATGATTGTTTGGTTGTAGGAGCATAAAAACTAATGATCCAAATTGCCAGCAATGCTTCTTGTGATAAAATTCATTTTTGCCAATAACGAGTACAAGAACATGCCTTTAATGTTATCATGTGGATTGACCCGGATCCTTATCCTCTGTAATATAAAATGTATATACGTTAAATAGTTATAATGATCATAAGGTGAGAGGAATGTAGAATTCCAGAGGTGACAGATAAAAACAGGCACCGATATCCGAAATGAACGAAGACACAACAGTCTCTGAGCAAATGTCCATGTCTTCTCCTGTTATATAGTAAGGTGTCTGTGCACCGAAGGGAGTCGAACTGAAATGGGTAAATGGGAAGAGTGGTGGAGTGAGTGAGTGAAATATGTGGTCTAGCCGAGTAGAGAAAGGAAATCCTGTAAAAACATTCAGATAATATTTATAAAATGTATTTAAATATGTTTTGATGAAATGGGTTGTCTAAGTTCAGAAACCATTCTGATTAAATTATACCTGATGAGACAATTTGTTTATGTGGCTTACTGTAAGCATGTAAACACGTGACACTGTATTCCGTCCATATCATTATTGAATTTAATTACATCGAAGCCATGTCGTGTTCAGCCAGTGCCAAATTATATGTTATATATTATCATAAATATTTGTTTCATAATATAAATGCGATATGTGTTAATATATATTGAGTTTCTTACATACATATGTAAGCATGTTATACATACTGGTGCTATGCAAAATACTTATAAAAATTTGTTTAGGTAAACAACTATTGCTGTTTTTGCAATTTGATCTTGTTTACACAATAAAGTGTTTTTATTCAAAACAATGTCTTGATGTTTTGTTTGACAAATGTTAAGATAGAGCAAGAAAAGGAAGTAGGGGAGATCACGGTTTTGAAGGAGATGGAGACTGAGTGCCAATTCTGCAGCTTGTAGCTGCCAATAGTCCGGGAACGGGTGGGGCAGGGCAGTATCCGTGGTGTGGGAGGAAGGGAGGGGGGGGGGGGGGGGGGGGGGGGTGTGGAGGAGCTGGAGAGTGTCAGCTAGTCCTGTCACTACCAGCTGTCCAAAGAGAGATTACAATGGACACAGCCCAGTAATGGTGTAAATGGTTAAAGGGATTCACAATTCTGTGTCCTCAAGATATATGATAAGTGTCATATTTCATTTTTATACATCAATGATTACAATATTTTTACACAACTAACCAATTGTTAAAATTGAAAAACAAGAGCTAAACAGTTCCGTCCCATTGAAATGATGACATGTCCTCTTGTGTCACTGTCCGACAGTCTTGCGTCCACAAGCGGGATGGTTGTATCCTATTGGTTTAATGCACCCGATAGTATTATTATCTCACCATAGTTGCTTCGAAAACCCATTGCCTCTCTTGTTTATCATAGATCTTGACCCCCTTGAGTTCCGGATTAGATATGGTCTTCAGCAACCCATGCTTGTACAAGGCGGCCTGCTCGCTGACTCTGTTGATGCATGTCATCGTATCCCTATTGCGTAGGGGGGCACGGGGGCCCCAGTCGTCTAAGGCGCCGCGATTCGCTGTGCAGAGTTGCGTCCCTGGGGCACTATGATTGTGGGTTCGAATCCCGGTTCGCCCCGATTATGTTTCTAGGTTTGTCAGCACCATACCCGTGCTCGTGGGTTTCACCGAAGTGGTAAACGTCTGAGACCTGCCTCTCTTCGGGCTTTCCTCCCACATTAAGCTGACACGCCGGGAATACTGGAATACTGTTAAAAGCGGAGTTAAACCCAACTCACTCACACCCTGTTTCGTAGATCGATGCTTATAATGTCAATCACTGGATTGTCCGGTCTAGACCTTAGTTATATAGATGGAATGTTGTGCGTTGTGTTAAACAACAAACAAAAAGATCCTGATTCGGTTGTCAAATGCGGCCATATAGTGTTGCGTGTGACGACGTCGGCAAGACACCTCTTCCGCCCGCCCAATCACATCTTCGATTGTCCAGGGTATTATGTGTCCATTCTATTCAATAAGGGTGGCCTCAGGTGCAGTCGTCTCAGGTGCCGCGATCCCCTGTGCAGAGGTGCGCCTCTTAGCACGTCAGCAACCTATGTTGCTTCGACTTCCAGTTCGCCCCGAACACATGTAACAATCACATGTAACAATCATGATGTCCCAAAGTGGAATTCAATGTAACAACGAAACATAGCAAATATGGTAGTCTTTGTAGGTTTGTTTATTTGTTGTTTTTCACGCCGCACTCAGCAGTGTTCCAGACTTTATGACGTCGGTCTGTAAAAAATCGAATCTGTACCAGACAATCCAGTGCTTGACATCATGAGCATTGATGTACGTAATTTGTATACGATGACATCAATCAACCAAGTCAGCGAGTCTGATCACAATATCCCGTTAGTCGCCTCGACCAATTTTTGTCATTACTTCAAATCGTGTAACTTCAAGCATATGACTTAAACATTTGAGTGTAAATAACAAATATATTTTACGAATGACCTTCATTGTGACATTAACTTCATATAAACTGACGTCCAAAAGAAACTTTACCAGAGTTTGAAATCACTCTTGCTCAAAAACAACAAAACATACATGCATGAAGTAAAGTGTATTGAGAAGATCAATATATCAACATAATCAACACTGAAAATAACGTCAGAGCCCCCCAAAGTTGGGTGTGGTGCAAAACTCGAGCTTTCAGAATCATGGACAATAGGCAGAGTACATAAACAATCGCTCACGTTCAATAACAAGTCATTAGTAGCGTATATGACCACCAAATGCCTCAATACACGCAAAAACTCTTCGACGCACAGAAAAAGTCTGTCGTCTGATGACAGCACGTGGAATTTGATGCCATTCTTCTTGGAGGGCCAAGATCAGTTCTTGCCGGTTGCCTTGAGAGACGATTAACATTTTCTGCATACACTATTGTTGTATTTAGGTTATGTGTTTTAGATAGACTTCATCGAAAAAAGATCTATACTTTGTCTCAAATTTATATTTTCAGTTGGTAAAGTTTCTTTTGGACGTCGGTTTATATGTCACTCACCCAAACGAGTTCGTACAAAGTTTAAGTGACCTGCGTTTAATGAGACTATGACATAAAGATGATCTTAACCCTTCACATGACACATCAATGTTTAAAAAAACAAAGAAAATTGCAAAGATCGATAACCTGGAGATGTCAAAGCACCGAAGATCAGATTCCGGCAAAACCTTACAGCACCATTGGGGCTGCGTTAAAAGGCTGGCTATGGTGAAAAGCCTCTAGAAAAGCCTCGGATTCGAGCCTCTTGAACAGATTCACTGCATCAGTGGTTTCGGACTAAATGATGTTTATTGTGCAAAGAAATGCATTTTGAGGTCATTTAAGAGCATGGTCCAAACATAAAGTTCTAATCAAGGTTCAATGTTAATATGTCTTAGAAGCATCCCGAATGATATGTGTTAATCCCACTCCAAATTAACCACGTGCCAAATTCCATGACATATTGAAAAACAGTTCGCACAGTAATGGCCAATAAAAGGTTTCCATTATGGCCACCGAGGTGGGAATTAACAAGTTTGAGCAGTAAGTAGATACTGGATAATCAACAATATTGAGTCTCATTCAATATTCCACCCACGTATTCATGCTAGAGGAGCCAGACTATCAAATCCCTGTAAAACAGACGATACTTTGTTGACAAGGTTAAGTCTCATTCATGGAAACGCGAATCCTACGGGAAGTACTTTGTCTGGTCGCTTCTTGACATTATCGTGGATCGGTGGGTTGTATCTCTCCAGTTCTTACGCATCAGCTCAAAAACCGTTTTGATTCAGACCGCCTTGAGAGAAGCAAAGTCTATAGTTCACTCAACCTACAGGAAAGGCCCCAATGGGCTGTTGAAACTGAGATACACAATTAAAGAATTTGGAAAAAACTTGATTGTGATTGGTCAATCGGAAGTTTCACTATACCTTCCACCGATCGAAGCAGCTGATTTAACTAAATTATTTAAGTACCATTAATTATTGGAAAATGAATGCAATAACACGTGACCAATTCAGCTAGTCAGAATGCAGGAATTACAATGAACACAATGAAAATTGTATTATTTATGAATGAAGGATACTGTTTTTGATCTACTTTTAAGCCATGATGGAGCCTCTATAATATTTAACAGTTGTTCCAAAACCAAGCAACTCTTTGTCTGTAAAACTGTGAGAGAGGGTGTGGGGCGGTCGGGTAGCCTAGTGGTTAAAGCGTTCGCTCGTCACGCCGAAGACCCGGGTTCGATTCCCGACATGGGTACAATGTGTGAAGCCCATTTCTGGTGTCCTCCACCGTGATATTGCTGGAATATTGCTAAAAGCGGCGTAAAACCATATTCACTCACTCAATAATTGAGAGAGTGTGATAATTAAATCAGTAAGTCTAGGATATCTTCGTGGGTGATATGGAGATTACTACACGAGTGTCTGCCAGATACCATTGATCTTACAACGAGTTGTTTCAAAACGTATCTAACGAGCGAAAGCTTATGACAAGTTGGCATGGATTATCAACTCCTGTATAACAATTGTAGCGACGTTTCATAGAACATTTGTCAGCACCGCTATCTATGCGTCTCTATATACACATAAAACATTTGTCAGCACCGCTATCTATGCGTCTCCATATACACCTCCATGGGTGTTTCAGATAACAGAGTTGGTATTCTAGATGCCTCCATGGGTGTTTGAGATAACAGAGTTGGTATTCTAGCTGCCTTCACGAGTGTTTCAGATAACAGAGTTGGTATTCTAGATGCCTCCATGGGTGTTTCAGATAACAGAGTTGGTATTCTGGAGGCCTCCATGGGTGTTTCAGATAACAGAGTTGGTATTCTAGCTGCCTTCACGAGTGTTTCAGATAACAGAGTTGGTATTCTAGATGCCTCCATGGGTGTTTCAGATAACAGAGTTGGTATTCTGGAGGCCTCCATGGGTGTTTAAGATAACAGAGTTAGTATTCTAGCTGCCTTCACGAGTGTTTCAGATAACAGAGTTGGTATTCTAGATGCCTCCATGGGTGTTTCAGATAACTGAGTTAGTATTCTAGATGCCTCCATGGGTGTTTCAGATAACAGAGTTGGTATTCTAGAGGCCTCCATGGGTGTTTTAGATAACAGAGTTGGCATTCTAGGTCCTACATGGGTATTTCAGGTAACAGAGTTGCTATTCTAGATGTCTCCATGGGTGTTTCAGATAACAGAGTTGGTATTCTAGATGTCTCCATGGGTGTTTCAGATAACAGAGTTGGTATTCTAGATGGTTCCATGGGTGTTTCAGATAAAAGAGTTGGTATTCTAGGGTCCTCCATGGGTGTTTCAGATAACAGAGTTGGTATTCTAGATGCCTCCATGGGTGTTTCAGATAACAGAGTTGGTATTCCAGCTGCCTCCATGGGTGTTTCAGATAACAGAGTTGGTATTCTAGGTCCTCCATGGGTGTTTCAGATAACAGAGTTGGTATTCTAGATGCCTCCATGGGTGTTTCAGATAACAGAGTTGGTATTCTAGATGGCTCCGTGGGTGTTTCAGATAAAAGAGTTGGTATTCTAGATGCCTCCATGGGTGTTTCAGACAACAGAGTTGGTATTCTAGCTGCCTTCACGAGTGTTTCAGATAACAGAGTTGCTATTCTAGCTGCCTCCATGGGTGTTTCAGATAACAGAGTTGGTATTCTAGGTCCTACATGGGTGTTTCAGATAACAGAGTTGGTATTCTAAATACCTCCATGGGCGTTTCAGACAACAGAGCTGGTGTTTCAGAAGTCTTTGTTGGTGTTGACATATCTACATATTTCGTAGTTATTTCACACCGGGTGTTGATTATAGAAACATACTGCTGTCAGTCTGGCTCAGTCACAAACGATATCCTCACAACTACTATCGCTGTATACTGCTGACTGTGTTATATTTCGCGTGCATATCTCATATGTCACGAGTCTTGTTTACATGACAACTTGACAGTTGCTCCTAGCAGAACAGGAGAAATATGCACTTCATATTAAAACCATGTCAGCTGCGCAGTGTGCCGAGAGTGTGTTATTTAAAGTGACACAGTCAAAACCGAATGCTTTCTACCAAAAATATTTTACATCAACCCAAGACTACAGGTGTTTTTACAGTACAACAGTTTCTTTTTTAAAAGCACATACTTTCGATTTACCCGTAAAATCGGATTAGAATAGGTCTTCAACAACCCATGCTTACCGTAAAAGGCGCCTATGTTTATCATAAGAGGCGACTAACGGGATCGGGTGGTCCGACTCGCTGACTTGGTTGATGCATGACATCGTATTGCAAATTGCTTAAATTGATGCTATCACCAGATTGACTGGTCGAGACTCGATTATTTATCGCCGTCATATAGCTGGTATATTGCTGAGTGCGGCAGTAAACAAACAAACGAACAACACACTCGATTATCCAGTTGTGGACAGCATGTATCAGAGGGGGGATGAGTGGGGATGAGTGGTACATTATGATGCAAAGCTGAATACAACGAAATTCTACTTTACTAAATACCTGAATAAATGTGATACAATGACTTCTCTACACAAAAATTAAGAATGGTTTAAGGTATCAGGGTTGCCACCACGACAGTGCGGCTTTAAGGATAGTGACAGGCTTTGCTGTTTTCTATTCTTGATGGGATTTCTACATGTTTCAAATAATAATATTCGGGGTTTGTGAATTTGTTCGTCATAATCTACTATCCATGCCTGTTTCGGACTATTTGGACCCAATTCGACTGTTGTTTTCTTTGGCCACGTGCAGGCCATGTCGGGGTACGGTGCAGGACAGGTGCACCTGCTGAAGAGACTGAGGTAGGTAGCGTTCCTTACATTTAACTGTGACAGATTCATTGGCAGCCTTGTATAAAGGAAGGCATTAATGTGGCTGTTTGGGTTATGTTCACATGCATTACACATGAAGGTCGTGCTAACACATTGGAAGAGGGGCTCATCATGATGTTGATATCCCAAGGTGGAATATGCATAGCAAAATGATGCTGCTGATGCTGCTGATGATTATGATGATAATGTCCATGCTGGTGATATTAGTCTGGTCCTATGTGGCATGTAGTGAATGCATTGCAATGCGTGCGTGCGTGCTTGTGTGTGTGTGCGTGCGTGCGTGTGTGTGTGTGAGTGTGTGTGTGTCTGGTGGTGGGGATGGGGTGGTGGAAATTGATGTCCATGTTGATGACCATGATGATGATGATGATGATGATGATGATGCCAACCCTATGTAGCAAGATTTTTTGTAACTGGTGAATGCATTTCAATATGATGATGACGACGACAACGTAATAGTAACGACGGTGAGGATATTCATTCTAGCCAGCTTAGAATATGCCATTGCAATAGGACGTTGATGTCTGTGACGACTACGACGACGACGACGACGACGACGACGACGACGATGATGATAGGTGGCACAGGTACATGCATGATTATTATCATGTTACACACTTTGAATATGATGCTCATTGTTGCCAGATAGTATTTGTCTCATTCGCCATGCTGCTGCTATATTCCCTGTTTCATGCCCATCCGTATTATTCGCATGTGCCGACTTTAAACCTGAAACGCTCTTTCATTTACAACTTAGTCATAGAATATCCGATTGGCTCTGCGTAATGCCTCGCTCTAAGCCTTCATAATCCTCATCGGATCTTCCAAAGAAACTAATCCTGTTGCCGCTTGTATAATCTATCTTAGAAGACTGAAGCACATGCTCAGGTTATCAAGCCTAATGTAACCAAACGAAAACCGCAAGGTGTTTTTTTAATAGGCGGAATACGTCTGTGTGTCCTTGAATACTAACAAGGTCGTGAATGAAGAAAGGCAGTTTTATCTTTTAATATTTAAATCCTCCTCCTCAAAATACCATATCGCCAGGGGTCCGTACAAAAGGTCAGTCACTTGCAAGCGATATCGCCTTACAACGGGGAGCTAAGTTCAGCAATCCGACCAATCGCTTGCTGAGGTCGCTTCGTTCTCAAACCAAAATGGCGGCTGACGGAAATTTGAGTTTGCAAGCGGAACAAGAAATTCTTGACTGGATCATCTGGGAAATGGGCAAATGCAGCTGATATCCCAGCATCCCCTGTTTGCTCTGCATCTTTAAAACTGTCATAAATATATCGGGAAGGCAGCCACGAGAGGAGCGATTAATTTGCTTACTCAAAGCGGTTCGTGGCAACGCGCCCCAGGATTCCAAGCGAAGAGGTCTACAGATTTGGTATTAGCAGTGTCCATAACCCACTGGAACGGTATATGGTTAATTAAATTGTTGGTTGCTTATATGATTTTACCTGGCTATATTTATAGTGAGTGAGTGAGTGAGTGAGTGAGTGAGTGAGTGAGTGAGTGAGTGAGTGAGTGAGTCCCGACTTGACTTTTGAACTTGAGAGAACCCCATTTAGACCCAACAGAAACCACTGGTCAGATGAAGTTAACACTTTAACTTTTTTCAAACGATACACGAAAAATTAGTTAAACGCTGCTTTGAACAGTATTCCAGTTACATCACGCCATGTCAGCTTACTGTGGGAGGAAAGCCCGAAGTGACGAAGTTACGAAGTGACGAAGTGACCTTTACCACTTTGGTGAAACCCACAAGCACGGGTATGCTGTTGACAGACCTAGAAACATAATCGGGGCCAACCGGGATACCAAACTTGTCTCCATCTCAGTTGTGGCCATACTCAGTGACTTTGACATCATTGACGTCGCAGCTGACGATGCAGGTCCGTCAAAATGCCCTCAAACTGGTCGTCTAGCGCGAATACCTCCAGCGTGTAACCGCTTCTGGGATGATACCCCACGCCGTGGCCGTGGTGGTTCTTTCACGTAAGTGGTGGTGGGGTGAAATTGGGTTTAACGTCGCGTCCAAGATTATTGCACTTATATAGCGACGTGCATGCACGTGCGTGCGTGCGTGTGTGTGGCTGCTTGTACTAGTCCGGACTGATGCCGCCGATTTATAGTGCTAGCACACTGAGATACCATGCCGCAGGTTATCATGAATACCCCACTCAGACACAGTATACTATCTCCGAGCCGACCAGTCCTTTTTAGCCCCTTAGTGCCGAGCGCCAGACAGGGTACCATCTTTTAACGTCTTTTGGTATGACGCGGCCGGGGATCGAACCCTGGACCTTCCGCTCAGCGTCACGAAAGTGACGCAGCGGTATGAATCTGCCTTGTGCTCTAGTAGTGATACGAGGCCGGCAGGATCTGGGAAAATCCCGTGTGTCTGATCACGTTTTCACAGCCCTGTAATGGTGCTTCGTGCTACGTGAAAAATCCTGACTTCGGCCAAAGATGATTCTCCTGTTTTCAGTCGGCCGACGGCGTTGTTGCGTTGTGTTTGCGTCAGCCGTGGCATGATTTCGTTGTTCGCTTGCTGTAAGATTGTGATGGCATGCAAATGAAAACCCAAAGTTTTTATGGCCTAACATGTTGCACGTGCATGTCATGTTAGTGTGTTTCGGCGCAAGGCTCTCGCGTGGTTGTGTTTTTGCGATTTTTCATTTTTTTCACTAAATTTCTGCAGTACCTTATTCTTTCCACACAAACCAGTCACATCTCCATGCAGAAATAACCAATTCAGTTTTGGTATTAATTGTGTATGGATGTCAGCAACACTGCGTTTCTATTTTTGCAGAGTATATTACTGAAAGCGGCGTGAAACAACATCCACTCACTGTTTTCGGAAAGATGGTGACATATTTTTGGGGAAGATGTCAACTCTTCGTTACATTCCAAAAAAAATTGCAATTGGTGAAAAAAACGTTATAGCTGTAATCATTTCAACACTGTACTAACTTTCGTACCTTATTGTTTAAGGTTTCCCGAAATGTTACAGTCGAATAGTAGGCCCAAGGCAACTCTAATCAGACATTACCCATTTCATGATATACAAGCATATACATTTAAGTGTCAGTGCTATCCTGGTGCCAGTCTGCCAAATTAGGTAAGTTCCACTGTCGTCTTAATTTCAGACAAAACATTATTTTGTAATACGACGGTTAAGAATCCTTACATCGGGTTCTTGAGTTCTTGTTTTTTAACAATGACCTAGCCACGATTATTTGTTTGTGTGAAGCCACAGAAACACCCAATAACATTTGTAACACAATTTATTTCTTAAGTGTGATTGATTGAACGTCTCAAGGGCAATACATCTTACTTGCCATCTGAAAGTGCAATGACAGTCAGGGCACGAGTTGGCCGAGTGGTTGCAGTCGCCGCTATTCGTTGAGGAGAGTTGTCTCCCTTGGTCATGCCCCGCTTCGGTTATGATCCCTGACCTGTCAGCACCTCCCCCTGAACACAGCTGTCAAGTTGTTACGATGTTGGATGGTAGACAACTGTACGAGTTGTTTCACGAACAATTTCAATAAATAGTCACGAGGACACCAGTGTTGAGTTTTGGAAGGGTGCGACTGTGTACATGGACGACTACTACTACTACTACTACTACTACTACTACTACTACTACTACTACTACTAGGCCTACTACTACTACAACTACTACTACTACTACTACTACTACTACTACCATTACTACTACTACTACTACTACTACTCTTTAAGATCCGAAATAGAATAGGTCTTCAGCAACCCATGATTAGCGTAAAAGACGACCACTACTACTACTACTACTACTACTACCATTACTACTACTACTACTACTACTCTTTAAGATCCGAAATAGAATAGGTCTTCAGCAACCCATGATTATCGTAAAAGACGACTACTACTACTACTACTACTACTACCATTACTACTACTACTACTACTACTACTCTTTAAGATCCGAAATAGAATAGGTCTTCAGCAACCCATGATTATCGTAAAAGACGACTACTACTACTACTACTACTACTACTACTACTACTACTACTACTACTACTACTACCATTACTACTACTACTACTACTACTCTTTAAGATCCGAAATAGAATAGGTCTTCAGCAACCCATGATTGTCGTAAAAGACGACTACTACTACTACTACTACTACTACTACTACTACTACTACCATTACTACTACTACTACTACTACTACTCTTTAAGATCCGAAATAGAATAGGTCTTCAGCAACCCATGATTGTCGTAAAAGACGACTGTGCTTGTCGCAAGAGGTGACCAACGGGATCGGGTGGTCATCATATCGCAATTGCGTGGATCGATGCTCATGATATCAATCGCTGGATTGTCTGGTTGTTCAGACTCGATTATTTACAGACCACCGTCATATATCTAGAATAGTGCTGAGTGCGGCGTTAAACAACAAACCAGTTGAATGGATGGCTATTTTCAGCATCGTAGGCTACGAATCAGGCTCAAAAAGAAGTTATATGACTAATGGGTGTAGGGTTTTTATCATGAAAAATAAGCCTATAAGAAAGTAAACACTTTAAAATTAGATTTGGCCTAAAAAAATTACAAACGCTATCAAAACGTTACGAGCTGAAAACAGTTGCCGAAACAGTTCTCCAACTTTGTGAAATCGTCCGGATAAACAGGTTTCCGTATTAACTAATCATGTGTAAGAAAAAAAATCCTTTGTATACATGCAAGCATGGGTTTCCGCACTAAAGAGGGTTAAATTCCCAAACGTTTTTCTAGGAATTTAGGTATTTACAAGGATTTCAAGAATTTCAAAGGCGCAAGTTCGCATGAAGATTCCGTCTCAGAACAAAATACATCTTCTCGAATCGCGTCTGCAGTTATTTTAAAAACACCTCATTTCTTTACGAAACAGTTCAACATCTCTTGAAACCGTTGGAGTTCACGTTGATCAAGGTGGAACATGAGACTTCAATATCGTTATTTCAATTCTATATTTTTTTCAATCTATTTCTTTTCACTTCCTGCTTGTGGCTGCAGATCGATGCCGTGTTCAACAAGGACTTCGCCGACATTCTAGGTCATGGACATGATCGATCTCCTCGGTTAACAGTGTCAGCTGTGTATTGTTCAAACAAAGAAACATAATGCATGGCTATGGTTATTTTAAACCAGATATGATATTATCATATTTGTATGATGTGGTTTCTAAATAAGCCTAATTCTAGCAAAATAATATTCAGGCAACATTGCGGGTCTGAGGTCATCTTCCCGAGGCAAGGGAGTTGAATGACTTTAGGAGTCCAGTTTCCACCCTTGCCAAACTAGGCTGGATTTATGGAGTTCTGTTTTGGCTGGACTAACGAGTCTATGCATAGTTTAATCACGATCGAATATCAAAGTCGACATCCGGTTCGTAAACTGCCGTGCAGAATTCGGTCGGTTGCAGGATTTGCAAAGCACGTGTACCGCCAACTCGGCGTCTACAAATATTTTTCAAATCCTTTTCATGTTTTAATCAAAGAGCTCATTTGATTTGATGCACTTTGCGAAGTAAGACCTGTTTTATTGCAATATAGATTTTGAGTATCGAAATCAGATCGTCCTGACTGGGCGCCGCCATTTTGTTTGAAGCAAATCCAAATGATATGAGAGGTGGTTTATGATCGGTCAATAGGTGGAGCATGTAGGGGACATAACTCGTAATAGCCACAGGTGGCGCTACGATCGAGCCCAGAAATTCCAGCCCAGTTTGACAAGGGTGGAAACTGGACTTTTAAAGTCAGATAAAATGAGTCTTTAAAAACGTTTTCCACTCATGTCGTTTTATCTGACATGGTGGTGAAAAGTAGTTTTGTAAAAAATGGTCGTTAGGATGAAAAAGAATTGGAATGAAAGGAACGTGCTGCACGAAAGACGGTTAAAGGGGGAGATAAAAATATGATAACTCTTAATGTTTATAATTTGTTCACATTTGTGAAAAAGATTGTTTGCGAATCCATGAGGTTGGCAAATTATATAGGAACGAAGCAAAGGTGGTACGAGGGGTTGCAGAAAGTTCTGAGCCTGACTCCGAAGGATGTGAAATACACCCTGAACAGTTTGCTTGTATACCGTGCAGTACTTTCCTTGATTAATACAGACTGCATTTGAACCAAATACACAACAAGGCAGTATATGTCTCCAGGCATGAAACATCTTAACTGACTATAGAAATCCAGTCTCCATCCTTGCCGAAGTAGGCTTGAATTATGGAGTTGGCCGGATTAACGAGTCCATGCATAGTGCAATCAACATCGCTTAGCGAAATCGACATCCGGCTCGTCAACTGCCGTGCAGATTTCTGTCGATTGCAAGAGAGAGAGAGAGAGAGAGAGAGAGAGAGAGAGAGAGAGAGAGAGAGAGAGAGAGAGAGAGAGAGAGAGAGATTATCAAGGTGTCACAGCGCTGCAGCACAAGTGGTCTGATCTAGGACGAGACACGCAAACAAACAAATCCTTTCCTCAGAATGTTCACAGTACAACTCTCTCTTTCAACAGGAACCGGGCATGGCAGATGTTTCAAATGCTTCTGACTACTGATGAGAAATACTCCAGGTTCATCAACTGATCTGTCGTTCGTGACAATTGTTTTGAAATGGACCCAGCTGCGTTTGCCTAGCGATATGTAATCATGGGTGAGCCTCACCACTATGTGCCAGAGGCTACACAGCAGTGATATTCCGTGTATTGACGAACCCAAGGTGATTGTGGCGATTATACGAGCGCTTCAATTGTTCATTGGGGAAACGGCAACAAGTTTTGAGCATGCTACGAAAGAAATTGAAAGCAAAATGACATGTCATCCCAAATCAACCTCCTGGTAAAAAGTGATCTATGGCTGGGTAATTTTGTGTAAAAAATAATTGTTTTTTTTTTAAGACTGGGATTAGTAATGGATTTGCAATCCCGACCCGGACCATGTTTGAAATAATTAAATTTTCGTTGTGTTCATTGAAACTCCTGCCTCGGTTCCACAACTTTCGGGTTTCAAGTCTAACTAGCATGTTTCCAACTGTGTTTTCCCGTTCTCATGAAACTAATGTTTGAATCTGGCGGTTACTGACCATGTCATTTGAAACAGCCGCCTTCTCCCGGACATATTTGTTCCGATTCGTTACAGCCTGACTGTTGCAGTTCTTCTCGCCTCTTACCTTAATTGACAGGTCATATGAACACTGTTTTGACCCTATTCTCTGTTTATTGGCTACTGACTGCGTAGGCGTGTCAGGTTATGTGCATAAATTAAATAATCGCCTGATTCATGAATGTTTATCACTCTCGTCATTTTTGTCTGCTTTGATATATACAACTGTTTTTGGTTAAACTATTGTAGATAAAACATGTTTTCGTTGTCGCATTCAATTATAAGAATTATATGAATGGAAAAGCCGATGTGCAAACTTTTGTAGGAATCTGCTACGCGGATTCATACAGTTTGCACATCGGTTTTTCAATTCATACCTCAATGAACAGAAAAACAGACACAGCCAATCCTTAAATGTAAAGTTGAACCATAATTATATTTTACTGATTTTCAAAGATAACGTGTCTAACATACCCACGAGCAGTTGTGTATTATGCGATTTTTTAAATTTAAACAAAATAAATTATTTTAAAAAGTTGCAACCATGTAGAAGTTTCTTTGAGTTCTGACTTCAATCGCCAATAGTTCATTTATTTGGATACATTATCGCAAACTTTAGATATTATCAAATGAAATTCAAACATATGATAAAATCAACTCAGTTAAAGTTTCTTTCGCTCATCAGTTTATGAGAGATGAACAATTGTTTATGTCTTGACAAGGCTGCCATTGTACCTTTTCCAGTTAATGCATGTGAAAAGAAATATACTCTCTTACTCAACTGCCAGGAATTTGTTGTCGCTGAAATATCGAAGCGACGTTAAACACTGACTCACTCACTCACTCAAATGTGAAGCAAAGGAAACGGTTTTCAAAGTGACGCTGCTCCCAAACTCGGTCACGCACACCTGTTTTCGATTGGATTATTTTACGGACGCTTCACTTATTCGCTACATTCGTGTCACATCGGCTATTTCCGAAATATACCATTACGAGCTGAGATAATTTACATACATATATTTTGTACCTTTGTAAGGTGAACATTTTCATAAAAGTATTTGATAACTCACACACGTGTTTTCTTAAATGTGAGGTTCAGGGGTTTATCTGGACAGCTCTGATATGCCCTAAATATGCCACCCAGGCATTCATTATATTACGAAACCGGTTGGGAACCCTTAGTTGAGCGTAGAAAGAAACGTAAACTTTGTCTTTTCTTCAAAATTAATCATAACATGGCCCCTTCCTATCTAACAGATATTCTACCCATAACCGTTGCTGCAAAAAACTCATACAGTCTCAGAAACTCTGAAAACATCATTGTTCCTCTCACAAGACTAAGACATTCGTGTGAACCCTTTTACCCATCGTCTATCCGATTGTGGAACTTTATTCCGTTATCAGATCGAAATTCTACGATTTCTTGTTTTAAAAATTCGCTACAAAAGCACCACCCCACGTCACGTCACTGCGTACTTCGCTTATAGAAAAAGAAAATATAATATCTTACACACAAATCTGAGATACATGTGCAGTTAGTTGAATTATGATTCATATAGAATTGGTATAAAAGATCACCCGAACTGTACATATTCGAATACATGTGAAAATGCATATCATTATCTCATGGAATGTCCATTGTTTAGTCATCAGCGTGAAATTATGTTAAACAGCCTTAAAAATATTGTTCATAACATACCTATTGATGTACACTTACTGTTACACGGCATTGCACATCACGTTGTTACAGAAAATGAAGCTATATTTAAGGCAGTGCAACATTATATATGTACAACTAAAAGATTTGTGTAAAGAACTGTTCATTCAACATCTTGGATCGAAAATCTTGGATCGAAAACGAGGCTTGGAGAGCATAGGTCCATGTGGTGTGAGTCGCATCAGCTGATAAGGAACAGGGAGCATGTTGTACATTTTACTGATGGACATTCCAAACAAAAAATGGCATCCTCTGTATCAAGAATTTACACATTTAATCCTGAGGTCCAACTAAAATATGCCTGTAATAAACTGGAATTCCCATTTTTCTGCATTTCGAGATACGTATTTCCGAAATACATGTAGATTGTTTTATCAAATAATGGGTAGGTTTCTCGGCAGGATAAAGCCAACGGATAAAAACGATATCCGTTGGGGTCATGTGCGGATAGAGATGCAAATATCAAAGGTCAAGTAGGGACTACTTTCACTGTTTATAAACAAACATGGCGTCGCCCTCGTCATTCGGCGATCGAGTCAGAATTAACCATCGGGAATCTGGATAAACTACAGGGATAATTGCTATCATTATCAACAGAACAGTCTAATATACTTAAAATCAGTGTCTAACTGTGACGTAGCTAAGGCAATTTTGGCAACTTTGGAGATATATATTTCGAATTTTTTTTTGCGTGGGCACGAGGCCTAGCCAAGCGGGATCAGTAGCCACATCTGTGCTTGTAGACCTCTGCGGCTTGAAACCTTCTCCACAAATTAAAATAGTTGTATTTGGCGAAATATGTTTGAATTGTTACCTTGTTTGGTTTTGTCGCTGTGTGTACATCTGACTACACTTCTCAACGTTATGACAGGACAGACCTACTGTCAACAACGTCTGACCGTGGCCGTGGCGTCTCAAAGACTAGGGTTAGAGTAGCTTCCCTTTGACAAAGGGTAGTTACACTTGCGGACAGGCCGATGGATTGCCGCGAAAGGCAATTAAAAACAATTGTTGTTTTGCGTACATGTCTTTCGCCACTGTATAAGAAACACATTTCAGTTGGAACTATAATGGCTACTGTCACTGTCCGACTGACACATCACTTACCCTGTGATATTAATGCGCGCATTCAAGGAAAACTCGCAATGTTTGGGTAATGTTTGTGAGAGAAGGAAAGCGATTTTCAAGCACAGAATTAAAGATTGACATTATATGACAAAGAGGTTATCGAAATAATTATAGTGTTGTGGTATGTGTACACTCAGAACACCTGCCCAGCCATGTTTTGGTGTTGTAGGGTACACGCCCCAGAACTCCTGCACCCAGGGGCGGCGGGGTAGTCTAGTGGTTAAGCGTTCGCTCGTAACGCCGAAGACCCCGGTTCAATTTCCCACATGGACACAATGTGCGAAGCCCATTTCTGGTGTTCCTTGCTGACATGTTGCTAAAAGCTTCGTTAAACGACACTCACTCACACCCACACCCCAGCCCAACACCCGCGTACCTTTGCATACCTGCACCTTTGCATACCTGCACCTTTGTACCCCTGCGCCTTTGCACCCCTGTGCCTTTGTACCTCAGTACCTTTGTACCCCTGCACCTTTGTACCTCTGCACCTTTGAACCCCTGCAGTTTTGCACCCCTGCACCTTTGCACCCCTGCATCTTTGCACCCCTACACCCCTGCGCCTTTGCACCCCTGTACCTCTGTACCCCTACACCTCTGCGCCTGTGCACTCCTGCACCTGTGCAACCCTGCGCCTTTCACCCCTGCACCTTTGTACCCCTGTGCCCCTGCTCCTTTGTACCCCCGCACCTTTGTACCCCCGCACCTTTGTACCCCTGCACCTTTGTACCCCTGCGCTTTTGTACCCCTGCACCTTTGTACCCCTGCTCCTTTGTACCCCCGCACCTTTGTACCCCCGCACCTTTGTACCCCTGCACCTTTGTACTCTTGCGACTTTGTACCCTGCGCCTTTGCACCCCTACACCTTTGCACCCCTACACCTTTGCACCCCTGCACCTCTCGACCATCCCTGCGCCTTTGCGCCCCTGCACCTTTGCACCCCTGCGCCTGTAGATCACTGCTTCTTTGCACCCCTGCACCTTTGCACCTTTGCACCCCTGTGCCTTTCCACCCCATGTCTTTGTACCCCTGCACCTTTGCACCCCTGCGCCTTTGGATCACTGCATCTTTGCACCCCTACACCTTTGCACCCCTGCACCTCTCGACCATCCCTGCGCCTTTGCACCCCTGCACCTCTCGACCATCCCTGCACCTTTGCACCCCTGCACCTCTCGACCATCCCTGCGCCTTTGCACCCCTGCACCTCTCGACCATCCCTGCACCTTTGCACCCCTGCACCTCTCGACCATCCCTGCGCCTTTGCACCCCTGCACCTCTCGACCATCCCTGCACCTTTGCACCCCTGCACCTCTCGACCATCCCTGCGCCTTTGCACCCCTGCATCTTTGCACCCCTGCGCCTTTCAACCCCATGTCTTTGTACCCCTGCATCTTTGCACCCCTGTGCCTTTGTACCCCTGTACCTTTGCACTCCTGCACCTTTGTACCCCTACACCCCTGCACCTTTGCATCCCTGTACCTTTGCACCCCTATATCTCTGCGCCTATGCACTCCTGCACCGTTGCACCCCTGCGCCTTTGTACCACTGCACCTTTGCATCCCTGTACCTTTGTACCCCTACACATCTGCGCCTGTGCACTCATGTACCTTTGCACCCCTGCGCCTTTGTACCACTGCACCTTTGCATCCCTGTACCTTTGCACCCCTATATCTCTGCGCCTATGTACTCCTGCACCTTTGCATCCCTGTACCTTTGCACCCCTATATCTCTGCGCCTATGCACTCCTGCACCGTTGCACCCCTGCGCCTTTGTACCACTGCACCTTTGCATCCCTGTACCTTTGTACCCCTACACATCTGCGCCTGTGCACTCATGTACCTTTGCACCCCTGCACCTTTATACCACTGTACCTCTGTACCCCTACACCTCTGCACTCATGCACCTGTGCAACCCTGCGCCTTTGCACCTTTGTACCACTGCACCTTTGCTTCCCTGTAGCTTTGTACCCCTACACATCTGCGCCTGTGCACTCATGTACCTTTGCACCCCTGCACCTTTGTACCCCTGCGCTTTTGTACCCCTGCACCTTTGTACCCCTGTACCCCTGCGCTTTTGTACCACTACACCTTTGTACCCCTGTACCCCTGCGCATTTGTACCCCTGCACCTTTGCACACCTGCACTTTGTACCCCTGCACCTTTGTACCCCTGCACCTGTGTACTCTTGCGCCTTTGTATCCCTGCACCTTTGCACACCTGCACCTTTGTACCTCTGCACCTTTATAACCCTACACCTTTGTACCCCTGCACCTTTGCACACCTGCACTTTGTACCCCTGCACCTTTACACTTATGCAAACCTCTGGTGCATGTTTCATTCACACGAAATCACCAGGACAAACTAACAGTTGAAATTCTATCGACTTCGTACGAACGGTGGTCCTTGCCAATAGCCCGAAACGATATCAACAGTCAGTAAGCCGGTTTGTTGAATATATTCTGTTGAGCCACAACAATGGTACCATTGCCACATATCGACATTATAGGTATAACACAGTGTCGTATATTTTTATGATTTCGACATATTAAAGGGCAAAACAGAGTCCCATCTGTCTCAGAAACATAACTGTAATATCAGAATGAATGAATATTGTTTTACGTCGCATCAGCAATTTTCCAGCTATTCACGGCGAGCCGTAATATCAGCCTGCTGATAAATATAAAAAGATAAGATAAAATTTTTTTTGAAAAAAGTAGTTACAAACAGCACTAAATATAGAAAAACATGGTCAGTTTTAATTACTGCAAAGATGTATATTAAAAAAAACCCAACATAACAATTTTTTACACAAAATCATCAAATTACAGCGGCGAGATGAATCAATCTGCACTGAAGGCGAAAACGAAAACTGCTTGTCGAACGACTGTTTCTGATTTAGTGAAGTATAACCGGTAAAACCAACGTACTGCACGTGACCCAAATGGCGAGCACCCATTGGACCAAAACCTTAGCCGTGCTCTTATACGTCAATTATAGAACTAAGAACATATACCGGTATATGGTCTTTGAACTTATGAAAACTTTAATGTATACATCAAAGATACTCTATCTGTTCACGTCATCTCTGGAAACGAGAGCTTTGCGTTTCCAGGGACGGTATTCTTAAGCATTCTTATGAATACCGCCCCAGTGTCTACACAGCCAGAATGGGCACACCTTTCCCACAATGCATTTCGCTGTATATAAAGTTGTCAAGAAAACTAGCACCCTGTCATGCTCAGCCTCGTATTGGTGTATTTCAATATGAAGTTCTGTAGACAGGAACAGACCTTCAGGATGTCTAACCTGAAATCACGTATGAACGCGGTTGCGAAATGTGAACCAGGAGCATTACTTAACTGGCCATACTTGGAACTTTAACCCCGTGCTCGTGGCACTTACAACGATATGTGGTATGTGGATGTAATATCCGTGAATTTTGTAAAAAATAATTACGTTTCTAAATCGTAAGATACAAAATAACACATTTCGTGGCCATCATCGTTGTCACAGGTGTTGTTTTAGGGTTTTATTCAATGGTGAAAGTTCGATTGAAATAATACATTAACCTGTTTCAGTTTGTTTAATCTTAGCCGTTCGGCGTACACCTCTCATATGTAGCTTTATGCACAAGAAGATTACCTTTTGATTATGTGGGTAAATAAGGTCAACTACTTGTGCGTATAATACCTTCACCAAATGCATGAGGAGAAAAATTCAATAGACTTTGGCGATGTATTGCTAACAGCAAATCAGGATTTTCTGCATGACTCGTTTGCCCCAAGCGTATATTAACTTTGAGTTTTCTGTTCTCATTTACTATTAATCATTTATTTTTAAACGCACATTTCGTTTGCTCCAAGCGTATATTAACTCTTATTATACTTTATATTAATCCTTCATTATTTAACGCACATTTGTTTATATGTCACATCACGTGACAGGACACTAAATTAAATAAAAAAATACGCCCTGTTCTGATGTATATACCTCAATTAGTATTACATTGGACTATTGGTAACCAACAAATTTGTGGTGGCACGTGGACCTGTGCACAGCATAGTCGCCTTTTACGCCAACGGTCGCCTCTTACAACCAGCAATGGGGTGCTGTGGACACGACACATTCTACCCAGGTTCCCTAGGGGGAAAACACACATGTAACGGCAGGCTTTAAGGGTCATGATGTGAAGTAGTTGTGCTTCTTATAAAGTGGACCCGTGAAGATCCAGGGTAGAATAGGTCTTAAGCAACCCACGCTTGCCGTAAAAGGCGACACAGCATAGTCGCCTTTTACGGCAAGCATGGGTTGCTGAAGACCTTTTCTAACCCGGATCCCACAACGGTATATTATGTACAGACGATGTACAGCTTGCTGAGCGTAAAGAATGGTATTCTATGGGGTGTATATGTTTTTTTATATTTTAATTCAATGTAAGAATCTGGTACCATCTAAAATCATAACACGAGACCATCAGCGATTTACCTAGTTTCTATGCCCTAAACACCATTGACGTCTTGCCAAATTGTGTCGATTTGTTAACGGCTGTACAACAGGTGGTCGCCGCGCATGCAGTCAATATCTAATCGTTTGCCCAGCCACTTGAAATCTGATGGCCTGCTGCAAGTAAACAGCAATTTCCAAAAAAGTCTTCAAAATCTGTTACAAACATTGAACATTTGGTTACCTATCGCTTAGTCCTGCCAGTTTGAAGCACGCCAGTAGCCCTCAGGCGTTCATCACGTTCTAGACGACGCATTCCCAACATGATTTCAAAGACTGCACCGTAAGTAGTTGAAAAGCGCTTACGGGTTACTGTTTGTGGATAACGAAAATCAACAATGCTGATGGTTTAGGGCGATTTGACGACCTTTCACTGAAGAGTCAAAATCAAGAATGACCCCCTTCCAATGTGCCGGGTGTGTTGGGGCGTTAGGATCTTTCTGTTGACGATCTATCGTAATACCTCGTCATGTGGCCTGGTGTTACACAACCCAAGGGCACGTAATGCTAAAGGTTAATTCATTGCTATTCGTGTTAAGTCCGGGACAAGCCTACTAACGTCTTACATGTTGTGGATAGGGCTGTGTGCGGAGAATGACACCCAGACTATCATTCGTCACCACCTGCCCGTCTCTGAACGTGCAAGAAGACTCGTCTCCTAATCAATCAACGTTTATTGCGAATGTACCATAAACCAAGTGGAATGTGTGTATTGCTATTAATTACTTTGGTCAAAGAGGTTTCCTTAATAGCTTTTGATTATAGGTATATTTGTATGTAGATTATGCTCAAATTACAGTCACAAATCTTTCACAATACTGAAGAGCAAGTGTCTGTAGTTGGCAACAGTGTTTGTTTGTTTGTTTGTTGTATTTCAAGCATAGTCGCCTTTTACGGCAAGCATTCAAGCATTCGTTGCAGAAGAGCTATTGTACCCCGGATCTTCACGGGTCGAGTCGCTATGCATTCAGCTTGACCCGGAGTGACTCGAGAGGCCATGATTGACACATTACATGCGCGGACGTTACGTTCTGTTACATTCATTAAAATAATTCTGTCAGGGTTAGGGCGATGACGACATGAAGATAACTAATTACTAGTTGGTCGCGTATTTAACAACATAATGACTGACACAGTCCTCATTATAGCAAAGGAAAGGGTCATGCTTGAGATTGCTTCGTGATAGCTGGTATGTGCATGGCCCAGGGCGGGTGTATTGGAATGTTCGTCATAATGCATGTTGGCCATTGAACTTCACTCGGGCGCCGTGTATTCCTTGACTGATCGCAGAATACTGGGGCAACCTTTCTCAAACCTACATGTAGCACTAAACTCTCCGACATATATAGCTTGTCTGAACCATCGCCGACATCTTAATACTCCGATTACCTGCCTAAGCATACACCTGTGTAAACCAACAACTTGTCAAAACCGTAACGACATCTAAATACTCCTGCTACCTGTCAAAACAACTTGTATAAACCGTTACCGACATCTTAATACTCCGACAACCTGCCTAAAAATACATGCGTGTAAACCAACAACCTGTATAAACCCTTACTGAAATCTTAATACACCGAAACCCTGCCTAAACCAACACTCGTGTAAACCAACAACTAGTATAAGCCGTTACAGTCATGTTAGTACTCCGACTACCTGCCTTAACCAACACCCGTGTAAACCAACAACTTGTATAAACCGTTCCCGCCAACAATACTCCGAATACCTGTCTAAACCAAAACCCGTGTAAACCAACAACTTGTATGAACCGTTACCGCCAACTTAATACTTCGGCTACCTGTCAAAACCAACAACCGCGTACATCAGCAACTTGAATAAACCAACAACTTGTCAAAGCCGTTACCGACATCTTACTTCCCCGACTAACTGTCTAAACCAAAACCCGTGTAAACCAACAACTTGTATACACCGTAACCGACATCTTAATACTTCGACTTCCAGTCAAAACCAACAACCGCGTACATCAGAAACTTGAATAAACCGTTGACAACATCCTAATGCTCAATCAATGCTAATAAATCCAGTCATCATTTAATTCACCATCCTATTATCATTTACCAACAGCATTATCACAGTATCATACACAATATCCTCAAACATATACAAACCCTAATTAGTTCGACCTGCTTTTTTTAAAGGTGAAATAAATCACGACAGTGCGTTATCACACACGCAAACGATTTCTCTCTGGCAACAAATTCCTCTTAAATCCTCAAGTATTGACCAGATGACTCTGAACTTCCACCACATGCTTTCGTCATCCATTAAACAAATATACCACACGCCCACTTGATAAACATAAAAGAACGACCTGAACGTTAAGCTCAATGACCTTAAAAAAAAATAACAAAAAAAAAACTTCGCACGGAAGACTGTTAATAGGAATGTGTCGTGTATGATATTTGTCAAACATGTAATTGATCCTGATATACAAACTTTAAGGTTGAAAGTGTAGGATTGCTCCCTCTGACCGAGATGTGCCGAGTGTCGGTCACGTGTCACGAGCGTAATGCTCGTCGCATTAACTGGCCGGCAGAAGGAAGTTGGGGTGAGACAAGGCTCCGAGCTGAGCCCGCGATCGTTGTTGAAATATGAGCGCTGGAGTCACGTGAGTACAGCCTATCGTTATTATAACATAAGTAACTTTTCAACGCTTTCATTTAAAAAATTATAACAACATCAAATGTAGACTTAAGGCGCTGATGTAAGATCTGTTGAACAAGCGATGTTCTGATATATGAATATGTGTAAGTTTATGATCAAAGAGTATTTCTTAGATATGGGTAAAGACAGTCGACTTATGGCAAGAATTTCATCTTGGATCACGTACTTGCTCATAGCTAGATGTTTCCCCGAATGATCAGCTTTTCACTTTTTTTTGGTCCATATTTATAAAATCACGAGTATTGGAGACGGCATAATATTTAGCGCCTCTAAACATGCATTTTATTTTATTGATAACTTAACGTTTTGTGAGCACCCACAACATAATTTCTTTCAAAATATTTAGCTTGTCCAGTAAGCGCATTTAAATTTCTTTTAAAAAATTATTTTTTTCGAAATGTTCCGGAAATAATATTCACCCAAAAAACGCAGTCGTGTTATTCTGAAAAACTGATCAAATCGACGTTAAACCTGCCTCATTCGCTTATGTTACACACTGAATTCGAGACAACTTAAATTCCGATTAGTTATGTATCCTAATGAGACGCCCATGGCCACCGTCTTTAAGGACGTGTCGCTGGTTGTGACAACAAATCTGTTGATGCTCGGCAAACAAACACCTGCACACATACCTTGCTCTATACGTGACCACTCGTGTCATTCCGGGACATGTCGAATGACCTTCTTGCAGTTATCGCAGTAGTAGTATTAATAGTTGTGGTAGCAGCAGCGGCCGTAGAAGTTTGTTTATTTGTTTGTTATGTAACACCAGACTCAGAAATATTCCATCTATATGACGGCGGTCTGTACATAATCGAATCTGGTCCAGACAATCCAGTGATTGATATCATGAGCATCGATGGGATAGGATGACATGCATCAACCAAGTCAGCGAGCCTGACCGTCCGATCCCCTTAGTCACCTCTTACGACAAGCAAAGACGCCTTTTACGGCAAGTATGGGATGCTGAAGAACTCTTATAACGTGGATCTTCACGGGACCACAAGCGGCAGTATTTTGCTTCGAATAATGATGTAGATAGACAGGTGTATATTTCCGCATGGGCGAATCACGATGCATTTTGTCTTATGAAATTGTCCCAAACACAAGCTCAAGGGATATTTGAAGAAAATTCACACACTGCTCCCAGTGCAATCTCATTAAAATCAGACCTCAGTGCTCGCTATCACCACACAAAGATCTGAGGACAACTTTGACCGACCAATAAACTAACATGAACCAATTAGAAAGGAGTTCTCAAACTTTAAAAGGTACCACAGGGTATGGAATGTCTCGTCCGTTTCAAATGTTTATCCATTGACCGTGAGATTGTTTGTCCTCCTGAACCGGGAGATTGGGGACGATTGTGGTGAAATCAGTTGTACAGTCCTTAACTGTCGTTCGGAATGGTTCGTTTTAACCCTCGGAGATTGCGTGTTTAGAAAACAAACGCATTCGGACTTTCACTTTCGAGATCTCGTAAATATATAACATCAACGCCAGAGTATAACAATATAGGCAACAGGCAACCTTATACCATATCGGCGCTTATACAATAGAGCACAATGTATGAATATCAATTTTCTGTCAGAATTTTGTATTGTTGGAATAATAACGTTATAATTTAGGTACAATTAGTCTCGATTATCCGCTAAAACAGATTTCACTGGACGTAAAAGGCAAAATAGGGGTGATAATTATATGAATGGATAACTGAAATTCAGTGATGACACCAGGTGTTTGCGAAAAGAGTTGCATGTCCTGCCCTGCCAGTAGCACCCGTTACTTGTACGATTTGGGGCGGTCGGGTAGCCTAGTGGTTAGAGCCTTCGCTCGTCACGCCAAAGACCCGGGTTCGATTCCCAACATGGGTACAGTGTGTGAAGCCCATTTCTGGTGTCCCCCGCCGTGATATTGCTGGAATATTGCTAAAAGCGGCGTAAAACCACACTCACTCCACTCAATTGTACAATTTGTATAAGTATGTGTTTGTTCTCTGACGCCGCACAGCATTAATCCTGCCATGCGCCGGCGGCCTGAAAACGAACCAGATCGATGGACCAGAAAGTTTTAATGAGATTGCCCTGGGTAAAAACGTGTAAACAACAGATCTGTTGTGCTGAGACGCATACTAGATTTTCGCCCTATCATACAAATTGGCAAGCTAGATATTTGATAATCTTCATTTATGGCATGTGATTTCAAATTTCGTTGTCTTCAGGTAGTTTTATTATCTTTTAGAGAGTTGTATGTCATCGATGATGCTTTAAGCAAAGAAATTTGTTTCAGCTGAAAATTACACACATTCTTTCCTCAAATAATTTTCGTAGAATGAATGTATTCACCTAAAATACAACGTGTCTGTTCAATTCAAATAATTCAGGGTTGGGTGCACTCCTGATTGCGTACAGATCCTGATGTCATAATATCGTTTTCTGACAATGGAAAACAATACAATAGGCCCTCATCGCCTTCTGGAAACAAATGATGTTTTGAAATAATTATATATATTTTTTTCGTTTCAGGTTGTTCCAGAAATGTAGAGCACTCTTGTGTCAGAGACGGTCTCAGGTTATCCGCTTCTACTTCCTCCTATATGGGATAACGTTCTTCCTCGTCCTACCTATTCTGTGTCTCGATCTTCGTCACTCTGTGTACTACTTCCGGTTGAAGAGCAGCAACCAAGAGGGAATACGTTTGCAACGCGAGAACGATCAACGATTGGCTGAGACTCAACTAATCATACACATGTATGCTGAGTCCTTATCAAAAAGCAACGAATCAACGCCTTTATTACATTCAGAAAATATAGACGTTGGAATTACCGTGGTGACAATCTCGAGGAACCGTCGATACAAGGGAGGTTATCAGCCTCGGCATCTAACACAAGGTCTAGGTCGTTTGGTTGATTTGATAAATACCTCCAACACGGAACTGAAATACGGAATATTTTTGTGCAATGTTGACGGTGACCCGGACAGTTATCATGAAGCAAAGTCATTGAATTCAACTTTTACAACGTTTCAGAAATTTAAAGAAAAGCAGACAAAGTTTGTTGATGTTTTTGAAAAAGAGAAACTTGATTATATTTATTGCATTGAAGAGACACTAAAACGAAATGCGTCCAATGTATTTATGATCGAGGACGATTCCTACCCACACAACGATTTGTTTATTGTCCTTGAAAAAGTTCTAAAGTATGATAAACAAAAGCAAAACCGGAAGACTAATAATGTGACTTTCATAAAGTTTTATCATCCAGAACGGTTGCTAGGATACATAAGTTTAGAAATGGAGAGACTTCCTGAATTGATTGCATTCGGTGCTGTGTTTGGAACAGTTTTAACCGTCCTTGTTATGTTTTGCCTGTTTAAGGAAAGTGACCAAAATGCACAATTGTTGTGGCTATTAAATGTCATATACTTTTCCCTTTTGGCTTTAGCAATTGGTCGTGTGAATTTAATAGAACTGCGCAGGCTTTCTGCGCACATGTACCAATTCACCCCATCGCCATCATGCTGTACCCAAGCGATGCTTTTTCCGCAAGATGGAGCAAGGAGTATGGTGAAACATCTTAAAGAGGTTACATGTAAAACAGGGTATGGGAAAGATACGGCTTTGGAGGAGATTCGAAGGAGAGGACACTACAAAGCTTTGATGGTGCAGCCGAACTTGTTTATACACACAGGTCTTTTTTCCACAGTTCGACAAAGAATGGTTAATCCGTTCCTTCTTGGAAAATAATAAATGCTGAATGAACAATTTACACACAAGCATAATCATTGGATCTACCTATATTTTGTCGAATGTTGAGGGATACCGAGCTGCAGACTGGGGAAATAATTTGTGCTCTTGCTGATTAAATATTTAATTCTGTTTCCCCTTTTTATTGTTCCGGGTTTTTATTGTTACGTGTACACATAACATAAGATTGATGTGAAGCATCAACACGGTGCCAACGTCAATAATGTGTGTTGAAAAGACAAACGTGTGCTAAACGCGGAAATATTGTTCAAAACCGCTGAGTCAAAATCCAGGGGAACTCGGTCTCGGTGGAATGAATGGCTGCAATTTTTCAAGGTCAATTTCAAATTTCAATGTCATTCATTCATTATAGTTACTAGTACAAAAGGAAAATGAGTTCAATAAAGTTAGTGTTTGGTTTTGATTAAAGTTAAAATGACCACTTTCTCCATCTGGAATCGAAAACGAGGCTTGGAGTGCACAGCTCCATGAAGGGAGATTCGAATTCGAACCCACGATCAAAGGATTTTGGTACGCCTATTGGACGCAGTTCCCCAAAGCGAATTGCGACGCCTTCTACGACTGGGCCGCACGTGTCCCTGCCGTTACGAAGAAGCTTTGCAACAGGAAAGGCCGCTAGAGCAGCAGGGTCAGGTGCATTGGAAGCACGGTCATCTCAACGTCAAAGTGTTTGTTTGTTTGTTGGTTGTTTAACGCCGCACCCAGCAATATTCCAGCTATATGACATTGAGATTACAATGATACTGGCGCTACGATACCTTTAATTCTTGAAATTACAATGATACTGGCGCTACGATACCTTTAATTCTGGACCCGTGAAGATTCCGGGGTAGAATAGGTTTTCAGCAACCCATGCTTGTCGTAAAATGGGACTATGCTTGTCGTAAAAGGCGACTAAGGGGATCGGGCGGTCAGGCTCGCTGACTTGGTTGATGCATGTCATCGATCCCAATTACTGGATCGATGCTCATGATATCAATCACTGGATTGTCTGGTCCAGACTCGATTATTTACAGACCGCCGTCATATTGCTGAGTGCACCGTTAAACAACAACAACAACAACAACAACAACTTTAATTCTGAATATATTTGTCACATTCACTGTTAGGTTGTGTACCAACCACTATCACAAAATAAACTTAGTTTTATTCGATTTCTCTGTAACCGGTGAGGAAACGTGAATAATTGTATTTGTTAACATCATTTTGAGTGCCCTCTCTTTTTTAGAAATACTCGTAAAATCATTTATTTTCATGATTTAGATTTTACAGTAGCTTCTAACTATTTGCAAAGAGTAGCCTACCATTGATCCACAAATCGTTGGATAGGTTGCTTTTTTTGGTTAACGCCGCACTCAGCAATATTCCAGCTACAGGACGGCAGTCTGTAAATAACCGAGTCTTGACCAGATAATCCAGTGATTGACACCATGAGCATCGATCCACGCAATTGGGATACAATGACATGTATCAACCAAGTCAGAGAACCCGACCACCCGATCCCGTTCGTCGCCTCTGATGACAAGCATGGGTTCCTGAGGACCTATTCTGACCCGGATCTTCACGGGTCCAATGTCATTATAATGGCCGTGCGGACGTAACATAACGACAATGGGGTTGGTCATTGATTCTGTCGTGAGGAAACCAAAAACTCTGCCAGCTGTAAAATAAAATAACTATTCAACAAGACCGATAGATGACTACTTACTAAAAGAAATTGATTCTCTCTAGTTTCAGCCTTGAACACGGATAATAATTTCGACACAAACATTTCGAAATCGTGCGTGCGCACCTCTGTGCATCGTCTTGAATATCATATCTTGTGTTCAGAGGCAATGTCAAATTGAATGCCAATCGGGGTCTCTTATTATTATACTAATTCTGTTCACAGATAAGTTACGTTTCTACCGAAGATGTTCGATAAACCATATACGAAGTGCTATGTTGTGGAACTTTACACATTCGGTAGCGTGTGGTTGGGGAAGAATTGCTTTTGAAAGGATCCACATCGCTGTACATAATAAGCTTGGATTCTTCATTGTTCTTTGCGATTTATCGCATACGGAATTAAGATCTAAAGCTCAATGCAATTTTGGTTATAGTCTGTCTGACTAAAGTGGACATGTGCGGCTGAACTCAGAGTGAACACTGCTCAATTAGTGTCTTCGTATGTGGGTACTTAATACATGAACAATTTTAAGGTGACTTTCAGAAAGAAAACGTCATATTAATATGATAATTATTGTGCGTGAAGGGTGTCAATGTTACCATGTGTGTGAATTATCTTGAGGGGACTGGACAACCTATAACAGCATACCCCTTAGGTGCACTTTGAACACTAAATTATATGGTTTCCATACAAAAAATTTCACCACTTCCTACCTCTAATTATATATTATTAAAAATGGGATATGTAGACAGCAATACATGTAGCCTTTGTGACACACACATAGAAACGACTCAACATTTGTTTTGGGATTGCAACAAAGTGAAAACGATCTGGACAGCACTGGAACTTTGCCAAAATACCAGAGCACAATTCAAAGTAAACATCACAAACGACATCTTTTTCTTGGATACCAATTCAGAAGTAATGACCCATTATATCTTATAATTATTCTTTTAAAAAAACTTATTGAAAGACACAAAGCATATTCCATCGTTCCTGATCTTCCAGAATAAACTGAAGCAGTATCACTTCATCTCCAAATGTACGGCACTTATGAGCGGGAATTTAGACAGATTCTATGAATATTTGTCATCATGCCATACACTTGTTTGTAACATGGGAGTAACTGTTTTTATGCTTTGTAAAAACAATATAAAATGCCATAAATAAAAAAAGTTTTAAAAAATGTGTATGAATTATCTGTACTTGTCACGCAATTATTGCAATAATGATGAATGTTCAAATAAATGTTCATTCTTTTGCTAACCCGCGGAGTGGACAGAATTTAGTTCATAATGGTGATAGATTTACAATCGAGAACAGATGATCTGCTTCGAGATGTGCCATCCTACTACAGAGTACAGGCCAGTCTGTACCGGTCCAGATCCCAAAACGCCCCACCATTTCCTCCCACCTCATCTGATATGCAGCTACCAACAGTGTACACTAAAACCTCTGATGACAAAACCTTTCTCCTGCACCAAGACGAGAAGATGCTCATAATGAACTGTTACCGATAAGACATCGACGGTACATTTGCCATCTGCCCTGACGTCTACAAACAAGCGTATGCCATGCCTCCGTCAGCGACAAGATGTTACCACTAGTCTATGGTCTTCTTCCTGACAAGCGCCAGACAACGTGACATATATTCTCCCAGATTGTAAAACAGAAAGCGGCCCTGAACAACACTCATCTGGCACCAGTAACCCTTTCCTGACTTGGCAAGCTGCACAGAACGCCGTCCAAAATGGGTTTCAATGTCAGCTAAAGGGTTGTATGTTTCACTTCCGCCAAACCAATTGGAGAAATATCCAAAGAAGTGGACTCCAGACACTCTTCAACAATGACCCAAGAGTAAATCTGCTCATCCGCGTGACATAGACGACATCTGATTGAATGCCCTCTACGAAGCTGACCTTGATGATGTCAGAGTTCTGAAATTCAGTGACTATGTTACTGAACAGTGCCTAGAAGCTGATGGGCGTGTCCAAGGGCGTTCGTTTTGCCCTCAGATGGCAGTTCAGGTGATGACTGAAGACAAAACTCAGGGGTGAAGTTTAAGACGTTCAGCCATGTTTATTGATAGTTTGAAATTAGTCGAAAGGGTAAAGGTTGGTAATAACGTGACATGACGGCGATTCTTCATTGTCGACGTCATTGACTGACCATGTCAGTCAGGTTTTGAAGGTAGAGGCATTACGTGGTGCAAGGTCAGTGACCAAAGTCCAAGTACACACGTAATATCCGGCGACGTAAGGAGGTGTTAACTGACATTTATGGATAGCGCTTGGGTTTAAAGGTTCTGCCTGGAGGTTGCTTATGATTGGAAGGATACGCTATTTTCAAAGGGGATAGAATTTTGCTTGTCTTTGGAAACATATTGAAACAATTAGGTATTTTTGATACTGTAAATGAAGTGTTAAATAAAATGATTGAAATGGATGGCACTTTAACAGACGTACCGTGTGGAACCACTTTGACACCCATGGTTCCAGGACCAACAACAACTTGGAAGGGTGACACTCTAAGCTGTAAAAAAGTTAGATACAAATCACCCCAACATCTACAAGTTTGTAGACATAAATAAGAAGAAACAATCCCATGCTGAGACCTTGCTGCTGCACATTCAGGCTGCCACCAAAGAGAATAAAATGTTGCAACTTCAACACAAGTATCCTCAGTGAACAAAATGAACTTATGACAAGCAGAAAAAACTCCAACTGAGTATGCAAATGATGTATCCACTGTGTTGGCCTGTAAACGTATTTGAAGATGTTTGTAGAGGTCTCGAACTAAATCCATGTCTTGTACATTAAAAACCATGTCAGATAATTGTTTCCCAGAATGTATGTTTCAGAATATGTATCGTACAATGTTTGAATATGTATGTAGACGTTAATCATTAAATGTTAACAAAATCAAAAACCATATTCAAATAACTGATTTAATAGAATATGGTATCGAACTAAATCCACGTTTTGTACTTTACAAACCATGTCATTACATGTAACTGATTCCCAAAATGTATGTTTTAGTTGTACAATGTTTGAATATGTATGTAGACGTTAATCATTAAATGTTAACAAAATCAAAAACCATATTCAAATAACTGATTTAATAGAATATGGTATCGAACTAAATCCACGTTTTGTACATTACAAACCATGTCATATACATGTAACTGATTCCCAGAATGTGTGTTTCAGAATATGTATTGTACAATGTTTGAATATATATATATACGTTAATCATTAAATGTTAACAAAATCAAAAACCATATTCAAATAATTGATTTAATAGAATATGTGTCTTCATATCTGTATATGTGCAATGTGTACATATAAAAATTAAAACAACTTATAACGGATATTCTGCAACAGACAACAACTATGGATGACTCCCCTTTTTACCAAGAACAAAAGGTGAGGGAACGATGAGATGTCCCCGACCAGAGCGGCGCCTGAAGCTGACACGCCGCGATTTTCACAGCCGTATTCATGTCAACGAGTATAAACATTTATACAGTACGCATGTCAGAAAACGAAACAACTGAATGATGCACAACCAGGATGTCCTGAAAGTCCCTTTGTTGTGGACATGCGTGCTTTACATTAAAAAATGCTTATCTAACAAAGATGCCTTTCAGATCACACCCCACATCCTTCAAAGTTAAGACGTAGTTTAAACCTGTTTGGTGGGTACACATGCGTATTCTTAGCACACAAAACTGTAAGCCTCTTCTGGGTAGGTTGTGAAGAGAGGTCTTGCTCATACACAGTCGCCATGAAGGGGTTCCTTGCCGTTCTGTGTCTGTGCGTTGTACTGACGCCCAGTTCCACGTGTAAGTAGGAATCAAGTAACTTATGCGAGTATTTTGTATTTCGAAAGGAACAAACTGTTCTGGTCATGCGTCCACGAAGTCTGATGTAAGTACGTACAACTGACAAAATCCTTTCTACTATCCTTAGAATTCTTTGTTAAAATCAAAAGTCCATTGTACAATTCCACTTATGTCACAATCATGTGTCAATGAATCACACTGAAATTGTGATGAAACTAGAGGAGTGGATCGAACATATGTACCCATCACAAATACATGCAAAGGCAAGTGACAGTGGTATACCATATTTCAAGATAGTAATTCCATGATGTCCATCTCTGTATGTTTGGATTGGTGACTACATGTAGGGTAGCCAAGGATTCGAACTGAAAGTATCCAACTTGTGATAAGGAAGACAAACAGGAAAATGCGCCGTTCTATGAACATCATATTTTCTTGTAGATGAGACCGCCTCCGTGGTCTAGTGGTAGAGCGTCTGTCCGGAGAGCAGAAGGTCCGGGGTTCGATCCCCGGCCGCGTCATACCAAAAGATGGTACTTATCGTTACCCTGTCTGGCGCTCGGCATTAAGGGACTAAAACAAGGACTGGTCGGCTAGGAGTCAGTATACTGTGTCTGAGTGGGGTATTCATGTTAAACTGCGGCATGGTATCTCAGTGAGCTAGCAGTATAAATCGGAATCAGTCCGGACTAGTATAAGCAGCCACACACACACACATACATACACGTGCATGCTCGTCGCTATATAAGTGCAATAATCTTGGACGCGACGTTAAACTCCATTTCATCTCACCTCACCTCTTGTCTAGTGGTTCAAGCGTTCGCTCGTCACGCCGAATACATGGGTACAATGTGTGGAGACCATTTCTGGTGTCCCCCGCCGTGATATTGCTTGAATATTGCTAAAAGCGGCGCTAAACCATACTCACTCACTCTTGCAGATGAGTGTGATTGTCCAGAATGCGCCAAGGAAACACAAGTGACGAAAACAGAACCGTGAGTTTGTTGTTTTTACTTTTTGTTTCATTTTTATACAGGATTGCACATAGTTACATTTTACATTTAAGTTGACACAATGACCAGAAATAGTCAACTCTGGGGCTTGAAATTGCTGAACATTTTGTAAGGACAAAGAGTGACCTCTAAACACGTGAACAGACCTCTAGAATAGTAAACAACAGGCATATAGATACAGACCTTTAGCCAAATGATCTGACCGCTAGACCGCTAGACTCGAGGCCCGTGAATAGATCTCTAGACACGTGAACAGACATCGAGAACCGTGAATAGATGTCTAGACACGTGAACAGACCGCTTGACCCGTGAATAGATCTCTAGACACATGAACAGACCTCAGGACCCGCGAAAAGATCTCTAGATACGTAAACAGACCGCTAGACCCATTTATAGATCTCCAGACACGTGAAGTGACCGCTTGAGCCGTGAATAGATCTCCAGACACGTGAACAGACCTCTAGACACGTGAACAGACCTCGATACCCGTGAATAGATCTCTAGACACGTGAACAGACCTCGATACCCGTGAATAGAACTGTAGACACGTGAACAGACCGCTAGACGCGTTAATAGATCTCCAGACACGTGAACAGACCTCTAGTCACGTGAACAGACCTCAAGACCCACGAATAGATCTCTAGACACGTGAACAGACCTCGATACCCGTGAATAGAATTGTAGAAAAGTGAACAGACCGCTAGACGCGTTAATAGATCTCCAGACACGTGAACAGACCTCTAGACACATGAACAGACCTCTAAACCCAGGAATAGATATGTAGACACGTGAACAGACCTCGATACCCGTGAATAGAACTGTAGACATGTGAACAGACCGCTAGACGCGTTAATAGATCTCCAGACACGTGGACAGACCTCTAGACATAGGAACAGACTTCTAGACACAGGAACAGATCTCTAGACACGTGAACAGACCTCGAGACACGTGAACATACCTCTAGACACGTGAACAGACCTCTGGACATGTAAACAGACATAGACACGTGACAAACGCACCTCTAGACAAGTGAACAGAATATAAATCCGTGAACAGGCCTGTTTACTCGTAACCAGGTACATTGACAACTATACAGACCTCTAGAGACGTGCACAGATTTAAATGTTTATGATCACTTCTGAGCCAAGTATTCTCAAATAGTCTTGCTGAATAAATCGCTTTCTTAAACAGGATGTCGAAGTCTAAAATTACAGTTCTTCCTCAATTATTCTTAGTAGTTTGACAGAAGTTAGAAATTTAAACTTTCAGTTTTTCAAAGTTATGACAGCATAATTATGATACTTTAGATACACGATTTGTTTGTAATGTCAGTTTTGCGATTCCGTGATTCCTTTACGATACAATTCTCACTAGGGAAAATGTGTATTTTTCAGTGTATACAAATGGGTCACAACAAGAGAGAGTTACCAAGGCACCTGCTCATGCACAAAATACAGGTAGTGTATTCAAATAATAGGTGACTAGTTAGGATGAAAAGACCGTTATCTGTACTGAGTGTTCAATGGGATACGCCCTTGTCTGAAACTATGATGAGGTGAAATTATAATCATATGACGTTATGAACAATTGTTGTTTTTCCATCTTATATTTACGTTGCGTCTACAATGTATCAATTTTGCATTTTCTAGCTTGTATTTGCCTGATGTCGATCTTGTATTTGCCTGATGTCGATCTTGTATTTACCTGATGTCGATCTTGTATTTACGTGATGTCGATCTTGTATTTACGTGATGTCGATCTTGTATTTACCTGATGTCGATCTTGTATTTGCCTGATGTCGATCTTGTATGTACGTGATGTCGATCTTGTATTTACCTGATGTCGATCTTGTATTTACGTGATGTCGATCTTGTATTTACCTGATGTCGATCTTGTATTTACCTGATGTCGATCTTGTATTTACGTGATGTCGATCTTGTATTTGCCTACTTCCTCGCTTGTATTAGCTTGCATTTTATGCATTTATGTTATCTTGTATGTTTGGGTTGACATTGAGTATCTTGTGTTTGCCTTGTGTCTATATTGTATTTACACTGTGTCCAGCTTGTCGAATTTGTTTTAAATACTTTCCTCATATCAAAAGCAATTCTTTGACCTCTTCTATTAGGATAATTTTTTTAATAATATTTTATATATATATTATATATAATATTTTTTCATTTGTGTTTTTAACCGAATCGATTCAGTTTGTCCAACTTCGCTGACTAGTTTGTCAACTGTTTTCGAAATGTTTGTAAACATAAATCAGCAAACGGTGAAAAACGACGCGGTCGAAGAGCCCTCAGATTTCATGCAGAGGTGTCTCGGAGTAAAAGATCTGATTACAATGAGACTGGCGCCACCATACCTTTAATTCTGAATAAACCTCACATTCACTGTTAGAGTATCTACCAACCACTATCAAAAATTAAACTGAGTTTTATTCGATTTTTCCGTAACCCATGAGAGAACATGAAGAATTGTATTTTTTATCATCTCTTTTTTTTGTGTGCGAGAGGTATACTCGTAAAACATTTTCAAGATTAATATTTTACAGTAGCTTCTAACACTATTTGAGTAGCCTCCCATTGATCCACAAAATCGTGTGATGGGTTGTTTTTCTTCGCCGCACTCAACAATATTCCAGCTATAGGACGGCGGTCTGTAAATAATCGAGTCTGGACCAGACAATCCAGTGATTGACATCATGAGCATCGACCTATGTATTTAGGATACAATGACATGCATTAACCTAGTCATTGACCACCCGATCCCATTGGTCTTATATTCACTTTGCGTCTACAATATATCTAGTTTGCTTTCTATCTACCTTGTATTTACCTTGCATTTACCTTGTATCTACCTTTAGTCTGCCTATGTTTACTCTGTATCAACATCGCGTGTACCTTGTATCTTTTGTCTTTGCCTTTTGTTTATGTTGAGATTGCCTTGTATCTAACGTCTGTGTGCCTTGTATGTAACTTCCGTGTGCCTTGTATGTAACTTCTGTGTGCCTTATATGTAACTCTTGTGTGCCTTGTATCTAACTTCTGTGTGCCTTGTATCTAACTTCTGTGTGCCTTGTACGTAACTTCTGTGTGCCTTGTATGTAACCTCTGTGTTCCTTATATCTAACTTCTGTGTGCCTTGTATCTGACTTCTGTGTGCCTTGTATGTAACTCTTGTGTGCCTTGTATCTAACTTCTGTGTTCCTTGTATCTAACTTCTGAGTGCCTTGTATGTAACTCTTGTGTGCCTTGTATCTAACTTCTGTGTTCCTTGTATCTAACTTCTGTGTGCCTTGTATCTGACTTCTGTGTGCCTTGTATGTAACTCTTGTGTGCCTTGTATCTAACTTCTGTGTGCCTTGTATCTAACTTCTGTGTTCCTTGTATCTAACTTCTGTGTGCCTTGTATCTAACCTCTGTGTGCCTTGTATGTAACTTCCGTGTGCCTTGTATGTAACTTCTGTGTGCCTTATATGTAACTCTTGTGTGCCTTGTATCTAACTTCTGTGTACCTTGTATCTAACTTCTGTGTGCCTTGTATCTAACTTCCGTGTGCCTTTTATGTAACTTCTGTGTGCCTTATATGTAACTCTTGTGTGCCTTGTATCTAACTTCTGTGTACCTTGTATCTAACTTCTGTGTGCCTTGTATGTAACTTCCGTGTGCCTTGTATGTAACTCTTGTGTGCCTTGTATCTAACTTCTGTGTACCTTGTATCTAACTTCTGTGTGCCTTGTATGTAACTTCTGAGTGCCTTGTATCTAACTTCTGAGTGTCTTGTATCTAACTTCTGAGTGCCTTGTATCTAACCTCTGTGTGCCTTGTATGTAACTTCCGTGTGCCTTGTATATAACTTCTGTGTGCCTTGTATGTAACTCTTGTGTGCCTTGTATCTAACTTCTGTGTACCTTGTATCTAACTTCTGTGTGCCTTGTATGTAACTCTTGTGTGCCTTGTATCTAACTTCTGTGTACCTTGTATCTAACTTCTGTGTGCCTTGTATCTAACTTCTGTGTTCCTTGTATCTAACTTCTGTGTGCCTTGTATCTAACCTCTGTGTGCCTTGTATGTAACTTCCGTGTGCCTTGTATGTAACTTCTGTGTGCCTTATATGTAACTCTTGTGTGCCTTGTATCTAACTTCTGTGTACCTTGTATCTAACTTCTGTGTGCCTTGTATCTAACTTCCGTGTGCCTTTTATGTAACTTCTGTGTGCCTTATATGTAACTCTTGTGTGCCTTGTATCTAACCTCTGTGTGCCTTGTATGTAACTTCCGTGTGCCTTGTATGTAACTTCTGTGTGCCTTATATGTAACTCTTGTGTGCCTTGTATCTAACTTCTGTGTACCTTGTATGTAACTTCTGTGTGCCTTGTATCTAACTTCCGTGTGCCTTTTATGTAACTTCTGTGTGCCTTATATGTAACTCTTGTGTGCCTTGTATCTAACTTCTGTGTACCTTGTATCTAACTTCTGTGTGCCTTGTATGTAACTCTTGTGTGCCTTGTATGTAACTCTTGTGTGCCTTGTATCTAACTTCTGTGTACCTTGTATCTAACTTCTGTGTACCTTGTATCTAACTTCTGTGTGCCTTGTATGTAACTCGTGTGTGCCTTGTATCTAACTTCTGTGTGCCTTGTATCTAACTTCTGGGTGCCTTGTATGTAACTTCTGTGTGCCTTGTATCTAACTTCTGTGTACCTTGTATGTAACTTCTGTGTGCCTTGTATCTGACTTCTGTGTGCCTTGTATGTAACTCTTGTGTGCCTTGTATCTAACTTCTGTGTTCCTTGTATATAACTTCTGTGTACCTTGTATCTAACCTCTGTGTGCCTTGTATGTAACTCTTGTGTGCCTTGTATCTAACTTCTGTGTACCTTGTATCTAACTTCTGTGTGCCTTGTATCTAACTTCTGTGAGCCTTGTATGTAACTTTTGTGTGCCTTGTATTTATCTTCTGTGTACCTTGTATCTAACTTCTGTGTGCCTTGTATGTAACTTCTGTGTGCCTTGTATCTAACTTCTGTGTACTTTGTATGTAACTTCTGTGTGCCTTGTATCTAACTTCTGTGAGCCTTGTATATAACTTCTGTGAGCCTTGTATGTAACTTCTGTGTGCCTTGTATCTAACTTCTGTGTACCTTGTATCTAACTTCTGTGTACCTTGTATATATCTTGTGTTGTAGAACAAACAGACACCGGGTAGTGAGCGGCTACACCACCGGCTACGACAGCGCCCCCGCGGGGTGTTACCCTGGCTGTCGGTGTGGCCCTCGTGGATAGACAGATCCAGGTCACATTCATTTCGCTCCCATCTCCAACGCTGCTTACGCCCGATTCTTGAGAAATGACGCTTCCATAATTTTGTTTGCTTTTTTCTCTGTATTTTCTCTAGATCAATAAAACAGCTTTATTTTAATGTTCTAATAGCAAGATTGACTTAAAATCTATTTGGGAGGTTGTACTATTAACAGGAGTAAGTGAGTATGGTTTTACGCCGCTTTTAGCAATATTCCAGCAATATCACGGCGGGGGACACCAGAAATTGGCTTTACACACTTTACCCATTTGGAGGATCGACCCTGGTCCTTCGGCGTGAAGAGCAAATGCCTTAACCACAAGGCTACCCCAAAGCCCCGCTATAAACAGGGAAAGAGACGCATCAGAAGCCCGAATTTCTACAGAACGTACGCGTTTACTTTGCCAAGGAAGTGATCTCATGATAAAAAATTCCTTGTACAGTTTCTAATCCACTGATGTACACAAGTTGTATATGTTTTATTTCGATAGAACGGGGCGCGCTTGCCCATTTGTCTGAGGCACCGCAATTCTCTGTGAAGAGTTGCGTCCCTTGGGCATGCCAGAAACCTATAAAACGGTTCGCCCTGATTATGTTTCTAGGTTGTCAGCACCATACCCGTGCTCGTGGGTTTCACCGAAGTTGTAAACGTCTAAGACCTGCATCACTTCCGGCTTCCCTCCGTGATATAACTGTAATACTGCTAAAAGCGGCGTTAAACCCAACTCACTCACTCTCTCAATAGACGCGCCCCGGGTCTTTCACAGTCTGTTAAGTAACACAGTCATTTTGTTATTTGGAATATTTAAGTGAAAACGAAATATGAGTTGAGAAAAAATATAGTGTCAATTCATAGTAATTCACCATAAACGTATCCATGTACATCAACAAATAGACACTGTATTCGGCAAATCCTGAACTTCGACCAATAAAACAATTAAATTTGTTTTAATTAATTTCCTCATATCAAAAGTAATTCTTTGATCTCTTCTATTCGGATATATTCACTTGTGATTGTGACCGATCTAGTTTGAAAACTGTTTTCGCAATGTTTGTAAAAAAATAACATCAGTTACAGAGGTGTCTCGGAGTAAAAGATCTGATTACAACGTGGCTTGTGCCATGATCCCTCTAATTCTGAATGTCTTTGTCTGTCAAATTCACCGTTAGGTTGTCTCCCAACCACTATCACAAATTAAACTAAATTAGTTTTATCCCATTTTTCCGTAACCCGTGAGGAAATATGAAGCACTATATTTGTTTATCATCCCTTTTTTGTGTGCCCTCTCTTTATACGGGGCTGTCGGGTAGCCTAGTGGTTAAAGCGTTGGCTCGTCACGCCGAAGACCCGGGTTTGATTCCCGATATGGGTACAATGTGTGAAAGCCATTTCTGGTGTCCCCCGCCGTGATATTGCTGGAATATTGCTTAAAGCGGATTAAAACCATACTCACTCACTCACTCTTAACACGGTATACGCGTAAAACATTTTCTAGGTTTATATATTACAGTAGCTTCTAACACGTTTTGCTCAGAGTACCCTCCCATTGATCCTAGAATCGCTGGATAGGTTGTTTCTTAACGCCGTTCTCCGCAATATTCCAGCTATGTGACGGCGGTCTGTAAATAATCGAGTCTGGACCAGCCCTTCCAGTGGCTGACATCATGAGCATCGATCTAGGCAATTGGGATACGATGACATGCATCAACCAAGTCAGCGAACCTTCATGATTTAGTGATTCCAGCATTACTCTGTTGTAATCAAGTAAAGTACCTTTAATTTCTTCAAATGTTAAAAATCTGTTGTTGCTGCATAAATCTTTTAAACTATAAATAGCCTTACCAAGTCAATGTTTTAAAATGAAATTGTATTTAATTTGGTGATTGAACCATATTGGCTGTCATGGAATCAACTCAATACTTCGTTTGTTTACTTTATGTTTTCTGTAATAGTTACCCCAAATATTCAATACATCCCTTCAAAATGGATTGTTCAAAGTAATAAACTTATCAATATCTGCACCCAAAAGGAATATCTGTTATGAGTGAAAGTTGTTAATGTTGACATAGTCAGTTTTCGTAAACGTATCCTTAAAAATGATAATTTCAATGAATCAATATATTTGCAGGTATCAATCATTCTAAGACCATCTTATTCCTTATCAAAGTAATTCTTTTTATTTTGTCTGGTTTGATATTCCAAATGAATTTATAGAATAGTTTATTAAATTTTCCAATAAAATTATCGGGTGGATTCTGAAGTGCGGAAAATATATGAACTAATGATGAGTAGGAATAATTGAGAGTCTTAATAACTGTGATTTCACCTATTACTGTTAGATGTCTTTTTTTCCAGCTTCCCAATAATCTATTGATATGTTCGAGTCTTTTTCTTATATTTATAACCCATAGATCATGTAATATGGGATTAAATATTATTCCCAAGACTTCAAATCTCCCTCTTGCCAGTCTGGTGTTGTGGCCTCACAGAGTTTGATGCTGCTTCCTTCCATTGAACCTATCCATATAGCTTTAGTTTTGTCAATATTTACCTAAGGCCAGTGATTTTGTTCAAAGTATCAATTGCAGCTCAAGGACACTCTTCAGATCCTACTCAAAACTGTGTATCATCTGTATATTGATCTAATTTATACTCCATATAATTTATTGTTAATGTTTTTATATATTTGTTTCATAAACAATTCAATAAATTTTGTTGTGGGAACTGTGTCAAAAGCCTTTTCACAATAAGTAATGAAAGTCCTGCCCTATTTTCTATTTCGCGGATTCTTACAAAATTAAAGTTTGCACATCGGTTTTTCGATTCATACCTCAATGAACCGAAAAAGAATACACAGTCAATCCTTAAATGAATACTCTTATTTGTATAAGTTCTATTTTCCATGTGTCAAAAAGACTTGGACGGCTTTTCCACTTCTTCATAAAGCTGAATCCTGCTTCTCATATCCCCTTCCCCTTCTTAGTTGTTCTAATTCTTTCTTATACTTTCATTAATCAGAAAAGCTTCTCTCACTTATTGATTGAAATTAATTTGTCATCGTTGCTTCTAATTCTAAAATGTTTTTCTCTCGAATACTTGTGTTTACATTTTTTTTTCCCAGAAAAGATGAAAATGAAAGAGATTTCCCCCTTATTTTCATAAGGTGGGTTTCCCCAAATAGGGAATTACTGATGGAAAGATGTAATTCAGAGTCTTTATAATTTCTGAGACTATTTTCACCAAGTGCGAAATCTGCATCGTTTGAACAAAGTTTCTTTTCACAAAATCCACCTAATGTTTGTTATATAAGAGGTTTTGAATTTCCAGTAACCTCCACCCTTTCTTTGGATAAAGAATCTGACAAAGACATAGTGTCTGCAGAGTGATCAGATTTATAGCCAGGAAAGGTTGAGGTATTTAATGTTAAATAAAGAATATCACCTGAAACAAGAAATAAATCAAGTCAAGTCTGTTGCCTTGGGTTCCTTTTCCACCTAATAAATTTCCTTATATTTTCATTTCGGTCTCGCCAGATATCAACTAAATCAAGAATTACTATATTTTCTAAAACTATATTTCTTACTTTCGGACAATTAATGCTTTTTTAATAATTTTCAAGATCAGACTTGGGATTCAAAACCAGGTTCCAGTCACCACATATAGCAATAGAATGATTTTGTAATTTCTCAATAGAAGCAAAAAATATTTAATAGAAATTTGGATCATCCTGGTTTTGTCCATAAACAGTAGGTAGAGTCATCCTTATGCCTTCAATGGTGGTATCTGCTACAAGAAAGTTTCCATTAGTATGATCAATTTTACATGCATGAAAAGTGGTTCTGTGTTATTATTTATCAAGATAGCTACACCCCTGGCATTGACGTCAAGGCTGATATGATACACTGTATTCCCCATTCATTTTTCATTATATTTTCATTTTCCTTACTTGTATGGATATCTTGTAAACAAATAATAGACATTTGTTTATTTCGCCACAAGTTCATTATTCTTTAAACTATTTGCATCTTATTAGCCATTGACATAATAAATAGGTACATGTAATTTGTTTCTCTGTTAGTTGCCTACTGAATTGAATATTTAAAAAAAAATATACTCTTAAAAACAACAACACTTGACATAGATGTAAAACCACTTTTTGCCAAATATCTAAAATAATTACATTAAATGAGAACCAAATAAGTCAAACAGAAAGATGATGTGTCTATAATTCGCGAAAACACATGCAAAGCACATGCACGTAGCGTCTAGGGATCAATTTTACAGCTTCATCCAAACGCAACCGCCTGTAAAAAACGTGCAGCACAGGATCCTGCATTTAGGCATGAAGGCCCCCCTGCTGAATGGGTATAAAAATCCACATCAACGGCTGTTCATACAGTTCTTATAACGGCAGTAGAGGCGGTGACAGAATGCCAAGACTGAATGCAGCTCAACGGAACAACGCCATTGGGAGATTACAAGCTGGAGCAACTCAGCAAGAAGTGGCGAGGCACTTTGGCGTATCCAGACAGACAATCTCCGCACTGTGGACCCGATACAACAACACCAACGACAGACCAAGGTCAGGAAGACCAAGGGTGACAACCCAAGCACAAGATCGATACATCCGGCTGCGACACTACCACAGCCACGTCTACAACCACACAGATCCCTGGGGTACGCAGAATATTAGATCAAACGGTACGCAGCAGACTGAGGGAGGCTGGACTTTTTGCACGAAGACCTGTTCGACGTCATGTATTGACCCCACGTCATCTGGCGGACCGTCTGCCAACAGAGGGTTAGATGGGCACGTGCTAGGTGAAGAAATGTACTGTTTACTGACGAGTCCCGTTTCCTACTCACACGTGCTGAAGGGCGCGCACGTGTCTCCAGACGTCGGGGTGAACGTTACGCCCAAAACTGTGTGCAGCAGGTTGTCCCATTTGGCGGCGGGAGTGTCATGGTATGGGCCAGAATTCATCACGGTGGTAGGACGACTCTCGTGCATGTGGCAGGTGCATTGACAGGTGTGTGTTACAGAGACTTGATCCTACAGCCTTACGTTCTTCCTCACGTCAACGTTCATGTCGGACAGTTCCAGCAGGACAACGCTTGACCGCATATTGCACGTGTTTGCCAGGACTTCTTACAGCACAACAACATCCAGACATTACCTTCGCCAGGCCGGTCACCAGATTTGTATCCGATTGAGCATCTGTGGGACGAGTTGGATCGACGCGTTCGCAGAAGGAATCCACCGCCCCAAACACTTCCGGCGCTTCTTGATGCACTTCAGGATGAATGGCAGCACATCCAACAACGTGTTATTGACAACTTGACTGCATCTATGGGTCGTCGGTGTCAAGCGGTGATTGATGCACGTGGTGGGCACAACCGAAACTGACATTTTCTGTACCTCTGTGACATTAACTGTATCGTGTACGTGTGTCTGTCTAGGTGACACGATTATTGTTTTGAACATTGTGTACGTTGATCTTCAAACAGTGTTTCAATTATGGTTTCTGTGTCCTATTTTGAAACAATCGCATTATATTACATTTTGAAAGTCAGTGTCAAGTTTCTTTTTTTTGAAGAGTATATATAAAAACAAAAACAAGAAACACAAACATAGTACTAAATGGCAATTTTGGTGTCACGGCTAATTTATACATAAATAACATTTGGAGAGACTTATTGATAGGAACAAAGGGCTCCAGAATATTTTATGATAAACTCATAGCGACAACTAGCTTTCCTCTGATGTGTTATAAATGAGAAAATGAACTCAATCAAAGCATATCATGGAATAATGATTTTAGTAACTGTAAAATATGTACAGATGATGTTAAACTAACCGATTTCCAGCTTAGATTCATAAATAGAGCTCTATATACCAAAAAGGAATTATCAAAAAATGAAGTAATTTCATGATGACATATGCTCTTTTTGTATCTCTGAATCTTATAAATTATACCATGTATATGTAGAATGTGTTTTTGTAAAGCAATTTTGTTTAGAAAATGAAGTGTACCTAAACTCGAAACTTGCATATGCTATTTATATTACCAGTGGTGATAAATTATTTGCTACAACAAAAAGAACTCCCTTTTCAACAATATAATTCTTCTGGCAAAACATGTTATTCACCAGTCAAGCATGAAGAAAACACCATTATACTTTCCTTTCTTCCTAAAAATATTGAAAGATGTATGTAAAATAGAAAAGAATATTGCAATGAAAAATAGTAGTATTGATGAATTTGACAGAAAATGGAAAGAATCATCAGCTTACTTATTATAATATGACAGGCAATCCAATAGTCAATTAATATTACAATGCATTGTAAGGGAGTTTTTAAATCATCTTAAAGTATTATTGGGAGATAAAGAAAAGATTTAAAGATATCTGGTTCCATTAAATATTAAAAGTGAAACAACTGACGGTGGCATTTCATTGTCAGTTTTATGGTCAAGGCGATTTTGTATTTCTTTTGATTTGGTAAGGTCGGCGAATCAGTGAACCAAACACAAGATGTGTAAGGCCTAATGGATTAACCAAAGCAGTAACTTTAGTATGCTAAATGATGGCCGATTGATTGCAAGTGTTTGTTCCTGTTTGTACTATGACTGCTTACCATAAAGCGGTCCATAAACATAATAATAGGCCAATTATATTGCGTATATTTCCACACAACACAGGGACATGCTCAAAGTGCTGTTATAACCCCGGTCACGGTATCATGGAACTGTTCTGGGTGAACAATACCTTCCAAATGACGTGCTGGTTTTCTTGGGGAATTAGTCAGCAAAGAGCCAGAGTCACAGGAGACTAATCACAGTACAAATTAAACATCTCAGCAAATATTTTGCATAAAGAAATTTGAAACCAGGAGTCTAGCTTTACCGCGTGACTCAAACGGTACTTGTGGGTACTATTGCCCTGTTAAGTACAATGGGTGCTCTTCCCGTGTCTTTGACGGAGCTTGCCCAGATATTGTGGGTGCGATGCCCAAGAAAAAAAAAAAAAATCCTTAATTCCGACATCAAAACTCTAAAATGCTGAATACTGCTGTGCTGTTAATTACTTAATACTGACATACAATAAACATATGTGTAGGGGTGACTCACCCAAGAATATCTCTAATTTGAATTCAAAGTCCTAGACAATACACTCAGTTTTGTACCAAATTGTGCACATTAATTACTTGTAACAAATGACAAATTTTGTCGTTTAGATTTTTGAAATTACGAGTCGAGCTTAGAGGTGTGACTCGATAACCCTACAGCTTAGGTTTGTCTGGGCCCTAGCTGCAACTATATGTCTGGCGTGGCCTGGAGACATTTCAAAGATTCCCTACACAATAACTTCAAAGATCTAGCTTGACTAAAGATGTAATTTGGAGTATATTGCACACATACAAAACTGAATTTTGGAAAGACACATTTTGGCATTATTATACTGGCTTTGATTAAACATACCTGGTTGCACTTTTCAACAGTTACACAATATATATCCTTGATTGAGTCCATGTAAGTAAACACAAATTAGTAAGTCCCAATGAGATATCTTGTACACAGTGTCCATCTTGTAGGTGCCCGTGAGGCGGTTTCTGTATTGTGCAGGGTCTGCATGAAGATGGCTGTGGTCGGATAGGCGTATATACTTCTTTTCTTAGGTCATGTGCAGGAACGACATCTTGAAGGGGAAGTCTTAGCAGTGTTGCTAAGATATTCGAGCAGGGAAGGTTTGGGATCAGAGAACTTGTTCTTGATTGGAGAGGTTCTTGTTCTTTCTTCAATCTTGTTAAAGGCCATTTCTTCGTTCTTGGTGATTGGCCTCCAGGAAGGTAGTATATCCTTTTAATAAGAGAGTGTCACTTCCTACTGTTTTGTGAACCATATGCCATGCTGTAAAGAGGTATAGGAAAGGACAGACTAAGAAGTCTGTCATACCCGGATTCTCCACCAAATTATCATGGAACTGTTCTGGGTGAACAATACCTTCCAACTGACGTGCTGGTTTCCTTGGGGAATTAGTCAGCAAAGAGCCAGTGTCACAGGAGACTAATCACAATTTTATTTACAAAATCAATTAACAATTTACAATATACTTAGAAAATATCTGAGGGTGCCACAGAGAGTCGGTACACACTCTGGGCTGTGGGAGAGAGGTCTGCTTGGTAAGAGAGTCAAACCCCTTCTCTCAATCTCTCTGGACCAAGGCTTAAATAGCCAAGGTCACCTGACATTTAGTAAGTAATAAATATAAATGTAAACAGTAAATCATCAGTGACATACTTGCACATCCTGTTCAGGATGGCAGAAAGTCGATGTACACAAAAATGGGGATTAACAAATAGGATTAGCATCTAATAAATAACAGCAATTAAGTGTTTCAAGGCATATAGATGTCATGGCTCCAGGGTAATGAGCCTTTGCAATCAAATGTTCTTCAGACAATGGATGTTGTAAATCAGTCGCTATGACAACGGGATCAGTGTTCGCTGAAAATCATTCTCAGCTACCTGGGGAGTATAAACCTAATCTTCCCGTTAGGCGCTAGAAAGTTAACATCTCATCCTACCGGGTACCCATTCACTGCTGGGTGAATAGCGGCACATTTGGAACAAAGCTATTTTTCCAAGGTGACACCACATGTGCTAGATGTACATGTGATTCTCTGTGGGATAAGATGTAGAAACTCTCAGGAGCCAAGCTGACGAAACGCGGCCACCCATCCAACTACTCTCCGCTAAACTTAACCTGAATTGTTACCTGACTACGTTGACTACGTTGCACCACATAGTCCCAGCCGCACCATTGCATTACTGCAATTTGATCTTGTGAACCAGGACACCACTGCGCTTCACTTTATCTCCATCGGTGTCCAGTTAATCATGAAGAATTATACTGAGATAAATACCGTCATCTTATATCGAAGGGATTAAATTTGAGGTTCGCTGAACGTTCTCAAAGTATACAAAACGGAAGGTGCCAGATTCTAACCCGTCAGCGCCAGTGTGCACTTGGGGGTCATACATACATAGGTATTGACATACAACAAAAATGAAACCGACACTACAGTCAGACTCGAGACCATCTTCCTGAGGCAAGCGAGTTGACAGACTATAAAAGTCCACTTTCCACCCTTGCCCAACTAGGATGCTATTCCGGAGTTTGGCTGGACGAAAGAGTCTATGCATAGTCCAATCGAAATCGCGTAACGAACTATTCATCCGGTTTGTAAACAAAATGGATTTCAACGTGCAGATTTCGATTTGCAAAGCATGGGTATCGAAAACTGGGCGTCGACAGATATTTTGCAAATATTTTCATGTTTTTAGATAAGGTGCTGTTGTGATTTGATGTCCTTCGCGAGGTAAGACCCGTTTTATTAAAATAAAGATCTTGATTATCGATCGAGGGGACAACAGTCGTAATAAACACGAAATTCCAGCCTAGTTCTGCAAGGGAGGAAACTGGACTGGACTAACAGTTAGTTATCTCCCTTACATTGTGTACCTCGGCAAGATGGTTCTCCTATAGAACCGGGTACATTGTGATACGCTCGTCTGTACCCAATTGTATCAATTAGAACGGTATATTAGCATACCTCTTGAGCATGAATAAATTACAAAACGAATTATTGTTACGTTTTTTTTAAACAAATGACAGAAATAATAACAAGAAAGGCGCGCTGAAAGCTTCGTGTTTGACTTGGAAGAAATTATTTATTTACACTGTAATTCTCTAATACTTCATTCGTTGAACACTGTAAAGCTTGCAACATGTATCCGGATACACAAGAACGTATTGAGGGAGGAGTGGGGGGGGGGGGGGGTGTTGGAAGGGGAATAAACGCAGCTTTCAACAGTATTTCAATCATATTGGCGTGCTAGCTTAGCTTTGGAGGATAGTCTGATTAGATACTTGTCGTTGACAGCAATCACTTTGGTGAAAACCATGGACACGGTTTGCTGACAATCTGGCATGACAAAGGGAGTTAACTCTACACAGCAAATTATCACTGTCCATAAGTCAAACACGAACATTGGCCATCCCGCCTTGTATAGGTCGTGACACCGAGTAACAGGATTTCTTAAACCCGTTAGCCCGCCCCGTGGTCGAGTGGACAGTGCGTCTGACTGGAGAGCGGAGATCCCTGACCGTGTCATACCAACAGACTTTAAATTATCTTGCCTGGCGCTCGGCATTAAGGGTACAAAACAAGGACTGGTCGGTTCGGAGTCAGTATACTGTCTCCGAGAGTGGTATCCATGTTAAACTGCGAAATGGAATCTCAGTGGGCTAGCACTTCAAAACCGGCCTTTGTCCGGGCATTGCCTAAAAGTCGGGCCGGGCCGGGCCAAGACGGGCCAAAGTGTTATTGGCTAATTACTTCATTACCTACATATAATTGATGCAACATACATACATGACATTAATGAACAATCACCAAACAAAACAGTGCACCATAATTAAGTGATTCGGAGTAAATCGCTTGAAAACCAGAAAGTGGAGCTGTGTGTAAGCGTAGCTGATCTAGGTAACATGTAAAAGAGCAATCGTTAAACGAAATAAGATTTGAAACGTATCAAATACTTCTAGCTATCGTGATATCAATTTCCATCTGTCGGCATAGCGTTTATATTTATAGGAACGTACTATATGTAAGTAAATACCACTTTATAATGTCACTGTTCGTCGTATTTAAAGCAGACACGTTGGTTAAAGTAGACCTCTTCTCCCTATACTCTTAACAGTCACACAAGTGTTAGGTCCGACTTGGCCCGGGCTGTCAAAATCAACTAAAAACTCACATATGTATCATCAAATGGATTCACATCTATAAACTAGTATAATATCTACCAAAATACCACTTTATAGTGTCTCAGATCGCGCTATTTAAAGAAAACAGGGGGCTCAAAGTGAAGCCCTTTTCTCTCTACATTCTCAACATAGTCTCTATCAGAAGTATTTGGCTTGTGTTGGGTCCGACTCGGCCCGGGCGGTCAAAATCGTATTTAAAGAAAACAAGGGACTCAAAGTGAAGCATTTTTACTGTATTTTCTTAAGAAAATCGATGTCAGAAGTGTTCGGTCCGACTTGTCCCGGGCTGTCAAAATCAACTTAAAGCTCACAGATGTATCCTCAAATGGATTCACATCTATTGATTAGTATCATATCCACATAAATACCACTTTATAGTGTCTCAGATCGCTGTACTTAAAGAAAACAAGTAGTCCATGAGCCAGACCAGATATTGGTACCACCTGGGGTGGCAAAATCTGTTTGATTTTTTGAAAGTCATAAATCTATAGATGAAAAAAACCTTTGAAGCAATCCGGAACTCACTGCTTAGCGGTAGTAATTACTACATAAAGGGCGACCCCAGAGTCGAATCCACGGGACTAGATTTCAGGGTGGGGGAAACCAGAAAGTGGAATAACTTTACAAGCAATAGTCATGTGGTGAAGTATGACCACTTAAAATGTTGGTAACCTGATGCTCTACATGTTGGTATGTAATATAGGACTAATACAGTAAAAATGTAGGTCACCAGAGGTCAAGAGGTCAGATGCCACACCAATCCAAATCGCCTATGATTGAAGCCAAGCAGTACCTAAGTCTGTTTAAAGTCTGATAAAAGGAAATTTATTATCTTTTATGGTGTGGTACAGAAGGGTTTTTGGTACATATTAAAACGAATGTAAAATTGTATGAGTTTGGGCTGCTTTAAATAATTCACATGAATTTATAACTCTCAACTCCAAATTATAAAGGCCATGGGCTAGATGTAGTCAGAAGTTGTTTTGAAGATACATTGTTCTGTTTTTTGGGCTCACAAGTTTAAACTGAAGGTCAAATAGGGGTCAAATTGGATATGCTAACCGCAAAAACATAAAATGCAGTTGTCTGTTGCATAATGAATATTAATATTTGATAAGATCACACAATTAGACACAAAAACTATTTTTATCACATTAGTGTTAGAAACTTAAGTCTTGATTATTGTAGACCGAAACAAGGGTGGTCACATATGAGTCTTCATTGGTCACTGTTGATTACCCATCATCTGGACCATCATCAACATCACTCGCTTCAAATTCAACCTCGTCCTTAACTTGCTGATTGCTACATGTCTGTAATTTGCAAAGGTATCATTATTTAATGTTATACTGAAGGCAGGTACAGCTCTCCTCTAAGCCCTTCTTTAAACAGGTACATGCAACCAATTCCATCACTGTGGCTGGAGCAGGTGGTGCACCCCCCCCCCCCCCCCCCCCCCCCCCCCGTCCCCCAGTCAATAACCAAGGCCCCACCCTCCTCCTTCCAACCATGACCAACAGGAAAAGCCTCCATGCTCATTTTCCATACTTGATAATTATCCCTCTTGCAATGGTTCTGCGGTGAAGAGGCGCAAGGGGGAAGTTGCCAAGATTCAGCTTCCTTTTTCTTTGCGCAAAACAGGTTGAACCGCAATTCACTTCTCAATAAGTGTCCTTGTGCTGTATAGACAACACATTTGTGACTCTAGTGCCTTTCCAGTTTGTGCCTACGCAAGTCAATGTGTTGCTGTGTATGTCGCTGGTGAGGAGCCTGAGGGCTGAAACCTTTCCTCTTCCAGTGAAGCAGCTGACGGCATCACAGCTTGTAAACGGGATTGCATCAAAGTCGGGCAATTACGCAATACATATCTCATCTTCAACATCTTTGTTGTATGATAGTTTGTTACAGTTGTGTACGGGGGCATGGTTGGCCAAAGTCGCCGTTTGCGCTGCAATTCGCTATGCAGAGTTGTGTCCCTTGGGCACGCCAGAAACCTATGACAGTGTGTTCGAATCCTGGTTCGCCCCGATTTTGTTGTCAGCACTATACCCGTGGTCATGGGTTTCACCAAAGTGGTGGACGTCTAATACCTGCATCACTTCGGGCTTTCCTTCCACATCAAGCTGACACGCCGTGATATAACTGGAATTATACTATTCAAAGCGGCGTTAAACCCAACTCAATCACTCACTACTCTTGTGTACGGTTCCGTTTGGTTAACTGGGTTTGTGTAATGATTACTTCCGGCTTAAATTTGAAGTATGTTTAGAAGAATGTTACTATGTTCAAGCCAAACATCGTGAATGTATCATGCAACCGAATTATTTTTCAGGAGAATAATTAAACTAAGGGCCAACATATTGATTTCCAATGTATCCAGAAGCAAAGAACTTATATGGGTGTATAATCTCTGCAGGAAGTTAAAACAACTGTCAATACAATAAACCATGCAGAACCCTAAACCGCCGTATGAAACGGTATGAATCATATTTTACATACAGTGAACTACTTGAAACTGTGCTCAAATCTGCACAGCAAGCACCATACATATTATTGTGAAGACAACTTATTACAAATTTCTGATATCAAACCCGTTGTTTTACATGTGTGGTTTATTGAACAAAGTCATGCTTCATAGAAGCCTGGTATTTAATCGTGTTGAACAATACTTTGCAATAGCAGTGTGAAGGGAGAACGACTGAGTGCGCGTTACATGCTTGACCTTAATTCCTCCCTGGAACCATTCTCGCTGGCTGCCTGAATAACATACGATACATTGCAAAGGTAGTTTGCAAAAGAGCTATTCGGGTAAGGGAGATAATCACTCACTCTCAGTGATACAGCTTGAATAAGATACGATGTACAGCATTGCAAGGTCACGCGTAATAAAGCTCTTTACTACGCATACAGCTAAGGGAGATAATCGCTCAATGCACAATAGGTAGATTTGTTAGTAAATTTATTGAACCTAATAAAGTCGATATATTTAATTTAATATCATAGATACAAATATGAAATTTTGGAGTCCGATAGTCACATGTTGTCGTTGTACTAAGGCATTGAAAACTGTTCATTCTCACGTCACAAAAAGCCACAAGGGTGCGCTATCTCGTGTGACCGCCCTTGGCAGCAATCATGGCTCAATCACCAGCTGTCAATATACAAAACAGAATAATACATCAATAGGACAGTTTTCATGTAAAGATTAAGTATTTCTAAGCAAATTAAAGATACATATATCTAGATTTTGAACATATCTTTAAGTTGCTTAGAAATACTTAATCGTTACATGGAAACTGCCATCTTGATGTATTATAATGTATTGTATATTGACAGCTTGTGATTAATTGTTACCAGATGGCTCCAGCTGGGGTAGCAGACGACACATTTACCAACAATGGGGAACAGGGTAAAAATATGAGTAGGCTGGTTATCATCGAGCAGACGACTCACCAGTCTAAGATGTTTTGAAAAACCACACACTTAATTCTCAACCTTATCCAATGTTAATTCAACAATTCATCATATACTTAGGAGTGGGATATTCTGTTAATAATCTCTCATAATTCTGTTGAATGGTTCTGTACATTCTATCAATGTTTATTTGTACAAAGCTGTTTTATGTATGTACAGAGGTGAGACATTAATAAATTATTGTCTGTCTGTCTACAATGTATGCCGTACAATTAAACCGAGTACACGCAGGAGCTTCACATTGAGCTCATTGTTTTCTTTAAATACCGCGATCTGAGACACTATAAAGTGGTATTTAGGTAGACATAATACTTGTCTATAGATGTAAACACATTTGATGTTACATCTGTGATGTTCAAGTTGATTTTGACAGCCCGGGCCAAGTCGGGACAACACAAGCCAAACACTTCTGATAGAGACTATGTTAAGAATGTAGAGGGAAAAGGGCTTCACTTTGAGCACCTTGTTTTCTGTAAATATCTGAGACACTATGAAGTGGTATATAGTTAGATATAATACTAATATATAGATCTGAATGCATGGCATGATACATATATAAGGTTTAAGTTGATTTTGACAGCCCGGGCCGATTCGGGGCAAACACATGTGACAGATTTTCTTGAGAAAATACAATAAAAGTGCTTGACACTTCATAGTGTCTCAGATATTTACAGAAAACAAGGTGCTCAAAGTGAAGCCTTTTTCCCTCTACCTTCTCAGCATAGTCTCTATCAGAAGTGATTGGCTTGTGTTGAGTCCGACTTGGCACGGGCGGTCAAAATCAACTTTAAACGCACAGATGTATCTTCAAATGTGTTTACATCTATAGACTAGTGTTATATCTACCTATACACCACTTTATCATGTCACGGTACATCGTATTTAAAGAAAACAAGGGGCTCAAAGTGAAGCCCTTTTCCCTCTACATTCTCAACATAGTCTCCATCAGAAGTATTTGGCATATGTTGGGTCCGACTTGGCCCGGTCTGTCAAAATCAACTTTAAACACACAGATGTATCTTCAAATGTGTTTACATCTATAGACTAGAGTTATATCTACCTATACACCACTTTATGATGTCACAGATCGCAGTATTTAAAGAAAACAAGGTGCTCAAAGTGAAGCCTTTTTCCCTCTACCTTCTCAGCATAGTCTCTATCAGAAGTGTTTGGCTTGTGTTGGGTCCGACTTGGCCCGGGCGGTCAAAATCAACAGATGTATCATCAAGTGTATTTACATGTATACAAAGTGAAGCACTTTTTCGCATACTCTCAACATCCACTCTCAAAGTAGTGGGTGTTTCGCCTTAGCCAAAATTCCCCATAACCTTATAGATATAAACGTTGTATTTGTCATTTTAACTGTTACCATTTGATTGAAATCCTATTCTTTTGTAAAAGAAAATAACTTACACGTTTAGAGGCCTTCCAATCTTAAATCCTTGGTAGAAAACGAATGACAAGGTAGACACAATTGTATGGATATATGGATAACGTTATCCATAAAATTGTGTCTACCTTGTCATCCGTCAACTTCTAAGTAATGCCTCTCAAACAAAGAGGAAACTTACTCACTTACTTATATTGGTGATTTAACGTGTGCTTTCCGACTGCAAGCGTATGTCGCACACGGGCGCGGCCAGGCCATTTAATGTGTTTCGAAAAGGGGAAAGGTGAGTTTGTGCAACCCAGGAGGGGATTGTTGTTGCATTAAGTGTTTAAGAGGTCGCCTTCTGCTTAGGCAATTTCGGCTGACCTATCCCTCTTTGGGACTCCTGTGTGTGAGTAGGGTACACATATCTATTATGAGTTTGGTGTTCACATAATTTCTGTTTTGGTATTGATATGATTTCTATTTTCTTATATTGATATGATTTCATTTCTTTCCTTGGCTGCTCTGTTTATATACGTTCGAGTAGCTGTCCATCTCTCAGAAATAGAGTTAGTTTGGCCTTCGCTAATGCATCTCTTGGCTTTAGGAGATCTATGACAGATAGCGGATCTAACTGCAATTCTTGTTTTAACCTAGCCCGGGCTGGGGCATGGTCTTGACATTCTAGTAACAGGTGATCAATGGTTTCAGCCTGATTGCAAGATGAACAAACCTTGTCATAGTGCTTTTTGTGACCGAGTCTGATGCTTGAGATAGCAATTTCAATTTTCCTTTCATTTGAGTATGAGTTTGGCTTTTGTTGGACCTTGGGTTGAATTTTACATAGCCATCTGCCGATCTTACTTGCGTCCCATTGGGCTTGCCATCTTTCTGCTATGGAGGCTTTGCTTTTGCTTTTTATCTCTAGTTTACTGAAGGGAATAGGCTGTATATCCGCTTTGTCTAGAGCAAGCTTCGCCAGTGAGTCTGCTTTTTCATTTCCATGAATATCTATGTGAGAGGGGATCCAACACAGCTCCACCTGTTGCCCTTGCCCTTCGTCACCACTCGCCCCTTTCCGTAACCTGTCCCGAAATAACACGAGTTGGTCACGAATGCCGTGAAACGTGTAAGGGTCACAGCGCTTTCGATTTTTCGATATTCAAGGTAACATGTACATAATCATTCTGAGTAACAGACTCCGTGTTCAAATAGTTGAAATGTTTCCTGTAAATCTCTAAAATTAGCCTTGCCGACACCTTTCCAATATATCAATCTTGTTAATATTTAAAACAGTCAAGTGTTGAAATGAACAAAGTTTAATTCTCATTAATATGACATCCATTACGATTAGTTGATCGATATCAGTATGAAGGAAACCCGTCCCCACACACTCCTCAGTCAGGGTCACAGCTGTGCTCGCTTTCGATTTTTCGATTTTTCGATATTCAAGAATACCTGTACCTATGAGCAAGTCAATGACGACAGAGTTGTTTTTTTATCATCTTGAGTCAAAGACTCGCACACCTACAGGTGTATAACGAGGAGATCGAAGAAGCATTTTGATTGGATGGTTGTGTGACAAGGTGAAAACGTAGTCAGGTGATCAGGACTCTTAGAAGCATCGGTTGATGAGGCGGTAAGAATGACCAATTGCGGATTCGTTGGCTTTTCTGAGAGTTGGGAGTGAGTGCTCAGGACTCTTAGATGCATCGGTTGATGAGGAGGTAAGAATGACCAATTGCGGATTCGTTGGCTTTTCTGAGAGTTGGGAGTGAGTGCCTATAGTTTTACACCGCCTTTAGAAATATTCTAGAAACATCAGGGCGGGGGACACGAGAAATGGGCTCCACACAGTGTATCCATGTGGGGAATCGAACGAGCTAACGCTTTAACCACCCCATCGCCCCTCTCCGAGGGATAACACATTTATTCTGATATTGACTAAAAAATATAAATTGATCGATATCAGTATGAAGGAAACCCGTCCCCACACACCCCTCCCCCAGACTGAGTTTGGTTTTTCACCGCTTTGAACAGTATTCTAGTATTATCTCGGTTCGGTGTGTCTGCGTGAACGCCAAAACTGATACAGTTCTTAGACAGTTGCCATTTGTGAGTGAGTGAGTTGGGTTTAACGCCGCTTTTAACATTATTCCAATTATATCGCGGCGTGTCAGCTTAATGTTGGAGGAAAGCCCGAAGTGATGCAGGTCTAAGACGTTTACCACTTCGGTGAAACCCACGAGCACGGGTATGGTGCTGACAAACCTAGAAACATAATCGGGGTGTACCGGGATTCCAACCCACAATCATAGGTTTCTGGCGTGCCAAAGGGACGCAACTCTGCACAACGAATCTTGGCGCCTTAGACGACTGGGCCACCCGTAACCCCCTCCAACATTTTGAGTGAGGAATTATGTTGTACCGCTTTGAACAGCATTTCAGCTACATCAAGGCGTGTCAAATACTGGACGGCTGGCCCCCCTTCCCTGTGACCTTGACACAACCATAAATGCAACGTAGAATATGCAAGGACAGTTTTGGAAAGGTTTTGTGTTGGCTAATGTTGTCCTCCATTATCATTCAATGTTTCTTGACGTGCAAGAACTTTTTGAAATAGTTTACATGAATGACCAATGTCTTTTTAATAACCACCCACAATCACAATCCTTCAGCAGATCGTAGTCATGGTAGCAGTGGGCGATGGGGTAGCCAGGTGGATAAAGTGTTAGCTCGTAACGCCGAAGACCCTGGATCGAACTCCAGACCTTCCGCTCTCCCACAAGACCACGGAGACGGCCCGATAGTATAAGAAGAGGTATAAGAAACATAAGGAGCAGGAGTAAGGATCGGATTGTAATGAGCTTACTAATTATATACCTTATAGAGAATGCAATCCCGACCGCCCCTTATAATATATCATTCAATCCAATTTATGTATTGTACCCAAATGTTTTAAGATCCTATGAAGTGCTGCACTCGTATACCCCATGCACCCATGTTACAGATATATGTCTATTGAATTGAAATTTTAGGAAAAGGTGTGACATTTTTCATGTAAGATGGATGTTTACTTATATTTATTATTTGTTTTCTTCCAGGCGGTGCACAAAATGTGTGGACATTGTTCCTAAACAGATAATTCTTTTGTACGCTCTTACATTTCTCGTTTTCCTCCCTCTAATATGCGGCAATCTTCGCCATTCCTTGTACCACCTGCTTTTGCACGATGCAGACGAAGAAGAAACGCACCTGATTACTGAAAACGACAAGCGATTGGTCGAAAATGGACAAATCATCAAGAAGTACAACGAGTCTGTGATTCAAAACAGCCAATCGGGGCCTTCGTTACATTCTGAGGATATGGACGTGGGTATTACTGTGATAACGGTTTCGCGAAATCGGCACCGCAAGGGCGGCTACAGGCCTCAGTATCTTACTCAGGTTGTCGGACGACTGCTAGGTCTGTTGAATAGCACAGCCAAACATTCGAAACTGAAATACGGGTTGTTTGTTTGTAACGTCGATGACCATCCGGAAACTTATGACGAACTGAAGCCTTTGAAAATCCTCCTTCCAACTTTTCAAATGTATCAACTGAAACAGGATTCCAAAATCGACATTTTCGAAAAAGAGAAACGGGACTATATCTTCTGTTTGGAAGAGACTCTGAAACGAAACGCATTATATGCATTCTTGGTGGAGGATGACGGTTATGCCCACAAAGACCTGATTCCAGTTTTAGAACGAACCATTGACAGCCATATCGAACAAAAAGCAGTGTCGGAGTTTTCACCAAAAGTGTTACCTCGAAATGTGACGTATGTAAAATTCTACCACCCGGAACGGTTGCTAGGATACATCAGTTGCGAATGGGAACGCATTCCGGAGTTGATATCAGTTAGTTTCGTATTCGGAACACTGATGACTATGTTATACGCGCACTTTATTCTACAGAGGACTAGACATAATATTCGGATGATGTGGTTTGCTTGTGTTCTGTATTGCGGTCTTGTGGCGCTGTTCGTTGGGCGTGTCAACTTAATGGAGCTGCGCAGGGTGTCTGTGCAGACGTACCAAGTCACCTCGGCGCCATCTTGTTGCACGCCCGCCATGTTGTTTCCGAAACAGGGTGGTTATGAAATTGTGAAACGGTTGAGTGCGGTTACGTGTAAAAGAAGATATGGAAAAGATACGGCTTTGGAGGATATTCGTAGAAGATATGGTTACACGGCACTGATGGTCCAACCAAACCTTTTTAAACATATCGGTTTTATTTCGTCTCTACGGAAAGGAATTTTTGATCTGTTTTGATCTGACCCAAGTTGTTAAGTCAACGGCTGCATGGTTATTATTGAATCAGCATTCGTGTTGCCCAATGCCAAAATGTATTTTACTTCTTATAGGGAGTCAGCCCATCGCATCATGTCAATCAAACAACAGGATTGACCATTCAGAAGTGACACAGAATCCGCCATACTCTTTTACCAGTTTCCCAGATTTCTTTTTGTTTTATGTGCAGCGCAATTACCAATGAGATGTTGATCTAAAAATTCCAGCAATGAGGAAACACGCAAGATGGTAGAAATATTATATAAATATTTCATTATCTTGAAATATAGGTACATTCAGAGACAAACGAACGCATATTCTGGACCTACTCGTTACAATAGCCTGATTCACATTACATGATGCTAAAAATAGCGGTCCAATCAGTTTACACCAAATAGCGATAAGGGAGATTGGGATGGTGACGTCAATTCCGAAACGAGACTTTACTACCGAATGAATCCAGGGCAGATATGATACAGTGGATAATCGAGGGTGACACAATGCTCATTATTTTAACAGCCTTTCTTGCCATGCAGTATCAACTACTGAGCGTAACCATTACCTTGGTCCCAATTTTCGAAACACAGCTGAAATGAAATCAGAATGCTATACATAAATCCAGAGTTAGGTCCAGTGTCGTTTGAACACCTTTATCCAGAAATAATTAGCTTTACGAGATAAGGCAGTTCAGGCTTAAAACTCGAGCACTGGGAGTAACACATGCGGTATTTCCTGCTATCTTTTGATCAGTGTATTTAATACATTGTGAATGTCTGGGTTATGTTATGATGGGTTATATCAGAATAGGTTATATGGTACAGTAACTATTATTGTGACCTTACAGTCCTAGTAATGGATCCACATTGTTACGAAATTGCAGAGAAAGCTCATAAGTTGTGATACCATGCGATTATTGTCAAAAATGATCCCGACAGCCTTCATTCCACTGTTTCAGTAGTCCTGAGAGGAAGAGGTATACGGGATCTTTTTGGCCAACATGATATGCATAATTTAGGAATGGAGAAAAACGTTTAGAAATCGTTATGAAAGTTCAGAAATTGTCATGGAAGTTATCAGATGTGTTATATGAATATGAGTTAGACTTCATTTTCATTTTCTTTGTTCCAGGATGAAATGTGTTAAACAGGTTTGCGAAAAGTGTTCTCTAATTTTTGAACATGATCAGTCCTTGACATGCAGAAATCCATGGTGCACTGACAGACAGTCACGCATGCACGTGTCTCCCGTCTCGTGTACACGTTACGTCCTCTGCTGTTGACCAAACCTTTTTTTTCATTGGGAGATATAAAAACAGCACTGACATTCATCTTGGGTTGAGGACTTGCCCAAACTTCGATTTTTAGTTTCAGAAAAAAACGCCCACTTGTTTTGAACTTTTTAGCCATGCTTATGTATTTTGTTAATGGCCCTGAACTTTGAGTAGGAGAGAAAAAGGCCTGTTGTCGGGCATTGAAACATGTCTTATGATTTTCACACCTATATTTATATAGTTTCCCGAAGCATCAGAATGTGACATTTTCTGTTGGCCAAAAGGAGTCCGTAACCAACCTCGTCCTTTGTTGTTCTGTAGATCTCACTGGGGTCAGTCCTGTCCTACTTAACGGGCTTTCCAATTTAACAATATCCCCATCTAGAATTGCCAAATATATGACCAGATGTCGGTGCTGTTATGAGAGTGTACCAAAGGCCTGGCACACTTGAGTATGTATTTCCTGTTTAAAAAGCACAACTTTTTCAGTCCCTAGAATGACTATAGTCTTACGTCTTTGTTTCACACAATGTACCCATGTGGGGAATAGAACCCGGGCTTATGCGTGTCGAACGCTTTAACAACATGGCTACCAGACTACCATTCAGAACAGAGTGTAGTCCCACAAATACAAGCTTTATATTTATGACTCTATATTTATATTCAGTTTATCATAATATTTAATATTGGTTTGATTTTCTATTTCTGTGCCAGTTTATTTTAAAATACTATCGATTTACACTGAGGACTACTTTAAATGATCGTAAACCTTACAAAGCAATGACCGTAGTTTATGGTGAATGTATAGATGTTGATATAGTTTATTTAATACGAGTCTATCATATCTGTAAGGTGGGGCTTCACGTCGCGTTCAAGATTATTGAACTTTTACAGTAACGTGCATGAATGTGTGTGTCTGCTTATATTAGTCCGGACAAAGGCCGGTTTTGAAGTGCTAGCCCACTGAGATTCCATTCCACATTTTAACATGGATACCACTCTCGGAGACAGTATACTGACTCCGAACCGACCAGTCCTTGTTTTGTACAAGAGGTATGTTAATATACCGTTCTAACTGATACAATTGGGTACAGACGAGCGTATCACAATGTACCCGGTTCTATAGGAGAACCATCTTGCCGCGGTACACAATGTAAGGGAGATAACTAACTGTTAGTCCAGTCCAGTTTCCTCCCTTGCAGAACTAGGCTGAAATTTCGTGTCTATTACGACTGTTGTCCCCTCTATGTCCCTCCTACTGACCAATCAGATTCCACCTCTCATGTCACTTGCATTTGCTTCAAACAAAATGGCGGCGCCAAGTCAAGACGATCTGATCGATAATCAAGATCTATATTGTAATAAAACGGGTCTTACCTCGCGAAGGGCATCAAATCACAAGAGCACCTTATCTAATAACATGAAAATATTTGCCAAATATCTGTCGACGCCCAGTTTTCTATACCCATGCTTTGCAAATCCTTCAGTCGACCGAAATCTGCACGTTGAAATCCATTTTGTTTACAAACCGGATGAATAGTTCGTTACGCGATTTCGATTGGACTATGCATAGACTCGTTCGTCCAGCCAAACTCCGGAATAACATCCTAGTTGGGCAAGGGTGGAAAGTGGACTTTTATAGTCTGTCAACTCCCTTGCCTCAGGAAGATGGTCTCGAGTCTGACTGTAGTGTCGGTTTCATTTTTGTTGTATGTCAATACATATGTATGTATGACCCCCAAGTGCACACTCGCGCTGACGGGTTCGAATCTGGCACCTTCCGTTTTGTATACTTTGAGAACGTTCAGCGAACCTCAAATTTAATCCCTTCGATATAAGGCGACGGTATTTATCTCAGTATAATTCTTCATGATTAACTGAACACCGATGGAGATAAAGTGAAGCGTAGTGGTGTCCTGGTTCACAAGATCAAATTGCAGTAATGCAATGGTGTGGCTGGGACTATGTGGTGCAACGTAGTCAACGTAGTCAGGTAACAATTCAGGTTAAGTTTAGCGGAGAGTAGTTGGATGGGTGGCCGCGTTTCGTCAGCTTGGCTCCTGAGAGTTTCTACGTCTTATCCCACACAGAATCACATGTACATCTAGCACATGTGGTGTCACCTTGGAAAAATAGCTTTGTTCCAAATATGCCGCTATTCACCCAGCAGTGAATGGGTACCCGGTAGGATGAGATGTTAACTTTATATCGCCTAACGGGCAGATTAGGTTTATACTCCCCAGGAAGCTGAGAATGACTTTCAGCGCACACTGATCCTGTGACCGGGGTTATAACAGCACTTTGAGCATGTCCCTGTGTTGTGTGGAAATATACGCAATATAATTGGCCTATTATTATGTTAATGGACCGCTTTATGGTAAGCAGTCATAGTACAAACAGGAACAAACACTTGCAATCAATCGGCCATCATTTAGCATACTAAAGTTATTGCTTTGGTTAATCCATTAGGCCTTACATATCTTGTGTTTGGTTCACTGATTCGCCGACCTTACAAAATCAAAAGAGAAACAAGATCGCCTTGACCATAAAACTGACAATGAAATGCCGCCGTCAGTTGTTTCACTTATAATATTTAATGGAACCAGATATCTTTAAATCTTTTTTTATCTCCCAATAATACTTTAAGATGATTTAAAAACTCCCTTACAACGCATTGTAATATTAATTGACTATTGGATTGACTGTCATATTATAATAAGTAGGCTGATGATTCTTTCCATTTTCTGTCAAATTCATCAATACTACTATTTTTCATGCAATATTGTTTTCTATTTTACATACATCTTTCAATATTTTTAGGAAGAAAGGAAAGTATAATGGTTTTCTTCATGCTTGACTGGTGAATAACATGTTTTGCCAGAAGAATTATATTGTTGAAAAGGGAGTTCTTTTTGTTGTAGCAAATAATTTATCACTACTGGTAATATAAATAGCATATGCAAGTTTCGAGTTTAGGTACACTTCAGTTTCTAAACAAAATTGCTTTACAAAAACACATTCTACATATACATGGTATCATTTATAAGATTCAGAGATACAAAAAGAGCATATGTCATCATCAAATAACTCAATTTTTGATAATTCCTTTTTGGTATATAGAGCTCTATTTATGAATCTAAGCTGGAAATCGATTAGTTTAACATCAGCTGTACACATTTTACAGTTAGTAAAATCATTATTCCACAATATGCTTTGATTGAGTTCATTTTCTCATTTATAACACATCAGAGGAAAGCTAGTTGTCGCTATGAGTTTATCATAAAATATTCTGGAGCCCTTTGTTCTTGTCAACAAATCTCTCAAAATGTTATTTATGTATGAATTAGCCGTAATACAAAAACTGCCATTTAGTACTATATTTGTGTTTCTTGTTTTTGTTTTTATATATTTCAAAAAATATATTCAATTCAGTAGGCAACCAACAGGGAAACAAATAACATGTACCTATTTATTATGTCAATGGCTAATAAGATGCAAATACTTTAAAGAATAATGAACTTGTGGCGAAATGAACAAATGTCTATTATTTGTTTACAAGATATCCATACATGTAAGGAAAATGTGGTGACTGGAACCTGGTTTTGAATCCCAAGTCTGATCGTGAAAATTATAAAAAAACATTAATTGTCCGAAAGTAAGAAATATAGTTTTAGAAAATATAGAAATTCTTGATTTAGTTGATATCTGGCGAGACCGAAATGAAAATATAAGGAAATTTATTAGGTGGAAAAGGAACCCAAGGCAACATACTAGACTTGATTTATTTCTTGTTTCAGGTGATATTCCTTATTTAACATTAAATACCTCAATCTTTCCTGGCTATAAATCTGATCACTCTCCAGTCACTATGTCTTTGTCAGATTCTTTATCCAAAGAAAGGGTGGAGGTTATTGGAAATTCAATACCTCTTATATAACAAACATCAGGTGGATCTTTTGAAAAGAAACTTTGTTCAAACGAAATCAGTATATGCAGATTTGGCACTTGATGAAAATAGTCTCAGAAATTATACAGACTCTGAATTACATATTTCCATCAGTGATTCCCTATTTTGGGAAACCCACCTTATGAAAATAAGGGGGAAATCTCTTTCATTCTCATCTTTTCTGGATATTTAAAAACAAATGTAAACAAATATTCGAGAAAAAAACATTTTAGAATTAGAAGCAACGATGACAAATTAATTTCAATCAATAAGTGAAAGAAGCTTTTCTGATTTATGAAAGTATAAGAAAGAATTAGAACAACTAAGAAGGGGAAGGGGATATGAGAAGCAGGATTCAGCTTTATGAAGAAGGGGAAAAGCCGTCCAAGTCTTTTTGTCACATGGAAAATAGAACTTGCACAAACAAGAGTATTCATTTTAGGACTGACTGTGTATTCTTTTTCGGTTCATTGAGGTATGAATCGAAAAACCGATGTGCAAACTTTTGTAAGAATCCGCGAAGTAGAAAATAGGGTAGGACTTTCATTACTTATTGATTTTGAAAAGGCTTTTGACTCAGTTCCCACAATTGATACTTTCAACAAAATCACTGGTCTTTGGTAAATATTGACAAAACTAAAGCTACATGGATAGGTTCAATGTAAGGAAGCAGCATCAAACTCGGTGAGGCCACAACACCAGACTGGCAAGAGGGAGATTTGAAGTCTTGGGAATAATATTTAATCCCATATAACATGATCTATGGGTTATAAATATAAGAAAAAGACTCGAACATATCAATAGATTATTGGGAAGCTGGAAAAAAAGACATCTAACAGTAATAGGTGAAATCACAGTTATTAAGACTCATCATTAGTTCAAATATTTTCAGCACTTCCGAACCCACCCGATAATTTTATTGGAAAATTTAATTAACTATTCTATAAATTCATTTGGAATATCAAACCAGACAAAATAAAAAGAACTTCTTTGATAAGGAAATAAGAAAGAAGATGGTCTGAGAATGATTGGTACTCGCAAATATATTGATTCATTGAAATTATCATTTTTAAGGATAGGTTTACGAAAACAGACTTTGTGAACATTAAAAAACTTTCACTCAAATCAGATATTCCTTTTGGGTGCAGATATTGATAAGTTTATTACTTTGAACAATCCATTTTGAAGGGATGTATTGAATATTTGGGGTAATTATTACAGAAAACACAAAGTTAACAAAGTATTGAGTAGATTCTATCACAGTCAATATGGTTCAATCACCAATTTAAATACAATTTCATGTTGAAACATTGACTTGATAAGGCTATTTATAGTTTAAAAGATTTATGTAGCAACAACAGATTTTTAACATTTGAAGAATTGCTAAACAACTTTCAAATTAAAGGTACTTTACTTGATTACAACAGAGTAATGCTGGAATCACTAAATCATGAAGATTCGCATGTCATCGTATCCCAATTGCCTAGATCGATGTTCATGATGTCAGCCACTGGAAGGGCTGGTCCAGACTCGATTATTTACAGACCGCCGTCACATAGCTGGAAAATTTGCGGAGTACGGCGTTAAGAAACAACCTATCCAGCGATTCTAGGATCAATGGGAGGGTACTCTGAGCATATGGTGTTAGAAGCTACTGTAAAATATAAACCTAGAAAATGTTTCACGCGTATACCGTATAAAGAGTGAGTGAGTGAGTGTGGTTTTACTCCGCTTTTAGCAATATTCCAGCAATATCACGGCGGGGGACACCAGAAATGGGCTTCACACATTGTACCCATGTCGGGAATCGAACCCGGGTCTTCGGCGTGACGAGCTAACGCTTTAACCACTAGGCTACCCGACAGCCCCGTATAAAGAGAGGGCCCACAAAAAAGGAATGGTAAACAAATATAGTTCTTCATATTTCCTCACGGGTTAGATAAAACTAATTTAGTTTAATTTGTGATAGTGGTTGGGAGACAACCTAACGGTGAATTTGACAGACAGATTTATTCAGAATTAAAGGGATCATGGCACAAGCCACGTTGTAATCAGATCTTTTACTCCGAGACACCTCTGCATGAAATCTGAGGCCACTTCCATGCGTCGATTTTTACCGTTTACTGATATATTTTTTTACAAACATTGCAAAACAGTTTGCAAACTAGTTGGCGAGGTTTGGCTAACTGAATCACAAGTGAATATATCCGAATAGAAGAGGTCAAAGAATTATATTTGATATGAGGAAATTAATTAAAACAAATTTAATTGTTTTATTGGTCGAAGTTCAGGATTTGCGGAATACAGTGTCTATTTGTTGATGTACATGGATACGTTTATGGTGAGTTAACTATGAATTGACTCTATATCTTTTCTCAACTCATATTTCGTTTTCACTTAAATATTCCAAATAACAAAATGACTGTGTGACTTAAAAGACTGTGAAAGACCCAGGGTGCGTCTATTGAGAGAGTGAGTGAGTTGAGTTTAACGCCGCTTTTAACAGTATTACAGTTATATCACAGAGGGAAACCGGAAGTGATGCAGGTCTAAGACGCTTACCACTTTAGTGAAACCAACGAGCAGGGGTATGGTGCTAACAACATAATCGAGGCAAACCGTTTTATAGGTTTCTGGCGTGCCCAAGGGACGCAACTCTTCACAGTGAATTGCGGTGCCTCAGACAAATGGGCCAGCGCGCCCCGTTCTATCGAGATAAAAAATATACAACTTGTGTACATCAGCGGAGAAGAAACTGTACAAGGAATTTTGTTTTCATGAGATCACTTCCTTGGCAAAGTAAACACGTACGTTCTGTAGAAATGCTGGCTTCTGATGCGTCTCTATTCCTGTTTATAGCGGGGCTTTGGGGTAGCCTTGTTGTTAAGGCATTTGCTCTTCACGCCGAAGGACCGGGTTCGATTCACCAAATGGGTACAGTGGGTAAAGCCAATTTCTGGTGTCCCACGCCGTGATATTGCTGGAATATTGCTAACAGCGGCGTAAAACCATACTCACTTACTCCTGTTAATAGCAAAACCTCCCAAACAGATTTTAAGTCAATCTTGCTCTAGATCAATAAAGCTGTTTTATTGATCTAGAGAAAATACAGAGAAAAAAGCAAGCACAATTATGAAAACGTCATTTCTCAAGAATCGGGCGTGAGCAGCGTTAGTGATGAGAGCGAAATGACTGTGACCTGGATCTCTCTATCCACGAGGGCCACACCGACAGCCAGGGTAACACCCCGCGGGGGCGCTGTCGTAGCCGCTGGTGTAGCCGCTCACTATACACTGTCTCTTTGATCTACAACACAAGATATATATAAGGTACACAGAAGTTAGATACAAGGCAATCTCAACAAAAACAAAAGGCACAAGACAAAAGATACAAGGTACACGCGATGTTGCTACAGAGTAAACATTGGTAGACACAAGGTAAATGCTATGTAAATACAAGGTAGATCGAACGCAAACTTACGGGATACTGTAAGGAACATTCTCGCGATCTCGACCTTTGGAAACGAGGTAAATATGCCCCACTCACGAAAATGCGAGATCTCGAGAACGCGAGATTTGGCCAAAATCTCGCGTTCTCGCGATCTCGCATTCTCGTGTTTTTGGACATGATGCAAAATCTCGCAATCTCGAAAATCTCGACTTGTCAAATTAGGCCACAAAAACACGAAATCGCGAGAATGCGACATTTCATTTTCTCGCGATCTCGTGTTCTCGCGTTTTAGACGTTGTCCGTGCGCATGCGTAATATCATAAGGTCAAGGCGCATGCGCACGTTAGTAGTCCTTTTGTCATGCTTCTTTCATGCTCTTCATTCTCCAAGTAGTATTTGGCAAAATTATGACTTGAGCTTGAAAATGCTATGTAATTTACATATACAAAGTCTGAGTCATCTCCCTTGTTTCAGGTTCCTATGTACTTTATAATAGTGAGTGAGTTTAGTTTAACGCCGCTTTTAGTACTTTATAATAAAACCCTCAACATTCTCAAAATAATTTAACAAAAGAAATTGTGTACATGAATGTCCAATGATGGTGAAAACATTAATGTGTCCGGTCCGAAAGCTGGAAACAAAACACCGTCAGTGAGTGAGTGAGTAATATTGCTTAAAGCCGCATCAGCAGTATTGCCAGCAGCTATTCCCGGCTACACTGTCAGTTATAGAAATAATCACAAGCCAGTGAGTTTCTCAATGAGGCTATTTTATACACGGCTGGAATATTCATTAAAATAAAATTCTCACAGACCAATTTGTAGCATTCGGATAAAAATGTCCGATGTTTTTTAAAAAAAATTTATACGATACTCCTGACACGTAGCCCTACTGAACACACATGATGCATGTGAATCGCACCTGTCGACAGCAAGTGTACACATATGCCTAAAGTAGGTCGATAAGAACAAAATAAAACGTTAAAAATATAATGCCTCCTCTCTCCCATGCTTTTAAAAAATCAATCAAACTGTAACTATTAATTTATTGCGGCCTTAACATCCAAATGACAGGCATGCTTATACTGGAAAAGAAACCCCAAATATCCAGCCTGGCATGGCTCTGAATAAGTGAGTGAGTTTGGCTTAACACTGCTTTGAACAGTATTTATATTTCAGTTATATCCCGGCTCGTGGGTTTAAAGGGGCACTAATCTTCTTCTCGGCTGTCTAACACTGACAGCTGGGGCTCACGTTCTGCCGTGAGTTGATTGGCTCGCTGACGCAACTGAGCGTGACAAGAGACTGGGCTACCGTCTTCAAGAACACTGATTGGTTGCCTGTAATCTCTGAATGTCAGACAAAGGGCGCATGTTAATTAATTTCTTCAGCCTATACAAACGGACAAAAAGAACGATGGAAGCTCATCGGATGTCGTTATTTGGAAATACCCCAGATGGTTATAGTCTAATAAACTGACGGCCAAAAAACCCGTTACCAACATTAACTGATTTGCCACTTTGAAACAAAGACGCCGACCTGTTCAAAAACAGTAAAGAACACATCTCACGAATACAGCCTTCATGTTCTCTGTCGTTCTTTGCACGTGCTTTGTGGATTTTGGGAGATATTGGTGTTTTTCAGCAATTTTTTAAAACATTCTTTCCCAAATTATCGTGCAATTTCCGGGTATAAATTACGCACGGATCTGTTACCTATCATTGGTTGCGATGATTAACACCAACGAACATGCCAAGACTGACTGCTGCCCAGAGGGAGAGAGCCATAGGTATGCTGCAGATGGGAGCGACACAGAGAGCGGTTGCCATTAACATGAACTGCTCCAAGATGACCATTACCACACTGGTCGCACATCTCCGACAGACTGGCAGAACCGCAGACAGACCACGGAGTGGCAGACCAAAGGTCACAACCCCGCAGGATGACCGCTTTTTACAGGTACTTCATCTGAGGAACAGATTTCTTACTGTGACGCCATCAGCTACCAACAGCTTAGGACATCCGGTCAGCAGAGAAACAGTGACCAGACGACTACGACATTATAGTCTCCGGGCTTATCGCCCTTTCAAGGGCATGACCTTGACCCGTCAACATCGACGAGCCAGATTGACGTCGTGCAGGCAAACTCAGCGATGGCAACAAAGAGAATGGCGGCGAGTGCTGTTTAGTGACGAGAGCAGGTTCCAACTCTTCAAACTTGATGGGCGGACGCGAGTTTATCGACGACGTGGTGAACGTACGGCTCCTTGTTGTGTCCATGAGGTGGAACCTTACGGGGGCGGAAGTGTGATGGTCTGGAGCGGCATTTGCGGGGACGAGAAGACGGAACTTGTCATCATCGAAGGCAATCTGACAGCACAACGCTTCATTGACAATATCTTACGGCCAGTGGTTCTTCCTTTTATCCAGCGTCAACAACGGACGGTGTTCAAACAAGATAACGCCACACCCCATAAAGACCGTATTACGAGAGACTTCCTCAACGCCAACGTGATTGTCCTGCTGTGGCAGCTCGATCACCAGATCTGTCACCCATAGAACATCTCTGGGACCGGCTGGGACGTCGTCTTCGGAAACGTCAACATCCTCCCTTCACGAGACAAGCGTTGATCGTTGCCCTCTGCGAGGAATGGAATCGGATACCTGCAGTCGATGTGAGGACACTTGTCTACTCAGTTCGACCCAGCATTCGAAGATGCATTGCCGCTCAAGGAGGTCATATCCCGTATTGAACGGTCTGGGCCGTCGTCACCTTAAAGTTGTAATCAATGTTGTTGATCGAATACTGGACGAATGACCCCTTGTCAAGAAATGTCCCTGTTGGACGTCAAGGACTTTGTTGTGGAATTAGTAAATTCGCATTTTACTGTTCTGAATGATGAATTTCTACAATACAGTTGTTATTGCTGCTTCAAATTGTGTTGGTCATATTTTAATCCTAGAAAGTGAAATAAATCCTAGCAGTGAAAGCATTTTCGGATTTTGGATTGCGCGGATAATACGGTTTCTACCTCTTGTTATCATCAACGTTTTCTGGCATAACCCTACACCTGTGTCTTTGTCGCCATTCACTTGAAGCTCAGTTAATGAACCTATTACAGGTATAGCTAGTGGTAGCACTACTCAGGTTACCTGACAAAGGTTCCCATTTGGCATGTCTTGTGTCTGGGGTAATTATTTCATCTGAATCCAGGTTTGAAGTGAGGTGAAATGTATGTTATGTAATATTCACGTCGCAGCTCAGCAAGAGGAGTGATCAGTTCATTGACTTTTTTGTAAACGGATCATTCCTCGCCATCAAAAGTTCCACAGAGAATACGTTCATTGATTAATCACTGCTATCTTGCACAGTGGATTTGTCAAAAGTAAGTGTTTACATGTGTACGTTTACTAAAGCAGACGGAATACACTCATATCATGGCGTGAAGTGCCGATGTAAAAACAACATACTTGGTTCAAAGGATTAGCCGATAATACGTTTATTGATTGTTCATTGCTTTCTAACTCCATGGATATTTTTAAAGCACCATGGACACCATAAACATAATTGTCACACGTGCTATCTCAGCTGACCGATGAGACTTGACACCTTTGTGAAACATCTGAAACAAACTTAGTGATCAGTTGAGAAACGGGTTATAATATCCAGAAACGCTATATTATATATTTTAAAATATTTGATTGTAACAGAGCCACGTGACGTCGAATAAGTTTATTTGTACAGCTGCAGACGTATGGGATATTGTTCCTATGTGTGAATATTCACGGATACATTCCTCGAACAAGGAAGCTGCCAAAATTTGTACATAAAACTTCGATGGGTCGTAATTATGATATTTGCATTTTGTTTTCATTCATTTGCTGTTGCACTGGATATAATCAGTTTTGTTCCTCTTGTTCCTTGTAGGTGTGTATATGTTACACTCAATGTGTAAAATGTGATCCACTCAGGCAATTTATAAAATGTCTAAATATTTAAGTAATATACAAATTGACTGAATCCAAGTCCAGACTGACTAACAATTTGTAAGAGGTTCAAAAGGGCTTAAAACATCACAATAGACTATTTATCCTAGTATTAGAGTGAGTGAGTGTGTTTGATTTTACCCCGCTTTTAGCACTGTTCCAGCAATAATCACTAGGCTACCCGACCGCCCCGCTAGTATTTGAAGCTACAACTATAGAAACGTACTTTGAATTTCGATTTATTTTAATCCTATCATTTTCAGTCACTGGGGGATGAAAATAAAACATAAAAATGTTTGGAATTCGTAATAACAATAACATAAATTGACCGATTCTCCGTCAATTTGTAAAATAAATGAATATTTAGGCGTTTAAAAAATTGCCTAAGTGAAACTTTATATATTTTGGCTAAACAATATACCCACAATGAAATACTATCAATAACATCGATACATGCGCTTACGAATGGCGCAGCACAGGTCGCGAACTAGTCTTGATTTCTTCTATATCATCCGGATACCCACAGGGGAAAAACAATAACAAAGGCAACAACCAGTCTCGGTAATTTGCTGTAGATCATTGCCCCTTTAAAATGGGAGGAAACCTACCATTGTATGTTTCTGGCACATCCAATGGACGCAACTCAACACAACGAATTGCGACAACTCAGACGACTGAGCCACAAGATGACTGTATGGGTAATTTGCAGAAAAAACGCGACATCGCGAGATCGCGACATTGGTCAAGTGTCGTGATCTCGCGTTCTCGTTTTTTTGAAAATAGTTACATATAAGTGTATAGGCAATTCGCACAAAAAAACGAGAACGCGAGATCGCGACACTGCGACACTTGACCAATGTCGCAATTTCGCGTTCTCGTGTTTTTGAAAATAAATACATATAACTGTAAAGGCAATCAGCACAAAGACACGAGAACGCGAGATCGCGACACTGCGACACTTGACCAATGTTGCAATTTCGCGTTCTCGTGTTTATGAAAATAGTTACATATAACAGTATAGGCAATCAGCACAAAAACACGAGAACGCGAGATCGCGACACTGCGGCACTTGACCAATGTCGCAATCTCGCGTTCTCGCGTTCTCGTGTTTTTGAAAATAAATACATATAACTGTAAAGGCAATCAGCACAAAAACACGAGAACGCGAGATCGCGACACTGCGACACTTGACCAATGTTGCAATTTCGCGTTCTCGTGTTTATGAAAATAGTTACATATAACAGTATAGGCAATCAGCACAAAAACACGAGAACGCGAGATCGCGACACTGCGACACTTGACCAATGTTGCAATTTCGCGTTCTCGTGTTTATGAAAATAGTTACATATAACAGTATAGGCAATCAGCACAAAAACACGAGAACGCGAGATCGCGACACTGCGGCACTTGACCATTGTCGCAATCTCGCGTTCTCGCGTTCTCGTGTTTTTGAAAATATATAAATTGCAGCCAAAGGACACTCTTCAGATCCATCTAAAAACTGTGTATCATCTGCATATTGATCTAATTTATACTCCATATCATTTATTGTTATTCCCTTTAAATATTTTTTTCATAAACAATTCAGTAAATGTTGTTTTGGAAACTGTCAAAAGCCTTTTCAAAATCAATAGGTAATGAAAGTCCTACCCTATTTTCTACTTCGCAGATTCTTACAAAAGTTTGCACATCGGTTTTTCGATTAATACCTCAATGAACCAAAAAGAATCCTTAAATGAATAATCTTATTTGTGTAAGTTCTATTTTCCATGTGACAAAAAGACTTGGACGGCTTTTCCCCTACTTCATAAAGCTGAATCCTACTTCTCATATCCCCTTCCCCTTCTTAGTTGTTCTAATTCTTTCTTATACTTTCATAAATCAGAAAAGCTTCTTTCACTTATTGATTGAAATTAATTTGTCATTGTTGCTTCTAATTCTAAAATGTTTTTTTCTCGAATATTTGTTTACATTTTTTTTTAAATATCCAGAAAAGATGAGAATGAAAGAGATTTCCCCTCTATTTTCATAAGGTGGGTTTCCCAAAATAGGGAATCACTGATGGAAATATGTAATTCAGAGTCTGTATAATTTCTGAGACTATTTTCATCAAGTGCGAAATCTGCATATACTGATTTCGTTTGAACAAAGTTTCTTTTCACAAGATCCGCCTGATGTTTGTTATATAAAAGGTATTGAATTTCCAGTAACCTCCACCCTTTTTTTGGATAAAGAATCTGACAAAGACATAGTGACTGGAGAGTGATCAGATTTATAGCCAGGAAAGATTGAGGTATTTAATGTTAAATAAAGAATATCACCTGAAACAAGAAATAAATCAAGTCTAGTATTCCCCATTCATTTTTCATTGTATTTTCATCTTCCTTACTTGTATGGATATCTTGTAAACAAATAAAAAACATTTGTTTACTTCGCCACAAGTTCATTATTCTTTAAACTACATCTTATTAGCCATTGACATAATAAATAGGTACATGTAATTTGTTTCTCTGTTGGTTGCCTACTGAATTGAATATATTTTTTGAAATATATAAAAACAAAAACAAGAAACACAAATATAGTACTAAATGGCAGTTTTTGTATCACGGCTAATTTATACAGAAATAACATTTGGAGAGATTTGTTGATAAGAACAAAGGGCTCCAGAATATTTTATGATAAACTCATAGCGACAACTAGCTTTCCTCTGATGTGTTATAAATGAGAAAATGAACTCAATCAAAGCATATTGTGGAATAATATTTTTACTAACTGTAAAATGTGTACAGATGATGTTAAACTAATCGATTTCCAGCTAAGATTCATAAATAGAGCTCTATATACCAAAAAGGAATTATCAAAAATTGAGTTATTTGATGATGACATATGCTCTTTTTGTATCTCTGAATCTTAAAAATGATACCATGTATATGTAGAATGTGTTTTTGTAAAGCAATTTTGTTTAGAAAATGAAGTGTACCTAAACTCGAAACTTTATTTATATTACCAGTAGTGATAAATTATTTGCTACAACAAAAAGAACTCCCTTTTCAACCAAATAACTCTTCTTGCAAAAACATGTTATTCACCAGTCAAGCATAAAGAAAACACCATTATAATATGACAGTCAATCCAATAGTCAATTAATATTACAATGCATTGTAAGGGAGTTTTTAAATCATCTTAAAGTATTATTGGGAGATAAAGAAAAGTTTTAAAGATATCTGGTTCCATTAAATATTATAAGTGAAACAACTGACGGCGGCATTTCATTGTCAGTTTTATGGTCAAGGCGATCTTGTAAAAAAATTCTTTTGATTTTGTAAGGTCGGCGAATCAGTGAACCAAACACAAGATATGTAAGGCCTAATGGATTAACCAAAGCAATAACTTAAGTATGCTAAATGATGGCCGATTGATTGCAAGTGTTTGTTCCTGTTTGTACTATGACTGCTTACCATAAAGCGGTCCATTAACATAATAATAGGCCAATTATATTGCGTATTTTTCTACACAACACAGGGACATGCTCAAAGTGCTGTTATAACCCTGGTCACTGGATCAGTGTGCACTGAAAATCATTCTCAGCTTCCTGGGGAGTATAAACCTAATCTGCCCGTTAGGCGCTAGAAAGTTAACATCTCATCCTACCGGGTACCCATTCACTGCTGGGTGAATAGCGGCACATTTGGAACAAAGCTATTTTTCCAAGGTGACACCACATGTGCTAGATGTACATGTGATTCTGTGTGGGATAAGACGTAGAAACTCTCAGGAGCCAAGCTGACGAAACGCGGCCACCCATCCAACTACTCTCCGCTAAACTTAACCTGAATTGTTACCTGACTATGTTGCACCACATAGTCCCAGCCGCACCATTGCATTACTGCAATTTGATCTTGTGAACCAGGACATCACATCCATTTCCGGTACCCCACTACGCTTCACTTTATCTCCATCGGTGTCCAGTTAATATGAAGAATTATTCTGAGATAAATACCGTCGCCTTATACCGAAGGGATTAAATTTGAAGTTCGCTGAACGTTTTCAAAGTATACAAAACGGAAGGTGCCAGATTCGAACCCGTCAGCGCGAGTGTGCACTGGGGGGTCATACATACATGGCTGGACGAACGAGTCTATGCATAGTCCAATCGAAATCGCGTAACGAACTATTCATCCGGTTTGTAAACAAAATGGATTTCAACGTGCAGATTTCGGTCGACTGCAGGGTTTGCAAAGCATGGGTATCGAAAACTGGGCGTCGACAGATATTTGGCAAATATTTTCATGTTTTTAGATAAGGTGCTCAAGTGATTTGATGCACTTCGCGAGGTAAGACCCGTTTTATTACAAATATAGATCTTGATTTATTTATCGATCAGATCGTCTTGACTTGGCGCCGCCATTTTGTTTGAAGGAAATGCAAGTGACATGAGAGGTGGAATCTGTTTGTTTAGTAGGAGGGACATAGAGGGGACAGCAGTCGTAATAGACACAAAATTAGTTCTGCAAGGGAGGAAACTGGACTGGACTAACAGTTAGTTATCTCCCTTACATTGTGTACCTCGGCAAGATGAGTTCTCCTATAGAACCGGGTACATTGTGATACGCTCGTCTGTACCCAATTGTATCAGTTAGAACGGTATATTAACATACCTCTTGAGCATAAATAAAATACAAAACGAATTATTGTTACGTTTTATTTTAACAAATGACATAAATAATTTTACAAAGGTTCATAAATAATAACAAGAAAGGCACGCTGAAAGCTTCGTGTTTAACTTGGAAGAAATTATTTATTTACACTGTAATTCTCTAATACTTCATTCGTTGAACACTGTAAAGCTTGCAACATGTATCCAGATACACAACAACGTATTGAGCGAGCGGGGGTGTGTGTGTGTGGGGGGGTGTGTGTGTGGGGGGGGGGGGGGTGTGGGAGTAAACGCCGCTTTCAACAGTATTTCAATCATAATGGCGTGTTAGCTTAGCTTTGGAGGATAGTCTGATTAGATACTTGTCGTTGACAGCTACCACTTTGGTGAAAACCATGGACACGGTTTGCTGACAATCTGGCATGACAAAGGGAGTTAACTCTACACAGCAAATTATCACTGTCTATAAAGTCAAACACGAACATTGGCCATCCCGCCTTCTATAGGTCATGACACCGAGTAACAGGATTTCTTAAAACCGTTAGACTGCCCCGTGGTCGAGTGGACAGTGCGTCTGACTGGAGAGCGGAGATCCCTGACCGTGTCATACCAAAAGACTTTAAATTATCTTGCCTGGCGGTCGGCATTAAGGGTACAAAACAAGGACTGGTCGGTTCGGAGTCAGTATACTGTCTCCGAGAGTGGTATCCATGTTAAACTGCGAAATGGAATCTCAGTGGGCTAGCACTTCAAAACCGGCCTTTGTCCGGACTAATATAAGCAGACACACACATTCATGCACGTCACTGTAAAAGTGCAATAATCTTGAACGCGACGTGAAGCCCCACCTTACAGATATGATAGACTCGTATCAAATAAACTATATCAACATCTATACATTCACCATAAACTCTGATTACGGTCATTGCTTGTAAGGTTTACGCTCATTTAAAGTAGTCCTCAGTGTAAATCGATAGTATTTTAAAATAAACTGGCACAGAAATAGAAAATCAAACCAATATTAAATATTATGATAAACTGAATATAAATATAGAGTCATAAATATAAAGCTCGTATTTGTGGGACTACACCCTGTTCTGAATGGTAGTCTGGTAGCCATGTTGTTAAAGCGTTCGACACGCATAAGCCCGGGTTCTATTCCCCACATGGGTACATTGTGTGAAACAAAGACGTAAGACTATAGTCATTCTAGGGACTGAAAAAGTTGTGCTTTTTAAACAGGAAATACATACTCAAGTGTGCCAGACCTTTGGTACACTCTCATAACAGCACCGACATCTGGTCATATATTTGGCAATTCTAGATGGGGATATTGTTAAATTGGAAAGCTCGTTAAGTAGGACAGGACTGACCCCAGTGAGATCTACAGAACAACAAAGGACGAGGTTGGTTACGGACTCCTTTTGGCCAACTGAAAATGTCACATTCTGATGCTGCGGGAAACTATATAAATATAGGTGTGAAAATCATAAGACATGTTTCAATGCCCGACAACAGGCTTTTTCTCTCCTACTCAAAGTTCAGGGCCATTAACAAAATACATAAGCATGGCTAAAAAGTTCAAAACAAGTGGACGTTTTTTTCTGAAACTAAAAATCGAAGTTTGGGCAAGTCCTCAACCCAAGATGAATGTTAGTGCTGTTTTTATCTCCCAATGAATAAAAGGTTTGGTCAACAGCAGAGGACGTAACGTGTACGCGAGACGGGAGACACGTGTATGCGTGACTAATTAGAGAACACTTTTCGCAAACCTGTTTGACACATTTCATCCTGGAACAAAGAAAATGAACAAAGTCTAACTCATATTCATATAACACATCTGATAACTTCTATGACAATTTCTGAACTTTAATAACAATTTCTAAACGTTTTTCTCCATTCCTAAATTATGCCGATCATGTTGGCCGAAAAAGATCCCGTATACCTCGTCCTCTCAGGATTACTGAAACAGTGTTATGAAGGCTGTCGGGATCATTTTTGAAAATAATCGCATGGTATCACAACTTATGAGCTTTCTCTGCAATTTCGTAACAATGTGGATCCATTACTAGGACTGTAAGGTCACAATAATAGTTACTGTACCATATAACCTATTCTGATATAACCCATCATAACATAACCCAGACAATGTATTAAATACACTGATCAAAAGATAGCAGGAAATACCGCATGTGTTACTCCCAGTGCTCGAGTTTTAGGCCTGAACTGCCTTATCTCGTAAAGCTAATTATTTCTGGATAAAGGTGTTCAAACGACACTGGACCTAACTCTGGATTTATGTATAGCATTCTGATTTCATTTCAGCTGTGTTTCGAAAATTGGGACCAAGGTAATGGTTACGCTCAGTAGTTGATACTGCATGGCAAGAAAGGCTGTTAAAATAATGAGCATTTGTGTCACCCTCGATTATCCAGTGTACCATATCTGCCCTGGATTCATTCGGCAGTATAGCCTCGTTTCGGAATTGACGTCACCACCCCAATCTCCTTTATCGCTATTTGGTATAAACAGATTGGACCGCTATTTTTAGCATCATGTAATGTGAGTCAGGCTATTGTAACGAATAGGTCCAGAATATGTGTTCGTTTCTCTCTGTATGTACCTATATTTCAGGATAATGTTTTTTGAAATATTCATATAATATTTCTACCATCATGCGTGTTTTAACATTGCTGGAATTTTTAGATCAACATCTCATTGGTAATTGCGCTGCACATGAAACAAAAAGAAATCTGGGAAACTGGTAAAAGAATTCTATAATTTAAATTCAAATCCGATAGGTTTGAAGTTGTCGGACAATATATGTCGGATTCTGTGTCACTTCTGAATGGTCAATCCTGTTGTTTGATTGACAGGATACTCCCTATAAGAAGTAAAATATATTTTTGGCATTGGGCAACGTGAAGGCTGATTCAATAATAACCATGCAGCCGTTGACTTAACAACTTGGGTCAGACAATAAACGGATCAATGATCCCTTTCCGTAGAGACGAAAACAAACCGATATGTTTAAAAAGGTTTGGTTGGACCATCAGTGCCGTGTAACCATATCTTCTACGAATATCCTCCAAAGCCGTATCTTTTCCATATCTTCTTTTACACGTAACCGCACTCAACCGTTTCACAATTTCATAACCACCCTGTTTCGGAAACAACATGGCGGGCGTGCAACAAGATGGAGCCGAGGTGACTTGGTACGTCTGCACAGACACCCTGCGCAGCTCCATTAAGTTGACACGCCCAACGAACAGCGCCACAAGACCGCAATACAGAACACAAGCAAACCACATCATCCGAATATTATGTCTAGTCCACTGTAGAATAAAGTGCGCGTATAAAATAGTCATCAGTGTTCCGAATACGAAACTAACTGATATCAACTCTGGAATGCGTTCCCATTCGCCATTGATGTATCCTAGCAACCGTTCCGGGTGGTAGAATTTTACATACGTCACATTTCGTGGTAACACTTTTGGTGAAAACTCCGACAAGGCTTTTTGTTCGATATGGCTGTCAATGGTTCGTTCTAAAACTGGAATCAGGTCTTTGTGGGGATAACCGTCATCCTCCACCAAGAATGCATATAATGCGTTTCGTTTCAGAGTCTCTTCCAAACAGAAGATATAGTCCCGTTTCTCTTTTTCGAAAATGTCGATTTTGGTATCCTGTTTCAGTTGATACATGTGAAAAGTTGGAAGGAGGATTTTCAAAGGCTTCAGTTCGTCATAAGTTTCCGGATGGTCATCGACGTTACAGACAAACAACCCGTATTTCAGTTTCGAATGTTTGGCTGTGCTATTCAACAGACCTAGCAGTCGTCCGACAACCTGAGTAAGATACTGAGGCCTGTAGCCGCCCTTGCGGTGCCGATTTCGCGAAACCGTTATCACAGTAATACCCACGTCCATATCCTCAGAATGTAACGAAGGCCCCGATTGGCTGTTTTGAATCACAGACTCGTTGTACTTCTTGATGATTTGTCCATTTTCGACCAATCGCTTGTCGTTTTCAGTCATCAGGTGCGTTTCTTCTTCGTCTGCATCGTGCAAACGCAGGTGGTACAAGGAATGGCGAAGGTTGACGCATATTAGAGGGAGGAAAACGAGAAATGTAAGAGCGTACAAAAGAATGATCTGTTTAGGAACGATGTCCCCACATTTTGTGCACCACGGGCAGCATATCATACCGCCACACCACCTGGAAGAAAACAAACAATAAATATAAGTAAACATCCATCTTACATGAACAATGTCACACCTTTTCCTAAAATTTCAATTCAGTAGACATATATCTGTAACATAGGTACATGGGGTATACGAGTGTAGCACTTCATAGGATCTTAAAACATTATCAAGATATAGGTACAATACATATATTGGATTGACTGATATATTATAAGGGGCGGTCGGGTAACCAAGTGGTTAAAGCGTTCGATCGTCGCGCCGAAGACCGGGGTTCGATTCCGGACATGGGTACGATGTGTGAAGCCCATTTCTGGAGTCCCCCGCCGTGATATTGCTGGAATATTGCTGTAATATGTAATATGTGGACTGTAATAAAAAGGGGGCTGTCTGTATTCCGGCAGGGTGTCAATATATCTTTGTATAGTCTGGTAACCATACCCCTTTGGTTACCTGATCTTGTAAATGTAAAACGTCAACGCAAGAGAGTAATCAGTCGAGAAAGTTCCATTGGCGTTACAGGCAAAATAGTTGTGAAAATTATCGGAATGAATCATTGAAAATCAGTGATGACACCAGGTGTTCACGAAATGAATAAGCGGTACCGATGAACTACTTAGCAAGACCGGTTTACATTGTTCGGATAATTGATGCATGTACGTGGATTGCATTCTCTATAAGTTATATAATTAGTAAGCTCATTACAATCCGATCCTTACTCCTGCTCCTTATGTTTCTTATACCTCTTCTTATACTATCGGGCCGCCTCCGTGGTCTTGTGGTAGAGCGTCCGCCCGGAGAGCGGAAGGTCCGTGGTTCGATCCCCGGCCGCGTCATACCAAAAGACGTTTTTAAGATGGTACTTGTTAGCGATCGGCATTAAGGGGCTAAAACAAGGACTGGTCGGCTCGTAGTCAGTATACTCATATATTCATGTTAAACTGCGGCATGGTATCTCAGTGAGCTAGCACTATAAATCGGCATCAGTCCGGATTAGTACAAGCAGCCACGCAAACACGTGCATGCATGTCGCTATATAAGTGCAATAATCTTGGACGCGACGTTAAACCCAATTTCACTTCACCTCACATCTTATACTATCTTCATAGATGGTCAGCTCTGAGTTTCAATGAAGAATGCGTGGGTTCTTCTTGAGCAAACCAGATGTCAGCTTTCTAAAACGATTTATCCCCATTTCTGAACCGCTTTCATTTTAAAATTCCGATCTTAGGAAAAGAAAACAGAACCCATTTGGGTGACTATGCCGTGGCGCTCAGAAACGACTGGGTGAATGAAAGAACAACATTTTAAGAGCGTGGCTTTGTATTTTTGTACTCGAAAGCCCCTGATTATATGTTTTCGAAAACAGAAATGAGCTGTAAATGCTTGTCTCAATGCTTCGCACACTCGTTTCATTGTCACCCTGATGGATAATCGAACCAGGGCCTTCGGCGTTACGAGCGAACACTTTATCCACCGGGCTACCCCACCGCCAACTGCTACCATGACTACGATCTGCTGAAAGGTCCATATCGCATCATGTAAGGATTGTGACAGTCAGTTACATGTTTTGTTGAAGCCATGGGTGGTTATCAAAAAGACATTCATGTAAACTATTTAAAAAAGTTCTTGCACGTCAAGAAACATTGAATGATAATGGAGGACAACATTAGCCAACACAAAACCTTTCCAAAACTGTCCTAGCATATTCTACGTTGCATTTATGGCTGTGTCAAGGTCACAGGGAAGGGGGCTAACTCAAAATAAATATAATTTTTACATTGCATTAATATTGTACGTCCTAAGCTTCCAACATTTTGAGTGAGTGAGTGAGTGAGTGAGTTGGGTTTAACGTCGCTTTTAACATTATTCCAGTTATATCACGGCGTGTCAGCTTAATGTGGAAGGAAAGCCCGAAGTGATGCAGGAATTAGACGTTTACCACTTCGGTGAAACCCACGAGAACGGGTATGGTGCTGACAAACCTAGAAACATAATTGGGGCGAACCGGGATTCTAACCCACAATCATAGGTTTCTGGTGTGCCCAAGGGACGCAACTCTGCACAGCAAATCGCGGCGCCTTAGATGACTGGGCTACCCCTGCCCCTCCAACATTTTGAGTGAGGAATTACGTTGTACCGCTTTGAACAGCATTTCAGCTACATCAAGGCGTGTCAACTTGATGTGGGAGGAAATTCCGATGGGATGCAGGTCTTAGATGATGACCACTTTATCTAGACGGATACGGAGCTGGCAAACCGTGATTATATTCAGAGAAAATCTGGGATTCGAACCCAGGAACAGAGGATCATGGCATTGCGAAAGGACACAACGACTTTGACAACAAGACGTGGCCAAAACGTAGAAATAATACCCCGTGAAGACCTGGGTTAGAATCAATCCTTAGCTACCTTGTCGCAAACGTAACAGGATCGGGTGGTAAGGCTCGCTGAATTGGTTGATGCATGTCATCGTAAACCAGTTACGTAGATCTATGCTCATGATATCAATCACTAAAATGTCTGGTCATGACTATTTACAGAAAAAACGCTGGATGAATACAAATAATTCGCGGAACAATTCGCGTTTGGAATTCGTGTAATTACTGTTGGAAAAATCACCAATGATTTTGTGTATAATCGCGGAACAATTTGCGTTTGGAATTTGTGTAATTACTATTGGAAAAATCACCAATGATTTAGTGTATAATTGCGGAACAATTTGCGTTTGGAATTCGTGTAATTACTGTTGGAAAAATCACCAATGATTTAGTGTATAATCGCGGAACAATTTGCGTTTGGAATTCGTGTAATTATTATTGGAAACATAACCAATGATTTAGTGTATATTATACAATGACATGTATAAATGCTTCAAAAAGGGTACTGCGCTCTCCTTCACCCTTACCGGGCCTCCTCTCTGGGCATGCGTAAGAGAAGTTCAGACTCTGAACCAAACTCCCTTGTCCCATCCCTGAAACTAACCCACACTCGCCGAGGCCATCTATCAGCTTCTGACGAACACTTCAAGGGTTAAAATGTGGACCATATCTATTTCCGTCGTCTCAATGTGGGCGATAAGGAATGTGTCTATAAACTACTCAATATTTGCTCAGGACTGTCATCTCTAGTCACAAGTGTAGTCCTTAGCAACCGTTGAGTAGTATATGTCAGAAGGACATGCTGCAGCTCCCCCGACATTGTTATACAGACAAATACATTCTCAAAAGCCACACATCTTAAAATCTCTCTCTCTCTCTCTCTCACTACTCCATCATTCATAGGGATGTTTTTATCTTTCCATGAGGCACAAAACTGATTCTCATTATGTCTTGTGTATATGTAAATAGAATGCCATATATGATTATCCCCATCACAATTGTGTAGTATATATACACCATGGTACTATTCAACATTATACCTATTTGTAACATAATCGTACATAGATGATTCGCTCGTCGCACCGGAGACCCGGGTTCTATTCCCGACATGGGTACAATGTGTGAAGCCCATTTCTGGTGTCCCCCGCCGTGAAAAAGCTGGAATATTGCTAAAAGCGGCGTACAACCATACTCACTCGCTCACATACATCGATGATGATGTATATTTTCTGGCTAGTAATTATAACGTAAATATTTGCAATCATACAGAGAAGAGAATTTATGAATGTTAGCTTCCTCATTACTCCAAAACATTGTGTTCCTCATAAAAAAAGAAGTTGACATCCATAAATTCTCTTCCTTATGTGTATCGCTTCTAAATACCTTTCAAAGATTTGCAATCATACTATTTACTCACATGCGCGCCATCGGATGCTGAACGAACTATCTGTTCGTGTGACCAGCAGCTCTAGCAGAACTTATTTCCATGGAAATATACCTCAAATCCCTATTGTGATGAGTGTATCCTCGTGGGCTACCTTACAGTGTAAAATATTGCTTAACGACTCGTTATCATCTCGAAACCAGGTCAGGTCCCTGAGATTATACTGTGTACTCAACGACTTGACTACAGTGTGGCAATCAATGTAAACTCATGCTGTTACATTAGATACAGCTGATGTGCTTCTGTCCGCATGGTTTGGTGTATAATCTTACATGTACACGTGCTTCTGAACATTTTAACGACAAAAAAGCTTGTTGAAAGTAACGCTTTACCCGAGTAACAAACGAACAGAAGCTCACCTACACCAGAAGTCGAAAACGGACGTTTTGAAGATGTTTCTTTGGTTTGGTTTGTTGTTTAACGCCGCACTTAGAATATATTCCAGCTGCATGACGGCGGCCTGTAAATAATCGTGTCTGGACCAGACAATCCAGTGATTGACATCATGAGCATCGATCCACGCAATTAGGATACGATGACATGCATCAACCAAGCCAGCGAGCCTGACCACTCGATCCTGTTAATCGCCTCTTCAACAAGCATAGTCGCCTTTTACAGCAAGCATGGGTTACTGAAGGCCTATTCTACCCCGGATCTTCACTGGTCGTATTGATGGGATGAATGGCTGTTTTGTTTTGAATATATCCTACCAAACTCAAGGATATAATGATCTTGGTTATTCTTTGCCGTCTTTTTCTGATCTCATCACAAATTTTATTTTCAGATGTGCTTTATCCTTCATAATATTAAAGTCATAATTTCCCAATAACTGATAAATAAACTTGAAATGTGTAGGAATTTATGTTGCAGCTTATAAATGTTAAATAGTGTAGACTGGTGATAACTGCATGTGAAGTTTCAGCTACGATGGTTCAGAAGTTTCTGAGGGTAAGTTATAGAGCCAAAAATGTATATTGAGAGAATTTAATAGGATGTCAAAACGCAAAGTTAAAAAGCACAATATAAAGTATAAAAAAAACCCAGAACATATGTCTTTAGTCCCACTGGTGACTTATTTACGACATATACCGTTATTGTGGACACTCATAGTCGCGTTATGGCCATAACTAGAATCTTCAATATGGCTTCCGCGGAGGCCATATTGAATATCTGATTAAAACCTATTCAACAAATTCTGGTGTCATCATTGGTGGGAATAAGATGTCAAATTTCAGCGACATTGATACTCTTGTTTCTGAGGAGATGATGTTTACAGGTATTGGGTGTAATGCCTATCACAAACACCCTTTTCATAACGTGTCTTAATGTTTCCAAAATATACATTCGACAGAAGGATCTTATGTGAGGTGAGGTGAAATGGCGTTTAACGTCGCGTCCAAGATTATTGCACTTATATAGCGACGTGCATGCACGTGTATGTGTGTGTGTGGCTGCTTGTACTAGTCCGAAGGATGCCGATTTATAGTGCCAGCTCACTGAGATACCATGCCGCAGTTTAACATGAATACCCCACTCAGACACAGTATACTGACTCCGAGCCGACCAGTCCTTGTTTTAGCCCCTTAATGCCGAGGGCCAGACAGGGCAACAACAAGAACCATCTTTTAACGTCTTTTGGTATGACGCGGTCGGGGATCGAACCCCGGACCTTCCGCTCTCCGGGCGGACGCTCTACCATTAGACCACGGAGGCGGTGAAGGATCTTATGAATATACTGTGCATTTTTGAAAGCAATATGTCCGATGTTACGGAGAAGAGGTAGGGGCGAAGTCTGTGATGGTCACCAAATGAGCTGTGGCGGTGGCTATTTGGGATTTTAAAAAAATGAAGATTGAAGATCTAGCCATGGAAATGAAGAGCTTGTTCTCTGAAAATGATTTTGCTGTGTATTTTAATTCATGAGAAAGAGTTTCAGTGCCAGCTGACAGGCACAGGCGGGCGATGACTCATGACAAAAACACACATGACACATTGTTCATGTCAAGGTGAGCTAACAGAAATTTGTTATTTACATGATAAGCATTGGCGTATTTCATATCCTCTTCGGGCCAAATAAATATATCAAATGTCTATCTGGGTATGGTAATACGTTTACAGTATTCACATGCATGACAAGGTAATACAGCTGTTGTCATGTTATCTAAAACCTTTGCTTTATCGACGTTGCATATCGATTTCGGGGGAAGTGTCGGCTCTTATATGTTGTAATTCTCTTTATGTCACTGTTTACCTACTTTTGTTTATGGCATTGTCTACTCTACGTATTAAGGTCCAAGTCACTATCGTCATGAGCTGATACCAAAGGATTAATCAGGCTTATAGGCGTGCAATCTGTTTCGACGAGCATTGTTTTTTTTTTTGCTTAACGCTGTATTTTAGCAATATGACGGCGGTCTGGACCAGACAGTCCATTGATTGACATCATGAGCATCGATCTACGCAAATGAGATACGATGACATGCATCAACCAAGTCAGCGAGCCTGACCACCCGATCCCGTTAGAGGCCTCTAAAGACAAACATATTCGCCTATAACGGCAAGCATGCGCTGCTGAAGACCTATTCTACCCCGGATTTCACGGGTATCGCCTAGCAACTGTAAGCTAAGCAACTGTTATCTGAGGAATGGTTGTCCGATCTGCTATATAACTGTGTATGTTGTTTGTTATTTAACGCCACAGCCCAGGAACGTTCCAGGTCTGCCACGCCGGCCTGTCAATAATCGAGTCTGGGCCAGACAAGCCAGTGATTGATATTATGAGCAAACACAACGCCGTCGGGTTACGAGCCACAAAACCGATCTGTTCTAGTAACCTCGCACACCTTCCCGCGGAGTTGCCATGCGAACAGGGATGACGTGCGGACAAATAACGTATCTGCTTTGAAAAGAAAAAGTCACCTTATCGTCCTGAGGTCACTGTGTAGATGGAGTTACGTCCCTTAGGGGCCGACCAGTTGAAATTCTGGAGGGTTGCTGGGATTTTATCCAAAATAAATTGTCCCAGAAAATTCTTGAAAAAAAAATTAATGGGTCAGGCTATTAAAAAAAGAACATGTCTGCCACAAAAAAACCCCCAAAACCCAACATTGTTGCAAGATGACTTTCTTAACCAAAAATATTCAGGCGTATGGTCATAATATAAAAATATGTGCTTTTGCAGCTGTAACTGAAACAATATCTAATCTCCAGATAAAATTCCCATCCCGATCACCCCAGAATAGCATATGGTTGGTCCCTTTGGTGTACGACCCATGAAGATCCAGGGTAAAATAGGTCTTCAGCAACCCATGCTTGCCGTAAAAGGTGACTATATAAAAAAAATAAATTATGCTTGTCGTAAGAGGCGACTAACGGGTGGTCAGGCTCGCTGACTTGGTTGATGCATGTCATCGATCCCAATTGCGTGGATCGATGCTTATGATGTCAATCACTGGATTGTCTGGTCCAGACTCGAATATGTACAGACTGTTGCCGTATAGCTTGAATATCGCTGAGTGCGGCGTTAAACAACAAACAGGGGCCGTTACATCTCAAGATATCCACTGGGATATAGAAGTAGCTGAAATATTTTCAAATTTTTCCTAGTTATTTTGAAAAAAAAAACCTGAACAATTTCTTCATTTTGTTGAGTCTGGGACTATGTCATGATGTCAATTACTAGACTGTCTGGCCAAGACTTGATGACTTACAAACCGCCGTCATATAGCTGGAATATTGCTGAGTGCGGTGTTAAACAACAAACGAGCACCAAACCCTTAGGTTTAACAGTATCGTGAGTACGAAACCGGCATTCTTACAGGTTATGGCCTGTTTGCACTATACTCGTGGTTTCAGCTAAGTGTTAAACGTGTAAGACCTGCATCAATGATAGTGATCTGTGTGACGAGCGAACGTTTCCTGAACACAATGCGACACTGGACTTGGACCCGGTATTTGACCTCTGGATTACTGCATAGACTGTGTATATACTTGAAACTATGTTTGACCTCGACCTACAGTACATGCATGAATTCATTCGTCACCACTCGACCCTTTCCGTAACCCGCAAGAAGACTCGTCCCCCTATCGATAAATGTTATGTGCAAAAATACGACAAATCAATCAAAATGCGCGTATGATTTCAAGTTCTTCGTCAAAGAATCCCTCAGAAATAATTTCTAATTTTACATATGTCTTGCATCTAAAAATATATCCAAGTCACAGTTAAATGTGTTCTATCATACTGTATAATTCCGCATGTTCCGATGTGCTTTAAATTGCACCTGAACTATATATAATATATGGGGAAATATATGTGAACCATTACGCAACGAGTTGACAATTGTGTTGGGTATGCCCGTTTGCGCTCAGACGGAACCCGGTCGCAAAAATGGCCACGAGAGAGGCACGAGTCGCTTTTCGGCTTGTCACGGAATAACACGAGTTGGTCACGAATGCCGTGTAATATCCTGAAGACACTTACAGTTGGTGCAATGGCGCTGGAGAAGTCGCTACAGAGGTTAAGCGTTGGCTTGTCACGTATGAGACCCGGGTTCGATTTCCCTACATGATATTCCATAAATTGATTGTATATCCTTTCCATTGATATAAAAAAAGTCTTTGAGTTTAAGACAAACATTTAACGCCCCGGCGATGTTACAACAATATATAGTAACAATGGGTGGTTGAGGCCGGAGATTGTCTTTGAGAGTGGCATGTGCTTATCAGCTTGTAGAGGGACCATCCCCAAACGCCAAAACATTTCTTCATGTCACTATCCCTGCATCGTCAAAGAAGTATTATCAATATTATTTGAGTGTCCAATCGGGACAGGTCAAAGGGAAAACATTTAGCCCAGTCGTCTAAGGCGCCGCGATTGTCTGTGCAGAATTGCGTCCCTTGGGCACGCCAGGGTTCGGGTCCCGGTTCGCCCCGATTATGTTTCTAGGTTTGTCAGCACCATACCCGTGCTCATGGGTTTCACCGAAGTGGTAAACGTCTGAGACCTGCATTACTTCGTGCTTTCCTCCCACATTAAGCTGACACGCCGCGATATAACGGGAATAGTGTTAAAAGCGCCGTTAAACCCAACTCACTCACTCATCTCAACGCTAGGTTGTTGTATTACAGTAGCGGCACCATACACCCCCCCCCCCCCCCCCCACCCCCCACCCACACACACACACACCCCCCGCCAACACACACACACACACACACACACACACACACACACACACACACACCCCTACCTTTCTCTAATAAAGCAAGTCTAGATTTATCTCAGGTTCTTCCATCTCACTGGGACTCCTTTTCAATTTATATGTACTTGCCTGTTCTTTTATATATTTTCAGAGACTAAACGTTAGTCTAGACCTAGAACACCCCCAGAACAACAGGTTCCAGTGTTGGAGAGCACTGAGCTCGCGTTCGTGCAGCAGGAACAAAGTTTTGTTGTCTAATGGCGATACATACATTTACTGTATACTAAACCCTATCAGTGTGCCTTTCAATGTTCGGGCTGTATGCAATATTTCAGTTCCTCAGTCCCCGTGGAGTTTCCGTGAAGCAGTTTCAAAATTAGATTTATTTATGTGTTTCTCCATAATGCTTGGTACGTTCATAAAACACTTGAACGGAATTAACTCCTTTTCCTGGTGTAGGTTACCGTATTGTCTCTGAGAGACACACGGTACATTTGCAGGAAACGGTCATTATAAAATATCAACATATCACAGTATAAAATAGGAAATGGTTTACTATGAGACCCGGCGTGCAATAGAGACCTGGCTTCTATGTTTTTTAACAGCGTATATATGACCCGGCGTCAATTAGAAGCGTGTATTGGAGTGTAGATGAAATATAGTTACCTTATCTCCGTATTCGCTACACTTAATAAATTATATATATTGACATAGCTACATCAGGCCAAACAGGTCGCAAATACTTCATGTTCGTCATAAAAGTCAATCAGTTGATAAAATCGTCTCGCGGGTGGGGGTGGGTGGGTGTGGAGTACGGGTGGCCCAGTCGTCTAAGGCGCCGCAATTCGCTGTGCAGAGTTGCGTCCCTTGGGCACGCCAGAAACCTAGGATTATTGGTTCGAATCCCAGTTCGCCCCGATTATGTTTCTAGGTTTGTCAGCACAATACCCGTGCTCGTGGGTTTCACCGAAGTGGTAAACGTCTGAGACCTGCATCTCCTCGGGCTTTCCTCCCACATTAAGCTGGCACGCCGTGATATAACTGGAATACTGTTAAAAGCGGCGTTAAACACAACTCACTCACTCACCCAGCCAAGGACTATTATTTGTGCGGTGACAAGGCTGCGAATTCAGACATTACCCTCATTGCTGTGGCCTTGACACCGTTATGTACAGAAAGCTTACCGCCAGTGCAATGACTTCGTGACAAAGGAAATCGACAGTAGATTCGCTAAGATCAGTGACTGAAGTATTATGAATGGAGGTGCCATACATGTTATGTGGAATTGAATACTTATTATTATTGATTTAAATAATTATGTACTGTATCTAATGCTTTGTGGTTATACGAAATAATATAAGATCTTTTTTGCGTGTAGTTCTCAGTAATATTCCGATCACTATGCAATTCGTCTGTTCATCGTCTGATATGTTGTTTTTTAACAAATACAAATGATGTCTAGGGACACGTATTTTTTAGCAGCCGAGTCTGATAATAAATTATGAGCAGGGGGTCCTTAGTGGTTGGTGGCCCGGCGTCTAGAATACCGCGTATAATCGAGGAAATACGGTAGGTCTGGCGCGGGGGTTGCTTCATGTCCTTGGCACACCCATCAACATTTACATCACTGTCATAACACATTGACACTCGGTTACAAGCGATTCAGACAGTGGCCTTTAAATGGACACAACCGGTCCCCGTTATTACGCGGACGGCGATTCTCAAACTGCATTCGCTTATACGACATGTGTTGTTACATTTCTATAAACAGTCACAGCTTGCCATGATCAACGCAGCTGGCGTACTCGCTATTGTGCGTTACGCTTCACCTGACGTGAGCGTTATAGCGAGCAGGGGCACATGTTTAACAGAGGTTATCTGTCTGGCTGCCTCCGACGGACGCAAGACGGAATATAAGTTGTCAATTTCAATTGCACGGCGTGGTTGATAGGCGCGAGTTTGTGGAAGCAGTATCATGAGCATCGCAGTCACGTGACCTCATACGCTAAATGTAATGATGGTATCTATTTATACGGTTATATTTATGACGCTTGTGTTTAAATGAAATCAATGATGGTAAGATCTCACGAAAATAGGACACACGGCGTAATAGGGCTCAGGCTGTTGCATACTTCACTCTGACAACATGAAATCGATCACTACTCACGCCTCTGTTGTCGTCTATGACGTCCGCTGACTGGAATGAAAGCCGGATGCACAAATGGCCGTGCCAACCTGCTCACGCAGGACTTAGTCGGTTCCTTTCGTACTCAATCTTCGTGATCTCGCATCATCACAATATGGAGATTCAGAGACCCCGGATGAAAAGCGACTGCGGGAAGATGCGGTTTCCATGGAAACGTTGAATCGACGGATAGTTTGCGGTTATATTCACCCAAGTTGTGTTGCTCGGCTACATCTGGTCTACACACGGTCGATGTCTCAAACATGTATAAGCAGCTGCCGGAGGTGTACATGATGTGTGTGCAGCATAGTTGGAGTGCTATTTAAAACGGACGTGTTCATTATAATGTTTATATAGAATCCGACTGACATTTTGACAGATATTTCCTCAACAAAAAGTGCCAGGAACATTTGTAGCATATTCACAGTACATACACAATACACATTCGGCATTATTATTTTTTTTAAGTAAATTAATTTTCCCGTTTTCCATCTGCTCTAAATTTATATTTTATAAATTTAGAGCAGATGGAATACGGGAAAATTAAAGGACGAACAAGTAAAAAACTGAGCTCGCCAAAAACGGTCATATCAAACTTTATGAAAACAAACACTCATGCACGCATTAAGACATAATTGCAGTTATAGAGATATTTTCAGCGTGGACACGCTGGCACTGAGGCGATATGTTCTCGACATATATTACATAGTACAAGTCTATTAAAAATAAAAATTCTATGACTAACGGATACACATATACACTTATATTGAACATATACAATATTAATGGAAGTAGGGCGTTTCAACTTTTGTCACCAAGCTACACCCCTCACACTCTATACCAATACAGTATAGCCCAGCGCAGATATTGTACCATGCAACCTGTAGCCCTCACGAACCCTATTGTAACCTTTAACAACCTCAGGGTCAGTGAGTGGTATTATCTACGCCACTTTCCAGCCATATCACTTCCTGTCACATCAGCCATGTCGTGTAGAAACGATCCCGGATCTTAGACGTGACGAGCGAACGCCTGTGCCACTGCCCGCACCCCCCCCCCCCCCCCCCCCCCCCCCCCCCCGTCACACCGAAGGCCCGGGTTCGATTCCCCACATGGATACACTGCGTGGAGCCCATTTCTCGTGTCCCCTGCTCCGATGTTTCTGGAATATTGCTAAAGGCGGCGTAAAACTATACACACTCATTCCCTCTTCTCAGAAAAGCCAACGAATCCGCAATTGGTCATTCTTACCTCCTCATTAACCGATGCATCTCGAATCCTGATCACCTGATCGTTTTCACCTTGTCACACAACCATCCAATCAAAATGCTTCTTCGATCTCCTCGTTATACACCTGGGTAGGTGTGCGAGTTAAAACATCAACGGGAGTTCCGAGAGCCTCGCTTTGGACCTAGGCAGTGCAAGGAGCAGTAAAGGGCATTTTAAGGGCCCATTTTAACCCACAGGATTTGCATAATGGAAGATTTGAAGTTAACACTTTGAAATCGTAATGGATGTCATATTAATGAGAATTAAACTTTGTTCATTTCAACACTTGACTGTTTTGAATATTAACAAGATTGTTATATTGGCAAGGTGTCGGCAAGGCTAATTTTAGAGATTTACAGGAAACATTTCAACTATTTGAACACGGAGTCTGTGACTCAGAATGATTATGTACATGTGTTCTTGAATATCGAAAAATCGAAAGCGCTGTGACCCTTACACGTTTCACGGCATTCGTGACCAACTCGTGTTATTCCGGGACAGGTTACGGAAAGGGGCGAGTGGTGACGAATGGTGACACGGATCTCCATTCGGCTTGTCCCGGAGTGGCACGATTTTGACCCGAATAGAAAACATCCCTTAGCGGTACCAAGGCGTTAAACCTTTCACACCTACATGAGATTAATTATACATTTGGGTCACGGGTGGCCGAGTCTAACAGAGTTGCGTCCCTTGGACGTGCCAGAAGCCTAGGATCATGAAATCAAATGCTTGAAAATTATGTTTCTTGGCTTGTCAGCACCATACCTGTTTATAGGTATCCACAAATGGCAACTGTCTTAGAACTGTATCAGTTTTAGCGTTCACGCAGATACACCTAACCGAGATAATACTAGAATACTGATCAAAGCGGTGAAAAACCAAACTCAGTCTAGGGGTGTGTGGGGACGGGTTTCCTTCATACTGATATCGATCAATTTATATTTTTTTAGTCAATATCAGAATAAATGTGTTATCCCGTGTTTTGTGTATGTATTATCAGGTGTTTCGAAACATACATATATCAGTAAGTCAATATGACATTGTTAAATGGCTCACCTCTTGAGGCGTGTTGTCATCTGTATACCGCACTGCTGCTGTCTCCCTAGCCATGGGTATTATGTCATACTCGTGGGTTGACAACAAAGGAGAAGGATTAGCATCCTCTGTGACCACATATGATTAGAAATATCATCTGCTTCAGATGTTGGTTATTACGGTGGAAGAACGCGTGCTTCTGCGAGGCGGGCGTGACTTTAGTTTTAGAAGCTGTGTTGACCTGTCTTACAGTTTAAGCTATGTGATTTAATGCGCACCTTCTGCACACAATGCCTGCCCCATTGTTAAACCGCCAGGTATATCGCATGAACGATTATTTGTTACTCGTAGTCGGGAAATGTTGTTTGTATGATTGCTGTTCTTTGTTTGTTTGTTGTTGAGGCCACATTCAGCCACAGTGAATGCGAATAAATTTTGTCAGCGCCACAAAATCCAGTGCTTGGATTACGTGTAATTACAATTAAATGCTTTCATCCCAGTCAATGAGGTGAGGTGAAATGGGGTTTAACGTCGCGTTCAAGATTATTGCACTTATATAGCGACGTGCATGTACGCGTGTGTGTTTGTGTGGCTGCTTGTACTAGTCCGGACAGATGCCGACTAGCTAGCTCGTTGAGATACCATGCCGCAGTTTAACATGAATACCCCACTCAAACACTGATTCAGTATACTGATTCCGAGCCGACCAGTCCTTGTTTTAGCCCCTTAATGCCGAGCGCCAGACAGGATAACAACAAGTACCATCTTTTAACGTCTTTTGGTATGACGCGGTCGGGGATCGAACCCCGGACCTTCCGCTCTCCGGATCCCGGCGGACGCTCTACCACTAGGTCACAGAGGCGGTCCCCCCAGTCAATGAGACCGAGCACCAGATCCATAGCCTCTTACGAAAAGCTTTTGCTGAGATAATCTGTTCCAATCCGGAAACCCGACGGGATTCCTGATTGTATCTTCTAAATATCGCGATGATGATGATGATGATGATGATGATGATTATAATGATGATGACGACGACGACGAGTCAATGAACGGTATTTCAGTTATAAACTGAAGAAAACACACTTTTGGGTCATGAATAATTTTCGGGATATCATTATCAAATTCACTTAAAAAATACCCCCACCCCAAAGAAAAAGCGAGTGAGTATGGTTTTACGCCGCTTTATCACGGCGGGGGACACCAGAAATAGGCTCCACACATTGTACCCATGTCGGGATTCGAACGCGGGGTTTTGGCTAAACGAGCGAACGCTTTAACCGCTAGGCTACCCGACAGCCCCCAAAACGAAAAAAAATATATTCATGATCCTTAGCTGTTTTTGTTCAGTTGTGGACGTTTACCACGAGGGTACTATGACGCTTTCAAATCCGGGATCAGACCCAGGTGGAGTGAGTTCAGATTAAACACGCATCATACCGTTACCACCCGTGAAGATCCGGGGTGAGAACCCATGCTTGCCGTTAAACGCGTCTATGCTTGTCGTAAGAGGCGACTAACGGGATCGGGTGGTCAGGGTCGCTGACTTGGTTGATGCATGTAATCGTATCCCAATTGCGTGGATCGATGCTCATGATGTCAATCACTGGATTTAATTGAGGACGATTGCCATGCTTTACTCAACTGTCCTTTATATACAGATGAATGAACGTGTCTAGTTAACAATTGAAACGTAATTAACTTTCAGATAACCACGGTGTCTACTAACGGCCCCAAACCTGCTTTTCTATACTCAAAAGTTGTAATGTAAAGACATGTAATTATGTAGAAATAAATTCCGTGTGGAATTCAAAGGGCTGAATTAATGTAATGTTTTTGTGCATGATTTATGTTTGTGGGGATGTCAGTCCCAGTCGTCTAAGGCGCCGCGATTCGCTGTGCAGAGTTGCGTCCCTTGGGCACGCCAGAAACCTATGATTGGGCGTTCGAATCCCGGTTCGCCCCGATTATGTTTCTAGGTTTGTCAGCACCATACCCGTGCTCGTGGGTTTCACCGAAGTGGTAAACGTCTGAGACCTGCATCACTTCGGGCTTTCCTCCCACATAAAGCCTCATGATACAACTGGAATACTGTTAAAAGCGGCGTTAAACCCTACTCACTCACTCACTAATTGCGTGGATCCATGCTTATGATGTCAATCGCTGGATTGTCTGGTTCAGACTCGATTATTTACAGACTTCCGTCATATACTGGAATATTGCTGAGTGCGGCGTTAAACGACAAACAAAACAAAACTTCAACAACGATGATATAATTGTCCCCACCTGTGATGTGTGTGTTTATTAGGAGGATTGATGGTATGGATGTGCGACTACATGTAGGGTAGCCAAGGATTCCAACTGAAAGTATCCAACTATTGAATTGGAAGACAAACAGGAAAATGCGCCGCTCGGAGGAAAAGCCGATGACGGAATATCTAAGAATATCCTATTTTGCGGCGTTAAACAACAAACAAACAAACAAACAAACCTCAAAACATCACAGCATCACACCTGCTTTGAAATCCCTGCATTGATTACCAGTTCAGGCAAGAACAGATTACAAAATCCTTATTTAGCCTATCAGTGCATACATGGAGCAGACGTGAATACTTTGCCAGCTCATGTCCAAACAGCAGCCCAAGAGAAGTCTCTAGTCATTTGGCTACAAATCTTTATTTGAATCGCAACTCAAACATATCTGTTTAATAAAAGTTACATTTCGATATAACCTATATACCAGATGCTGTTACAAACTCCCTAAACAAGACTCCGTCAGTATCTTTTACTCACACGCAAACCAGAACTTTTTTTTATCTTTTTTTTGTAAGCGCTTTGAGCTTACTCCACCGTGATGGGCGGTCGGGTAGCCTAGTGGTTAAAGCGTTTGCTCGTCACGCCGAAGACCCGGGTTCGATTCCCGACATGGGTACAATGTGTGAAGCCCATTTCTGGTGTCTCCCGCCGTGATATTGCTGGAATATTGCTAAAAGCGGCGTAAAACCATACTCACTCACTCACTACTCCACCGTGTGGATTAAGCGCAATAGAAATGATCCTATTACACAGAAACCAGTGGTTTACATTCGGCATTGCTCGTTTCTTGGATAATTATAAAATTATTATTATTATATTGTATAATTATGTCATCATATTATTATAAAACTGGGTTATAAATGCAGGTCTGAAGTAGGGATTGTAAGAGAGTGCTAAGGCTCGCTAAATACAATGTTTATTCATAATACAGGATATTTACCATCCCCAAACACACTCACGTGATAACCTCTGTTTATTACATATCGGGGTTCATAAAAATCATTTATTACTTGCCCAAAAGACCAGCCAAAATGTAAATCCATAATACCAGCCTAGTTCGACAAGGGTGGGGACTGGACTTTTATAGTCAGTTAACTCACTTGCCTCACTTCAGACTCAAACAGTACAATTCTATAAACGTTGTAAATGGCAAGTAATAAATAAAATACTAAGCTCGCTTCCGTTTAAAACCAATTTTATGAAACTCGTGAATAGTTGTGGTATCTAACTCGCTTTCGCTCGTCATATCCCAGAACTATTCACTCGTTTCACAAAATTGGTTATACACGGAAGCTCGTTTAGTATTCTATAAACACTCTTAAAAAAGAATAAGAAACGCACAGGTAGTATGTAGTTCATTGAACCTGACGACACAAAAAATCCGGTATATGAATTGGATACATGTTATTGGAAAATGTTGGTGGCCTGATATTCGACAAACGGTGCGTCAAAACGCAGCCATTGTCGATTTGCAATGTCTCAAACGGCATTGTTTTCACACTTTTTAAAAAAAGCATTGAGAAAACAGTAAAGTCAAATGCACGTGCAAGTTATGGCATTCGAAACTCGTGGTAGTGGTTATAGAAAGGCAAGCATAAGCCAATAATTTGTAATTCATTTTTCAAGTTCGAAAATGCCAAGACTCAGCGCTGCCGATCGGAACGTCGCCATAGGACGTATCGAAAGAGGGGAATCGCAGTCTTCTGTTGCACGCCACGTCAACGTCTAGCACAGCACCATTTGCCGCCTTTGGGACGCATACACACAGTTCAATGCCACTGCAGACCGCCCGAGAACCGGCCGATCGCGACCAAGAGTTACCACCCCTGCACAGGATCGCTACATTCGACTGTTCCACCAACGTCATCGCAACGGAGACTGCAGGACGCATCCCTGGTTTGAGGAGGATATCGCGAGGCTGGAATCCGACCCAGAAGACCAGTTATCGTCCCTGTTTTGCAATAGATCCATCGACAGCGACGCTTGCGTTGGTGTCATACCTGAAAGCCTTGGAATTTGAGAAACTAGAAACGAGTATGGTTCAGCGATGAATCACGATTTCTTCTTCACAGGCGAGAGGGAAGACAATGAACAGTGTTCAATGCCTTTGTACAACGACATCATGTGACTATCGAGCTCCAAATTTTCATATTTGTATCTATGATATTAGATTAAATGTATCGACTTTGTTAGGTACAATAAATTTACTAAAAATCTACCTGTGCGTTTCTTTTTTTGAAGAGTGTATATGCATCTACAAAATAAAGATAATCGACATGGAACCCAGGACAATGCTTAATTTCAGAGCTGAGACAATCTAGACTTACCCAATCCTTCTAGACTTGATTTGGGCCCCTTTTTTAAATTCTATAGAATATGGGAGACAGACTAAATTCGACAATTGTGCAAATTTCAAAATAAAAAAATCTTTCAAAAGTTGCTGCTATAAAATGTGAATTCACTGAAATACATATCTGTGCAAATTTGAAAAGCTAATTCATCATCGACAAGCATGGCCTATATTTGATTTCAAAGAAAAATATTTCACAAGAGCAACTGTTAAAAAACATACACTTATTTTGTTGCTTAAACATAATTTCCACCTATTTCAAGTTATTTACTTAGAACAAATGTATTTAATTTGTTTGGAGAGCACTTAAGCTCGCACGAGTTGTTTCCCTTGAATTGGCCCCTGTATGATGATTTTCAGTGCGCTTCTATATGTTCAACATATTTGAAGCGTTTATGTTATACGATACAAAATTTACGTGGTGGCAATATAGTGGATGTGGATTAACAACAACAACGACAACAATAATAACAAACAATAACAATAATAATAATATAAAACAAAACAAAAAATAAAAGTAAATATAGAAATAAAGTAATAACAGCAATCATGATCATCATCTATTGGGGATGCTGTTTGGTTTTGCTGAGATAGAAATTGCAGAATGGAAGTTATAGTACTAACTAAAGCCGAAATCGTCCAGAAAGTTGACATCTGATTAGCTCAAGAAACCACGCATCCAGAATTCAGTTTGGGCCTTCAAAGTTCCCCCAGGGTGTATCTCCTGACATCTTCTAAGGGGGTGTCCGCAGATCTTAACGCTGAGAGGTATCGTATCGAAGTAAAATATCTGATGTTAGTGAGACTGTCTCTGTATACAGATGCCCAATAACACAGGTGTGATGATGAAATTAATATCACTGGGATCCATCACAGCCTCGCATCCCACAAAACAATACATAACAGTATCAATCTAACAGTATACTCGGACCTCCATACACAACTTTTCTCTGTACCGCGATACGATGGAGTTCTCTCCCTTGTCAAACCTAGCGAGAGCCCCGGCTTTTACTCGGAGCTACTAATGTAAATAATGAACTTTTATCAGTAAAATATGCATTGTTAGATCAAATAAATGATATCTGATATAGAGAACACGAATAATCATAACGGTTAGTGAGTGCATTTTGTTCCGTTCAGCGTACATGACAAGTACCGCGATTCCCCGAGGTTGCAGGCTAAATGACAGCGCTAATTACTGTTTGTACAATAGCTGCTTTATACAAGGCGCCACTTACAACATCTAGTCCCATCCTGAACATGGTATCAGGACCTTGAAGAATAATACCCCTTAAATAAATAACCTTCATAAAAATGTTAATACACATACCGTCTCCTATAATCCTACTATAGCTTAAAACATCAAACTCGGGAAATTAAAAAATCTCCACTTTTCCACCTTACCAAATGCCAAGGGAATATTTCTTATGGTATGAATGTTCGAGAATTCAAATGCCAAAGGCAGTATCAGTTGTTGATGGCCTACTTTGATGACACAGACGCCCACCTTCTCACCAAGGTCGGTATATCATGCGCTTGTGAAAGCGTTAAGAAGGTATGATTATCATGATTTTGAAAAAAAACAATATTTTTAATCATATTCGATGAAGGTTTTTCTCTCCCCATTGATAGCATCACCTCCATACTCAAGTTCCTATGTAGCAGTTTAGTGCATGTCTTTTACGAGCCAACAAACACATGCTACGGGTTGAGGTCTTTATTGCAGATGCCAAAAATCAAGGATCTAAGTTATCAGACACTCCACGTGGCAATGTACAGGGCCATGTAAAATCGTGGACAATTAACATGAATAAATGATTTCAAAATAAAGAAAGAAAAAAAGAAAAAAAAGAAAAAGAAAAAAAAAAGATAGCAGACACCCTGAAACACATAATTACATAATAAATAATAGGTAAAACATTATCATCAATGCTAGATACATAGCATAGGCTTATTACAAGTAACTATTACATATGAGTCACTAATACACTAGATCGACTGTACGCTAAGCGATTATAATAGAACATATGCAGTAATATACATGCGACACAATGCCGACATACAAGGGAGATAACTCCTTGACTTTCATTTGACTATAATATATACACAATAACGATTACACATTCTGTATAAACATATACAATACTTTAAGACAGAAATGAATGATATCATATTATTACATTAAATGTGGTCATAACATTTAGATTACATCTTAAGTCTTAGACAAATATATATGATACAATGCTTACTCTGTGGGGGGAAAAGGGTGTGGATCCCCACTGCCACACGTATGGCAACACCATAGGTGATCTGAATGAATAATACATAAACTAAAAAACTATTCAACATTAAGTAATACACCCATTTTATCCAGGATCCAGGGTTTTACTGCATTATTTCAGCATGATTTCAGCATTGTTCTAACATTGTTTCAGCATTATTTCAGCTGTGTGGATCTCATTTCAACCCTACAGTAATTGAAACATATGAATCTTATTAGGAGCAATCTTTGAGATTAATCCGTCTCTTGTTTTACTAGTGGATAGAGCGTTTGCCTGGAGATAGGAAGGTCGTTGGTTCGATCCTCCGAGACGTCTTACCAACAGACGTAACAGAAGGTACTTGTTGATACCCTGCCTGGAGCTAGGTGTTAAGGGGATAAGGGAAAGATTGGTCGGCTCGGAGGCTTAGTGGGTTATCCACGTTAATCTACGGCATGGTATCTCAGTACGCTAGCAGTATAAAACTGTCCCAAGTTGAAGCACAGACACAGACACGCATGCACGCAAGCACGCACGCACACGTACACACACACACACACGCACGTACGCACGCACGCACGCACACGTACACGTACACGTGCATGAACGTCGTTATATAAGTGCAATAATTTTGAACTCTTTGAGATTGCCATATTGTTTGCAGCACGCAGGACAACTTCTGACATTGGCAGGAGTAATGCTAAATATTAATGCTAAAAAATCTCACATTAATCTTACATTGTTTCACATTTTAGGTATATCCAGTGTGTATAACTCGTTTCTACGAGCGGGCGCTGACAGTTATGTACCTATTCCAAATGGTGAGATTCTTCACACCCCATTTGGTACGATCGTTGTCATAATGATGAAGAGTCGTAAACCTCACCCATTCACTCTCCCCCCCCTGTCTTTCCCACCTCACCCTCACCCACCCAAAATCGTCATCACAAATAACCAAGAGAAGAGAACCGCTTGCCGGAATGCCACGAATCGTTACGAACGAGTGCGGTAGTTCAGTGATCACATGACCGACGTATAAACGTAGTATGACGCCTCTTAAAAAATAGTTCTTAATATTTTTTGTTGATTGTGTTAATATTAGAAATGTGTTACATGTATAAAAGACATATCGAAACTTTGACCTGATAATGCGACTTTAACATTTGTGTGAATATTTAACTTGTTTCAATACTCTGTTTATCTCTTAACAGTATTCCAGTTATATCACGGCATGTCTGCTTAATGTGGGAGGAAAGCCCGAAGTGATGCAGGTCTCAGACGTTTACCCCATCGTTGAAACCCACGAGCACGGGTACGGTGCTGACAAACCTAGAACCATAATCGGGGCGAACCGGGATTCGAACCCACAATCATAGGTTTCTGGCGTGCCCAAGGGACGCAACTCTGTACAGCGAATCGCGGCGCCTTAGACGACTGGGCCACCCGTGCCTCCGTTAGGTGGATAAGGTGTTCTAACATTAATTCGGAGCTGGCGATTAGGTGCCTAACTCTGAGGATGTGGGTTCGAATCTGTACAGTTACGTTAAAAGTTGGCAATTTGTGAATATGACATCAATATTGGAGACATTATTACAGGAACCTGCTTGTGTTTTGTTCACCCTGTATTTGCATCTGTGAGCATAACAGTTCATTGCTAGGGTTTGATCTGATGTTTGCGTTTTTAAAAATCATTACAATGGTCTTATAAAGTACCAACATTTTCAAGACAACATAGGTAACATACGAGTAATCCTATGTCAAGCTATGCATCCCTGTGCTCACAATTGCATATTCCTATTACAACCCTGCCCACGTTTTTGACAATCTTGCTATATTTGCCCCCCCCCCCCCCCCCCCCCCCCCACCCCCCCCAATCCTAATCCCCATCACTATCCTCCTCCTCACCTCCACCTACTCCCCAGCCACTATCTCCCTTCACTGGTTCGATATACACCCCCTTTATGTACTCAGCGCTGCCAATAACAATGTGACTTCAATTGCATTCCACATCAATTTACCAAACATTGACCGTGTCTTAAGCATTTAAGCATTTACGCTAGATCAATGTGTTTGTCGTGTTAAGCAACAACAACATTAAACTATCTCGAGAATTTTCCATGCAGTGTACATGTATAAGCGAATCTCATAAAATACTTGTAATCCGTTAAATGAAAAAAACAGGAAGTTGTCTGGTTACGATAACAGGACATGGAGAAATAGTTGGATGGGGGAAAACGCTTTTTACAAAAAAAGTCATCAATATTTCATAGAGGCTGATCCAGGAATTAACAGAAGGGAAACATGTTCTGTTACTTAAAGATTATAGTTTTATATTTTCTTAGCGTGAAAGTCAACCCAGACCTGAGTTAAGGTCTCCGCCGACGACACGCTCTCAAGCCATTCGTCACCACTCGCCCCTTTCCGTAACCCGCTATTCGGCCTGTCCCAACACGAGTTGGTCACGAATGGCTCTCAAGCAGGACGACCACACAGCCAGACCAGATGTTAGTTAGGGGTGTGGCCATGGCAGTAGTAATGACCACACAGTACACAGCAACTGCACTATTGACTTTTTGTTCTGTAATACATCTGAACGTCTTCAAACTTGATCATAAAGATTTTGGATCGTGTTTAGAACTAAAATTTATCTAATTTCATGGGATTAACTGAGAAGGGGGTGAAAGAATTTGATTATTCACAGTACTTTAGATTTACAATTTAAAGATATTTTCGCCTCATCTGAAATTAATCATAATTGAGATTACCGGGATGATGTTTGCAATAATTGTAATGATGTCACACAATGAATGTAGGATTTCCCTATTACGCATGAGTGAGTATGGTTTTACGCCGCTTTTAGCAATATTTCAGCAATATCACCGGGAAATGGGCTTCACACATTGTACCCATGTCGGGAATCGAACCTGGGTCTTCGGAGTGACGAGCGAACGCTTTAACCACTAGGCTACCGACCGCCCCTATAACGTATGAAACTAATTTAGCAATTACTGACAAACAACAAAACAGCTGTCAGTAACAGATATTGATTGTTTAAGAATGCACATGGTATATTATAACCTTACCTGATGATGTTAATAATTTTTAAATTTAATACTTTTTTTTCTGACTCTTTTTCTAAATATTGGATTGTTGGGTAACTGTTCCTTGGATTAAAGAAGGCGATGTTCACTCGCCAAGTAGCTACAGAGGCAGCTGAATTATGGTGTCTGGATAATATGGATAGTATAGGTATTATTCAAAACTTTGCCTTTAAACGTTTTTTAAGCGTGAACGCTACCACTTCTAATCACGTTGTACTTGAGAACGTGGCATATTCCCCATGTTTATCTTTGCATTTAAGCGTTGTATCAAATACTGGTTTAAATTGCTGTGTATGTCGGAAACAGGATTTTCTAAGAACTGCTACAATATGCTTTGGCAGGGATTAGTGATTGAGTATGGTTTGGCCGCTTTTAGCAATATTCCAGCAATAATACGGCGGGGGACACCAGAAATGGGCTTCACACATTGTACCCATGTCGGGAATCGAGCCCGGGTCCCGGGCGAACGCTTTAACCACTAGGCTACCCGACCGCCCCTTTCGCAGAGATTACCTAATAGTCATATTAACTGGGCATAAAAAATAAAGCTTTTACTTTTTCGTGTTGGTTTCAGTTGTGTGTGTATTATAAATATAAATGATTTTTTAAATCAAATTTTTTATTCAGACAAAATTGTTCATATTAACAGGACTGGCATGCCATGTTGCAAATCAAGATTTCGTTGCCTTTTATATGATCTAAACTTTGAGACTGGTTGCTAACACACCATAGCTAGGGAGGAAAGGTGGTTCATCAAGTGTAAAAAATAATTATGTAGAAGATGAATATAATTTTAAATTAGTATGTTGAAAATATGATTCTCTTCGTAAAAAATATAAGTTATTACCTAAAAGGTATGAAGTGCAACCCTCTCTTTATAATTTTAATATTTTTTTATCAACATCAAAAGGGACCGCCATCAAACACTTAGCCATGTTCGTCTACCATGCAAACCGCATGAGAGATCCTTATTAGCGTTTGTTTAATTCCAATAGATTGTCTGGTGTTCACGGCGTGCTTTTTCAACTACAGTGTAACAATGCTATGGTTATGTAAAAATGGACCGCTATTGTGAATGTTTGCCGATGGCCGACATTCTTCATGAATAAACTACAATAGTACATAACCCCGATGATAGTTTTTGTTTGTTTGTTTGTTGTTTAACGCCGCACTCAGCAATATTCCAGCTATATGATGGCCGTCTGTAAGTAATCGGGTCTAGGCCAGATAATCCAGTGATTGACATCATGAGCATCGATCCATTCAATTGGGATACGATGACATGTATCAAACAAAGTCAGCGAGCCTGACCACCCGATCCCGTTAGTCGCCTTTTACGACAAGCATAGCCGCCTGATACGGCAAGCATGGGATTCTGAAGAGCTATTCTACCCCGGATCTTCACGGGCCCGATGATAGTACTCTGAAAACCGTCGTGTTGTCGATATGATGCAGACAGACAAGACACTAGTTCCCGCATAAAACTTTATTTCACTGAAAAAATAATATGAACGTACATTTTTTTTTACATGTCACTTGCGTCTCTATGTGTTTTTATAAACAAATTCCCCGAATTGTTTTTTAAAATGCAAAAAGTGATCCTAAGAAAACGTAAAACTTGCTCAAGGTTTACAAAAAAGATCCTTGACCAGAAGATATGATGCCCAGAAAATGTCAACCGAAAATTATTTTTTCCAACGATGATTTGACGTCAATATAACAGTTGGTAATTTGCCCATGAAATATAACGATGCATAAAAAAATAATGATGCGACTGTTTATTTAACCGAAAACCGAAAACCGAAAACAAGGACATAATTCACTGATATTCAATTTATCATGTCGATATGAGAACACGGATCCTTAGTAATTGTGGATTTAAGGAACGCATCACTCGTGAGTTGTATTGACTGCATCTTTCCGTCCGCTGACCTCTCGTGGAACAAACTGGCATTAAGAGTCAGGTATGTTCCTCTGAAGGCCGGAATTCTACCCTTGTGTATACGAATGGTACATCGTCCGTGCTATAGTGGTTATAAATATGTTGTGAAGCCATAAGAGGCACCATTTGACGTTAAAAGCGCGGACCTCAGAGAAGACAACATCCAAGATGGCGTACTCAGATCAACGTTTAAGATTCACACTCATAATCGTGTTTCTTTTATTTGTTAATGAGATGGTTTAAATATTGTTAGCATATTAATTGCGAACAGACAATGATTACTAACGCAGTGTTTGATGTTTTTCAGCCTTATCACAAGCGTTCTTCAAATATAGTAGACAATGTACTTTCAGAAACTACAGCCAATAGAGTCTCAGAGTCTGTTAAACTAAGGCTAGACTTGCACGGTCGTCACCAAAACCTTTACCATCAAATCGAAGCTTCCTATAAAATACTTTCACAATGATTAGCCATTATTAGTAAACTGTTAAAAATAAGGCATTTGAATATTCACGTCACACTATCTGAGTACCTCAAAGTCAAGGTCACCGGTAGTTATTTCTTTAAAAGTGTTATTATCTTCAGCTTGTAAGGAGGCAGGTTTCAATGTTGCTTCAATGCCACATCGATCCCCCAGTCACCATCAACTATCAGCTTAATGTGTCTATAACCGTTTACCGTTGCAGTAAGTGATAACGTCAATCAGTTTACAAGTGTAACTTTGTTATGAAAAATGAATGAATTTACGCTTTTTGATTTCTTGAGAACTCAAGACTTCCATTTTGCTATCGATTCGTTTCTCTATCAATTCCTGCATTTTGTTTTCTTATTTTCAGTGTCGTTAGTCCTAATCCTTCTTATGTTTAGTCACGAAGACGTACACTTATTCCATCATTGAAACTTGATTATTTGTTCAGGTCTTCGTGTTCTCGCGTCCTGCTTAAAACAATCAAACTTCTATTTTTCATATAAATAGACCCCAAAATTGGGTAAATATTTATTAACTCAAAACTACCCCTCTCATAAAATAAGATACAAATGCTCTGCACTATTCGAAAAGTAAATGACTTAAGCATTTATACTGACAGTAAAGTTGATTGAGACCGCACTGAACATTGTCATAGAAAACTGTAGGAACTCTGGTGCCACGATCTCTTTTGCTTGAAAATCTATCTTTGCCGTTTGCAATAAACGTACCTTTGACACGCAAGTCGCTGACAAGATTACATGCACGTTGTTAAAGCAACTGTGTTCGAATGGTTGTGGAAATATTGATCTTTAATTGTTTGCAGAGTGCTTCAGGGGTCTCACACAATAAGCTGACACGCCGTGATATAAATAAAAGCACTGGTCTAAACGGCCTTAAGCCAGCTCACTCACTAACCGCTTGCGAAATCAGTATCATATACTTACATGTAATTATATTACAAACACCATTCGACAAATCACACAAAATTTTTTTTTGTTATTTGGCAATACATATGTTTCAATAAGTATTCATATATTGAAATGAAATGAAATTCCTTCGTACATGTAAGTGTGTTTTGTTGAGAGACCATGCCATGTGATCAACCACGTCATTTAGTCGCCTCTTACGACAAACATTGCAATTGGTTGCTGGGAACTTACATTCGTATCAAGAATACCCACGGGTTTAATTTCACGAGTTTTTTCTTTCTAGTTTTACCTGGAACTAATTATTATTACAACCCCTCCCCTGCCCCACTCCCATCCAATAAACACACATAACGAATATCACATAGTTGGCTCCTAACTGCTGAGGGTAATGGTACTAAATGATCATTTGAAGTCTGAGAAACATGACGGTCAATCTAATTTTAACGGTGACTCGTCTATATCAATTATGAGGATGTTTGACATTTTCTAGTCAGTGTCCTTATCACCTAAACCATCCTCACAGGGATCGAAATGGGAGTCAACCCGGGGTTCCGCGTTGCTGTGGTATCAAAGTTATGTGTTTCACACATATTTTAATCGATGTACCTTTTTAAAAACATTTGAAAAACAAAGCAGCGGAGTATCTATGTTGCTTTTAAATTTATTTTTTTTATTTCCGATGTATACTTTAGTCATACTTCGAAACTCAATCTCTAGACACTCAGTACGGGGCCCCTTACTGCTGAGGGTAATGGTACTAAATGATCATGTGAACTCTGAGACACATGCCGGTCAATCTAATTTTAACGGTGACTCATCTATATCAATTATGAGGATGTTTGACATTTTCTATACTCTGGGGGTGGGAAATTCATTGTCAGTGTCCTTATCACCTCACCCAATCTCCCGGGGTTCCACGTTGCTGTGGTAACCAAGTTAATTGTAATCGATGTACCTTTTAAAAAATATTTGAAAAACTGAGCAGCGGAGTATCTATATTACTTTTAAAATTAAAAAAATTATTTCCAATGTATATTTTAGTCATACTTCGAAACTCAATCTTTGGTCACTCAGTACGGGTGTGATGGCATATATACTATTAGTTCTCGTGCTTTAAGACCTACATCAAAAGATCCTATACTAATTCGCGTTAATTTGAAATAAAGAATGTAATATTCTCAACTCACACCGTCATTATAAATGACAGTGCAATACTGTACAGTCATGCACGGAACTCAAAGACTATTGAAAAAAACATTTAACAGGAATTTGAAAAAAACACAACAGAAGGAATTCTGGGAATGTTGTTCCATAATGCTAATGCATTAGATTGGGTGAAAGTTGGACATTGCTCCGGGTTTTCACCATTCTGGTAAATTCTGCGACCTGCGTCATGGTCACTTTGGGCTCACCTCCTGCACCAAGTTGAGGTTTTACAAAAAAAGTTCGCCGGATATGCATGACGTCTTGTACCAAATATGTTGTGTAAAGAAATTGTAAGGCTCTTCCGTCCCAAGGGAAATCTTGAAGGAGTTATCGAAGTTTTGTTCTGTCTTTAACAATACCCCTAAACAATGTTACAATGCATGGGAAATTGAGACGTTTAAAAGATTCATAACTCAAGGCAACCATCAGTAAACAGTGTTGCAATGCATGGGAAATTGGGACGTTTAAAAGATTCATAACCAAAGGCAACCATCGGTAAGGAAATCAATGTAACAATGCATGGGAAATTGGGATTTTAAAAGATTCATAACCCAAGGCAACCATCAGTAAACATTGTTACAATGCATGGGAAATTGGGACGTTTAAAAGATTCATAACTCAAGGCAACCATCAGTAAACAGTGTCACAATGCATTTGAAATTAGGACGTTTAAAAGAATCATAACTCAAGGCAACCATCAGTAAACAGTGTCACAATGCATGGGAAATTGGGACGTTTAAAATATTCATAACCAAAGGCAACCATCGGTAAGGAAATCAATGTAACAATGCATGGGAAATTGGGATCTTAAAAGATTCATAACTCAAGGCAACCATCAGTAAACAGTGTTGCAATGCATGGGAAATTGGGACGTTTAAAAGATTCATAACTCAAGGCAACCATCAGTAAACAGTGTCACAATGCATTTGAAATTAGGACGTTTAAAAGAATCATAACTCAAGGCAACCATCAGTAAACAGTGTCACAATGCATGGGAAATTGGGACGTTTAAAATATTCATAACCAAAGGCAACCATCGGTAAGGAAATCAATGTAACAATGCATGGGAAATTGGGATCTTAAAAGATTCATAACTCAAGGCAACCATCAGTAAACAGTGTTGCAATGCATGGGAAATTGGGACGTTTAAAAGATTCATAACTCAAGGCAACCATCAGTAAGCAGTGTTACAATGCATAGGAAATTGGAACGTTTTAAAAGACTCATAACTCAAGGCAACCATCAGTAAACAGTGTTACAATGCATGGGAAATTGGGACGTTTAAAAGATTCATAACTCAAGGCAACCATCAGTAAGGAATTCAATGTTACAATGCATGGGAAATTGGGATTTTAAAAGATGCATAACTCAAGGCAACCATCAGTAAACAGTGTTGCAATGCATGGGAAATTGGGACGTTTAAAAGATTTATAACTCAAGGCAACCATCAGTAAACAATGTTACAATGCATGGGAAATTGGGACGTTTAAAAGATTCATAACTCAAGGCAACCATCAGTAAACAGTGTTGCAATGCATGGGAAATTGGGACGTTTAAAAGATTCATAACTCAAGGCAACCATCAGTAAACAGTGTCACAATGCATGGGAAATTGGGACGTTTAAAAGATTCATAACTCAAGGCAACCATCAGTAAACAGTGTCAAAATGCATGGGAAATTGGGACGTTTAAAAGATTCATAACTCAAGGCAACCATTCGAAAACAATGTTACAATGCATAGGAAATTGGGACGTTTAACAGTTTCATAAATCGAGTCAACCATCATTGAACAATGTAACATTGGTAACTGTAAATAAAAACCACTAGAAACTTAGTAGATTTCTAAACGGGTGTAATCTCTTATACCCCGCCACGAGCGAGGCAGACTGCACGTAGATTTCTGAGAGGCAGAATAAATCCCTCAGACTCGGCTCCCAAGCAAAAAGCCGCACGCTTTTTCCGAATCAATGAAAGTCACATGCCAAAGCACAAGCTGACCTCCGCTTTATCGAACAGCTGTTTTCTGTCAGTTTTGAATTGGAGCAGGGACACCCGGGGTACATGTTTTTTTCTGTCCCTCATTAGGCTTTATACCACTCGCCACCAGCTCGAGGTATAAAACCGAAAAGAGGACGCATAAAACACCATGTACCTCTCGTGATCGTACTTCAACTTATAAAGTACTTGACGGGTCAAACGTCCTCTTAATTGTCATGTACTGGCCGCCGTTAAAATCGGACGTCAAGTTACGGAAACGACTTCACATTGTCGACATCACATGGTTACAGTGTTGGTGCTAGCTCTCGTCAAAATCATGGACCCTGTACTCTGGTCAAAACATGCTTCCTAATGAAATAGTTCGATAAACCTTTTACGACGTTGACGAGGAAAATATAAATTCGATAAATGATGCCCACGTGGGATGGCGTGGCCGTGTACTTTAAGGAACTGTGTTAATGTGGTCGATATTTTGAACGGCAGATATCTCCGAAACACATTTTATGTGAGTACATATCATTACTCTCCGGAGTTAGAGAGGTCGATTGTATGATTGTTTAAAATGGTGTGCGTGTGTGTTCTCAGGTCTTATCCAAACATAATTTTTCGCTTGTTGTGATGGATGCTCTGAGAAAAATGTGTTGTGAAACAAAATAACCATCTCGACTCCTCCTTCCAAAGATGGAGTGAGTGAAATGGGCTTAACGCTTTGAACATTATTCCAGTTATATCACGGCGTGTCACCTTAATGTGGGACGAAAACCCGAAGTGATGCAGGTCTCAGGCTTTTAGTATTTTTGTGAAACACAAGATCACAGGTATGGTTCGGAGAAACCTAGGAACAAAATCGGGATTCAAATTTTTTTTGCAATGTTTGTTTGTTGTTTAACGCCGCACTCAGCAATATTACAGCTATATGACGGAGGTCTGTGTAAATAATCTGGTCTGGACCAGGCAATCAAGTGATTGATATCATGAGCATCGATCCGGCAGTTGGGATACGATGACATAGATCAACCAAGTCAGCGTGCCTGACCACCCGATCCCGTTAGTCGCCTCTTACGAAAAGCATAGTCGCCTTTTACATCTCACAATGCCATTAGTTTATCCGTACGACGTGACGAAACAATAAATTTCAATTTAGACTCGCAAATGATGTGACTGACACTGATCTCAAATATTGACTCGTCACATGATCAGAATTAACCTGTCACGTGATGAATATTGACTCGTCTGCTAGAAAACAAGTTGACGTCTGGTACGAACATTTCACGATTCGCAGCCAAGTTACTGTAATGAAACAGAAGACGGTTTAAAGACTTGATCAACTTTAAAATGACAAAATAACAAAACGAATGAATACTCTTTGCGAGGTTAATATGCGAAAAACAAGAACCCTCGGACCCGACCCTTGAGGTGGACCACCTCAGAGGTCGTGTCCTCGGGTCCTCGGGTCCACCGGTCCTTGTTTTCGCATATTCACCTCGTCAAGAGTAATCATTGTATATTGCTACGTGAGCAGCGTGGAGCCACTCCCCTTTATCTCCCTGGGAGGTTGGGTGAGGTGATCACTGTACTGGCAGTGACTTGATAAATCATTTATGTGTTTCCCACTCCCAGAGGGTGGAATATTACTCATATACCAGACAGGTCAAACGTGGTCTCATTGTCCACGTGAAACGGCTACAGTGTTGCAGCCAGCATACCATATTATGCCCTGGTCAAAACATGCTTCTTAATGAACTAATTCGATAAAGCCTTTACGACGACGACACGGACACTGTAGACGCTGTAATAGTTGTCCCCAGGTGATGCCGTGGCTGTGTACTCTTAGCATTTGTGTTAACGTGGGCGATAGTTTTGAACAGTTTCATATGATCATTACTTACTATTCCTCTCGGGAGTAAGGTGCCTAGTGTTTGATATTTTAGGAGGAGGGGCGAATACGTTTTTTAAACATTACTTAGTTCCAGGAAAAACTAGAAAAATACCCGTGAGTATTCCTGGTGAGACTGTGGGTCCCTGGCATCGTATGCTTGTCGTATGAGTCGACGTAATTGATCGGGGAGCCAGGCTGGATGACGTTGTTGATTATCTGAGTTGCGTGGATGGATGTTCATACTATCAATCACTGGATTGTGTAGTCCAGATTCGATTCTTTACGGACCGCCGTCATATTGCTGTCGTATAGAGTTCGGCGTTAATCAACAAACTAACAAACAGACAACAAACATTTGTCACCAGTTACCCCAAAAATAATAGCACGCTTGATGTGATGGACGTCCTGTAAAAAATATGGCGTGAAATAAAAAAAATAACTTGTTCGGCTAAACCTGCGACAGAAAATAATTGCTTGTTTTGAAGTAGAGAATATTACATAAAATCACGTTACTTTTACACGACACTGTACGAAGGAATTAAAAAAACGTCTTAATTGACGTAGACTGGCCGCCATTAAAATCGGACGTCAAGCGACGGAGACGTCACATTATCGACGTCAAGCGGCTACAGTGTTGGTACATGCTCACCTTATTCCTAATGAACTAATTCGATAAACCTTTTACAAAGAGGACAAGGAACTATTAACTCGATAAACATTGTCCTAATGGGTTTGGATCTTTAATGTACGGAGGAATTCATCACATATTTTGATACTTATTAGAACCTTTTTATTGTAAATGTAAGAAAAGCGTTTGTTTCTATGATTTGACGAATGGTGTTTGAAATATTATGGTATGTAACTAAACTGAGGGTCAAAAGAAACTAAACCTCTCAATTGATTTTATCACATGTTTGATTTTCAATTTAAAATCCTTAAAGTAAGCGATATCATATCCAACAAATGTTTGGTTGGTTGCAGTAGGGTGCGAGAACATGAGTGAGTGAGTGAGTTCAGTTTAACGTCGCTTTGAACAGTATTCCAGTTAAATCATGGCGTTGTGGGAGGAAAGCCCAGGGTGATGTAGGTCTCAGATGCTTATCACTATGGTGAACCCGCGATCAAGGGTATGGTACTGACAAACCTAGAACCATAATCTTGAACCATAAACATAGGGTTCTGACGTGCCCAAGGGACACAACTCTGCAGTTGTACAGCTGTACGCGAGTACATGGAGGCCTGAACGAATAGTCAAGTTTCAATGATGGACTGTCTTCGTGAATAAATAAAAGAAGGATTAAAACCACTAACGACACTGGCAGAAATGTGAAAACATGAAAAGAAAAATGGGTAAAAGTAGAAATGTGTGAATTGATAGAGAAACGAATCGCTAGCGAAATAGAAGTCTTCTCAAGTAATAAACAAGCGTAAATTCAATCATTTCTCATAACAAAGTTACTCTTGTAAACTGATTGATGTTGTCTATTACTGCAACGGTAAACAGTTATCAACACATTAGGCTGATAGTTGATGGCAACGAGGAGATCGATGAGCCATTGAAGCAACATTGAAACCTGCCTCCTTACAAGCTAATAATGGTTACACGTATAATGAAATTATTACCGGTGACCTTGACCTTCATCATTCAGATAACACCCGGTTGTTCAAGAGAGGCGTAACTGTAACAAACCCGCTGTTTGTTCGGGGGAAATGTCCAAAAGTCGTTTGAACATGTCAACTAATGATGGTACATCTTTGTACTAATATTTTAGAAGAAGTTTCAATTTGATGGGTATACTTTTGGTGATCGCTACGACCATGCAAGTCCAGCCTCAGTCTAACACACAGTGTTCTCAGACACTTGATTCTGAAAGTACATGGTACTTGAAATATGCTTGTGTTGAGATTGCAAGAAATCTATCACGGTGTTGTAATTCATTCAATGTGCTCTCTAACGTGAATTATCCCGTTTGTTCGCAATGTTCATGCTAACAATATGTTAACTCACTAACAAATAAAAGAAACAAGATTATGAGTGTGAATCTTGAACGTTGATCTATGTAAGCCATTTTGGAAGTTGTCTTCTCTGAGGTCCGCGCCTTTAACGTCAAATGGTGCCTCATATGGCTTCACAAGCATATTTATAATCACTTTAGCACGGGCAAAACACGATTCGTATTACTAGGTGGAATTCCGGCCTTCAGAGGTATATAACCGACTCTAAATGTCAGTGTGTTTTGCGATAAATCAGCAGACGGAAAGATACAGTCAATACAACAAGGATCCGTGTTCTCATATCAACTTAAAAAAACTAAATGTCAGGAATGTACGAGCTTGTTTTATGTGTAGGTTGATTGTCAAAATTTTCGGTTGAATAAAGAGTGGCATCATTATATTCATTATGCATACTATTAGTTTTATTTCAAAGGGAAATTACAAACTGTTACATTGACGTCAAATCCATGTTGGAAAAATCAATTTATGGTTGACAGTATCCTAGCATCATATCTTCTGGGTGGTCTGGGATTTTATATAAACACATGCACGAAAGTTAAGCACCACCATATTCATAGTCTTTTGATTTCACGTGTGGGAATCAGAAATACCAAATATGATGATGTGTGACTGAATTAGGCTTCCATACTTTCATGAACCCACATTTGTCCAGGTACAACAAGGAAAGCGTGCTTTACGTGTTGCTGCAGTTCCCCTACCCTATAATTAGTGAAATTCAAGTGTCAGACACGTGGTTGCATTTTGCTCCTGTGTGAGATTCCCCTTCCAATAGAGGTTGAAAATCAGCCATGGTGAGCAGAAAGTTAACGAACGCTGAAATATGGCAAGTGATAGGCATGAAAAATGCTGGCATGTGATGCAGGGCCATTGCAAGACAAATGGGTCGTCATCACAGTGTTATCACTCCTTTGATTGTCAAACATGGTCAAACCTATGATGTCAATGACAGGCATAGGTCTGGTAGGCCAAGAAAGACCTCTAACAGAGAGGATAGACGTCTGGATAGTCAGACGAAATCCATTTGCCACTTTAACAGATTTAAGACTGCAGTGGATTACCCATCATAGACTCTCGACGATGACCGTAAGGCGTCGCTTCAGAGCGGCTGGTTATAACGCCAGAAGACCAGTAAAACGTCCTCAACCGACTGAGAGGCACATGCGGATTCGTCTGATATGGTGTTGTGCCCGTAGTCGATGGAACTTGCCCAAATGGAGAAGGATCACTTGGTCTGACGAGTGTCGAATGCTCCTACGAACTGTTGATGGTCGAATACGTAATTGGAGGCAACGTAACACTCGTTTTGCACCAAGGAACATACAGAAGACCTTAGCATGTTGTGGGGGGTCTGTCATGATATGGGGTTGTGTTTCCTTCTGCTGCAAACTTCCGCTGGTGACAATTCGTGGAAACCTGAATGGCCAGCAATACCAAGATGCCGTTCTACGTCCAGTGGTAGTCCCTCATTTTGACAACCATCCTCTTCAGACAAGACCTGTTTACATGGACGACAATGCTAGACCACACAGATCTCGGGCAGTTTTGGCTTATTTGCGCCAAGAAGCTATTGCAACTCTTCCTTGGCCGGCCTGTAGTCCGGATCTTAATCCGATTGAGCATCTCTGGGACATTCTTGGGTGGATAATCAGACAACGTGATCCCCCAGTTCAAAATCTAGCTGGACTTGAAGTCGCACTTCATGAATAATGGATCCGTTTGCCTCAGAGAAGCATTCAACGACTTGTAATGAGTATGAGGCGTAGGGTTGAAGGTGTGGTCAATGTCCGTGGAGGGGCGGTCGGGTAGCCTAGTGGTTAAAGCGTTCGCTCGTCACGCCGAAGACCCGGGTTCGAATCCCGACATGGGTACAATGTGTGAAGCCCATTTCTGGTGTCCCCCGCCGTGATATTGCTGGAATATCGCTAAAAGCGGCGTTAAACCAAACTCACACACACACAATGTCCGTGGATCATACACACGTTACTGACGTTTCTGTCTTACAATAGACACTGCACTCCCTAGGGTGTCTATGTGACACCTGATATGGTCAGCTGATATCATGACAGTTACATGACAAAAAAAGTTTTTCAATGTTTTCTAATCCTTCAATTTCTGGTCTTCGGTAAAATTACTTTCTGCTCATATTCTTTTGGAACACAAGATAAACTTGCTTTGGGACAACTTTTGCATCACATGAGGTTTACAAATACGGCTTATAACAATCGTACATCTCGTTATAATAGTCATCATTAAGTGCCAAAAGTAACAGCTCACAAATATGGTGGATGGCGCTTAACTTTTGTGCATGTGTATAAAATAAGTTGTAGTATAGCTTTCTTAGGATGTAAAATCTCAGAAATAATTCTCAAATAAAATTGTTGTGTAAACATTTTCCCCAAAGCAGATTGGCGACATGTTAACAATCAACATCTTCGTCTTCAATTTCGTCTTCATTTCCATCCATATGAAGATGACACGCCGTGATATCTCTGCAACAATAACTGTTCAGAGCAGCGTTAAACAAAACTCACTCACTCACTCTTGCATAGTTCGATAACGATTGGTATCCAGAAATAATTTGTTAACATCATTAGTGTTATCATACGGTCATTTCTCAAGCATAACCAAACAAGGACTGACCATGTGGTCATACACTTTAATCAGGAGCGTGTGCATTTAAATTGAAGTTTCAGCATTTAGAAGGGGAATTTACACCAAAGAGTAGAAACAGGAAAATTCGTGGCACACAAAAGCCAACTTTGAGGTCAACTATTTTCTACCTTGAGGTCTACCTTGGTCAACGTGGGTTCACCAGCGTCGTCCACGGTTTTGAAATTAAACGCAAGCAGTATTAGCACATGTTAACTGATTGACGTCATGCTTCGGTTGACCAGAGTTGCTCATACCCTCTGAACCCTTGGTGTAGTACTTGGTTAACATTCCCCAAGCTATTTAGTATCATTTACTGATTCAATCATGCATAAAAGCATTTAAATGAGTATACTTATTTAGGTTGTGATAGTATATATGTAATATGATATGTGTGAAGGATATTCAACTTGACATACATATTTTAGATTACATAATGCTTTGAGGATGATTTTGAATCTCTATAATGTCTTTTAAAGCTCTGAACGGAGAAACTGAGTATTCATGTATTTATTAATACAGAATTTGTAATATAGAGAAACTCACAGTTATCCAATCACCTGAAATCCGTAAAACATATTGACGGAATGCGGATAAACAAAGGCCATTCGTCACTACTCGCCCCTTTCCGTAACCTGCAAGAAGACACGTCCCCCTAACGATGAATGTTGTGTGCGAAAATACGGCAAACCAATCAGAATGCGCGTATGATTTCAAGTTCTTCGTCAAAGAATCCCTCAGAAATTATTTTTGATTTTACATATGTCTTGCATCTAAAAATATACCAAAGACACATTTAAATGTGTTCAATCATACTGCATAACTCCGCATGTGCCGATGTGCTTTAAATTGCATCTGAAATATATATAACATATGGGAAATGTGTGAACCATTACGCAACGAGTTGACAATTGTTTTACGTCTGCCCGTTTGCGCAAAGACGGAGCCCGGTCGCAAAAATGGCCACAAGATGGGCAAGAGTCGCTCTTCGGCTTGTCCCGGAATAACACGAATTGGTTACGAATGAAACAAAGGCCTTTCTCACTGGAAAGCATGGTACTCGCAACATACCCCAAGGGGGCTAAAGAATACTTGCCACGAACGAGGTGAAACAATAAAGCGCTACTAAAATATCACACTGATACTGACTACCGTTACAATCTCTGTTTCACATTCTACACGTTATCTGAACTGTCTTGTCTGTTTACATGTTTTTCTTTTTGGAATAGAATATTTAAGTTTAGATGAAGGCCATGGGCACCAATAGTGCTCATATACCTGCTTCTGCATAAAGATTCAAAGTAACAAGAAATATTCTCAAGACTATGACAAGAGGGATGGCTTTTGATGATGGGTGGGTCTACAAACAGTAGGGCCTTGGTGGTCAGACGAAGACCGCATGTTCCTGAATTTGAAATTAGCCAACAAGAGAATTGATGCCTTAAATGTAAGTAACATTCTCCGACAAAATAAGTTTCCTAAAATGTGCCACAATATTTCAAATTTCAGGAACAACCAACAATTTCATTATCCAACACCATTTCATCCAGGCTGTTCAATCATAGGAAAGTGTTGCAGAACGTGGACTTGGCAGCTCATGATGTTAATTCCACTACTTGTGGCTGCCAAAACTCATCATACTGAACCCCTGAAGATCCGGGGTAGAATAGATCTTCAGCAACCCATGCTTGCCGTAAAAGGCGAGTATGCTTGTCGTAAGAGGCGACTAACGGGATCGCTGACTTGGTTTGATGCATGTCATCGTATCCCAAATTAAGTGGATCGATGCTCATGATGACAATCACTGGATTGTCTGGTTCAGACTCAATTTTTTACAGACCGCCACCATGTAGCTAGAATATTGCCGAGTGCGTTATTAAACAACAAACAAACAAACTCATCATACTGCTACCACCCTGGAGGTAATAAAATCACAGGGGACGTCTCTATCGCTCCAACCAGTTGGGATCACAACTTTAAAATCATTATAAATGCTGTCGAAGCATACGCCAATATGTGGACCAAAAGAGAAGGAGAAGCTGTTGAACGTCTTTTAGAGTGGGTAAAGTCAGAACGTGATGTTTCATTGGTAGAATGCACAACCTGAAAAAAGAGGAAACATAATTGGAGCTACCTGTTGTATCCAAGTCAGCTGTCATCCAAAGTCTAGCTGCCTTACATGAAAAATTTGTAGTTGTTCCCACTGACAAGGCCTCAAATAACCTAACAATTATATGTAACTACATGTTTGATAAAATAATTACACATATAAGGTATGTTAACTGGGAAAGAAATCTGCCAAAACTATGCATCAACTTTTGACTTGAGTTAAATGAGAAAACAATATGCGAACTGCTGGACTTTCTTAATGATAACATCCATGTAAGAAGGAGGCATACCCATGGATACCAACCGCACTCCCCTTATTGCTCATGTGTTTCTTTAAGCATACGAATAAGAGCTCTGCTTGAGTTGTCAAAGTAAGGTCATCTGGCAAGAAGTTTAACTTAGGCTTCAGGTATATCGTTCAAAACCAATCAAATAGTAAGTTCCCTTCCACTGACTTACTCGTACTTACCTGAGCTAGAAATAAATGAGACTGCCTCATCCGGTAATCGGTCTTCAGCAACCCATGCTTGTCGTAAAAGGCGACTAACGGGATCGAGTGGTCAGACTCGCTGACTTGGTTGATGATGGTGAGTATGCTTGTCGTAAAAGGCGACTAACGGGATCGGGTGGTCAGGCTCGGTGACTTGGTTTGATGCATGTCATCGATCCCAAATGCTTGGATTGATGCTCATGATATTATTCACTGGATTGTCTGGTCCAGACTCGATTATTTACAGACCGCCGTCATATAGCTGGAATATTGCTGAGTGCGGCGTTAAACAACAAACCAACCAACTGTCATTGATCCCAATTACTGGATTGTCTGGTCCAGATTCAGTTATTTACAGACTGCCGTCTTATAGCTGGAATATTGCTGAGTGCGGCGTTGAACAACAAACCAACCACCCGGTTCATATTTAGTGACCAAACACTCTCCACAAGAATGTATGACAAGAGGGATGACTTCACATTTCCAATAACTTTCCCTTTAGGTCGAGAAATATTCCTTCAGCTCCAGCCTTTTGGTCTCTATATTTCCATTTTTTGAGGACGGTACAATCGAGCATGCTCTTTCTACCATTATTTCAGCGGTATCCTACTCTTGCTCAACATTTGTCTGATCCAGGTAACAACATCCAAGGCCTCAGTAAAGCTTTCAAAAAGTATTATGTCAGACATTTGCAAATTTGCCGCATCAGAGACAAAAATGATGTCCGATGCAGGATACGCACACCTTTTCGCTAACACCTGGTACCATCTCTATTTGATATCGAGCATGTTCTAAGACTTTCAACTGCGATGTCAAAGGGCATCATACGATTCTTGTTCAAACTTTGTTTGATCAGGTTGCAGCATTCAAAGTCTTCGTAAAGCTTTCAGGAAGTTTTATGGTTTGTTAGTTGTTTTACGTCGCACTATTCCAGCAATATGACTGCGGTCTGTAAATAGTCGAGTCTGGACCAGACAATCCAGTGACTGACATCATGAGCATCGATCCGCGCAATATATTGGGATCGATGACATGTATCAACCAAGTCAGGGAGCCTGACCACCAAAAATATAATTTAAAAAATCCCGTTAGTCGCCTTATACGACAAGCATGGGTTGCTGAAGATCTATTCTACTCCGGAATCTTCACGGGTCTATGGTAGACAAGTGACGCTGTGACCTATTGTAACTTGTACCACATGTTTCCATGTTTGTGCAGGTGAACATCTGCCTAGGCTTTGTATGTGTTTGTGACGGGTGGGGCAGGATACGCTCATGATCAAGACATGCTCATGTAGTAGTCGTAATTGCACAATGGACTTGTATTTCTTAAGATTCCTTATGATTATGTAAAACGTTTTGTCGCTTGTTTTTATATGAATTAAATACAAAGGTACAATGGCAGCTTTGAAAAGCAATAAAACACTTGTTAAAGTTGTGTGTTATAGCAATTCATGCTGTATTTCTCCTTCTGCCGGCCATTTTGATATAGTTTTTAATAAGCAAACGCACGTAGTGATTCATATGTCACGAGACCTACCAGCGCCTCTCGACATCACTGAAAGGGATAGAATTTCCTTTGAAAATAACTTTTCTCACATATCGATGTTTTAACTTTTGTGACTTATTTTAGGGATAATATGAGGATTGTTATGTATTTTCAAACAGAAAAATTACAACTACCGCTGAAGCTATTTGAGTGAAAATCGATTTTAATTTTGTTTAAGTTCGTGCTTTTTGTTATTTGATATTTAAGTGATTACCAGCTGTTTCAATTCTGAGTTTAGTTGTTGCAATTGTTCCTGACGATGACTGTCTTATTTAAAAAAATATTATTTATCGAGTAGGAGCCCAATGCGATGAAGATGGTCGATCGCTATATGTTGTTTGGTAAATAATCTGAAGCTCGGTAACACATATCTTTGTGACAATGTTATGTTTTCTCTGCGGGAACAAGGGTCCAAATAAATCCCCAGTACCCAAGTGCAAACTAAAATAGAAACTGGGAGATCTGTGATTTAGCTGATCTTGTGTCATTGTTATCCAACAACTTTGGGTGTTGATAACACAGAACCTTCGAGAAGTGGCCTGAGCCTAACTATGATGGACTACGTGGAAGGTTGGTTGGTTTGTTGGTTAATTGTTTAACGCCGCACTCTGCAATATTCCAGCTATAAGACGGCCGTCTGTAAGTAATCGGGTCTGGACCAGACAAGCGAGTCTTTAATATCATGAGCATCCATCCCCGCAGTTGGGATCGATGACATGCATCAACCAAGTCAGCGGGCCTGACCACCTGATCCCGTTAGTCGCCTCTTACGACAAGCATAGTCGCCTTTTACTGCAAGCATATTAGGTTGCTGAAGACCTATTCTACCCCGGATCTTCAGGGGTACTGCGCTGATGGTAACGTGCACCCGTAATGGCTTGAAATGATCAGTCGAGCAAAATGGGTTTGACGAAATATGTTAGTCATTGTAATCACCGAAATTAACATATATGCACATGTACGTTCTGTGAAATACGTCGGTGTAGTGCGTAATAGGATGTTGATATCATCAGTTTAATCTGAGTTTAATGTAATTTGAACATGTTGACGTGTGCCAAGAAGTGCAACAAACATGAAACATGTTTATGACACATGTTTTACAGTAATTTTGTAGGATTGATATCTCATAACAACACCTTTTGTGTTTTGACATCATTAATTTATATAGAAATATTACTTTCACCACCCAGGATGTCTGGTGATTCATACGAAGACTTCTGCGGGTGGGATATTTTATGAAATATTGAATGATTGATGTTCCACGCGTAATGTGGAATTGTCTTGTCTTTTCCATGTGTTTATGTTTGCAATAGGACATGTAGGCATGAAACAGGCATCCCCATGTTCACATACTGTGCTCCCCTCCTTGCTGATCTAGCTCCTTGTGCATACGAGTCTGGATTTCTTCTCGGATTGACAAAATCAAAACAAGTCAATTTGGTCAAGACAGTTTTATTTTTTGTTTGTATGTTGTTTAACGCCGCACTCAGCAATATTCCAGCTATATGGCAGCGGTCTGTAAATAATCGAGTCTGGACCAGATAATCCAGTGATTGATATTATGAGCATCGATCCATGCAATTGATCTGATTGACATAGATCTGATTTTAATGCGATTGCATTAGTCGCCTCTTACGACAAGCATCGTCGCCTTTTACGACAAGCATGGGTTGCTGAAGACCTATTCTTCCACGGATCTTCACGGGTCGACCAAGAAAGTGCCTCAAATAGAAAAGGTACAATGGCAGCTTTGTCAAGCAATAAAACACTTGTTTTACCTCTTATAGTTACAATGTGTGTTTTATCAATACACGTTGCTTGGTTGATGCATGTCATCGTATTCAAGTTGCGTGGATCGATGCTCAAGATTATTTACTAGACCTTTACCTTTAACACATGCTTACGATAACCGTAGCGCTGAGCTTGAATTATGTCTCAGGGACCCGTTTCACAAAGCCTTCTTAGGTCTACGTAAGGTCCACGTTAATGAATAGAAGCATGTACAATGTAGGACACTTCCAGCGCTAAGATAACTGCGAACACCGTTTCTCACAGCGATCATAGGGTATGGGAGTTAAAATAGTCGTCACGTCAAGATTTCTTTGTGGAACGGGGCCCTCGTACCCAGCTGGAAAATGACATTCGATTGATCTGAGGTTGATGTGTGGGAAAACATTGTATCAACTTTGTTTCAACATTGGCCTTTCGATATTTGAAGATATGTTGAAATGTGACAGTGTTTTCAACACTGATTCAACATCGTCGTTCCTGCTGGGGTGGACCCGTGAAGTGAGTGAGTGAGTGAGTGAGTTGGGATTAACGCCACTTTTAACAGTATTCCAGTTATATCGCGGCGTGTCAGCTTAATGTGGGAGGAAAGCCCGAAGTGATGCAGGTCTCAGACGTTTACCACTTCGGTGAAACCCACGAGCACGGGTATGGTGCTGAAAAACCGAGAAACATAATCGGGGCGAACCGGGATTCGAACCCACAATAGGTTTCTGGCGTGTCCAGGGACGCAACTCTGCACAGCGAATCGCGGCGCCTTAGACGACTGGGCCACCCGTGCCCCCGGACCCGTGAAGATTCCGGGGTAGAATAGGTCTTCGGCAACCAATGCTTGCCGTAAAAGGTGACTAAGCTTGTCGTAAAAGGCGACTAATGGGATCGGGTGTTCAGGCTCACTGACTTGGTTGATGCATGTCATCGATCCCAAATGCGCGGATTGATGCTCATGATATCAATCACTGGATTGTCTGGTCCATACTCGATTATTTACAGACCGCCGTCATATAGTTGGAATATTGCTGAGTGCGGCGTTAAACAACAAACCAACCAACTGTCATTGATCCCAATTACTGGATTGTCTGGTCCAGATTCAGTTATTTACAGACTGCCGTCTTATAGCTGGAATATTGCTGAGTGCGGCGTTAAACAACAAACCAACCAATCCTGCAGGGGTAACCCTTTGTATGTGAATGACAGAGACGCAAGCGTTACTGACTCCAATGTGTCATGGGTCAATGAGAGTGCAGCTGGCAAGACGCTTGTTGTAAAGCTTATCGGTAACTATCTCCAAGACTTCCACAGCCATTTGGAACCAATTCAGGAGCCTCTTATATTCACATTAGTTGCCAAGAACTAATTCATGAAAACGCTAAGTTACTACATCACCATGGTTACCAGGAGGAACGTCACCATAGTTACAAAGCCTTTTTTTGTCACCTTCAAGACAACGTGATAAGTGTTGCTCCTGTACAAAGAAGTGAATCATGTCATTGATAATTGATTTCACAGGCCATACATTTACAGCCAACTGGAGTAGACAATAGCTAATTAGAAGTTTTGACATCTCAAATGGAAATACATGTAGTTTACATAACAATAATTAAGGTGTTAACTCGGGTAATAATCTTGAAAAAACTTTGGAGATTAATATCGAACTGTCATCAGAATTGCTAAGTGAATTTTAGAACACGAAATGTCATAACTCAAGTCAACGCATTTCGTGCTGGACGGTATAAATCATATTAAAAGAAAATTGCGTTTCAGAAGTTCATGCCAATTTAAAAATGTTCTTGTTTCTCATACCATTTTCAAAACTGTCCTGGAGGGGAGCAAGGGTTTTATTTTTATAATTTTAATTCTTTATTAACTTTTATTAATAGTCCCGACTATTTGCTGTAGTTATGCTGTATATATGCTTATAACGAACTACGGTTATAACCAACTAAAAATAGGAGACCCTTTGAGTTCGTTATAACCGTAGTTTACTGTAAACTTATATATCTCTAACAGTGAGACAATATTCGGGGCTGGGAGACTGGGAGGTACCAAATCTAAGGCATCGAGAACAATGCGGAGTCGGAGAACTTGGTACTTGGGATGCAAGCGTGACATTTCGAAAGCGAGGTCCGCATATGTGGCTGAATCTTGTTGCAATAGTGTCAAATGCACATCGATGCACTGGTCGTTCAGACAGCATCTCCTTGAAAGACTGAGCCAAAGACGTGTATATACGTCTTTGTATGAGCCGATTTGTTATGGCACTTCGTTTGGTTGGCACTCATTTCTGTTTGACGTTTTAAATGTATGTACTGTATTATTTCTTAATGTTTAATGACAGAGCTAAGCCTCACAGATAATCCTCAACTATAGAACTGATTTATATGTGCGTCAGACCGCCTGAAATCTAGGAATGAAACAGACTACCGTTTACAGCAGTCTAGCTGCTTGCACTGGAATTAAGCTGACCTTAATGAAATCCACCATATTTTCAAGTCCAGATCACGTGGGGGATGGCATGTGATTGGTTCAGCGCACGTGTTTGAGATGTTTTAAGATATTATCTGTGTGTTGTGAATATCTGGTAGACAAACCCAAACGAAAATCCGTGATTTCTGAAGGTACAGACAATAACAGTGTTTTTTCAAGCACGAGGTCATGATCGACGAGTGTTTATGTTACAACCCCTATCAGTTTGAAATTGCTTGCGTGCTTGCTTGAGTATTCAAGTTATATGGAGGCGTGCCAGCTAAATGTTGAATGGAAAGCCCGATGTGATGGAGGCCTCAGATGTTAGCCATTTTAGTAAGTATGTTTGTTTGAGGTTTTTTTTGTTTAACGCCGCACTCAGCAATATTCCAGCTATATGACGTCGGTCTGTAAATAATCGAGTCTGGACCAGACAATCCAGTAATTAATATCATGAGCATCAATCCACGCAATTGGGATCGATGACACGCATCAACCAAGTCAGCGAGCCTGACCACCCGATCCTGTTAGTCGCCTCTTACGACAAGCATAGTCGTCTTTTACGACAGGCATGGGTTGCTGAAGACCTATTCTACCCCGGATCTTCTCGGGTACTGTTGGTTGGCTGGTTGGTTGGTTGTTTAACGCCGCACTCAGCAATATTCCAGCTATATGACGTTGGTCTGTAAATAATCGAGTCTGGACCAGACAATCCAGTCATTAATATCATGAGCATCGATCAACGCAATTGGGATCGATGACATGCATCAACCAAGTCAGCGAGCCTGACCACCCGCTCCCGTTAGTCGCCTTTTACGGCAAGCATGGCTTGCTGAAGATCTATTCTACCCCGGAACTTCACGGGTCTCACGGGTACTGCGTTGATGGAAACGTGCCCCCGTAATGGCTTGAAATTGATCTTAACGGGTCCCATTTTAGTAAGACTCACTAACGCGTGTATGGTGCTGACAAACCTATAACATACTCGAGGCGAACCAGAATTCGAACCCACGATCGTAGGTTACAACCGTGCCCAAGGGACACATCTCTACACACTGATCTGCCAGCCGTGCCTCGACGGTGTGAGATGCTTATAATATCGTCCATTGGTTACCTAACCTCAATTTTCTTCGTGACATAGATTGAATATTGCTGATAGCCGTGTTTGGGGACGGAGAAAAAACCCGAAGCTTAAGAAATTATAATTGGTGGTGATGGTGGTGGTGGTGGCGGTGTCGGCTAAAGCAACGTTAGTTACACTGAAAATTCAGAACAGAAGTTTGTTCACTTTAACACTGGCAAAACGTTCCCCAAATTTCACATCATATGTCCACTTATTTTCAAACGCAGTCCTTTTTTATGTTCGTTTTCCAGTGTGACATGTATATAACATTTCAAATGTCAAGTCGTTCTATCAGATGTCTGAAATTGCCAAATTGGTAAACGGTTTCACAGAAAAGGTTCAATTTACTTTGACAAACATCTATCATAGGTCTGTCACTGTACGCGGTGTTCATTCACTTCTTTGAAGTTTCCTTGAAATGTGTCGGGTCTTCGCTTGACTGGAATGTTTTCGCTTGTTAATGAGTGTGGCTGTCACCGTTTCTTCAGGCTGAAACAGACATGCGCTTGACGCTTGCGGGGACTGTCTCAAGAGATCCAGTGTCTATTAAGATTAACGTTTTCGCACAGTACGGCTGAATTGTCTAATACCATTGCGCCGTTGACTTTGTTTACCAAATTTAATGCTGAATGTGCTATGGAACCAGGAATTTTGGATAAGTACATAACATCGATATCAGTATCGAGGGATAATGTCACCATCAATGTCAAGGTCATTATCAGTTACTGTTATGTCATAACTTTAACTGTTATATAAAGAAGTGGATTATTTGACTTTCTTAACGGTACATTAAGTTCAGCTCACTGCGACAGTAAACGTGTACCTAAAATAGAGACGACGTGAAATTGAAACGAAATTTACGGAAAATCCAAAAATGTTATTTTTGTTTTTTGGATTGGTTAGTTCATCTAATTAGGGCCAACTGTTTCAGATAGTAATCCACGTACTGAAATAACGATGTATATACTTCGGGGTTAGTTTTGGTCTCAAGCTTCCATGGTGAGGATACTATTCTGGGAACCGTCAGTACCACTTTTACGTATCTGCAACAATTTGTCTTTATGACTGTGGACATTTACATTTACATTTTGTCTGGATAATTTTTCAAAGAGTTTATTTCTTTCTTGAGTGTGTTTAACACAGTAAAGTAAGTAGTGTTTTTCGTCATCAATAGTTGAACATGTAGAGCATAGCCTCTGATGTAGCGGGGTCGGTGGCTTTGTGGCAAATGAATTACTTGTAAAGCGATAAGGGCATGTGATCAGTCCGGGTTAGAATAGGTCTTCAAGAACCCGATTATGCTTGTCGTAAGAGGCGACTAACGGGATCGGGTGATCAAGCTCGCTGCCTTGGTTGATGCATGTCATTGTATCCCAATTGCGTGGGTCGATGCGCATGATGTCAATCGCTGGATTGTCTGGTCCAGACTCGATTATTTACAGACCGCCGTGATATAGCTGGAATATTGCTGAGTGCGGCGTTAGATAAAAAACAAACAAACAAAACAACACGTGAGCGCAGCTTAGCTGAACTTCGGAGGTATAATTCTGTGTAAAAGTTTTTCATGTATGCGCATGTAGGCAGTCTAGCTGTGACTGCCCGTGAAGATTCCGGGGTAGAATTGGTCTTCAGCAACCCATGCTTGTCGTAAAAAGCGACTATGCTTGTCGTAAAAGGCGACTAACGGGATCGGGTGGTCAGGCTCGCTGACTTGGTTGATACATGTCATCGATCCCAATTGAGCGGATCGATGCTCATGATGTCAATCAATGGATTGTCTAGTTCAGACTCGATTATTTACAGACCGCAGTGATGTAGCTGGAATATTGCTGAGTGCGACGTTAAACAGCAAACAAACAAACAAACAAAATCTAGCTGAGACTCGGCACTGTATAAATATATTAGCATGTCAACATCATTTCAGATATATCAAGGTGTGTACGATGTAGGTGATATGGGGAAAACCCGACGCGATGCAGGTCTTAGGTGCTTACCTCTTTGGTGAAACCCACCGTCCACGAGCACTGGAACAAACCTTAAAACGTAATCCATGAGACTCTGGGATTCTAAACCACAATCATATGTTCCTGGCACGCCTGCAGTACGTGGGTGAATAATTGATTGACAATCAACACACACTGGTGTAATCGAAGTCGACCATTTTCAGTTTGAACAGTATGTCAGATATACATATACATGTCTCATGGCGTTGGAGGAAATATAATGTACATTCCAGCCGTTTTACATTACATTATTAACAACGAGTACGGTACTTAAATCTGGGATTCGAACCTACGAACGGCAGATCCTATCATAACTAAAGGACATAACTCTACAAAGTGAAGAGCCTTTTGTTAAATACAGAACCTCATAAGTTTTTAACTAACTTAAATAGGATATTCATCAGTTTGGAATATATGATACATATGTTAAAATAATATCAAAATGGTTTTTGAGACGAACCCCACGACAAATCCAATTCCCGAAGCCTTCATATGATTATCCTTCCCATCAAGTCTTCCGTAAAAGCGAACAGCTTTCAGCCGCTAACAAGAATTCGTTTAACTGGGATTGACCCTCCGGTCTCTTGATAAGGGTCATTCTCAAGTCCAGATGATGACCATTAGCCCTGAGTTACAGTCGTCTCTGCTGGCCAGTGAGAAGGTTTCTTGACATCAATGGCAGCAATCCCTGATTGGATTGGCCTTGATCAATGTAGATCACACTTTCTTTCATGTGAATCGTACTAATGCTTGTTCCTCTGTTCCAATAATGTTTGAGTGTTGATTTTGAGAATTGAGGCTTGTGGGCCAATTGTTGTGGCGTTTGTGTCATTTAGATAGTGTGATAAAATAAACACGGCTGCATAATTTTCACGGAGACGTGATATTTGTATGATCTCATGATTGGTTTCTGTATGTATGAGTGAGTGAGTGAGTTGGGTTTTACGCCGTTTTTAACAGTATTCCAGTTATATCACGGCGTGTCAGCTTAACGTGGGAGGAAAGCCCGAAGTGATGCAGGTCCAAGACGTTTACCACTTCGGTGAAACCCACGAGTACGGGTATGGTGCGGACAAACCTAGAAACATAATCGGGGTGAACCGGGATTCGAACCCACAATCATAGGTTTCTGGCGTGTCCAGGGACGCAACTCTGCACAGCGAATCGCGGCGCCTTAGACGACTGGGCCACCCGTGCCCCCTCTGTATGTATGAATAATTGATATTATCATTGTTTCGAATTTATGACAGTGTTGGGATAAAATATTGATGCTGTACGTATTTGAACATAAACATCCTTATTCCCTGTCGTAAGAGGTCACCGTGACTAACGGGATCGGGTGATCAGGCTCGCTAACTTGACTTATACAGTCAATCACTGGATTGGCTGATTCAGACTCGATTATTTACATAATTGTCACATGTCTGGAATATTCCTGAGTGCAGCGTTAACCCCCCCATTAAAAAAAGGAAACAAAAAACAAAACAAAAAAAAACAAAAAAAACACACTAAAAATGAGAACCCCAGAACAACAAACACAAACCGTATACCATATTAGGAAAAAAAAGCAAACAGTTGAACATATAACAAAACAAACAAAAACTAATAAAACACAGAATATCCCATTATAATCAAGTCCTAGAAATCTCATGCTTCATATGATCATGTGCACATCATCTACTTTAAGTTGTTTAATTAAAGTTCGTAGAGTAGATTTGATTGTCAGCAAAGCTCAGTTTACAATCACTAATTGCCTTGATATATTGACACAACATGAGGAAGAGAATGTCAAGGCAGTGTTTCAACACTATGAGTCCCATAAGGCAAACACGGTTTCTATCTGGACATACTACCCGAAACATTCCCGCCAATGGAATACGCTAAACCAAGCCACGGTCTAAAACATTTTCTCCGGTAGATGCCTGTAATAACACGTATAGGTAATGGATTAGACGTTCTTCAAGTCTTCCAGGAACCATTTGGATACAATTCAAGAGCACACTGTGCCCCCTTATCTACACATGTGAACGAGGTTACTTTGCAACATGTCGTCAAGGATACCGTGATGTACATCACCACGGCAACAAAGCCCAATACATCACCTCCCTAATCGCAGTTGGTGAATAGGGTAGTCTGTAATGAGGGCACAGAAGGAACAGGGGAACCCAATAATACATGTACGTGTACGTTAAGGGTACGCCAACAATAGGGGCAAACCAGGACTAGGGAAACAGTTGTAAAATGGGATCACCACCAACACGGGTGAAGCAGTAATAGAGGACCCTACAATAGTAATAGGGCATGTCAGCAATATGGGGACACCATCAGTATGGAACCACCATCAGCAGGGAACCACCATCAAAAGGGGAACACCGGCAATATGGGGGCCATCATCGGTAGGGGAACACAGTCAGTAGGGGAACACCATCAAAAAGGGAACACCGGCAATATGTGGGCCATCATCAGTAGGGGAACACCGTCAGTAGGGGACCACCATCAAAAGGGAAAACCGACAATATGGGGGCCATCATCAGTAGGGGAACACCGTCAGTAGGGGAACACCATCAAAAAGGGAACACCGGCAATATGGGGGCCATCATCAGTAGGTGAACACCATCAAAAAGGGAACACCGACAATATGGGGCCCGTCTGTAGGGGGGCACCAGTAAAAGGTGACAATAATAGAAGGAGGGAACCAGTAAAAGGAGACACCAGCACTAGGAGGGAAACAGTAAAAGGTGACACCAGGAGTAAGAGGGCACAAGTAAAATGTGACACCAGGAGTAGGAGGGCACAAGTAAAAGGTGACACCAGGAGTAGGAGGGCACCAGGAAAAGGTGACACCAGCACTAGGAGGGAAACAGTAAAAGGTGACACCAGGAGTAGGAGGGCACAAGTAAAAGGTGACACCAGGAGTAGGAGGGCACCAGGAAAAGGTGACACCAGTAGTAGGAGGGCACAAGTAAAAGGTGACACCAGGAGTAGGAGGGCACAAGTAAAAGGTGACACCGGGAGTAGGAGGGCACCAGGAAAAGGTGACACCAGTAGTAGGAGGGCACCAGTAAAAGGTGACACCAGTAGTAGGAGGGAACCAGTGAAAGGAGACACCAATAGCAGGAGAGCGCCAGTAAAAGTTGACCCCCTTGGTAGGTGGGCACCAGTAATAGGGGACACCAGCAGTAGGAGGGCGCCAGTAAAAGGTGACATCGGGAGTAGGAGGGCGCCAGTAAAAGGTGACATCGGGAGTAGGAGGGCGCCAGTAAAAGGAGACAACAATAGTAGGAGGGCGCCAGTAAAAGGTGACACAGTAGTAGGAGGGCGCCAGTAAAAGGTGACACCAGTAGTAAGAGGGCACCAGTAAAAGGTGACACCAGCAGTAGGAGAGAAAGAGTAAAAGGTGACACCAGTAGTAGGAGGGCACCAGTACAAGGTGACACCAGCAGTAGGAGAGAAAGAGTAAAAGGTGACACCAGTAGTAGGAGGGCGCCAGTAAAAGGTGACACAGTAGTAGGAGGGCGCCAGTAAAAGGTGAGACCAATAGTAGGAGGGCACCAGTAAAAGGTTGAAACCAATAGTAGGAGGGCACCAGTAAAAGCTTGAAACAAATAGTAGGAGGACGCCAGTAAAAGGTGACACCAGTAGTAGGAGGGCACCAGTAAAAGGTGACACCAGTAGTAGGAGGGCGCCAGTAAAATGTGACACCATCAGAAGGAGGGCGCAATTAAATGGTGACACCAGGAGTAGGAGGGTACCAGTAAGAGGATTTACCAGTAGTAGGAAGGCGCCAGTAAAAGGTGAGACCAATAGTAGGAGGGCGCCAGTAAAAGGTTGAAACCAATAGTAGGAGGGCACCAGTAAAAGCTTGAAACAAATAGTAGGAGGACGCCAGTAAAAGGTGACACCATTAGTAGGAGGGCGCCAGTAAAAGGTGACACCAGTAGTAGGAGGGCGCCAGTAAAAGGTGACACCAGCAGTAGGAGGGCGCCAGTAAAAGGTGACACCAGTAGTAGGAGTGCACCAGTAAAAGGTGACACCAGTAGTAGGAGGGCGCCAGTAAAAGGTGACAACGGCAGTAGGAGGGCGCCAGTAAAATGTGACACCATCAGATGGAGGGCGCCAGTAAAAGGTGACACCAGTAGTAGGAGGGCGCCAGTAAAAGGTGACACCAGCAGTAGGAGGGCGCCAGTAAAAGGTGACACCAGTAGTAGGAGTGCACCAGTAAAATGTGACACCAGTAGTAGGAGGGCGCCAGTAAAAGGTGACAACGGCAGTAGGAGGGCGCCAGTAAAATGTGACACCATCAGAAGGAGGGCGCAAGTAAATGGTGACACCAGGAGTAGGAGGGTACCAGTAAAAGGTGACACCAGTAGTAGGAGGGCGCCAGTAAAAGGTGACACCAGTAGTAGGAGGGCGCCAGTAAAAGGTGACACCAGTAGTAGGAGGGCGCCAGTAAAAGGTGACACCAATAGTAGGAGGGCGCCAGTAAAAGGTGACACCAGTAGTAGGAGGGCGCCAGTAAAAGGTGACACCAGTAGTAGGAGGGCGCCAGTAAAAGGTGACACCATCAGATGGAGGGCGCCAGTAAAAGGTGACACCAGTAGTAGGAGGGCGCCAGTAAAAGGTGACACCAGTAGTAGGAGGGCGCCAGTAAAAGGTGACACCAGTAGTAGGAGGGCGCCAGTAAAAGGTGACACCAATAGTAGGAGGGCGCCAGTAAAAGGTGACACCAGTAGTAGGAGGGCGCCAGTAAAAGGTGACACCAGTAGTAGGAGGGCGCCAGTAAAAGGTGACAACGGCAGTAGGAGGGCGCCAGTAAAAGGTGACACCAGTAGTAGGAGGGCGCCAGTAAAAGGTGACACCAGTAGTAGGAGGGCGCCAGTAAAAGGTGACAACGGCAGTAGGAGGGCGCCAGTAAAAGGTGACACCAGTAGTAGGAGTGCGACAGTAAATGGAGACACCAGTAGTAGCAGGTTGCCAGTGAATGGAGACACCAGTAGTAGGAGACACCAGCAATATCGGGACACCAGTAATGGTAGACAACAGAAAACCAAAATAGTTTCACCACATCCCTACTCCACAACACTACCCCCAAGTCCCCGCCATACACTGTCATTTGTTGGGTGTATGTATACAGGTGCCTCGAACAATGAAATTGCTCAATATCACCAATAAAGTAATTAATGACATCGATAATCGTTGCAAATGTCACGCCGTGTCATTGATCATCATTGAAGCATCACTAGAATCGGATTCTGTTGAAATGTAATTACATTCCCAAATTATAAAAAAACCCACCTTATTAAAAAAACAACACTGACTCTCTCTTTTTTATGGACACCAGTTATAATGCGCCAATCAGTGGCTACCCAGTAGTTTCAAACGTATGGTGTATTAACTCTATCTGTGATTATGCGAAAGTCAATAAATTATTTTTTCTTTGATAAATTCGTTTTCATGAGATGAAAGGCAAATTACATAGAATTAGCAACCCCCATTCAACGTAATTTGATTTCGCATTTACGTCAATGCTTGCAGTCAAGCGAGCTGTTTTCTATTTTGCTGCAATACGAGAGTACATGACCTCAAAGATAAAACGATCAAATAGTGGAGTTTCCTTGAGGCGATCCTATTTTCAGAAAGCACATCAACATTAATAGTCATAAAGAACATTAAGGTAGGATTTGAAACTTTCTGCCATACACACACGGCGGCCAATGAGTTGAAAAGGCTATGTAAAATCATGTTTCCTGAGATGTCATGTTACAATGAGGTTAATTCAATGTGTTTTGTTATTTTACTTCACGAATACTTACAGTCAATCACGATTCATGCTGAATCAAGATATTTCTTTTCATAGGGAATATGCTATGAAGCGGTGGCACAGCAGACAAATGCGTCAAAACGTGTTACACAGTGTTACATAACAAATATATTTTTTATATTTTATTTATTTATTTATTTATTTATTTATTTATTTATTAAATCAAGAATTTCTTTATTATTTTTTGACAATAAAAAAAAGGTGATTGATATAATTTTGAATTGCCTTGTTGTATATATCTTTTCTTTTTCTATGATTTTATTTCTTTTTTGGAGTACACAAACAATAAGTTTACAGAATCTAGTTCACATGCAATCTTAATACGTTTCAAGTTTCAAAGTATCTTTTAATGTTCGAATATTATACTGTGCTCCAAAGCGGTAATTATAAACACAACCTGAAAACACGTCCCTTGTCCCATTATTTAACCGCGTAAACATTAATTACCTTTCCGTGTTCAAGATCAAGGGGCGCAACTCCGCATTGAAAATTCCAGCTTCTTGGGCGCCTAGGGCCGTGTCCCGGATGCAACTGAAATACTGTTCAAAACAACGCTGAAAGTAATATAATATTTGAAACGACAAACTACATGTGAAAATTACACATTTGAAGTAAATCTACAAACAACACTTGTTTTCTTCAAAATAAAATGAACTCCTTTTTTTCGTTTCAGAGCTATTTATTTTGCAGGATCCATAAAAAGAACATTCTATTTGCACTACTTTGATCAAACGATACACAAAAACTAGAATATGTAGAAAAAAATGAAATCAAAAGACATGTCCGATTCATTGTCTGAGGATGACAACCCCTGATTGCCCAAAGTTGCAGGGTCTTTCAATTTGTCTGAATTATTTCTAATTTTAGTGCTTTCGATCCTGGTCCGTTTCCTCGAGATCTCATTACAACAATTTGGATTACCCGCGGACATTATTGACCCACGGATATTGGAAAATACCCAAGACGAGTAACAAGTTGCAAGATGTATCCCGCAGGTTTCTACTTACGACTGAGATGAAATCCAATAAACTTTACCAAAATATTTTCGAGTTGTCCTTCCAATCAGAAGGCGTTATTGGCCATTTGCAGAGAGCGTGATGCTGTGTTCGATTAGTTCACTTGAGCGTCGGTTAACCGACGGAGCTGTCATTTCCGGACGTGTTTTAGTGGTTCTTGTGTATATTTACCTAATGGTAAATATTGCTAGCTTCAAATGTGGACCCCATAAATTGTTTCCGTGTCCCTACGTGTAAATAACATTTTTACTAACAATAATCAAACCAACATTTAATATTGTTTAATTTCTAGTTTATTTCCTCTGATCATACTGAGCTTTAAAAATTGGTTTCGCTGTTTTTTAAACTATTACCACTTCGTTTTTAGATAGTAAAATCAAATACTATCGTACTATTATTCAAATGGGTTGTACTTTCCAACTAAAAGCTTTTTCTGGCTATAATCGACATTAAGTAACGCCTAACGTTTTTTCCAGGGTAAAGTGTATATCTGACAAAAGTGATATTCTAGTCTTCTCGGCTTTCTCCAATCTCGGGCAGCAATTGAACAGTGATATGACGTTGGTACATTGTAAACCGTGAAACGCCATATGAAGAGGGGGGAAAAATGACAGATTTTTTAAATTCCGACATCTACACATAAAAACCATGACTTTATTTGCCAATTTTACTAATTTTTGTTGGATTACATAAGTAGCTGCAGTATAATTTCAGCAAAATACCGACGAGAACGAGATGATAGGTATACAATTGAGTCATGAATACAAAGTTATATTTAAAAATTTGTCAAACATGTTTATCATAACAATATTAACCGTTTAAAAAAAAGCCACCAGCAACCAATGCTAGTATTGGCCGCCCCGCTGAGGATCATAGAGATAATGTTAACTCAGCTTCCTGTACGATACCCCAGTAGTATTTACGTCATCATTGTAGCTACTGGTGGTTGTGCAAAATACTAGCCAAAATTAAAAATGATCATCGATGAGTTGGCTTAAAACACTGGTTGGTGATAGTTACATTGATTTATGACAGAAATAACATGCCATGCAGGGGGCAATCTTTTTAACCGTACTTTAAAAAGTTCTGTACAGAGCCTTCAATAATCTTTGTTGATAAAAACATCACATCAAACTGAAAAAACAAGCAATTAGTTATTCACATACATACTTAAAATTTATGATAAAGTCCAGTTTATGTCAAGTAGCTTTAGTTAGAATCAGATGCCTTCCCACACGGGAAAATAATTTTACTGTTTGGTATTGTGAATCATTTGTATTGCAAAGTCCACAGTCAAGCACAAAAATGCTTGACGGTGAAACTTTCATCACAAGGGATACAAGGAGGTTTATCCTAATGTTTGGATGAGATTATTCGTGAGTAAACCTGCTGTGGCAAATACGACATCGTCGTAAAATGACTTCATCAGATCTTGACTGACACACCAAGTAGGTATGACCGATTGCTGGTTTAAATTCATAAAGTTTATTGATTCCGACCTGGGTGTCCCACTTTTTGCATTAGATCCCAAGTATAACTCGGTTGGTTTGAAATCACTGTTAAGGAGATAACGGTTTGTCAAGTGCTGCTTTAGCTGCAATATCGGCTTTTTTGTTACGTGTAATATATGTCATGCCTACATGACTTGGCAACCAGCAAAAAGTAGAAAGATCATTGAAAGGTCCTAAAATGTCAAGATGTCGGATGATATGACGATACACTTTTAAGTGCCTGAAGACAACACAATAAATCTGAGAAGATGAATTATTTAGTTTGGTTTTGTGATTTAATATAGGTCAAAGCTGTTGAGATAGCTGAAGATCTGATTGATTTGGAAAGGGGCAATAAGGTTCCCCCTGAAGTTTCCATACTTCACGTCCTTCCTGCAGCCAGTGCTCACGGGCCTGTCATCGCAGGGGTAACAAACAGCAGAGGTAGGGCAGGTACCCACACGATTGGTAGGTGTAGCAACGGAGTGGACTGAGTAAGAACACCTCCGCTCAAATGTTTAATTAAGCAGCTATAGATTGAGGGATAGACGTTGGTCGATTCGACCAAACTATCCTTCTTCAAAGTAAATGGTTTGACAGCTGTGACGGACTGTTCAAGTTCCGAGGCAATTTCATCTTCGGCCATGACGGACAGGCATCGAGCTCTGTCGCGGACCTTGCCCTTATACGAGTCGTGGGCACTGATACAGTCACCTTGATGCCAGTAATACTTTTGAGATTGCAAATGGATTCAGTTTGATTTGTTCTTTATCACAAGCTTCAATAACCAAGAAACGTTGCCAGTAGTAGTGTCGTCAGACGAGGAATTATCAGAATCAATATATACATGTATGTCGTCTTTTTAACCAGGGCACCCCTCTTCCTCATCCACCATTTGAGGCAACAAGGCCTGTCTTTTCCTGCATCTGATCTCAAATCTACAAAAACCGAGAATTAAGGGGTGTTATACTCCATTAAATTTGACAAGAAAAAAAAATAGATTGATACATATATAATAGTTATTCGGAATATTTTCTTTTTAAAATACAAAATGTTTGTGAGCAATAGTGTACGCACAGGGCATGACATGACCAGCCGATTGATAGAATCGGGCCCATTCTACCACCCGTCTTCGCAAAGGTAGGGTCGAATTGGTGTGTTGGCTTAAGGAACACGGGGACGCAACCCACGGGAAACAGGTCGCCCAATTTAGTCGCCTCTTACGGGCAATTGGGTGCTGGGGACACATTCTTTGTTTTTTTGCTTTGTTTTTTGTTTAACGCCGCACTCAGCAATATTCCAGCTATATGACGGCGGTCTGTAAATAATCGAGTGTGGACCAGACAATCCACTGATTGACATCGTGAGCATAGATCCATGCGATTGGGATCAACCAAGTCAGCGAGCCTGACCACCCGATTCCGTTAGTCGCCTTTTACAGCAAGCATGGGTTGCTAAAGACCTATTCTACCCCGAATCTTCACGAGTCTTGGGACACTTTCTACTCCGTTCCCCACTGGTGCGGGGGCGGTCGGGTAGCCTCGTGGTTAAAGCGTTCGCTCGTCACGCCGAAGACCCGGGTTTCGATTCCCGACATGGGTACAATGTGTGAAGCTCATTTCTGGTGTCCCCCGCCGTGATATTGCTGGAATATTGCTAAAAGCGGCGTAAAACCATATTCACCCACCACTCACCCACTGGTGCGATGTTTGAAGTCACGGATATACCCTGTGCTTCACAGAGGTTAGGCATACGCTTTGATTTGTAGAAAAAAGCCAGCGGAAACCATTTAAATAGTTACTGGTGTATAAGGTTTGTGAATGCCACCAGGCCGTGTCATGTGATAGACACGTGCACGAACCTCGTTCCACCATGATGTCCTTCCAGTGCTGATCGGGGTCATATTAGACTGAGCTGACCCCAATGGGCAAGATGTCATTATCTGTGCATGTTATTATATGTATTTCTCGAGAAGGAATGTTGTATGCTCGTGACTGAAATATAATTTTCATCTGAACAATATAAACAATGTAATTCTAAGATAAAAAGGTGGCACTTTGTTTTGAGTTGTGAGATTTCTGTAATTATCTCGCTGAAAAGGAAAGATAAAACATCACATTTAAAGTCTCCAATCGCGGAATAACCGAACTGTATGACGACAGTCTCCCATATGGCAACTGCAATGTAATCATGTTACAAAATCGGATATTGACAGTTCAAGGATGACCTTTTAGCTTGGAAAGATCTGTTCAATCATTATGCCTCTGGGGTAAGTCCTGAATAGGTCAGGATTCTGATGATCGTTGAGTTCAGAGAATTCAGGGATTAAAGGATTAAAATATTAAGGGGTTACATTGCACCCCTTTCAGGCTAATAATGTAGGTTGATGCATCGCGTAAAATGTAGTTTAGGATCAGGTTCAATTGCCCACGTGAGTAAAATGTGTGAAGCAGCTTCTAGTGTTCTTCGTAGGGATATTGCTGAAAAAGACTTTGGCCTCACTCACTCACTCACTCACTCACTCACTCACTCACTCACTCACTCTGATGTTGCGCTGACTGAACGTTGTATGCCCTAATTGTGGTCATGGCCCTGGATATCGAATATCTGTACTGCGGTAGGGAAATTTACTTTCGATGTCGCGGTACCTGATGTGGATGAGTGAAACTGGATGTCCGGATACCCTCATTTACTCGAGATGTATCAACACATGATCTCGACCAATAAACTATGGGGATTAAATATATTTATTAGTAAGATTTATGGTAAGTATTATTACCGTAGATAAAAGGAGATATAAAATACATAAGTAAAAAAAATATTTTAAAATATGTGAGATGAAAACAAAAGGTAAACGTTTACTTGTAGAAACTATAAAAATGAATGAATACATACTTCTAAGTATAGCATAGGAAAAGGATAAAATAAAATGTATCATTTTAACTGATTTTAATAGACAAAAACACCTATAAATAAACAAAGGGGGAACAATGCATTTATGCTTTTGTTAAAAAAGGTTGAGCTGGGAGTCAGGGCTAGGCGGTTGTTGGTGACAATGTTGTGCAACTGATGACTAATCTCTACCCAATAACAACAGATACAGCTAAAACGTTGATCCATGTCCTAGTTGTTCCAAGGATTGACTTCGGTAACAGTCTCGTTATTAACGGCATTAAACAGGATTTTCTGATGCGTGTCCAGAATTTCAAAATCGCAGCCACTAGAATGATCACCAGAACATCCTAGTGGTCACACAAGAAACCAATGCTCAAGAATCTGGTTGCCAATAGAAGCCAGTATCCAGTTCAGGACACTGAGGTGGCTTGAACTGTCCAATAGTCAACTTTTCCTTTGGTGTTTACATTTCACAACTTTTCAGATACAATCGACCAATATTTCAAAGAGCGACATACGACCCCTGGGCCCCGTTCCACAAAGCCATCTTAGCGCTAAGGTTATCGTAACTCCCATACTTTAACACTGGCTTACGAAGATCGCTTCGTGGAACGGGGCCCTGCTCTGTAGTTGTTTGATCAAGGTTACAACAGTCAAGGACACACTAAAGCCTTCACAAAGTTTTATGGTAGACATATGGAGGACATTTCCAAATTTTACGCATCAGTGACAAAAATGATGTCCGATGCAATTCCGTATTTTGACTTGTACCACATGTTCCCGTGTTTTTTTCCCCCAGATGATTACTTGCCTTGCCTTTGCATGTGTTTGTGACGGATGCCACCGGTTGGGCAAGATACGCTCACCTTTTTGAGAACACCTGTCATCTCCGCTATTTGATAATGATTCAAAAACACATGCTTATGATAAAGTCGGAATCGTACTATCGACTCTGCTTTATTGGATTTGGAAAGGGTTTTGTCGCTTGATTAGCATACAAATGTCACCATGGCCTTGCACCGTCATACCTTAATGAACTTCTCTTTACTTACAAACATGGCCACAGCTTCACATCTGAAAACCAGAACATTCTTGCTGTCCATCGTACCAGCGTCCATATTGTGGAACAAGCTTCCAATTCTCTGTAGAAACACTTCATCCCTGGACTAAAGGGGCTAAAGGAGCCCAGTGATGGAGTGTTTCTAAAGAGAGTTGGTAGCTCGTTAGTTGGTTAGGCTCATCATCAGCTCAGGGCGCCCCGTGTCCCCTCTACACGCAACCCAAACAGCGAATGGGACTTCTCCCAGGAAGCGCTGCCTAGTCAAACCCACCCAGAACTTTTCGGAGAATGTGAAGACTCCCCAACACTTTAGCCTTCTGCATTACCCAGATTCTCAGAAGGGCTGTATTCCTGGTAGCAAACCCGGGTAAGTCGATGTAAGTCAACAGATTGGGAGGTACCAAACCTAAGGCACCAAGAACAATGGGGAGTCGGACAACTTGGAACTTGGGATGCAAGCGTGACATTTCGAAAGCGAGTCCCGCATATTTGCCATGATTTTCCTCAATCTTGTCAATCACATAACTGTCAAAAGGGACAGAAAATTCAATGATATAAAGGATTTCATTGAATTTATCAAAAAGGACAAGATCAGGTTTGTTTGGTCGGATATGTCTTAGGCTGTATACGGACCTATTCCAAAGGATTTTGTATTTATCATTTTCCATGACACCCTCTTCATATTCCAGGTCGTACCATGGGTGGACCTCTGTGTCCCTTGGGCACGCCAGAAACCTATGATTGTGGGTTCGAATCCCGGTTCGCCCCGATTATGTTTCTCGGTTTGTCAGAACCATACCCGTGCTCGTGGGTTTCACCGAAGTGGTAAACGTCTGAGACCTGCATTACTTCGGGCTTTTCTCCCACATTAAGCTGACACGCCGTGATATAACTGGAATAATGTTAAAAGCGGCGTTAAACCTAACTCACTCACTCATTGTACGGGGTACCCGGTAGGATGAGGATTAATGCTGAGGAAACTTGTGGCGTTGGTTGTATACTCCCAAAGAAATGCAATTTGAATGCAAACTTATCAATTATAGAATTCATGTGGGTATTATGTTACAACATGCTCTTTGAGCACGATTCTGAGGAATATTATCATCATTATTATTATTGAATCTGTGTTTTCTTTTATCGCCGGACAAATAGCATGAATATCTACAACGATTATTGGACTCCTTCATGTTATCGCCCTAAACCGTTATATTTCTACACCAAAGCAAAAAAAAAAGTAATTAATTTTCTTTCTGGTAATGCCACCGTATTGAATCATTAAAAGTTTGTCAGCGTTTGGCATTGATCTTACACGCATCTCGGTTAAACGATGTGAACATTACACTGAGATCATGGAGACATTAAGTTGATAGCAGCGCCCCCATACTCGCAACCAGATTCAGTTCGATCGGTAAATGTCAGCAGAAATATGTTGGTCAGTAAGCCAGTGAATCTTCCAGTCTTTGCCTGGTCAGCACAATCAGTCAGACCATTGTCCAGTCATTACTGACTCTGTTCAGGTGGCGGTCAGTAAGACCTTGACCTTCAGCATCAGACGTAGGTGTCAAGAAACCCCACGTACATCCGGGTCCTGTTTAGTCATCTCATCTTTCTTCCCATATCCATCTGCTTACCGTCGGAAGGGGGGCTGTTTAATCCTTTCAAGTTGTAAGCCTCTTTACCATCGTGGTAACCATAAGCTGACGTGGCGTCTCTGTGTCTTTTACATGGCGTATTTTGTAAATGTTACAGACAGTTAGTAATATATTGACGTCTCACTTCTGTACAACATTTAAATTGGCATTTGGCTTACATACATAATAACAAAAGTACAGAACCATTCAGCATATAAATCACGAGACACAAAACTTAAAACATTAAAACCGATTAAAATATTTCAATGTTTTATACGTATAAAAATTGCTTTCTTCGGTTGGTTTTGGCAAATAAAAACACATATCGGAATCTTGTAAAATGGATATCTTTTTCATTTTCAGAAATGTTATTAAAAGTTGGGTACTTGCTAACAGTCGTGAAAAAGGGTATCTTGGAAATCACTATTACAGTTAACTATACACAATTTTCGACAGTTGTTAAACAATGAACAGATTTTGTATCTGACACACGTACATTTTCACATCTACAAGTTTCAATTCTATTCGGGGCTACCTTACAACTAGATCTGAAAGCTCCAGGCATTTTATGTACTTCATACGATTCTGTTTTAAAGTACACTACAACTCAAAAGTTAATAGTTTCATCGTGTACAGAACACGTGGTGGATCGTGTACAGAACACGTGGTGGATCGTGTACAGAACTAATTGTGGATCGTGTACAGAACACGTGGTGGATTGTGTATAGAACACGTTGTGGATCGTGTACAGAACACGTGGTCGATCGCGTAACAGAACACGTGGTCGATCGTGTAACAGAACATGTTGTGGATCATATACCAGAACAGTACCATCATTTGGCAGGTTTATGTTTAGACTGTTTGTACCACTGACAGGAGTGAACTCCAAAATGTATATTTTTGATAAACACATCTGTTGTTCAGATTTTGTTCTGTAAATTTTAGTTGTATATATATTTTAAGACCAATAGTCACAGTCTTGGTAATGATCTGTTTTCATTGGGTTCGAATTCCAGGTGCACCACATATAACACTAATATCCGTTCTAGTACCACACCTTGGGGTACCACACCTTGAGGTACCACACATTGGGGTTTCAGACCCGTGAAGATCCGGGGTAGAATAGGTCTTCAGTCACCCATGCTTGCCGTAAATGGCGACTATGCTTGTCGTAAGAGGCGACTAACGGAATCGGGTGGTCAAGCTTGCTGATTTTGTTGATGTATGTCATCGATCCCAATTGCGTGGATCGATGCTCATGATGTCAATCACTGGATTGTCCGGTCCAGACTCGATTATGTACAGACCGCCGTCATAAAGCTAGAATATTGCGGCGTCAAACAACAAATCAACCAACCAACCAACCTTGGGGTTTCATGAACGTGGTAAATTTACACATCTGTGTTCCCAGTCGCAAAAGGTGCAGCAATACACTAGTCGTTGTTGCTTCCGTTCAGGCGTCCCAGAAAGCTTTGATCGTGAACTGATCAAGGTTCCTTCGTCCGTAAAAAGTGAGGTTGGGGTAGGGTAGTATTGATTCAATCATCATTGTTTAATTATAGTGTGAGTGAACGCCCGAGGTGATGCAGGACTTTGACGTTTTTCACGTTCGTGAAACCCACGAGTACGACTATGGTGCTGACAAACATGAGGACGAACAAGGATTCGACCCACGATCATTCGTTTCTGGCCCACCTTAGGAACGCAAATCTGCACAGTAAAAAAAGATTATAACAAGAAAAAGAGGTTATAAAGAGAAAAAGTCATTATGAGTAAAAGAGGTTATACAGAGAAAAAGAGGTTATATAGATAAAAAGAGGTTATAAAGAGAAAAAGACATTATGAGTAAAAGAGGTTATACGGATAAAAAGAGGTTATACAGATAAAAAGAGGTTATACAGAGAAAAAGGGGTTATAAAGAGAAAAGGGTTGTAAAGAGGAAAAAGGTTACGAAGGGAAATTCAGATTATAAAGAGAAAAGGAGGTTATAAAAGGGAAAAAGAGGTTAAATTAAAACAATATACACGTTAAACCCAATTACACTTAAACCGCTGCAAAAACATTTTTCGTTTGATAAACATATACTGGCAATCAGTTTAGTATGTAGAATAACATTTATACCATTTTTTGGATACCGTGTCACGATTGCCAATAATATATCTAAGGTTCCATTAAATATCAGCAAGTAGACAATTCCTTTTGAAAGTGGTCACAACGTAACATATGTTAAATTTGGAGTAAACTTTCTCAGTAAAATACTTTACTAAGGTGCCTTACTCTGAGAGAGTGTGTTTAAATCCCGGATAGGACTCCGCCCCCTTAAAAAATACTAGAATATGTATTTTACTGAGAATGTGTAATCCAAAAAATAATATATGTTACATATGAAATAGCTTCCATAACAATTATTTAATGTCACTGACATCAAAAGACATCATATTACATTCATTTTAGTATAAACGAAAACCTCCAGTCTTTGACGTCTTCTCGATGGAACACAATCTCTCTCACCTTTGTAATGTTTTCCAGACATTGTATGGAAGATTCCAGTCATAGAGGACCTGGCTCCGACGCATGTGAAACTCTCGTAACATCATACGTCTTACGTCCATAATGCCTGGTCGAAATTGACATCTTTCCTTGTGAAATCCTCTACAACATGATGATTACAAACGTCATTTAACGTCACTCCAAGGCATGACCGCGTGCCAAAGACAAAGATCTTCTGTCTTTCATCACAGGGGTATCAGATCGCCCAATGAACTCTCAAAACAGGTTGTTGTTTACTTCATGTTCGTTTGAAATACATGTCAGGTGTTTCCTTGCTGCTGGCGTTTTTCGTCGCCGTTGTAACAATGATCAAAGGAATCTGACCGAATAAGGAAATCATAAGACGTATTTTGCTCTCGTTTGGATTAGCTGTGTTACTATTTTGGGAAGGTTATGTGTTTTGAACATGTTTTGTTCGTCACTGTATTTTGTAAGTCATGTTATTTAGTTTTACTTGGAACGCACGGGGACCGGTAGTCTTGTAGAATGCAAAGGAGACAAAAAATCTAAAAAGTATTTTTCCTGATTTAAGATTTAGTTTTCATTATTTTTTTAAAACTATGATAGACGTTTTATGTTGAGATTGTTAATTATCCTTTCCCTGGACCTGCTTCTACTACAACTACTTCAACTACTACATCATCGTCGTTTCCTGACAAAGAACAATTTTGCGAGTTTCATGCATTTAGATTTGAGAGTTTTGTTGAGAGATCCCTTATCCTGCTTATAGCATCTTTTTTATTTCAATTTTCCTTTTGATAAAATCATCACATAAAAGTACCCGAGTCGAATGTGGAGAAGGATAAAATATTCAAGTTTGAGTGCTGGAGGGCTCACAATCAATTCAACAAGTTGAAAGAAATAACGTTTTTCGCCACGTAGACGGACGTATTGTGTTGATGCCGTTGTGTTGATAACAACGTCCATTTATTATTCAAACTGGCATCTTCGCAACTGATAAAGCAATAACGAATCTTTTATGCCGCTCACCATGGGTACAAAGGAGCTCTTTTTTTCGCGTTCATCTACTTACAAAAGCTCATGATGATTTATATTCCCTACGTTTATAGCAACAATCCTGCTGCTGAATCGAGTTTGTTATCGCTCTTTAAATTCCATACATGTACAACGATGCTGTTGCCAATCAGAAAGTCAATCCTGCTGCTGCAGGTCGAGCCACAGTTGCAGACTCATTTGCCTGAATTACAGTTTTACTGCTTCCAGGAATTTGTGTTTAGACTATCTCTTGAACGTAGTCATTGACTGCAGCAATAAACTAAAAATGGATCATATAAACACATAATCAGTTTAACCGATTTTATTCAACAGTAACATGTTGAAGGTGCATGTTTCAGTGAATATGCTCAGGCTAGATTAAGAGGTTTTGTGAAAAATTATAGCGATTGTATTTATTTACATATTGAAAACCGGTGTCATTTTTGTGTCACAATACGCTATTCAAAGGTTTGTTCGTATCCGTAAGCGAGGAGTGACGGCTTTGGACAAAGTTTTTAATAATCCTTATTGAAAGTTGTCACGAAGAGTGAAGTGGCCTTGCGGTTGTAACACTTGCTCGTCAAAAAGATTGATTTTGTTCTTTACAGTCGCACTTCGTTCCCGCCCTGTGACATCTGCATGTAACTGCATCTCAGTATAGGCATCGGTGTTGATTTCGAAGTTTCCGGTTTGGACAATATAAATTTTCTCCTTCAGATATTCATCCTAAATAATGTCTTACCACTCTTTGTACTCTTGGTTTGTCACAGACGTATTTTTTGCCTGCGACTCTTTTTTGACCTTGACCTTAAACCTTGACCTTGACCTTGACCTTGACTCATGCCATAACACTGTTACAATACAGGTTGTACTGTAAATATGAATAGTATGTGTTACCCTCGTACTTGAGAATCCGAATAAGGGTTTTCCTACGTACAAACGTGTAGATGCAATATAAATCAATATGCCGGAAGCGTCTTAACCAAAATTTTCCAGTAGAAATTCGCCCACAAAAATCAATACCCAATATCAAAGTCAACATGCTTCTTAAAAACAGATTGTTTACACGCCATATTGTCTGATTCACTATGAACTGTTACCCACACATGGCCAATGTCAATGAAGAAGGGCAAGTCACAAATAAGGCCTGCTGTCATCAATAAAGAGATATTTATTTCTTGAGCTCGCGAGTTTTTTTTCTGCTGATATATACTGTGAAAAGTATACGTGTACATGGCTGTTTATAGACATAAGAACCGTTTTTTTTTACAAATAAAGTTCCACTGAGAATAACTTCTGACAAGGATCAGGTGGAAAGCTGACATTAGACACAGTCAAGTTTCTAAGTTTCAGATATGAACGTCTTTAGTTTGGTGTTTGAACGAGCGAGCGATATCATTTGACATCCAAAATTGGGTATTGATTTTCATTCTGTTACGTACTGAGATCGAAAAGATCGCCAGACCAACTGAGTGTATCAAGCCTTATGGAATAATTGCTAGCACTGGGAGGAAAATAGCAAGTGACTGATTTCTAAGGATGGTAATTAACATGGGAGAAATTAAGTTTGCTTGAAAACTCATAAATAAACGCCTTCAGTACATCAGCAAATATTAACACGCTGGCTCGGTTATCTAAGGGTTGCATATAGCTGTACAGAAGAGCGAACCTTGCTCGAAAATGCTGGTCGTGAGTTCGAATCCCAATTAGTTCCGATTATGGTTTTTGGTTTCTCAACACCATACCAATGCTCTTGGGTTTCTGAAGGATGGTGTGGCGGTCGGGTAGCCTAGTGGTTACAGCTTTGCTCGTCACGCTGAGGACTCGGGTTCGATTCCCGACATGAGTACAATGTGTGAAGCCCATTTCTGGTGTCCCCCGCCGTGATATTGCTGGAATATTGCTAAAAGCGGCGTAAAACCATACTCACTCACTCTTCAGAATGGTAATCGTCCTTTCAAATACCTACGTTACTTAAACGGCCTATTCCGCGTTACTCTGACACGTTGTAAATTGCTATTTTATATAAATGTTGTTTCAAGAGTTAAACCTATCGCACTGACTCAGCAAAATGTGGAAAACTTGCGGCACTTAAGCATGGCGTCCTTATTAGATAATGACAAACTTCGTTTGTTATACATATATATGCATGTTATGTCTCAATGAAACAAACCAAAAGAGGCGAAAATAGACAAAAGTAAGGCATTTACACAACGTGACACGAGGAGTGGGGTGGGATCAACACCGTTTTGAATAATATTTCTTTTATGTCTCTGCGTGCCAGCTAAATGTGGGAGGAACGTCAAATTGATGCAGGTATTGAACGTTTATTTTACCACGATGGCGAATATAACGACCCTTGAACGCCTAGGGGCCGTGAAGATTCCGGGGTAGAATAGGTCTTCAGCAACCCGTGCTTGCCGTAAAAGGTGACTATGCTTGTCGTAAAAGGCGACTAACGGGATCGGGTGGTCAGGCTCGCTGACTTGGTTGATGCATGTCATCGATCCCAATTGCGTGGATCGATGCTCATGAAATTAATCACTGGATTGTCTGGTCCAGACTCCATTATTTACAGACCGCCGTCATATAGCTGGAATATTGCTGAGTGCGGCGTTAAACAACAAACCAACCAACCAAAGCCTAAGGGACGTCATTCTGCACTGTGAATTGCGACTTAATTATATGACTTGGCCAATCTAGTCCTCTCATTATCGGAGTACTGGAAAATGTCAACAACGCTGAAACTTGTTAGCATGTCGTGTCTTACCGGAAGTTCCCGTCCTGCTTCAAGGTCAAGGTCAATGCTAATACAAAAGCATTGTTTGTCTAAAACACGTTTTTTGCTTGAAGTAATATTTTTTTAGGTAGGAAGCAGTTCTAGACTCAAGACTAGTCTAAGTACTTATCGGCTGTCGGACATAAAAGTTGTTATCGAGCTTAAACAAATTGTCGGAATTATGGAGTACGCTGCTGATGTTGGAAACGCACAACACCCGAGCCTGACCACCCGAGCCTGACCACCCGAGTCTGACCACCCGAGCCTGACCACCCGTGTCTGACAACCCGAGGCTGACCACCCGAGCCTAACAACCCGAGGATCATCCGAGCCTGACAACCCGAGTCTGACCACCCGAGCCTGACAACCCGAGGGTCATCCGAGCCTGACAACCCGAGCCTGACACCCGAGCCTGACCACCCGAGCCTGACAACCCGAGCCTGACCACCCGAGTCTGACCACCCGAGCCTGACCATCCGAGGCTGACAACCAGAGTCTGACAACCCGAGCCTAACAACCCGAGTCTGACCACCCGAGGCTGACAACCAGAGTCTGACAACCCGAACCTGACAACCCGAGCCTGACAACCCGAGTCTGACCACCAGAGCCTGACTACCCGAGCCTGACAACCCGAGGCTGACTACCCAAGTCTGACAACCCGAGTCTGACCACCCAAGTCTGACAACCCAAGTCTGACCTCTCGTTGCTTTTAAACGGTATGGTACAAAAACAAATATGCAAGATTCATTCTATTAAATATTGTACCATTCCATATAAATGCAATAAACCAGAATATATATTTATTTCATTTTGCAGATACTGCAATAATGACCCATTTTTATTTCAAATTTATGGCATTTCTTAGGAATAAGGAAAGTGTGTTGTCGCTTCTTTTTACATGAAGATCACTACATCATCTCATTCTCTCTTCTATTTAAATACATATTGAATAATTATATACACATTTGTCTGTCTTCATTTGCTTGTTCCGTCCTTGGATCCGACACCGACAGCATCACCGATGTCCATCTGCATCAGTAATGACACTTAATTTCAAATTTATTACAGACAACTGATGACCCACTGCAGAAATTATGGAAGTAACGCCGTACTCGGCAATATTCCAGCAATATATCGGCGGCTCCAGACAACTGGCGTCCAACTGCGGCAATAATCACCCTATTCAAATGTCTGTGTATTTCCCCACAGCTGATAACTACTACAGCAATAATGACCGATTTCGATTTGATATATATAATGTACGTGTAGCATTATATGTTAATGTCGTCCCATTTGGTTACAGTAAACTACGGTTATAACGAACTCAAAGGGACTACTATTTTTAGTTCGTTATAACCGTAGTTCGTTATAAGCATATATACAGCATAACTACAGCAAATAGTCGGGACCAAAAAGTTAGTTCGTTATATCCGTCAGTTCGTTATAACCGTGTTCGTTATAACCGTAGTTTACTGTACTATAATCCTGGTATGTGTGGTGTAATTAGTGCCCTTCACTTGCAATCAATTGATCGGTGTACAAATATAAGTGTAAGTATCGAAAAAGTTATAATCTCCGACTCCGCATAGATTAATCAATTATAACAGTGAATCCAGATACAGTAAACTACGTTTATAACGAACACGCTTATATCAAACCGACGGATATAACGAACTTATTTTTACTCCCGATCATGTGTTGTGTATATGCTGTATGTATGCTTATAACGAACTGCGGTTATTACGAACTATAATTAGTGTCCCCCTCGACTTCGTTATAACCGTAGTCTACTGTATAAAATATCTGATTAACAGTGCTATTACATTAATATGGTTTATTTGTCAAAATCTATTTCAATTTGTTTCCACCATTTTCTCTCTACCCTTTTATGTATGTTTATGTTGCTTAATCGCATTGCTCATGTCAGAGACTGATTTCAACCACATGTTTGGGTGTTCCCAAACTTCTTGTATCATAAAACACTTCCGAGCAGTCCTTGTTTTAGCCCCTTAATGCCGAGCGCCAGACAGGGTAACAACAAGTACCATATTTTAACGTCTTATGGTATGACGCGTCCGGGGATCGAACCCCGGACCTTCCGCTCTCCTGGCGGACGCTCTACCACTAGGCCACGGAGGTGGTCTATCACAACATGAAGTAACGTAGAAGTTATAAAATCAAACATAACCGAGGATACGGCAAAGACTACAAAAATGAGTATTTTTGAGGTTTTCAGCCTTTTTGTTGTATTGGAACATGAGCAAACAAAAACTGGTTCCATCATCTATGAGGGTAAAAACAACACAAATATGATAAAAAGATCATCTTCAGGCAGGGACTTCTCTAAATGTCCTGTCATACTATGATAACAACTGTAACGTTGATTACTCCCGTTGAAGTCATAATATTCTCTTCTCGGCTTCGTCATATCAGGTTTGCGTAAGCGGGTGGATGGGTGAGTCGAAAAGTTTGTAGGCGGATGGATGGTGAGTCGATGAGCTGGTGAGCGGGTGATTGGTGAGTCGGTGAGCGGACTATGAAAACAACTGTAACGTTGATCTCTCCCTTTGAAGGCATTATATTCTCGACGTCGTCATATCAGGTTTGCGTAAGCGGGTGGATGGGTGAGTCGGTTAGCGAATGGGTAGGTGAGTCGGTGAGTTCGTGAGCGGGTGGATGGAAGAGTCGATGAGCGGGTGGATGGGTGAGTCGATTAGCGGACTATGAAAACAACTGTAACGTTGATCTCTCCCTTTGAAGGCATTATATTCTCGACGTCGTCATATCAGGTTTGCGTAAGCGGGTGGATGGGTGAGTCGGTTAGCGAATGGGTAGGTGAGTCGGTGAGTTCGTGAGCGGGTGGATGGATGAGTCGATGAGCGGGTGGATGGGTGAGTTGGTGAGTCGGTGATTGAGTGAGTGGGTGAATAATTGTGATAATCGTCGATTCGAACACAAGTACACAATATCACTTCGTGTCAACTTAGGGCGGTCGGGTAGCCTAGTGGTTAAAGCGTTCGCTCGTCACGCCGAACACCCGGGTTCGAATCCCGACATGGGTACAATGTGTGAAGCCCATTTCTGGTGTCCCCCGCCGTGATATTGCTGGAATATTGCTAAAAGCGGGTAAAACCATACTCACTCACTCACTCACTCGTGTCAACTTAATGCTGAAATTAAACCCTAAGTATTTCGGGTCTGAGACGATTCCCATACAGACCGTCACAAGGTACGTCAAAGATAATGCTATAAACTAACCGTAACTATACTTAACCTACTTTCGTGATTGAAAGGTTTCGACACTTGACGGTACTCGCATTAGCCTCAATGAGCGACGATTCCCTAATCAGGTTATCGTTGTATAACTACAACCTAAAATGGTTCCACAATGGCCTATCCAAGTATAGCGTCAGTGTAGAACCCACTAAAACAAATCAAGTTTAACAGCACGAAGCCATTTTACGTAGATAAAAGAAGGGCAATTTTTTCCAATACCGCAACGGAATTAGCCAGTGGCCATTAACTTGACCAGACTGGCCGTGCGTTAAACCCAAAGCAGCCGTAAAATCAAACGGTTCCTTTAAACACGCCATAAAACACCCACTGTCAAGTGTACTATCTGAACAGTAGATAAAACTAGTTCAGCGTTAAGGCCTTGTTTTGGGTAAGTTAGAGAGGCAAATATTGATTGTCCTTTTCTGGCTGAATTCGATTCGGCAAATACTCACAAAGGTTAATATTTAGGGTCGAGACGAAATATATACATACTGCACATATACAATAGAGTCTAATTATGGGGTCTTTACACAGGATGGCGACCTTTGTGCCTCCCGTGTGCGACCATATAATTTGCCAGGTCGACGTTGGAGGCTCAAAGGATGGTTGCCAAGGTCGTTCCAAGGTGGTCGGAGGAAGTTCCGACATCACCATGGACGCCATGGTCACCGTGAGTTAGTGAGTGAGTGAGTTGGGTTTAACGCCGCTTTTAACAGTATTCCAGTTATATCGCGGCGTGTCAGCTTAATGTGGGAGGAAAGCCTGAAGTGATGCAGGTCCTAGACGTTTACCACTTCGATGAAACCCACGAGCACGGGTATGGTGCTGACAAACCTAGAAACAAAATCGGGGCGAACCGGGATTCGAACCCACAATCATAGGTTTCTGGCGTGCCCAAGGGACGCATCTCTGCACAGCGATTTGCGGCGCCTTAGACTACTGGGCCACCCGTGCCCCCTCGTCACCGTGAATTTTTTAACATGTTCAAAACACTCGCACAAAGGTCGCCGAGGAAGCTGGTTGCTCAAAGGTGTCTCAAAGGAGACAGAAGGGAGGCACAAGCATTGCCGTTGTGGCACAATGAAGGCACAGTGGTCGCCCAATGGTCGCCAGGCAATAGATGAGTTCTGCTGAAATATTGTCCCGTAACTCTGGGCGATGCTTCTGCCTACCTTGTGCCTTCCTTTGGCAACCAACAGCGTGCATTGAACGATGAGTATGGCGACCGCCGTGCCTCCATTCGGCGACCACGGCAACACTTGAGACACCATGGCAATGCTTCTGCCTCTTTTCTGGCTCCTTTGAGCTACCTGTAGTACCTCCTCAGCCTGCCTATAAATAGAGGGCTTGTACCTGCAGTGTTTCATTGTGGTTGCAGACGTTGAACAACTCGAGCAGTTACTGCTGAACATCTGCTGGAGCAGTTACATAGTAACGTGATTTTCTGGGTTTAGTTTAGTCCTGGCCAGTTTTTGATCGCTCGAAGGTGGCACAAGGAATAGAATAGGTCTTCAGCAACCCATGATTGCCGTAAAAGGCTTGTCCATCGATATAACTTATGACACATTTTACCTCGGATCTTCACGGGTCTAGACATACATGTACATGTTCAAGGTTGGATGCAATCATTATCGGTTCTTTGAAAGTTCAAAACGTTTATAAATATTATTGAACAATTGCTAAAAACACAAATCATCCCGATTAGAGAATGTTCAACTTAATTTTTTCACGTAACATAACCAGTGATCCATTCTTTGCAGGACCCGTGAAGATCCGGGGTAGAATAGGTTTTCAGCAACCCATGTTTGACTAAAAGGCGACTTTGCTCGTCGTAAGATCCAATTGCGTGGGTTGATGCTTTTGATGCCAAACTCTGGGTTGTCTGGTCCAGACTCGATTAATTACAGACCGCCGTCATATAGCTGGAATATTGTTGAGTGCGTCGTAAAACAACAATCCAACCAACCAATTGTATCGTTGAACACTTTGGTGGTACTATGAACGAGTTAACACTATGATTGTAGGGTTGGACGCCGCTTTGGAGTGCGACGTCAAACAACAAACAAATATTCATTGCAGTGATCCATTTATATCAGTTACATTGTCTTCTACGCCCTGTAAAATCTGTTTCGTCCAATAATCGAGACTGGTAGTTTCTGGCGTTGACGTATACATTTGTAATATAAGCTACAGAATTTTTTATTTCATAAGAACGACAGAATGAGTTTCTTTTAGCGCCGCTTTTAAAATTATTCCAGTTACATCTCGGCATGTCAGCCTAATGTTGGAGGAAAGCCGGAAGTGACGTAGGTCTTAGACGTTTTAACTCTTATTGAAACCAACGAGCTCGATGTGGTGCTAACAAAAAATCTAGAAACATAATCGGGTTGAACCTGGATTCGAACCCACAAATTTCTGGCGTGTTCAGCGTACTCAACTCTGCATAGCGAATTGTGGTGCTTTACGCGACTGGGCCAACCGTTACCCCCATAATCATAAGAAAAATCTGCAAAAACCAGAATCCATTTTTTAATTCCGCAAACATTATAAACATGTGATGATACCAGATGTTCGCGAAAAGGTGAGCGTATGCGGCAAATCCGTTGGTACACGTTATAAACACACGCAAAGGCAAGTCAAGTGTTCATCTGAAAAGATAGAGAAACATATGGTACAAATCAAAATCGGGAATTGGAAATGTTGATCATGAAACGTTTTGAAAGCTTTACTGAGCCACGGAATGCTGTTTCAGCAAGATTCGAGTGACGCTCACGGAAATATTCGCATGCTCGATTGTAGCGAAAGCCTGGAGTTGCTGGAATATTGGTCAACGTAAAGGAAAACGTCACAATTGGAGCAACTCCCTCCGCACATGTAGTAGCATGTGCTTTGCCACACGCAATTTAACCATGAAGACATTTCTGGAAGACGCATTGTACTATTAACAAGTTTGAGTATTTATCCGTTAGTTTGTAATTGCATTCACTCGTCTTTTTCAGTTTTCTGATTAGCGCCCGAGGGAAACAAGCAAATTTGACAGTCAATGAGTCCTGTGTTTTAACTGTTTACAGTAGGACAGTTTATAAACCAACTTGAAAGAGATGCTTGGAATTCGAAATTGTGGTAAATATCAATTATTATCATGGGCAAGAGGCGATGATTCTGATGGGACGAGTTCCCGAGGGATTGTATAAAACAAGCGAAATGGAATCACATGATCATGATAAACTATGGTTTAAAGAGAGTAAACAATATTTTTTTCCGGCAGTTTATGCGTTAACGGAGGTTTTGTGTTCATGAAGTGTAATCCACTTAAAGTCTCCCACGCAAGATCTTCGATTCACCATCCCCGCTTGTGCATCACTACAGCTGAATACGCAAGCCGGCAATGTGTACAATGTCAGGACGTAACGCTATAAGAGCTAGCTTGTCACGAGTGTGATAAATCACACCTGTCTTTTACTTGACTCCATAGGCCTCAACAAAGCTAGGGTTCCTACGCTTTACCAATACATGCCACAACATTCATGATTACAAATTGCCGGGGAATAGAAAATATACGCCCGTGTTTGATGGTGGCTTAAAATTAAATAAATTAAATGGTTATTCGAGGGTGATGCATTTATTATGGGTATAGTTGTGTTTTGACGTAAGGGTTTGCAGTGTTTTGGCGACCGTTTTCACCCTTGTAATATTTTTGTAACGTTTGTAATGTGGTCAAATCTAATTTTCAAGTATAAACTGATTTGTACAATGGCCATGGGAGAAACAATCATATTCACAGACACTCGAAAGCGACTTCAGCAATAGCACATACATTTTCAATTATTTATAAAATGAATTGTTACGGTAATTCAAAGCTGAAAATTTCAGAAAATCAGCTAACGTTTAAATACAAAATATCTACGCCAGAGAATAATCAGACTCGATTATCTGCCTAACCAAATTCAAATTCAAACCGTAAGAGTCAAAATAGCATTGAAAATATGAATGGATCACTGAAAAACGGTGAACACACCCGATGTTCGCGAAAACAGTAAGTCCGTCTTGCCCCCGCCGCTCACACAATTTACATAAAAAGTTTGAGTTTGTTGACGACGACCTGTAAACAAACCAGACAATCAAGTGACACGATAGCGCATTTACTGATTTCGTTGGCACTATAAATGGCACGTTAAGTTTTAATTACGTTTTCTGTGCACAAATACGGAGATCCTGCTGCTAATTACAAGAAAGAAAAACGTTTAAGAAATAAACTCATCAGAAGCAAATGAAACTGTACTGGCGCAAATTTGTCAGCACTCAAAGTATAAATCTACATGTGTTTTTGCTGATTGGTATCTTAGACATCTTTTTTTGAAAATCAATAAATTTGCTTTTTGCACATATTTGCAACTTTGCAAACACGGTACAGGTCATGTGGTTGCAAATTCATTTTTTACCGTAATCGTTATTGAATTACAGATACTTTTTTACAAATTGTGGCAGGAATGAGAGATGGTTGAAGAAACATAATCAAATTTAACAACAGTTCTTTTAACTTTAATTACATAAAAAAACATACTCTTTAAATATACTGTCTTTCTTTTGTTCAGTTTACGTTCGTTTGGCAACACAGTGGGGAGCAGTTTGAATGTCTCCGCCCAAACACTTCTTTTGAGGTTGACTCAGCACAGATAAATGTGTTGTCCCTAAATTATATAATATAAATAATTTGTTTAATTTCTGTTTCGTGTCGTAAAAGAGCAAATATTACATCAGATGAAACAAACAGGAAAATACGATCAAGATGCCAGAGAATATTGTCAATCATTAAGCGAGTTTGAAAATCATTGTTTTTTAACTTGTCTATTCTCATTCGTTTATCCTTTTTAAGCCTCTATTGATTTCTTCTAAAATCCAAAGTGGACCATTTGAGATATTTTTTTAAGAATATGACTGGAACGAGAAGATCAGAGAAAGGAACGAGAAGATCAGAGAAAGGAACGAGAAGATCAGAGAAAGGAACGAGAAGATCAGAGAAAGGAACGAGAAGATCAGAGAAAGGAACGAGAAGATCAGAGAAAGGAACGAGAAGATCAGAGAAAGCATCTAAACAGTTATTGAAATTCAACAGCCACAGCTAGAGATTTACATCTTTAACAAGTTATCTTCTCTCTTCTCTACCAAGCAGTCTGTGTCAATGGCTAAATTGTTATGCGATGTCCTGAATTGATGATGGGGTAATAATATATAGTCTTTTTGGTAAATACATTTCTTAAAAAGTAGGATAATTTTTAAATAGTACGTTGATTTAGAGCTACATTTTACATGTATAAATATTTCTAAATCAACTTGCTGTAGTCTGTTGAAAGATAATATCTCCAACATTCATCTGCTATACAGCTTTGGCTAAACTGATGATAATCACACGTGACTCATTGTGTTTGGTTGTTGTTTAACGCCGCACTCAGTGATATGCCGGCTATATGACCGCGGTCTGTAATTAATCGAGTCTGGACCAGACAATCCAGTGAATGCCATCATGAGTTGATCCACGCAATTGGGATACGATGACATGCAGCAACCAAGTCAGCGAGCCTGACCACCCGATCCCGTTAGTCGATTATATAATTGTTACTTAACTGACCCTTATCATTATCATAATAGTCCATCGCTCACTTCGCTCGTCATGCGGAAGACCCGGGTTCGATTCCCCACATGGGTACAATATGTGAAGCCCATTTCTGGTGTCCCCCGCTGTGATATTGCTAAAAACGGCAGGAAACCATTGTCACTCACTAACTCACCCATATCATTATCATGGTTGGTAATCCTCTCACCAATTTCCTGATCATGGTGTTAACTCTGTCACCCATATCATAAGCATAGTGTTTTACTCACTGTCTCATGTTCTAAGTGTTAACATACCATCCAATTTCATAACCATGGTGTTAACTTGCCCATTTGATAATCGTGGTGTTAACTCTCCAACCCGTTTCGAGGGCACGGGTGGCCGAGTCGTCTAAGGCGCCGCGATTCGCTGTGCAGAGTTGCGTCCCTTAGCCACGCCAGAAACCTATGATTGTGGGTTCGAATACCGGATCGCCCCGATTATGTTTCTAGGTTTGTCAGCACCATGTACACGTGCTCGTGGGTTTAACCGAAGTGGTAAACGTCTGAGACCTGCATTACTTCGGGCTTTCCTCCCACATGAAGCTGACACGCCGTGATATAACTGGAATACTGTTAAAAGCCGTGTCAAATCCAAACTCACTCACTCACTCACCCGTTTCATGATCCCGTTAGTCGCCTATTAAAAGCATCATCGCCTCTTACGCCGAGCAGGGTTGCTGAAGAACAAATACAATCCAGAGAGTTGACTTCTATGAAGTGATAATCAGATTACGACGGAGGGAGCTATCCGTATTAAAACGGATTAACATATAATTAGGGTTATTGTGAAATAGTTTTGACCATAACTAACGCCGATAAACCAACCCCATTAACGCATCCCAAAACTTCTTACGGACGCCTCCACTTCTGAAAATAACCAGCGTCACGACCCCCCCTTGTTATTTACAACTTTATCGTCGCCTGTGTATTTTTCTAAATCGAAGGCTCAGTCCCTATTGTTCCCGAAGTCGTTTTTCAGCCAGCGGGTGACACACTCAAGCAGAAAATTAAAACAGCAGTGGCATAACCGGAGCTTTGATTTACGGTTATCAGATGCACATTGCATGCGGATGCCTTTCCGAGTTCATCAACACATATTTCATTGTCCCGAGTAGACGAAAATTGAAAATGCCACAGACCTCCCCACAGTCCATCCCCGTATGGCATGTTTGAATTGTGGGCATTGAGATGATAGGCTAGTGAGAATTAACTTCTTTAAGAATAGTCGGTCATAACTTTTGCATGGTGGGTGGCCTTTGTTATAAACAAAAACATTAAAATAAGTCCCTTTTATGGTTAGCGTAAGATAATCCATCATCTTATTTTCATTTGTGCGCTTGCTTCCAGACGTACCAAAGTAGGTTATTTTCAAGATTTGTAATGAGTTGTCTGGTCCAGACTCGATTATTTACAAACCGCCGTCATATAGCTGACATATTGCTGAGTGCGGCGTTACACAAACAAACAAATCATAATCACGGTGTTAATTCAATCACCCATTTCACGATATTAGTATTAACGTAAATCCCATGATAATGGTCTTAACATACCCTCCCATTTCATGATCATAGTCTTAACTTAATATCCCATTTCATAATCATGGTGTTAACGTACTCGCCTATTTCATAATCATGGTGTTAACGTACTCACCCATTTCATAATCATGGTGTTAACGTACTCACTCATTTCATAATCATGGTGTTAACGTACTCACCCATTTCATAATCATGGTGTTAACGTACTCACCTATTTCATGATCACGGTGTTATTCACTCACCCATTTCATGATCGTAGTCTTAACTTAATCTCCCATTTCATGATCATAGTGTTAACTTAATCTCCCATTTCATGATCACTGTGTTAACTCACTCACCCATTTCACGATCATAGTGTTAACTCACTCACCCATTTCATGATCACTGTGTTAACTCACTCACCCATTTCATGATCACTGTGTTAACTCACTCACCCATTTCATGATCATAGTGTTAACTTAATCTCCCATTTCATAATCATAGTGTTAACTCACTCACTCATTTCATGATCATAGTGTTAACTCACTCACCCATTTCATGATCATAGTGTTAACTCACTCACTCATTTCATGATCATAGTGTTAACTCACTCACTCATTTCATGATCATAGTGTTAACTCACTCATCCATTTCATGATCACTGTGTTAACTCACTCACTCATTTCATGATCATAGTGTTAACTCACTCACCCATTTCATGATAATAGTGTTAACTTAATCTACCATTTCATGATCATAGTGTTAACTCACTCTCCCATTCCATGATCATAGTGTTAACTTAATATCCCATTTCATAATCATTGTATTAACCTGCTCATCCATATCAAGTAAGTGTTTGCCAAACGTCTTTCTACATTCAATTGAGGAGTTGTAACATAACTGTAAAAGTGCAAAAGCGGCGTCCAACCCTACAATCATAGTGTTAAGACCTATTCTATCCCGGATCTTTACGGGTCTCAACGATACAAACCATGCCTTCATCCAAGATAGAAATATACTGGCGAAATGGACATGGTAATGCTTTCTGAAACGTCGCTATTTATTACTGTACCTTCTCATGAGACTGAAATGTAATATGACGGATGACTGCAATAGCGCCTACACGTCTCCGATCAGCTGTAACCGATATCGGCTGATGGTAAAACTGGGATGCTACATTCCGAACAATTCGTCTCCTACTCCTCTTTTTGGCATATCAGTTTGATATTATTAACAAATATTCAAATATTTTGCTAACTCGTTTATTACTTTTCAACGCGGCGTTAAACATAGCTCATTCAATCCTTCATTTGCGTCAGCTGATATATGAATACTGTAGACCGCCTCCGTGGTCTAATGGTAGAACGTCATTCCAAACGTTGTGTTCTTCCTAATAAAGAGGGGGCACGGGTGGCCCAGTAGTCTAAGGCGCCGCGATTCGCTGTGCAGAGTTGTGTCCCTTGGGCACGCCAGAAACCTATGATTGCGGGTTCGAATCCAGGTTCGCCCCGATTATGTTTCTAGGTTTGTCAGCAGTGGTAAACGTCTGAGACCTGCATCACTTCGGGCTTTCCTCCCACATTAAGCTGACTCGCCGCGATATAATTGGAATACTGTTAAGAGCGGCGTTAAACCCAACTCACTCACTCACTCACTCACTCACTCACTCACTAAAGAAGTTGACGTCCATAAATTCTCTTCCTTATGTGTATCACTTCTAAATGCCTAGTCTACACGGCCAAGCTTTTGTCAAATACTACTGACAAAATCGAGTAAAAAAAGCCAAAATGTAATATTGCGCACCTGAAACTATAAAACCGTACGCGTTTCAAATGTTTCCTTTTAGCTGGTTAATGTTACAACATTCCACATGTCTACCATATACCTTTTGAAAGTTTTAGTAAAGCCTTGAATGCTGTAAGTTTGATCAAACAACTTCAGAGCAAGAGTCGTATGACGCTCTTTCAAATGTCTCCTCGATAGGGTTTCAAGCGAGACGGAAATATTTCCAATAATTGTGGCACAATTATGAACTTCTTGGCAAATTGTAACGATGGTTACCTTGGGGCTGTCGGCAGTTAAATTGCTCATTTAAACGAAAACGACAAAACTTAACTACAGTTGCAGCACTTTCATGATTCCGACTTCCCACAATTTAAAACGTTACTCGGGCACCAAGGACAGACTGAGTTTAATTACCGCTATTTTCCAGCTGCGATCGCCGTCATTCCGGTGACCTACTTAGAGAATATAATTGAATAAACTGCGTGATATTAGCTGTGTTTGCTTCGATTACGCTTCCTATTTGCCAAGAGTTGGCCATTATGCACCTGTCGTCATAAGATGGATGTCTGGTTTAATGAACTGACCATAGCCAATAAACAACTTGCTGCCTTAAGTAGAACTTACTACATTCGGCTTGACCATTCCAGTTTATACTGAAACTTGATTATGTAAATGTCGATATTTCCAAAACGTGTTGTCGTTTGCATTTAAACCATACATAATTCAGCATGTTTGTAAATTTCATATAGATGCAGTGTATCAGAAAGTCGATATTTTGTCGTAATTTGAAAAAAGATCATTAATGATGATGATGATGATGATGATGATGATGATGATGATAACAATCAACATATTGTGTACAATTGTAGCGATACTTCGGAGAAGATTCTAACGCCGTCATCAAGCGAATGAGTTAGTGAGTTAAAATTTAACGTCACATTGGCAATAGTTCCGCCATATCGTGACTCATCAGGCAAATGAGTTACAAAATGATATCCTAAATGCTACTCAAAAGATAATACTTTTCAGAAGGTCATAGGGTGTATCACATCAATAAACAAATTGTGAATGAGACAACACATATATTTAATTAAACCCAATCATTAATTATTAAAATATATTCAGAATAAACTGAGGGTCTGCAATGTAACCCATCACACAGGACTCGTAAACATGTAGATATATGGTAAATCAGTGTCCGATGTCATCATGCAAATCTGAGAATGTGCTCACTTCAAGTCGAAAGTGGGACACATTTCAATCAATCAAGTGCATATGTCGATATCCTTCCGAGTTATCCAATTACTGAAAACACAAGTGAGTTCACATATCGATCTTATATTTTCGGTACTTCTTGTAATGTCTGGACTTCCACCGTGATGGGATACATTTCAGATGTCGAAGAAAATCTAGGTTACTAAGGTGAACACTTGAAACAAGAATATTACATTTGTAGATAGATATACCGAAGACCAGTGTCCGATTTCACCGTTCTTATCTAACACGCGTATGTTCTTCAAGTCTAAAATGGGACACATTTCAATCAATCAAATGTACCATTACCATTCTGAGTGTGTGTTTGGTGATGATTTATATTTTCGGTTTCGTAAGTAATGCCTGGCTTAGAAACCCTATCGAATAAAATTCTAATCGGGGACAAATATCTGGCTTACCAAGGTTGGCTTACTTAGAATGGATGCCATACTATTTCATTTGTCAGAGGAGTGTTTGTTTGTTTGTTTGATGTTTAACGCCGCACTAAGCAATATTCCAGCTATATGACTGTGGTCTGTAAATAATCGAATCTGGATTAGACAATCCAGTGATTGACATCAAAAGCATCGATCCACATAACTGGGATCGATGACATGCATCAACCAAGTCAGCGAGCCTGACCACCCGATCCCGTTAGTCTCCTCTTACGACAAGCATAGTCGCCTTTTACGGCAAGTATGGGTTGCTGAAGGCCTATTCTACCCCGGGCTTCACGGGTCGCCATGTGAGTACAGTGCGGCATGATACAACATTCACATATTTTTTATGCAAATTGTGTGAATAGCGGGTGCTACGGGTAGGGCAGGACTGGCTTACCCTTTTCATCAACACCTGGTGTCCTCATTGATTTTTAGTTATCCACTTTTATAATTGCCACCGCTACTTTGCCTTTCACGTCCAATGGAATCTGTTTCGTCGGATCATCGAGACAGATTATTCTCTGGCGTTGACCTTATATGTTACAACCGTGTATTTGATACTTGACATATAACTCTCATCATGTTCATTGATAATAATTGTGTCTTATTGGCAAATCAATCGTGTTGGTATGTTGAGACGGTATTGTTTTATATAAAAAGGGTGTGTTTTCCTGACTTCAGAAATGTCATTGTCACAGCTTCAAAGGAAACTCATACGAATATCGCACAGACAACACAGATCATTCTCATAAACTAGAAATGCCTGAAATGGCTGGAAAGAATTAACCCCTACCTATTCATAAGGCAAAGCTACCCGGGGTATGACGATCCGGGGTATGGGCATGGGTTGCTGAAGACCTATTCTACCCCGGTTCTTCACGGGTCCAACCAGCAGTAAGTAAGGAATAAGTAAGGAATTATTACTTCGACTGTATGAATTTAATCCAAACGTCAGACAGATAGACAGATACACTGTCGTTTACATGCTGTTTAAATGTCAAGTACGTGCATACATTCTAACGTCTTTTCTCGTCACATGTATCCAACCCTGACGACCTTCAGACTGAAAATGAACAGGTCTTGCAATTATCTTCTTACAAGGGTGGAATGGAAATACGATCCAAAATATGTTAACCTCTGTAATTGAGAGACAACTTAGTGCCCTGAATTGTAGAAGCCCTATATCCGAGAACTGAAGGACAAAAACAGGAACCGCAGCGTGATCATGAGCCAACAACCTTGAACATGCACAGGAATATGTGACTTGGCCAGTTTCTTGTAGTGAGTGAGTGAGTGAGTTGGGTTTAACGCCGATTTAAACAGTATTCCAGTTATATCACAGCGTGTCAGCTTAATGTGGGAGGAAAGCCCGAAGTGATGCAGGTCTCAGACGTTTACCACTTCGGTGAAACCCACGAGCACGGGTATGGTGCTGACAAACCTAGAAACATAATCGGGGCGAACCGGGATTCGAACCCACAATCATAGGTTGCTGGCGTGCCCATGGGACGCACAGCTCACGCGGCGCCTTAGACGACTGGGCCACCCGTGCCCCCCAGTTTCTTGTAAATTATCAAGGTGCTGAGTTTATGAATACGTGCGACCCGTGACGATTCCGGGGTAGAATAGATCTTCAGCAACCCATGCTTGCCGTAAAAGGCGCCCAACGGGATCGGGTGGTCAGGCTCGCTGACTTGGTTGATGCATGTCATCGATCCCAATCGATTGATGCTCATGATATTAATCACTTTATTGTCTGGTCCAGACTCGATTATTTACAGACCGCCGTCATATAGCTGGAGTATTGCTGAGTGCGGCGTAAAACAACAAAACCAACCAATATTAATACGTGGTATATTTCTTTCGAGTCAGATAACCAGGTGCTCTCAAGTTCACCTTAAACCGATTGTGACGTCAACATGTACTTTTCTTTAGTTGCATAGGGACTGAGTGGAAAGACTGTTATATAGCCTTGAAAAGTCGCTCTTCAGTCTTGCGACCCTTCATAGCACCAGGATCCTCTGGTCAAGCGTTCAAAGATCAATTTCACACAAATCATGGTCCTCATCTGCTAGCACACAGCCCGTGTTACTTAGTTCATCAAAGAGGAATCATCTAAGACTTCTGCCGCTGCGTGCGTTCCTCCAACTTTAAACTTTATATACAATTTGGGAAAGACAAGTTCATGGTGCTAAATCAGTCTCACGTCTTCCTCAAGATCAAGGTGGTTAGGAGAAGTGACACTTTGTTCGTCTATTACACTGAAGACCGGATTCGACGACCTCAGTTGCACCTCCTTCGGTAGCATGCACTGAGTGAATGGGTTTGGTTCTACGCCCCTTTCAGCAATATTCCAGCAATATCGCGAACACCAGCAATGTAATTTTAACTTTGTAATACATACACGTGGGAAATCGAACCCGGGTCGTAGCATTATGAGCAAAGGCTGAAACCTCTGATCTACCCCTCCGCCCCATCATGCACTAATATATATGGAGTGAGTGAGTATGGTTTTACGCCGCTTTTAGCAATATTCCAGCAATATCACGGCGGGGGGCACCATAAATGGACTTCACACATTGTACCCATGTCGGGAATCGAACCCAGGTCTTCGGCGTGACGAGCGAACGCTTTAACCACTAGGCTACCCAACCGTACCTAATATATATGGAGCCAAGTTGAACATGACCAATAAGACTACTCATAGGGCATCCTTGGAATCGAAACCCGCCCTGACTATGATACCCACGTATGTGAGTTTCTCAAACAGTAAGTATCTAATACCCACAGGGAGTTCCTTCAACGTTAAACATTATAAACGATTTGAGGAAAACTCTAAATCTAAGCTATGGTCATTGGATGACAGTGGTTTTGTGTTGTATCTCCGCGCAGCCAGTTTGTTTGATAATAAGCTTAAAGAAAACGTGTGCATCAGATACCAGATGATTACAGCTTCAATGCCAGATCGCGAGCTGTTTAAAAATACGGTGAAGTGCTGCTGAAAAAGAATGTTTAACAGAACAAAAGTCTGATTTATCCATATTTACAAACAAAAAGCATGTCTTAATCCTTCTTGTGTAGTCCATCAACTCAAAGCTATCTTCGCGATGTCTCCTGTAAATACCCCCCAGGCACGTAGCCCGTCTCGTACGTTGGTAAATGTGCAATGCACTGTTTTATCTCACCTTACACAACTTCATTATGGTCACACACAAAAAAACTAGAAAGAAAACCAATCTGGTTGGTTAGTGATGTTAAAAAATACCTTGACGCATTTTTTTCTTTTAATCTGGCCCAGTCTTTGTTAAACTTGAAGATGCCCTTTTCCCCGTGAACATTCGTCCTGATTATGACCTTGGTTTCAGCAAGGATTTCTTCTGATTATGGAAAGAGTTATATCGCTTTTATTGTAATCACTTGCCTTCCTCCAACATTAAGCTCAGCAAAAGGATCTGGTATACAGTTCAAAGAGGTGTTGAACCCAACTCACTCACCCTCTGTTTGAAATTCTTATTTTGTTTGGATTGTAGTCAGAGGCATTAGAAGCATCTTCACCATGCCATAAAACACTCATACTAATCTATAGAAAGTTTCCTTTTAGCAATCAGTATATGTGTTCATGTATTGAGTTACAGACAAGGCAAGCCCACCATCGTAATCATCAGCTGGTTTATTTCTTACGGGTTTCCCTGCTATTATTTGGAACAAACAACATATTTTGCTGTCGACCAATCAATGGTTTTGTTTGCTTTGGTTGGCCTGCTGCGATTAGCCAACATGTTTTCGCTCATCCAATCAATAACTTTAGCCACGTTTGGAGTCGACATAAGCCACTAGGAAAGCCCAGAAGGGTCGTGTTTCAACCAATCAATTCAGATATAAATCGTAGTCACCCGGGAATGTTTGAACAGGACGAGAAGTTGATTCGTTAATTTAGGGAGTCTGAGCATTCCCCCGAAGATCCTCAAACTATTGACGTGAGGGTCTGGTACCTGATTGTCGTCATTTTGTAGGCATGTTTTCAATTACAAAGTTTGAGCATTTAGAAGCAGTTGTGAAATTGAAATATGAATGTTCATTTCGTTTTCTCAGTTTGGCGACATTACAGTCAATATATTCATGATTATAGAATGGGTAAGCAAAATCTCTCTATTTTGTTATAGACCGCTTCCAGACGTACACAAAGACTTAGGAGTAGCTTATTCAGAAGTACAGATTTAGAAAGGATATTATAATGAAAACTGACTCACCAACATAGCTTTTGATACATATCAACTGATAATTTCTTTAAATGGTTATATGGTTGCTGATAATATAAGCATATTAAATTTGTGGATCGATAGACATTTAAATTTCAAAGGAATGTACACACGTCGCAATACCTGATATTTGTTACAAATGAGTAAGAAGTGATAGTCATTTTCTATATAATCTCTCATTTGTAGCTTCTCCAATATACCTGCCAGTTTGTATTCGTAGTTTATGAGAACCAGTTTATGTTTCCTAGGGTTGACTATGCAGATTTATGATGCAACACCGAAAATAGGTTTAAACAACGAGTATCCAAATGTTTTTGTGCCACTTAAAAATGCAGAATGCCAATCTACCTAAAACTTCTTTTAAAAATAACGTTCTATTTCGAACCGTCTGTTCTTACCAAAACAATCCGAATTCATAGACCTGTAGTGTGTGGTAAATCCTAGATGTCCAATTTTACAACCATTATTTTCCATTTGTTGAAGCATATAACAATTCTTGACACAACGATCATTTGACATTTTCAATATTTAACACCAATAAGTAAAGAAGGTATAAATATACAATGAATGTCAACCACATTCGCCCATCACAACGTGCCCCGACACAGAGGACGTAATTCCTAAAACTAGTTTGCAAACTGGTGGGTGTACAACGTCAACTTTCATAACAATATTCAGTACCCATGTTTCCGTAAAGAATAATAACATAGAACAAACTTTGGTATCAAGAATCTTGCCAAACAAGTCAAAAGGTAGCAGCTTAAACATTGACAATGATTATTATTATTATTATCCACAAAATACTTGTATAGCCTGCTAACATACATTTTATAAATGCAAAGAACATACTTAAGACCTCCGGAATAAAATACCTAGATTTTTTACGAGGAACACATTTTGTTAGTACGCAATTCTAGAACCATTTTTCATATGTTGACAATCATTCCACCATTTGAAAACTATTTCATTTGGATTGATTTATAATCTTACTAACCCATCTGAGGATTAGAATACACCACAATTTTTCCCTTTTGAGCTTTAGAAAAGACTATGAAAAATACATGCAATGTTCCTCCTTTTCTCGAGAGATAAAGCTCAATAACAGGCTTTAAGTCTGAATAAAAACGTTCTCGATAGTACTGTAACCTTTACGAAAACATGCGCGAGATTGTCTCACAAGAAGAACCCATAATGTTAGTCTCTTATTCGGAATGTACAACTAACTTATGTAATACTTGTAATTGATTTTTTTCTGTAATTGATGGCTACACCAGTATCCCCTATCCTTTGTATAGGTACAAGTTGGTCCATATAACATGATTCTGGAAACATGATCTATCAAAGAAAACATTGAACAACTTAAGATAGGGAAGTAAAATACATGAGATAACTTAAAGGATTCGGCCTTGATGCGATCAGACTCATTACCCCCAGATGAGGTGGGGTTCTGTAATTGCTGTAATAGGAGAATCAAGAATTGGGAGAATCAAGGATTGGGAGATTCAAGGCTTGGGAGAATCAAGGATTGAGAGAATCAAGGATTGGGGGATTCAAAGATTGGGAGATTCAGGCATAGGGAGAATCAAAGATTGAGAGAATCAAGAATTGGAAGATTCAAGGATTGGGAGATTCAAGGCTTGGGAGAATCAAGGATTGGGAGAATCAAGAATTGGGAGATTCAAGGATTGGGAGAATCAAGGCTTGGGAGATTCAAGGATTTGGAGAGTCAAGGATTGGGAGAATCAAGGATTGGGAGAGTCAAGGATTGGGAGATTCAAGGATTGGGAGAATCAAGGATTGGGAGAATCAAGGATACTTGGGCTGCCATCGTCTGTCTTAACTTGACTGTCTTACAGATTTGTTGCCATTTGTTTTTGTAGATTTTAAAGTGCAACTGCGTTTATTTCTGGCCTTCAAATACTTTCGAAACGTCATTAAAATGCCTAAAGCACACCAAAAGTATGTCTTTCTCAGACTTGCACTCTTTCATAACCCGTGCAGCCGGATATGTTGAATCTAGAAGTTACTGCATTATCAATATACGAAAGAACACATGACTCACTCAAAAGTAATCATACAAACAACACATATAGTGTGACAGCAAATTCTCCCTGAATTCATCGACCTTGTCCATGCCCAACGTGAATCTAAAGCTGTTACCCTCGCCACGTGCTAACTGTACTTCGTACCCATCTTCACAGTGGGTCACCTGATTGAAATGTACATCGTACAGGTATATTATCGGGCTCTGACCTAAGAGGGCATCGAACTCATGACACAATGTAAACAAAGAGCTTGAAGCAATAATGTAATCAATGACTCACCCACCACTGAGACTACTGAAAAATGGAACACACTTGCCTCTGGATCTCATCTTCCATTCATGATATTAAGATTTAAGTATATACAAAACTGCATTAATGAACGAACAATATGTTATCATGTTGTCGTGAAGTATAACGGGTGTCATGCATATATGTTGATGGGGAAAAGAAACTATGCTTCATATAAACTGGTGTAAATGTTTTATTTTTGAAAATAACATCTGAATATTTTCGTGTGATCAATGTTTTATCGTAATAGATTCATTGACAAAACCCAAGCCTGTAACAGGAGCCAGAGACACGCCCTAAAAGAGGAGTGGTGTAACAACTCAATTACCAATGTCAATATCGGGTGTGGCCAACATTTGCGTTGATACAGGCGAGGCAACAACGGTGCTTTGAAGACACCGGATGATTGAAAACAGCCTGGGAATGTTGTTCCACATGTCAACCAAAGATTGGACTAATAATAATAATAACAACTACAGATTTATAAAGCGCTGGCATCCAGTTCAAAGAACTGCTCAAAAGCGCTTCATTTGAGTCTACACAAAAGGAGACATTACACAGCTAGGAAAACACAAAGTCTCAATACTCTAAGACCGATTTGGTGAAAAGATAGGTTTTGAGTCTTGCTCGGAAGAAAGTAGGACTGTCAATGTTCCTAATATCCAATGGCAGCCTGTTCCATAGCTCAGGGGCAACTTTGGCGAAAATCCGACCTCCAAAAGTCGCCGTTCTAACACTAGGCACAGAGAGTAGGGACTGGCAGCTTGATCTGAGAGATCTCCCAGGCACGTACTCTTCAAGAAGCTCGCTGATATAAGTTGGTTTTTGATTGTGTCTCGCATTGAACACAATCAGCATCACTTTATACTGGATTCTCTCATTGATTTGACCAACTGAGCCAGCGTTACCGTCTGGCTGTGTAACCGTCTTAAGCGTCGTTCCATCTAATCTCACACAAGCTCTATTGGCAAGAGGCCTGAAGAAACAGCTGGCCATGGTAGTGCAGCAATGGTATGCTGCCTCAAAACGTATGTTACGACAGTTGGAACGTATTGGCGGTCATTATTCTTCTGCAACGTGACGTTACTTCGAATTCCATGCACGAGAACATGGGTAGAATATGTTCCGTTAGCGTACGCCATTCAAATTGACATTACCAATGATGAGTTGTGTTTTCCCATGAGTTGTGATGCCACCCAATACCGTTACACTTCCACCCCAAACTGACGACGTTGAGTACCGCAAGCGTTCTTAAACGTTCTCTTTGAAACCTGTAGAACCTTTAACTACAATGTACCATCAGGGCTGTCCAGATGCAATCTTGACTTATTGTCGACTGTACACTGTCCCAATCTTGTCTTGTGAACCTCAGATGCAGTCTACATCAAGTTTGACCTGTCCCACTGTGCCATGGCACCAAAACGGGGCGTACCGTTGAACGTCGGGGTCATTCTGAGTACTCTGACTGATCTAAACCAAGGAATTGTCCGAGCTGTTAATGTGACAAGTTCGCTTCTATACCGGAGATGCACCAACAGAATATGGTTGTATTGTTGAAGTGACTTCAAAGGTGGACGGGCGGCCCGTCACGAGTATTACCCTGCTGCAGATAACGTCTCTAAAGAGACAGGATTGTGTATAGCTGAACGTTACAATGTCTGGCAACTTCGGGTTGAAACATTCCTGTTTCCAGCACACCCACGGCGCATAGGCGTTGATATTCAGTAAGCTGTGGCTTTACGTACGCGTTATGCATTGTTAAACAAAAGCGTTTTCTGGGCACCTGATTGCCCAACAATCACTGGGTGCTGTTCATAGAAAAAACACGTGTGTGAATATCAAGCTCCCAACAAATACGCAAACATCTGATTGAACGCCGTGCATGAACATGTACGTGCAAATTGTGAATTAGACCTTAGAGTGGGGGAAATGTCTTCAGGAAGATGTATTGAAAGATGCATTATTTGGTTTCAGAATAACTTTATGTACCTTTTGTTAGTGAACAATAGTCCAAGCCATTATGATTTGAAATATTATGTAAAGGATTTGATTTTTCAACTTTGTACCCCACTGTCCCACAAGACAAAGTTGAGGAAGTATTTCATTCCTTGATCTATGGAGAATTTGTCTCTAAATTTGGTGACCATATATATGTTGTTAACAAAAAACGGAGGCAAACTTCATCTGAAATTAACAGCGGAAAAAAATATGTGAAATGTTGCACTTCCTCATTGATAACATCTATGTGATGTTTGGGGGTAATACATTAAGAAATAGTGTTTCCCATCTTGATATCTGTCTCTTAATGCATATACAGTTTCTGCTCTGAAACTCAAAACAAAGGAACTTGGCAAAGATATTTTACTTAAGCTTCATGTATATTGATGATCTGATATCGTTCACTAAATAGCCAATTTTCTTCTACGGATTTACCAACCTGAACAAGAAATAAGGTGAGGTGAGGTGAAAAGGGGTTTAACGTCGCGTCCAAGATTATTGCACTTATATAGCGACGTGCATGTACGTGTGTGTGTTTGTGTGGCTGCTTGTACTAGTCCGGACTGATGCCGATTTATCGTGCTAGCTCACTGAGAAACCATGCCGCGGTTTAACATGAATACCCCACTCAGACACAGTATACTGCCTCCTAGCCGACCAGTCCTTGTTTTAGCCCCTTAATGCGTTGCGCCAAACATGGTAACAACAAGTACCATCTTTTAACGTCTTTTGGTATGACGCAGCCGGGATCGAACCCCGGACCTTCCGCTCTCCGGGGGGACGCTCTACCTCTTGACCACGGAGGCTGTCGAACTCGAAATAAAGACAGACAGTGAAACCAGCCTCTTCTGTTCATATTTCGTGCCGAACAACAACAACAACAACAACAACAACAACAACGAGATAATTTGAATGACAAATTTGGGCTGACTTCAACTTACCACATTTGGAGGACATGTAGAGGACATATGATGCACCAGTTACAAAAATTGTGTCCGATGCAATTCCCTATTTCGACTTGTACCATATGGTACCATGTGTTTTTTTCATTTAAACACGTTTTGCATGTGTTTTTGACGGGTGCCATCAATGGAGCAGGGAACGTTCACCTTTTTGCGAACACCTGGTAGTATCACTATTTGATAGTGATTCATAAATGTAATACAGTCGGAAACACATAACACAATCGACTCTGTAAGATATCTTAAAAATATGGAAAGTATTGTGTCGCTTCCAATATTTTCACAAAGAATTCGCTTTTGACACTGATCTATGTTTCTATTTTCTCATGTAAAAACCTAAAAGTACCGTCAAGTCTTCAGATTACATCGACTATTATACAATATGCTTTGCATGCTATATCGTATGATACTCATTTTCTTTCCAAGAATTTGATTTCAATTTTTGGAAACAAAGTTTGTATTGTCTGGTCAATTACTGTCTGAATACAGTCATTTGGATGTTGCGGTTCCTGTATATCTTTAAAACTTACTCCGCGTATACGTAAGAAAATTCTATCTGCATAAACAATGATTGTTGGGAACAGAAAAACCAAAACCTTAAAAAAAATAGAAAAGGAAAACCTAAACACCAAAACACTTCACAAACGCGCCTACGCGTGCACGCACACACGCAAACACATTACACGTGGATGATAAATATTGAAATACAGTAAACTACGGTTATAACGAACTCAAAGGGACCAGTAATTTTACTTCGTAATAACCGTAGTTCGTTATAAGCATATAAACAGCATATATACATCAAATGGCCGGGACTAAAAATAAGTTCGTTATATCCGTCAGTTCGTTATAAGCTTGTTCGTTATAACCGTAGTTTACTGTACAGTGTAATGTGGCATAAAACTGACATATTCCTGTACCGAAGTTGGTCCATACTGGACCAACCAACCGTTATACATTATCGAGTACTTGAGAAACGAGTACTTGAGACTTGCCTAAAGCTGTCTCTGGCAATCTGCCAGCTAATTGGAAAACCACTTTAGCCCACCGAAATAGAGGAAGTTGACGTCACATCGTCTGCGAGAGTTTCCAAAAGGTTGAGTTGTTTCTTTTAGCCCGAGATCCGAATATATCCTAACCGATTTATCTTACTATAATGATATACCTGTGTAAACTGAATAATAAGTAAACGCGACAAAAAACATTTCCATAATCATCAACAGAGTCCATGTACGATTCCGACTACATTATGTGTTTATGAATCACTATCAAATAGTGTTGGTATTAGGTGTTCCCGAAAAGTTGAGCGTCTCATACCTCACCAGTCGCACTTGTCACAAACACATGCAAGGGCTAGTCTACCCGTGACTATCTGGGCTAGAATTGATCTTCAGCACATGGGTCTAATGTGTCAGAATTTGATGTGCAGGGTTGCGTCCCTTATGTATCAAGATCCTCGGTTTGTATATTTACACTATATTGTGTCCTTATTACCTCGCCGCACTTCGCTGTGCAGAGTTGCTTCCCCTGGACACGCCAGAAACCTATGCATGTGGGTTCGAATCCCGGATCGCCCGGATTATGTTTCTAGGTTTGTCAGCACCATACCCGTGCTCGTGGGTTTCACCGAAGTGGTAAACGTCTGAGACCTGCATCACTTCGGGCTTTCCACCCACATTAAGCTGACACGCCGCGATATAACTGGAATACTGTTAAAAGCGGCGTTAAACCCAACTCCCTCACTCACTTATTACTTCGCCGCACTTCGCTGAGTTGCGTACCTTCGGCATGCCAGAGACATATGATGGTGGGTTCGAATCCCGGATCGCCCCGATTATATTTGTAGATTTGTCAGCACCATATCCTTTTTCGTGGGTTTCAACAATGTGGTAAACGCAAAAGACCTCAATACTGCGGGCTTTCCTCCCAAGCTGACACGCATTGGTGTAATTTGGATACCGGTCAAAGCGACGTTAAACCCAACTCACTCACTAATATTTCTTATGAAGACGATCCTCTCGCATCATACGAAAAGACGGTACTTGTTGTTAAACTGCCTTGAGTTCGGCATTAATGTACGAAAACAAGGACTGGTTGGCACGGCGTATACTGTGTCTGTGTCCGGTATCCATGTTAAACTGCCTTGATTTCGGCATTAATGTACGAAAACAAGAACTGTTTTTTTTCTTATTTGTGAGGTTTCTGCAGATCTGGGTCAAATTTCTCTCCACACGAAAAACTATGTACATCCCACTTTTGGGAAATATAATATACTCATGTCTGTTGATAACATTGAAGTTGTTAGACACTTGGCAATGTTTGTTTTCTCAAGCAATGCAATTAAGAAACAATAGAGTAAACGTGAAACTCAGAGACTGTATGTTGGCTGTATTGTTATCAGTGAGTGAGTTGGGTTTTATCAGTATTCCAGTTATACCACAGCGTGTCAGCTTAATGTGGGAGGAAAGCCCTAAGTGATGCAGGTCTTAGACGTTTACCACTTCGGTGAAACCCACGAGCACGGGTATGGTGCTGACAAACCTAGAAACATAATTGGGGCGAACCGGGATTCGAACCCACAATCATAGGTTTCTGGCGTGTGCAAGGGACGTAACTCTGCACAGCCAATCGCGGCGTCCTCGACGACTGGGCCACCCGTGTCCCCTGTACTATTATCAAGCTCTATGGGCCGATGGCCTACATCATGCTAAAATCACATGATGAGGAAAATGAAGGTGTGATTGATCGTGTCTGGCCAGCGCAACTAATAAAGTATTGTTTAATTTAGTCAAGAGGCTGGCTATTTCAGACAGAACTTCTAAGTTTTCGGCCCTGGCCTGATTTCGTGCTCCGGCGGGCATTTTGTGGAATGTAAGTCGTGAAACTAATTCTCTTGAATTATTCGACCGACATTAGTCTTGATAGATGTCCGTGCTGGCGTTATGGTTGGAGGTCATTGAAATTTATTACGCCTCATTCTAGATGTATGGGATTCAGAAGACTGTGAGATTAATCAACGTTTATGTAATGAAAATCAATGTTGTGATGTGTCAGGAGGCAGTTCATAGTAACTTGCCAAAAACAAATACAGATACACTTGGTTTGTAATCTCACATTATGTCACATCAATAATAGTGTTTTATACGTCGTTAATTACCAAGAGCCTTCAGCGTTACTCATGTGAGCTATTTGAATCGCGAATGAGGTGGGATGAACTACATGATAATTGTTTATGCTTCAATTCGCTTTTGCTTGCAACTGGATAAAAGTATGTTACCCTCGTCATTGACAGACACGTGAGGATCCGGGTTAGAATTGGTTTCCAAAAACCCATGCTTGTCGTAAGAGGCGACCAGCGGGATCGGGTGGTCAGGCTCACTGACTTGGGTGATGCATGTTATCGTATCTAAATTGCGTAGATCGATGCTCATGATGTCAATCACTGGATTGTCTGGTTCCAGATTCGATTAATTACAGACCGCCGTCACATATAGCTGGACTATTGCTGAGTAGGGCGTTAAACAGCAAACAAACAAATCATTACTGAGCCGGATCTCTTGTGTCATACATTGATGGCCAACATTAATTACATACTTTCATTGTACTGTCCCGAATATGAACGTGTGACAATGAGTTTAAGTATTCTGGGATATATCTTGCAAATGTTTAGACATCGTGCCATGAAGTCCCAGCAGTGTATTTTAGACAAATAATCAGTCGAGAAGAGATTTCGAAAATATCCTTGAAAACAATTGAAACATAAATATTACAAATGAAAATATATTGTATACAAGTGAGAGATTTCAACATATCTAGAACCAATACATACTTAAAGTCAAAAGTGGGAATATTTCGATCAGCATTGTGAGGAAATATATTTGTATTTGTAGTCCAGATACACGGCGGAATGAAAAAAATCAGGAAAAAATTCTAGGGTAAGCTAAGCTAAGGGCAGGACATGCTTACACTTTGTTTTGGCGAATATCTGGTCTCATCGCTGATTATCGCCATTAATATAATTATCATCACTATTTTGCCTTTATACGCCCAAAGGAATCTGTTTCGACAGATTAGTCTCTGGCCTTGACGTTTCATATTCAAGGCTGCAAATTGAGTCAAGGGCCTTGACCTTGACTTATGAAAACGTGAAACCTCGGGTGAAATAAGCAGATGGCCCGAGTACACTGAGAGATAAAAGCTGTGATATCAGAAACAAAATGGGAACACGCAATCCTCACTCCAGTTGAGCTGTTTAAACAAATTGAATCCCTCCCAGGGATGTAGCCCGTCTGGTACGTTGATAAACACTTTTTTAAATAATTATTTTATGTAACATCATGTTACTTAAATCATTGGGACAATGTAACAATAGATAGAAAAACAGAACAGTTTTATAGGATATTATGTTACTTTAATCATTGGGACAATGTAACAATAGACAGAAAAACAGAACAGTTTTATATGACTTTATGTTACTTTAATCATTGGGACAATGTAACAAAAGACAGAAAAACAGAACAGTTTTATACGATATTATGTTACTTTAATCATTGGGACTATATAACAATAGACAGAAAAAGAGAACAGTTAATGTTGTGTTTTTCAATACAACAGTACTTCGTACACCTAATTAATTGAATCAATTAATCTGGGAGTCTTTGTTAAACTTGGAGAAGCCCCCTTTCCTTACTGATCTGACCCGTGTAGATTCCGGGGTAGAATAGGTCTTCAGCAACCCATGCTTGCCGTAAAAGGCGACTATGCTTGTCATAAAAGGCGACTAACGGGATCGGGTGGTCAGGCTCGCTGACTTGGTTGATGCACTGTCATCGATCCCAATTCCGTGGATCGATGCTCATGATGTCAATCACTGTATTGTCTGGTCCAGACTCCATTATTTACAGACCGCCGTCATATAGCTGGAATATAGCTGAGTGCGGCGTTAAAAAAAACCCAACCAACCAACCTTGCTGATCTGATTGTTTCTGCATACGAGGCAGGCTCTCTACTCGGATTGGAAAAAAACAGAAAAGGGGGATTTGGAAAGGATGTTTAACTTAAGCTTCAAGTATATTGATGATCTGATATCGTTCAATAGGGATACAAATGCAATCCCTTCCACTGATTTACCCACCTGAGCTAGAAGTACAAAAACAAACCAGAGGGACCGCCTGTCCGTTCACAATTTGATCTATGCATTAAGATTCAGAGTGGCAACACGCCCTCAACAAGGCTTTATATAATGATGCGAGTGATGCCTTCAACTTTCCAGTAGTCAACTTTCCCTTTATGTCGAGAAGTATTCCAGCAGCTACAGCCTTTGTCTATATTTCACAACGTTTCATCATCCTCTTACGACACCCTCAAGGCCTTTGTAAGCTTTAATTTTCCTACATGTGGAGGACATTTCCAAATTTGATGCATCACATGGCAAAAATGATGACTGGTGCAATTCCTTATTTTGTCTTGTACCATATGTTCCCAGGTATTTTTCCATGTGAACAATTGACTTTGTATGTGATTGTAACGGCTGCCACTGGTGAGACAGATTGCGTTCAACTTTTCACAAACGCCTGCTATTATCAGTATTTGAAAGTGATTCGTAAACACAAGCTTCAGATGCAGTTGGACTTGCACAACAGAGTTCTTCTGATCATGGAAAGAGTTCTTTTGTTACTTATATTTACGGAATTCCCTTCGGCTATAGCAGAATTTAAGGAACAAACAACATATTTTGTAGTCGACCAATCAATGATTCTGTTTCCTTTGGTTCGCTGGCGATGATTAACCAAGATGTTTTCTTCCAGGAAATCGTTAAGTTTAGTCACGTTGGGAGTCAGTATTAGGATCGATGGCGTTGTTAAATGTTTGAGCACTTTTCGAGGTGGCGCAGGTTTGAAATTCCAATGAAAATGCTTGGATCGATTGCTGAGCTCGTGTTTGGAGACACCATCCAGTTGGCAGAGATCAAAACAAGAATGAAATGATATTTGTTAAACGTGTACGCACACACACACACACACACACACACACACACACACACACACACACACACACACACACTCTCTCTCTCTCTCTCTCCCTCACACACACACCTACACACAGACAAGGGTGACAGATACTGAACTAAGAGAACATGAAACTGAGTTACATGTATTTCTATACAGAAGTTATTCGTATTCTACAACGAAATGACGTACGGGTACTTGGTGCCAGCCTTTGGCTACCACCGGCAATTGGCAGACGAAATGAAAAACCCCCACTACTTTAGCCCTCCGAAATAGAGAAAGTTGTTACAACATAGCCTGCGAGAGTTACACAATGGGAGAGTCTGAAGCTGGTTAATTTATATATATATATTAGTACCCTGCTATCTGTTTGATAAGTCGAAATGCAAATTGCGTGTGCTTCAAAAGAGTTATGGTGAAATACCTTATCATTAAAAGTTAAGTTTGACAAATGTAATTTGTGGTGTGACTTTCTTTTGATCCAAATGCGAATGAAAACAACAGGTTACATCTTCAAAGATGATTCGTTTTCATAATGATACAAATCTATAAAACAGTATATGTCAACGCCAGAGAATAACCAGTCTCGATTATCCGCCGAAACAGATTATATTTGGTTGAAAGGTAAAATAGCAGTGAAAATTAAATGAATGAATTGATGAAAATCAGTGATGACTCGCGGTGTTCGTGAACAGGGTAAACATATCCTGTATCCTGTATACTTGTAGCACCCTCCACTCAAACAATTTGCATAAAAAGTACGTGTTTTTAACAATCCAAATAATCATAACCATCAGCAGTATTTTTTCTGGTTTGCTAATGCTAATGATCACAGTTATCTTTGAGTGTTTGTTCATATGGTTTAACGCTGCACTCAGCAATACTCCAGCTATATGACGGCGGTCTGTAAATAATCGAGTCTGGACCAGACAATCCAGTGATTTACATTATGAGCATCGATCCACGCAAATGGGATCGATGACATACATCAACCAAGTCAGCGCGCCTGACCACCCGATTCCACCAGTTGCCTCTAACGACCAGCATAGTCGCCTTTTACGACAAGCATGGGTTGCTGAAGACCTATTCTAACCCGGATCTTCCAGGGTCGCCATGTTGGGAGTACAGTGCGGCATCGTGCAACAAACACAGTATCTTAAGCGACATGATGGACTGACTCGATCGTTTTATTACGGTCTTCGCCATGCTTTAGGTTTTGACACAGAGGTCCATCGATGGTACGACACAGAATATGTAGTGGGCGCCATGGAAAATGATAAATACAAAATACCTACCTACCCCGGCCAACAAACCTGATCTTGTCCTTTTTGATAAATCCAATGAAATCATATTATAGCATTTTCTGTCCCTTTTGACACTAATGCGATTGGCACGATTCAGGAAAATAAAACATGGCAAATATGCAGACCTCGCTTTCGAAATGTCAAGCTTGCATCCCAAGTACCAAGATGTCCGACTCCCCATTGTTCTCGATAGCTTAAGTTTGGTACCTCCCTATCTGTTATCTGACATTGGGAGACTACCCGGGTTTGCTTCCAGGAATACAGCCCTTCTGACCATCTGGACAATAATGCAGAAGGCTGCAGTGTTGGGGAGTCTCCACATTTACCAGAAAAGTTCTGGGTGGATTTGACGAGGCAGCGCTTCCTGGGAGAAGTCCCATTTGCTGTCCTGGCTGCGTGTTGAGGGGGCAAGGGCCCTGAGCTGATGATGAGCCTAACCAGCCTGACTGTGCCAGGATCACCCAAAACCTCTTTGCTGCATTATTTATTTTAATCTGTTCATCATCATCATCATCATCATCATCATAAATAGTGCATCAAAAATAATGTTACTTCTATCATTTATGATTCCATATCGCAAGCTACTGCAGCCCATTGGTTGGTTGGTTTGATGTACCCGCACCCAGCAATATTCCAGCTATATGACGGCGGTCTGTAAATAAACGAGTCTGGACCAGACAATCCAGTGATTGATATCATGAGCATCGATCCGCGCAATTGGGATCGATGACATGCATCAACCGAGTCCCGTTAGTCGCCTTTTACGACAAGCATAGTCGCCTTTTACGGCAAGAATGGGTTGCTGAAGACCTACTCTATTCTATTCTACTTTCGACTATGGGCCGTAGCAAAGTGAAATATACATTTGAACGTGATAGGGGTCCAAATGGACACAGAAATTGAAAAGAACGAGTACCAAGCAGTCATCAGGTTTTTTTTATATGCGGATAAGTGCCCCGGCTGTTCCACTGTTGGACGTTGGACAGCTATGTTTAAGGCTGGGAGAACAAGCCTTGATGATGACCTTAGGTCTGGACGACTTCCATAAATGAAGACTGCATCAAGGGGATAGAAAAATCTTATACTCGACTCAAGTCTCCATTTAAACAATTATTCATGAGCATTTACAGAGGAATAAGATGTCTTCTTGTTGGGTGCCAAAGTTTCTAAAGTCTGATCTTAAGGCAAAAAGTGCTGCATTGCCAGAAAACTTTAGAGCTTATTGAGGAGGATTTCGTCAAATTCAAAAAGAATCCCGAGTCAGAACATCAATCCATTCCACTTCTCCTTCCTGACTGGAATTTGAAAGCTTCACTATCGATATGAGAAGTGTATTGAAAAGCAGGGAAATTATGTTGAAAAATATAATAAAAAACACTTTCACAATTGTTGGTTTTGTTTGTGAGGCTTAGAACTGTTTGACCAGCCCACGTAATTCTGTTGGTGTTTAATAAATGGTTGACATTTAACTGGCCCATTTATATATGAATCGGTCAGCAATAGAGAACGAATTGGCAGCTAGGTTTTTTCGATGCATACCTTCATGAACCGAAAAAACACACAGTCAATCCTTAAATATTTGAATGATCTTTGTTTGACACAAGTGTGCATATAACGATCGATCGTGTCCGTCCAAAGCGAATATGAAAGGAAATGATGAGTCAATCGACTGAATATGGCAATCAAAACTCCTACCTGACACGATTTGGTTCTAAAATGGGAATTTCTATTTAGATGTAGTGGTTTTCTTCATTGCATTGAAGTATTTCTCAGATATGAGGCTAATGTGATATATCCGCTCTGAGTTTTAAGGTGAAGGTCCTTCATACCATGATGTCCCATTCCAGATAGTTAGAAGATGACAAGGCTTTTCGACTTTCATGCAAATGTACCAAGGAAAAGGGTTATTGCAATACATTTTGGTGGTATACCAATCTTATATAGATTCAGTGCTAACAGGCAGCGTTTACGCTTGATTGCATAGCTACATGTGTATAAACGACATACATACAAGTATATGTTTAAGGTTCTTAAATGAAGGCTAGAAATAATAACATTTGTGTAATTATGAACAGTGTTGTATAATTGTATTATTTTTAATGAAACAACTGACGGTGTTAACGTTGGCAAATTATCCAAATGTTTCAATACAGAACGGTTACTTTTGGACACTTTACAGACCGCAGTCATACAGCTGGAATATTGCTGAGTGCGGCGTTAAACAACAAACAAACAAACAAACAAACCTTCGGACACTCCACAAAGTGAACGATTATGATTATGATTACTCATTATGTTGACTAATTCCTAACAAACGAATCAATGCCTTTATTCATGCCAATACCTTGATGGAAATGATAGCAATGGTTAATGCTTCCTGATAAAGCCCGATTATTTGTCTAGCGAAATGTGATATGATTGGTGGCTGCAATAGCTTGAAGACCTCTGCGATCAGGAGGAAATCTTAGCTGATGGTAAACGTGGAAAGGTAACATTCCGCACAACATCTCGAATAACATTTTACTGGCATTTCAGATGTATGTAATAACTTGGTGTAGTTGTGCAGAACTAGAGACTGTTGTAACAAATTTAACATAGCCAAAAGAACATTTGGTAATGTAATTGCAAAGTGTGTTGAAAGGCAAGGTCAAGAAGTGTTTTTAACAGTTGATGTTATTTCAAACTATGATGAAGTGAAAAAGGCGATTGTGAAGGCTTGTTGGCTGGCCCGTGAGGCATACAGGCAAACCTTTAGGTTAAAACAGGGTAATTATCCTCATGTGGAGTTTGCTAGGAAAAAGGAGTCTCTGTTGGATAGGTGGTGTTTACTGAAGGAGACTTTTAAAGTTGAAGCAGCTGATTTGTTGGAAGATTTCATGCAGGGATCAGTATAAAAGTGCACTTGTGCTAATTATTGAGGTAGCAGGTATTTTGTTTTCTTTTAATAGAGTGTGATAGGTGCACTTTATCCTTGAAATTGTCCATTTTAAAGAAAGATTTCACTGCGTTCAAATCTTCTTTTCTTGAAGAAGGGTAGGGGGTTTGGGTTGTGGCAGTAGATATTGCTGTAAGCTCATTTGTAGTGATTACCAGTGGCAGCTAAGGACTGAAACGTTCGTAAAATATCGAGTGATATAGAGGCCACATTGTAACAGGATTTGTTTATCTTGTTTCAACGCAACACTCAGCAATATTCCAGCTATATGATGGCGGTTTGTAAATAATTGAGTCTTGACCCAGACAACCCTTTGATTGACATCATTAGCATCGATCTATGCAATTTAGATTCGATGACATGTATCAACAAAGTCAGCAAGCCTAACGACAAACATGGGTTCCTAAAGAACTGTTCTAATCCGACTCTTCACGGGTCGATTGTAACAGGAACAGGTAACCCTTTGGTTGTTAGATGACAGTCTTCATCGTTCACGAAGTTTCGGGATGTTTCCAGAAGCTAGGCTTGTTGTACCAATATAAGAACCAATATATACCAATACATACAAGCGATTTGAGGCCTTCTATAACCTTACTCGCGTCTGGTCCACTTGCTAAGTACAGGAGGGTTTTACCTGTCGGAGATCACCAAATTCCTGCCAGAACAGCAACAGGCCTGGTCGCCGTTTCACAAAGTGATCGTAGCGCTACGACTACCAACTCCAATACTTTACCATGGGCGTACGGCTGTCTTAGCGCTACGATCTCTTTATGAAACGGGACCCTGTTTCTTTGCCTTTTGTTACTGTAAACCTGTAACTGTCAGTTTTAACTCAATTTGTTACTTATTCATTGATCTTGCGATTTCATTTACTGTTTTCACAGTTAAGTGTTTTGAGAGCGATTTGTGGGTTAACCTTTGCGTGTTAATTTGGTTACTACGTAACAATATACACAAATAATCTGTTTATTAGTTCAGTTGTCAAGAAAACCGACAGTACTTACCTGAGAATGTTTGGTTGTACCAGCGTCGAGCAAAACAATAATCCAGTTAAAATACGAGTACTTCCAGAACTATAGAAATGCTATAATTTCGGGCAATTGCAACTGTCATTATTAACACGGAATAATGTCTCAAATCAAGAAGAAAATAACTGCTTTCTGTTTACAGACATGTACAAAATGGATAGATAATAGATAGATACAGGAGATCTCATGAGGATATATTTGACTTGATGGACGTAAACATGTTTATGTGTACATATGGATTGGCGACTATGCTTGTCGTAGTAAGCGACTAACGGGATTGGGTGGACAGGCATGCTGACCTGGTTGATGCATGTCATCGATCCCAATTGCGTGGATCGATGCTCATGATGTCAATCGCTGGATTGTCTGGTCCAGACTCGATTATTTACAGACCGCTGTCATATAGCTGGAATATTGCTGAGTGCGGCGTTAAACAATAAACCAACCAACCAACATATGGATTGAATCCGATTTTTCTTCTCTTTTATTTCTTTTTAGCAGAATCAAGTTCTTCTTATCTATAGACAGCTCGGATTGGGTTGTTGAACTTCAATAATGTTCTATTGATCTGGCATTTCATGCACACACTTCTCTTTAATACTGCTTGATCTCATTGTCCAAGTAACAGTCGGTGCTGAGTGTCTTCCCTACCGGAATCCTATGGCCGTAGGTTGGATTCGGAGAAAACCACGATGACAATTCTTGAGTGGTCACGTTCGACACTACGCTGTATGAAGGATCGCAAAATGGGGAATCGAACTCGGTCATGTGTGTGACGACTTAAGACCTCTCAGTTGTCACTCTCCTGATTATATTGCATTTGAAGAAGAAGTGAGACTGGGATGAGGCCTCTTCAAACAGTTTTCTCAAGTCAACATTTTTAAAAGCCGGCAAGTGAGTATAAAAAAAGGAGAAGTGAACTAACAGTGTGGCACCAGTCGTATTATGGTTGAAAGCAGAGCTACATTCAAATGCAATTAGGGAAATAACACAAGATCCTTACATTATTACTCTGGTGAAGATCGCAAGACTAAATCATTTGAATCAAGACTAAATCAAGAGAACCATGTGAAGGTCAAAGTCGTTATCTATGCATTCATCTACATTCTCTGGGGAGTTTGAAAATGTGTAATTTGGATGATTATTACTGTGAGATGTTTGAGATGTTCTTTGTCAGATGTTTCTCACGCTGTTTGGGGGAGATCCCGTGCACGATGTCAAGGAGCAATTGCAAATTGCGTGCTCATATTTTCTTCTGGTTTCATAGATTAAGAATCACGTCTCGGAGGTTTGAAAAACAAAGACATCCCTTCCATCTTGTTAAACCTCTCAGTTTACTCGAGGGTACCTGCCTATCTGACCCGAAATCCCAAGTATTCGTAAATCACGTAATTTGGCCATTTACAAGAACGTGGGCAGGTCACATGTTCAAGGTTGTGGGCTCACGTTGCAGGGTCATGTATAACATGATGGACACTGCATGCATGTTTCCGCGAATCAGTATCTCGGATGTAGGGTTTCTACCAATCAGGGTCCCAAGAGGTCTCTCAGTTACCCAGGTTAACATATTTTGGATCACATTTCAATTCCGTCATCGTGGGAAGATAATTACAAAGCATGTTCATTTCTAAGCTAAATGTCAGGCTTTGATACACGTGACGAGAAAACTAGTTGGAATAATATATACAGTTTTGACATTTAAACTGTCTTCACATGGCAGCGTATCTGTGTTACAAGCTCATATAGTCAGAGTAATAACCTATTATTCCATCTTGAACTTTGATACGCCACTTAATGCGCCTTTGTTTGAAGCATGGGTCTTCAAGTTGCCTCAAAGGGAGACAGCTCGCTGTGAGTAGCACCGTCCCTTGGCTTCGAGAATCCTCTGGTCAGGAGTTCGAGTTCATTTTGCCCCTATTGTGATCCGTGGTCTATTCTATTTTGACCCTTGCGCGTAGATGTCACCAAAGACATAATCGCGTATATTTCTGAAGGTTTTGTGAGATAAGTGTGTTGTCTGTATGATTGTCGTAAGAGTTTAGTTCATGCTTTGCGGCTGAAGTTCCCTCGTGGGTTCCTAACACTAAAAAATGTATCATCGTTATAGGAAATAAATTAGCTTCAAAATATCACTACAAATAGATGCAACATTGATTTACCGTTTACTGTAATCAGTCTGATAGAACATCACCATTTCAATCAAGACAATTCTAAAATAAACTGTTGTGAATTCTCCTTCTGATAGAACATCCCCATTTCAATCAAGACAATTCTAAAATAAACTGTTGTGAATTCTCCCCCAATTCCCCCCCAAAACATCTGCACAGATCTGTATATATCAACATGACTGTCATGTCTACGCTTTTTAAAACAAATGTCAACCAGGTCAAATGTCCTAAGGAATTAATATGTCCCAAATAATGATGTTATTCAGTCTGAGATTTGCCAGGAGGCAGTATATTGCTGAAAGAAGATATAGATGTAGGTTTGCCCATCTCACATCACTCGGAGATCAATAACAGTGTGCCTATTGTCGTTATTTACCAGGAGCCTTCAGCGTTACTCATGTGTGTTAGCTGAGTCAAGCATATGAAGGATTGAATTCGGCCTGGGTTCTTGTATACAAGCACCCACATTACTGAGACGGATCGCTCGTTTTATAAATTGATAACCAGGATTTAATTTAATTAAACACACTTATTAGTTATGAAGGACATTACCCTCTGTGATAGTTGTGAATACTGATACTGTTAACGTTTATTGATGTTTATGTCGTTTTCATTTCTGAATTGTATCAATTCAGTCAGGGGATACTTTTCATCTCTTTGAACTCTGATTATATGCTGTGAAAACAGTTGTTATTTCTAGTCGAATCAATGTTGCTGCTATTCATTGTGCATTGCTGAGGCGATCTTGTTCTATATAATGAAGATGTAGTTTTCTGATTTTGTGAAATCTCAGTCACAACGGTGCCTCTTTCTTCATGCGTATGAATCTGAATTTCTGCTCGGATTGTCAAAACAAGTCAAAATAAGGTAATTTGACCAAGAGGTTTAACTTAACTTTCTGGTACATCGGTGATCTGATATCGTTCAATAAAAATCAAATAGCCAATTTCCTTCCTCTGATTTACCCACCTGAACTAGAATTAAAGGAGACCTGTGAGACCGCCTGTTCCGTTTCATATTCAGACCTATGCACAAAGATCAAGAGTAACACAAAAAAACCTCTCATCAAGACTGAATGACAAGAGGGATGATACTTTTCCAACAGTCAACATTCCTTTTATGTTGAGCAGCTCCAGCCTTTGTCGTCTACATTTCACATTTTTCACAAGTGCAACAGAGCATGCACTTTCCAAGAATATTTCAAAGAACATCACTCTTTCTCAAAAGTTGTTTCATCAAAGTTACAACATTCAAGGCCTCGGTAAAGCTTTCAAAACGTTTTATGGTAGACATGTCCTATGCAATTCCCTATTTTGACTTGTACCATATGTTCCCATGTTTTTACAGTTGAACAATTGCCTTGGCTTTGCATGTCTTTGTGACGGATGAACAATTGACTTGCATCTGTATGCGTTTGTGACGGGTGCAACCGGTGGGGCAGGATACGCTCGCCCTTTGCGAACACCTGGTATCGTCACTATTTGACAGTGATTCAGAAACACATGCTCATGATTCGTATAATCAGAGATTTCTTATGAATATGAATATTTAATATATTTATTATAATAACAGATTCACTGACAAAATACATACTTGGCAAAAGGAGTACGAGACACGCGCTCAAAGAGGGGTAGTGTAGCAACTCAATTAACACATCTTCCAGAGGCAAGAGTTAACTTACTTTAAAAGTCCAGTTTCCACCCTTGCCGAACCAGGCTGGAATTCCTGGGCTCGACCGTGGCGCCACCAGTGGCTATTACGAGTTATGTCCCTTCTATGCCACTCCTATGGATCAGTCAGATTCCACATCTCGTATCACTTGCATTTGCTTCAAACAAAATAGCAGCGCCCAGTCAAGACGATCTGATCGATAATCAAGATCTATATTGTGATAAAACGGGACTTATATCGTGAAGTGCATCAACTCACGTGAGCACCTTGATTAAAAACATGGAAAGATTTGGAAAATGTCTGTTGACACCGAGTCGGCAGTGCACATGCTTTGTAAATACTGCAATCGACGGTTTACGAACCGGATTTCGATTCCGTTGTGTGATTGTGATTGGACTATGCGCATGCATAGTCCAGCCAAAACGTAACTCCATAATACCAGCCTAGTTCGGCAAGGGTGGAAACTGGACTTTTATAGTCAGTAAACTCACTTGACTCGGGAAGATGCAATTAACAATGTCAATATTAGGTGTGACCACTATTTATACTGTCAGTGCAGCGGCGGTGCATTGAAGACACGAGATGATTGAAAACAGCCTTAGGGATGTTGTTCCAAATGTCAACCAAAGATTGGACCATCCCAGCTAGCGTTACCGGCTGGTTCTTGTCGTTGGTTAGGCGTCGCTCCATTTGATCCCGGCATGTTCTCTGTGGGTGAAGTCTGGAGACACAGCCATGGCAGTACAGCAATGTTAGGCTGCCTCAAAAACTTTGTTACAAAGCGTGCAACATCTGGGCGAGCATTATCCTTCCGCAACGTGGCGTTACGCTGCATTTGCACCAAGGGTAGAACGTACGTCGTTCAAATTACCATTAACAACGATGAGTTTTGTTCTCCCATAAGTTGTAAAACCACTCCATACATTACACTTCCACCCAAAACTGACGTTGAGTAACATAAGCGTCGCTGAAACAGTGTCCTGGACGCATGTCTACCCTTGTTTGACCATTAGAGCGGTGCAGATGAAACCCGAGGAACTGACAACAGTCCCAGTCTTGTCCTCTGAATCTCAGATGCTGTCTACATCAAGCTAGGCCTGCCTGACGATCACATGGAAGCACAATTGGGTGAATCGATGGACATCGGGGCCAGATGGTGTGCTTCCTCAACCGGATGTGTACGGTTCTGCCACTAATTGGTGTCAACCAAAGAAATGTCCGAATGTTAATGTGGCAGTTTGGTATCGATTCTGTTGATGCACCAACCGAATATGATTCTCTTGTTGACGTGACGTCACACGTAGAGGACCGGCCTGCGGCTGTCGTGTCTCTTGCCCTGTTGTAGATAACGTCCCCAAAGAAATAAACATTAAAATGTCTGGCAACGTCGATTTATGCCATTTCTGTTTGAAGCATAATATAGGCGTTGATTTTCAGCAAGCTGTGTCATTTCATAAGTGTTATTTACGGTTAATCAAACGGGTTTTTATGAGCACCTGATAGTTACACAATCATTGTGTGCTACTCACACGCATAAACCAAGCTCTCAACAAACACACAAACATCCATATTGTGCGCAGTGCATGAATATGCACGCGAAAATTATTTTGATTTAACTCTATATTAAGCATAGGTTACTTTTTGTTGCTCGTATCCTTCTGTTTTAGATACATTATAAAATGACGGAGGCCACAGGCGTTTACCTCAGCCTTTGGTGACATGTACGAACAAGGGTACAGTGATGGCAGACCAAGGATCATAATCGGGACAAGTATCGGATTCGAACCAATGACTACAGAACTCGCAACCATGCACGGTACGCAAGGGCCGCGAGTAAGCATGGCAAGATGCTGTGCCTTAAGTCACCTTGGAGAGCCATGCCTTGATCAAGGCAATTTGAATTCATATTGAAAGCTGAAGGTGGCAAATTGAGAAAGTCTAACTTCGGCAAGTTTGATCTTTGGCAAAAGTCCAGTGCTTTGCTGTATACAGATGTTTTAAATGTCAAGACCGTACAGACATTCCAACTAATTTTCCGTCAACGTATCTTGTGATCATCTTCCTTCAAGCATGGAATGGAAATGTGATCCAAAATATGATAACCTTCAGAAACTGACAACTTTAAGCCCCGAATGGTAAAAGCGGATGGCATGTCAGAACAACTGATCGGCAAAAACATGACTTGCCCCGCAACGTGAGCGCCAACATCAATGAAGGTGTCCGGGGACATGTGATCTGCCGAAGTCCTTGTAAATGACCAAGTTACGTGAGTTATGTACAATCTCGAGTCACAAAAACAGGTGCTGTCAGTGCACTAGGCACTTTAACAAGATCGAAGGAAAATCTTTGTTTTTCAAACCACTAAGCCACGCGATCCTCACTCTTGATCTTGACATATTGATGTTCCCCAAAGCTCATGAGAAACAAATTATATGAAGAACACAAAGTAATAATCATCCAAATTACATTATAGTTGTAGTTCCAAATTCTCTTGAGAATGTACAAGCATGCATGTAAACGACTTTGACGTTCATATGATTCTCTTCAACTAGAAGGGCCACAGCGAAATCTTCGTTTTATGGCCCTGCAAGTCGCTCTTTCGTCTTGCGATCCATACCCGCAAAGAAATGGATAGTTCTTGTGTTACTTTATGGTATTTGAATGCTGCTTTGCTTTCAAACATAAAACAGTTGGTGCCACATTGGAAGGTCGGTCCCCCATCCATCTTTCATAATCCCGTGCCAGCCTGTAATTTTCGACTTGAGGAAACTATAAGAGAGGCGTCAAACCAGTGTCCCGTCTTCTTCAAGTGCTACATTATCAGGAGAGTGATAACTGAAGACTAAAGTCGCCACACCAGAGACCGGGTTATTTTTAATTATTATTATTATTATTTCAGTTATATGACTGCGGTCTGGACCAGACAATGCAGTGATTCACATCAAGGGCATCGATACGATGCATCAACCAAGTCAGCAAGCCTGACCACCCGATCCCGTTAGTCGCCTCTTACGACAAGCATAGTCGCTCTGTATGGCAAGCATGGGTTGCTGAAGACCTGTTCACTCATTGTATCATTGTGTCTCCTTCTGCAGCAAGCACTGACGATAACAGCGTACGGTCGAACGTGAGCACTCAGGACTTGTCATCGTAGTATTCTTGGAATCCACCCCACGGCCATTGGATGCCGATAGAGAAATCAAATCTGCAGACAGTTACTTGAACTAGTTATCTGGTACCATCAAAGAGAAGTGTGTACATCTAGTGCTGAATCAATACAGTCCAATGTCCGATCGCGAGCTGTTGATAGATACGAAGAAATGGATGCTTAAAAGGAATACGTTTAAAGGAAAATAATTCATTTCTTATGTAAACAAAATCAAGTTGCAGTTCTCCCACTTTAGTCTATGAAGTCAAATCTATTTTCGTGATGCCTCCTCTAAATTTCTCCCGGACATGAAGCCTGTATAAGAAAAAACTGATTAATATGCAATGCAATATCTTATCAGACCTTATGTAGATTTATCTAACAAAAACTATATTTAAAAAATAAACGATGATTGGGAGCTATTTATCGTACAATAAAATATCACGTGGAGCGCAGCCTAAACAATGATGTATCTGTTGTCTTGTCCTGAAATATATGTTCCGTGATTCAGTGATACATCAGAGATGACCACGACTGCTAAAATTTGAATCGTCTACATAAAGTGTCGCCCTTGATGTTTGAATATCACACTTTTAAAAATGAAGTATATTTTCATTGTATATATATATATACGTACCCATATCAACCTTGTATGATCGCCCATGAGGCTATATGTATGCGTTTCAGTAGAACGGCTAGGCGTGAAATGTGAAGACTTACGTAACGTAAAGTTGTGTATTTTGTCAGCAACACAAGTATTTATCAGGTATAACTGAGAGCGGTGAGAAAAATGTTTTAAGAAATTGTAAATGAAACAGGTATTGACAAATTATGTCATCAACTACAGTAAACTACGGTTATAACGAACACACTTATAACGAACTGGCGGATATAAAGAACTTACTTTTTTGTCCCTAAAATTTGCTGTAGTTATGCTGTATATATGCTTATAACGAACTACGGTTATAACGAACTAAAATTAGGGGTCCCTTTGAGTTCGTTATAACCGTAGTTTACTGTAAGGTTGTAGTGTATAAAGAGACTTTATAGATTAATGGTGGCTGATTGTTGCCCGTTACTTACATTTCAATTATGTTGAATAAAAGATAGATATTATTATGGCATTTTTAAAATTTTAAATATTCGAAAATCATATTTTTTTCAGACACGGAAATATTAGTTTCAATACATATCCAAGGGTACATATACCAACTACAAGTTTTCATCTTATAAATTAAAACAATTTCATTCTAGTTTTGAATCTTAACTATGATTACTGCATTAACACATCCAGTTTCCTTGACAATGACCATATGATTGTAATTGACAAAGCTCATTCTTATTTCATTAGACCTTGCTTTGTACGTTTCCTTATTCTAAACTGACGTGAAATCAAATTAAGAATGCTATTATTTTTTCTCTTTACATCAATTATCTGCATTGCACAATTTTATAATTATATTTTACATTTTTTTTATACATTTACACATGTATTAGTATTAAATTACATACGCATACCTTTTGGCAGTCATTATATTAAGTATAATATGTTATATGTAAATCAAATAACATAAATAAATTCATATATATTTGCATGGCATTGTTGGGTTAATTTTTCAATTTTTTTCATTGTAGAAATATTTGATAATGAACTAATTTAAATCATTTTTACTATATCATTAAATATATTTAATAAAAAAGACTAAATACAACAGGTGTCTTAAAGTACGATTGAATGCAAATCAGGATATATAGCTACAGCAGGATAGTGCATGGGTTGTAAGGGAAATAATATGGCAACATATGTTTCCAAAACAAGATAGTCACTACCATTCACATTTATATCTATGTATGTATCATACTCGTATTGATGGGTAGTCGGTATGATATGTTGTTGTTGGGACAAATCGCTGTAATTATTACTATGTAAACATAATTCAACTCGAATTGAAAGATTTCAAAGCAAGAATTAAAGTAATGTTTTTGTTCAAGCATGAAAAACTTGGTATTCACCTTAAATTTCGTGATCCCCTGCTGGTGGATATCAAATTAATTAGATGGTGTAATTATATTTCGTTTTAGACAAGACAACTATTGTCATGGGTTGCGCCTATCTGGACGTCACTGTTGTTTCGCGTCGAGTTTAATTTGTACCGGCGAAGAGTTTCAGCATTGTAAATATATCAACATATCAATATATAACTATTTTGTTACCGCACACACGTACATACGAAAAAGCGCATTTGCTTCACACACAGGTATCATGGGATGATATGTAATGAAATACAGTAAAATACGGTTGTAACGAACTCAAAGGAGCCACTAATTGTAGTTCGTAATAACCGTAGTTCGTTATAAGCATATATACAGCATACATGTATATACAACAAATGGCCGGGACTACAAATAGGTTCGTTATATCGGTCAGTTCGTTATAAGCGTGTTCGTTATAAACGTAGTTTACCGTAAGAGGACATGAAAGGACGTCTACCTCTAAACTAATCAAACGTTCTCCTGAATTATTAATGATAAGTTAAAAACGTTAAACGATGATACTTGTTGTTACGTTGCCCGGCGCTCTGTAGTAATGGGATAAAACAAGGATAGGCCTTGTGTCTCTTTCTCTTTGACACAGACACACACACACGCACACGCACACGCACACGCACAATCACACACGCGCGCACAGACATGCGTAAGTACATCGTTATAAAAGAGCTATAATCTAGAACGCGACATTAAACCTTATAACTCGCCCTTTGAGACTAGTCACTGAAAATTGGCAGACAAATTAAAAGCGCCACTTTAGCCCACAGAAATATAGTCCGCGACATGAAGGAAACGAGAGGCAACCGTCTGGACCGTTTAGTCCGACATCCGAATATTTACCGACCGATATATATATATATCTTACCAATCTGATATATATCTGTGTTGACCGAATTATAAACTGAGACGACAGAACATGATTGGCCCTGATTTCGTCGAAAATAGATCTTTCAATATCCATGGTATAAGTTAATACAACGCTACATTCAACCAATGGCCCTTAGGTCTAATGGGTCAGAACTTGTTGTGCAGTGTTACGTCCCTTACCTGCCAGGATCTGATGGATTGTCCGCTGTCAGAGAGACACTGAATTATTTCTGAATACTTTTTATTTTCAGTTAAAAAGTTAAAGAGTTAAAAATTCCTAATGAAACGTTTGCTATGTATATTGGTATTCTTTACACAAGTTATGTCGAATTTCCTTATTATTGAAGTTTCAAACAGTTTGAAATAAATATAATGTGTGATGTGATTTTCTTTTTGATCCAAATACAAAGTAAATTGACATCATATTACATTTTCATAGCTGGTCTTTGTGTGGTCAACCTGCAAGCCACGCACTCCATATTACCAGGATAATGATAACAAGCGTATAGTCGACGAAGTCATCTATATCCCCCGCCCATTTTAACACGTTTTGGTCCCAAACCAGGTAACTGACCCAACATTTATCTTAATAGCTGCAACGGAAAGTCTAAAAAAAGATTTCTAAAACTCCTTTAAATCAAATGACACCAGTTCACTATGTGCTTTATACACAGACATGCAATGTTTTGCAAGGAAATACTCCATACGTGAACCCACCCTATATTAAACTTAAATCAAACTTGTTGCCATTGAAACATTCCTAAATAGCAAAAGGCACCAGTTCAGTATGTGTCTGGTAGATATGCAAAGTTTTGTAACAAAGTATGTAACAGTTTTTATGTAAACGAACACCACCCTTATAGAACCTAAGTCCAACTTGTTGCCATGAAAACGTAAAAAATAAAAATTTCTAAAATTCCTAAATAGCAAGGAAATAGCCTATACGTACTTTAAATAGGGATGCAGGTTAGGGACAGACTCCAAAATGCCAATATCAAGAAAAATCTTCGGGCAGAGTACAAATGTAGAAAATGTGGAGTTGAGCTGAATTCACAATAAAGTCAAAGCCACAAATACGTATGCTGTACTCATACTTTCAGATAACAAGAAACAAGAAATTCAGGGTATTGACACCCTCACACGAAGAATCATGTCAGACAATAGATCCCACCATCTTCGCTCTTCCCTCAATCGCTAATATTCACCAATCGTAAGATTTCTATTTTATATATATTTGTACAATTATGAAAGATCTATAGTCTGCACTGAAGACATGGTATTGTTACACTGTGCCGTTTCGGTGCAGATCCTGGTTCTGATACATCAGTAGGAATGTTATACACAGAGACTGCCCAGTTGGTCATTCTAGGTACGGAAAACATGTATCAACATATTGTAAATCTATCTACACTATTTTCCTGTGTGCATCTTTTTACGACATCATGTTGCATCACTATTTACACCTTTGTAAAAGATACGTGAAGATCCAGGGTAGAATAGATCTTCAGCAACCCATGCTTGCCGCAAAAGGCGACTACATATATGCTTGTCGTAAAAGGCGACTAACGGGATCGGGTGGTCAGGCTCGCTGACTTGGTTGATGCATGTCATCGATCCCAATTGCGTGGATTGATGCTCATGATACCAATCACTGGATTGTCTGGTCCAGACTCGATTATTTACAGATCGCCGTCATATAGCTGGAATATTGCTGAGTGCAGCGTTAAACAACAAACCAACCAACCAACCAACCAACCAACTTTTGTAAAACACCTAGCACATCTTCGTCATCTTTTGTTCTGAGCGAACATAAATATAATCTTCATGCATATTTGTAAGGGGCAAAACACAGTAAGTCACGGGAAGAGATATCTAAGGTAGATTTAATGAACTCATTTTGTTAAAACACAATGTACAACGTATACCTTCTGCTAATCACGTAGCATTTGTTTTACAAGTGCAAGACGAACGTGAAAGTGTATGCACCCTAAACAAACGTATACCTGAAACCTATCGGCAATACATTACAATTACTGGTCAATTAGTTCCCTTATATCAAACCTCCATCACCAGAAAGTGATCATTCGCCAGTGACGATACAGTGTATGTTTTGTACCCTATTTAAAGTACATGTTGTAAACCTCCATTACACGTTGGAGTGCATTTGGGCCAAATGTGCAGATAACAATCGATCGTGTCTGGCCAGCGCGTATAAGAAAGTAATTTTAGTCAAGGGGCTGGGCATGTCAATCAGAACGCCTAGGTTTTCCTCCACCTGACCTGATTTCGTGATTAAACGTGCGTTGTTATATAGATGCAAGCAGCGTACCTCATTGCATTGACATGGGTCTTGTTTCATGGAAGGTGAAGGTCATTTATGACCATGATGCCCCATTCCAGATGGCTGCTATTTAAGAGAAGGAGACAAGATGTACACTGGTAAACGTATAAGAATGACGTTTTTAAATGACGAAAAGGCAATATTTTAACCTGATTTTGTCCGAAACACACAGAATACTGAAAACGTGTGTAAACGGACTTGTTTACTGCCCACATCATATACACTGGACAGATGTTCTATCTTTAGGAGGGGGCACGGGTGGCCCAGTCGTCTAAGGCGCCGCAATCCGCTGTGCAGAGTTGCCTCCCTTGGCTGCGCCAGAAACTTATGATTGTGAGTTCGAAACCCGGTTCGCCCCGATTATGTTTCTAGGTTTGTCAGCACTGTACCCGGTCTCGTGGGTTTCACCAAAGTGGTAAATGCCTGAGACCTTCCTCACTTCGGGCTTTCCTCCCACAATAAGCAGACTCGCTGTGATATAACTGGAATATTGTGAAAATCGGCCCTTAGGGACCGCCTCCGTGGTCTAGTGGATACAGCAGCTGCCCGTAGAACGGAATATAGGTGGTCCGATCCCACGACTGATGATACTGATATAAGGACATATTGATGCCATTAACTTAAGGGGCGGTCGGGTAACCTAGTGGTTAAAGCGTTCGCTCGTCACACCGAAGACCTGGGTTCGATTCCCGACATGGGTACAATGTGTGAAGCCCATTTCTGGTGTCCCCCGCCGTGATATTGCTGGAATATTGCTAAAAGCGGCGTAAAACCATACTCACTCACTCACTCACTCACCCCACTAACATAAAGCATGAATACGTATATGGTATATTGCATCGAGTCAGTACACACGTAGCAAGTTTCTTCGTCTGAATGAACCTGGGAATAATATGTTTTTGTTTCATGCAGTGTTTTTGGTAGTTATGTTTAGTAGCGAGGCGGGCGGGTTGAAAATCTATTAAAAAGGTACTTTGCCGTGGCCTCGCACACCAGCTAATTGCTAATTATAATACACACGAAGTATTGACGTGCAGTCTAACAACCTTGGCTCTACCGGCGTTATACAACCACACTGACACGTCTCAAGGTTGTAACATAACTACTTGCATTCGCTGGAATAATAGGTACTAATTGTTTCGGCGCCATGTGTAATGAGAAAGTATATAAAGGTCGGGTTAAACTGTTCTCGAGGAAAGGGTCGTACTGTTCTGTCATTGTCTCCACGTGGACATTCAGTAAACTATCTAACAGAAAGCTTTTCCTTGAAATGTCTTTTTATCTGTTTTATATACATCGGTCTTATCAATGGAGTGAGTGAGTGAGTGGGTGGGTGAGTGAGTGAGTGAGTGAGTGACGTGAGTGAGTGAGTGAGTGAGTGAGTGACGTGAGTGAGTGAGTGAGTGAGTGAGTATAGTATTCCCTTTCAGGAATTTTCAAGCAATATCACGGCGGGGAACACCACAACGGAATTCACACATTATACCATGTGAGGAACTGAACCCGGACTTTTCGGCGTGAAGGGCAAACACTGCAACCACTAGGCTACCCAAAATTGCTTCAAGACGAGGTGAGTATTACAGGCAGTATTCGCTATATCGCATGTCTCAAACTACGGATAATTCAATATGTACTACACAAAAAGTTAAGGACCACCGATTCTTTCGTATCATAAAAGTTTAGGACCATATTCATATTACTGCAGTTAATTTGTCATGCCAGGACACGTTGACTATAGTATTATGAAAGAATCGGTGGCCCTCAACTTTTTATAAGTAGTCATTGAACTCATGTCCATAACAATACATTAATTTTCTATTCCTAATTCTTACACAATTCGGAAGTTATGTAAAATTAGTGAGTGGGTATGGTTTTACGCCGCTTTTAGCTATGTTCCAGCAATATCAAGGCGGGGGACACCCGAAATAGGCTTCACACATTGTACCCATGCGGGAATCGAACCGGGTCTTCGGCGTGACGAGCGAACGCTTTAACCACTAGGCTACCCGACCGCCCCTATGTAAAATTAGAACTCGACGTCAGTGTGTCAGTGTTTCGATTCCTCTTCGCAGACCGTCTCCGCGTCCGCCCGGAGACCGTAAGGTCAAAGGTTCGATCCCCGGCCGCGTCATTCCAAAAGACGTGAAAAAAAGATGGTGCTTGTTGTTACCCTGTCTGGCTCTCGGTATAATGGGATAGGACAAGGACTGGTTGGTTCAGAGGCAGAAAACTGTAGCATGGTGTCTCAGTGAGCTAACACTCTGAAACATATTACTCCGGACCAGTACAAGCAGTCACACACACACACACACACACACACACCGCAGTAAGATGTCGCCATATAAGAGCAATAATCTTGAACGCGACGGTAAACCCTAGTTCTCCTCTTCAACCTCACATATTCAGGAGGACATCTCTAGTTGTTTACCCGTCATGATCAAGAGAAACTAAATTGCAAATTTTATAAAAACTCCCTTCTCTCATCTGTCAATTTACTTTACAAACCGTCACTGATATTTGGATCGAAATGTATTTTGTCAAGTTTTGTGAACAAAAATAAATAACAATTCATTTACGTCTTTCAAAAGTTGAAACTTGAAAAATAAACAAATCATCACCCTGCGATACTTTCAATATTATTTCAGTAACTGGCAAACATGAACTAACTTTCCAAGTTAACGAAATGTTAAGTGGAGTTGATTGAAAGTTAAAAATCCATAGAGAAGATCTTCAGACAACTTTTGGTTGAAAGACGTATTAAATCCTTCCGTCGCTACTACCCATCAGATGGAGAGACTTTATCTGACAGGTCTATGTACAATCAGGGGTCTGAGACGTCAAGGCGTCGTGGTTTATTCTGTTATAGATCCGTCCGCCAATAGAGTTGTCGATTTCCAAAGTAAACATCCGCGATATGACTGACAGAAGAAAGGGTTCAGCGAAATGTACAAGACACTCCCGGAGGGTTTCTTGCAATGTACATGACCTTTAGAAAGGTTGAGTCACTGATTAGTGAAATGCACACGACGTGTTGGCACGTCGAAGGAAGTGGTGCAAGAAATGTACAAGCCGTTTTATAAAATCGTGTGAAATATGACTGACTGCCACGCCACGTGGCTCTTACGAATTTCAAAAGCTTCATTAGGATCTATGATTTGTATTAAACCTGGTGTCTGGGATTCTGAAAACTGCATATGTTTATTTCCGTCGCGGGATAAAGAAGATGATGTTGCGCCGCCTTAAATGACAGGCAGGTTATTACATGTACGTTGTGTGTTGTCATGAATTAACACATAATTTTTATGCACAGTGATAATTAAGTATGTCAAGCATTGTGGTATATTTTATCAACAGGAAACGATTTATTTCTGAATTTTTAAATATGACGATAAGATCTAAATTGTAAGTCAAATTTATCATTTTAAACCTTTTCAATAGGCGTTTTAATAATAGAAATAAAACAAGTCTTTGACCCAAACTTTGACCCATGCAGAAAGAGACAGCACAACATTCAAAACAATCATTTTGGGTCATGGTCGTGCTTATAATATCTCTACCGTAGGTCGAAAAAGGCAAATAGCAATAAAAATTATATGAATGCATCACTGAAAATTAGAGACGATCACGAGGTGTTCGTGAAACGAGTAAGCATGTCCTGCTCTATCGTCAGCACCCGCCATTCGTACAATTTGTCATTAAAAAGCTTAGTCCGAGTGGATTAGGAGGTCAGCACAAAGTAGTATCCCGCATCATGTTGACAGGTGGAGTAAATAATATCGAGTCATCTTCCCGAGGCAAGGAAGTTAATCTTCTAGCGTGGGGTTGGTAGATCCCTGACCAGGCATAAGCATCTTTTACAAGCGGATGCGGGTCTGTAATATGATGTTAAGAGGTTTGGGGGGTAAGGATGTAGGATTTATTTGAATGAATAATGAAATGCAATCCGAATTTGCTTTTGCATCGGACAAATCAACTCGTCACGATGAAAATACCTGGTTGATGCGCAGCAACAGCTATGAGGCGGATATATTAACGATGCCTGTCTGGAGGAAGTACACTCTAAAACTGCGACTCGTGAAGATCTGGGTTAGAAAAGGTCTTCAGCAACCCATGCTTGGCTAGTCCTGCACCATGACCTTGGATTATATCTATTTTATGAAAAAATAATAATCTAGAAACGCATACAAAAGCAAGTCTAGCCAGCTCTAGCTAACTCTATTCCACAGCATAGGGATTTTTCATTTATTTTTAGGGTCAAGAATGATAGTGTGTAATATAAGATTTCAGAGACTAAATGTTTGTCTAATGCTTGGCGTAAGAGGCGACTAACGAGATCGGGTGGTCAGGCTCGCTGAGCTGGTCGATGCATGTCATCGTATACCAATTGTATGGATCGATGCTCATGATCGTCAATCACTGGATTTTCTGATCAAGACTCGATTATTTGCAGACCTCCGTCATAAAGCTAGAATATTGCTGAGTGCGGCGTTAAAATATTATCGCATACCTGGTAAAATATAGAGACATGCATGGATCCAGAGTGGAGGTTGTCGTGCGCACAATATCCCTTTTTTGAAGCATACAAAATGTACTGATTATTTATACATTTGGATGTTTTATACGGTATTGAGGAGCATAATTATACTGAGTCAAATTAAAAACTTCACATTTTTAAAAGTAATCCCATACATGATATACAACGGACAAATGTATCAGAGAAGGAAATTTTTAATCATTAATGTCCAAAGAAGGATTTTAATTAACGGTGGTAACCATAATTTGTTCCAAGCACCTACGGTATTCGGTAATAACATCAACAGTTTAAATCATAAGTCCCAGGCACGAGAATCTGATGGCACACAAGTTCAGTAGCGTGTATGGCCACCATGTGCGTTGACAACTGCCACACAACGCCTCTGCGTGGACCTTGTGATGCTTGTGAACACATGATTGGGAAGACAACGCCATTGTTGCTGCAAAATGATGCCAAGATCTTGCAAATTCTGTTGTTGGTTCTGGAGAGTGCGTAGACGTCTGCCAAGAGCATCCCAGACGTGTTCGATGGGATTAAGGTTGGGAGACCTTGACGGCCAGTCCATGACGTTGACTCCCCTATTCTGAAGGAAATTCCTTGTCAAAATTGCTGTGTGGGGTCTGGCATTGTCGTGTTGGAAGATCAAACCGGGTTCTGGTGCCAGTACCTGGTTGCGGTAAGCAGCAGCGTTGAGGTTGCCATGGATGACAAGAAGCCTGGAACGTGCATTGCCACAGAAAGCACCCCACACCATGACACTTCCGCCTCGAAATCTGTCAACTTCCTGTACACAACACTGGGCGTAACGTTCATGACGTCGCCTCCACACCCTCGCCCTACCATCAGCAAATCGAAGATTAAATCGGGATTCATCACTGAAGACGACTTGATTCCAATTCCTCTGAGTCCATCGTAAGTGTCGCTGTGCCCACAAATGACGTTGACGTTTGTGTAATTGAGTCAGAATCGGCCCGCAGTATGGCCGTCGTGCTTGAAGGTGAGCAGTTCTCAGACGGTTTCGAACAGTTTGCGCACTCAGTCTACCCCTAAACAGTTTATTTCTGGTTGATGTAGCCGTCAAAAATCGGTTACGGAGGGGACGTAAGACAATCTGACGATCCTCTCCATGTGACGTCACACGTGGTCGACCTGGCCGAGAGCGATCAGCGGTGGAACCCGTTTGCTGTAGACGCGTCGACTACAACCCATCGTCCTTGCGACTTCAGCTACGGACGTTCCCGTCTGCAACAGGCCGATTCCACGTTCACGTTGCACATTTGAAAGGCGTGGCATGACAAATGGCCGTTAAGACTTTTGTTTTCTTGTCTTTTTCTTTTTTTGTTAATGACTGCTAACAAGTATCATAATGGCTGAAAACACGTGCGGTATTATGGCCACGTGACCAGTTGCACGTGAAAAAACACTTTTGCCACTATAGGGCTGGGCACATGATTTTGATCGATTCACCTGCACAAAAACGGGTATTATCTGAAGACAATACGTGGCCATTACTGTTTAAAAAATACACAATAAGGGCCCACAATGATAACTGGTCAAAATGTTAAAATTTTAGGATTGTGAAGTTTCTAATTTGGTTCAGTATATTAACGTAACGTTATATTGTATATAACTAACGCAATCGTTTCTAAGTTGAATCAATCGTTCTTTGTTCATATTTCGTATATAGTACGACCTTGATAATCCGGACGTTAATCATCCATATTTCAAATATAGTACGACCTTGATAATCCGGACGTTAATAATCCGGAAACCCACATTCCGGACGATCTCTGTTAGGAAAACATACATGTATACAAATAGACATTATTCATTAATCCGAAAATGTGTCAATACGGACGTTTTCAGATGGAACGTGGCGTCCGGATTAACAGGGGCTCATGCAATATATAACACAAAATAGTCATAATTATATTGGGGCGTAAACGTCTTGTTATGATGCTGTTTCATGTACATTTCACTTAATAGGTTGTTTATTTCAGTGAGGCATTGATTTACAGCACGCTCGTTAATACCTATATAGTCGGTAATTGTATGTACAGAAAGAGAAACGTTAACGAGGAAAGGTGACCCAAAATGTAAAATGATGACACATGTATTGATGTATGTTGCCGAAGAAAATGTATATAGCCTAAACAGTTGAAAAAGAACTGTATAACATCGATTCAGTCTAAATAAGCATCGTTATGAATAATTATGTCTAATAAGATATGTACAATGTTAATTAGTATTGTTACCTTAATACTGTATGTTCCGACTTACGTCAATGTTCTAAATGTGCATTTGTAATCGTTTAATTCCCTTATGTGTTGTGTTTTGTGTAACAAATGAGACACTCCGACATAAATAGAATTCCGTTACAGGCAAAGAAGCTATATCTTCTTTTATGTTATTTGTTTGTTGTTTAATGCCGCAGTCAAGAGAAATATATCACGATGGCCTGTTGATTTTGTTTGTTTGGTGTGTAACGCCGTACTCCGTGTTGCAGCTATATGAGAACGGTCTGTAAAAAATCTAGCCAGGACAAGGCAATCCAGTGATTGACATCATGAGCATCGATCTACGACGCAATCAGCAATATTGCTTCTATATGAGGACGGTCTGTGTAAACTAACTAGCCAGGACAAGGCAATCCAGTGATTGACATCATGAGCATCGATCTACGCCGCACTAAGCAATATTGCAGCTTTAGAGGACGTTCTCTAAATAATCAAATCAGGACAAGGCAATCCAGTGATTGACATCATGAGTATCGATCTACGCCACAATTAGCAATATTGCAGCTATATGAGGACGTTCTGTAAATAATCGAATCAGAACAAGGCAATCCAGTGATTGACATCATGAGCATCGATCTACATCAATGTGGGCAATTCCTGCCCACATACCAGTGATCTGATTTGTCAGACGCTGTCTTGTAAAAACCCATTGCACCAGTCGGTTTGCGGCCTGTTCGGATATCTTGACGTCATAATGAGTGATATGACGTCACTTGTTTGTCACGTCACAGTTGCCGATGATGATCAACAAGATAAATTTAATTGTCTTGTGACAAGTGTTGTACCTTGCGAATACAGCTGAACGTTCGTCTACATCCCGACACCTCGACATTCAGCTCGTTACTGTCACAGAAAACGTGATCTAATGTCATGTCTATACTGAACAATTCCCAGTGTTTTGTTTTGCTGTTAAATGATTCCTGACAATTCTCCCTCTGTCGCTCTGTCTCTCTGTCTGTCTCTCCCTCGTCATACTGTCACATGTGCCATATGTTCGATGACGTTGTCTGTCGTCGGGGACATCCACGTTGATCCAAGACGGTTCTCGTGTAAACACCGCTGTCCGTGTGCACATACAATGAGCAGGCCATCTTCAGGAACATAACTTTGCATTAAATCTTATTTAATGTCACAAGAACTTTTGTTGTTCAGTATATTACACACAAATTCCAGTTCGCTGTGCAGAGTTGCGTCCTTTGGGCCAGAAACCAATGATCGTGGGTTCAAATCCCGGTTCGCCCTGAACACGTTTCTAGGTTTGTCAGCGCCATGGATTTCACCAAAGTGGTAAACGCTTGAGACCTGCATCACTTAGAATTCGTTGTTTTTTCCCAGATTAAGCTGTGATATAACTGGAATACTGTTCAAAGCGGCGATAAACTCAAATAACTCACAAAGACGCTGTCTGTTGTCATGGACGTCCACGCTGCTTATCAGTATATGATCATGATGTGATCCAAGACGGATCTCGTGTAAACACCGCTGTCGGTGTTCACATACAATGAGCAGGCCATCTTCAGGAAGTGAGCTAATGTACACGTAACAAGGTTTGTCGCTAATGGATTTTCTTGTCCACGACGAAAGAGCGGAGAACTATTCATGTCCTGGCTTTGTCATGTCTCTTGCCTGACGCTTACATGTATATAGTCAGTAATAGAGCTAATTTTGTTGTCACTCAATATAGACGTGGTCTTTCTGTGCTCAAAATTGAGGCTGTCTTGGGTGTTCATATTTTTTATAATTATCATGTCTAGACTGAACAATTCACACTGTCTTTACTGTTGTTGAATCTCTCTCTCTCCCTATCTCTCTCCCTCCCTCTCTCCCCTCTCTCTCTCTCACTCTCTCTCTCTTTCTCTCTCTCTCCCTCCCTCTCTCTCTCCCTCATTCTCTCTCTCTAATATAACTACTTTATTATACTTCCCTTTACATAAAACTACAATGGTGATTAGATGGCCACAATGGCTGCTGACTATCCCGTCCACAGGACTTCGTAGACCAGGGCTCAGGTCTTCCACAGGCAACGTGGTATTAGTTGAACCACACCCACCATAAAACCCAATTTCACGTCACCTGTACAAGCGTTTTTGAAGATCCCCAAAACGTTGTCCATACCACAAAGGGACAGTCGCATATATCGCGACCATTCTAACGCCACTACTCAATTGCAAGGTCGATTAAACGTTACTTGGTGCATTGTACCTCATGATTTTTCATTTGAAACCTCGCGATAACGCGTTCGTTTTATGAATTAATTTAAATTTACTTAACCATGCCTATTCACTCAAAACACGACACCTTAATCACCACTGTAGATATATGTAGTGTATACAAATACAATTTCCGTTAGGGACGAACGTTTTCTCGTCAGCTGATCAACAAACTTATTGCTATCCCTGCCATGAGTGAGTGAATTGATATTTGCATCCTCAAACCATAACATTCCGTAATCCCTGTAATCTTGCAATTCACTTTTTTTAGAGAAAAATTATTTTTTTTGAGCGAGAAGATCGATATTGGTGTTTTGAAAGTAATTGTTGGAATACAATTCTGTTCACAACAAATTACCTCTTTTCCGGTACAGGTCAGCAAACGCCAAACTTCTGCGGAACTTTGGTGGAATGAACGCGGAAACTTTACAAAAGTTGAGCTGAAAGTTTGCGGAGTTAACGTGGTACATTAATAAATACATTATCGTACCCTTGTAGCTAGATTTGAGTAAAATCAGCGAAAAAGAGGTAAGTGCTTGTGAACAGTAGTGTAGGTTGTGTGATCATAATCGCACTTGAGGCATACTGACAGAACTGTGTACATAAAATCTCTAGATATGGACTTTGTGTGTCAGTGCTGGCTAAATGTATGTTGATATACATACGTGCAGTGAGACTCACTTAAGCCTTAACAAAGTTTTGGCTGTGTCAGGACGGGAATAGATCATCCTTTGGGTGGAAAACAATATGTTGTGTTAACTATGTGGTTACAAGGACGACACAAGCCATCTGGATGTTTTCTCAATCGAAACGTCATCTCAAGGCCTTCCGCGTCTGTGAGCACGGACATCTGCCTGATATCACGAGCGAGCGTATCCCGAGACTCATGAAAATTTCACTTGTCTGTATTTACGAGCATGGACTGACGCACGGTCACTAAACATGAACATTTTGTATCGCGATATTGTCACCAAACCGTAATGAGCGAATGTTTTACGCTACTATAAGCAATATTTCGACTATCACGGCGTCCTGTAAATATCTGAGCCTACCCCAAGCAGTTTAGTGATTGATAGCATGAACAACTATTAATGCCTTCGGAGCATGATACATGAGAAAGGTCAAATGATTTAAATCGCCTATTTCGAAAAGCAATGGTCATGAATCCAGGTTTTAATAAAACAATTTCTTGTTTATGTCTTCTATTTCTTCTTGAACACAAATTTCGGTTTGCAAGATTTTCGGCTTCTTAGAAAAATGCAATGGATGTCATTGTGTTCCAAATTCTCAGGGGGACCTGGCACTGATCACCAAGGCCTCGTGTCCATGTTAAATATTTCGAGCCGCAAGGGGCGTAGCCAAAAGAGGTCACGTGGTACACTAAAATCAATTTAAATATTGCCTTCCTATCCCGTCAAGTGTGGAAACTTTCGTGGAAAAAAAGAACAGAATAGTTACTCTTTAAACTGGGTCATGTTCCATTCTTGAACGCTGCTTTTAACAAAGTCGCTTTTGGGAGCTGGAATACTCCTTGTCGTGTTCAAATGGGGATTGGGTGGTCAAAAGATGACTGTCGACAACTGGTTTGTTTGCCCGATCCTAGGACGAATACATTATGACTGAATATGGTTTTACGCCGCGTGAGCAAAATTCACGACAAACCACGGTGGTGGACACAAAGAATTAACCACACGCATGGTTCGCATGCTGGGAATCGAACCCAGGTCATCGGCCTTCCGATCGAACGCTTAAACCGCAGGAGCACCCCATCGTTACTGTATATATTATAGGTCACTGTTTGATAATACCCGTGAAGATCTAGGTTAGAATTGATGTCCAGTAACTCTCGATTGTCGTAAGAGGCGACTAACGGGATCGTGTGGTCAAGTTCGCTGACTTGCTTGATGCATGTCATTGTATCCCAATTGCAGAGATCGATGCTCATAAAATCAATCACTGGACTGTCTGGTCCAGACTCGATTATTCACAGACCGCCGTATTAAGTGAGTGAGTGAGTATGATTTTACGCCGCGTTGAGCAATATTCCAGCAATATCACGGCGGGGGACACCAGAAATGGGCTTCACACATTGTACCCATGTCGGGAATCGAACCCGGGTCTTCGACGTGACGAGCGAAAGCTTTAACCACTAGTCTACCCGACCGCTCCCGCCTTATTAAACTAGAATATTGCTGAGTGCGGCGTTAAACATGTGTTATGCGTTGGCGTCTTGTAGACGTTAGAAAAGGAAATACCAAACAAAATAATACACAAATGACGCTTTCCCCTAGTATACTCGCAGAATTACCAACTTGGACAAAAAAGCAGCCAACTATATATATTCCACATCACTGTTTATTGACCAACACTCGCATTCATATTGAGTCGAATTTCTGGCTAGGGAGGGTCATTCGCAGTCATTTGGAGACGCATTCATTTCAAGTGAGTGAGTGAGTATGGTTTTACCCGCTTTTAGCAATATTCCAGCAATGTCACGGCGGGGGACACAAGAAATGGGCTTTACACATTGTACCCATGTCGGGAATCGAACCAGAGTCTTCGCCGTGACGAGCGAACGCTTTAACCACCAGGCTACCCGACCGCCCCCATTCATTTCAAGATTTACGGTATATAGTATACCTTTTTAAGAGCGTTGCAAATTGTTAGTTAACGTAACATGCTGGTATATCATTGCTGATTCAAAAAGAATTATTCATAATACGCGTTAGATATACAGAACAAAATTACAGTTTTGAGCTATACGAAATACGTTTCATGATCAGTTTTAATGTAAAAAAACATAATACCATGAGAAGTTATTTAACGGAATATATTTTTTAATTCTAAAACGTAAAACGTGAAACATAAATGAAAAATTACCAAAATATCGTTCGTCATGAGCCTCCACAGATGTTTTCATTTTACTCGTTTGGTGACGTATGTGTCATATTCACGTGACTACAGAACACGATTTAGTCAGAACAAATATACGTTTAACCTTGCCCTTTTGTTCTCAGACAGCTTTCCCACCCACCCAACTTTGTCTCGCAGCATCACATGAGTTCGAGGTTGCTTCGCCACAAATAACATCCTTCGTTTGCAAACACGTTTAGAGCACTCGATCATCAGGTTGTTATGTGTAAAATATCACGTTGATGACTCGAGGCTAAAGCGATTTGACTGACGCCATCAGACAGCAGTTAAAGAGAGAGAGAGAGAGAGAGAGAGAGAGAGAGAGAGAGAGAGAGAGAGAGAGAGAGAGAGTTGGCAGGAATCATTGAACAACAAAACAAGACATTGGGAATTGTTCAGTATAGACCTGACCATAGGAATGTGAACACACAAGACAGCCTCACTTAGCAAATCCGCTAATTGTAGCTCCGAGTGTTGACCTATAGAAATAAAACTGATACTTAAAACTCTAGGAAGACTTATTGGTCCGGATGATGAGGCCCTGTGACGTAGATGATGGCGGATATCGTCCCCTGACTGCCAGAAACATTGGTCACAATATCTGTTTATGGTTTATCTGAGCCAAATTCAATTAACACTCTTTTCAGGCCGTCAAGTCTTGCCTGTTGCTGAATACGGCATGAACGAAATAAAATAAAGAAACTAACGTATACCTCACTACGGGGCGGTCGGGTAGCCTAGTGGTTAAAGCGTTCGCTCGTCACGCCGAAGACCCGGGTTCGATTCCCGACATGGGTACAATGTGTGAAGCCCATTTCTGGTGTCCCCCGGCGTGATAATGCTGGAATATTGCTAAAAGCAGCGTAACACCACACTCACTCACTCACTCACTCACTCACTCACATACACACACATACACACACAACCCACACAAAAAGACAGATGATCACAAACGGACTTCCAAGATGACACGTGCACACATATCGTGCAAGTTAATGCACCTTTCTGAAAATAGATCATATATTTTTCCTTTTATCCTGAAAATAAGCAAATGCAAAAGACAAACATTTCTTTTGTAGGTCACGAACACGCCGGATGTAAATGGCTTAAGTTTCCTTCTAACTAGCGTGGGTGGTTATGATTATAAACTCATCGTTGTGTGTGATTCTCTGTATCTGTGTCTCTTGTTCCACCCCCGCTTGGACATAGGTAAAGGTTACTCTCCCACGTCCCATGAGGCATCATCTTTGCCATAAATGTCATACCATAGGTTAAACATCGCTTAAGAAAGTATTTTCTCTCAAAACGTGAATTGCAAGATTACAGGGATTACGGAATGTGATGATTTGAGGATGCAAATATCAATTCACTCACTCATGCCAGGGATAGCAATATGGTTTTTGTTGTTGATTAACGTCCCAAACGTCCTTTCGTTTGTATACACTAAATATATCTACAGTGGTGATTTAGGTGTCGTGTTTTGAAATAATAGATGTGTTCGAATAACGTATATTAATTCATAAAACGAACGCGTTATCGCGAAGTTTCAAATGAAAAATCATGAGGTATCAGTAACGTTTAAAATACCTTGAGAATTGACGTTAAAATGATCGTGATATATTCGGATGTCCCTTTTTAGTATGGACAACGAGAGAGAGAGAGAGAGAGAGAGAGAGAGAGAGAGAGAGAGAGAGAGAGAGAGAGAGAGAGAGAGAGAGAGAGATTCAACAACAATAAAGAATAAATGTGAATTGTTCAGTCTAGACATGATAATTATTAAAAATATGAACACCCAAGACAGCCTCAATTTTGAGCACAGAAAGACCACGTCTATATTGAGTGACAACAAAATTAGCTCTATTACTGACTATATACATGTAAGCGTCAGGCAAGAGACATGACAAAGCCAGGACATGAATAGTTCTCCGCTCTTTCGTCGTGGACAAGAAAATCCATTAGCGACAAACCTTGTTACGTGTACATTAGCTCACTTCCTGAAGATGCCCTGCTCATTATATGTGCACACCGACAGCGGTGTTTACACGAGAACCGTCTTGGATCACATCATGATCATATACTGACAAGCAGCGTGGACGTCAATGACAACAGACAGCGTCTTTGTGAGTAATTTGAGTTTATCGCCGCTTTGAACAGTATTCCAGTTATATCACAGCTTAATGTGGGAAAAAACAACGAATTCTAAGTGATGCAGGTCTCAGGCGAAATCCATGGCGCTGACAAACCTAGAAACGTGTTCAGGGCGAACCGGGATTCGAACCCACGATCATTGTTTTCTGGCCCAAAGGACGCAACTCTGCACAGCGAACTGCGGCGCCTTAGACGACTGGGCCATGCGTGTCCCCTGGTATTTGTGTGTAATATACTGAACAACAAAAGTTCCTGTGACATTGAATAAGATTTAATGCAAAGTTATGTTTTTTTACCAAATCTGAAACAATTTCGGTTTGCAACAGATAGAAGACTCCTGTAAGTGTTCAAATGGTTGAATTTGCCATACTGACTTCAGAAAATCCGTGATTTCATAAAAAAAACCATGAACATGCCAAAATGTAAATTTACAAATCAATAGCGTGTGTGTCCACCTCTGGTTGCGATGCAAGCAACACATCTTCGTCTCATGGAATGGACCAGGCGTCGCACAAAGTCTTATAGGATATCTGTCCATATCTGCTGGAGCATGTTTCGTGGAACACGTGGTTGACGTCGAAGGCGCCTATCCATCTCATCCCACATGTGCTCGATTGGTGTGAGATCAGGTGAACGAGCCGGCCAGGGGATGACATTCACGTTGTTTTGTTGAAGAGATCCTGAACAAGTCGAGCAATATGAGGCCGGGCGTTGTCATGTTGAATGGTAATGCCTGGGCCATGACGACGCAAAAACGGTAGAACAACAGGGCCGATGATCTCGTCGCGGTAGCGCTGTCCATTGAGACTTGAAGTTCCCTCTACCACTATCAAACGGGTCCTTTGTCTTGCTGTAATCCCAACCCATACCATAACTCTGCCGCCCCAGAACCGATCTTCTTTCATGACACAATGATTGACGTAACGTTCACCTCGATGTCGGTACACTCGAATCCGTCCATCGCTGTGGCTGAAGTGAAAACTAGACTCGTCAGTGAATAGAACTTCTCCTCACTGCAAGACCGTCCTGCGTAGACGCTGTCTGCACCACTGTAAACGTGCTTGACGGTGGTTTCCTGTCAAAATGGGACGTCTGGTGGGTCTTCTAGTGACAATCCCCGCATCTGAGGCGACGACGTACGGTTTGTGAAGATATTCGTCGAAGGCCAGGGATGCTTCTTGCAGTCACTGTTGCTGGCTGGAATCGATTTCGTAGGTGTGTTGTTCGAACCCATATGTCTTGTCGATTATTGGTTACGCGTGGCCTGCCCCTCCGAGTCTCACTTCATTCGTCTGTTGCCAAAGGGTGTTTCTGTAGACGTTAAATTGTCTTGCAACATCACGTTGACTCGATCCTGCTTCAAGCATACCAGTGGCTCGGACAGGCGTGGCATTTCGTAATGTTGAATAATTGCGTAATTTTTCTTTTTTGGAGTGGTTGTTGTCAGCACGATGCTTAACAATGCAGAGTAAACTTTTGCATGGAATGCATGCTTTTCTGTAGCAGTTGCGTTTTTGTGACTTGATTCCATACATGTACTACAATATTGAAAACCAAACTTTACTTGTTTGAAACATACACTAAAATATTGGTGTCACAGGAACTTTTGTTGTTGAAAATATGTATAATGCTCCCGATGTAACCATCCCATCAACATATCTGTCCACATTTACGAGTCTTAGTGCATTATATGGACAACACACTATGAGATCGAACGCTGACGAGTCCGAGGTACGGCTTAACCTTAAACCGACCACGCGGTATTTTGGACCAGACTGGTTCCCTGTGTATGCTGCGCTGACTACACTCAGAGTAGCGCCAGCGCACCATAACCAGGGGACCATACTGATTGTGGACCAGTACTCCCTGAACTGAACAATCCTTACAAAATATCCCGAAGGATTATATCCGTGACTCGTCCGGTCTAACATATATCCGTATTAGTGTAATGTACCGTGGGAATATGTAGACGCCCTACCGGCACTCGTCTGGATAATTTCCCCGATAAACATGTATAGCTGTCACCAGTGTAGTCATTATACATGCGTGCACTGAAGTAAGTTAGTGAGTTTGGTTCAACGCGTACGCAGCTTTGAACAGTATTCCAGGAACATCATGGCGTGAGGAAAGCCCGAGTGTGCACTGAAACAAAATTGCGAATGGCGAACAACTGCAGGAGCCGTCTAGGCGTCAAAGGCTGTGCAGTGCCGCGTCCCTAAATGGTGCCAGAATCCGGTGATGGTCGGTTCAGATCGCATATGTGTTCGCGCTCGTGGATTTCACTGACCTATAACACCCGTGAAGATCGGGTTAGACTTGGTCTTCAACAACCCATGATTGCCGTAAAGGGGACTATGCTTGCCGTAAAGGGGACTATGCTTGTCGTATGAGGTGACGACCGGGTGGTCGGACTCGCTGACTTGGTTGATGCATGTCGTCGTGTCTCAACCTCGTGGATCGATGTTAATGATGTCAATCACTGGATTGTTTGGTCCAGATTCGACATTCATATCATATAGACCACCTTCATATAGGTATACTATTGCTGAGTGCGGCGTAAAACAAGCAAACAAAACACCATACGTACATTTAGTTTTCAGATTGGAATAGAAACTTTATCAACGGTGGGTTCTCTTCAACAAAATACACGAATAAACAGACCGCCTTCGCGTTAAACAATAAACAAAAGTTTAAACGGCTAGCACCTTTTCTCTTTGGCTTTCCCCAAAGGGAGTGAAATGAGGTGAGGTGAAGTTGGGTTTAACGTCGCGTCCAAGATTATTGCACTTATATAGCTACAGGCATGCACGTGCGTGTGTGTGGCTGCTTGTACTAGTCCGGACTGATGCCGATTTATAGTGCAAGGTCACAGAGATACCATGCCGTAGTTTGACATGAATACCCTACTCCGATACAGTATACTGACTCCAAGCCGAGCAGTCCTTGTTTTAGCCCCTTAATGCCGAGCGCCACACAGGGCAACAACAAGTACCATCTTTTAACGTGGTATGACACGGCCGGGGATCGAATCCCGGACCTTCAGCTCTCCGGGTGGACGCTCTACCACTAGGCCACGGAGGCTGTCCGCAAAGGGAGTGTGAATGTGAACAGCATGTAAGGTATGTCACGGCGTGACGGCTTGCTGAGGGAGAAAACCGAGGCGAAGCATGTCCTATACCAATACCACAATAATGAATCCCACGTGCACAGGTGTTGGTTTAAACCTATAGACATCATCGAGGCGTATCTGGGATTCGAACCAAGATCTTAGATTTCCGAAAAGACTAAGGGACACAACTCTGCACAGCGATTTGCAGCGCCCTGACGACTGGGCCACCCGCGACCCCTTCCAATAGAGGCTGACACGCGGTTCAATGACTCTATTGTAATTCAAAGCGATTTCTAGGACACTTCACCACATAATTATCTCTTAAATTACAATATATAAAAAGACCGCCTCCGTGGTCTAGTGGTAGAGTGTCTGCCCGGAGAGCGGGAGGTCCGGGGTTCGATCCCCGACCGCGTCATACCAAAAGACGTTAAAAGATGGTACTTGTTGTTACCCTGTCTGGCGCTCGGCATTAAGGGGCTAAAAGGTTTACAAGGACTGGTCGCCTCGAAGTCAGTATACTGTGTCTGAGTGGGGTATTCATGTTAAATGTCTGAGTGGGGTATTCATGTTAAACTGCGGCATGGTATCTCAATGAGCTAGCACTTTAAGTCGGCATCAGTCCGGACTAGTACAAGCAGCCACACACACACACACACACACACACACGTGCATGCACGTCGCTGTATAAGTGCAATAATCTTGGACGCGATGTTAAACCCCATTTCACCTCACCTATATATAAAATGTTCCCCGTTGAAACATTTTAGGTTTCAGAACAACGTCGTGCATTGAATGACAAAAGGCGCAACGACACCTCCAAACCATTAATCAGAAGATCAAATAAGAAAACCATTTCCTTGGAAAATCACATACAAGAGAAACACTTTGAAAAACTATCTATGCCTGTGGGTATTCTAAATCTACATTTATTCTTGAAAAGCTGAATCGGATATTGTTTTGACGCGGAAGATAGACATAAAAAAGAACGTTGATGATGACTATCTTCTTTCTTGCCTACACGGACAGAATCGTATCGGAAAATCCAATCAGGCAGAGATCGATTTATTGATTCACTAAATCCATTAAATTCCGCGTAGTGAGCTGTAATGAAGAAAAAGGGTCACATTGGATGAGGAGTTTTTGTGTATGTCTCAAGGCGCACAAGGAAGTGACTCTTAGAAAGGATTTAAGGATATATGAGGAAATATTGACTATGCTAACAGCTTATGGCAGACTTGTGTGATCCGTGTAACGTCGAAATTACTTCCACGCGAGCTCAAAAAGTCAATTGTTTGCAAAAGAGATGGTTATATCGAGGAAGTATTAATAATTATGTTTTATTTAGGAAATGCAGCATCATTATGAAGGTTTTCAGATGGCTTCATATCAATGAGGATTAGTTTTTATGTACTAAGTAATTCAACATTGATATGTTTGGGTAAGGTGAGGTGAAATGGGGTTTAACGTCGCATCGAAGATTATTGCACTTATATTGCGACGTTCATGTACGTGTGTGTGTTTGTGTGGCTGCTTGCACTAGTCCGGACTGATGCCGATTTATAGAGCTAGTTCACTGGGATACCATGCCCCAATTTAACATGAATACCCCACTCAGACACAGTATGCTCACTCCGAGACGACCAGTCCTTGTTTTAGTCCCTTAATGCCGAGCGCCAGACAGGGTAACAATAAGTACCATCTTATAACGTCTTTTAGTATGACGCGGTCGGGTATCGAACCCCGGACCTTCCGCTCTCTGGGCGGACGCTCTAACACTAGACTATATGTTTGGGACTTAAAACCAACCTAAATGAGTATGTATAGCTAACGTGTGCGTTTAGAGGTTTTCAGGACGCGTTTTTCTAGTATTGGAACAAGTGCGAGTCTTTATATTGTTCATGTTGTCATGGCCTTGCTCAAACTTAGAAATTCCCTTTTCCTTGATATTCTCAAAATCCGCCTTTTTCACTCCATACTTATGTGTGCGGTTTATTTCGTAAGTGTAGGCCATCGGCCCATAGTTACATTTGTATTACAATGGACGTGATGTACACAGCTGTTATTGTTGTGACAATAATGTACTACGAAGTGACATCGCTTGATAGATATAGATAGCTAGACGTTCAATTAATTTACAATCAGTTGTAGACATAATGATATAAAATTTTTGTATGGTCGGATATTCATAAAATGTTTGTGGTAAGTGATCCATGCGTAGCTTGTTATAACCGGAGCAAACTAACAAAAAAAGATACTCGTCGTCCACATCCAGCATTACAAACACAACATAGTCTTCTGTCACGTGGGACATCAGCGTGTCTCCCAGTTTCAACATACAGCTGATGCGAAAAACATCTAAACCGAGCTAGCGCCACTTTCAATTTACTGACGGTCACACAGCTAAGATACAACTCTGTACCAAACGATACCTTGAATAGAGAATACGAGAAAGATTTACTACCCTTTACCAGAAAACTATGCCAATCCTGTTCATAACTACATTTCAGACCCGACATAAATTCTGTCAAAAACGAATGAGGATGACTTATACACTGGTTTTCCCATACAGAGCCAAAACCCAAACGGAACAATAAAGATTTACATTTTGATACCCAATTAATTTTACCATTACTTTCTGCCTAAAGCATCATATAATAACATTTCTTTGCGACAATTACGTATTCGAGATATGCATATCGATTATTTATTTCACATAGATCTCAGATCGATTATTTATTTCACATAAGATCTCATATCTGAGAACAAAACTTTAAACAATCTGACAACCTGGTCACATGTATGGACGTAAAGTGTGCCAATTTTGGTAACGTACCATGTTTTGGTCGTGTTTAGCTGATTAACTAAAACATAATACACACCTGAAAAAACCCCCGGTAAAACGCAACTTTTTATCTGTATAGAAAACAATATTTTGAACCTGTATCCTGTATGAATGTTTCGACAAAACACATTAATAAGTCCGCACGATAGGGGTTTATACGGGAAAAAGTGACGTCAGTCGTCTTTCTTTATGCCGTCACATCACAACTGTATCCAAGCATCCACAAAGATTAAGTCCATGTTTTTCCTGGTGGGTCATATTTGTTTTTGTTTACAAAGTGTCAAATACGTTATAGTTACAACACACCAAGACGAGTTGTTTGGGCAGTAAGAGCACGGTTTGGCTTGGCATTTGATTGACAGACAAAAGGACCGAGGGGCGGAGCCCCGAGGTGATCCTTTTGTCTGTCAAACAAATGCCAAGCCAATCCGTGCTCTTACTGCCCAAACAACGAGTAGGTGTGTGTGTGTTGTGAGTGACTTGTTGCGACGGTCATTCCTAAATTGCGCGAGTTTGTGTAAAATTTAATGACGTATAATATGACGTTAAATATGACGTCACATGCTTTCTGCCTTCGAACCGTTTTTAACTTTTAATCTTATTGTTAAATCAAGTGTTAGCTTTGGAATTTTAAAAGGCACATTAGAAATTTCAAATATTAATTTTCCGAATTTAGCAAAATGCGTTCTGTGTCCAGTTGGTTTTATGTTTGACAGTTCAATTTTAATCTTTTAATAAAGTTATAAACATTTCTATTGTTTGTGTTGTTGTTTATTTACGTTATTGCTCTTGAACACTGTGTACAACACTAAAGAAACATTGTTGTAAGTTTGAAATTTCTCAAGCCAGTAGGCGGGGCTTGCTGATCTTGGCGTCAGCCAGTGGTAATAATCTTTAACAAACCGTGCTCTTACTACCATGATACAGCACGGGTAAGATCAAAGGTACCGCTCGCAACCCGTGCTACAAATTTGGAAATACAGGAACCGAAATGGTCTGGTGAAATGTTTTATAACTATCCCATGGCAATGTTTTTTAGACGACCGTTTCAACTGCTCCTCTGCTGCGGTATACGACAGGACTCAGTACATGTGACCATCTAGCGAACATGGGCTCTTAAACAGGTACATCACACTATAAACCCCTCGAGATTGACAACGAATTTATCTTACCAACACACATTCATACAGGTCCGGAATATATATATATGTCCGCAGTTTCATCGTGTTAGCAAAACTCGTAGTTTACTTACCTTTTTACTTCCCTTTAGACAGTACATTCGGAAATCTATCGGTTTATTTCAGACTGACTGACTGACTGAGCATGGTTTTACGCCGCTTTTAGCAATATTCCAGCAATATCACGGCGGGGGACACCAGAAATGGGCTTCACACATTGTACCCATGTCGGGAATCGAACCCAGGTCTTCGGCGTGACGAGCGAACGCTTTAACCACTAGGCTACCCGACCGCCCCGGTTTATTTCAAAAACTCCACGATATTTATGCGAGATAAGTAAGTTTCCTCTGATGTGTTCCGATTTCTCACCGGGCAACATGAAATTTGCAATTGGACCCCGCCTGTGTCTACATGGAAAATAATTGCCCGCTCCTTTACCAATCAGAAGCCAGTATTTTAAGGTAAGATAAGTGTTCTTGTATCAATCAATCCTTCAACAGAAATTGGAGCTGTCTTTCACATTTTGTAAAGTGAGATTTGTGTCCTTGTGTTCACACCCAGCAATATTCCAGCCATATGACGGCGAGTCTGGACCAGACAATCCAGTGATTGACATTATCAGCATGGTTCCACGTCTCTGAGATACGATGACATGCATCCACCAGGTTAGCGGGCCTGACACCCGATCCCGTTTGTCGCCTCTCAGAGAAGCATGGGATGCTAAAGACCAATTGTAACCCGTATCTTAACGGGTTTTGTGTCCTATGAACATATTTTCAAAAAAATATTAATAATTTATAATAATACACGAAAAGAAAGAAACGGAAGTGTTTAACTTTTTGCTAGATATAAATTAATGACATCAATATTGCTGCTGATATGAATACTTATACATCGTATCAACAATGTATAGATGCAAGAGTATCTCGGTCAGTGGATTATTACGTCAACTTTAAATCTCTGCTCCCTGAGGAGTAAGCTGACTGATGATAAGATAATAGGTGAAGTGAGGTGAAATATGGTTGATGCTCGCGTTCAAGATTATAGCACGAAGCGACGATAAGATCATTAGCTCTCAGTGTCCACCCACCTACCCCGCCGCCCGTGTCGCCTAATCTCGCCTGATCTGCACGCTGTGACGTGGATTACACACCACGCTGTGATCAACATCACGACGTTGTCAAGGACGGTCAATCAACTTCGTCATTATTTATCAAAAATCCAATTTCGATGCCATTTTGCAAGGTCTTAAAACATTTCGAGTTTTTTAACTATCTAGCAAATTCCAGATAATGTCCCTTAGGGCAATGCAGCCAGGATTACACGCCTGATACTCTTAGATTAAGGAAAAACAAACTATGAAATGCATGATGGTTATTGCAGACGTAGTAGGTGTTCACGGTTGACGTAGTCGTCCACGTAAGGTGCCGTGATTTAGCCGTGCAGAATAGCGTATCTTAGGCCTGCAGCGGGTTTTATGACCGTGAGTTCGATTCCCAAACTCGCCTGGACTATGATCCCTGGTGTTTCAGAGCTCTTGGGTTTCACCATAGGGGTAAACGTCTAAGACCCGCATCACTTCGGGTTATCCTCACACACTAAGCTGATATATGTCGTGATATTGAAATACTGTTAATTAATCCAAAGAAGTTTATAATTATCTGATTAATTAAAGCGACAAAACCTTTTCTATCCAATAGAATTCGATAGCCGATTTCGACTATGTCATGAACATGTGTTTATGAATCACCATCAAATAGTGATGACGCCAGGTATTCGCGGAGAGGTGAGCGTATCCTGCCCCACTGGTGACTCCGTCTCAAACACAAAAACAAGCCAATTGTTCAACTCAATCAACTTTCAGAAATATATATATAATTTCTTTTCATCAATTTATTCAATAACCAATTGATCCGGGGTCTTCAGCAGCAGCCCATGCTTGCCGAAAAAAGCGACTATGCTAGTCGTAAGGGGCGACTTACGGGAACGGGTGGTCAGGCTCGCTGACATGGTTGATGCATGTCATCGTATCCCAATTGTATGGATCGATGCTGAAGATGTCAATCACTGGATTGTCTGTTCTAGACACGATTATTCAACAGACCGCCGTCATATAGCTGGAATATTGCTGAGTGCGGCGTTAAACAACAAACAAACAAACAAACAATCTACAAAACATGAACACATTTCTACATCAGTACAGCTGGACTATGACCATCACCAAACAAAGCAGTGCTTCCATGTCACGTGGGCTGGTATTTGCGGCCCAGACAACCACTTGTTCGCCCTCACCACACCCCGAGGATATTTTCAACAGATGGTGAGATCGACAGGTTGGACGCCGAGGCATGATTAACTCGTGCGTTGATGGGGAGACATGGTTGACACGACTGCATGGGACAAACCGATGGGCGTGCTCGTTTCTGAAGAGTCATCAGTCCCGTTGTCAATCACTTTACAAATCGATCTTGGCTTCATGGCTATCGCAAGTGGGTCAGGTGCTGATATCAAATATCAGACCGAGTTGTCATTATTTATTCATATCTAGACTTATTTATGAATATGGATCGGTTGGTCAGGGTCGGTGACGTGTCATTGATACCACAGTTCGTCGGGACCCGTGAAGATCCGGGTAGGGAATAGTTGTTCCATGATGTTATTCGTGCTTTTGTTCGTGCTGTGGTGTTCAGTGCTAAGACCAGTGAAGTTCCGGGGTAGAATAAGTCTTCAGCTGCCCCTGCTTGCCCATATTCCGAGGCAAGAGAGTTAACTGACTATAAAAGTCCAGTTTCCACCCTTGCCGAACTAGGCTGGTATTATGGAGTTACATTTTGGCTGGACTAACGAGTCTATGCAGTCCAATCAAAATCGCGCACCGAAATCGAAATCCGGTTCGTAAACCGTCGTGCAGATTTCGGTCGATTGCAGGATTTGCAAAGCATGTGCACCACCAACTCGTTGTCAGCAGATATTTTCCAAATCTTTTCATGTCTTTAATCAATGTGCTCGCGTGATTTGATGCATTTCGCGATGTACGAGCCGTTTTATCACAATATAGATCTTGATTATCGAGTGGTGGAATCTGATTGGTCCATAGGAGAGGCTCAGAAGGGACATAGCTGGTAATAGCCACTGGTGGGGCTACGATCGAGCCCAGTAATTCTAGCCTAGTTCGGCAAGGGTGGAAACTGGACTTTTCAAGTCAGTTAACTCTCTTGCCTCGGGAAGATGCTGCTTGCCGTAAGAGGCGACTCTGCTTGTCGATCGACGGGATCGGGTGGTCAAGCTCACTGTCTTGGTTGATGCATGTCATCGTATCCCAATTGTGTAAATCGATATTCATGATGTCAATCACTGAACTGTCTGGTCCAGACTCGATTATTTACAGACCGTTGTCATATAGCTTGAATATGGCTGAGTGCGGCGTTAAACAAGAAACCCAGTGCATAGGACTTTGCCGATGATATCAACCACTGGCTTGTCTTGTCATTTACAGCTTAAAAATGCAATTTGAAAAATAAACAAACATAACATATAGCTATAGGGAGCTGGAGGTATTGCTTTTCAAGTTCAAGTTAATTATTTCCCATAGTACACAGTGCACATATCAATACTATAGAAAATAAAGCTTCCCGAGACAAGGGAGTTAGCTGACTATTAAAGTCCAGTTTCCACAGTGTGGCTAAAATACAGACAGAATATTTTTTAGTGCCCGCTCTTAGACATTATTTGTCAAGACATGATCATTTTCAGACCATTATCTATCAACATGCAGTCCCTGGCTAACGGTTCATTCCGTTGGATCATGGTGCACCAAGACCGCTTGACCTCCAATCGTGCAGAAGAAACCTCGTGCCAACTAGCAGACATCTTCTTATTGTTCGGCGCCCTTCAGAGTGACAACCCAACCGGGGTTACAGCATCGGTCCTCACTGAACTCGGCGCGATTATAGAATCTGTTCGCCGCACCTAATAGTGTAATAAAAACTAGATATGTCTCATCAAATAAATATCAAGTATTGCAAAATACATATTTACGTATGCCATTTCGATCCTTAGGGTTAGTTGTGTTAGGGTTAGTATAGGTTGCCTCTAACTCTATCCTTAGGCCTTGGATCATTAGTGGCGAACATATTCTATAGCTGCTCCCTGAACTCAAGTTCATAGGCCCTGATCTTTTGACGATCCATGGTTAACCTCGCCATTAAAGTCAGGGGTCAGCTGAGTGACAGAAATATGACATTAAAAACATGCTTATTACGTGTTTAGGCGGCACTGACTTAACAGATTGCAAATGGCCAGCTGGAATTGGCCAACAGTACCACGATTCTTGGTAGTGATGCACGAACTGGATTGCGTTCAACCTCTCGTCCCAGTGATATCGGTTTCATTTGTACACCCAGCAGTTGAACATCATGAAGGATGTCTCCAGAGATGAATGATGTCTCCAGAGATGAAGGATGTTTCCAGAGATGAAGGATGTTTCCAGGGCTGAAGGATGTTTCCAGAGATGAAGTATATTTCCAGAGATGAAGTATATTTCCAGAGATGAAGTATGTTTCCAGGGATGAAGGAATTTTCCAGAGGTGAAGGATGTTTCCAGGGATGAAGGATGTTTCCAGAGATGATGAAACAGGACTACGACTGGCAATGAAGAATCCAAGAGTGGTGGACAAGGGTATACCAAATGTAACATGTGCATGACAAGCAAGTGCAAATGTTTCAAGGATGAAATGTAACAAGAGGTGTCATACCAGCATGATTTCCCCAAAAGAGAAATAATTAGATGTGACAGACACACTGTTTCTTATATTCTTATTGCTTACATTATGTCCCATGCAAATAAAGACATCAAAATATACATTTAGTTCCGTTTCTTTTAATCTTATCAGTCCCTGGGTGATGAAATACAACATAATTACCATACCATAATTTTCAGTCAGTTGTCAATAACCAGGAGTGTTTGTTGGTGTGGGTCAAACATGACCATATGGTAAAAGCATGATGGTGTGTGAGGCCTGGTTGTTTAGTGTTTTTGACGAAAAACGATACCCTGTAAAAATGAATGAAAAAATATTATAGACATATAATTATCCATCACAAAGAACACATAAAACCAAAGCGGGGCGGTGGGGTAGCCTTGTGGTTAAAGCGTTCGCTCGTCAATGTGTGAAGCCTATTTCTGGTATCCGCCGCCATGATATTGCTGAAATATTGCTAAAAGCGGCATAAAAACCATACTCACTCACTCACCAAAGCAGATAAAACAATGCTTTACTTCACTTATGGGATATTTGATATACTACTAATCATAAGCTTAGGTATATCATAATAATTACACATGTAATATAAATATTGCACAATAAACAGAACATTATAACAAATTCTTCCAATAGTCAGAATCGTACATTTCTGATACACAAATATATATATGTAACATGTACCTGTTGAATCATAGATGGTACAATGAATCATCGGGGTTACCTGTTCATGATATAAAACACATCAAAAAGACAATCCTATTTACACATGTAAACATTACATCGAGACTATTATAAAATCGTGAATATCCATTACAAAATGAAATTACCGAATACACGAAATAATCAAATTAACACCAACACCAAAACACAAATGACCAAACAATAAAATGAAATTCCCAGTACACATACTCCCGCCACAAACACACAAACCCCAGTATATGTAATAAGTAAAAATACTATTAATTAAGAAATAAACGACGAGTGGGAGTTGTTTGTCGAGCAATAAAACACTGCAGAGTGAATAAACCAATCGAGGCGCGTTATTCTCTCTGCAGTGTTTTATTGTGCGATAAACAACGACCACGAGTTGTTTATTTCTTTTTGAGATATAAGCATCATGTACAGCCTTTTTAAGGGTGGTGATAAAATGTGCAAGCTTTAAACAATTTTAATTTTCATAATGATGACTCTCTGAAAAGAATCCGACATCGGCAATGTCGGAGAAGACCATTTTACGAACAGGTGGTTTTATGTTTTATTCATTTATGTTCTGCGTATCCGGCTACATCTATCGGGAACAACTCACTAGGCACTTCCCTCTCAAAAATAACGTCGTCCAACTTATGGCGTCTCAAGTTGCGAGCGCATTTTCGATTCTCCAAAAATGACGTCATGGTAGAACAATCGTAAGTAAAGTTTATATAAGTAAACAACGCTTCGTTCTTCATTGCTCTTTGTGATTTATCGGGTAACTATCTTTTCTGAGATATAGACATTTATTTACCTTTAGTGATGTGCATATTACACTGGCATAAACATCGTATCCAAATTGAATGGATCGATGCCCATGACGTCAATCACTGGATTGTCTGGTCCAGACTCGAACAAACAAACAAACAAACAAACACTGGCAACAATAGAACACAATCATAGTCTTAACTACTAACCATTACATTGCTTGTTTTTTCTCCTTCCCAGTGCAGAGTGATGTGTGAGTATAGTGTGCTGTGATGAAAACAAAGGACTTATAAGTAGGACACAGATTTTAAACCATTCCAATCAGGAAATCACCTTGGCCTCAACTTTGCCGTAAAAGGTGACTATGCTTGTCGTAAAAGGGGACTAACGGGATCGGGTGGTCAGGCTCGCTGACTTGGTTGATGCATGTCATCGATCCCAATTGCGTGGATCGGTGCTCATGATATCAATTACTGGATTGTCTGGTCCAGACTCGAGTATTTACAGACCGCCGTCATGTAGCTGGAATATTGCTGAATGCGGCGTTAAACAACAAACCAACCAACCAACCAACCATAAGCAAAACCTAACGGAAGACTAGAGCTTTAATGGTGATGCTTAGCTGATGACAACGTAAATATCCCACGCAGCGTGAAATGAGAAATATACTATTGTAAATCAGGTTAATCAATGAAGAAATTTGCTTTAGAAATCTGAAATCATTACAACAAATAATTGTTAATTATTGTATTATCTGAAATATACAAACAACATTATTTACAACATATTGAAGTCAAACAGCTTGATAAAACATGGTCAGTATGCACAGTAAGTACTATCTACCAAACAATCTGTCAAACAAATGTTCAGATGTTTAAGCCAATTTGTAGGAATGACTGAACTATTTATTCATTTTATAAATTGCCTCAGAGAGTCAGACAATTTACAAATTAACTGAGTTTCACATTGACTGATTTTACACATTAAGTGTAAGGTATATAACCTTTTTTACCACAGCCAAATAAAGATGCAAGCGCCCCTGACCAACCAAACCATCACCCATTCGTGCATGTCACAATAGCCAAGACACAATTTGAGTCCCAATATCTCAATAAAGGTAACTCAGAATCTAACACGCCTTAATGCATCCCCAGATAGCTGGTGGTGTCTTGGTTTTAGGGCCATGACCTATCCCAGTAATGGAATCACGGGCTATTTCCGTATCAATAATGTAAAATGGACCGTGTAACAAAGCCTCTGTAACAACATTTCTGGAATCCCTTAAGGAAACATGCTGACAAGTACATTTTTATAAAATAAACGAAGCCTAACAGAGCTGATTTTTGCTCTATGTTTTGCAACTTAATCCCGTGACACGCGGGTCGATGAAATTGACATGATAAGGGAATGTCAGCTTAAAGTGTGAATTTTCCGTGAGGCACACTAAAATCCTGATGGGAATTTTTATCCTTTAACGATAGCCTTTTTAATCATACAGTAATCTTTTATAACGTATAATTTACTATTTGTGCATGTATCTAGCGACTGAGGGCATGTCATAGTCCTGCACCATGACTGTGGAATATATCTATTTTATGAAAAAATAATAATCTAGAAACGCATGCAAAAGCAAGTTTAGCCAGCTCAAGCAAGCTCTATTCTATCGGGATTTTTTTTATATCTTTAGAGTCAAGTTGGTTGTTTGGTTGGTTTGTTATATTACTCAATATCCTTCTTGACTCTAAAAGGACCCGTCAAGATTCCAGGGTAGAATAGGTCCCCAGCAACCCATACTTGCCGTAAAAGGCGACTATGCTTGTCGTAAAAGGCGACTAACGGGATCGGGTGGTCAGGCTCGCTGACTTGGTTGATGCATGTCATTGATCCCAATTGCATGGATCGATGCTCATGATATAAATCACTGGATTGTCTGGTCCAGACTCGATTATTTACAGACCGCCGTCATATAGCTGGAATATTGCTGAGTGCGGCGTTAAACAAAAAACCAACCAAACAACTAAAATCCGAATCACCAAAAGGCACCCTGTGAGTTGACAATGGATTGTATTTGGGGACCAACCATTTGATATTCTTTAGGGGCCTGGGTTTTGGTATCAATATTGACATTTTGTTCAGCTACAACTACAACTATGAGCCTGAATTAGTGTTAAGAAAAACACCTTGCAACAATGTCATTTTTGTGGCAGGCAATTTCTTTTTTTTCAACAGTCTGAAGCATAATTATTATTTTCAAGAATTTTCGCACGCTTTTTGTCATTGAATGGAACAGCCAAACACTTTAAGTTGTTTTCACAAAACCTTTTTCCGGACACCAAATCCTGGGACAATCTATCTTTGCGGTTAAACGCAAAAAAAATATCCCAATCCCCAACCCCCATAATATAAAAAAATCGAGTGTCGTCGCATTTATCTGGCATTGGCCTATTGATGCACCTCGATAGTTCGTGGACAGAGTATTGCAATAAAATAACAAACAGAGTGTGTCGTCCCTTGTGCTTCCGCCAGATGTTTAATGGTGCCTGGGGCTTGATTGTTTTTCAGAAAGTAGGTTGATGGATTTGTTGATGCTGGAGCCGTGGCTAGCCATGGTATCGTGCTAAAAACAGTTCTGCTAAACCTTACATTTGACTTTTATTTGCCATTTGTTTCTATCATTTGTTCTGAAGATTTTAGGTTTAAAGATCGAATGTACTAAAATATATATACATGTAAATTTCGAAAGTGTTTCATCGGACAACTTACCTTATATGTTTGTTTGTTTGTTTGTTTGTTTGTTTGTTGTCTAACGCGCAGTCAGCAATATTTAAGCTATATGACGGCGGTCTGTAATTAATCAAGTCTGGACCAGACAATCCAGTCATTGACATCATGAGTATCGATCCACGCAATTGCGATACGATGACATGCATCAACCAAGTCAGCGAATCTGACCACCCGATCCCGTGAGTCGCCTCTTACGACAAGCGTAGTTGCCTTTTACGGCAAGCAGAAGACCTATTCTATCCCGCATCTTCACGGGTTCGATTCCCTACATTCGTAACAGGCCATGTAACATTGGCTACAGTGATGTGAGTGCATGTTGTTTAACGCCGCAATCAGAAATATTGCTTTTTCAGCGGACTGTTAATAATAATATGTGGAGAAAACAAACCAGAGGTTCAGTGCCATTCCTCACCGTCTGGGACGATGGCACCGAACCTGGCCACCCGATCAATATTAACAATCACATTTGGCCATTGCTCTTCAGGAATCCCAACGAGCTTTGAAATTTGATGTTCTGGTCGGCCGCCATTGCTGGTGCATTTTGGATCTCAGCTGTATGCGAAGAATGTTTGTCGTTTAACGCACCTTGCAGCAATATTTCAGCAATACGACATCGCCTTTTGGTAATCGAATCTTGAGAAAAAACGGTAATTAATGTTATAAACAAAGATCCACGCCGTTTGGGTAAGTTACCGAGCCTGACTACCCGAACGACAAGCATAGGTATATGGGGACTAATACTAACCTGGAAGTGGCTGGTTCGGTAACAATGACATGGGGAGAGGTTCAAGATATTTTCCCGAGGCAAGGGAGTCAAGTGACTGTAAAAATCCAGTTTCCATCCTTGTCGAACTAGGCTGGAAATTCTGGGCTCGATCGTAGCGCAACCAGTGGCTATTACTAGTTATGTCCCTTCTATGTCCCTCCTATTGACCGATCAGATTCCATCTCTCATATAACTTGCTTCAAATAAAATGGCGGTGTCCAGTCAAGACGATCTGATCAGTAATCAAGTTTTAAATTGTAATAAAACTGGCCTTACCTCGCAAAGTGCATCAAATCATTTGAGCATCTTGATTAAAAACATAAAAATATTTGCAAAATATATGTAAACGCCCAGTTGGCGATACACATGTTATGTCCCTTCTATGCCTCTCCCATTAACCAATCAGATTCCACCTCTCATATCACTTGCATTTGCTTCAAACAAAATGTCGGCCCTCGGGCAAGACGATCTGATCGATAATCAAGATCTATGTTGCGCTAAAACGGATCTTACTTCGCGAAGTGCATTAAACTACATGAGCACCTTGATCAAAGCATGGAAATATTAGGAAAATATGTGTTGACACCGAGTTGGCGGTACACATACCTTGCAAATCCTGAAATCAACCAAACTCTGCATGACAGTTTACGAACCGGATGTCGATTACACGATTTTGATTGGACTAAGCATAGACTCGTTAAGATTTGGAAATTAAAATATCTGTTGACGCCGAGGTGTCGGTGCACATGCTTTGCAATTCTTGCAATTGACCGAAATCTGCATGATTTAACGAACCGGATGTCGATTTCTTTACGCGATTTTGATTGGACTATGCACACAGACTCAGTTGCCTCCCTTGCCTCCGGAAGATGAGTTCAAGACGGAACAGCTCGTATCACATGTTCAACATACTTCAGACATCCATCGAGAGATGTTCATTACGAACAACACGAAAACAGTGGAATTCGATCCGAGTTAGGGCAGTGTAATGTCGTGAGGTGTGCTAGTGATTAGGTTTATTGGCTGCCCACGAAATGTTGCTGTGTAGAAGTGGACTGCACTGTGTGACACTCATTCATATAGACTTGGTAGACACATTCACTCGCTCATGTCTGAGTTTCGGAAAGCAGCCTCAATCCGTCCTATTTTAGTTGTACAGTTATTCATGAAGTCACTTAAGTAGCATGTCGGACATTGTGAATGATATCACTGATAGATGGCGGAGACACACGTTTTCTTTTCGATATCTGTCTGACACAGGCGTGGTTCACACATTTACTCTCCCACTGACTCACTGACTCACTGACACCCGGTTATTTACTGACTCACATATTTACTGACTCACCATCTCAAGCACACCCGTGAAGATTCGGGGTAGAATGGGTCTTCAGCAATCCATGCTTACCGTTAAAGGCGACTATGCTTGTCGAAAGAGACGACTGACGGGATCGGGTTGTCAGGCTCGCTGACTTGGTTGGCCCAGTTGTCTAAGGCGCCGCGATTCGCTGTGCAGAGTTGCGTCCCTTGGGCACGCCAGAAACCTATGATTGTGGGTTCGAATCCCGGTTCGCCCCGATTATGTTTCTAGGTTTGTCAGCACCATACCCGTGCTCGTTGGTTTCACCGAAGTGGTAAACGCCTGCGACATGCATCACTTCGGGCTTTCCTCCCACATTAAGCTGACACGCCGTGATATAACTGGAATACTGTTAAAAGCGGCGTTAAACCTAACTCACTCACTCACCAATTGCATGGATGGATGCTCATGATATCAATCACTGGATTTTCTGTTCAAGATTCGATTATTTACAGATCGCCGTCATACAGCTGGAATATTGTTGAGTGCGGCATTAAACAACAAACAAACACTATCTCACTGAGACATGGTTGCGACACACATTTACTCACTTCCTATCTCACTAATATGAGAGAAAAAATGAATGTTCATACCCAACCCAACCCATTCGTGTTCAGTGAGTGAGTGAGTGAGTGAGTATGGTTTTACGCCCCTTTTAGCAATATTCCAGCAATATCACGGCGGGGGGCACCAGAAATTTTACCCATGTCGGGAATCGAACCGACGTGACGAGCGAACTTTTTAACCATTAGGCTACCCGACCAACCCCGTCTTCAGCGTTGTGCGGCTGTTAAAACTTCCAAGTTAGATATGTCCCTTTAAAAAAATCACAAAAAAACTATTGTGAGTAGCATGTACTTACTGACTCGTCAATACTTATAACGAGATTAGCTGCGCACACTCGAACATTATAAATCTGTTTTATGTACAAAATCGTTAGCGTTCTCTTTTCGTCGAGTTTAAAAGTCCCCAGTACATAGAGTTAATTCTGACGGCGTCGCCGTGGACAATGAACATAAACAAGGCGGTGTGTGCTTTATGTCTGACGTTGCTGACGTCTGATGGCGTTACAGCCACGGAGACAGTGGGATCGGGTTGGAGATTTTATTTGTGTGTGCCGGACGTACATAAAGTTTCTAACTAGTGTATATCTCTAATGCATTGGACTTACCGTATTTCCTCTATTAGACGCCGGGACTCTAATAGAAGCCGGGTCAATTGTTCAGTGCAAAAAATAGAAGCCGGACCTCTAATAGACCTCAATTGATACAATTAATGATCCCTTCGAGAATTGACGCCGGGTCAAAGACTTGTCCGAAATAAATAGAAGCCCGGGCGTCTAATAGAGGAAATACGGTACTCATAAACCTACTGCCACTTTTGCCTACGGTAATGGGGGTATATTTCCAACTCGTAATAACCTCTTGGGACGTTTTACTTTTTCCTCGTGAGCCCTGGTAGAATGTTTTAGTATTTCTCAGGAAAGCCTGATGATTTCAGTAGCATATGGAATTTGGACTAAGTGTTTCAAACGTCCAATGTTCTAAAATCGAAGAAAGAAATGAAACTGTTTCATTAAGGGTGAGGGGAATTTAACGTGCAGCCTCACATATCGTGTTAAGTTTTATAACCACTGTTTTCACGTTGAACCACCGTGGCAGGTGATGAGAGAATGTTCAATTTTAGATGTCATGACTTAGTATGTCTAGGCTGCACGTGTTTCTTCTCCCGCACACATTACTTTTATACCGCGACACACGATATTGTTTCACTACAAGATATCTCAATGTTTTCTTATTTTTTCTGTTATTTCTGGGGTTTATAAGAGAGGAAAAGCACTCCTCCTCGGTGACGGTCGAGGATGTAAGACCTCGGCAATCGGCTATCGGCAGCGTTAGACCTGGAAGCTTCGCACCTCGGTCTAACTTTGCCGTTACCGTCTTGCCTCGGTCTTACTTCCCCGACCGTCCTTCGCGGAAGCCATGTCTCGTTGATGTGTGTTAACTTACTCCATGTGTATACTGAGAAAATTCAGTGAGATCAGCATTACAGTGTAAGATTATTTCCATCAGGTTTGTTTGATATTGCAAGTACATGTACAGTCCCCAAAACAGGATATATGAAGCATCAAAAAGGGACACGCTCAACATTGTATCATCCGAAAATAGATTTTTCGGATTGCGTTAAAGAGAAAATCGCACAAAAGCTAAATAGTGTCCAAACATTCAATGATATTGCGGTGCAACGTAAGCTAAGAGTCAGTTTGTATCGCCAACGACAAGTAAAACACTTCAGCTGTGCACGCATGCGCAGTCTATAACAAGAGGAAAGAATGAAGTATGACATTTTTTACATAAAAGCGACAAAACCCTTTCCATGTGCATTAGAAATCTCTTTCAAAACATAGTCGATTGTACAATTCGGACTACATAATGAGCCCTTGTTTATGATTCACTACCAAACAGTGATGTTCGCGAAAAGATGATCGTATCCTACCCCATTGCTGGCACCCGTCACAAACACATGCACAGGCAAGTCAAATGTTCACCTGAAAATAAACCGATAGCAATAATTAAGAGGGATATGTAGACGAGACATTGTCAAAACCTGTGATATACTGAAGCTATAGAAACTCATCGCAATCTTAATACACTGTTCCTAATTGGACGTTGTAACAAGAAAAAATCATTATTACTACATACAGATATTGAATTCTGCGGATAGGATTTTTCAGACTACACGACAGGGGGAATTAGAAACCTTTTAGCACATGACAAAGATCATTATCTTCGAGTTAACCTACATATACACTATCTCTGTATGTAAAACTCCGGATTCGTAATTCTGCATGTTTGTATTCCTCTGTAGCCATGCCGTGAAGAATGTTTATCGTTCATTCACATTCACGGGCTCTTCCACGTATTTGCCTGCACCCATACGTTAAGCGATATATTTACGATTTAAACATTATACATCACCACTAAAATAGCAGTTTTGTTTATTAAAACAGGTCATATTTCATCTGCTCAGTGTGTGGTTATCCATTATAATATGCAGCAATAAGTAGGATTTAAATGTTGTTGTTGGTTTGTTGTTTAACACCGCACTCAGTAATATTCCAGCTATATGACGACGGTCTGTTATAATCGAGTCTGGACCAGACAATCAAGTAATTGATATCATGAGCATCAGTTCATGCAATTGGGATCGATGACATGCATCAGTCAAGACAGCGAGACTGACCACCCGATCCCGGATCTAAATGTAAGTTTTGTATTAATCTGCTTGAATTTTATCACGTGACTCAAAACATTACACAAGTGCATTGTGGGACTGAGCCTCCACATGTAAACATGGCCGAAGTTCGGTGTGGCTGTTTCTTGTGAGTTTGTCGTACAGGTTGTCTGTTTCCACCACTGTATCGACTGTGCTTACCGATTCCTTGCCTTACATGATATGGTAACCGACGTGAATCGTGAAATTATGTTTTTAAACTTAGATATCAGGAACAACGCTTTTCTCCGAAGTGGAAGTTTACCCCTTGCTATAGAAACTGGACCCTAGTAATTCTAAACCACCAACCCAACTATGTGATGGCATATGAAAATATTGTTTTAATGCTTTAAATATCCGCACTGTTGAAGATGAAAAGCACTTGCTGATATGTTGTCCTTTTACTGACGATTTAAGATACGAATTATTGTATGACCCTTCAAATGTATCCCAGAGTTTTTATACCCTTGATGATATGCATAAATTATGTTTTATATTGAAATCGGACGACTTACAGTATTGTTTATCTAAGACCCTTTTAGTAATGTATAAACGATTATTATCTATTATATGAATTGTCTTTAACAATGCTTATATAGTGCTGAAATTGTTATAGCTTCATACTTTTTTATGAATTATGTTTTATGTGTTTTCATCATGTCACTCTGGCCGGGCGTCACATATTTTACTTATGTATTGAATTTTAATGATATTAATTTGTAACATTGTTTTTAAATGATTCCTGCCAATTCTCTCTCTCTCTCTCTCTCTCTCTCTCTCTCTCTCTCTCTCTCTCTCTCTCTCTCTCTCTCTCTCTCTCTCTCTATTTCTCTCTCTCTCTCTCTCTCTCGCTCTCTCTCCCCCTCCCGAAATATTACAAGCACACACACACACACACACACACACACACACACACACACACACACACACACACACACACACACACACACGTGCATGCACGTCACTATATAAGTGCAATAATCCGACGTTCAACCCCATTTCACCTCACCTTAGATAACAGCGCCATGACGTCAGTTCATTAAGATGAAACTCAAAATGTATACTTTATCGCAGGAAAAAGTACAGTCGGCGCCTTTGATTATTTATCTTATCTTTCAAACTGTAATACAGTACTGTGAGTGTGGTATATGGCCTTACGCCGCTTTTAGCAATATTTCAGCAATATCACGGCGGGGGACACCAGAAATGGGCTTCACACATTGTACCCATTTTGGGAATCGAACACGGGTCTTCGGCATGACGAACCTCTAGGCTACCCGAACGCCCGAACGCCCCGTAACACAGTAATACTACTATCTTAGTCTGAGCTACTGTGGGACATTAACAAGCCAGCATCCTGACACTGCTAAGGAAGACATATTTGGAAGCTATTTACAAGGCCATATTTGAAAGGAAGGAAAACCGCGCCCCACGATAACAGGGCGAAGGATACCGCCATGTACTTTTCTCTGAACTTTTAGCGCTGTGCCGTAAGTCTTCATCAAAGCATGGTTAATCTGTCATCAATACTGCTCATAAGCCAATGAGCTTTCAAGAACCTGCTTCCTTTTCAGTCTTTGGCTGCAGGCGAAGATTATCATGATAGACGCGTAAGTAAGTCAATTAGGTTCAACTAGCGGCTTCCGTTCTTGTCAAGGACGAACGTCTTAAAGATCATAATGGAGGATATGTTTTTATCTAAGCAGGTCGAGTTGAGAAGAGCGTGGTGAGGTGAGTTTAAATGGGGTTCAGCGTTATTACACAATAATTATTGCACATGTATAGTGCATGCAGGTGTGTATGTGTGTTTGTGGATAGTGCTAGCCCACTGAGATACCATGCAGCAGTTTAACATGAATACTCTACTCAGACACAGTATATTGACTCCGAGCCGACCAGTCCTTGCTTTAGCCCCTCAATGCCGAGCGTAAGGCAGGGTAACAACAAGTACCATCTTTTAACGTCTTTTGGTTATGCCGCGGCTGGGGATCGAACCCCGGGTCACCCGCTCTCCGGGGGGACGCTCTACCACTAGACCACGGAGACGGTCTAACTCTAAAGGAGGACAAATCAATGCATAATATTCCCCTAATTTTGCCTAACTTCCTTTAGGTTTGCGCTTGTTTTAAAAACAATGGGAGAGACATAGAAGGGATATAACTCTCAATAGCCACTGGTTGCGCTATGATCAAGCCCAGAAATTCCAGTCTAGTTCAGCAAGGGTGGAAACTGGATTTTTATAGTCAGTTAACTCCCTTGCCTCGGGATGATGAAAACACAAGAACCCGGCCTATGTTGCCTTACCGAGATTCGAACCCACAGATTGCATAGCGAATTGCCTAAAAAGTATTTTTTAGAGTATACAAATCTAACAAAATAGACACAATTTATGGATAACAACTTCTTCAACTTACTATTAGGGCGTCCGTTTTTATATATACCATTCTCATCTCAAAGAAATGCCTGATCCGTGAAGATTCCGGGGTGGAATAGGTCTTCAGCAACCCATGCTTGCCGTAAAAGGTGACTATGCTTGTCGTAAAAGGGGACTAACGGGATCGGGTGGTCAGGCTCGCTGACTTGGTTGATGCATGACACCGATCCCAATTGCGTGGATCGATGCTCATGATACTAATCACTGGATTATCTGGTCCAGACTCGATTATTTACAGACCGCCGTCATAAAACTGGAATATTGCTGAGTGCGGCGTTAAACAACAAACCAACCAAACCAATCTAAGAAATGCCTACAAACAATTCATACAAATCTAGACTTGCTGAAATACCAAGAATTTTCAAGAATATCAAATATATCACTATACCCACACATATTATGGTTTTCTAAATCCTTTCATATTTATAAAACAACGGGATGGATTTTTTTTAGATCTGACATCAGGCGAGGTTGGTCTTATTTATTTATGTAAATCTGAGCTCGGCATTCTCGGGTGGTGAGGTGAAATGAGGTTTAACGTCGCGTCCAAGATTATTGCACTTATATAGTGACGTGCATGCACACTGAGATACCATGCAGCAGTTTAACATGAATACCCCACTCAGACACAGTATACTGACTCCGAGACGACCAGTCCTTGTTTTAGCCCCTTAATGCCGATCGCCAGACAGGGTAACAACAAGTACCATCTTTTAACGTCTTTTGGTATGATGCGGCTGGGGATCGAACCCCGGACCTTCCGCTCTCCGGGCGGATGCTCTTCCATTAGACCACGGAGGCGGTCCGGCATTCTCGACTTGCATGTTATCCATCTACGCGTGCCAGTGCAATCGATAACGTCGATATTGAAGATGGCCACGAAAACATTTGCTCACATCGGTCAGATCAGCTGACCCATAAAATGTTGGTCACGAACGGCAGTTTTTTCAGGGAATTATTCAATTTGGATATCTTTAGACTAAATTTAGTGCGGTTGCTCTGTGACTCGAACAAGGATCAAACAGTCATATTTGCACAAGCTTTGCTCTTCATCGAGGCGTTTTACTAGTTTAGTGGTAAGATATTCATGGTCAGGCTTTACTGTTTGCCGTTGATTAACTTAGGTCAGTACTGTCAGGAATTGTTCAGACAGAGCCAATATTTGGTGTCCAGCTATTTTGAGCGGAAACATTATTGAGATTGAACCGAACAAATTGGTTTAGAGTAAAAACGACATCTGACAAAGGACTAGTTAAACCGTCAACACTAATACAATTGTAGGCACGAGGGTATTTATTAATTGGAGAATTGCACAGAAAAAGATCCACTTGTACAAAAGTGTGTTAGCGTTAAGAGTTCGTCTCCCAAACTACCTACGTCTTGTGGGCCAGTCGTTTAAGTTGCCGTGTGAACAGGTGCATCCTCAAGTTGGATCGTATCATTATGGGTTCGAATCCCAGAGACGCTGATCCACTTTTGATTGTAATTATTATATCTTTCGATGATCTACAAAACTAATTCTCATAATATGTGTATATTCAAATAGAATGACATATATGATTATCACTATTAGAAGTTAGTGGGTTTGCCATTTTGCTTGATGCGCGATCTCTTTAATTTGGAAAAGGTGTTACATCCTTATGCAAAGTGCTTTTCAAAACAAAACAAAACAAAAAACAAACAACAATAAAAAACAAATATAAACTCGCACAAGTGACCTTGCACGTTCTAGGTATAAATGTAGACACCATTGCCTAAACACTATTGCCTAAAATACGTAAATCTCGCATATTGTAATTTGTCAGGAGATACCCAGCTATCGCAGACTAAAGCAATTGTGTAGACTGAATATTAATGATAAGCAATGTCTGGTATTGGTACAAAGGAATGTATTGATTATAATTTCTGTAACCAGACCGCGTTTGGCCTGGACAGCCGAAATCATGAAGAGACGATTGCAAATGGATAAAATTATTAGATTATGGCCCTTGTTTTGTTTCAATCTCAGTGCTCGAGGAACTGCTCAAATAGATGATGCTTCTGTTCATTGTTATTTCCTTATATCTCCATATGATCATGATGACGAAAATTCCCTTCAGCAATGATTAGTAGGATCTACACAGCGGTATATAAGGGAGTTCGCATTATCGACGCTTTGGACAGTAGGTGAATGTGAAGGTGAAATTGGGTTAAACGTCGTGTCCAAGATTATTGCACTTATAAAGCGACGTGGATGAACATGTGTGTGTGTGTGTCTTTCTTTGCTTGTACTAGTACGGACTGTTACCGATTTATAGTGCTAGCTCACTGAGATACCATGCCGCAGGTTAACATGAATACCGAGGGCACGGGTGGCCCAGTCGTCTAAGGCGCCACGATTCCCTGTGCAGAGTTGCGTCCCTTGGGCACGCCAGAAACCTATGATTGTGGGTTCGAATTCACGGTTCGCCCCGATTATGTTTATAGGTGGGTTTCGTGGGTTTCACCGAAGTGGTAAACGTCTGAGACCTGCATCACTTCGGGCTTTCCCCCCACATTAAGCTGACACGCCGCGATATAACTGGAATACTGTTAAAAGCGGCGTTAAACCTAACTCACTCACTCACTCACTAACATGAATACCCCACTCAGACACAGTACACTGACGAGCCAACCAGTCCTTGTTTTAACCTCTAAAGCCGAGCGTCAGACAGGGTAACAACGAGTGCCATCTTTTAACGCCTTTTGGTATGACGCGGCCGGGGATCGAACCCCGGACCTTCCGCTCTCCGGGCGGACGCTCTACCACACGACCACGGAGACAGTTTTCTAGTGTGTTCTATCACAGGTTGTCTGTTTGATGGAGAGGATACCCGGAAGTGATTGAGGGTCTGAGACGTTTACCACTTTAGTGAGACCCACTAGCACTAGCTGTCATACCTAGAAGCATACATTGTAGATCAGAGGCGAATCTTGGATTCGAACCCGCTTTGATATCTTTCAGACACACTCAGGGGACGCAACGAATCGTGGCACTTCAGTCAGCCGAGGCCGCTATGTGTGCAGGTAACAACACAAATCAAAGATCACAGCCGTCAGCGTAGAGTGAGTGAGTGAGTAAAGTTTTACGCCGCTTTTAGCAATATTCCAGCAATATCACGGCGGGGGACACCAGAAATGGGCTTCACACATTGTACCCATGTCGGGAATCGAACCCGGGTCTTCGGCGTGACGAGCGAACGCTTTAACCACTAGGCTACCCGACCGCCCCCCGTCAGCGTAGAACGTCTCATACATGTAACATAGGCCAAGCTGAAGCACCACGAACCAATATAACATATTGAATTCAATACATCTGCAGAGACATTTCAGGACAATGTTGAATGATGCATCTTCGGGGTCAAATTAGCAAGTTAATGGTCATATTCTTGCCAACGATGGCACTTTGCAACCGCTTAACGACATTAAGAGGGCGGAACATTGATACACCTAATGTACATGTATATAGATTGGCCTTCTATTCAGACTCGATGCGGCCCCCTCCAGGGGCATCGTGAATTTGATGGTGGCTAACTGGCAGGTAAATGGGTTCATGAGTGCTTTCTTCTTTGACAATAACATTACAGGGGAAGTGTGTTTGAAAGGTCAAGAGTGTTGTGAATAATGGCTTCAGTTTTAATTCTTCATACGATTAGTCTGGGCTGGAGGTGGACTTTAGGACGCTGACCATTTGGCGGAGGTAGGAAGAAGAAGTTTCGTTTTGTTGGAAACTATTTGTGACGGGCCCGTTACACATGCTTCGTCCCGCCAGGCCGTATGGTTCATGCTCAACATGGCGCCACCTGGTGTAATGTGCTGCATGACGTTATTAGGCGTAATCTGGCGTTACATGGCGTTATTAGGCATAAGCTAGCGCTACATGGCGTTATTAGGCGTAAGCTGGCGTTACATGGCGTTATTAAGCATAACCTTGAGTAACATGGCGTCATTAGGCGTAACATTGCGTTAGATGGCGTTCTTAGGCGTAACATTGCGTTAGATGGCGTTCTTAGGCGTAACATTGCGTTACATGGCGTTGTTAGGCGTAACCGTGTTTTTCAGGGTATTTTTGGCATCTTCTTGTGTAATTTAATGTTACTTTGAGTTAACTTGCAAGTCGAGTCTGCATTTGACAATCCTGTGATTGATACCATCAGCATCGATCCCAACAATTGGGACACGATGACAAGCATCAACCAAATCAGCGAGCCTGACTACCCGATCCAGTTAGTCGCCCCTTATGACAAGCATAGTCGCCTTTTACGACAAGCATAGTTGCCTTCGATCGTAAATGATGACATCACTGTAAGATACAGACGGCTGTTGCATCATATTGCATTATTCATTTTGATAAGCGTGCAAAACATGTTGTGCAGCAGACTGGGAGCCTTGACCCTGCAACCGGAACCGTACATGTTCATGAATATTCATAAGGTTCATATCTTGAACGTTTGGCTGGTAATTGCGATATCTTGGTGCCAGGGGGTTTACCATTATCTATAATACATATACGCTATTTTATCCTCTTATATCGGTATATAATGTATACTACTCAAATCAAAATAGTTAAGCATCACCTGATTCTTTCATATAACTATAATTAATCTTTCATGCCATGACAGACTGACTATAGTGATCGGGTGATCCTTGACGTTTTGTGGGTAGTATATATTCAAACGACTTGATTCCATTGCGCAAATTTTCATTGTCTATGATAGAGTGAGTAAGTGACTGAGCTGGGTATAAACGCCGCTTGTAACAGCATTGCAGTTATATCACGGCGTGTTAGCTTGATGTGGGAGGAAAGCCAGAAGTGATGCAGGTCTCAGACGTTTAACACTTTGGTGAAACACACGAGCACGGGTATATATGCTGCTGATGCGCGCGCACAGAGAGAGAGAGAGAGAGAGAGAGAGAGAGAGAGAGAGAGAGAGAGAGAGAGAGAGAGAGAGAGAGAGAGAGAGAGAGAGAGAGAGATGGCAGGAATCATTCGACAACAATAAAGACATTGAGAATTGTTCAGTCTAGACACGATCTTAAAAATATGAACACCCAAGACAGCCTCAATCTTGAGTACAGAAAGACCACGTCTATATTGAGAGAGAATATGTCCACTCTGTCCTCAGTCTGCCAGCACCATACCATGCACCGCCCACCAAGACTTCAGTGGGAAACGTTTGCCATCTGGTATACTTGACGCCCCCTTCCTTCATTAAACTGCCACACACTGGTGTCACCGAAATACTGTTGTTAGAGGCTCTAAAGAGGAACGGTATTCTTCGTCTATACCAAAAGATGTGAAAAGATGGTAGTTGTTGCTACCCTGCCTAGCGACCGGCATTATGTGGCTAAAACAAGGAATGGCCGTCTTGGACACACTGTGTCTAAGTGGGGTACCCTTTGTGGCATGATAGCTAAGTGGGTTAGGACTGTAAAACCAGCATTACTGTAGATAGTACAAGCAGCCACACACATGCACGTCGCTACATACATGAAAGTGCAATAATCTTGAAGACGACATTAAACCACATTTTACCTCACCTAACCTCAACCTGCAGTTACTTCAAAGTTTTTTAAAACACATTTATCAACATTAATATATATGTAAAACAAATTTTTGACCATTAAAAATAAGATCACATTTATACTGTTCGATTTCGTCCATCCCAAAGATATAATAACAGCAGTTACAAGAGCATTTTGATAAATCACATAAATGTAACAATATCAAATATTCAGAACGCGACAACAGAAAACAATCAACACGTCTCGTTTCCATTGTAAATGTCTGAACTTTACGACTCTCACTGAGCAATCTGTAAGCCTACAACAAACGGAAGTCCCATGGGAGATCACTCTCTATCATTCGGAATTGATGGCAAACCGCTAGTGACAAAATGACATTTGGTGATAGGAAACGGCGTGATTGGTGGCTGTATTGATTCAGGCAGCGTGGGATATGATTTATGTAGTCCATTTATCGGGCTAGGGAACTTCAGCTCCGTGAAATCCAATTGCTGACGGAAAATCACAAGGGAGCGAGGTAATGTTTCAACGTGAAATACGCACCATAGATCAAATTTTATAAAGGTGAGTAGATCATACGATTGGCTGTGGCTGCTATCGCTCATGAGGAGATAACATCGTTACTTAAGGCCGGAAATGCTTTTTAGGAAAAAGGGAAGTGCCGTTGATGAAATTTACCCCTTTCCACAGAATATGGTTTTCGATTTTTCTAAATAGGAGCAAAGGAAATAGACAAATTGCGAGATGAAATCACATACAGCATGTCTTTTATTATCATAATCATTTAAGCCTTATAATCAAGGTATTATACAGTTTATTATCATTCATGTTTTCGGCCTATTTACTTAAGTATTTATATATGCAACATTCTGAAATCTAATAAACAGCAGATGCCAAGGTAATTTGATTTTATTCAAACGTGACGAACCTCTTATTGGACAGGCTGTTAAAATATCAAAACAAGATAAATTTATTTTCAGGCATTTTTGTTCTTAAACATCAGTCTGCCAATCGATTTGCCAGTTGTAATGGTGTAAGTGTTTAGGTTATCCGATTATGCAAAATATATCATTCCAACTTTACTTTAAGATTTTGCATGATATATTCTATAAAATTATCAAACCAAAAGAAAAACGTGAAAACCATATTGCCTAAGTCGCTCATACGAATACCGAGTAGGAAAAACAGGTTCTCTTCAAAATCACTCACCACCTCGGAATAATTCCCCCTCCGTCCCCACCCCCACTCCCTCCCTCCTCTAAAAACTACATACCACGAGTGCCCACGTATTTACAAACATGCCCCGCGAAGAAAGTAGTTCCGGTTTGGCCAGCAAAGAATCTGTTGTTTACAAAAGTACAGCCTTGTTTATTTCGGAAATAAACTGTTTTTGTCGGAGGAATGTCAAGGAGGATATTCCCGAGAGAGGACCAAGTACAAACACGCATAAGGGAGCCTTTATATTTCTATGAACTCAAAGCCTTAATGATGATGTCAATGAAGATGTTGTACTTAGAGGAAATTATGGTTAGTACCTAATTCCAACTCCTGAGTGACTTCAGGCGTCATAACACCCCCACCATGGAATGAAGTCAAACTTGGTGTTGGATTTTAAGCATCTGGGTGCGTTGTTTACATTTCAGTATACGGTCGAAGAATATGCTTTGAATTGAGTCATGGCGTGCATTGCTCTGGTACAAAGTGAGTGAGTATGGTTTTACGCCGTTTTTAGCAATTTTCCAGCAATATTACGGCGGGGACACCAGAAATGGGTTTCACACATTATGGGAATCGAACTCGGGTCTTCGGCGTGACGAGCGAACGCTTTAACGAATAGGCTACACGGACCCTCACAACCGGATCCATTTTGGTCGGCTCTTACGTCATGTAGAGATCTCTGGGGACCAACTTTAAACAGACCCGGAATTTCTACATGAAGAGGTAGACGTAACGCTACAACGTCTGAAATAGTCTTCGACCTATAATTTTCGAAGAAGAGAGTAAAGACATACATAAAATGTGCATAAAGAACTTGTTAATGGTTAGATGTTTTCAAGAAGGTGGAAAATAGCCTTTATAATTGGTTTCAGTCACGATTAGGCATTTACCACGCTCTGTTATTAAGAAAACAGCCCACTCCCCAAATGTAATCCTGTATAGTGCCATCATGTATATCTTCAAACCATATTTCTGTACTTCATCTTGTTAGAAATTCAAAAATAACATGACGAGGTAAGGTAAATGGGATTGCCTCCGTTTGGGTTATTACACTTATAGAACGACGTGCATGCATGATTGTGTGGGGCTGCTTGTACTAGTCCGGAATTGCTATATAATGCTAGCACACTAAGATACCATGTCGCAGTTTAACATGGATACCCCACTCAGATACAGTATACTGACTCTGAACCGACCAGTCCTTGTTTTAGACCCTCAATGCGGGGCGCCAGACAGGGTAACAACAAGTACCATCTCTTTTGGTATGACGCGGCCGTGGATCGAAACCCCGACCTTCCGGTCTTCCGGGTGGACTAAAATACTATGTCGAAGTTTAACATGGATACCCAACTCAGACATAGTATACTCATTCTGAGTCGACCCGTCCTTGTTTTATACACTCTAGCCGAGCGCCAGACATGTTAACAACAAGTACCATCTCTTTTGGTATGACGCGGACGTTGATCTAACCCCGGACCTTCCGCTTTCCGGGTGGACTAAAATACCAAGTCCCATTTCAACATGGATACCCCACTCATACTGACTCCAAACCAGTGATTCCATTTTTGAATCAATGCCACGCGCCAGGCAGGGTAAGAACAAGTACCACCTGTTAACGTCTTTTGGCATGACGCCCCCATGTGCTCGAACCTACGGAAGCGGTACAAAACTAACAAGAAAGAAACCAGACAACAGTCATAGCACATAAGTATAGCAAACTGTCCCAAACTGTTTGGTAAAATTAAAAGTTGACATTTCAAGTGGGACACATTTATCATACAAGTATCTTGACAATGCCTAAATCTAAAATATCTAAGGCGATGACAACTTGAAGACTGGCTTCCAAGAGTTGTCGCCCTCTGTGATGGTCCATTCCCGTTTGTTGCAAATTTGTTCAGAACAAAATATAATTTCTTTAATAACAGATACTGATGGAAATGAATAAGGAACACCTGGTTTTCGACACAGTAAAATGATATGCTATCATGGGTGTCCAGCCTTGTCTCCCAAATACACGTTGGAAACAATGCACACAGCTCATCTCAATATTTAATTCCGACATGTTGAACGTGTATGTACTGACAGTAAAGCTTATTTCCCTATATCTTTCATTGTTCCCTTATTCGTTTCCATCAGTATACGTTCGGCGAAAAATAAAACAATCCCTTTTCCAAGCATCCCAACTTGGAAAACTTCTTGAGGTGGTAATGCAATTGGCAATTATACCATTTGAAAACTTTGGTCATTCATACTGCTAAAGATTCCGGGGTAGAATAGGTAGAACCCATGCTTGCCCTAAAAGGTGACTATGCTTGTCGTAAAAGGCGACTAACGGGATCGGGTGGTCAGGCTCGCTGACTTGATTGATCCATGTCATCGATCCCAATTGTGTGGATCGATGCTCATGATATTAATCACTGGATTGTCTGGTCCAGACTAGATTATTTACAGACCGCCGTTATATAGCTGGAATATTGCTGAGTGCGGCGTTAAACAACAAACCAACCAACCAAGCTAATAATCAAAATTAATCTGGCTGTTTAAATGCCACTTGGGACTACAGTTGACTAGTTAGAAACGCCTACTTAATTATCTTCACTAGCTACAAATTCTAAGATATAATAATGCATATTTAAACTCAATAATATCTTACTTAGTCACTTACATTTAAAAACGTGTACTTAATTAATTCATCAAAAACGAAACATATATTTTTGTAAAACGAGATGATGACCTCAAACGAAACACCTGAGGGTCATCCCTGGGATAATTGTATATTTTCTTAGATCCATTGTATCAGGTTAATTAGGTGATAAACATATAGTATGTTTTTTTCAGATCTGCAGGTGAAATAGTTTTTGAAAGTGCGGATCGAAGAGCACAAATGCTATCACTAATTTTCCACAACACGCCATTTTCAATGCTATTTCACAACGTTTTTTAACCAATTTACTTGCAGCACACTTTTCCATTCGTTTCAGAATAAACAGTGAATCATAGTTTAGCTTTTAACAAGGAACATCCAGTGATAACTAACAAGGTGTTTACAATTGTGAAAATGAAAAGAACACCTGCCCATGTCTCTGCGACTATCACCTGGTCTTCAGAGACGTGCCACCATTAAGTGAACTATTTACTTTTTATCTACATCTCGCCAGGTCACGCAAAGGGTACGAGATTTCCCTCGATTTCTTCATCAACCTTGACAATTCACCTTCAAGGCAACCTGTAGATAAACACTTTGCACCTGTACCTTGTGAATGTTTATAAGCTATACACTGTGTCTAAACAGCCTGTCTCAGTTCGACCTTTGATGTCGACAAAGGCTGTTTATTCTTTTCCATATACATTGTATACTCAACATGTTGTTTACAGTTTTGAAACCAGTCTACGTTCTCGCCATTGCACTTGTAAACAGAGTATGTATCGAATAAAAGTTGATTTGTTTGGGATTGGAACTGGATCGCTATATTTCATTATTTAGTAAACTCTTACCCATATTTTCGGAAAATTATCGTATAATTTTCTTTACCTGTCGTAGTATTTTTCCGTTATAACAAGACCTCCGAAATATGACCAAATAAATCTTTGACGCGAGCAGGAACCTTGATCAAGCTATTTGGTCAAGCGGTTGTTGTTGTTGTTAATTATTGGATAACCGTTTTTGAGTTTATTGACCCCTGGACTCTTCTGATAATTTTAAGGGCGGTCGGGTAGCCTAGTGGTTAAAGCGTTCGCTCGTCATGCCGAAGACCTGGGTTCGATTCCCGCCATGGGTACAATGTGTGAAGCCCATTTCTGGTGTCCCCCGCCGTGATATTCTGGAGTATTGCTAAAAGCGGCGTAAAACCATACTCACTCTAATGATTTTAAACTAATATATATTTAGCTCTCGTACACGATGACGTTTCTGATGACGTTTACACCTCTGAATATATTTTCATTGTTTTCTCGTTTTGGGAAATTGCTGATTGTTTCGGCTTTAACCAAGGCGATTCTCCACAGGTCTATAATATGATATTCATCTGGACGGGGGGTAGTGGACAGCGCGCTTGACTGTGGAGTTGTATGTTCTTGGTTCGAACCCTTCAAGGTAAGGGTCATTGCAGGAGAGAAACAAGAGTAGTAGTTATGAGATGTGTATAAGTACACGGATCTCGCACGCTCAAACACAGTACGAATATACATTAGGCTATAAAGGGGGAAATGTCATTGTAGATCCTGCGCGTCATGATAAGTCATTCAAAATAATTCTTATAAGCTTTGCGCATACTCGTCACATTAAACTTCCAAGGCCAGTGGATTGGTTGGTTGGTTTGTTGTTTAACGCCGCACTCAGCAATATTCCAGCTATATGACGGCGGTCTGTAAATAATCGAGTCTGGACCAGACAATCCAGTGATTAATATCGTGAGCATCGAGCCACGCAATTGGGATCGATGACATGCATCAACCAAGTCAGCGAGGCTGACAACCCGATCCCGTTAGTCCCCTTTTACGACAAGCATAATCACCTTTTAGGGCAAGCATGGGTTGCTGAAGACCTATTCTATCCCGGATCTTCACGGGTCTAAGGCCAGTGCACTGCACTCGACGCAATACATCGTTGAAGGACATGACCTCATTTCCTTGAGGTCAGCTCGTCCCATTGTCACCCAATTTCCAGCCCGACCCCCCTCGTGTGTTACTCTCTCATTATACAGTCGTAACATGCAAACACACCACACATGATGTTACGTGAAAGGTGTTAGATACATGTAGTTTGAAAACAAGGTCAACACAAAGCCAGAGAGAGGTTTATTAACGCAGCAAAATAATCCTGTATAGCATCACGAGTATCAAGTGAGTGAGTGAGGATGGTTTTACGCCGCTTTAAGCAATATTCCAGCAATATCACGGCGGGGGACACCAGAAATGGGCTTCACACATTGTACCCATGTCGGGAATCGAACCCGTTCTTCGGCGTGACGAGCGAACGCTTTAACCACTAGGCTACCCGACCGCCCCTCACGAGTATCAAGGTGAGCGAATTGGTGAAACCTCATCCGAAGCTCGTGGCATAATGATAACTGGTTTTGATCATGGTTTCTGCAGGGATATGATCTCTGTCTGTCATCACCATACAGCGTCCCGTGAGTTTCACCGTGTTCAACGATTTGTCTAAAACTGTATCACTTCAGGCTTTCCCATTATAACTTAGGTGTGTATTTTGTGTATGTTAAAGCCATAGTTTTTTCCACTTTATCACGGAGCCCTGTAAATGATCGAGTCTGGAACAGACAAACGTCGATCCTGCACCGACGGGGCACGTTTGATCAAGTCACCACAGAATCGGATCCGATTAGTCGTCTCTTACAAACAACATTGGTTGCTGGGACCTAGTTTAAACTTGAAATCCCACATGGGTCCCAAATGCCGTGATATACCCGAAATAAAGCGGTGTTAATACAAACCCATTATTTGAACAGTATTTACTTAGAACATCGTTACATCGTTAACAGCACGACTCCCTGTGGGGCCATCGTTACATCGTTAACAGCACGTCTCCCAGGGGGGCGTCTCCCAGCAACCCACTGCCAATTCGCCTTGTATACTTATCACATATATTAACATGTCTCCCAAGAGAAAGATGAAAAAATAATGAACTGTGATGCATGGAAACAATGATCGCCGATAATTGCGAAGTACGTACATCAGAGGTGGTCAACAGTTTATAAAACATATTGTTTACGCATATGTCCAACCCCGTGTTGTTTAGGGATGTGTCCATATGGAGATCCGGGGTAGAATAGATCTTCAGCACCCAATGCGTGCCGTATATGGCGACTATGCTTGTCGTAAGAGGTGACTAACGGGATCGGGGGTCAGGCTCCCTTAATTGGTTGATGCATGTCATCGCATCCCAAATTATCGATCGATCCTCATGATATCAATCACTGGATTGTCAGGTCCAGACTCGATTGTTTACAGCCCGCCGTCATATAGCTTGAATATTACTGAGTTACCTGACAGGTGACATGGCCAAATCGGTAGCTATAAGATATCTCCAGTGACATTAAGATTCTCGTATGAGTAAGTGACGCCAGGTTCGGCTGCACCCTAACAGTATCAATGCGGTACACCATGAATGGGCTTGACACTTTGTACCAAACATGAGCATCCTCCCCCCAGAATCTGATCCTCTCAGTCGTCTCTTACAAGAAACATTGAAACTCTGAAAGCCCACATGGCTCAGACATGCCGTGATATAACTGAAATATTGTTAAAAGCGGCGTTAATACAAATTTATGTGTTTAACAGTATTTACTTAGCACATCGTTATAGCGTTAATAACACGTCTTCCTGGGCGTGGTACAATCAGCGACGTGCATGCACGTGTGTGTGTGTGTGGCTGCTTGTACTAGTCCGGACTGATGCCGATTTATAGTGCTAGCTCACTGAGATACCATGCCGCAGTTTAATATGAATACCCTACTCAGACACAGTATACTGACTCTGAGCCGACCAGTCCTTGTTTTAGCCCCTCAATGCCGATCGCCAGACAGGGTAACAACAAGTACCATCTTTTAACGTCTTTTGGTATGACGCGGCCGGGGATCGAACCCCGGACCTTCCGCTCTCCGGGCGGACGCTCTACCACTAGACCACGGAGGCGGTGCAAATCAGCTAACAACTCCCAATGATGCCAAGAGGCAGATGAAAAGAAATTATTTGTGATGCATGAGAAAAGGTTTGCCGAACACCCGGAGCTTGATATACAAATACGAAGTACTTCAGAGGTGGTCAACATCTCTATATGCATTGAAAGCCGTGGTCAATTTGGCATCAACAGTAGTTTTTAAAGCATATTTGTACCCCGCATAATTAAATACAACTCCCTTGTTGTTTAAGGATGGTGGTTGTTAAATCTGTCATAGCAACCTCTGTAAGTTTATGACATCTCCAGATATATTAAGATTGTCGATCGCAAAGAGAGGACAATGGGCCTAGGATTTTCTTGAAAAACAATCACTTATTCCAGAAACATATTTGCAAAAATATATTTTGGCCTCAGGTGTTACAAAACGACATAACAGTTCACTGGATGTTCTAAAAACGAATATGTTTTTGATCTGAAGTTTGCCTCCTCTTTCCAAAGAAGATAAGTGTGTGTCTTGAGGCAATGGTTGAAAAATCTCCAACACAAACATCGAGTCGTAAGACATTAATGGTTGTTCTCTTTGGTATCTGCATGGTGGTATCTCTGTCACAAGGAACAAAAATAAAGGGAAATGCGACCAACTTAAATAGAAGCGACTGTTATAATGACACCCACTTTTCGTGAAACAGGTGTCCATGGCCTCATCTACGGCATGCAACGTGGTAGCTGAAGGTGAGCACCTTCTTTTTTAAGTTGTCAGAAGCACGGTCGCCTTATTTCTACCTGTTATAGGTATCTGTTAGTTAACAACGGGTGCTGCCATTGTTTGTTGCGATAAGATTGGTACTTCAGTAAGATGTTTTCATCGTGCGACCCTGGTTACCATAGGCACCCAGAGTTTCGCTAAAAAAATCGCCAACTCACTCATCAAATGGAAGACCGTTATGGACTTTAGCGAATGACTCCTACTATATCGCGTAGAGCGGAGTAGCCTACCTTGACTATGTTAACACTAACACGTTACACGTTCCCTTTCGGGATTCCTGTTTAGTGTCGGTCCCCATCAACATATATGCTTGTCGTACGAGGCGAGTCATTACCTAAAATGGACGGGCTGGTCAGACTCGTTGACCTGGTTGAGTGTGTGTCAACTTACCCCGTTGATCATAATATCAACCACTACTTTATTGCTCGATTATTACACGTGATCTAGCTCGAATATTGCAGCGTAAAACAAAACGGAAACACAGGGAAATGGACGCTAGTTAACTGAGACCTGTGAACAGGGGTTAAATAATTTAATTTGAATTTGAATTTGAATTTGAATTATTAAAATTTTGTGGAACCTCATGGTGCCAGTATGCTCCAATACCGCCGTCTTTAAAAGTTCACATTCGACAATATGAAGTGTCTGTATTTTAGTATTCATATTTTAAAAAAACCTTTTACATTTTTGTCAATTAACAGTTGTCAAATCTAACTTCTAAACCTCAAATCAAACCTGATAAATTCATTAAATTGGGCAAAGTCTACTGAATGAAATGAAAGCATCAAAGAAAAATAACCGATGTGTTTTGCGTTATGCGTCTCAAGTAAGATTCTTAATAATAATAATAATCATGATCATGATTATAATCATGATAATTAAATATAAGCAGCAAACATATTTCCATATTCATGAGAAAGGTAGAGTGCACTGTACGATTCCGACTAGATCATGAGGATGTGTTTATGAATCACTATCAATTAGGGATGACACCAGTTAAATAGTTTGCGAAAAGGTGAGAATATGCTGCCTCATCAGTGGCAACCGTCGCCCCCATGACCGACCTCCGCTGAGAAGTGACGTTCTTAACAAACGAGTTGTAGACAGCTGGTATCAGTTGACTTGTAATGCTTCATGAAGTTGGGCAAAGCGGCAGTAATTTCACAAAGAACATCGCTCAAGCAGCGTACTTGAGAATTCTGGCAGTTTACACCTAGTTCCCGCCTTGCTCACGAACATTAATTTGACACTTAAGGACCCACGCTGCAGATTGCAATCTTTGCGTTGAATATAGGAGAAGATTAAGGGTGTAATCCTGAAGATTGGATTGATAGCTTTCTAACATCATAACAAATTCATGTTTTGTGCATTTTTATATTTTCCAATTAATTTTGGTATCTAGCATACATGTAGGCTATTTTTATTCTTCCGTCATGATGTTGCATCATGACACTGCAGTGGGGATGGCGTGAAAGGTTAATGAGTGAGAGAGGAAAACACGAAATGATGCAGGTCTTGGACGGTTACCACTTTGTTGAACCAACGAGCACAATGCTGACAAACCTAGAGGAAAAGAAGGGGGAATATAGGAATATAACCTTCCATTATGAAAGTCTCTGACACTTTGAAGGGGCGCATCCTTGTACGGGTAATTGTAGCGCCTTTGAGAAATGACCCATTTGAGGCGCCGAATAAAAAAAAACCCTTCTAGAACAGGACAATAGCTTGCTTCTTGAACTGGGACGAATTCAACAACCAAAACTCCAATCCGTCAAATTACAATGCTTTTCAGCAAAAACAAATATTTTTTAAACTCATTTCATGCCATATTCCGCAGACAATAAAAATGTAAAATGAACAAGTGATACATCAACTGTCTGGTCAGTTACATGTCTATTGTCATGGGGCATCTGGCCCACGGGTCAGGACATGCAAAAACCGTATTATTTGACAAGGAAGATCAAATTTCAATTATTCATTGAAAATGTTTGATCCAACTTGAAATGTTCTATGCCTAGTGTATTCTGATCCATAATATCACCGTGTGAGACTGAAAATACACTACTTGGCAAAAGAAAATATGCACGTATCGGACGTGGAAAGTGAATTTGGCCAACAAAAGGGTTATCAGGCTGAAAAAAGTCGCCGAAACACTGCAAATTTTAGTTCCAAACACAACTTCGATTACCTTATCAAACATATCACCATCGAATAAACCCGTTCCCATCCCTTGAAATAGACTCTTCCAGAACAAAAACGACGTTCCTGACACTAACAGACTCAGTCGTTCATCTCGTTGTTGCAGCATCAATGTGTCTTACATTTGTTCCATTTAAGAAAGTATGTTTGTATTGCACATCTTGAGACAATGAATCGATGGAGGGGGACGGGGTTGTTATAACATCATTATGAAGAGCCCGTTCCGTAGTCGAACCTGGATCTATGCAAAGTCCAATCAAAATTGCGTAACGAACTCGACATCTAGGCCCACTTGCACAAAGCGATCTTAGCGCTAAGATGATATTAACTCCCATACTTTAACAATGGCTAACGATAGTCTTAGCGCTAAGATCGTTTTGTGTAAGTGGGTTTGTAAACAACATGGTTGTCAACTTGCAGGTTTCAGTCGACTGCAGGATTGGTAAAGCATTGGTACCGAGACAGATCTTTCCATGCTTTTAATAATGGTGCTCAAGTGATTTGATGCATTTCTCGAGGTGAGACCCCTTTTGTTACAAAATAGATCAGATCGTCTTGACTGGGCGCCGCCTCACTCATTCGCACACCACCCACTCACTCACTCAGGAAGGAAGGAAGGAAGGAATCTCACTTAGGAATCTCACTCACTCACTCACTCACTCACTCACTCAGGAAACTCACATGTAGTTGAAACAATACGGACAATACAAATGCTGATATACGACAACTCCTGATCACATTCATGTCAATGGTGTCCAAGAAACCAAGTCTTCTCGATGGCCATCAGGAATGTTCTTTTCAGAAACATCGGTAAATAGTTAAGCGGTCAATATATGATAAACAGAGAAAATCCAGACAGAGTATATTTACAACAGACTGTGCTTCGAGACAAATCTATGTCAATCGAGACCCTCATCCAGACGATGCGAGGCCAGTCAATAACGACTAACAGTTTATCCTTCATTTGGACAACGGGATATGTCTATGACTTCAGGGCCAATCTCCACCGGGTCATTTTAACCAATCACGCCGTTACGGTCTATTATAAGGAACGAAAGCTGAGCACGAAGCCACGCTGATATTTACCTCACTAGACCTATGGGTGTCTTCAATTTGGTGACCAGATAAACGAAAGCTGCGTACACGTCGAGACAAATTACTCCCCGTGTTTCGAACGTCCTATTATGACAAAGATTTATGGCAACTGTAATATGCTGTAATTGTTGGTGACGTTGATTGGCGTCGATGATATCTCTGCGGGATGTCGGATTTCATCACACGGGCAATCAGGAAGATGCAGTTTCTATTGGAGATCAGTATTAAGCCACAGATAATAATTGCCAGGCAGATTATTTCACATCAATCTGTCGCAGAACTTTGACGTAAACGTTGCTTTGGAATACACTATTCAAGGTCGTAGCAAAACTTTGAAAACGTTTATGGTAGATATGTGTGACATTTACAAATTTGACGCATCAGTGACCAAAATGATGTAAACAATACTCTAATTCAACTTGTACCATATGTGCCCGTATTTTACAGGTGAATAATTTACTTGCATTTGCATGTGTTTGTAATGGGTGCCACTCTTAGGAAAGGCTACGCTCAGCTTTTCGCCAATACCTGGTTTAGTCACTAATTGATAGGGATTCACAAACACAAGCTTATGATAGAGTCGGAATCGGACTATAAACCCTGCTTTTATAACATAGAATATATTAAGATAATGGAAATGGATTGTCGCTTTTATTTATTCTTAATCGGAAGATGCAAGATGCTTCCGGTTAATATTTGTCAGTGAATTGTATTTAATTTTCGTCTGTGACAGCGTTTAACATATTAGATGCGTCAGAACCGTCCCTGACCAACACCGCCATATTCAAGGATACTATTTTTGTTTGTTTGTATATTTGTTGTTTTTATGCGTCAGTCAGAAATACTCCAAAGATATTATATCAGTTTGAAAATAATCTAAGCAAACAAAGCAGTGACTGATCATATGTGCAAAGCCGAGGCCGTGGGGTTACGATGGATAGTCACAGTGCCTGAAGACCTTTTTACAGGACCATCTTCGTGGTCTAGTGGTAAAGCGTTCGCCTGGAGACCGGAAGGTCCGGGGTTCGATAGCCGCCCGCGTCATACTAAAAGTCTAAAACAAGGACTGGTCGGAGTCAGTATACTGGGTCTGAGTAGGGTATTCATGTTAAACTGCAGCATGGTATCTCAGTGTTTTTGCACTATTAAATCGGCACTAGTACAAGCAGCCAAACAGACATGTGCATGTTCGTCGCTATATAAGTGCAATAATCTTAGGCCCGACGTTCAACCTAATTTCACATCACCTCACCTGACCTCACCTGAAGACTTTTTTCAATAAATTATCCTCCTAGAACCGACCATTTGATGATCTGTCCCAGAAATATTTTGAAATAGATAATTATGCTTTAGGCTGTTGATAAAAAGAAAATGAATTGTCTGCCACAAAAATTACATTGCTGTAGGTTGTTTTTTCTTAAACATTTATTAAGGTTTTAATAAAAAAATATATATATATGGTTTTGTTGTTGCTGAAGAAATATCAAATCCGGGGTTCAATTCTCGACCGGAATATTATGAACATGAGTCAAAGGCCAATAAACTAAATGATATCGTGCTTTGAACACTATAGGTAAGCTTTTGTTTAACAAAGCCTAATATACTAATACCACTACTATTCATACTAGTCTACAATTTTAGCTTATTATAAATTCGCAAAACTTGTAAAAGTGAAAAATGTCATAGTTACAAATACTGAAACACAGAATTACCTCTTTTCCCTGAAAACATTTATGTTCCTTTTCTTCTGATAATTTCTGTTTACAGTCCGTTATAACGTTCTTTGGAAAGAGCCTTATGATGCCATAGATGAATATTTCCCAAATTATTGATAAATCACTCGCAGTTGAACAAACATATTTACAATTATGTCTGATATGTAGAAGTTTCTTGTTGTAAACATACCATTTTGTTATGTTGTATCGATTTAAATCATAATGCTTTTGGAGTTTAATGATACTTTTGGATTTTGTAATTATGTATTTCTTTTTATAATGTAAAGCTGACGTTAATACTTTGTATTGCTGGAGATCCAAATGCTTTTTAAGCTTAATGCCACAAACTTCTTCTGAAAGCTCAATATATTTAAATGAACGACTTGAACGTGAGCTTGGGAATATTAATTTGGGAAGGTTTGGTTACAATTGGGCTATACATGACCGTAAGAATCTTAAAAAACAGAATTCAGTTTCAATGATTGTTATGGCATCAAACGTTCGTATTCGCCATGTGGGCGCCATATCTCTGTAAACAAGTATGGTCCTGCGCCAAGCTGATTCCTCTGCCATTGACGATGTTTATTAACTGATCTCTACCCCCGAGACCCTGGATGGGATCTTTAATTAATCACACTGTCAACTCCACCAGCTCCAGCCAGACCGGAATGACCACTGGTCGCCCTTCTTCGCCCAGACACCGACATAACCAACAACTGACCAACACTGTAATGATCCTCTATGTTTGAACGTTCCCATCGATCCTCTGATTCAATCTCCCGATATGAGCATTTTAATTTTATCACGGTTCTGCGTCAGAGGAACGTCTTCTGACAATGTCAAGCAATCCCGTTCAGTTAATCTGACGAGGGCCGTGATAGTATTCCATCGTCTTTCATTTGTTTCAATGGAAATGCATCCTTTTTCTCAGATGAATACACATGCCAAATTTGCCATTTTCCCGATCTTTTATATCAAAGAACTCGGTCTCACATCAAAGAATTAGACAGGCTTCCTTTTCCATTTTGAAGTGAGCTTGTATGGTATGTAAATAGGAAATTGTTTTGTTGTCTAATAGATGAAATATGGTTCTTGAATTTCTATGACGTTCGCGTAAATACAAAAGTGAATGTATTGGATTATTTCAAAGAGTTCATTTTATTGTTATTGCAGTGACGTGAACAAGAAGGCATGCTTTTAAATCCATAAATATTAAAGATCTCTTTGGAACAAAGCTGTGTTATGGCCGCTATTCGGTAACCTGATCTGTACGGCCTCTTTGCTATTGAGTGCAATCAACTACCGGGCCTTTGATATACGTTTATACCACGATCGTGGATACTTGCTATTATTTCAAGGGCCAGTTGAACTTTGTGAATCAGAGTTTTTATTCCCTGGAATAAACTCACCACAGTGTAAAAATCGTTATAGTGGACGCATTACTGACAATTACTGTCAGGAACGACTATAGAATTACAATACACATTGATGCATTCCAAAACGTCGTTAAAGCGGACATTTGCTAAACCGGACGATAGACCACGATCACTATCGTCCGGATTAAATAGGTTTAACTCAGTGCCCTATCAAAGGAATTATAAGCAGGTCAATATAGGCGACATAAACATAATAAATAAATCTCTACTGAAAGTCCATTGCACAAATCCGACTATGCAAAATATCATAAGCATGTGTTAATGAAACACTATCAAATAGTAATGAAGGAATATGTTTTAATGTGTTGAAAGAAGTTGCCAAAAGAACTTATATGAAATATCAGTATACGCGGATCAAGAGGAGGGTTTACCGGGTGGATCTACCCCCGCCTCCCACCCACCCACCTAACGGGTCCACCTGTACCAGTGCCTCCACAGAGTTGGTCCATAACATTCAGGAATTGTACAGCGTTGTGTGCATTCACAGAAAGAATAAGAAAGAAGTGAGCAAAGCTCACATACCCCCGTTATCCCTGCTGGTCAACAACAAATAGTAAATAGTTAGTTAATTAATGAAATATACCTGTTGCTTTAAGTCAGAGGAACTGCCCTTTCCTTTGTAACCCCATAAGGATACATTATGTTTGAAATGAACACAAGTTTTTGCAAATATATTTCAATCTAGTGTGGGATAATTAATGCTTAGCACAAGGTACATTCTTCATGTTTCTTAATGTGTCCATGGAAACGGCAAAAATTTAAAAATTGATAATCTTCAAACTAGCAAAAGGCACAAGTACTCATTGTGGTTAATGGGTGTAGCACGTTTGGTGAAGCTTGGGTGCATGGTAAAAAAGATATGGGCCGTACAAAGAAAGTTTAAGTTTCTAATGTTTCCATGGAAACGGCTGAAATTACAAAATTCAGAATCTTCAAACTAGCAAAAGGCACAAGTACTCATTGTGGTTAATGTGTGTAGAAAGTTTGGTGAAGCTTGGGTGCATAGTTAAAAAGATATAGGCCGTACAAAACACCCACCCTAAAAGTTTAAGTTTCTAATGTTTCCATGGAAACGGCTGAAATTACAAAATTCAAAATCTTCAAACTAGCAAAAGGCACAAGTACTCATTGTGGTCAATGTGTGTGGCACGTTTGGTGAAGCTTGGGTGCATAGTTAAAAAGTTATGGGCCGTACAAAAGCTCGGACGGAAGGACGGACGGACTGCTATATACACCCGATTTTCTTCGTAAACGGGGGTATAATTACCTGTGATACGACCGCCTCCGTGGTCTATTGGTAGAGCGTCCGCCCGGAAGGTTCGATCCCCGGCCGCGTCATACCAAAAGACGTTGAAAGATGGCACTTGTTGTTACCCTGTCTGGCGCTCGGCATTAAGGGGCTAAAATAAGGACTGGTCGGCTCGGAGTCAGTTTACTGTGTCTGAGTGGGGTATTCATGTTCAACTGCGGCATGGTATCTCAGTGAGCTAGCACTATAAATCGGCATCAGTCCAGACCAGTACAAGCAGCCACCATTAGACCACAGCGGCGGTTTTGCTCAGTGATGATAGATGTAGTTTAAGCTGCATTATACATCACATGTAACGCAACCCACACGCATTCTTTTTTCCAGTCGGAAAAATACTCAATCATGTTTTTATTCAATAATATTTGTCATATTAAAGGGAAATTCAAATGTCTCCCCGACATGAGAAAATGAAATTAATTTTTCGCTGGCATTAAATCTGAATAACATTCACATTTGTCTTTCCGTGATTCTGGGGGAGATTTATCGCTACGGAAACTATAAATTAGATAGAAACATGAGAAATATGGTGACAATATAACAAGCTGCTCTTAATAAATTAGGCAACGTTCGTCATTCATTTCACCCAAACCCAGACCATCGGTGTGAGGTGGGGACTCTTCTCTTTGTAAGTCACACCATCGTTCTGAAATATAGTGAGTGAGTGAGTTGGGTTTAACGCCGCTTTTAACAGTATTCAAGTTATGTCACGGCCTGTTAGCTTAATGTGGGAGGAAAGCCCGAAGTGATGCAGGTCTCAGACATTTACCACTTCGGTGAAACCCACGAGCACGGGTATGGTGCTGACAAACCTAGAAACAAAATCGGGGCGAGCCGGGATTCGAACCCACAATCATGGGTTTCTGGCGTGTCCAAGAGACTCTGCATAGCGCCTTAGACGCCTTAGACGACTGGGTGGTCAGGCTCGCCCACTTGGTTAATGCATGTTATCGTATCCAAACCTTGTAGACCGATGCTCATCAGGTCAATTCACTGGATTGTCTGGTCCAGTCTCCATTATTTACGGATAACATTCATACAACTGGAATATGGCTGAGTGTGGCGTTGCTATGTTAAACAACAAACAAACCATGATATTCATCTTAAGATCGTCTGCTCTAGAATCAATTATTTACAGAGGGTGAAATGGGGTTTAACGTCGCGTCCAAGATTATTGCACTCATACAGCGACGTGCATGTACGTGTGTGTTTGTGTGGCTGCTTGTACTTATCCGGACTGATGCCGATTAATAGTGCTAGCTCACTGAGATATCATGCCGCAGTTTTACATGAATACCCCACTCAGACACAGAATACTGACTCCGAGCCGACCAGCTCTGTTTTACCCCTTTAATGCCGATCGCCAGACAGGGTAGCAACAAGTACCATCTTTTAACGTCTTTTGGTATGCCGCGACTGGGGATCGAACCCCGACCTTCTTCGGGCGGACGCTCTACCACTAGACCACGGAGGTGGTCCAATTATTTACAGACCGCCATCATATACAATATAGCTGGAATAATGCTGAGTGCGGAGTTAAACAACAAACAAACAAATCCAATCACTTAATAGTTCGGTGGGCATGGCGCTCAATTACCGTCAACCTGATTATGCGATTTGACAACTGGTCACCGTTGCAGCAGTTGTTAACGTCAGCCATGATGTATCAGAGAACCACGGAATCCCAAACGGAGCCACATCGCCAGTAATGCCTGAGAATTATTCAACATGTAACAAAAATATGATGTATCTTTACTAAAGAGCGTCGCGCTGGAGGAAAAACAAGTTAATCATATAATCATCTATTCTTTCCCTGGGGAGTGTTTGTCCTGAAACAATCTCTGTTCATTCGTGAATAATTCATAGACAAGTGCATTTTTTAGAGATTCAAGAGCGATAACTTTCAAAAATCGATAACAATATTTGTTGTGATATTTACCATTGTTTGCAACTTTTATTAGAAGAATTCTGAGGGGTAGAATAAATTATTACTTCCAATCAATTTCGCCTAAAACCACAACAAAATGTGAAAAAGACAAACCTGTTGCAAAATATGCAATATGTTTATTTCCGAAGGGGTTATTGATTCAAACTCCTAAATATGTCAGTCTTGGTCATATATCATTAAAAGCAAAATCTGGTCAACCAACCACGGCTAATATATTTATCAAACTACTCTAAAATATGAAGGTCCAACAAAGAGAAATGATATTGGCAATAGAGATTAATAGTGCCATTAAGAGTGCCTGCCGATATCCTGACATACATACACCTTCTTACGATTTTGGGTCTATTCGTAACATCATAACGAATTGGGGCGGTCAGGTAGCCTAGTGGTTTCACCGTTCGATCATCACGCCAAAGACCCGGGTTCGATTCCCAACATGGATACAATGTGTGAAGGCCATTTCTGGTGTCCCCCGTCGTGATATTGCTGGAAAGTTGCTAAAAGCGGCGTAAAACAATACTCACTCATAACGAATTAATCTTGCTCAAGGCATTCATTGGTGAGTGAGTTTGGTTTTACACCGCTTTTAGCAATATTCAAGCAATATCACGACGGGAGACTCCAGAAATGGACTTCACACATTGTACCCATGTTGGGATTCGAACCCGGGTCTTTGGCGTGATGAGCGAACACATAAACCACTAGGTTACCCGACCGCCCCAGGGCATTCATGACTAGCCCAGTGAATTATCACTGTGTCTTGGTGATCCCAAACTTTGAATGAATAATTAGATTATAAATTAATTCGCCAATGCCATACCTCTGCATGATTATTGAATGTGTTTGGATCTCAAAGGGTACAGGTTATCAACATTGAAAAAAGACATCTGTTGGAATCGTTCACGATAGTCTCTTGTCCTCCAACCAGGCTCCCTCATGGGATTCCGGGATATTTATATCGTGTAACTGTATGAAACAGATTTCGTGCAACACAGCACTGCTTAAATATTTTCTGAACCAAATCGATGAAATTTTTGAAAACACGAACAATATTTTATAAAAGAGATTTAATGCTATATAATTGGAACGTAAAATGTTTTTTGCAGAGATTTCTTGTGGCTATATAAAGGGTTTCGTAGCTTTTATTTAGAAGATATTTCTTATGATTTTAGAAATGTGTTTTCGCTGTTATTGTAAAGGCGATATCCTCAAATACATAAAAACATATACAAAATTTGGTTTGTTTGTTGTTGATCCCGGCATTCAGGAATATTCCAGTTATATAAAGATCAATTTTAACCCGGATGTTCACAGGGGCATAACGGTTTGATCCTGCTGAGGAAGTAACTGGTGTTTTGTGGGCTCGGTTTGATGTGAAAGCACCGTACTAAACAACATCGTTCATGGTGATAATAGCCCGGATTTGGTCAGTGACCTACATTTTAAAATGTTTTCTTTTGTGATTATCTTCTCAGGGATGACGTCAAGGATCGGATCATTTAACATATATTCAGATTCTTATGGAAGGAAGGCCTTGATCCCTGTGCGCATTCCCCACATTATTTTCGCGTTAACGCCGATGATAGCTCACTTCGGTCTGATTTGCAAAACTTTTCACCAAAACGATGTAACGTGTATAGAACAAATCTTGTGTAAAACATTCGAGTTATTGATTGGCCTTATATCCCATGTGCAACTAAAATAAGACTTTGAACTTGTTTAAATGCACGCAAACATATTTAGCAGTATCAAAACAAAGAAAAAACACATTTATGAATAATTTCTAGCTCGGTTTGACGTACGCATAGTTAAAAAGATCAATCGGTATTACCATGCATTTATCTCTTTTAATAATATCACTGAATACAATAGGGATACTTAAAACCTCCCACGCTGTCCTTAAACCTTCAGTTTGACTGGGCTCTTGTCTCTAGCTACCTAAACGAGTAGAGAGACGGTGGCGGATAGGACGACACTTACCATAACATCCATTGGTCCTCAGTATGAGTTAAAACTATTACCTGACAACGTCAGGTTAATTGGTGGTTAATTGTCCCTCGTGAAAATAACACCAACCACATGGTTTGATTAACTGTTTTTATCATCCAAAACTGGCTCCCACAGGAGATATCGCTTGGGTGAGATCAAGCGATATCTATACTGTAGATATCGCTGCAATAAAATTTCATCACAATGCTCTGCAGACCATTGTGACGTCATTGGTTACCATGACGTCACACTCAAATGACATCACTAATGGCTCTGCTAATGAAGCTGTTAGCAGTACTTTTTACACTTAAGACAGTGCTTTATTAATTACTGTCTACAAACGGAAAAAGTTGGAAGAATGATATTGGAGGATAGATAAAATCTCACCCTCGTGTCTTTTGATATCAAATATATCAACACTCGGAGTTTTTCCACTTTTATCAATTCTACCAAAAGAATCTTTTGCGGTAAAGACTATCAGCTTAGTTTGTACCTGCCTAGATTTAAATTTAATTGGGGTGGGTGGAGGGTGGGGGTCGGTGGGGGAGGGGTGGTTGTCGCACAGATGACACACTCACACCTCTTTTAACTGTATAAGTGATCCGCCTTTGCTGACTGTAGAGGTATTGCACCCAATTGTCGTGAAAATGTACTTTTGTCCACCGTGGGGTATCCAGCTCTTTCAGTCGTCATCAAACGTTGGCCTTCAGTTCATAAATTGTGCAATTGAACTGTCCCTTCCAAAAATGAAATTGCTGACTGGACATTTGTATTCTGCATCCCAGAAGTTCCCCCAGTACATGTGAATCTCCTGCGTCTGATCTCCCTGGCAACGGGCAAGACTGTCTGTAAACGTGGTCACACCCTCAGAGGGCAGGGACGGTAACACAGTGTTTTAAATGTTGTATAGCTTGTCTGTTAATCCGTAGCCTATAATATTTTAGCCGGACTGTCCGATCCGCTGTCCAGTATTTCAGTCACATACTACTGAATCTCTACATCATTAAGATTCCGTTTGTTGTTCCACGCTGTGTAGTTCCATGCTGTGTTGTTCAGTGCCGTGTTGTTCAGTGCCGTGTTGTTCTGTGCTGTGTTGTTCTATGCTGTGTTGTCCCGTCTGTTGTTCAGTGCTGTGTAGTTCCATGTTGTGTTGTTCCGTGTTGTGTTGTTCAGTGCTGTTGTTCGTGCTATGTTGTTCCGTGCCGTATTGTTCCATGCTGTGTTGTTCCATCCTGTGTTGTTCGTGCTATGTTGTTCAATGCTGTGCTGTTCCGAGTTCCGTGCTGTGCTGTTCCATGTTCCGTGCTATGTTGTTCCATGCTGTGTTGTTCGGTGCTGTGTTGTTCGGTGGTGTGTTGTTCCATGCTGTGTTGTTCCATGCTGTGTTGTTCCGTGCTAAGTTGTTCCGTGCTATGTTGTTCCATGCTGTGTTGTTCGGTGCTGTGTTGTTCGGTGGTGTGTTGTTCCATGATGTGTTGTTACGTGCTGTGTTGTTCCATGCTGTGTTGTTCCGAGTTCCGTGCTGTGCTGTTCCATGTTCCGTGCTATGTTGTTCCATGCTGTGTTGTTCCGTGCTGTGTTGTTCGGTGCTGTGTTGTTCCGTGCTGTGTTGTTCCATGCTGTGTTGTTCGGTGCTGTGTTTTCCGTGCTGTGTTGTTCCGTGCTGTGTTGTTCGGTGCTGTGTTTTCCGTGCTGTGTTGTTCGGTGCTGTGTTGTTCCATGTTCTCTGCTATGTTGTTCCGTGCTGTGTTGTTCCGTGCTGTGTTGTTCCATGTTCTCTGCTATGTTGTTCCGTGCTGTGTTGTTCCGTGCTATGTTGTTCCATGCTGTGTTGTTCCATGCTGTGTTGTTCGGTGGTGTGTTGTTCCGTGCTGTGTTGTTCCATGCTGTGTTGTTCCGTGCTGTGTTGTTCCATGCTGTGTTGTTCCATGCTGTGTTGTTCGGTGCTGTGTTGTTCCGTGCTGTGTTGTTCCATGCTGTGTTGTTCCGTGCTGTGTTGTTCCATGCTATGTTGTTCCGTGCTGTGTTGTTCGGTGCTGTGTTGTTCCGTGCTGTGTTGTTCGGTGCTGTGTTGTTCCGTGCTGTGTTGTTCCATGCTGTGTTGTTCCGTGCTGTGTTGTTCGGTGCTGTGTTGTTCCGTGCTGTGTTGTTCCATGCTGTGCTGTTCCATGTTCTCTGCTATGTTGTTCCATGCTGTGTTGTTCCGTGCTATGTTGTTCCATGCTGTGTTGTTCCATGCTGTGTTGTTCCGTGCTATGTTGTTCCGTGCTGTGTTGTTCCGTGCTGTGTTGTTCCATGCTGTGTTGTTCCGTGCTGTGTTGTTCGGTGCTGTGTTGTTCCGTGCTGTGTTGTTCCGTGCTGTGTTGTTCCGTGCTGTGTTGTTCGGTGCTGTGTTGTTCGGTGCTGTGTTGTTCAATGCTGTGTTGTTCCATGCTGTGTTGTTCCGTGCTGTGTTGTTCCATGCTATGTTGTTCCATGCTGTGTTGTTCGGTGCTGTGTTGTTCCGTGCTATGTTGTTCCGTGCTATGTTGTTCCATGCTGTGTTGTTCCATGCTGTGTTGTTCGGTGCTGTGTTGTTCCGTGCTATGTTGTTCCGTGCTGTGTTGTTCCATGCTGTGTTGTTCGGTGCTGTGTTGTTCGGTGCTGTGTTGTTCGGTGCTGTGTTGTTCCATGCTGTGTTGTTCGGTGCTGTGTTTTCCGTGCTGTGTTGTTCCGTGCTGTGTTGTTCCGTGCTGTGTTGTTCCGTGCTATGTTGTTCCATGCTGTGTTGTTCGGTGCTGTGTTGTTCCGTGCTGTGTTGTTCGGTGCTGTGTTGTTCCGTGCTGTGTTGTTCCATGCTGTGTTGTTCCGTGCTGTGTTGTTCGGTGCTGTGTTGTTCCGTGCTGTGTTGTTCCGTGCTGTGTTGTTCCGTGCTATGTTGTTCCATGCTGTGTTGTTCCATGCTATGTTGTTCCATGCTGTGCTGTTCGGTGCTGTGTTTTCCGTGCTGTGTTGTTCCGTGCTGTGTTGTTCGGTGCTGTGTTTTCCGTGCTGTGTTGTTCCGTGCTGTGTTGTTCCGTGCTGTGTTGTTCCGTGCTGTGTTGTTCCGTGCTGTGTTGTTCCATGCTGTGCTGTTCCATGTTCTGTGCTATGTTGTTCCGTGCTGTGTTGTTCCGTGCTGTGTTGTTCCGTGCTATGTTGTTCCGTGCTGTGTTGTTCCATGCTATGTTGTTCTGTGCTGTGTTGTTCCGTGCTGTGTTGTTCCATGCTATGTTGTTCCGTGCTATGTTGTTCCGTGCTGTGTTGTTCCGTGCTGTGTTGTTCCGTGCTGTGTTGTTCGGTGCTGTGTTTTCCGTGCTGTGTTGTTCCGTGCTATGTTGTTCGGTGCTATGTTGTTCTGTGCTGTGTTGTTCCGTGCTGTGTTGTTCCGTGCTGTGTTGTTCCGTGCTGTGTTGTTCCATGCTGTGCTGTTCCATGTTCTGTGCTATGGTGTTCCGTGCTGTGTTGTTCGGTGCTGTGTTGTTCCGTGCTATGTTGTTCCGTGCTGTGTTGTTCCATGCTGTGTTGTTCTGTGCTGTGTTGTTCCATGCTGTGTTGTTCTGTGCTATGTTGTTCCATGCTGTGTTGTTCCATGCTGTGTTGTTCCGTGCTGTGTTGTTCCGTGCTATGTTGTTCTGTGCTATGTTGTTCCATGCTGTGTTGTTCCGTGCTGTGTTGTTCCATGCTGTGTTGTTCCGTGCTGTGTTGTTCCATGCTGTGTTGTTCCATGCTGTGTTGTTCGGTGCTGTGTTGTTCGGTGCTGTGTTGTTCCGTGCTGTGTTGTTCCATGCTGTGTTGTTCCGTGCTGTGTTGTTCGGTGCTGTGTTGTTCAATGCTGTGTTGTTCCGTGCTGTGTTGTTCGGTGCTGTGTTGTTCCGTGCTGTGTTGTTCCATGCTGTGTTGTTCCATGCTATGTTGTTCCGTGCTGTGTTGTTCCATGCTGTGTTGTTCCATGCTGTGTTGTTCCGTGCTGTGTTGTTCCGTGGTGTGTTGTTTCATGCTGTGTTGTTCCATGCTATGTTGTTCCGTGCTGTGTTGTTCCGTGCTGTGTTGTTCCATGCTGTGTTGTTCCGTGCTGTGTTGTTCGAATCCACATAGGATCCTTGCACACCTAAGAGACGTAAATCTGCACAGCAAATGTAGGTGTCTTAGCCCACTGGTACACCCCCACCATTATCCATAATTGATATTAATTCAAGATTCTCACACATATGCAAAACTGTGAGGGACATTCTCGCGATCCTTTAAGTTACCTTGGAAACAAGATACATATGCCCGAAGTGCGAGAATGTGAAATCGCGAGAACGAGGGCTTTGGTCAAAATCTCGCATTTCCCGTGTTTTTTTACATGGTACTCTTTGTCATACGGCGAGAATGCGAGAATGTCGCAAACATTCCAACTCGTAGTGCGTCTTGTTGTGCGTTCAAACTTGCTGCAGGCGCCACAGTTCACTTTGCAGAGTTGCGTCCCTTTGGCACGCCAGAAACCTATTCGGTTCAAATCCTGGTTTGCCCCGATTATGTTTCTAGGTTTGTCAGCACCATATCCATGGGTTTTACCGAAGTGGTAAACGTCTAAGACCTGCATCACTTCGGGTCTTCATAAGTATTTGTTTAAGTATGAGAATTACAATAACTTTAGCGCTACGATAGTTTTGTGGAACCGATCCCTGAGTTCTAAAGTTGGGCGGCTGTATGATAATTGATAGGTATCAACTTTCGACATGTTTGAAGTATTATTCTGTTAAACACAAATGGAGTAGGCTGTGGATCGTGTAGATGTCTGCCTATTCACACACGACTGGTAAATCTTTATTTTAAATTCGCTTGTCAGATGCCAGAATTATTCACTCGTTTCATAAAACTGGTATTACACGGGAGCTCGTTTAGAATAATATATATATCTTTTTGTTTCACTAGAATAGGAAGAGACTGCTCAAGGAAAGGCCTCTTCTGAGCAGCTTTTTTCATATGGTAACAACGTGATTATCAACGTTTTTGTTATATCAGAAACCATCAGAAAAAAAGGAATGTCATTAGATCATTGAGCGACTTCATCAACCTTCAACATCTTTTGGGAGCAAACACCCAAGCCACGGGATTATCTCTACGCCCAGAGTGGTTGAGTGAGTGATTTACTAAGTTTCAGCGACCTTTAAGAAATACAATGTACTACAGAAACATTAGAGGGCAGACAGAGAAAATAGACTTGTTTCGTCGTAGGATCCACATCTCCATGCCCTCTAAAATGCACGACACTACATATTGACATTCCTCTCGCAGCAATCCCTTTTTCGACTTTTAACTGCTAAAGGGTGACACGATAAGAGGACATTATGTCTCTTTTTTAGGTAACTGTGTTGACGTAAAGTATTTCGTTAGGGTGTGCAAGGAGAAGGTAATTGTGTCAGTAATGTCATTTGGTGACGCGGTACGTACTTCAGAAATTCCCTCGAAGGACAAGAACGTCTTCTGATGCACAGAAAAAAAGCCATTTGAAAAGTTCGACGCGCAATGGCAACACTTGGTGTTTTGCGAATGACACTTACAAGGAATTGATTATTCTGGTCCAGAACGTGGTGATAGCTTGTCGATTACATAGCTACTTGCAAGTTTAATACACAGTGGACAACGAGGTTTGTAATATGTTTTGGGGATTTTTTCACAAGCTTTCAACAAGTATTTGTGGAGTAAATGAGCTTCACCGTCGCTGTAATCACCTTAATGGCGCTCTCGCTGAAATGAAGCTTAATGTCGTTGGGGCGATTGCCCCTATTATTCGTTTGACGTTACATTCATCTTGGCTTTAGGTTAAATTTAACAAACATCCAACCAATTAATTTCGGGAGTAGAAAATAATTTGGAATCAATATCACACACAAAAATAAGACAAGAAGGTTTGGATTATACGGAGTTATTTTCTGTCGAAGAACTGCACAAAAATTTCAGGTATTATGGCCTAAACCACCGCGTGTTGTTATTTGAAAAAGTCTGTCAAATATCAAGCTTAACTCCTTTAGATTGCTTGGAGATCCTTTTGAGATATTTATCATACATGTCAAAATCAAACATCACTGTTGTGTTTCGACATTATCAATCGGACATATTCAAGGAAAAATCACAAGTTTATTGTGTAAAAGTGTATATTCGACCAGTAATGACAATTGAAACTATCAAATGCCTAATACTTCCAGTAAAGAGTTACAATTATGAGATCTGTTTCAGAAATGTGTCTTATATATTTACTTTCTATTTATTTATATTTGAGTTGTTACCGTATAATCTGATATAACAATATGGTGACCATTGTATCGATGTATTAAAGTATTGATGTATTGAAATATTGATGCTTTAATGTATTGATGTTGTGATGTGTTCATGTTCTGATGTTGATGCAATGATGTATTTATGTATTAGTAGATATTTAGTAGGTAGAGTACTAGTGTGGTATTGGTGTATTTGTCACTAGTGTAGAATAACCGTTACGTAGTATTTTGAAAGTATATGTTAGAGTGTGAAGTGTGGGAAAGGTGACAGTTAGTGGAAGCTACTTGGATGGGTTTGAGTGCATAAACTGTTAATTTATTTATCAGTATAAGCCTTAACTTTATTTCACAAATTAATTCTTAATCCATATATGGGATGTATTATTCCTCCGTGGTGTGACAACCATATTTATAATGACAACAAAATAACCGAGTGAACTGATGATGAGAACTGATGGCGTGAACGACTGGTGAGAACCGATGGCGTGAAGTTGTGTCAGCCATTGATTTGCCCTCCGAGCCGCGGGTTCACACAATGCGGGTTCCCAGTCACTGCTGACTGATAGCAGGGCAGGGCGTTTATGGCGCAATACATCTTACTGTCTCGTAACCATATAGAGAGGTCGGCAAGAGGTCCTTCGCCTTGGCGCCCTCCTGCTATATGCTCCACTGCTTGAAACAATGGCGCCACATGAATACTGGTTTCATGTTTACGTGTCAGTATGATTTATCGAACAAGATGCTCATGAGAAAGTTCTTTTTTAATGCCGGCAAGCATAGCAATAAATAATGTGTGATTTAGGGCCTAATAGGTCATAAGTAAATTACTAAATGCAGAGAGTTTTTCTGACAACCATCCTTCACAGTATGATCTGGGGATCGGTTTGGGAATTGTTTTTCGCGAACACCTGGTGTCATTCCTGATTGAGTGGTCCATTCATATAATTTCCATATCTATTTTGCCATTTTCGCTTAGTGCAATCTGTTTCGGTGGATAATCTAGACTGGTTCTTCTTTTGCATTGATGTTTTATATAATATTGATAATGCAATATTAAGAGCATCAATTGTTTGGAAGGGGATAACCAGTATAAAAGTTGCAACCATTTAATTAATAGGACAAAACATGTATGGAGGATTTTGAGATGGGACCAGGTTTTTGAATTGAGATCCCTTGTGTGTCCGTTTCGCTTTCCCTCTTTTCTTCTCTCCTTCTCCTCTCATCCATTGTCTCCACCCTCCCTCTTTATCCTTCTATCCCTATCCGTGGTATTCATTCTCAACTCGCTGCTTGTTCCTCGCTTTCATTCTCTCCCTATTCCGCTCTTTTTTCCTCTACCTCTCCTCTTATCCATTGTCTCCACCCTCCCTCTTTATCCTTCTGTCCCTATTCATGGTATTCTCTCTCAACTCTCTGCCTGTTCCTCGCTTTCATTCTCTCCCTATTCCGCTTTTTTCTCCTCTCCTTCTCCTATCATCCATTGTCTCCACCCTCCCTCTTTATCCTTCTGTCCCTATCCATGGTATTCTTTCTCAACTCTCTGCCTGTTCCTCGCTTTCATTCTCTCTCTATTCCGCTTTTTTCTCCTCTCCTTCTCCTATCATCCATTGTCTCCACCCTCCCTCTTTATCCTTCTGTCCCTATTCATGGTATTCTTTCTCAACTCTCTGCCTGTTCCTCACTTTCATTCTCTCTCTATTCCGCTTTTTTCTCCTCTCCTTCTCCTATCATCCATTGTCTCCACCCTCCCTCTTTATCCTTCTGTCCCTATCCATGGTATTCTTGCTCAACTCTCTGCCTGTTCCTCGCTTTCATTCTCTCCCTATTCCGCTCTTTTCTCCTCTCCTTCTCCTATCATTCATTGTCTCCACCCTCCCTCTTTATCCTTCTGTCTCTATCCATGGTATACTTTCTCAACTCGCTGCTTGTTCCTCGCATTCATTTTCTCCCTATTCCACTTTTTCCTTTTTGCTTTCTCCCCCCCACCCCAACACACGACTGCCTACCCTCTCCACTCAATTGTAAATACCGCTCCTAATTGGTAATAACTGGAGTTCAATCTCAAAAGAGAATAGACAGATTGACGTTAGACACTTTCATCACCTTAGCTTTCTCCTTGTGCCGTGGTAGTTACAGGGACTTGTAACTAACGACTCTGACTGGGTCAGTGAGCCAAGGCGCCTGGGAATACCGATTATCTGTCTTTGGGGTATGGATTTATTCTAGACAGATCGCGAACATTACATTATCAACACCACTCAATACTAAGGAAGAGAATTTATGGATGTCAACTTCTTTATTATTAGGAACACAACGCCCCGGAGAATAAACTTACTCCTTCAAGCAGAGAACATATATATGAACCCGCAAGAACAACAAAAGTATAAGATAACAAAAGGTGGAAACTTTACAAGGGAAGCCAACAGTTAATGTGGCCTTGATACGTGATTAGCAATGAACAGTCGGAAGCCAACACTTGACAGTAAATTAGCGCTGATAGGTGATAGCGATGGGCAACTGGAAGCCACGACTTATTAGTATACTAATTATCACTGATTGGTAATAGGCAATTGGACAAAAGGTAGGCAGGGGTTAATTAGCACTGATAGGTAATAACAATGGAAATTGCATGGACAAATGGACATACAGTAAACTACGGTTATAACGAACTCAAAGGGACCACTAATTTTAGTTCGTAATAACCGTAGTTCGTTATAAGCATATATACAGCATATATACATCAAATGGCCGGGACTAAAAATAAGTTCGCTATATCCGTCAGTTCGTTATAAGCGTGTTCGTTATAAACGTAGTCTACTGTATACATGTTCTCTGCTTTATAGCATGTAATCACCTGATGAAGGAGTAAGTATGTATTCCAAAACGTTGTGTTCCTCATGATAAAGAAGTTGACATCCATAAATTTTCTTCCTAATGTGTATCACTTCTAAATGCCATTCAAAGACTTAATACTCAATAGTAGTTTAAGTCACAAATGAGCCTAAACATCTCCTGCATGATATAAAACTCTCTTACGGGGTTTCTTTAAAGTTGGTACCCGATGTTGGTTGTAGAGTTACATCTGCCTGCACTTCTCCCGCTGATGCACAAAGTTGTGTTCCCAAAGCTGTAAGAGGTTATTTTTGGCAAGGTGTCTGAACTTGATCTTTCGACTATAATGGCGCTACATATGTCAACTGTAATCGTATCTCTGTTTCAAAGTAAAGGGGGCACGGGTGGCCCAGTCGTCTACGGCGCCGCGATTCGCTGTGCAGAGTTGCGTCCCTTGGGCACGCCAGAAACCTATGATTGTGGGTTCGAATTCCGGTTCGTCCCAATTATGTTTCTAGGTCTGTCAGCACCATACCCGTGCTCGTGGGTTTCACCGAAGTGGTAAACGTCTGAGACCTGCATCACTTCGGACTTTCCTCCCACATGAAGCTGACACGCCGTGATATAACTTGAACACTGATAAAAGCGGCGTTAAACCCAACTCACTCACTCACTCAAAGTAAAGTAAACATTTAGATAAACGGAACAACAAATTCAGGGAACCAATAGCATTAATCAAGGAAATATGTACTAGAATATAACGACGTGGGACTCCAGAAACGTGTTCGTTACATAGACGTCCACTCCCAACTAATGTACATCATTTCGTGATAAGTGTTACTGCTTGATATTGAGATATACTTACAATGTGTTTGGCTATTAATAGTGCATAGTATCGCCATCGTAACTGATTTTTTCACCCGTATATCGCCGTGTAAGAAAACGTAAGAAAATGATGAGAAATTGGTCTTCGTGACAATTGTGATCATGGCGATACAATACTTGACAGTAGCGCCCAAACCGCAAGCAATATGTTGTATTGGGTCGATAAGCCCACTCCAAGAGGTTAATGACATGAACAAGTCTTTAAGCGTATTGCTATGGACATGTGGAGGCATGGTCGTTGTTGTAAAATGAACGACAGACCGCGAAGACAGAAAGATAATGTACAGAAACAAATCACCATGAAGCACAAACATTCAGTTAAGCGCCATCACCAACCTACGATTAAGTGTGCCAATAAATGGTTCACAGCTGCAGGATTAAAACAATATCGCACAGTACTTGGCCTAAAAATGTCTGCATATGTCAAACATGATCTTTGAGGTGGGGGCCATACCGTTTGGCAGTTCCTTGATTGACGTCGCACAATCTTCAGTGACGAATCAAGATTCTTCTTCGACTTTGCCGGTCGGAGTTGTGCTTGGAGACGTACTCATGAACGCCACCAGCGGTTACAATGGACGACCAATATGGTGGTGGATCAGTGATGGAGTGGACATCCCCTACTGCTATTGCGGCGCCTTACACGGCCACACCACCCGTGCCGACGGCAGATGAAGACATACAGGGATGCTGAAGGAAGAAGCGGGACCCCAGGAATTAAGTTCCACGACGTCCGAGAATAAGCTCTATGAAGAATAATGTAATACTCACTCGAGTAATCTTGGAAATAAAAATATGTGGCACTATTCGGTGTATTGAAATTTGGATGCTTTTATTCATCACACACCGTCCATGATCCATATGTCATATCAAATACATATCGAGTCACATAAACGAAATAAACATATTCGCGACTACATCACTAGAGTGTAACGAACGTCAGCTAAAAAACAGCATAGGTTAAGAAACCAAACATGAATAGGTCAACATTTTGCTGATACATGTATTGCAAAATGTCACGTCATGTTATACTATAGGGAGTCTCATAAAATATATAGCATTATCCTCCTGCAGTTAAGGTCAAATCATGCGATAAGAGATCTTACTTTGCAGAAAGTTGTTTTGTTCTTTTAATGAGCGTGTGTACTTTAACATTCTTTTTCATGGGCCATGATGTACTTCAATGAGTCAACAACGAGTCAATGAGTCAAGTTTCCCACGCTCAACGCCTTGTGGCCGTACTTTCCAAAGGTCTTAAAGTCTCTTACCTTTACTTCCATAAAGGATGCATTGAAATGCCAATATACCAACTAATGTCACAGCTTGCAGTTAAAGACGAACCAGAGTAAATCATATTGATACCCAAAGCTCCTCTTGCCATTATTTTATATCACTCACTTACTTATATAAACAGGCTATATTTCTTATATAAACATGCTATATTTCTTATAGAAACAGGCTATATTACTTATATAAACAGGCTATATAGACAACCAACAACCACAGCTACATTGTATCAACCTTGTGCAGATACAGGAGACAGTATAGTAGATTCCTTATAATCCTCATTTCTCTGTCCAGTGATGGTAACATGCAACCAAGCCAAACTATGAACTATTTATGCATGAAATGCACTGTGAGATATAGCGATGGTCGAGGGCGCGGGTGGCCCAGTCGTCTAAGGCGACGCGATTCGCTGTGCAGAGTTGCGTCCCTTGGGTACGCCAGAAACCTATGATTGTGGGTTCGAATCCCGGTTCGTCCCGATTATGTTTTCTAGGTTTGTCAGCACCATACCCGTGCTCGTGGGTTTCACCGAAGTGGTAAACGTCTGAAACCTGCTTCACTTCGGGCTTTCCTCCCACATTAAGCTGACACGCCGCGATATAACTGGAATAATGTTAAAAGCGGCGTTTAAACCCAACTCACTCTCTATAGCGATGGTCAGCAATACCTTAATAAAAGCATTTGAATCGATAAGGAATGCATATATCATGCGCGTACAAGCAGTTGGGTATCTGGTGGGATGAGCTGGTAATGCGATTGAAAACTTGTCAGGCTCGATCAGGTTGTTTTCTCTCCAGGGAGAATATAAATTGAGTGCACATTAACTCAGCAGACTAAAAGTATAATGCACAAAACAATTTGCATCAAGCTTTGCAGAGACTCGTTTGTAAGATATTAGTGTGTAGCATTAAAAGACTTATGGTGTGTCAAAAACCCTGATCAAAAGACGTCACGAGCACAATAATGTGCTGATATATCATCAGGGGAGATAACAGAGGCAATCATGTCAATTCGAGATGCAGCACAGAATACGATTGGGCCATCCACAGGGCCTTATTTCTCAGGTTTTTTTTATGATTATGGAAATGTTTTTGTCGCTTTTATTTTAGAGATAATTCTCCAAATGCAGTATTGTATAGATTATTTATTATTACATGAAATAAATGTCAAGCTTTTTGTTATCTCTTCCTAAATATCGTAAAACTAGTTACAGAGATAAGATTACTAATAGAGAAGGGGCAATGGACATTATTTGTAATAGTTGTGGCTTAGTAGACGAATACCACTATTAAAAATGTGTCTGTTTTTATAATCTTCGTATAAATCCACCAAAACTACTTAACAAGGATGAAATACTGATAACATGCCAGAATTTCGAAGGCTGGTACAGTTTGTTAAAACAATCTTGAACTCCTCTTTTGACCAACATGGCTGTGGGCCAATTCCGGAATCCTGGGGGCATATGTTTGTACTTAACATATTGTGTAAGGTTTATTTCAGTAAGCCTACTAGTAGCACCAGCACTTCTTTATAATGTGACGTTGTTGTAGTCCTCACCACCAGACAGTCCCGATCCCAAATGTCCCATGGTCATCGCACAAAGATCAGACGCATTTGACCATCGTATCACGAGGTCCTGTCCTCGCTGTTATCGATTCACTGTGATTGAATACACCAATGGCAGCATTTTAATCTTGTTATGGGGTTTTCTCAAAGGAAATAACTATCAACTTGGAAACTGGGAAAGTCTAGCAGAACGTGCAAGAAGAACGTGTGTGTTCTATCTTCACTAAAAGCCATCGTTCTTGCTTCCAGTTTACATCTCAAGGGAAATGAAACCTCTCGATTTGATAAATAAACATTGACTTCTCAAACACTTACTTGTTTGAACTCACGTTAAAATGAAATACTAAAAAGAATGGAATGGGGAATACTTTATTTAGACAGTGCCCATAAACGAATATTTACACTTCACTTTTTTAGTTAAAAGACAAAGGATTATATAAACCAAAATAGTCCTTGTATAAGTCCAGTCGGTTGTCCGTTAAAGAACAGGTCTCTATACAGATCCATTCCTCGAAGTGCACGCATTAATGGTATTAGAAGAATAGAGCCAACGTGCACAATTCAATATTCGGTTAATTTGTCATATATTTCCACACATATACTCTTCATTATTCAGTTTGTTGGCTTGTTATATGCCACACATAGCAATATTCCAGCTGTATGACTGCGGTCTCTAAACAGTCTGGACCAGACAAACTGGTATTGATGAGCAATAATTCACACCGCCGGGGTTCGATGACAAACAATCAACCAAGTCAATGAGCCTGACCACCCGGTCAATTAAATCGCCGCTTACGACTAGCGCAGATTGGTTATGGGCTCTCATTGAATCCACATTGTCAAGGTAACTCAGAATAAACATTTATCTATATGATAATAGTGAGTGAGTGAGTGAGTTGGGTTTAACGCCGCTTTTAATATTATTCCAGTTATATCACGGCGTGTCAGCTTAATGTGGGAGGAAAGTCCGAAGTGATGCAGATCTCAGACGTTTACCACTTCGGTGAAACCCACGAGCACGGGTATGGTGCTGACAAACCTAGAAACATAATCGGGGCGAACCGGGATTCGAACCCACAATCATAGGTTTCTGGCGTGTCCAAGAGACGCAACTCTGCACAGCGAATCGCGGCGCTTTAGACGACTGGGCCACCCGTGCCCCCTATATGATAATAATGATATGGACTATTGTTTCGCAGATACATCAAACGTAAGCCTAACCGTACACACACGACTTAGGATAGTTTCAGTACCGTCTTCAAGGTTATCATCGAGCCATACCAGAAGGCAGGCAGACATAAAGTACAATTTTGCCTAATACGTCATCAGTACCGTTGAAAGTATATCACAAATGAAAATATTCGAGTAAACATTTTCCCCTACTTTCATACACCGTAGGGTGAATTAACGCTTGATATAAGCCTTTAATGCCTAGAAAATCAACACTCTCTCCCTTACAAACAACATCTAGAAAGGAGAATGAATAAAACCACCCCAAAAACGGTTTAAAAAGGCTACCATGTCCCCCTTTCAACCGAGTAAAACATACATCTGAAGCTTCACAGACAATGTGGAGTTTGTTTATTTGTTTTTTGTTTTACCTCACTCAGCAATAATCCAGCTAAATAACGGCGACCTGTAAATAATCGAGTCTGGACAATCCAGTGATTGATATTATGAACATCGATCAACGCAATTGGGATACGATGACATGCATCAACCAAGTCAGAGAGCCTGACCACCCGATCCCGTTAGTCGCCTCTTACGACAAGCATAGTTGCCTTTCACGGCAAGCATGGGTTGCTGAAGACCTATTCTACCCCGGATCTTCACGGGTCAGAAAATGTGAAGAAGTGGGCTTCACGTGCCCGAAAACCAGATATGTTAATATGTTCATGATCACAATTACTGTCAACAAGTGTATTTCTCCTTTCTGTATGTCATCGCGACGTATTTCACTGCATACAAACTCCAAAAAGATGTTGCAACCGCTCATCTGATCGATCCATCATATTTTCATTCTTCGTTATTCAGATGTAAGTCAAGGATACCTACAGCTCATGGACAATACGTCATCTGGTTTCAGATTAAACAACAATCTATGAGCTCCCGTGTCACGCTACATCAATGATGCCAAGCATTATGTTTTACGTGCTTATTTATGACAAAACTCCTTTGCACATTGCACTAATCCATTGACCGGGGTAATAATAACATACAGTAAACTACGGTTATAACGAACTCAAAGGGACCACTAATTTTAGTTCGTAATAACCGTATGTCGTTATAAGCATATATACAGCATACAGACAGCATATATACATCAAATGGCCGGGACTAAAAATAAGTTCGCTATATCCGTCAGTTCGTTATAAGCGTGTTCGTTATAAACGTAGCCTACTGTAGTGTCATGAGCGTTGATATGGTGAATGGAATCTGCAGTATAAACGGATTAAGTACTATTATTACATATTGGAAAGACAAGACTGGTGGAAGACTTCTCGGCGTTGTTCAATGTACTGTTAATTTTGAACAGTCAATGAGACACCAACACATTGTTTTTTGTGTGTATGACTTCATATTAATGACAAATGGAAGATAAGTTTGTGAGTGGGCTGGGACATACACGACTTTGTCGTTATTGCAGTTATTTGACGCGTTTCTGCATAATGTGGGAGGAATGCCGACTCAATGGCGTCTTTATTCTGTATGCGACGTTTTGTTCGGAGGCAAGTTCCTTCATGAAGCAAGTTAGTATTTGGGTACTTGCTTGAGAGTGAGTGTGTGAGTGAGCATTGTTTTTCGCCGCTTTTAGCAATGTTCCTGCAATATCGCGGCGGGGGCACCAGAAATGGGCTTCACACATTGAACCTACAATGTATGTGGGGAATCGAACCCGTTCCTTTGGCGTAACGAGCGAACGCTTTAACCACTAGGCTACCCCACCGCCCCTGAATTCCACAAGGACAATATTGTGCTGACAAATTATCAAGGCTGATAATCGAGGCCGCGCATAATACGACTTGTCCATACGTCATCCTATCCCACATGCGTGGGTCGATGCTCACGATATTGATTACTTGACTGTCTGGTCCAGCCTTGATTATTTACAGAGCGCCATCCTATAGCTGGGATATTGCTGGGTGCGGCGTTAAACAACAACAAACAAACATTGGGGAACCATGAAACACGTGTAAAGCTCACAGGTCAGTCGGCATACTGTGTCTGAGTGGGGTATTCATGTTAAACTGCGGCATAGTATCTCGGTGCGCAGGCAATATGCAACCAGAATGAATCCGGACACACACACACGCACGCACGCACGCACGCACGCACGCACACACACACTAAATCAGACACGACTTGGAATCGGCAATCCACTGTCCAAACATCTGTTCTTCATTGTGGTCGCCTTGGACTGTAATGAACTTAGTGTTTAGCTCGTAGTATCATCAAGTTTAATACAATACCGGTGAACATTTACCAAATATTGGTTGCACATGGAGCTTTCAGCGCTTTGATGGCAATCACTGATTATAACGAGGCAGTCAGCTCCAAGTGTCGATCTGGATGTTCACGGGGGACTAGCTCAGTTCGAACAGAAGACTTAAGCAGCTTAGTGTATCTCATCCTATATTGAGGATTCATGTTTGCTGTATAACCATACGATCACATCTGCAAGGTGGATGACCCGTCATGATCCGGGGTAGCATAGGCCTTCAGCAACCCATGCTTGCCGCAAAAGACGACTATTCTTGTCGTGAGAGGCGACTAACGGGATCGGACGGTCAGGCTCGCTGACTTGGTTGAAGCGAGTCATCGTATCCCAAATGCAAGGTGGAGACATCTGCATGGTTTAAATATCCGTGGACGTGAACACGTAATTACGTGGAGCTGACATCGTCATAGGATACAGTGGAATGGTTCTCTTGTTCATCTCGCGCCAGCGGTCAGTACATTTCTGCTGACCGGAGGGCTGTTTCTTAATAATTAGCATCAGCTTTACATACGTACGGCTGTTTCCTAATAATTAGCATCAGCCTTACATACGTACGGCTGTTTCTTAATAATTAGCATCAGCCTTACATACGTACGGCTGTTTCCTAATAATTAGCATCAGCTTTACATACGTACGGCTGTTCCTTAATAATTAGCATCAGCCTTACACACGTACGGCTGTTTCTTAATAATTAGCATTAGATGGAATTGCATACGTCCGATTTACTCTTATAGTTGTTGCTCGGCGATACACACTGTTTCAATAGATATTTTTATTAATTGCCTGAAGCGTCAATTCAAGATCTGACCTTAAAGTCAAACAGATCAAGCTGAAGTGTAGATATTATATCTAATTTTATATATGAGGTTTGAGTGCAACATATTTTTTTGAAAACACTGACTAACTTGTAAGGTGCATTTCAGCTATCAGTTCGTTGTGTGGCACAATCCCAAAGTACTGAAAACAAAACGCTTCTGGAATATTTGGAGATGGTACATGTATATACGGAATGGGCGGCGGAGTAGTCGCTTTGTACGATCATCTCTCACGCTGGGAATATTTGAGTTACAAGTATCAAAAGCGGTGTCTACGGGATTGTGCGAGCTGCATGGACCTGTACACCACGAGACCTACACATGTCACGCGTTTACCATTACGAGTTTACAAGTATTAAAGATTTATGATAGGTGAAATAATTTTTCTGACAATTATATCGAGCTTATGATCGCCATGCCTATAGCTTCGAGTGCAAAACAGGTTCAGATGAGGTCGCATGCAAGCGGCGTTATGACGGCTGACTTCCATGGGCTTACATAACCGTGACAAGTCAATCAGAAAGATTGGTTCTATGGTGAATAATGATATGTGTGGTATTGGTAACTATTGGGGTAATGTGTACTTTTGCAATAGTGTTTTAATAGTTAAACACAATTGCGATAGTACTGAAATAGTTGTACTATAGTATACATATTGTGATAGAAAACGTAATGAGTGCCTTCCCATATTATCTTACCTGACGGGGACACGGGTGGCCCAATCTAAGGCGCCGCGATTCGCTGTGCAACCGTAGCTAACACTAAGATCTGATGAGATTGTTGCCAGTTATAATTATAGATATATAAGTTAGATATTCCTTTGTAACGGCTATGTTCCTTGTCAAGTCGGGGGCATGGGTGGCCAGGTAGTCAAAGGCGCCGCATTTCGCTGTGCAGAGTTGCGTCCCTTGGGCACGCCAGAAACCTATGATTGTCGGTTCGAATCCCGATAAGCCCCAATTATGTTTCTAGGTTTGTCAGGACCATACCCGTGCTCGTGGGTTTCACCGAAGTGGTAAACGTCCGAGACCTGCATCACTACAGGCTTTCCTCCCACATTAAGCTGACACACCGTGATATAACTGTAATACTGTTAAAGCGGCGCTAAACCCAACTCTCACCCAATGTTACCTTACACATGAATGTCTTAAAATCTTAAAAATCGTTGATCTTCACCTGTCTGTTCAAACGAGATCGTTTTGGTATTAAAAACGAATGGAAGCGTTAATGATAAAATATAAAGATTCGATTAGGTATATCGATAATATCGATGGTAACCAACTCATCACTTGTCACATATATTTATTACGATGCTTCAAGAATTCGTTTAGTCGTTACACTGTTTACTTGTTTATTGTTTACCCTGGCGAAGTACGATTATACTATTTACGCACTACGTTAGTACCGCGGTAATTCCGCAGCCGTACCAAGTTAATTCCGCAACCGTACCAAGGTAATTCCGCAACGGTACCACGGTAATTCCGCAACCACACCGCATTACTTCCGCAATCACCGCGGTAATTCCGCAACCACACCGCATTACTTCCGCAACCGTACCGCGTTAGCTCCGCGAAGGATTTGTGAAAGAGGAATGTAGTTGTGAGCAGTACTGTACTTCCTAACGTGGGCGTGTTTTGCAAAACGTAGATGCTCTCTGTCGTGATATGACTGGGTAAAACCTGATCTGTCGTGACCTTCTCGCACGTTTGAATAAAACATCTTGCTTTTGTTCTTTGACATTCTGCATACATAATACAATCAAGAAGAAGATTGTAGGTCATCGCAAATCGATGATTTTTATTCCTTTTCGTGCTGTCCAAACCTAGCTTGGATCGCGTGACATTTCCCTTTGTATCCAAACATGATTTATGCATCTGCACAAAACTCCCACGTAAAGGTTTATGTTTATGAACGTTTATTATCTTTGGTCCATGTTTGTTTTCACAAAAATAACATCATAATGATATATAATGGAATTGGTGAATTTTCGTGATACATGTGAGGTGAGGTGAGGTGAGGTGAGGTGAGGAAATGTGACGTAAGGTTACGTAAAATGCGGTTTAACGTCGCCTTCAAGACAATGCACTTAAATTGCGGCGTGCTTTCTATACAGCCATTCAGCTGCATGCCGAATCGTGGTCTTGAAATAATAACTCGTATATATCATAGAATTGTCTCTTACGTTCTAATAACACATCTATCTACATGTACATCCCAAAAAGCAGTATTGTAGCAATAACTATCCCAAACACGAACACACCAATACAATTATTAATTAGACTTGAAATTCATACTGACGCAGCCATTTTCCAGACTACTAGTGGCCACAGCCAACAGTTTATACGACAGGAGGCTTCACAGGACAGGATTCACAAGGAGCACATTGATATTGGCCCAAGTTTCATCACAGCGTTTTGTTGTGTATTCAATTTTGGCAGTACTGATACTGCTCGAATCGTCGTGTCTTCAAAGTGTCTATGCGTGAGTGATAGTATGATATTTGAAACCCAATGATCATTTCCTGCTCCGCCTGTAGCACCCGTCATGTACACAATTTACATAAAAAGGTAAGTGTAAAAACAAGCGGCACGGGAAGAACTGCGGAGTAATCAAGCCGTACCAGGATCCGATTATCGTAAGTTCGAATCCTTGATTCTTCCTGATTATGACCCTTGGCGTGTCAGCACCTTATCCATGCTATTAGGGTCATCAAAAATCTTCGAATTTTGTCGCAACTGAGTGAGTAATACGTTTCAACAGTATTTCAGTTATATCACGGTGCGTAAGCTGGGAACGCCACCGTGGTCTAGTGGCAGAGCGTCCGCTCGGGGAGCGGAAGGTCCGGGGTTCCATCCCCGGCCGTGTCATACCAAAAGATGTTAAAAGATGGTACTTGTTGTTACCCTGTCTGGCGCTCGGCATTGAGGGGCTAAGACAAGGACTGGCTCGGAGTCAGTATGCTGTGTCTGAGTGGGGTATTCATGTTAAACTGCGGCATGGTATCTCAGTGAGCTAGCACTATAAATCGGCATCAGTCCGGACTAGTACAAGCAGCCACACACACACGTGCATGCTATATGAGTGCAATAAGCTGGACGCGACGTTAAAATCCATCTCACCACCTCACGCGTAAGCTGAATGTGGAAAGACCGAAGTGTTGTAGGTCGTGGATGTACTGACAACCAAGAATTCGTACTTAGGGCTAATCTGGTATTCGAACCGATGATCACAGGATACTTTCACGCCAAAGGGACGCAACTCTGCGCTTGGAATTTATGGCACCATATGTGGGAAGCACTGCCATACGATCTCAACCATATATTAGACATAATATTTGACCAAACATGTACGGGCCATTGAGCATAGCCCACCTACATCAGTTCGGTTGACAACAAATTGTGATCATTGCTTTTCATAGACGGTAGTATCAGACTCGGTGTCTATGTAATAAAACGAAGCTTTCAAATGGAACCTTTTTTCGAATTCAATATTTGTGAGTCGGTGGATCCATAGACAAAGTAATATTATGATATTAAACGCCTATTTGCTTGTCAGACTTGCCAAAAATGGAATATTGACATATTAGTCATAACCCTGCATTGGCAGACCAGACAATAGGGTCAGGCTTTTATGTATCATCCTGTCGGATTGGCGCTAGGACCCTTCTTGTCATGCTAGTAATTCCTGGTACCAACAATACGACAAAGACCTAAATGTATGGCCGTACTGTCAAAATGGCTCTGGTATTACTATGAATTAATAAACATGTACCTCGCTAAATCTCTCTGGCTGCCATCATGTGACATTTATTATTATGGTATTTCTGTTCTGGGGATGAACGATCAGTGTTTCAGCCATGGTCAAATCTGCTGGCTGGCTGTGTAGGTCGACGATAACAGTAATGGACGTAAGTGCAGTGGGACTTTCTTTACTGTCACGAATAATTGATATAGATATTCTCATTAACTTATTCATGTGTGAAATGAAGTGTTAGGGTATGGTCGGCAGTTAATATTGTTCACACACGCGGACATATGAACAGGAATTACCAATTACAAATGTTACACGTGGGATTAAAATGAGTGATTATTTGGGGGTTAATGCCACTTTGAACAGTATTTCAGTTACATCACGGCGTGTCAGCTTAGTGTGGGAGGAAAGCCGAAAGTGATGCAGGTCTGAGATGTCATATTAATGATGTTCTGTGTGTCCTATCAAAAATATTTTATAAAATATGAAACGGGCGAACGATGATCCGAACCCGCGATTAATTCACTGAATTGCGGCATGTTTGGACGCCCATATCACCTACAATAATACTTGAGTGAGTGAGTATAGTTTTTAGCAATATTCTAGCAATATCACGTCGGGAAAATCAGAAATGAATAATTTTGATGCTGCTTTCTACAAACATGAATATTTAACATAATGAGTCTATGGTATTGACTTGACAAGGAGTGAGTGAGTGAGTTAGGTTTAATGCCGCTTTTAACAGTATTCCAGTTATATCACGGCGTGTCAGCTTAATGTGGGAGAAAAACCCAAAGTGATGCAGGTCTCAAACGTTTACCACTTCGGTGACGAGCACGTGTATGGTGCTGACAAACCTAGAAACGTAATCGGGGCGAACTGGGATTCGAACCGACAATCATAGGTTCCTGGCGTGCCCAAGGGACGCAACTCTGCACAGCGAAATGCGGCGCCTTTGACTACCTGGCCACCCATGCCCCCGACTTTACAAGGAACATTACCGTTACAAAAGAATCTCTAACTAATAATTCTATAATTATAACTGGCAACAATCCCATCAGATCTTAGTGCTCGGCTACACAAATGTCCGCTGCAGGTCACGTCAGAACAACGTTTCGCGAACTTTGACCGACAAATGAAATAACTAACAAGAAGACGACATAAGCCAACCAGAAAGCATTTTTCCCGATCTTTACGGCACTAGTTTTAAAATAGAGACTTTCCTTCCGGGCTACGCTTTGAAAACTATCGATTCAAAATTTAAAACCAAACAAATAACATTCTGGAATGTCTAATAGGTGGCCGAGATGATATGACATTACTTCCCACGGGCTATGGAAAGTCTCTTCCCTATCAAATGTGTATTCCATTGAGATCAACGATGAGTTTGACGGAATGGCGACTCTCCTTCCGGACTATGCTTTGAAAACTATCGATTCAAAATTTAAAACCATAACAAAATAACATTCTGGAATGTCTAATAGGTGGCCGAGGTGATATGACATTACTTCCCACGGGCTATGGAAAGTCTCTTCCGTATCGAATGTGTATTTCATTGAGATCGACGACGTGTTTGACGGAAAACAGCCCGTAACTGTCGTTCGGAATACCTCGGGTTAACCTTCTCGAGGTTGCATGATTAGAAAACACATTAAGACTGACACTTTTCCAATCTGGTAATCTGATTGGTCTGATGAAAGGTTGTCCTGACGTGCCCCTTAATGGGACGTCCTCAGATCTTTGCGAGTAGCAAGCACTAAGGTCTGATTGTAAGAGATTGAACTGGACAGTACATTTTATCATTCCATTCAATTCAGTCGAATTTAATCTTGATCATAGAGGGCAAAAATACCATTCGACTAAAGTGCAGTAGGCATATGGTCCTATGATCTGAGACAATGCGTTGAGTTTTATACCGCTTTGTACATAAGGCTTGTTACACTACGGCGTGTCGGCTTGTTATTGGATGGAAACCCCAAATGACGCTTATTGACGGTTGCGTCTCTTGAGAAATCAAAAGCACATTTTGTTTGTTTGTTTGTTTGTTTATTTGTTTGTTTGTTTATTGTTTAACGCCGCTATCAGAAACTTTCCAGCTATATAACAGCGGTCTCTAAATAATCTTGTCTGCACCAAAAAAATTAATGATTGACACCATGAGCATCGATCTACGCAATTGGGATACGATGACATGTATCAAACAAGTCAGCGAGCCTGACCACCCGATCCCGTTAATCGCCTCTTACGACAAGCATGGGTTTTTGAAGATCATTTCTAACCCGGATTTTCGCGGATAGAGCAAATGTACGGGACTGACATTGGTCACAGTAAGCGAACATCTTGGTTTCTTTCCCGTTGTCAGCGGATCCTGATTCAACAAAGGGATGCAAGGCTTTAGATCGAATTGGGGCGACTTAGATCACTTTGCCACCGATGCTCTCGTCACAAATGAAGGAGAAATCAAACTTTATCATTCAATTTAATAACAATCATTGCAGCAATTTCAAAGTTATGAATAACAGTTTTTCAAGGGATCACACCTTGTTTGTTTCTCATTGTCGAGTGAACGCCTTCTCCATTGTTATAGTGAGTTCCTACTGTCATCAACGCCTGTGACACTATCCACTAGTGTTGACGTTTTCTATTTACTTTATTTCTACATCATCTCGAGGCAAGGGTGTTAACTGACTATAAAACTCCAGTTTCCAGTCGAACTAGGCTTTAATTTCGGAGTAATCTATTAGCTGACCTAACGAGTATGCATAATCCAATCAAAATCGCCGTGCAGATTTCGGTCGATTGCAGGATTTGCAAAGCATGTGTACCGTCAACTCGGCGTCGACAGAACCTTTTCATGTCTTCACACTTTCTAATTGGATACTTTTTAAATTTCAGAATAAAATTCTTGAAATATTTCATAATGATGTATTCGAGAAAAGATTAAAATAATTATTTTAGATATGCGATCATTGAACGAATGCTTTCAGCATTAAATTCGTATCGCTTTTAGCTAAATTGATTTCTCCCATACTCAAGACACCATGTGCAACAACATATTTTGTCATGACCATTCCAGGGTAGTGATTGGGGGCACATTCTTTCCTCCATAGTGTTTGTGTGACGCATTTGATGCTAAAACACAGTTGTAGAGAGGGCGGTAAGAAGGCCATTGCTCAACCAGTGTCATTCCCGTGCCAAACACAGCACCTCAGCTGTTCCCAAGAGAGAAAGACAGGAATGTTCTTCCGCAAGAACAAATGGTCAATTTGGAGATTCCAGTGGTGCGGGGCTTTCAGTAGGCAGTGTTTTGGAACGGAACTTCAGTACACAAATGGGCGATAGCTTGAATTTAAGCAAGAAACGTGAGCTGGTGGTTGTCTTTACTATTTGCTCATAAGTGGCTTCTTTTTTGTTACACAGAAGATGTATATGCAGTTCCAATTTTGGAAAGGGGGTTATCAAAATGCCAACGTTGTGGCACTGTCATCAGACTTCGAAGTAGTGGAAATGGACGTTCACAGAAACAGAGAGATTGTGTTGGAATCGTAGTTTCCCCCAAATTATTATCCTTGTTTTTGTTTTGTTTTTGTTTTTTGTTTGTTTTTTTTGTTTGTTTGTTGTTGTTGTTTTTGTTTGTTTGGTTTTTTTTGGGGGGGGGGCTTGGCTACCCCACCGTCCCCTTGTAGGTTAAATAAAAAAAACAGTATGCTGTATCACGTCAACATATGAAATGAAAAAAAACCTTCGAAAATTACCTGGTACTAGTTCCACTACCAATCGCTATCTGAGAACATTCTATAAGCTAACGCTTTAACCACTAGGCTACGCCAGCGCCCCTTGTTTAAATAAACTAGATCACCAAATTTCCAGTTCCTTCACGTCGACGTCGGTACAACTAAGACATAAAACCTCCAGGTGACGTAACTTTACTGTTTCATTTCTAGTGATTGTGCAACTATCTTGCCCTCGCTCATGCCTTGCCTCGTCGCGTTCCTTCCTTCAGGGACCTCCCACGTGCTCCAGTGGACAAGGCATCTGTCCAGAGAGCTGAAGGTCAAAGCTTCAATCACCGGCCGCATCGCACCAAGAGACGTTAGAAGCATTGAAGATTGAAGTCAATATACCTTACCACAAAGACGGGGATGTATCCCGACAAGTACAAGCTTTTACACACGCATGCACGCACGCACGCACTTGTCTGTGTAAGTGCAACAATCTTGAACGCGATATACTTATGCCAAGTTATAACGGTGTAAACAAGTTGAATGTTTCTTTCGACCTACTGTACAATGTGCACATGCTTTCCTTGCATCCTTGTTTTTTTAATTACTTCATTTAAATGACCACGTTTAAGCACATTCGATTAGTCTCATATAATGACATGTTAACACTGAATATTCAATGTGCAGTTTAACAGGGTTAATCTAGGAGTGCCTTTTTCAATATATCGCTTATAACTGTTTGAACTAGTTTCCAAAAACAAATGAATAATGATGTTTATCATATGCACGCACGCACGCACGCACATGCACACACACACACATACATATGGACCAGCACATATATCAATTGAACTTGAGTAATGGTCAGAGTGGAAATCATAATCACACTCTTATCAACGAAATACCCCCTTCAAGAAACAGACACCCCCACATGAGCTTGTGATATTGTAATCAGCATTGCTCATTGATTCAAAACCGAGATACAATAGAAATATCCTGATGCTGAACACCGGATATCAGGCAGTCATACAAGGTGATCTTCTTTGGCTTCATCAGTTTGATCCCACACTGATTGTGTGTTGATTGTCTGGTTTGTTTGTTGTTTAACGCCGCACTCAGCAATATTCCAGCTATATGACGGCGGTCTGTAAATACTGAGTTATCTAGTCTGGACTAGACAATCCAGTGATTGATATGATGAGCATCGATCCACGCAATTGCATCAACCAAGCCAGCGAGCCTGACCATCCCGTTAGTCGCCTCTTACGACAAGCATAGTCGCCTTTTACGGCAAGCATGGGTTTCTGAAGACCTATTCTACCCCGGATCTTCACGGGCGTTAATGGGTCCCAAAGCAACCTATGCTGGTCGTAAGGGGTGTCACTGTTGATCGTTGCTCATAATATCAATCCCTAAATTGTGTCCTAGAATCGATTATTAACATGTTTGAATCCTGCGGAGTGCGCTGTTAAACAGCAACAACAACAACAACAACAACAAACAAATAAACTATCACAGTTTAAGTTCAAGGAATAATGCCAGTTTGTGAATGACTCTTGTTAAATGACGCAGTTTTGTAGTATATCAAGACAATAATCGAACGTAAGCATGTCAAACTGACGGTTAACAACATGAACGAAGGCCCACAACGTCGGGGTGCGAAAACCAGATCAGACATTGTGGCCACATTGTTGGCTTTGTACATTGTACCCATGTGGAGAATCGAAACGAGCGAAATCTTTAACCACCAGGCTACACCACTGCTTCACTGAGGACATAGAAGATGTTTGCTGATAGTGAGCGAGTACTGCTTGACGCCCACCTCAGCTATTTTACACATATTCGCAGCGATTGCTAAAAATGAGAACTTCCCAATTTCACGACCAGTAACCCAATACCAAACAACAGCTGTCAATTCTTTTATCATCAAACCAAGAGAAACGCTGATATTGGAATCTTCATCTCGCTGAACAAAAATCTGATCTGACCATGACCATGCGAGTTCAGCCATTGAAATACCAAGGTGAACGCACTGGAGTCCAGCTTGATGTGGGCGTAAGATTGCCTTGGTATTTTTACATCATCACCAAGCTGATCACATCATCTCAACATCCTGGTACAATATTGCTCTCATTCGGTAAACACATCAACGTATTTTGTTTACAGCATAGACACGTAGCAAGCCGTGTGGTTACAGAGTCTGGTGTTAGATGAGGATAATTAAAACTATCGGCTCCTGTGTTATATAGGTATACTCACCGACAAAAGAAACGCTAATACTAAACATGTCGGTTAATAGATGAAGTATTACTCATATTCAAGAAATATTAGATTGGTTCGATGCCAAAACGAACATACTGGGATGTTGTATGAACCGACGCTCGTGAACACATGTGACGTCATAGATCCATGACTCGAGATGCACGATTTGTGCCAGAAACCTACGATCGTGGCATCGAATCCTATATTCGTCTTGATAATGTTGGTTCTTTTTACGCAGGCATCATACCTTGGTTCAACCAAACTGGTGGTAACATCTGAGACCTGCATCACTTCGAACTTTACCCCCACATTTAGTTGATACTCTGAGATATAACTGGAATACTGTTCAAAGCTGCGTTAAACCCAACCCTTATCTAGCTGTACGTTGCCTTTAGAAGTTGGTGTGATGAACAAGGGAGATAGTTCTATTGATATACAAACCCAACCCTTATCTAGCTGTACGTTGCCTTTAGAAGTTGGTGTGATGAACAAGGGTGATAGTTCTATTGATATACAAACCCAACCCTTATCTAGCTGTACGTTGCCTTTAGAAGTTGGTGTGATGAACAAGGGTGATAGTTCTATTGATATACAAACCCAACCCTTATCTAGCTGTACGTTGCCTTTAGAAGTTGGTGTGATGAACAAGGGTGATAGTTCTATTGATATACAAACCCAACCCTTATCTAGCTGTACGTTGCCTTTAGAAGTTGGTGTGATGAACAAGGGAGATAGTTCTATTGATATACAAACCCAACCCTTATCTAGCTGTACGTTGACTTTAGAAGTTGGTGTGATGAACAAGGGTGATAGTTTTATTGATATACAACTTCTTTTTTACAACAGAAAGCGATATTTCGGTGTAGATACCATCACGGAAGCTCGATTTTTTTTTAAATAATGTAGATACATTTTATGAAGCTCCTTGTGTATTGCGGTGTACATCCTTTGAGTGTCAGCCAGTGAACCATTTCAAACAATGCAATTGCATCAAATCTCCCAGGACGATGCTTGCCGTGAGAGGAGACTAACGGGATCGGGTGGTCAGACTTGCTGACTTGGTTGATGCATGTCATCGTATCAAAATTGCTTGGATCGATGCTCATGGTGTCAATTATTGGCTTATCTGGTCCAGACGCGATTATTCACAGACCGCCTACATCATCGCTGGAATATTGCTGAGTGCGGCGTTAAACCACAAACAAACAAACATAAGATTTCCCTGAATCCCCTGAATCCCCTTCCAGATTTCGCCGACTCAGTTCACACGTTGCAATGCTTTTAAAGTGATAAAAAATGACATTTAGTGCAGTGTAAGGAATTCGATATTTGAGCTACTTCTCTCTAATTTCCACTTTTTAAACCTTATTGCGAAGAATTCGGTTGCATTAATATTGCATGTTTGTCAAACTGAAGTTCAGGGTCGTCAATATCTTGGTCAAGGATAACAAGCAGTATGTAACCAGCAAAATAGCTTGTCGATGTCAGTGATCTGCATGCTCATTACTGCCGCACGCATGTCTTTAGCAGCGCTCACTTCACGAGCTAGTGAGACTCGCAGACTTTATCACGCTGGCGATATGACGCTCACTAATCAATTGCATTAGCAAAGTCTGGTCTCAGTCACGATCAGTCATCGTTTCACTTCAGCATGTGATTCATGCATCATCTACGGAATCCAGTTAGTGCCACTTCTGAATTTCAGATTTTCGTGCTCACCGTTCGTAAGGTTCCACGAGATGCAATACATGGTGGCACGTGGTCATGTGCACAGCGCACAGGTTACATGTCAGATGAAGTTAAGCAACGTCGGTCTCGGAGAGAAGTTGGATTGGTGACCATGTCAAGCAGCTTGACTCCTGAGAGTTTCTAGGGCTTCGGTCCTGCCCCACACTGAAGCGGTGATGTGGTGTCTCCTTAGGCAAGTAACTTTGTTCGAAATGGTGCCATTGTTTCACCCAGCAGTGAGTGGGTACCCGGTAGGATGAGATGGTAATGTGGCTGTTAATCTTCTAGCGCCTCACAAGCAGCTTGGGTTGAACACTCCTCAGGGAGCTGAGAATGATAATCGAGTGCTGATCAATTGTCCGGGGTTATTATAGTGCAGCGCTTTGAGCATCCACTTATTATTCATTATGAATCTGATTATTTTACGTCATAATTAGCAGATGCATATGCTATTAAAGACGTAATCAAGTCGTAACTAAGATATTGCGATGGGTTTGACTAGGAACGTTTGACAAGATACATTTACTGTGGAAAGACGTGATCCAGACGGAAGTTGTGTTTGTTTGTTGTTTAAAGAAACAATCAGCAATATTCCAGCTATATGACGGCGGTCTCTAAATAATTGAGTCTGGACCAAACAATCAAGTGATTGATATGAGCATCGCTCCAAATATTTGGGATTCGATGACATGCATCAACCACCCTATCCCGTTAGTCGCCTCTTACGACAAGCATAGTCGCCTGTTACGGCAACCATGGGTTATCTGAAGACCTGTTCTCGATGCGGTAATGTGGCATATGTAACACTTGTAAATATTCATTTCATTATTCTTCGGGGACTACAATTGTGTGTCTACTATTCTGTGTTATATGAAGTCCGTTGAAGGTTAACGGCGAACCATGGACCCCCGTACATCCACAGTTGCTATGGTGACGTATATTTGTATATATGTACATGGTAGGATTGTTTTGTGGTCTGACAACCATAAAGTGTAAATACAAATAGTTGACTTAATGTCCAGAACATATCCTGCCATGATGGTTTTATTCTGTTGTGTTGGAGGTCAATGTGGTGCTGCATCGCTCACTGGAACGCATTAAGCCTAAAATGCCAGAATTAATTGAATAAATACGTACATATAAAAGTGCTATTCTGTATGGTAGCCGGGAGGGGACATCGCCTTCTCGTCTTCAGTTACGGTCGCGAGAAAGCGATAAAGCAATAACATGAGACGAGAAATCGATATCCATGCTTTCTTGCTGTCGCCTTCTTGTCTCGTGCTATCGCTTTCTCGTCTCGTGTTATCGCTTACTCATCTCGTTCTCTCCCTTTCTCGTCTCGTGCTATCGCTTTCTCGTCTCGTTTTATCGCTTACTCATGTCGTTCTCTCCCTTTCTCGTCTCGTGTTCTCGCTTTCTCATCTCGTGTTATCGCTTACTCATCTCGTTCTCTCCCTTTCTCGTCTCGTGCTATCGCTTTCTCGTCTCGTGTTATCGCTTACTCATCTCGTTCTCTCCCTTTCTCGTCTCGTGCTATCGCTTTCTCGTCTCGTTTTATCGCTTACTCATGTCGTTCTCTCCCTTTCTCGTCTCGTGTTGTCGCTTTCTCATCTCGTGTTATCGCTTACTCATCTCGTTCTCTCCCTTTCTCGTCTCGTGCTATCGCTTTCTCGTCTCGTGTTATCGCTTACTCATCTCGTTCTCTCCCTTTCTCGCCTCGTGCTGTCGCTTTCTCGTCTCGTGTTATCGCTTACTCATCTCGTGTTGTCGCTTTCTCGTCTCGTGCTATCGCTTTCTCGTCTCGTGCTATCGCTTTCTCGCCTCCCTCTATCGCTTTCTCGTCTCGTGCTATCGCTTTCTCATCTCGTGTTATCGCTTTCTCGTCTCGGGTTATTGCTTTCTCGCTTTCTCGCGACCATAATTGCAGGCGTTAAAGCGATGTCCCCTCTCGGCCACCATAATTATACCAAAAAGAGGGCATTAGTATAAATACGTATACATTTTTCGCTTACTGTATATTAACGAACCTTTGTCATTTATACTATTGCAATAATGATCTCAAAACGTTAAAAAAACACAAAAAAACAACATTTCCACATGGACGCATTGATACTTCGTCTAAACCGGCATGTGAATACTCCGGTATTCACAATAAACCAGCATTATTATTCGCTGGTTAAAACATCATGATGTAAACTCTGAGTGTTCCGGTATCTCTTACGGATAACGACACTGTGTATATTGTAGTAACCGCATCTGTGCATTTTGTGTCCTGTAATTGTAGATATAATTATTTAAATATGCCTACCGACAATGACTGAAAATAGTACTATTCTATAAATATTAGCTTCCGCGGTGATGCGGCCATCAAACCGGCTGTTTCAATTAGAGGGGGTTTATTGTGATTTAATAGCCTCTGATTGACCAATCAGAATCGAGTAAATTTCAAATTCATGGTAGAATGTAAAATACCTTATGTTTGCGTGATCGTATATATTTATGTTATTGTTGTGCCTAATCAAAAAAGAGCAATCGTGCAATCAAAAAGAAATCAAATTAGACATATTTCATGGGCTCTATTATTGTTTTCGGCTCCGGTCCTTCAAATCCGTCAACAGAAAAATCAAAGCGGGTAGAATCAGTGCAAGGAGGATTCAGAAGGGAGTGAGTATAATATTTACTTAGACATCATGGGTTTTGAGATCTAATGGAACACGGTTTGATTGACGTGGTACGGAAGTTATATGAGGGCACTCTTGCTCTCAACCAGCTGGAGATTCCAATCACTGAACAGAAAGATGAAGCATTGAAAACATTATTGCAAAAATACACATCCACAGTGTCATTAGAATTATAATAATTTCACACAGGAAATGACAAAAACATGATATTCTATTATTGCCCGGCTTTGATAAGATGAATTAGAAATTGATAACACTCAAATGTATTAATGTTGTAAAAAATCAAACACCATCAATCATTGATGGTCATCTTGCCTTAATCATCGTCTTTCAAAATTTATAAATGGTTTCATGAAATAAACAAATTGTAATCTAACTCTCATTCCCATGTGGATTTATGAACGCAATATCCAATTTCATGTCAATATTTTTGGATAAATCGTGATTGATTTACGATGACATGCATTTGTCTAAAAAAAGTAATGGGAAATCTGTTATGAGTCTTAATTATGCTCTTTTTTTCTATTACTTGATTTCATAACACATTCGTCATGGAATCAAAACAATAACGACAATGTGTTATGTTGATGCAGTGTGTGTATGTGTGTGTGTGTGTGTGTGTGTGTGTGTGTGTGTGTGTGTGTGTGTGTGTGTGTGTGTGTTTTCGTAGCTTTATAGTGAAAACATCTTGAACGCGACGTTGAACCCAATTCACCACACACACGCACGCACGCACTCACGCACGCACGCATTCAATAATCTTGAACGCGAATGTAACACCCTTTCACCTCACTCAACCTGGTTTCACTTAGGATATTTACATTGTATCAAATGCGGTTTTGTGCGATAAGATTCCGAATATAATATGAAAATAACGTATTCATGTTGAAGGTGCATATATAAATATATCACCACAATATTGTTCTAAATTTTAAAGAGTATACTATCATATTTCTGCAAATGATCAAATTTGAATTCGCTAAAAGAAAACAAGTAAGAAATACGGTAACCATTCATTCGTATCAAATGTCAACATTTTTAATAATATACTCGTTTTAATAAGAAAATGTGTGTGTATTACCAAGCGTAGTAACCTTAATTTGGTAGTATATAATACGTATCTGTATCGTGCAGGAATCGTCCTAAGAAAAGCTATGATTAACCTGTATTTGTAGTTGGTGAGTATTGTTGACGTCGCCATGGAAATACGTATAGTAAATCGTATAGAAAACTTAATATATTTACTCGTATAGTAAATTAAAAACGTCATGGCTAGTCAAAACACACACGCACGCACGCACGCACGCACGCACGCACGCATGCACGCACGCACGCACGCACACACACACGCGCGCACAAACACACACACACACGTGCATGCCTGTTGCCATGTAAGTGAAATAATGTATAATGATGTTAAACCCCATTGAACCTCGCATATATCAGACCACCAGAGGTTTCCCCCTTATCTCCACACTATCTGCTGAACCTGTTACGAAGTAAGGATTTGTAACAATCATGAAATGAAAGCAACGGAATTTACGTCGTTGGTGCTGCAATTACCTAATACGTCATACTGCAATAGCACTATTGTGAAAACGTAACCGTTTTATTAACTATTGAAATTACTATTCAATTATGGGACCTTAAGCTTGCACTCAATCATAACTATTGGTTATTTTGAGGGCTGAAACAATTAATAGTTAGTTGTAAGTAAGTGAAGGGAAATCTAAAACAGAATCACCTGAAACAAATTTGAACATTTCAACCCATAGCTAACGGTCAAGCCATCGACCAATCGGTGATCAGGACATCAGATCTTCTAAAGTGTTATCTCCAGTGAGAGACAGTTTTGGAAAATACAATAAGTTTTCTGTATGGAACACGAACAGATCGCTGAACTTCCTTAGTTTATTAATGCATGTCACCCCTGAACCGTTATAGTTAATGTCAAATTTTCTATGCACTAACGATCAGCCATGACTATTTTAGTATCTTTCTCAAGCAAATACCCAAAATACTCACTTGCTTCATACGGGAACTTGCCTCTGTACGAAACGTCGCATGGAGAACAAGGAAGACGCCATTCTTTAGAAGGCATTTAGAAGTTATACAGATAAGGAAGAGAATTTATGGATGTCAACTGAAGAAAGAGCAAGTACATACTCCGAAACGTTGTGTTCCTCATAATAAAGTTGGCAACCATACATTCTCATCCTAAAGAAGATGGATGCAGTTCATACATCAATTCTATTGTCTACAATGATACTATTGTGAACAGCTTCTTAACTGCCACTAAAGTATTTACACGAATATCACGTATTGATCAGAACCGTTAATCCGGAATATTTTCTTTCCAAACAGAACTAATTGTCCGGATTAATAAAGTTGTATGGACATTAATTCGTCGAATCTGAATCATTTACTAAATACATATGCATAAATTATATATATTTATAGTTTATGTTCGGAGGTTCCTGGTGCTAACATCTATGCCACAAAACTTCACGCTGCCTCAAGAAATGGGACGCTCGTAACAAAATTGTCTCAGACTGTTTAAAGGAAATCCGTTAGGTAATGTCAGGCTGATGGGAACTTATCTCTTGGTAACGATCTGAACTTGACAGAAAATCAAATCAGTACAAAAAGAAATTAGGTTTCGGGTCAGTGTGTTTCAGGGTCGTGTATATTTATCAACATATCCACGAAGCAACCAAGAGAAGGTTAATGGCTCAGGCGTCAATATTTGAAGGTTAAATCAGATAATATTTCATTTGGGTTCTTGTACATTGTGTCCATTGGATTGAATAACGAATTGGAGCATTTTCGGTCAGTCCTGTAAAATTAAAGTACAGATCGATGGATTGCTTTGTGTTGGAGTTAACATAACAAAGAAGGAAATGCCATCTTGTGATGACATTTATGCTTATTGATTTTTTTGCCTTAACATTAAACGTTTATTAATATTCATTTGACCTTATATTCACGGTTAAATGTAGACGAAAGCAAAGTCTCAAAAACGTGATTGAATAAGGTATTTCCCGTAGCAGCGTACTATATTTGATCTTCATGGTATACTTTATTAGGACCGGCACATATTTCTTATACCATGTGGGCGGTCGTGTAGCCTAGTGGTTAAAGCGTTCGCTCGTCACGCCGAAGACCCGGGTTCGATTCCCGACATGGGTACACTGTTTGAAGCCCATTTCTGGCGCCCCCCGCCGTGATATTGCTGGAATATTGCTAAAAGCAATTGTCTAGTCCAGGCTCGATTATATACAGAATATATAGACGGAATATTGCTGAGTGCGGCGTTAAACAACAAACAAATAACATGTGTCCGAATACATGTTACTGCTGAACGAAAGATCGATGATAAAACAACGCAAACTCCTTAGGATATTTATGTTCGCATTTCTATGACAATGATGAAATAAAAAACAATTTTAAAAATGGACGCATTTAATTATTAATTAGGCAGTTTCAGATATAACACCAGGTCTGCGAATCCTGATCGCCCATTCTGTTCTTCTTGTAGCACCTTTCTTCAGTCAAGTTGTCAAATGATCTTGTCTTTCAAATAATATACGACATAGGAAACCAGCAGCATGCACTGACATAAACAGTTGACATAAACCAGCATCAACCCAACCAGCACAACACCCACCTAAAACTTAATCACCACCCCACAGTCACCCTCATCACTTCGGACTTTCCTCTCACATTAAGCTGACACGCCGTGATATAACTTGAACATTGTTAAAAGCGGCGTTAAACACAACTCACTCACTCACTCACTCACTCACTCACTCACTCACTCACAGTCACCTTCATCGCCACCACACAGTTCTCACCATCGAACCACAACCACCACACTCATAGTCATCACCACCACACTCATACTCACCACCATCACTACCATAGCCACCACCATCGCACAGCTACCACCACACAGTTCTCACCATCGAAACACAACCACCACACTCATAGTCACCACCACCACAACCATAGCCACCATAGCCACCATCACACAACTACCACCACACAGTTCTCACCATCGAAACACAACCGCCACACTCATAGTCACCACCACCACAACCATAGCCACCATAGCCACCATCACACAGCTACCACCACACAGTTCTCACCATCGAAACACAACCACCACACTCATAGTCACCACCATCACTACCATAGCCACCACCATCGCACAGCTACCACCACACAGTTCTCACCACCGAAACACAACCACCACACTCATAGTCACCACCACCACACTCATACTCACCACCATCACTACCATAGCCACAACCATCGCACAGCTACCACCACACAGTTCTCACCATCGAAACACAACCACCACACTCATAGTCACCACCACCACAACCATAGTCACCATAGCCACCATCACGCCACAACCACCACACAGTTCTCACCATCGAAACACAACCACCACACTCATAGTCACCACCACCACAACCATAGCCACCATAGCCACCATCACACAACTACCACCACACAGTTCTCACCATCGAAATACAACCACCACACTCATAGTCACCACCACCACAACCATAGCCACCACCACCACCATCATACAGCTACCACCACACAGTTCTCACCATCGAAACAAAACCACCACACTCATAGTCACCGTCCCCAACATCACCAACACCATCACACAACTACCATCCTACTCATAGTCACCGTCCCCAACATCACCCAGATTCCCCACCATCACGCCACAACCACCACACTCATAGTCACCGTCCCCTACATCACCCAGATTCCCCACCATCACGCCACAACCACCACACTCATAGTCACCGTCCCCTACATCACCCAGATTCCCCACCATCACGCCACAACCACCACACGCATAGTCACCGTCCCCTACATCACCCAGATTCCCCACCATCACGCCACAACCACCACACTCATAGTCACCGTCCCCTACATCACCCAGATTCCCCACCATCACGCCACAACCACCACACTCATAGTCACCGTCCCCTACATCACCCAGATTCCCCACCTTCACGCCACAACCACCACACTCATAGTCACCGTCCCCTACATCACCCAGATTCCCCACCATCACGCCACAACCACCACACTCATAGTCACCGTCCCGAAGAGCACCCCAGATTCCCCACCATCACACCACAGCCACGACAACCACAGTCACCTCCACCTCCATCACACAACTACCATCACAACCATAGTCAACACCACCAACACCAACACCATCACACAACTACCACCACAACCATAGCCACAACCACAAACACCATCACACAACTACCACCACAATCATAGTCACCACACCAACACCAACACAAAACTACTACCACAACCATAGTCACCACCACCAACAACACCATCACACAACTACTACCACAACCATAGTCACCACCACCAACAACACCATCACACAACTACTACCACAACCATAGTCACCACCACCAACAACACCAACACACAACTACCACCATAATCATAGTCACCACCACCAATAACACCAACACACAACTACCACCATAATCATAGTCACCACCACCAACAACACCAACACACAACTACCACCATAATCATAGTCACCACCACCAACAACACCAACACACAACTACCACCATAATCATAGTCACCACCACCAATAACACCAACACACAACTACCACCATAATCATAGTCACCACCACCAACAACACCAACACCATCACATAACTACTACCACAACCATAGTCACCACCAACAACAACACCAACACCATCACACAACTACCACCACAACCATAGCCACAAGCACCAACAACACCATCACACAACAACCACCACAACCATAGCCACAACCACCATCACACAACTACCACCACAACCATACTCAACACCAACACCATCACACAGCTGCCACCACAACCACAGTTACCACCACCAACACCAACACCGCCATCACACAACTACCACCACCATCATAGTCACCACCACCAACACAGCCACACTATCCTCACCATCACACAACTACCATCATAATCATGGTCATGATCTCAACCACCCCCAACAACACCACTCTGTCCCTTCCATCACATACCTTTCACCATAAGCCTAGTAGTCACAATCGCCACCAACACCAACAGCTCTAGTCAGTTCCCTACATCACACAACTACCCCATCACCAAGCTCCTACACCAGCCTTCAGCCTACAGTTTCTGCAATATTTATCAATTTACATTCATTTCTCATTTATAACACCATGCATTGTAAAACTGTAATTTGCGAAGCATAATCGTTCATTTAATTTTCCACCGCAAGCCGTCTAAACTCTCCCATAATTTGCTGGACAGGAGACACGATTCAGTTATTAGATAAAACATTTTGTCGAACATTGCATGCTTTATGTCATTTCCTGAGGTGATGAATTACATGAAACCATCTACTTCCCTTCTAGAAACCTTCACTTCATGATCGAATATTGAGTGCGTTGCATCCGTTATGGTCTCATCACAGTTCCTAAAACGCTCTTTAAAAGTAACGTTACCATTATAAACAACCTTGAAACCATCCTTGGCATTATGAATAATTGAAAGTCTGTGAGGTTAAACTACACCATTAGTTATTCTGACATCAATACATGGAATTGTCACAGCACACACTAGCTTGTCGGTACACCTATTACCCTAGTGAGGATGAAAGGCTTAGTGCCTCGGTGGATAATGTACTCCGAAGTCAGTTTGCATTGTGGAAGAAATGAAGTGCTCAATAAATAGTGTGGCGTAACATTTCATTTAGCTTGTCCCACTGACACAAATAGTCGCCATTGATTTTCTGATATGTTTTTATGGGACATAACAGCGTTTCAGGTTGGAGCACATGATCATTCTATCTGCAGGATAGTGTTTGGTATCTGGGGAACGCTGCCACCGCTGTTGATGCAATCAGCGAAACAATGATAGGATCTTGTTCGATTGGGTTAAAGTGTTTCAGTGTGAAGCATTTGAAATGTGTAGACAAGGATACATTGATTTTGTCGCATACTGAATATGTCACAGCCAATTCCAACACGATATATTCTTGAAAAAGTCGATATATGTCATGAATAGTCTATATAATTTGACGTAAACTAAATTGCCAGTCAAACGAAAATATAACCCATGGTGGTTAAACATTAAGCAAACAAGACATGGTTAGTCGATGGCGATGTATTTGAGAGATGTATCATAATTGTGTGTTTCGGTGACTGTTTTCAGCTCAGTATCGTTTGTAATATTCTGGTCAAATCTAATTTTCAAGTGTATACTTTTTTATATTTTGCCCTACAGTTTATCATGCATGTGTATGTCAATGTTAAAGTGAGTGAGTTTGGTTTAACGCCGCTTTTATCTACATTATCACGGCGTGTCAGCTTAATGTGAGAGGAAAGCCCGAAGTAATGGAGGTCTAAGACGTTTACCACTTCGGTGATACCCACAAGCACGGGTATGGTGCTGACAAACCTAGAAACATAATCAGGGCGAACCGTTGTAGCCATTTAGAGTAAATTATGGTTGAAATTGTATAGGAGATATCTCTACATGTGTATATGCAGCGAATGTGTATTATACCGAGAACATTTGAAACATCTCTATGAAATCGAGTATTGTATGAGCCAAAGTTGGGCAATGAATCATGCAGATGGCTGTGTTGTAATACTTTCCACAGCTGAGATGACAGGTCTGGTTTGTTAAGGGCATAAAGGTGTTTCAATTTACTACATTGAGTTGATGTTCACGTACCTGAAATAATCAAGCCTTTTTAATACATCATTTACGGTACACATATATATCTCAATAAAGTTCATATATACATATTGATATGATTATTTATCATACAATGGGTAGGTTTTTCGGCAGGATAAAGCCAACGGATAAAAACAGTAGCCGTTAGGGTCATGTGCGGATAGAGATGCTAATATCAAAGGTCAAGTAGGAACTACTTTCAGTGTTTCAGTCGCCCTTGTCATTCGGCGATCGAGTCAGAATTAACCATCGGGAATCTGGAGAAACTACTAGGGATAATTGGTATCAGTATCAAAAGAACTGTCTAATATGCTGAAGATATGTGTCTAACTGTGACGTAGCTGAGGGATTTTACAAGTTTTGGCAACTTTGGAGATATAAATTGCGAAACAATTTTGCATGGGCATTAGGCCTAGCCAAGCGGGATCAGTAGCCATATCTGTTCCTGTAGACCTCTGCGTCTTGGAACCTTTTCCACAAATTAAAATAGTTGGATTTGGCCGAAATATGTTCGAATTGTTACCTATTTCTTTTTTTCGCTCTGTGTACTTCTGACTGCACTTCTTAACGTTATGACAGGACGGGCCGACTGTTCAACTTCTAACCGTGGCCTTGACGTCTCATAGACTAGGATTAGAGTAGCTTCCCTTTGACAAAGGGCAGTTACTCTAGCGGACAGATCGATGGATTGCCGCGAAAGGCAAGTGAAAACAAGTAAAGTAGGCAATTGTTGTTTTGCGTATATGTTGTTTCGCCACTGTAAAAGAAACATGTTTCATTTGGAACTATATTGGCTGCTGTCACTGTCCGACTGACAAATCACTAACCCTGGGACGTAATATATATATATATATATATATATATATATATATATATATATATATATATATATATATATATATAATAAAATAATAAAGTCCACGTTAGTCCATCATCTTCTTTATATCAGTTTTATACATAGTACTTTCGCTGTCTCATGACAGCTCTTCATTGTAACTGACAATGACATATAATGACGTCATACTTATGATGACGTCATAAATTACAACTGTGACAGTATAAGTATGACGTCATTATATGTCGTTGTCAGTTACAATGAAGAGCTGTCATGAGACAGCGAAAGAACTATGTATAAAACTGATATAAAGAAGATGATGGACTAACGTGGACTTTATTATTTTATTATATATTACATGTACACCGAGTGAACATTTACCTCATTTTTGTATATATATATATATATATATATATATATATATATATATATATATATATATATATATATATATTTATATATATTAATGCACATATTAATGGATAACTTGCAATGTTTCAGCAATGGTTGTGTGAGATGGAAAGCGATTTTCAAGTACAGAATTAAAGAATGACATTATATGATAAAGAGGTTATCACGCTTGTGCGTTTTGGGATGGTAAATATCCTGTATTAGGAATAAACACTCAGCATTTAGCTCGCCAAGGCTCGCTCAATAAATGTTGATTCCTAATACAGGATATTTACCATCCCCAAACACACTCGCGTGACAACTTCTATTTATTTGAAAACAACATTGACACTTTTGTGGACAACTTATTGTATCTGATTGTGCATATGTTGACATCATGAACAACAGGCAGCAAATAAACAGAAAAAAACATCTGTAAAGAAAATAAATTGTTTGATTTGTAAAATAGCTTTGATGAAGACCTAACTCGTTATAAAGTAACCTTCGTGTACCAATATGACATGTGGAAAAAGTAATTAACCATCCAAGTACGTGGATTTATCGATCACCTGTCTCGAGAGAATAGATGGTGAGACTCCGAGCCTTTATTGAAGGACATACACCATTCATTCTAGAGGGACAGAAAATCCATAAAAAGAAAACAAACAAAATTTACTTTTGTCCTCGATATGCGTGTAGGTGAATCTGCATGGTTATCAGACTCTTTCTTTAAAACGTTATAACGGGACTGTAAACAGACACTATCAGGAGAACGTCAACAAAGTATTTAAGAAAAAACCGGTACTTATCATGAAGTGTCTTTCTTTCTTTATCCTATGACAACATTTACGATTTCTCGACTGTGTATAGTTACACGAACTTTCAAATAGCTAAGAATTTATAGTTAAATTATCCTCATATTAGTTCCGCTTTAACCATTTCCTGTGTTCACAGTTCTATTTTATTTTGATTCCAACTCATAATATTCCGGGTTAGAATTAGACCACATAGAACTGCTGCTTGACGTAGGAGGCGAGAAGTTTGCAATTGGATAGGGTCTTCAGGAAGTACTCATTATATCAATCATTCGTATGTCTGGTACACATTACATTAAGGAAATACAACATGCCGTCACAGATAATTCGTAATTATTAAGATTTACTCTTGTACAGGCGTGTAGGTACATCAGTTGCCTTGAAAGCATAAAGTATTTTCGTAAAACAGCGGGAAAGCATTTAAAAGAACAAATGTTTCAGATTAGAAAGGTAAATCAGTCATCTCCAGGTGCTTCTCGAGAGGATGTCTCCTTGACAAGTTCTTCTCGAATTTGTGCGACTACGGATTTCTTTTTCATATATGGCCTCAAAATGTGACCGGATTCTTCGTTGTACTTTCTGTATATGGCCTTCTCTGGTTTTGACAGACAGCATATCTCTCTCCGTTGTCGTATACAATCCCTTGTGAATTGTTTGTACATCTCGTTGGTGACTGTGTCGTCGGCAGAGTCAAGAAACAGACGGATGTCCAGCTCGAGTTCCTGCCACCCGGCGCCTGTCTTGTTGGCGAGCTCTTGCTTCTTCTCAAAGTTTTCTAGTAGGAACATGCTACCAACTTTGAAGGTGCAGGTCGCTACAGTGATTACTCCGATGATGATCTTAGATATTGCAGGGAGCAGTCCGTCTCCCACGGGAATGTACTGGGACAGATTCGCTGTAGCTACGCCCATAAGTAGGCTAGCTACAATGAGCGCCCAGAACGACAAGTTAGCGTACTTGTCTGACTGTTCGTACATCATATAAGACCCTATCATGCTGCGAATTCTTAGTTCGGATAACAAGACTTCACATTCTTCAATGACCTTGCTTTTTGCTTCAGTTAGAGGCTGAGGCTGGGCTTGAGGTTGGGGCTGAGGCTGAGATTTATGTTCCTCTTGATGCTGAAGTTCAAATTGAGTTTGAGGCTCGTGTTGAGGCTGGGTTTGAGAATGAGGTTGAGGCTCGTGTTGAGCCTGGGGTTGAGGCTGGGTTTCCGTTTGGGGTTGAGGCTGGGCTTGTGGTTGAGGTTGAAACTCGAGTTGAAGCTGGGTTTGAGGTTGAGGTTGAGGTTGAGCATAAGCTTGAGGCTGGGGTTGCGGTTGAGGTTCAGGTTGAAATTCGAGTTGAGGCTTGGTTTGACGCTGAGGTTGAGCCTGAGCATGAGGCTGGGGTTGCGGTTGAGATTGGGGCTTGGGTTGAGGTTTAAGCTCGTGTTGAGGCTGGGGTTCAGATTGAGGTTGAGGCTCGTGTTGAGCCTGTACTTGGGGCTGTGGTTGAGGTTGAGTTTCAGGCTGGGATTGAGGTTGAGGGTGCGTCTCGTCTGTCTCTTGAGGTTGACTTCTGGTTGTTGACATTTTGTTGGTGATAGTAAGTCACTGAAAAAATGGAAGATATTTAGAATATCAAAATTACGTGTCATTCAACTAACCTCCCCAATTTATTGTATCTTCAACATTGTATTCATGTTCTGTATTCGTATCCATCTCCTGCACTTAAAGAGGACCACAATTCTAAATATCGATTTTGTAATGTGTAATGTGTATGTGCTACGTGTATACCTAAGACATCGTCTCTGCGTAATTACAGCAATAGTTAACTTCTATATTGATATGCACAATGCAATTTAAGTTCACAATAACCTTAGGGGCGGTCGGGTAGCCTAGTGGTTAAAGCGTTCGCTCGTCACGCCGAAGACCCGGGTTCGATTCCCGATAAGGGTACAATGTGTGAAGCCCATATCTGGTGTCCCCCGCCGTGATATTGCTAGAATATTGCTAAAAGCGGCGTAAAGCCATACTCACTCACACACTCACAATAACCTTAAGTGAGTTCTCAGTCATGACCCTTTAAGGACGTTGCCTATCTATGCGTAAAACTTTTTATTTCCTGGGTATGCATTTTCAGGGTATTTATGTCAATGTGGTGAGGTGAGGTGAAATGGGGTTTAATGTCGCGTTCAAGATGATTTCACTTATAAAGTGACGTGCGTGCGTGCCTGCGTGCGTGTGTGTGTGTGTCTGCTTGTACTAGTCCGCTGTTTTAATATGAACATCCCACCCAGACACGAATCCGAGCCGACCAGTCCTTGTTTTAACCCCTTAATGCCGAGCACCTGGCAGGGTAACAAGAAGTATAATCTTTTAACGTCTTTTGATATGACGAGGCCGGGGATCGAACCACCGACCTTCCGCTCTACGATTAGGCCACGGAGGCGGTCATTATGGATGTCGATGTTTCGTTGAGTAACAGTAAACGCTATCAATCTAACTGTAGTTTGCATAACGTCATTTCCTCATTCGGGAGGAGATACCTAAGGCCAAGTCCTTTGGTATGCCATTACATCTTATCACAAATTAGCCCCGATTATGTTCAAGGCTTATTTGCATCATACCCCTGCTCGTGGGTTTCACATTAGTTGTAAACGTAGACGATGAGCATCCCTTCGGACTTTCCTCCCTCTGTAATTCTACACGCCGTGATACAACTGAAATACCGTTCAAACCGGCTTTAAACCAAACTCACTCACTCACTCAACCTTTCAAACACTGGCTTACCTGTCGTGGGTTTCGCTCTCAGACGGCTGAAGTAAGTCTTATTAAAAGCATAGGCGTTACAATCGTCTTAGCACTAAGGTCGCTTCATTGGGGGCAAACCTAGACTAGCCCATCTGCAGACAACTAGTGATATAGCATTGCCGACTGAGGAGTCACATTGCACAACGTTACTCACGTATAACTCCTGGCTGTCGCTCCGGTCTTGGATGTCCTGTCGTGTGCATGTAATGTACAGTTCTTCAGCTTGTTATATCAGTCACGTGGTAGACTACTACAAATATGAAGTACAGATATGACACCCATTAAGTTTATCAGTCGTATCAACCATTGACATTTGACTAATCTGTTTGTTTTCCTTCTGTAGGGCGTGTGTGTTTCCCTGTGTTATCCATTTTCCTTATAAAGGTTTCATATTTACATTAATGACCCGTAAGTCCTTGTTTAGTCTCTCTTACAGACTCTGATACAAATATATATACAGCTCATGCAAGTCTATAATGTTTGGCAAGTCTAGATTACTGCAGTATAAGAATCTGCATCAGTATCTGACAATGAAGACAGTCTCTGGGCTCCTTTTTATTATATTTTATTAAGATAATTGAACAACTGGCTTTTTCTGTACGATATATTTATTTCAGAGACTAGATGTAAGTCCTGTCCTTGTTATCAGGAGATATTTTTCCTTAGTCAATTATTTTCAAATGTTCTATATCATGATGCTTTCACGCTTATATGTTAATTTGTGTTGTCCTAATAACTGCGTGGAGATACTGAGGGTAGAATATTTACCCACCACCCGTTTTCTGTTGCAAGGACATAAATGGGGATGGATTTGTCACAATGGCTAGTGAGAATTACAACTGATCGCCAAGAATGACCAACACAGCTTTGACCTTTAAAATGACGTGCCGCTTACCTGATACTCATTTATCCAGAGATGTGTGTATGAATGTGCTATGTGTTTTCCGAAGCAGAGGTTAAGGTCCCCAGCACCCATGCTCGTCACCTCGTAGGATTTCCGTGGCAAATGTGAACCAAGTACTGCTTGATTGTCTCTGCGAAGGGTTTCCGTGGCAAAACAGGCCGCAGTACCGCATGCTTGTCTCCTTGTGAAAATAGGTTCCCAGTACCGCATTCTTGTCTCCTCGTGGGATTCCGTGCCCAAATAGGTCCCCATTACCGCATGCTTGTCTCCTCGTGGGATTCCGTGCCTAAATAGGTTTCCAGTACCGCATTCTTGTCTCCTCATAGGATTCCGTGCCTAAATAGGTTCCCAGTACCGCATGCTTGTCTACTCGTGAGATTCCGTGCCCAAATAGGTCCCCAGCACCGCATGCTTGTCTCCTCGTGGATTCCGTGCCTAAATAGATTTCCAGTACTGCATGCTTGTCTCTTGATTGGATTCCGTGCCTAAATAGGATCCCAGTACCGCATGCTTGTCTCCTAATGGGATTCGGTGCCTAAATAGGTTTCCAGTACCGCATGCTTGTCTCCTCGTGGGATTCGGTGCCTAAATAGGTTTCCAGTACCGCATTCTTGTCTCCTCGTGGGATTCCGTGCCTATATAGGTTCCCAGGACCGCATTCTTGTTATCTCGTGGGATTCCGTGCCTAAATAGGTTCCCAGTACCGCATGCTTGTCTCTTGATTGGATTCGTGCCTAAATATGTTCCTAGTACTGCATGCTTGTCTCCTCTTGGGATTCCGTGCCTAAAAGGGTTCCCAGTACCGCATGCTTGTCTCCTCTTGGGGTTCCGTGCCTAAATAGGTTCCCAGTACCGCAAGCTTGCATAAAGCACAACTCCTGTTGTTTCTCCCTATAAAACATTTGTAATTCGGAGTTATAATAACCAGACGTTTTCTAATATGAAGGCATATGTTTTGTTATATAACTAAATTTCAATCCCAAACAAATAACTTAACCTTCATAAAACTCAGGAGGTCTAAGCCTAATTGAACACCAGTACACCTAAAAGTTTCAAGGAAAATAAAAAGACTTCTGAGGTGAGATGGTGAGGTGAAATGGAGGTTAACGCTGCGTTCAAGATAAGTGCACGTATTTAGCGACGTGCATCCACGTGTATTTGTGACCCGGGGTAAAATTTAGCTACTCGTGCTTGCTGTAGATATGCAACTATACTTTTCGTAAGAGGCGACTAACGGGATCTGGTAGTCAGGCTCGCTGACTTAGTTGATGTATGTCATCGTATCCCAATTGTGTGGATTGATGCTCATGATGGATTATCCGGTCCAGACTCGATTATTTTTCCGACCGCCGGAATATTGCTGAGTGCGGCGTTAGACAACAATCAAACGAAACGTTGTTGTTGTTGTTGTTTGTTTTTGTGTGTGTGTGTGTGTGTTTTGTGTGTGTGTTTTGTGTGTGTGTGTGTGTGTGTGTGTGTGTGCGTGCGTGCGCGCGCGCGCGTGCGTGTGTGTGTGTGTGTGTGTGAATTTCATAGTGGTAGCCCACTGAGACGCAGTACACTCCGAGCCGTCCAGTCCTAGTTTTAACCCCTTAATGCCGAGCTCCAGGCAGGGTAACAAAAAGTACCACCTTTTGACGTCTTTTGGTTTGACCATCCGCTCTCCGGGCATTAACTCGACAATGCACTTACTGAAGCGAGGCACAATCTTCCCTTGGCAGCGTTGGCAACCATTATTGAGAGCATTAGTCCACTGTGCCAAATACGCGATACTGAGAGCTTTTTTGGACAATATAAAATATATTATGTGTAAAATTCATTATCTGCATCAAGTGTAGTGTATCTTCATTGTACCACACAATGGAAGGACGACATAAAACAACGGAAATGAAATATAAGCTGGAAAATATATCATATATACATAAGGTATTCGAGCTTGATTTGTTTTTCTGTCAAGTCGTGTCCCACGCCCGACAATGACCCCGGCTTTATTGGTGTTGACAATGCAGAACATATCGAAATACAACTTTACACATGCTAATACCATTCAACAGATTCATAATAGCGGATATTGCGAAACTTTTTTATGTTGTGTTGTGGCAACACCAACCAATTCAAACACCGTAGTTGTATATCTCACATGATGACATACCTTTCCGCACGTCTGTGTTTGTGCGTGCTTAGATAATGTACCTGTTTTTATGGGAGATCAAATGTCCGCACATTGTTTCCTTTAGGTGTTTGAACATGACCAGGAACATTCAATGGCTGTGGGTTCACAGTTGTGCATGCTTGTCTATCTCTGGAAGGCCATGGCTAAATATGTCCCCAGTACTGCATGCATGTCTACCTGTTGAAGCAAGTGGCAAAATATGTCACCAATAGTGCATGCTTGTCTCCCTGTCCGAGTCAGGAGCAAAATATGTCCCCAGTACTGCATGCTTGTTTCCCTGTCCGAGTCAGGAGCAAAATATGTCACCAGTACTGCATGCTTGTCTCCCTGTAGAAGTAAGTGGCAAAACATGTCCCCAGTACTGCAGGCTTGTCTCCCTGTATAAATAAATGGCAAAATATGTCCCCAGTACTGCATGCTCGTATCACTTTGGGAGGCCGTGGCAAATTATGTCCCAAGTAGTGCATGCTTGTAGAGTCATTTGTGGTTACGCGGACGTCATAGAAACCTGCGAAGATCCGGGGTAGAATAGGTCTTCAGCAACCTATGCTTGCCGTAAAAGGCGACTATGCTTGTCGCATGAGGCGACTAACGGGATCGGGTGGTCAGGCTCGCTGACTTGGTTGATGCATGTCATCTGGTCCAGACTCGATTATTTACAGACCGCTGTCATATAGCTGGAATATTGCTGAGTGCGGCGTTAAACAACAAACAAACAAACAAACAAGCAAACCATAGAACCTCAAGTGCCATATGCATCTTTGACACAATTTTAAGATACAAGACCATACAGTCTCACTCCAAAATGGCGAAAAATGTCTTTCCAATTCTTTGATATGAGACGGAGTTCTTTCACATAAAAGATTAGGCAACTCCCAAATTTACATGATGTGTATTCAACTGAGAAAAAAGGATTATCTTTGAAATAAATGAAATAGTATCTACATTTGGGAAACAAGGCGATGGAATATTGCTATTTAATTGATTTTATTTCCAAGCATATTAAATAACTACAAGTATACTAGTATTATAAAGCAAATAAATATTAAGATAAGCACTACGCACAAAATATATTCAATAATGCATGATGTTGTGTAGACAAATTGCAAAACTTATGTTCGATCCATTTCCATCTTATAAATGGTTAACCTTGAAGTGTGGAGTTCAGAATCAGAAAGCGACAGCAAGCTTTTTTCAGGACGTACATCAATAATAAATAACCAACACCATGTTTGCATACTAAATGAAAATACATAATCTATATGATCTATCTAAATGATCTAAATAACATTGTTGGTGGAATCAACGCTCACTTTAACAATGGTTGAATTATATTACATGTTTGAAAAGTAACATTAAACGTTATAAAGCATTTGTGATCGATACAACAATGAAAATGTCAGGTTTATAATAAAAGATAACTACATACATAAAAGCGACAAAACCATTTCCATATTCATAAGAAATCTTTGCATAGTCCAGTGTGTGATTCTGACTATATCATGAATATTGTTTTTATTGTTTTTACTTTTTTATGCCAATTGTGTGAGTGGCGGATGCTACCACTACAGCAGGATATGTTAACCCTTTTGAGCGAACACTGGGTGATTGAGTGTTATTTTATGCCACTGTTATCATTTTCCTGCATAAGAAAAAAGGATGACACCAGAATTGGTCTTTACATGTTGTACTTAGTTGATAATCGAACCTGGGCTTTCAGCTTTAACCACTCGACTACTAGGCTATCTATGTGACCCCGGCGTCTACCATTACGTCATCCAATAGAACGGTACATTGTTTCACTTACATTTTTAATGCAAATTATGTGAGTGGCGGATGATATCGGTAGAGCATGAAATGCTTACCTTTTTCACGAACACATGGTGTCATTGATTTTCAATGATTTATTCACATAATTTATTCGCCCCTATTTTGCCTTTTGTGCTCAAAGAAATCTGCGGATAATCGAGACTGATTATTCCCTCGCTTTGACTTTTATAGTTTATTAATCACTATGAAATTGTGCTGAGACTAGGTGAACATATTTTTCCCCACCGATTGCACTCGTCACAAATACATGCACATGCAAGTCAATTGTTTATCGGATAAACAAAACAATACATGGAACGTATGGTACAAGTCAATATAGTGAATTGCATCAGACATCCTTGTGGTCACTGATGCATCATGTTTTGAAATATCTTCCGACGTATGACGCTTAGAAAGAGAAAGAGCATGTTCTATTATACCTCAAAAAGGTGTGAAATGTAGACACCAAAGGCCGTAACTGATTGAATATTGCACGGCATAAAGGGAATGTTAAATATTGGAAAGTTGAAGCCACAAACCCACCCCCCACCCCTTACCCCCCACCCCCACCCCCACCCCCACCCCCCCCCACCCCCCACCCCCCCACCCCCCACAAAAATGTGGCACGTTAAATAGATAAATCAGTCATCTCCAGATTCTGCGGAGAAGGATTTCTCCTTTTCAAGTTCAGCTCGAGTACGTGCGAAGAAATCTCTCTTGTACTTATATCGCGCCACAATGGCACTGGGAAAATGTTCAGTGGATTTAGACATGTAGATGCTCAGACTCTTCTCTGCTATTGCCATACACTTTAACTTTGTCTGTTGTTCTATACAGTCCTTTGTGAATTTTTCGTACTTATCTCTGTTGTCTGTGTCCTCAGTAGTAGCAAGGAAGTGAAGGATGTTCAACTCTAATTCCTGCCATCCGGCGCCTGCCTTGTTGAAGAGCTTCTGCTTCTTCTCAAACTTCTTATGAAGAAGCATGCTGCCAGCTTTGAAGGTGCCGCTTGTGGCAGTGATAAATCCCATGGTTATCTTAGTTATATCAGTGATCCATCCGTCCCCTACAGGGATGTACTGGCATAAGCCTACTGCAACCACGCCCATTATTCCACTAGCTGCTATGAGCATCCAGTGCGCCCAGTAATCGTATGAGACTGCCTGGTAGTACATGATATCAGACCCTATCATGCTGCGAATTCTTATATCCATTAACAACTCTCTACATGCTTCAATGACTTGATCCTGGTGTACTGGTTGAGGCTGAGGCTGAGGCTGAGGCTGAGCATCAGCTGCCCTTTGAGCTTTACCTCTGGTGGTTGGCATTTCGTTGGAGATAGGAAGTCTCTGTAAAGGAAATTTAAAATATCAAATTTAATTGTAACTCCCCTCAACAACTTTCAACGTCAGTGAGAAAGTAAATCTTCATCTTTGCATTCAAGTACTGTGTTATGTATATATATCCCATTATTTCACTAAAATATAACTTTTTTTTACACTGTCTAAAGTTGTAAGATGTAATTTGTGCCTTGTGTTTACCTCTGTATAATGAAGGTAACTGCTTGATTGATATACAGTGAAACCTCATTAATCCAGAACCCCTTTATTCGGAAACCGCGGTTACTGCTGGGAGCGTTTAAAAGGAACATTACTACATACCCCAAATTCATTAATCCGGAAATGTGTAAATGGATTAATTTTAAACGATTTCACCGGGAAGGTAACATCCGGATTAACATGGTTTCATTGTATATCATAAAGTTTGATTGCACAGAAAAGCTGATTGGGTTATAAATTACTTTGCTAGGACTCCTAATTGGCTAATTGCACATCACATAAATCACTGTATGGTCCATACAGGTCATCCTCATTTAGAGGAAATATTACTGAGTGCAGTGTTGAGCATGTTAACCAAGAAGAAAACATGGATGTAACAAGTTAATAGGTATATATAACATTATAACATAATCGATAACATGGTCAACGCCGGGTGCTTTGGATAATCAGTGTTCTTTAACACTTTAACTTTCATGTCACACAATATATGCGCAAACACAGATCGAAATAGCAAGAGGACAACATATTGATGTCCATGAAACATGAAGTCATCATGACAGTGTCCACACATGTCCTCTCTCAACGTCATCTCAGAGTGAAAGGGGCATGGGGCATTTGTCAGTTCAAGTCAGTATCAGCTATGACCACCATCAGCACTGACAGCGGCGGTACTATTCCTGTTTAGCACGGTTGCCGGACAAAAATGCAGTGACATTTAATCGTAAGCACAAGGATAATTTCAGCGATCAACTTTTAGGTCCTACTTGGCACTACGGTTACCAGAGAGTTCTACATACAAGTGAGTGGGTGAGTATGGTTATACGCCGCATTTAGCTATATTCCAGCAATATCACGGCAGGGGACACCAGAAATGGGTTTCACACATTGAACCCATGTTGAGAATCGCACCCGGGTTTTTTTGCGGGACAGAAATGGGCTTCACACATTGTACCTATGTTGGCAATCGAACCCGGGTCTTCGGCGTGACGAGCGAACACTTTAACCACTAGGCTACCCGACCGCCCTCTACATACAAATGCAGTTAAGTTTTGGATATCTAATCACAGGTACAATGACCATCTTATCGTTCAGCGTTTAATTCTTTCAGGATATACAAACCTATCACACTAAGACGCGGCGACACGGTAGCTTTATCGACGCATTTGAAACGTTTAAACCCGTGGGGATTCCGGGTTAGAATTGGTCCCCAGCAACCTATGTTTGTCGAAACAGGCGACATAAAAGAACGCGTCGTCAGGGCTTGATGACTTGGTAGATAACACATCGTGTCATCGTACCCCGTGCATGGGACAACCCGTTTCAACATGCATTGAATTCTTGTATAATCCGATGTAACTTGATATAGCATTTAGTGTTAAATCATGTGAAAATACTATTTAACTCTGTCAATGCCGAACTAAATATATGCTACTGAATAACTTCTTTACTGAATAATATCATTACCACTATATATATTATTTGATTGTCAACCAATCTAAACCTGATTATTCTTTCGGGGTATGTTGGTGTGGGTTGGCGATGTAGATGAGGAGACGTAATTAAACGATTGACTCAAGGAAATGTATACCTCCATCCCCTACCAAAGACCATGATCAACTGCGATATTGGGAATAAACTCGACATTCACAAATGAATTTGTCATTTCGCAATGAAGTTGTTAGACGTCCTCAGTATTTATATGCACATGTCATTGATAACTTGTTCACAGGTCACTGCAAGTGTCTTGTTTGATCAAGGTTACACCATTTAAGTCCTCAGTAAAGTCTTCAAAAGTTGTTGTTTTTTTATGATAGACATGTGGAGGACATTTCCAAAATTTACGTTTCAGTGACAAAAATGATGTCCGCTGTCCGTGTTTTTTTTTTAAGGTGAACAATTGACTTGCCTTTGCGTGTGTTTGTGACTGGTGCCACTGATAGGGCAGGATACGCCCACCTTTTTCACAAACACCTGGTATCATCACTATTTGATAGTGATTCATAACACATACTCATGATATAGTCAGAATTGTACAATCAATCTCTATTGTATATGGAAAAGGTTTTGTCGCCGATTATGATGAAGTAAACAAACCTTATATGATCATGGAGACTCATTAATCCTTATTTGAGTTCACTCACTAATTATATCCACTGTGTGAGCTATTGACATGCCCCTGTGCTTAAACACAATAACCTTTAATACCTTGCAGTGTGGTTGCAAAGTGAGTGAGTGAGTGAGTGAGTGAGTGAGTGAGTGAGTGAGTATGGTTTTACGCTGCTTTTAGCAATATTCCAGCAATATCACGGCGGGGGACACCAGAAAAAGGCTTCACACATTGTACCCATGTCGGGAATCGAACCCGGGTCTTCGGCGTGACGAGCGAACGCTTTAACCACTAGGCAACCCGACTGCCCCTGCAAAGTGAGGTTACTATATATATGTAACATATTTCAATAACAAGATACGATAACACGGTCTTCATTTGGACGGTAATGTCCTTATTAACAGGGTCCTGAGATCTAGATTTTAGTTCTTATCTAATCAAGTTATCATCATGATAAATCAGTGTCACTGTTGCCGTTTTCCTGGAGATATTTGTGAATTCCCGTTCATAATTTCAGGATTTGATTTGTAAAAGTGTCTCGGATGAAATGAATTTAGGTCCTAGTTTGAGCTCCAATGCTTGTTGTTAGACTAAAAGTTGATCGGGTGGTCACAATGGCTATTCACTGGGAGAATATTAACTGAATGGATGCAGAACGTCTGACTGATTCAACTCTGACGTGTGACCAACCTGTGGATCGGATGGCCGTAGGTTGAAATCAGAGTTTCGCCCCGATTATGTATCTAGGTTTGCCCCTACGAGTAAAATGTTTTGTTCTGAAGGTTCTCTATTCGGGTTGTCTGTCATGAGCTATTCCTGTTTGTCACCAAAGCATTGACCCACGATTACCAGATAGTTTTACATACAGTGCACGTTGCTGAATGCGGAGTTAAACAAAACACAGAAACAAACAATCACACACACAATGATAAACACACACATACCCTACACTGACAGAAATACACACAGACACACATGGACACACATCGACAGACACACACATGCACACAGACAGACACACACACATACACAGAGACACTGACAGCCACACACAGCCACACACACATACACACTGACAGAATCACACAGATACACACACAAACACCGACACACACACATACACACTGACAGAATCACACTCACATAAACATTGACAGACACACTCACACACATACATACTGACAGACACACGCAGACACTCTGACAGACACACTCACACACACAGAGACGGACAGTGACAGACACACACAGACACTCTGACAGACGCACTCACACACACACACAGACGGACACTGACAGACGCACTCACACACTGACAGACACACACAGACACTCTGACAGACAAACTCACACACTGACAGACACACACAGACACTCTGACAGACACACTCGCACACACAGACGGACACTGACAGACAGACTCACACACATAAACAGACACTGAATTTGTTATGGTTTAAATCGTAGTTTAGTTGCCTCAAATATAATATAAAATCATGTACTTTGATATAAACACGTTTTGTAGCTGACTTACCTGCAAGTTTGGGCTACAAAGCTTCTGCTTCGGTAAATTTGTCTGGAGTGCACTGGTGTGCAGATTACATCATTATACCATGTTGCGACATGACATGATCTGTTTATGATATACGTTCAGTCTTGTCTTAAAGTCACCATATGTTGGGGGTTGGGGGAGTAGGGGTGGGTGTGCGGGGGGGGGGGGGGGGGAGGGGGGAGAGTTGGTGACAATGCTTTAATTGACAATTGGGACACGTTAAATCTACCTAACACTAACTCCCGCGACAGCCTTTATTGATTTTGTTTCAACGGTTTGACGTGTACTCATTGTATTGTAAGTTTTGCTGTTGAGAACTGTTCTTTTGCACATGTAAATGCATACATATGTTGACACCTCAAACAGTACGTAGTCGCTCCGAAGACGGTGCTTCTGGGTTAAAGATGTTTCACAGAATAAAAAGACACACTCCCATAAAATGAGGTGAAATGGGGTTTAACGACGCGTCCAAGATTATTGCATTTATATAGCGTCGAGCATACACGTGTCGGTGCCTGCTTGTAATAGTCCGGACGATTTTATAGTGCTATCCTACTGAGAAGTCATGTTGCAGTTTATCATGAATAAACTCTGACCTGTTACTTACCTGTGTATCGGTTGGTCACAATGGCTGTTGATGATAGGATATTAGCAAAATAGATGAACACCGTAGAGGATCAACTCTGACGTGTTACTTAGATGTGTATCGGTTGGTGACAATGACTGTTGATGATAGGATATTAGCAAAATGGTTGAACAACGGAGGAGATCAACTCTGACGTGTTACTTACCTGTTTATCGGTTGGTCACAATGACAGTTGATGATAGGATATCAGCAACATGGATGAACAACGGAGGAGATCAACTCTGACGTGTTACTTACCCGTGTATCAGTTGGTTACAATGACTGTTGATGATAGGATAAAAATATAAGAAAAAGGAGCAAAGAGACTCTCTTCATTTTCAGACTTGCAAAATATCATAGGCTTGCATAGGCTGTATTGGATATATTTTTTCAGGAGCAAACAAATACTAGCTGCAGAAAAAGAAACGCATTGACTATTCCTATATCACAACAAGGTCTATCCTCTGGCTGTGTCATACCCAAAGACGTTGAAAGATGGTACTTGTTGTTTCCCTGTCTGGCGCTCGGCATTAAGGGGCTAAAACAAGGACTGGTCGGCTCGGAGTCAGTATACTGTGTCTGAGTGGGGTATTCATGTTAAACTGCGGCATGGTATCTCAGTGAGCTAGCACTATAAACGGCATCAATCCGGACTAGTACAATCATCCACACACACACACATACACGTGCATGCACGTCGCTATTTAAGTGCAATAATCTTTGACACGACGTTAAACCCCATTTCACCTCACCTCATGTATATCGAAATTCGAAATTGTGAAGTTGTTAAAGTGTTGTTTGATAAGTAAATATAACTCCATGGTTGTTTCGTGCTGTTATGGGAGTCACTACAAACACGTTGGCATTATATGTGAGTCACTCAGTATGGCCCTATAGCGCTGGAGCAATATTTCAGCCATGTCATGGCGAAGGACACCAGAAATGGGTTGGCATAATATGTAAAAGTATTGTTCTTTGAATAAACCAAAGAGCAACGTGTCGAAAGCATCTATCTCATGGTTATCTTAGGCATTGTTAGCTCACCAGGTACGACAAGGGGGATCAGTGATAATTGTATTATATCCAGCAAGCACCGCAACACAACTAGTGTCGTTAAAGAAAACAGAAGATAAGATTATTGTTTAACAACGACCGATACTACAGCATGTCAGATTTAAATTATCAGATATTAACTATCTATCTAAATAAGAGTTGGGGGCACGGGTGGCCCAGTCGTCTAAGACGCCGCGATTCGCTGTGCAGAGTTGCGTCCCTTGGGTACGCCAGAAACCTATGATTGCGGGTTCGAATCCCGGTTCGCCCCGATTATATTTCTAGGTTTGTCAGCACCATACCCGTGCTCGTGGGTTTCACCGAAGTGGTAAACGTCTGAGACCGGCATCACTTCGGGCTTTCCTCCCACATCAAGCTGACACGCCGCGATATAACTGGAATATTGTTAAAAGCGGCGTTAAACCCAACTCACTCACTCACTCCTTTGGTCAAAAGTTTGTTCCCCCTCTAATGAGTGTGTCACGCGTTGTCACCCGTGTAACGTTGTGCCCATGCGTGTAAAGGGAATGAACTTCTAGCCAGTAGTGATGTACGTCGTTCATCGATCGTCGAATACATGACCATAAACAGAACATGACAATAGAGACTTATAGGACAACAAGCACAATACAAACGACCCATTTCTTCATTTGGTTTGGTTTTGATTCTTGCTCTGCTTACACTTCACGTTTTCGTCCACCTCGAGTCTTTGTGCAATGTTCGCAATGACAGATTGCTTTTTGCGATACTTCTCTATCAGTATTTCGGGATCATCATGATAGTTGTCATAAGTATCTCCCTCTGGTTGGACTTAGAGCATACATTATCCCGCTGCTGTATACATTTACTTGTAAACTTTCTAATATCTTCGTCCGTGGCTGTGTCGATATAGTTCAGAAATTAACGAATGTCCAACTCCAGTTTTTGCCAAACTGTTGCTGTCTTGTTATAGAGTTTCTCTTTCTTTTCAAAGTATTCAAGAAGAAAGATTCTGCCAGTTTTAAAGGTAGCTGAAAATCCAGAGACCAATCCTATGACCATCTTAGAGACAGAAGCCAAATCTTTATTATCACCCACGGGGAGATACTGACATAGATTAGCAGCAGCCACACCCATGACAATGCTAGCTACAATCAGTGTCCAAAATGCATAGCTTCCGTAATTTGTTGACCGTTCGAACATCATGTAAGAGGCCATTAAACTGCGAATTCTCAATTCTTCTAACATCTTCACATTCCTTTGTCTTGCGTCTTGAGCCATTCAGTTATGTGAAAAGGGTCAACACGCATGAAGAAGAAAATGCAGTGTATTATCATTCAATTAAACAATGTCTTGATCGTACAAACCAAATGGGATTTGAAACCGAGAACAGTATGAATATTTGAAAGAGTGAGATTTTTCCGCTGCTTTGAACAGATATTCATTTATGACATGGCGCGCTAACGTATGGTGCGAGCAAGGGTATGGTGCAAATAAACTCGCTGTCTCTGTGTTACAGGCTGGTCACAGTGAATACGGTAAATGAGGTAGAAGGAAACACACCTAAACAGTCTCTGTGGGGGTGGCGATGTAGATCCATGTGAGTGGGGAAGACCGACTCAAGGAATGTGTACCGACACGCGAAATGCGTTAATCAGGAGGGACGCGGATTGATCATACATACATGTATGCTTCCGTGTAGCACACAGATCATACGCATTATACATTCGGAAAACTTGTTAAGTAGTTAATAATAAATGTAACAACAATAAGACGAACACAATTATTTATTTATTATTTATCGATTATTGAACACGTATTGATAAACAAGCTGACGGTCGTCACTGCTGTCAAAATAAAACCTGGACTCAACCGCGAAGAGGCTCAGCCTCTTGTCCAGTAGCATGCCAGACGTGCAGTTGGATGAAGTGTGATGTTTCCAAAGTTCCAGAGGGGCGGGGATTGAGGATGTGCAGTGGTGAGTAACGCCTCTCCCTCACTTCCTTCTAACACACAAATCACTTACACATACGGAAAACGTAAACACGTAGGTTCTATTACATTTACACGCGTAACAACACTATAAGTGGCTCATTTGTTGGTTCATGTGTAAAGGTAGGATATTTTGACCCAGTTCCTTGCGCAAATAATCAAATACCCTGCCCAGTTACTAATTGTAGACTACTGTTTGGGGGCTTTTGCAATCACTGAACATGAAGTGCCAAATAAGAAATGCACCCTCTTTAAAAAAGCTGTGTCGGCCCTTGCTATTAACCTGTGCAGTCCTGACTTTCAGTTTTTACATATTTATGTTTTTTTAATTTGGAATAAAAATTTGTCATATAGAGCCACAGTTCCTTTTTAATAGAGTGAATGAGTGAGTGAGTGAGTGAGTGAGTGAGTGAGTGAGTGAGTGTTGACTTACATCACAATGAACAGTTTTGCTTTGTCACGATCCAACCACCCCTGCTCTTAGTTCAATAGCTCATATTTACCAATTATAATGGACATGGTTTAATTAATGTGGAGTCTCTTCGTGATAGAATTGTATTGTGCACTTCTGTACACATTTATTTGTCTGATGATTCTCATGTGAAGCGTGTCAAGACTCATGATAAAAACAAGGCATTCCCACGTTTTCTTAAACGAGCCAAGGATGTGGGACGCAATATCAATGTCAGTGTTAATTATGTTGATGGTTCTGTACTGCTGGACGGTACAGAAATGAGTGTCAACCAAGCGAAGTGCCATATCAAATCGGCCAAGACTCAATTTTTTCAGGGACAGGCTATTTGAACGACCACTGCATCGCGTTTATGTGTTGTGTGTTGAGAGGATCAGCAACCCTGCAGAGTCCTTCGCTTGGATAAAGTCGCCTGGCCCGAAAAGTGAAACAAAAGGCTTTCTGTTTGCTGCTCAAGACCCGTCACTTCACACACGAATCTTTCAATGTGGGATTTTGCATCAAAATGTAAATATGAAATGTAGATTATGTATGGTGGCCCATAAAGGACATGGAATCTGTTTTTCAATATTTTGATATTTCACTTACTTTCATCGGAACCTTTTGCAAATTAACACAATTTGTCATACAAATATGTGATAAATCATGTGTAAAAACAACCGAAAACATGGAAAATCTACTTTCAAGGAGCTATTGAATGTTGAAATGTGAAGCGAATATGTCAAAAACTAAAATGAAAGTACAGAAAACTATGTCCACTGCGGTGTTAATATGTCCACCGCGGTTTAATATTATCACCGTGTTGGAAATAGTGCCGCAACCCCGCTATGCAAAGCGGCGTTAAACCCAAGTTACTCACTCACTCATTACTCTTGTGTACGGTTCCGTTTTGTTTAACTGGGTTTGTGTTTAGATTTGAAGTATGTTTAGAAGAATGTGACTACATCATGCAACCGTATTATCCTTTTGGAAAATAATTGCAAACTACAGACAAACCTATTGATTGCCTATGCATCCAAAAACAAAGAACATATACGAGTGTATAATCTCTGCCGGAAGTTAAGAAAAACTGTTAAAACAATAAACCATGCAGTGCCGTAAGCCGTTTGAAACGGAATGAATCCTCACACATTACACACAGTGAACTACTTGAAACAATACTGTGCTCAACTATGCACAGCAAGCGCCATACATGTGATTATGAAGACAACTAATTACAGATTTCTAGTATCAAACTCGTTGTTTTACATGTGTTGTCTATTGAACAAAGTCATAATTTATAGAAACTTGGTATAATCATGTTGAACAATAAGTTGCAATAACAGTGTGAAGGGAGAACGACTGAGTGCGCGATACATATGCACTCACTCTCAGTGATGCAGCTTGAAAAAGAAACGATGTACAACATTGCAAGGTCAGTGCGTGATAAAGCTCGATACTACGCCTATAGCTGAAGGAGGTAATCGCTCAACAACACATAGGCCGGTTAACTTTAACGAAAGGCGGTATATTTCCCCTAAACAATTTTAGCTCTTTAATTTTACATTACGAAACACAGAATGTGACAGGCGACTGGTTAAAACATGTCCAGATTAACTAGATCTCATTTCATTTCAAAACTTTCGTCAAAACCAAACTAACTCTTCTGATAATAATAATAATAATAATAATAATAATAATAATAATAATAATAATATTATTATTATTATTTTTAAAAAAAGATGCATGCAGCAATGCCGGGCTCCAAGTAACTCTGTGCACAAACGTCCATGTTCGAATCCTCATCGGGCTTGCTTGTGCTAACGCTATGAAATGTAAGCACCGGTTGTGGACATCGCCGTTACGACATTTGCATGTGCCGGGGTGTCCAAGGGTGTTCTATACCCATCTTCGACCTCGAATCCTCATGTTAGAATCATTAAAGGGTTTGCTTGTACCAACTCCGTCAAATTCCGTACTGCTACGAAATTGGCTACCTTTCAATAGTTCTGTGGAGAACCTTACAAGATATGATCTTTAAAGTAAAATGTCGGTGAAGAAAATGATCAAAATAAAAAATCCAATTTTTCCGCAACTCAAAAAGATATCCAAAATCGGCTAACAAGGTTTGATGTGTTATGTATGGAGACAATTCTCAGAAAGTTTGAAAGCATTTCATGCCGTGGACTCGGAGTTGTTTGAAGACACTATGAAAAATGTGAATCCAATATGGCTGCAAATCACGTGACCAATGACCAAAATCAAAGAACAAAACATGTCAAGCAACTCAAGCAAGGCTTGAAAGTAACCGAACAAACTGTTGCGGAGCAATAGGGCGAAAGATATCCTCAAAAAGTACTTGTTTTTCCGTTATCTACCCTTGGTCATTGGGCCTACGACCTTGGGATTTTGGCGGGCACTAGTATTCAGCGTCTACATACACAGAAATCGAACCAGTGGTTATTTTGCTAGGTCTGGTACAAAAAACTCGGCGGAATAATAGATAATACTTTATAAGGATAATAATAATAATAATAATAATAATAATAATAATAATAATAATAATAATGATAATAATAATAATAAATCGAACGATTACAAATAGGGCTATACAGCCTTTCAGCTTGGAGCCCTAATGATATATAATAATATGAAGAACATTTCCATAATAGAAGTATGAATCCAAGCACTATATAACAATATATTGTTATAATATAAATCAACGTACCACAATAGCAATAGAATAGAGAATGAATAGAGAACCACAACATCCTGTTTACATTCGAATTCCTAAATGAAATGTTGACGGTGGTAAGTATAATAAGGTCTTTTTAAGGATTGACGGTGTATTTTTTTCGGTTCATCGAGGTATGAATCGGAAAACCGATGTGCAAACTGTATGAATCCGAGACCAAGACTGACTGATCTACAGACAACTGTGATATAGCAGTAACATTGCCGACCGAGGAGTAACAGTGTTACTCACTTATAACTTCTGGATGTCAGCTCCACTCCTGGCTGTCCTGTCGTGTGTATATACTGACTGCTAAAACTATTTATTACCAATATAAATTATACCAAATAAGGTTATAATCAGACATATAATCAACAAATGACATTTGACCTGTGTTTTTCCCTTCTGTAGGACGTGTGTTTTCCGCGTATTCTGTTATTAATTTTCCTTATTTTATTATCAATTTTATTTTGTTAAACGCTTTCCTTATATCATATTACATTTTCCTATGTGACCAATAAATCCTTGTTATCAAGTGATATAATCTTTGCTATGCAACATTTTTACATGTTACCCGTTCATCATGTTTATTCAGAGATATTGAGGTATGTATTAATGCCCTGTGAACATTCCGTGGCGGATTATGTCCCCAGCACCGAGTTCGTCTCCTCGAAGCGATTTCTTTCGAAAATTAGGACCCAACCTCATGCTTGTCTCCTCGTAGGGATTTCCTGACAAACTTGGTTCCCAGCACAGCATGCATGTCTGCTCGTCAAGATTCCGTGACAAAATAGATCACCAGCACTGCATGCATGTCTCCTTATAGAGTTTGAATGACAAAACAGGACCCCACCTCAAGCTTGTCTCCGTGTACGGATTCTGTGCCAAATGGATTCCCAGCACATCATGCATGTCTGCTCGTAGAGATTCCCGGACAAAATAGGACCCCCACCTCATGCGTGTCTCCTCGAAGGGATTCCGTTACAAAATAGGACCCCCACCTCATGCGTGTCTCCTCGTAGATATTCCCGGACAAAATAGGACCCCACCTCATGTTTGTCTCCCTGTACGGATTCTGTGGCAAAATAGGATCCCACCTCATGCTTGTCTCCTTGTATGGATTCCGTGGTAAAATAGGTTCCCAGCACTGCATGCATGTCTCCTCGAAGGGATTCCGTTACAAAATAGGACCTCACATCATTCTTATATCCCCATGGGGATTCCCTTTCAATAATAGGTCCTAGCATCGTATGCTTTTCACCTCGTAGGGATTGCGTGAGAAAATAGGACCCCACCTAATGCTCGTTTCCGCATAGGAATTCCATGGCAAAATAGGGCCCCAGCGCCGCATTCGTGTCTCTCGGATGGATACCGTGGCCAAATATGTTCCCAGTACCGCATTCTTGTATCCAGTGTGATTCCGTGGCAGAAAAGGTCAACAGCACCACATTCTTGTCTCCAGGATGGAAATCGTGGCAAAATATGTCCTCAGCATGTTTGTATCGTGTGGGATTCCGTGACGTCAGTCTCTGTGGTTTGGTGGATTGAGCTTCTGCGGAGAGCGCAAGGTTGGATAATTTTACCTGACGCCAAATAAACCCCACTTTACCTCACCTCACCTACTATTTACTTGCCTAAATTGACGAGAACAAAGGACAGCCGCCCAATCAAATAAATCTGTGCTTATTTAGATATAGGAGCAGCAGTGGCGGAGGCTGTAGACTATTGAGGATGCTGGAAATGGTATTTGTCGTTTCCATTTTGTTTCGTTCCTTCGTTATTGACTCTAATAGTATTATATTATTGTAGACTATATCCGTGTGTGTGCACATAGCTCTATATCGTTAATACGTTATCCGTTAATAATGTATGGAAAACAAAGTGAGCACCGTTGACCCGGTTGTTTAAGTACATTGAAGGAGTCCCGTAACTAACAGGATCTGCTACTCGCGGGTTCGAACCCCAGATTTGCCTCAGTTGCTCAGAGGAAGAGCAACAGCGGTTGTTTTGTTCGACTGCAGTATGTTGCTAAATGCCGTACGCTGAGCAACAGGTACAGTTTTTACTCTGCAAAAGCTGGAGAATTTCATTTTCAGAAAATCAATGGAACATTGTCTTTCGTTAAACCAAAGGAAGAAGCTTCTGCACAATATTTTCTGGAATAGATAATTGTTTGTCCCCACCTTCTTAAACCAGATGGCCGGTTTTTAACTACAAACGATTGAATCAAGTTCATCGTTGTCATTGAGAATTGATGGCGGTTATGAAAGAATACTGCATTAGTGAAACAGACATCAATATACGGAAATGGTCACAGCGATCTATAGCTTGTCAGCATTGTTATTACAGTATACAGGTGTGAGGCTTAGTGCCTGGTGGATTATGCCGGAGCTGAGCTCCTCTAACTAGGGTGTTAGTGAAATATGAATAAAGAAATAATAGACGACTTGGTAAAAGATCACAGTTTTATTATTTATCAGCTGTATATAGTCAACGAGCGACATCTAAAGTGGATGGACTCCAATTGTCACAAGCAAAGATCACTGACGAATAAACAATGAACGATGTGCAAATGCGTTAACTATGGACGCGAAAACCAGCTATCCCATAAGATGAATGAATGAATGAATGAATGAAATCTATATTTCCTCCAGAATAAAAATCCGATGATTTGCAATATCTCTGATATTCTCAGAGCCAATGAGTGAATGAATGAGTTGGGTTTAACGCCGCTTTTAACAGCATTCCAGTTATATCACAGCGTGTCAGCTTAATGTTGGAGGAAAGCTTGAAGTGATGCAGGTCTCAGACGTTTACCACTTCGGTGAAACCCAGAAACACCGGGATTCGAACCCACAATCATAGGTTTCTGTCGTGCCCAAGGGACGCAACCCGGGACCGTGAATCGAGGCGCCTCAGACGACTGGGCCACCCGTGCCCCTTTTTACCTCCGCCTAGAATGAATATCTGAATAGTATTTGAAACCACGTGCTCACAGGCACAGTAGCTAGTAGAGAGAGCCACTCGGTGCCATATTGTAGCTACGGTGGCCCATAAGGGACATGGAGTCTGTTTTTCAATATTTTGATATTTCACTTACCTTTATCATAACCTTTTGCAAATTAACACGATTTGTCATACAAATATGTGATAAATCATGCATAAAGAAGAAATTGAATCGCTGACATTTTCATTTTACTTTTTGACATTTTCGTTTTTGACATTTCAATTTTAGATTATGACATTTTCGCTTCACATTTCAGCGATTCAATAGCTACCCGAAGGTACATTTTCCATGTTTTCGGTTGTTTTTATACATGATTTATCACATATTTGTATGACAAATTGTGTTAATTTGCAAAAGGTTATAATAAAAGTAAGTGAAATATCAAAATATTGAAAAGCAGACTCCATGTCCCTTATGGACCACCGTATGGAGCACATACAACAAGGTGGAGATCACAACTATTCGATCCTAAAGAATTGAGTGAGCTTTCTGTGCGTCTTGCGTTTCGGCAACATCGCACTATCATAATTGTACATGTCAGTTCAGTGTTAAAATGACACCCCCCATATGTTACTCTATCTAATGTTCCATTAGGAACACTACCAAGACGAAAAGGGAAGGTATTATTTTGGGAATTCAATCTACTGAATATAACGATTTGGCTATTAGTGGCATTGTAAGTTAATCTCCAGTCATATACAAACTGTGTAACAGAGTTAAGAGCGATTTGCGGGTATTGCGCTGACTAATAGTCTCACCAGCGAGCATAACTGAAATGTAGTCCATATACAAATATACCACAGTCCTTTCCTCTTAGTTCATAAATCAGATCACTAATATAAACATAAAGAGTCACGAATAAAGTCCCCATAATTTATATGCTCATCTCATTGATTACTTGTTAGTAGGTCTCTGCAAGTGTCTTAATTAATGCATACTTAAATTTAATGGCTTACCTGTCCTGAGATACGCCCACAAAGCGACCTTAGACCTACGACTACCATAAGTATCAATCAAAGCATGGGAGCTACAATCGTCTGTCACTAAGATCGCTTTGTGAAGCGAGACCAAGACTGGCCGATCTACAGACAAATGTGAGAAAGCAGTAACATTGCCGACTGACGAGTCACATTATACAATGTTACTCACGTATAACTCCTGGTTGTCAGCTCCACTCCTGGCTGTCCTGTCGTGTGCATATACTAACTACTACGAACGTTTTATTACCAATATACATTATTCCAAATAATGTTATCAGACATATGATCAACCAATGACATTTGACTTTGCTCGTCACCTCGTAGGGATTGCGTGACTAAATAGGACCCAACCTCATGCTTGTCTCCGTGTACGGATTCCCTGACACAATAGGTCCCAAACACTGCAATCGTGTCTCCCAGTGGGATTCTGTGGCCTCCGACTCTGTGGTTTGGTGGATTGAGCGTCTGCGGAGAGCGCAAGGTCGGTGATTCGATCCCCTGACGCCAAATAAACCCTCACCTCACCTAGTATATACTTGCCTAAATGGACGAGAACAAAAGACAGCCGTCTAATCAAATAATCTATCCTTAGTCAGAGATAGGAGCAGAAGTGGCGGTGACGTCACTTCAGAAACGACATGGAACAGAGATTTCATACCCTTGACTATTGGGGATCCTGTAAATGGTATTTGTCGATTCCATTTTGTTTCGTTCGTTCGTTCTTCTGCAATTACAACTATATGGTTAAAGTGTTGTCGTTACATCAGAGAACAACACTATCTTCATTCAAGGATCACCATCGCGCCAAAGCCAGTTCCTTAAATGATTGATCAAACCACATCAAATAGTTCTATTTGTGTTTATATGTGGCTCTAATTGGCGAATATATCGGTTGTGCAGTGTGAAGAGGATAGTTACGTATCTTATGTATTTGTCATTGACTCTAATAGAATAATATTATTGTAGGCTATATCCGTGTGTGTGCACATAGTTCTATATCGTTAATACGTTATCCGTTAATAATGTATGGAGAACAAAGTGAGCACCGTTGGCCCAGTTGTTAAAAGTACATTGAAGGAGTCACGTAACTAACAGGATCTGCTACTCGCGGGTTCGAAACCCAGATTTGCCTCAGTTATAACCGTTGATTAGTCAGCGTAATATCCATGCTTTACTTAGGGAGGGGTGTGTGGTGTGTTTAAATGCTTGATTGATATACAGTTTAACCCCGTCAATCAGGAACCCGTTTATTCGGAAACTTTGTTTTTTTGGATGAAAATTGCTGGGAGCGTATATCATTACTAAATACCCCAGATTTATTAATCCGGAAATGTGTTAGTCCGGACGATTTCACCGGGAAGGTAACATCCTGATTAACAAGGTTTCACTTTACATCATAAAGTTTGATTGCGCACAAACGCTAATTGGGTTATATATGACATCACATCAATCACTTGATTATCTAGTTCATACTCGGTACAGGTCATCGTCATTTAGATGGAATATTTGCTCAGAGCAGGGTTGAACATGTTGAACAAGAAGCAAACATGGATGTAACAAGGTAATAGGTTTCCATTACAACATTATGGATAGTATATCAATGCCGAATGCTTTGGGATAATAAGAGGGCACGGGTGGCAGAGTTTCGTCCCTTGGGCTCGCCAGAAACCTATGATTGTGGCTTCGAATCCCGGGTCGCCCAGATTATGTTGTCAGCACCATACCAATTCTCTAGGGTTTCACCAAATTGGTAAACGTCTGAAACCTGCATTCACTTCGGGCTTTCTGCAACATTAATTGGATACGCCGTGTAGTAATTGGAATACTCTTCAAAGCGGCGTTCAACCCAACTCACTCAGTTGTTTATTTGTTCATAACACTACCGCTTTCATGTCACACAAGATAAGCGCAAACACAGATCGTAATAGCAAGAGGACAACATATTGATGTCCATGAAACATGAAGTCATCATGACAGTGTCCACACATGTCCTCTCTCAACGTCATCTCAGAGTGAAAGGGGCATGGGGCATTTGTCAGTTCACAAGTCAGTATCAGCTATGACCACCATCAGCATTGACAGCGGCGGTACTATTCCTGTTTGGCACGGTTGCCGGACACAAATGCAGTGACATTTAATCGTAATCACAATTATAATTCCAGCGGTCAACTTTTAGGTCTTACTTGGCACAACGGTTACCAGAGAGTTCTACATACAATTGAGTGGGTGAGTATGGTTATACGCCGTTTTTAGCAATATTCCAGCAATATCACGGCGGGTGACACCAGAAATGGGTTTCACACATTATACCCATGTTGGGAATCGAACCCGGGTCTTCGGCGTGACAGAAATGGGCGTCACACATTGTACCCATGTTGGGAATCGCATCTGGGTCCTCGGCGTGACGACCGAACACTTTAACCACTAGGCTACCCGACCGCCCTCTACATACAAATGCAGTTAAGTTTTGGATATCTAATCACAGGTACAATGACCGTGTTAATAATATCCTTCAGCACTCAATTCTTTCAGGATATACAAACCTATCACACTAAGACGCGGCGACATGGTGGCTTTATCGACGCATTTGAAACGTTTACTGGCTTGGAAACCCGTGGGGATTCCGGGCTAGAATTTGTCCCCAGCAACCTATGTTTGTCGAAACAGGCGACATAAAAGAACGCGTCGTCAGGGCTTGGTGACTTAGTAGATAACACATCGTGTCATCGTACCCCGTGCATGGGACAGCCCGTTTCAATATGCATTGAACTCTTGCATAACCTCGATGTAACTTGATATAGCATTTAGTGTTAAATCATGTGAAAATACTATTTAACTCTGTCAACGCCGAACTAAATATATGCTACTGAATAACTTATTTACTGAATAATAGCATTACTACTATATATATTATTTAATTGTCAACCAATCTAAACCTGATTATTCTTTCGGGGTATATTGGTGTGGGTTGGGGATGTAGATGAGAGGAGACGTAAGTAAACGATTGACTCAAGGAAATGTATACCTCATATCCCCTACCAAATACCATGATAAACTGCGATATTGGGAATAAACTCGACATTCACAAATGCATTTGTCATTTCGCAATGAAGTTGTTAGACGTCCTCAGTATTTAAATGCGCATGTCATTGATAACTTGTTCACAGGTCACTGCAAGTGTCTTGTTTGATCAAGGTTACACCATTTAAGGCCTCAGTAAAGCCTTCAAAAGTTGTTTTTTTATGATAGACATGTGGAGGACATTTCCAAAATTTACGTTTCACTGACAAAAATGATGTCCGATGTCTGTGGGTTTTTTTTAAGGTGAACACTTGACTTGCCTTTGCGTGTGTTTGTGACTGGTGCCACTGATGGGGCAGGATACGCCCACCTTTTTCGCGAACACCTGGTATCATCACTATTTGATAGTGATTCATAACACATACTCATGATGTAGTCAGAATCGTACAATCAATCTCTATTGTATATGGAAAAGTTTTTGTCGCCGATTATGATGAAGTAAACAAACCTTACATGATCATGGAGACTCATTAATCCTTATTTGAGTTCACTCACTAATTATAATCCACTGTGTGAGCTATTGACATGCCCCTGTGCTTAAACACAATAACCTTTAATACCTTGCAGTGTGGTTGCAAAGTGAGTGAGTGAGTGAGTGAGTGAGTGAGTGAGTATGGTTTTACGCTGCTTTTAGCAATATTCCAGCAATATCACGGCGGGGGACACCAGAAATGGGCTTCACACATTGTACCCATGTCGGGAATCGAACCCGGGTCTTCGGCGTGACAAGCGAACGCTTTAACCACTAGGCTACCCGACCGCCCCTGCAAAGTGAGGTTACTATATATATGTAACATATTTTCATAACAAGATACGATAACACGGTCTTCATTTGGACGGTAATGTCCTTATTAACAGGGTCCTGAGATCTAGATTTTAGTTCTTATCTAATCATGTTATCATCATGATACGTCAGTGTCACTGTTGCCGTTTTCCTGGAGATATTTGTGATTTTCCTTTCATAAATTCAGAATTTGATTTGTAATAGTGTCTCGGATGAAATGAATTTAGGTCCTAGTTTGAGCTCCAATGCTTGTTGTTAGACTAAAAGTTGATCGGGTGGTCACAATGGCTATTCACTGGGAGAATATTAACTGAATGGATGCAGAACGTCTGACTGATTCAACTCTGACGTGTGACCAACCTGTGGATCGGATGGCCGTAGGTTGAAATCAGAGTTTCGCCCCGATTATGTATCTAGGTTTGCCCCTACGAGTAAAATGTTTTGTTCTGAAGGTTCTCTATTCGAGTTGTCTGCCATGAGCTATTCCTGTTTGTCACCAAAGCATTGACCCACGATTACCAGACAGTTTTACACACAGTGCACGTTGCTGAATGCGGAGTTAAACAAAACACAGAAACACACAATCACACACACAATGATAAACACACACATACCCTACACTGACAGAAATACACACAGACACACATGGACACACATCGACAGACACACACATGCACACAGCCACACCCACATACACACTGACAGAATCACACAGATACACACACATACACACTGACAGGCACACTCACATAAACATTGACAGACACACTTACACACACACACACTGACAGACACACGCAGACACTCTGACAGACACACTCACACACACACAGACGGACAGTGACAGACACTCTGACAGACGCACTCACACACACACACAGACGGACACTGACAGACGCACTCACACACTGACAGACACACACAGACACTCTGACAGACACACTCGCACACACAGACGGACACTGACAGACAGACTCACACACATAAACAGACACTGAATTTGTTATGGTTAAATCCTAGTTTAGTTGCCTCAAATATAATATAATATTATGTACTTTGATATAAACACGTTTTGTAGCTGACTTACCTGCAAGTTTGGGCTACAAAGCTTCTGCTTCGGTAAATTTGTCTGGAGTGCACTGGTGTGCAGATTACATCATTATACCATGTTGCGATATGACATGATCTGTTTATGATATACGTTCAGTCTTGTCTTAAAGTCACCATATGTTGGGGGTTGGGGGAGTAGGGGTGGGTGTGCGGGGGGGGGGAGGGGGAGAGTTGGTGACAATGCGTTAATTGACAATTGGGACACGTTACAGCCTGCTTACACGGGTACACACACTTCATGAGTGCATGTTAGTTTCTGGTTCAAGGTCTGACATGTAAGTTTGTAATCAACAGGGGTATACTCTACATTTTATCGTAGGTATTTACAATGCTAACATTTTACTGCACCTGGCTCTACCAGAGCAACTAAATCTACCTAACACTAACTCCCGCGACAGCCTTTATTGATTTTGTTTCAACGGTTTGACGTGTACTCATTGTATTGTAAGTTTTGACCCCGAAAAAACGGATACCCGGCTATTACTGAGAAAAGTATGTGCATTAGGAGTGAAGCCCTGTTATTTAAAACCAAGTGATATTCAACGAATCTCTGCTGTTGAGAACTGTTCTTTTGCACATGTAAATGCATACATATGTTGAAGCCTCAAACAGTACGTAGTCGCTCCCAAGACGGTGCTTCTGGGTTAAAGAGGTTTCACAGAATAAAAAGACACACTCCCATAAAATGAGGTGAAATGGGGTTTAACGACGCGTCCAAGATTATTGCATTTATATAGCGGGCATACACGTGTCGGTGCCTGCTTTTAATAGTGCGGACGATTTTATAGTGCTATCCTACTGAGAAGTCATGTTGCAGTTTATCATAAATAAACTCTGACGTGTTACTTACCTGTGTATCGGTTGGTCACAATGACTGTTGATGATATGATATTAGCAAAATGGTTGAACAACGGAGAGGATCAACTCTGACGTGTTACTTACCCGTGTATCAGTTGGTTACAATGACTGTTGATGATAGGATAAAAATATAAGAAAAAGGAGCAAAGAGACTCTCTTCATTTTCAGACTTGCAAAATATCATAGGCTTGCATGGGCTGTATTGGATATATTTTTTCAGGAGCAAACAAATACTAGCTGCAGAAAAAGAAACGCATTGACTATTCCTATATCACAACAAGGTCTATCCTCTGGCTGTGTCATACCCAAAGACGTTGAAAGATGGTACATGTTGTTTCCCTGTCTGGCGCTCGGCATTAAGGGGCTAAAACAAGGACTGGTCGGCTCGGAGTCAGTATACTGTGTCTGAGTGGGGTATACATGTTAAACTGCGGCATGGTATCTCAGTGTGCTAGCACTATAAACGGCATCAATCCGGACTAGTACAAGCATCCACACACACACACACACACGTGCATGCACGTCGTTATATAAGTGCAATAATCTTGGACGCGACGTTAAACCCCATTTCACCTCACCTCATGTATATCGAAATTCGAAATTGTGAAGTTGTTAAAGTGTTGTTTGATAAGTAAATATAACTCCATGGTTGTTTCGTGCTGTTATGGGAGTCACTACAAACACGTTGGCATTATATGTGAGTCCTATAGCGCTGGAGCAATAATGGTGAAGGACATCAGAAATGGGTTGGCATAATATGTAAAAGTATTGTTCTTTGAATAAACCAAAGAGCAACGTGTCGAAAGCACCAACTCATGGTTATCTTGGGCATTGTTAGCTCACCAGGTACGAAAAGGGGGATCAGTGATAATTGTATTATATCCAGCAAGCACCGCAACACAACTAGTGTCGTTAAAGAAAACAGAAGATTAGATTATTGTTTAACAACGACCGATATTACAGCACGTGAGATTTAAATTATCAGATATTAACTATCTATCTAAATAAGAGTTGGGGGCACCGGGTGGCCCAGTCGTCTAAGGCGCCGTCTTTCGCTGTGCAGAGTTGCGTCCCTTGGGCACGCCAGAAACCTATGATTGTGGGTTCAAATCCCGGTTCGCCCCGATTATCTTTCTAGGTTTGTCAGCACCATGCCCGTACTCGTGGGTTTCACCGAAGTGGTAAACGTCTGAGACCTGCATCACTTCTACACTTCTAGTGTATCCCCTGGACTTTCCGTGTAGGCATCAGACTGATTTTCTTCACCCGGTAGATCTTCCTCGCTTTCCTCGCTGTTGTTTAAGACTATTTTGACTAACCACTGGCTCATATCAATATGGACGAATATGTGTAAGGTCAATGAGCGAAAATTCAACGTTTCGTCCATGGCATTTTCAGGTGATGCCATAGCGAACGCTAGTAATCTACCAAACGCTACACAGAAAGAGTGATCGTCTGCAACTCAACTCGCCACTATGACGTCACGTCACGTGAGGACAATTCAGCTCATTAACTTTCGGTAGTTTCCGGAATACGAGCAGGTTTTAACGTTTTTTATCACAAATATTGCCTTCAGAATTTTGTTCCTTCAAGACACTTGTTCTTATATGCTTTATAAATTACTTAATCCCATATTTATATTTACGGTAAAGCTCTTAGCATTAAATGCTAACATTTGCAGTTTCATCAAATTAGAATCCCGACTTTAGCTAGATTACAATTTTAGTTTTCTCTGGCCCACTGAGATAACATAGCGTAGTTTAGCACGAATACCCCACTCAGACACAGCATACTGACTCCGAGCCGACCAGTCCTTGTTTTAGCCCCTTAATGCAGAGAACCAGGCCGTGTAACAACAAGTTCCATCTTTTATTTTGGTATGATGTGGTCGGGGTAGGCGCTCCACCACAAGACCACGGAGGCGGTCTCCGATCTCGGATGCCATATTAACGGCAGTGGTGAGGCCCTGAACAGGTTTCGCTTCATCCGCCGCTCGTGAAAAGATCACTTCAAACTTAACCCCTCGATAACACAAACAGTATGTTAATCCACCAATGGATTCTCTCTATATAAAGAGCAATGTTATCACGTAGTCTGACCAATATACATAAGAATTGTGCATCAATGGAAGTTGACGGAAGCCAACGAAATACATTCTGCTTCAAGGCCACGCATTAGACCTGTGGAACTGATATACGTGGGTGCGAACGACATTGATTAGTGCCATGTTCCACGATCACAGACACGTGATCGACTAGAATTTGCAGCTGTGTCAAACACAGGTCCAGATCAAAGACGGGCAGCGCGGTTTGGACCTGATGGACTGTAATCGTTCGTATAAACCGCAGTTCGTTATAAGCATATATGCATCATTGATACAACAAATGGTCGGGACTAAAATAAGTTCGTTATATCGGTCAGTTCGTTATAAGCGTGCTTGTTATAAACGTAGTTTATTGACTAGTGTTATATATATATATAAAGGCGGGGTTTCACTGAAAGTATAATTATACTTACATCCAAACGTCGTCGAAAGATCAGGGACACTGTTGCAGCTAGGCAATGTTGTATCTCCTCGTTTTGCATAAGGTATACAAACTGATTATTTTTGGCTAAACTGAGAAAATTATTGTCGGTGGTGTGAGCATACATCAGTAAGTTACAACGGATATCTGAGTATAGCCTGCAGTTCATTAGGAAATGAAATTCGTCTTCTACGATATTTTGATTGCAATAGTTACATGTTCTTTCCTCTAGAGGAATTTGTGGTCGTCTAAATCTTCCTAATTCAATTTGAAGAGGTAGAGTACCACATCTCAATTTAGCAAGATTACTTCTATGTTGTCTGCTTCTGATTAATTTAACGTATGGTTCTGTGCAGGGATTAACTTTAAATTTCCTATAGGCACGAAGCTTATTACCGTTGGCCAGTCCCCGGTTATTCCACAGGTCGTTAAACCACGTAACAGAGTCCATATGGATTAAATGTTCTTTAATGGTCTTAAAATCTTGATTTGACACCTGCAGTATATTTGTGATATCGATCTAGGATTTACATCTTCTTTTGGACCACATAGCGATTTTATGAACTATTCTGTCTTCTTCAACGATCGACAACTTCTTACATAACCTAATGACTTCAATTCTCTGCAGGGTAAGCGAAGACAGCCAACCCATCTCTCCCCTCACAGCCAAGTTAGGGGTTTTACAGCTGACGCCCAAGAAAAAACGGCATGCACGGTGCTGGACGTTATTTAAACATCTAAACTTTCTTAGACCCCAGATTCCGGACCCGTAAGACCAGATTGGTTGTACGAAATTACTATATAAAGTATTATAAACTTCAAATGCCATTCCGCCCATAGTTTTAAATTTACTGATAATAACACCACGAGCTCTGTTAGCCGACTTAGCTAACTCCTTGGCAGCAATAACATTTTCTAGGATCGTGTATTCTCTTGACACCATCGCAAAACATGTAGAAGCCACACCAGTACTCATATTTTCCTACATCTAAATATGAGACATCAGCAAGTACAAACAATAACATGTGTATTAGCATTTTTCGTCAGAATATCAAAAATGTCTCTCCTTGTTATCACCACCAAGTTCAGCTTAAACTGGGTCCTCCTTTGGTCAAAAGTTTGTTCCCCCTCTAATGAGTGTGTCACACATTCCACACGTGCACGGTGACCAACCGGATGCACATGGGTTGCGTAACGTTGTGCCCATGCGTGTAAGGGGAATGAACTTCTAGCCAGTAGTGATGTACGTCGTTCATCGATAGTCGAATACATGACCAGTCTTTGCAGAACAAGACAATAGAGACTAAAAGGACAACAAGCACAATAAAAAAGGCCCATTTCTTCATCTCTTTTATAATTGTGTTCTTCTTCTCGTTTTCGTCCTCCTTGAGTCCTTTTCCAATGCACGCAATGACAGATTGCTTTTTGCGATACTTCTCTATCAGTATTTCGGGATTATCATGATAGTTGTCATAAGTATCTCCCTCTGGTTTGGCCTTAGAGCATACATCATCCCGCTGCTGTATACATTTACTTGTAAACTCTCTAATCTCTATGACCTCGGCTGTGTCGATATAGTTCAGAAATAAACGAATGTCTAACTCCAGTTTTTGCCAACCTGCCGCTGTCTCGTTATAGAGTTTCTCTTTCTTGTCCAAGTATTCAAGAAGAAAGATTCTTCCAGTTTCAAAGGTAGCTGAAAATCCAGAGACCAATCCTATGACCATCTTAGAGACGAGAACCCAATGTTCATTATCACCCACGGGGAGATACTGACATAGATTAGCAGCAGCCACACCCATGACAATGCTAGCTACAATCAGTGTCCAAACTGCATACTTTCCGTATTTTGTTGCCCGTTCGAACATCATGTAAGAGGCCATTAAACTGCGAATTCTCAATTCTTCTAACATCTCCACATTCCCTTTTCTTTCGTGTTGAGCCATTCAGTTATGTGAAAAGGGTCAACACGCCTGAAGGAGAAAATGCAGTGAATTATCATTCAATTAAACAATGTCTTGAACGTACAAACCAAATGGGATTTGAAACCGAGAACAGTATGAATATTTGAAAGAGTGAGATTTTTCCGCTGCTTTGAACAGATATTCATTTATGACATGGCGCGCTAACGTATGGTGCGAGCAAGGGTATGGTGCAAACAAACTCTCTGTCTCTGTGTTACAGGCTGGTCACAGTGAATACGGTAAATGAGGTAGAAGGAAACACACCTACAAGTCTCTGTGGGGGTGGCGATGTAGATGCATGTGAGTGGGGAAGATCGACTCAAGGAATGTGTACCGACATGCGATATGCGTTAATCAGGAGGGACAGGGATTGATCATACATACATGTATGCTTCCTTGTAGCGCACAGATCATACGCATTATACATTCGGTAATCTTGTTAAGTAGTTAATACTAAATGTAACAACAATAAGACGAACTCAATTATTTATTTATCATTTATCGATTATTGAACACGTATTGATAAACAAGCTGACGGTCGTCACTTATTTACTCTGTGTTTGAGTTAACTCGGTCCCACGTGTACTGTGTATGTGTGACGAATTTCGTATTTATGTAAATTTATGCAAGCAATGACCGAGATTCCCCTTAACAATAAAATGGCAAGCTAATGTTTTGTGGGTGTCTGCCTGGGGCTATTCCTGTTTGTCACGAAAGTAACAAGGTTGCCAGAGAGTTCTACACACAAATGCAGTGGAATGTTTGGATATTCAATTGAAAGTACAATGACCATTTCAGCTTTTAAGACTTTCAGAACATTCAAACCAACGAACTCAGCTTTCAATTGTCAAAGCATTTTAAACGTTTCTTGACTTTGAAGCCTACCTGGATTATGTGTTAGAATTGGTCCCCAGCAATCTATAAGGCGACCTCGGTGACATGGCTCATAACACCGAACGGCATGAAACGTTGATCATGATAAAAATACTAATCGCTGGATTGTCGGTTAAATAGTAACGGTTAAGGTACGAGGACGAGATCGGATGCCTGTAGAAAGACCGCGGATGTGTTGGGTAGGACAGATGAACCTCGGGGTTCGTCTGTCGCAAAGATAATCTAAACAGCAAGATTTAAACAAATCTAACCAATTACTAGAAATAAACTCGGCTTACAATGATGATGCGTTTAGTTACATGTCACTTTATATTTGTAATGAATTAATCTCTAAAATACCGGGGTTGTGCTTTATCTGGCTTATAAGCCCCCTTAATGCAAGAAATAACAGGGAAAAAAAAAACATCGAGAAAAACTTGTAGTGAAACAATACAGTGTGTCGCGATGGAAAGGGAATGAGATCAAAGCGCGCGAGAGAAAAAAAACCAAGTGCAGCAATAACCAAGTCTCATCACATGCCTTGGTTACTGAGTGGGAAAACAGTGGGTTTTAAAACTTAAGACTGTATGTGAGGTTGCAGGTTCGATTCCATGATGAAAAAGTTTCATTTCCTGTCTCCGATTTTAGAACATTGTACGTTTGAAACACGAGTCCAAATTTCATCTGTTTCCCAACTCATCAGATCTTTCTTCTAAAACGTAAAATCACATACCCGGGCGTAGCAAAGCAAGTATGTTTGATTGATTTAAATGCATTTGGGATAGGTCTTTCAGTAACTCCAAATGGCCTCATATGAGGTCTCTAAATTCCAGATAGACCTAATGATCTCAAACTTGATATCGCGGAGGTATTACTAACAGGTTATTGTATTGTGCTTAACAATAGGATGACGTCATCAGAGGTTTATAGGCTTGAATATTGCTGAGTACGGTGTTAAACGTAAACACGCACACACTGATTGTGGGGTGGTCAAATCTTACGTGGATCCCAAGTGGCTATATACTTGAATATGTACAAACTTTGTCTTACCTGTATGTAATAGCTATTTTGGGTTTTCCTTCAGTAACCGTTTCTACTGCCACTAGATTCTTCAGATCAATATAATTGCATCGACTGTGTCATAGCAACACGCATTACATGTTACGGCATGGCATGCATTGATTCTTATTGTATTTGTGTTGATGCCATTTCTTGGAAATACTCCTTTCAACAGACATTAGTGCAGCAGGGCATGTTAACCTCTTTGGTCATGTGGACAAAGCGTCCGACTTCGGATCAGATGTTCCGTGGTTCGAATTTCATCACGGGACTCGGAAATTGTATGACCGCTGCATTGATTTCTTATATAAACTCGATGTGGCATTTCATATTGAAAAGATTTTCTTGTGAGAAGACTTTGTATCTTTGCCAGAAGGGAGATGAGGTGGTAAACCTACTGATCACACCAAAGACCACTGGTTTAATAAACGGAGTCCGGGCTGACGTGGTTTCACTGTTCGGGGGAATCTCTCAATCCCAGATTTAAGATACGCTACCGAATTTACCATGTTACTTATCATCATGTTATCTGATTCAGACCACTGTCTTCGGCAACCCATACTTGCCGTAAAAGGCGACTATGCTTGTCGTAAGAGTCGACTAACGGGATCGGGTGGTCAGGCTGGCTGACTTGTTTGATGCATGTGATCAATCCCAATCACTGGAGTGTCCAGACTCGATTATGTACAGATCGCCGTGATATAGCTGGAATATTGATAAGTGCGACGTTAAACAACACACAAACAAAAAGTCTATATCGGGTTAATCTTTCGGAGCAACACAAGTCCGATTTAGACAGAGTGGATAGTGAATATTATGTGAACAGAATCGTAAAGATCAACGTCAGGACATGTACACCTACATGCAATCTTACGCGGGTCCAGAGGGGCGGGGATTGAGGATGTGCAGCGGTGAGTAACGCCTCTCCCCCACCTCCTTCTAACACACAAATCACTTACACATACGGAAAACTTAAACACGTAGGTTCTATAACACTTACACGCGTAACAACACTATAAGGAGCTCATTTGTTGGTTCATGTGTAAAGGTAGGATATTTGGACCCAGTTCCTTGCGCAAATAATCAAATACCCTGCCTCGTTACTGATTGTAGAATACGGTTGGGGGCTTTTACGATTACTGAACTTAGTGCCAATTTAGAAATGCACCCTCGTTAGAAAAAGCTGTGTCGGCCCTTGCTATTAACCTGTGCAGCCCTGACTTTCAGTTTTTATATATTTGTGTTTTTTTTAATTTGGAATCAAAATTGATTAAGCATGTGTTGTATTTTGTATTCATATCAATTTGTTGTACTTAATGGACCAGGGTGCAGTACCCGTTTCGATGTTGTAATGTCTGCCTTGTGTGTACCACAGTTGAGTTCGCCAAAATCTAAACTTTATTTTGAGTTTAGTTAAGGCCTCCGGTCCACATTCAGAAATTACCTATCTTCCCATATCACTTTTGATATTCTGTTTCAGGGTATGCACGTCGATGTTTCGTTGAGTAATAGTACATGGTATAAACCTAACGGTAGTTTGGATAATGTAGTGTCCTCATTCAGCGAGGATGTCCCAGTCGTCTGAGGCGCCGTATGTCATGTCTGCGCCTTAACGACAATCGGTGTATCCCCAAGTGACAAAAGAACATATATTTAATATACAGTTTACCTTTCTATGAGATGAAGGTAATGGTAGACGTTGAGGGTACATAGATAGCATGGTAGTGTAGTGGTTAAAGCCGTGGGTCCAGGGTACAATGTGAGAAGCAATTTCTGGTGTCACCAGTTTTGCTGATGCTGGAAATTTGCTAGAGGTGGCGTGTCATTTTGACAGTGAAGAGTCAAATACCAGAGTCAGGTTACTATTATGCCAACATCTCAGTCAGCATCTTTCATATAAAGCCACTGATATACAGTGTGTGAGTGAGTGAGTGAGTGAGTGAGTGAGTGAGTGACTGTTGACTTACATCACGTCAATGAACAGTTTTGCTTTTTCACGACCTGTTCTTCCATGACAGATGTAATTAAGGTTAAGGTGTCGATAAATACAACGTTCACAACAACGTGGTGAATAAACTATATGGGCAACTTGACGCCTTTGGCCGAGCTGTGATGTATGGAATTTTGTAAAAGTAGGTTCTATACACACCAGCACGATGAGTAATATTGCATGTTCAAAGCCACAGGTGGATATTTCCTTCACTTAGCAGTTGTTCACATCAAGAGTTTGCATGACATTTTTCACGTTTTAAAAGAAGGGAAGATCCGAAAGAGACATTTCCAGAACATAACATGAGATAATATATGAAACCATACCATGCTACAGTGAGTGCATGGATGTAACGGTGTGAGGCTAATTGTTACAGATAGTAAATGTAACAATGAGTGATTTAATGTTACAGATTGTGAATGTATGTCACATGAATGATTTAGTGTTTCAGATAGTGTGTGAATGTAACAATGAGTGATTTAATGCTACAGATAGTGTGTGAATGTAACAATGAGTGATTTAATGTTTCAGATAGTGTGTGAATGTAACAATGAGTGATTTAATGCTACAGATAGTGTGTGAATGTATCAATGAGTAATTTAATGCTACAGATAGTGTGTGAATGTATCAATGAGATCTTGAACGTCACAGTGAGTGTGTTGTCAATGTATCAATGATTGATTGAATGTTACAGATAATGAGTGGATGTAACATCAATTATATATTGTTACAGATAGTGTGTGAATGTAAAAACGAGCAATTGAATGTAACTGTGAGTAGTTCGTGAATGTAAAAATTATTGATTGAACGTTAGAGATTGTGAGTGGATATAAAATCAATTATTTATTGCTACAAAGAGGTCGTAGCAATGACCCAAATGAGGGTTATCAATAATAAACATGTTCCAAAATGATCTTGGACATTTATGGATTTATCGCATGCCTTCTAGTCCACGCCGTTACAATAACATTACGATGAACTCTATAAAATACTCTCATACATTTACATTTGTGGTTACGGGAACGTCAACTACCATATGCATATTTGACAGCAACACAATTTCAAGATAAAATACCATACAAACTCACTCCAAAATGGATAACATGTCTATCCAATTCCTTGATATGAGACCGAGTTCTTTGACATAAAAGATTCGGCAATTGGCAAAACTTACATGATGTGTATTCAACTGAGATGGATTTTGTTTGAAATAAATGAAATAGTATCTGTATAAAAAATAATCCTTTCAGGGTATTCACACGAAGAATCATGTCAGACAACAGATCCCACCACCCTCGCTCTTAGTTCAATAGCTCATATTTACTAATTATAATGGACATGGTTTAATTAATGTGGAGTCTCTTCGTGATAGAATTGTATTGTGCACTTCTGTACACATTTATTTGTCTGATGATTCTCATGTGAAGCATGTCAAGACTCATGATGAAAACAAGGCATTCCACAGTATTCTTAAACGAGCCAAGGATGTGGGACATAATATCAATGTCAGTGTTAATTATGTTGATGGTTCTGTATTGCTGGACGGTACAGAAATGAGTGTCAACCAAGCGAAGTGCCATATCAAATCGGCCAAGACTCATTTTTTTCAGGGACAGGCTATTTGAACGACCACTGCATCGCGTTTATGTGTTGTGTGTTGATAAGATCAGCAACCCTGCAGAGTCCTTCGCTTGGATGAAGTCGGCAGGCCTGAAAAGTAAAACAGAAGGCTTTCTGTTTGTTGCTCAAGACCCGTCACTTCCCACACGAATCTTTCAATGTGGGATTTTGCATCCAAATGTAAATATGAAATGTAGATTATGTATGGTGGCCCATAAAGGACATGGAATCTGTTTTTCAATATTTTGATATTTCACTTAATTGCATCGGAACCTTTTGCAAATTAACACAATTTGTCATACAAATATGTGATAAATCATGTATAAAAACAACCAAAACATGGAAAATGTACTTTCAAGTAGCTATTGAATGTTGAAATGTGAAGTGAAAATGTCAAAAACTAAAATGAAAATGCCAAAAACAAAAGCGAAAATGTCAAAAACTAAAATGTAAATATTATCACCGCGGTGGAAATAGTTTTCTGTATTTTCATTTTTCCAATTTCCAAGATCTGTTATCATATCTACAATCATAATCAAAATCCTTGTATGTACAACATTGTATTAGTTTTGCTCAATTCTCATATTGTTTCCATATCACTACAACACACTTGTTTTAAAATAAAATTGTTATAATGTACCTCCTTTGTATGTTGAATGTACCTGTATGTTTTGCACTTATTTTACATATATTTTGTAGGATGTGATAGTGCCACTGTTTCTTCATGGAATGTTAAGCAATACAAATCTAAAACATTCTTTGTTGAACGACAACGCGAGAATGCGACATTTGGACATGATGCAAAATCTCGCAATCTCGCAATCTCGACTTGTCAAATTAGGCCACAAAAACACGAAATCGCGAGAACGCGAGAACGCGAGAACGCGACATTTCATTTTCTCGCGATCTCGCGTTCTCGTGTTCTCGCGTTTAAGACACTGTCCGTGCGCATGCGTAATATCATAAGGTCAAGCGCATGCGCACGTTAGTAATCCTTTGGTCATGCTTCTTTCATGCTCTTCATTCTCCAAGTAACATATAGCAAACTTATGACTTGAGCTTGGAAATGCTATGTAATTTACATACACAAAGTCTGAGTCATCTCCCGTTGTTACAGTTTCCTATGTACTTTATAATAAAACCCTCAACATGCTCAATATAATTTACGAAAGAAATTGTGTGTATGAATGTCCAATGATAGTGAAAACATTAATGTGTCCGAAAGCTGGAAACAAAACTATCAACTTCAGTGTGTGAGTAATATTGCTTAAAGCCGCATCAGCAGTACTACAGTTACAGAAATAATCACAGGCCAGTGAGTTTCTCCATGAGGCAATTCTGTACACGGCTAGCATATTCATGAAAGGCAAAATTCTCATAGACCAATTTGAAATACAAAATTAACTATCATATTTTCATGCGCTCCAAACTGACTACAAAACATCCTGCTTTACATTATTTTATTGTTAAATGGATAAAATTATCATTAAACCGCCCGCATGTTATCATAAATGAGCGGGCCACTGTTATAGAAATAAACGACGAGTGGGGTACAATACAACACTGCAGGGAGAATAAACCACGAGGGGCGAGTGTTTTATTGTACAATAAACAACAACCACGAGTCGTTTAATGATTATATGAGATATCAACATTATGTACAGCCTCTTTAAGGATGTTGATAAAATGTACAAGGTTTAAAAATATTTACCCCTATTTAAGGTGGGTATTCCCGCATATGCTCACAAATTCCTCAGGTCGATTACACGTACCTTTTCTCCCCAAACCGATTGTCATATTGTAACCGGGGATTGTGATGGAAAATACAATTTCAAACATAGACTACGGGTGTGAGTGTCTATTGCCAGAGTAGATAATGACATCCTTTAATGTACAAAACAATAACATTATAAAGACAATACTGCATAGGTTTCATACACATACATATTCACACATATTCATTCGTTTCATATAAACATACGTCTATATTCTGTACATGAACATGAACTTAATAATCAATGATATACAAAATCATTATCTTAACCCTATAATAAACAAACAATTCATCAAGGGCGATAACTCGTTCCCGACATCACTCATAAGATAAAATATAAACCTGGTCCATGTTGTAAAACACACTTAAGATTATAAATACAATTACCACTTTCTTGAAACTGCTGTATTTATTCAGTAACTCACATGTATTTGGCACGATACACTATTTACAATTCATTTTCGAGACACAACAAACATGTAAATTAACCGTACCCTGTGGGTGACACTGGGATGTTTATCGTCTTCATGCAACCGCCTTCCACTATGGAAAGCAACCTGACGGTCACTTCCCTCTCACAACTAACGTCATCAAACTCACTGCGATAAAAGTTTACTGGATCAGAAGCGAATCATCAGAAAGAAGGTCGTGATTAATCGTATAATACTGCCCGCTTCGTTCTTCAATGATCTTAGCGATTAAACGTGTAGTCATCAATAGAGCAAGTGAGAGAGTTGGGTTAAACCCCGCTTTTAACAGTTTTCCAGTTATATCACAGCGTGTCAGCTTAAAATGAGAGGAAAGCCCGAAGTGATGCAGGTCTCAGACGTTTACCTCTTCGATGAAGCACACGAGACCGGCGAACCGGGATTCGAACCCACAATCATAGGTTTCGGGCGTGCCCAACTGGCGCAACTCTGCACAGAGAATCGCGGCGACTCAGACGACTGGGCCACCCTAACGATTGTTGATATATTTGATGTCAGACCGCCGTCATATTGCTGAGTGCGGCGTTAACAACAAACAAACAAACAAACAAAATCTTTCTGAAAAATACCTTTAGGCATCCATATTGGTTATTTGACTGTTTGTTGTCAGACAATATTTGTCAAAAACACGAGAAAGCGAGATCGCGACACTTGACCAATGTCGCAGTGTCGCGTTCTCGCGTTCTCGTGTTTTTGAAAATAGATACATATAACTGTATAGGCAATAATCACAAAAACACGAGAACGCGAGAACGCGAGATTGCGACATTGGTCAAGTGTCGCGATCTCGCGTTCTCGTGTTTTTGTGCTGATTGCCTATACAGTCATCTTGTGGCTCAGTCGTCTGAGTTGTCGCAATTTGTTGTGTAGAGTTGCGTCCCTTGGATGTGCCAGAAACCTACAATGGTATGTTTCCTCCAATTTTAAAGGGGCACTGATCTACAGCAATGCCCCGAGACTGGTTGTTGTCTTTGTCATTGTTTTCCCCCCGTGAGTATCCGGATGATATAGCAGATATCAAGACTAGTTCGCGACCTGTGCTGCGCAATTCGTAAGCGCATGTATCGCTTTTATGAATAGTATTTCATTGTGGGTATATTGTTTAGCCAAAATGTATAAAGTTTCACGAAGGCAATTTTTGCAACGCCTAAATATTCAGTTATTTTACAAATTGACTGAAAATCGGTCAATTTATGTTATTGTTATTACGTATTCCAAACATTTTTATGTTTTAATTTAATCACCCAGTGACTGAAAATGATAGGATTAAATTTTAGAAAACGAAATTCAAAGTACGTTTCTATAGTTTTGGCTTCTAATACTAGCGGGGCGGTCGGGTAGCTTAGTGGTTATTGCTGAAATAGTGCGGGGTAAAATCAAACACACTCACTCACTCTAATACTAGGATAAATAGTCTATTTCTAAGTCCTTTTGAACCTCTTAAAAATTGTTAGTCAATCTGAACTTGAATTCAGTCAATTTCTATATTACTGGTATATTTAGACATTTTATAAATAGCCTGAGTGCATCCCATTTTACATATTGAGTGTAACATACATGTATACACGCCTACAGGTACAAGAGGAACAAAAATGATTCTATCCAATGCAACAGCAAATGAATGAAAACAAAATGCAAATTTCATAATAGTTATATGTATACATTTGGGCACCTTCCTTGTTCGGGAAATGTATCCGTGAACATTCACATATAGGAACAATATCCCATACGTCTGCAGCTGTACAAATAAACTTTTTCGACTTCACATGGCTCTGTTACATTCAAATGTTTTAAAATATATACATATAGCGTTTCTGGATATTATAACCGGTGTTCGTTTCTCAACTGATCACTAAGTTTGTTTCAGATGTTTCACAAAGGTGTCTAGTCTCATCGGTCAGCTGAGATAGCACGTGTGACAATTATGTTCATGATGTCCATGGTGTTTTAAAAATATCCATGGAGTTAGAAAGCAATGAACAATCAATAAACGTATTATCGGCTAATCCTTTGAACCAAGTATGTTGTTTTTACATCGGCACTTTACGCCATGATATGAGTGTAATCCGTCTGCTTTAGTAAACCTACACATGTAAACACTTACAAATCCACTGTGCAAGATAACAGTGATTAATCAATGAACGTATTTTCTGTGGAACTTTTGATGGCGAGGAATGATCCGTTTACAAAAAAGTAAGTGAACTGATCACTCCTCTTGCTGGGCTGCGACGTGAATATTACATAACATACATTTCACCTCACTTCAAACCTGGATTCAGATGAAATAATTACCCCAGACACAAGACATGCCAGATGGGAACCGTTATCATGTAATCTGAGTAGTGCTACCACTAACTATACCTATAATAGGTTCATTAACTGAGCAAAGACACTGGTGTAGGGTTATGCCAGAAAACGTGGATAACAACAAGAGATAGCAATCGTATTACCAGCACAATCCAAAATCCGAAAATGCTTTCACTGCTGGGGTACCATTTTTTAAACTATAAAAATAAACTGACGGCCAAAAGAAACGTTACCAACGATATTTCTAGGATAAAATATGACCAACACAAATTGAAGCAGCAATAACAATTGTATTGTAGAAATTCATCATTCAGAACCGTAAAATTGCTAATTGAACAACAAAGTCCTTGACCTCCAACAGGGACATTTCTTGACAAGGGGTCATTCGTCCAGTATTCGATCAACAACATTGGTTACAACTTTAAGGTGACGACGGCCCAGACCGTTCAATACGGGATATGACCTCCATGAGCGGCAATGTATCTTCGAATGCGGCGTCGAACTGAGTAGAAAAGTGTCCTCACATCGACCGCAGGTATCCGATTCCATTCCTCACGGAGGGCAACGATCAACGCTTGTCTCGTGAAGGGAGGATGTTGACGTTTCCGAAGACGACGCCCCAGCTGGTCCCAGAGATGTCCTGTGGGTGACAGATCTGGTGATCGAGCTGGCCACAGCAGGACAGTCACGTTGTTGGCGTTGAGGAAGTCTCTAGTAACACGGGCTTTATGGGCTGTGGCGTTATCTTGTTGGAACACCGTCCGTTGTTGACGCTGATGGAAAGGAAGAACCACTGGCCGTAAGATATTGTCAATGTAGCGTTGTGCTGTCAGATTGCCTTCGATGATGAGAAGTTCCGTCTTCTCGTCCCCGCAAATGCCGCCCCTGTCCATCACACTTCCGCCCCCGTAAGGTTCAACCTCATGGACACAACAAGGAGCCGTACCTTCACCACGTCGTCGATAAACTCGCATCCGCCCATCAGGTTTGAAGAGTTGGAACATGCTCTCGTCACTAAACAGCACTCGCCGCCATTCCCTTTGTTGCCATCGCTGAGTTTGCCTGCACCACGTCAATCTGGCACGTCGATGTTGACGGGTCAAGGTCATGCCCTTGATAGGGCGATAAGCCCGGAGACCATAATGTCGTAGTCGTCTTGTCACTGTTTCTCTGCTGAACGGATGTCCTAAGCTGTTGGCAGCTGATGACGTCACAGTAAGAAATCTGTTCCTCGGATGAAGTACCCGTAAAAAGCGGTCATCCTGCGGGGTCGTGACCTTTGGTCTGCCACTCCATGGTCTGTCTGCGGTTCTGCCAGTCTGTCGGAGACGTGCGACCAGTCTGGTAATGGTCATCTTGGAGCAGTTCATGTTAATGGCAACCGCTCTCTATGTCGCTCCTATCTGCAGCATGCATATAGCTCTCTCCCTCTGGACAGCGGTCAGTCTTGGCATGTTCGTTGGTGTTAATCATCGCAACCAATGATAGGGAACAGATCCGTGCGTAATTTATACCCGGGATTGCACGATAATTTGGGAAAGAATGTTTATAAAAATGCTGAAAAACACCAATATTTCCCAAAATCCGTAAAGCAATGGGACAGAACGACAGAGAACATGAAGGCTGTATTCGTGAAATGTGTTCTTTACTGTTTTTGAACAGGTTGGCATCTTTGTTTCAAAGTGGCAAATCAGTTAATGTTGGTAACGTTTCTTTTGGCCGTCAGATTATAACCATCTGGGGTATTTCCAAATAACGACAGCCGATGAGCTTCCATCGCTCTTTTTGTCCGTTTGTTTAGGCTGACGAAATTAATTAACATGCGCCCTGTGTCTGAGATTCAGAGATTATAGGTAACCAATCAGTGTTCTTGAACACGGTAGTCCATTCTCTTGTCACGCTCAGTTGCGTCAGCGAGCTAATCGGCAGATAGTGAGCCCCAGCTGGCAGTGTTAGACATTCGAGAAGAAGATTAGTGCCCCTTTAAACCTACAAGCCGGGATGTAACTGAAATATACTGTTCAAAGTAGTGTTAAGCAAAACTCACTCACTTATTCAGAGCCATGCCGGTCCCCCAGGCTTGATATTGGGGGTACTTTTCCAGTATAAGCATGCCTGTCATTTGGATGTTAAGGCCGCAATAAATTAATAGTTACAGTTTGATTGATTTTTTAAAAACATGGGAGACAGGAGACATTTAAATTTAACGTTATATTTTGTTCTTCTCGACCTACTTTAGGCATATGTGTACAATTGCTGTCGACGGATGCGATTCACATGCATCATGTGTGTTCAGTAGGGCTACGTGTACGGAGTATTTTATCAGGTAAAGAAAGTAGGAACACTCATATTGACGATACTTCTATTTCTAGGAATTTGAGGGCATTAGAATAATGTAAGGCAGGATGTTTTGTTGTCAGGCGGGAGCGGATGAAAATCAATTAATTAAAGTAGCGAATATGGTATCGTATAAAAACAACAACAACAAAAACATCGGACAATATCATTTTATCCTAATGCTACAAATTGGTCTTTGAGAATTTATTTTTAATAAATATTCTAGCCGTGTATAAAATTGCCTCATTGAGAAACTCTCTGGCTTGTGATTATTTCTGTATGGGCCTTGACCGTATGATATTACGCATGATATTACGACAGTGTCTAAAACGCGAGAACACGAGAACGCGAGATCGCGAGAAAATGAAATGTCGCGTTCTCGCGTTCTCGCGATTTCGTGTTTTTGTGGCCTAATTTGACAAGTCGAGATTGCGAGATTGCGAGATTTTGCATCATGTCCAAATGTCGCATTCTCGCGTTGTCGACTTTTGACAAAAAGTGCTATGTACCAAAAACACGAGAATGCGAGATTGCGAGAACGCGAGATTTTGGCCAAATCTCGCGTTCTCGCGATCTCGCAGTCTCGTGTTTTGGGCATATTTACCTCGTTTCCAAAGGTCGAGATCGCGAGAATACGAGATCGCGAGAATGTCCCTTACAGTATTCCATACCTAAGTGGCCGCAACCCGCTATGCAGAGCGGCGTTAAACCCAACTTACTCACTCACTCATTACTCTTGTGTACGGTTCCGTTTTGTTTAACTCGGTTTGTGTTTCTACTTCTGGCTTAGAATTGAAGTATGTTTAGCAGGATGTGACTACATCATGCAACCGTATTATCCTTTTGGAAAATAATTGCAAACTCCAGACAAACCTATTGATTGCCTATGTATCCAAAAGCAAAGAACATATACGAGTGTATGATCTCTACCGGAAGTTAAGAAAAACTGTTAAAACAATAAACCATGCAGTGCGGTAAGCCGTTTGAAACGGAATGAATCATCACACATTACACACAGTGAACTACTTGAAACAATAATGTGATCAACTATGCACAGAAAGCACCATACATGTGATTATGAAGACTTTCTAGTATCAAACCCGTTGTTTTACATGTGATGTCTATTGAACAAAGTCATAATTTATAGAAACCTGGTATATAATCGTGTTGAACAATAAGTTGCAATAACAGTGTGAAGGGAGAACGATTGAGTGCGCGATACATATGCACTCACTCTCAATGATGCAGCTTGAAAAAGAAACGATGTACAACATTGCAAGGTCAGTGCGTGATAAAGCTCGATACTACGCCTATAGCTGAAGGAAGTAATCGCTCAATGCGCAAGTTTATTCTTACAACACATAGACCAGTTAACTTTAACGAAAGGAGATATATTTCCCCTTAAGAATTTTAGCTCTTTTACATTACGAAACACAGAATGTGACAGGCGATTGTGACATGTCCAGATTAAGTAGATCTCATTTCATTTAAAAACTTTCGTCAAAACCAAACTAACCCTTCTGATAATAATAATAATAATAATAATAATAATAATAATAATAATAATAACTTCATGCAGCAATGGCGGACTCCAAGTAACACTGCGCACAAACGTCCATGTTCGAATCCTCATCGGGCTTGCTTGTGCTAACGCTATGAAATGTAAGCACCGGTTGCGGACATCGCCGCTACGACATTTGCATGTGCCGGGGTGTCCAAGGGTGTTCTAAACCCTTCTCCGACCTCGAATCCTCATGTTGAATCATTAAAGGGTTTGCTTGTACCAACGCCGCCAAACTCCGATTGCAGGACGTCACTGCTACGTAATTTGCTACCTTTCAATAGTTCTGTGGAGAACCTTACAAGATATGATCTTTAAAGTAAAATTTCGGTGAAAAAAAATGATCAAAATAATAAATCCAATATGGCCCCAACTTAAAAAGATATCCAAAATCGGCTAACAAGGTTTGATGTGTTATGTATGGAGACAATTCTCAGAAAGTTTGAAAGCATTTCATGCCGTGGACTCGGAGTTTGAAGACATGTACCCAAAAGACACTGTGAAAAATGTGAATCCAATATGGCTGCAAATCACGTGACCAATGACCAAAGTCAAAGAACAAAACATGTCAAGCAACTCAAGCAGAAGATACATGCAAGGTTTGAAAGTAATCGAACAAGCGGTTGCGGAGCAATAGGACGAAAGATATCCTCAAAAAGTACTTGTTTTTCTGTTATCTACCCTTAGTCATTGGGCCTACGACCTTGGTATTTTGGCGGGCACTAGTATTCATCGTCTACATACACATGCGAAATTTAAAAAAATCGAACCAGTGGTTATTTTGCAAGGTCTGGTACAAAAAATCGGCGGAATAATAGATAATACTTTATAAGGATATTAATAATGATAAATCGATCGATTACAATTAGGGCTATACAGCCTTTCAGCTTGGAGCCCTAATGATATATAATAATATGAAAAACCTTTCCATAATAGAAGTATGAATTCAAGCACTATATAACAATAGACTGTTGTAATATAAATCAACGTACCACCATAGCAATAGAATAGAGAATGAATAGAGAACCACAACATCCTGTTAACATTCGAATTCCTAAATGAAATGTTGACGGTGGTAAGTTTAATCAAGTCTTTTTAAGGATTGACGGTGTATTTCTTTCGGTTCATCGAGGTATGAATCGGAAAACCGATGTGCAAACTGTATGAATCCGAGACCAAGACTGACTGATCTTCAGACAACTGTGATATAGCAGTAACATTGCCGACCGAGGAGTAACAATATTACTCACGTATAACTTCTGGATGTCAGCTCCACTCCTGGCTGTCCTGTCGTGTGTATATACATGTACTGACTGCTACAACTATTTATTACCAATATAAATTATACCAAATAAGGTTATCAGACATATAATCAACAAATGACATTTGACCTGTGTTTTTCCCTTCTGTAGGACGTGTGTTTTCCGGGTATTCTGTTATTAATTTTCCTTATTTTATGATCAATTTTCCTTATTTTGTTAAACGTTTTCCTTATATCATATTACATTTCCCTATGTGACCTATAAATCCTTGTTATCAAGTGATATAATCTTTTCTATGCAACATTTTTACATGTTACCCGTTTATCATGTTTATTCAGAGATATTGAGGTATGTATTAATGCCCTATGAACATTCCGTAGCGGATTATGTCCCCAGCACCCGAGTTTCGTGGAAATTTAGGACCCAACCTCATGCTTGTCTCCTCGTAGGGATTTCCTGACAAACTTGGTTCCCAGCACAGCATGCATGTCTGCTCGTCGAGATTCCGTGACAAAATAGATCACCAGCGCTGCATGCATGTCTCCTTATAGAGTTTGAATGACAAAACAGGACCCCACCTCAAGCTTGTCTCCGTGTACGGATTCTGTGGCAAAATAGGTTCCCAGAACATCATGCATGTCTCCTCGAAGGGATTCCGTTACAAAATAGGACCCCCACCTCAATGTGTGTCTCCTCGAAGGGATTCCGTTACAAAATAGGACCTCACATCGTGCTTGTCTCCTCGTAGAGATTCCGTGACAAAACAGGACCCCACCTCATGCTTGTCTACTTGTACGGATTCCGTGGTAAAATAGGTTCCCAGCACTGCATGCATGTCTCCTCGAAGGGATTCCGTTACAAAATAGGACCTCACATCATTTTTATATCCCCATGGGGATTCTCTTTCAATAATAGGTCCTAGCACCGCATACTTGTCACCCCGCAGGGATTGCGTGACAAAACAGGACCCCACCTTCATGGTTGTCTCCTTGTACGGATTCCGTGGTAAAATAGGTTCCCAGCACTGCATGCATGTCTCCTCGAAGAGATTCCGTTACAAAATAGGACCCCACCTCATGCTTGTCTCCTCGTAGAGATTCCGTGACAAAACAGGGCCCCACCTCATGCTTGCCTCCTCGTAGAGATTCCGTGACAAAACAGGGCCCCACCTCATGCTTGCCTCCTCGTAGAGATTCCGTGACAAAACAGGGCCCCACCTCAATGCTTGTCTACTTGTACGGATTCCGTGGTAAAATAGGTTCCCAGCACTGCATGCATGTCTCCTCGAAGGGATTCCGTTACAAAATAGGACCTCACATCATTCTTATATCCCCATGGGGATTCTCTTTCAATAATAGGTCCTAGCACCGCATACTTGTCACCTCGTAGGGATTGCGTGACAAAACAGGACCCCACCTTCATGGTTGTCTCCTTGTACGGATTCCGTGGTACAATAGGTTCCCAGCACTGCATGCATGTCTCCTCGAGGGATTCCGTTACAAAATAGGACCCCACCTCATGCTTGTCTCCTCGTAGAGATTCCGTGACAAAACAGGACCCCACCTTCATGGTTGTCTCCTCGCAGGGATTGCGTGACAAAACAGGACCCCACCTCATGCTTGTCTCCTCGCAGGGATTGCGTGACAAAACAGGACCCCACCTTCATGGTTGTCTCCTTGTACGGATTCCGTGGTAAAATAGGTTCCCAGCACTGCATGCATGTCTCCGCGAAGGGATTCCGTGGCCAAATATGTCCCCAGTACCGCATTCTTGTATCCAGTGTGATTCCGTGGCAGAATGGGTCCACAGCACCACATTCTTGTCTACAGGATGGAAACCGTGGCCAAAATTGTCCTCAGTATGTTTGTATCGTGTGGGATTCCGTGGCCTCCGCCTCTGTGGTATGGTGGATTGAGCGTCTGCGGAGAGCGCAAGGTTGGATAATTTTACCTGACGCCAAATAAACCCCACTTTACCTCACCTCACCTATTATTTACTTGCCTAAATTGACGAGAACAAAGGACAGCCGTCCAATCAAATAATCTGTGCTTATTTAGATATAGGAGCAGCAGTGGCGGAGGCTGTAGACTATTGAGGATGCTGGAAATGGTATTTGTCGTTTCCATTTTGTTTCGTTCCTTCGTTATTGACTCTAATAGCTATAGTATAAAATTATTGTAGACTATATCCGTGTGTGTGCACATAGCTCTATAGCGTTAATACTTTATCCATTAATAATGTATGGAAAACAAAGTGAGCACCGTTGACCCGGTTGTTTAAGTACTTTGAAGGAGTCCATAACTATCAGGATCTGCTACTCGCGGGTTCGAACCTCAGATGTGCCTCAGTTGCTCAGAAGAAGAGCAACAGAGGTTGTTTTGTTCGACTGCAATAGTTGCTAAATGCCGTACGCTGAGCAGGTACAGTTTTTACTCTGCAAATGCTGGATAATTTCATTTTCAGAAAATCAATGGAACATTTTCTTTCGTTAAACCAAAGGAAGAGGCTTCTGCCCAATATTTTCTGGAATAGATAATTGTTTGTCCCAACCTCCTTATACCAGATGGCCGGCTTTTAACTACAAACGATTGAATCAAGTTCATCGTTGCCATTGTGAATTGATGGGGGTTATGAAAGAATACTGCATTAGTAAAACAGACATCAATATACGGAAATGGTCACAGCGATCTATAGCTTTGTCAGCATAGATATTACAGTATACAGGTGAGAGGCTTAGTGCCTGGTGGATTGTCCCGGAGCTGAGCTCCTCCGACTAGGGTGTTAGTAAAATATAAATAAAGAAATAATAGACGACTTGGTAAAAGATCACAGTTTTATTATTTATCAGCTGTATATAGTCAACGAGAGACAATCTTAAGTGGATGGACTCCAATTGTCACAAGGAAAGATCACTGACGAATAAACAATGAACGATGTGCAAGCGCGTTAACTATGGACGCGAAAACCAGCTATTCCATAAGATGAATGAATGAATGAATGAAATCTATATTTCCTCCAGAATAAAAATCCGATGATTTGCAATATCTCTGATATTCTCAGAGCCAATGAGTGAGTGAGTGAGTTGGGTTTAACGCCGCTTTTAACAGCATTCCAGTTATATCACAGCGTGCCTGCTGAATGTGGGAGGAAAGCCCGAAGTGATGCAGGTCTCAGACGTTTACCACTTCGGTGAAACCCACGAGCACGGGTATGGAGCTGACAAACCTAGAAACATTATCGGGGCGACCCGGGATTCGAACCCACGATCATAGGTTTCTGGCGTGCCAAAGGGACGCAACCCGGGACAGCGAATCGAGGCGCCTCAGACGACTAAGCCACACGTGCCCCTTTTTACCTCGGCCTTGAATGAATATCTGAATAGTATATGACCACGTACAGTAGCTAGGCACAGGCACAGTAGCTAGTAGAGAGAGCCACTCGGTGCCATATTGTAGCTACGGTGGCCCATAAGGGACATGGAGTCTGTTTTTCAATATTTTGATATTTCACTTACTTTTACTTCCTCATTCGGAGATACTTGACGCCAAGTCGTCTAAGGTTACGTAATGTCCTGTGCAGAGTAACGTCCCTTTGGTGTGCCATTACATCTAATCACAAATTAGCCCCGATTATGTTTCTAGGTTTGTTTGCACCATACCCGAGGCTTCCCATTAGTTGTAAACGTAGACGATTTGCATCACTTCGGACTTTCCTCCCTCTGTAATTCGACACGCTGTGATATAACAGATATACCGTTCAAACCGGCTTTAAACTCAACTCACTCAATCACTCAACCTATCAAATACTGGCTTCCCTTACGTGGGTTTCGCTTACAACGATCTCAGACGACAGCCGTAAGTCTAATTAGAAGCATAGGAGCACTAAGATCGCTTCGTTGGGGGCATACCTAGACTAGCCCATCTGCAGACAACTAGTGATATAGCATTGCCGACTGAGGAGTCACATTGCACAACGTTACTCACTCCTGGCTGTCGGCTCCACTCCTGGATGTCCTGTCGCGTGCATATACTGTACAGATCTTATTATATCAGTCACGTGGTAGACTTCTACAAATATGAAGTACAGACATGACACCAAATAAGTTTATCAGTCGTATCAACCATTGGCATTTGTCTAATCTGTTTGTTTTCCTTCTGTAGGGTGTGTCTGTTTCCCTGTGTTATCCATTTTCCTTATAAAAAGGTTTCATGTTTACTTTAATGACCCGTAAGTCCTTGTTTAGTCTCTCTTACAGACCCTGATACAAATATATATACAGCTCATGCAAGTCTATAATGTTTGGCAAGTCTAGATTACTGCAGTATCAGAATCTGTATCAGTATCTGAAAATTAAGACAGTCTCTGGGCTCCTTTTTATTATATTTTATTAAGATAATTGAACAACTGTTTTTGTCTGTACGATATGTTTATTGCAGAGACTAGATGTTAGTCTTGTCCTTGTTATCAGGAGATAGTATTTTTCCTCAGTTAATTATTTTCAAATGTCTATAGTATTGCTTTCCACTCGTATATATTAATTTGTGTTGTCCTAATAACTGTGTAGAGATACTGAGGGTAGAATATGTACCCAGTGCCTATTTCCTGTTGCAAGGACATAAATGGGGATGGATTGGTCTCAATGGCTAGTGAGAATTACAACTGATCACCAAGAATGACCAACACAACGTTGATCTTAAAAATGACGTGCCGTTTACCTGATACTCATTTATCCAGAGATGTGTGTATTAATGTGCTATGGGTATTCCGAAGCAGAACGAAAAGGTCCCCAGCACCCATGCTCGTCACCTCGTAGGATTTCCGTGGCAAATGTGAACCAAGTACTGCTTGATTGTCTCTTCGAAGGGATTCTGTGGCAAAACAGGCCACAGTACCGCATGCTTGTCTCCTTGTGGGATTCCGGGCCAAAATAGGTTCCCAGTACCGCATGCTTGTCTCCTTGTGGGATTCCGGGCCAAAATAGGTTCCCAGTACCGCATGCTTGTCTCCTTGTGGGATTCCGTGCCAAAATAGGTTCCCAGTACCTCATGCTTGTCTCCTCGTGGGATTCCGTGCCAAAATAGGTTTCCAGTACCGCATGCTTGTCTCCTTGTGGGATTCCGTGCCAAAATAGGTTCCCAGTACCGCATGCTTGTCTTCTTGTGGGATTCCGTGCCAAAATAGGTTCCCAGTACCGCATTCTTGTCTCCTCGTTGGATTCCGTGCCAAAATAGGTTCCCAGTACCGCATGCTTGTCTCCTCTTGGGATTCCGTGCCTAAATAGGTTTCCAGTACCGCATGCTTGTCTCCTCTTGGGATTCCGTGCCTAAATAGGTTCCCAGTACCGCATGCTTGTCTCCTGAAGGGATTCCGTGCCTAAATAGGTTCCCAGTACAGCATGCTTGCATAAAGCACAACTCCTGTTGTTTCTCCCTATAAAACATTTGTAATTGGGAGTTATAAAAACCAGGCGTTTCCTAATATGAAGGCATATATTTTGTCATATAACTAAATTTCAATCTCAAACAAATAACTAAACCTTCATAAAACCCAGGAGGTCTAAGCCTAATTGAACACCAGTACACCTAAAAGTTTCAAGGAAAATAAAAAGACTTCTGAGGTGAGGTGGTGTGGTGAAATGGAGCTTAACGCCGCGTTCAAGATAATTGCACGTATGTGACGTGCATCCATGTGTATTTGTGACCCGGGGTAGAATTTAGCTACTCATGCTTGCTGTAGATATGCAACTATGCTTTTCGTAAGAGGCGACTAACGGGATCTGGTAGTCAGGCTCGCTGACTTAGTTGATGTATGTCATCGTATCCCAATTGCGTGGATTGATGCTCATGATGGATTATCCGGTCTCGACTGGATTATATTCCGACCGCCGTCATATAGCTGGAATATTGCTGAGTGCGGCGTCAGACAACAATCAAACGAAACGTTTTTGATTTTTGTGTGTGTTTTGTGTGTGTGCGTGCGTGCGTGCGTGCGTGTGCGTGTGCGTGCGTGCGTGCGTGTGTGTGTGTGTGTGTGTGTGTGAATTTCATAGTGGTAGCCCACTAAGACGCAGTACACTCCGAGCCGTCCAGTCCTAGTTTTAACCCCTTAATGCCGAGCGTCAGGCAGGGTAACAAAAAGTACCACCTTTTGACGTCTTTTGGTATGACGAGGCCGGGGATGGAACCCCGGACTTTCCGCTCTCCGGGCATTAACTCGACAATGCTCTTACTGAAGCGAGGCACAATCTTCCCTTGGCAGCGTTGGCAACCAGTATTGAGAGCATTAGTCCAGTGTGCCAAATACGCGATACTGAGAGCTTTTTTGGACAATATAAAATATAGTTTGTGTAAAATTCATTATCTGCATCAAGTGTAGTATAGCTTCATTGTACCATACAATGGAAGGACGACATAAAAACAACGGCAATGAAATATAAGCTGGAAAATATATTTTTTGCTGTTGTCTACATAATGTATTCGAGCTGATTTGTTTTTCTGTCAAGTCGTGTCCCACGCCCGACGATGACGCCGGCTTTATTGGTGTTGACAAAGGAGAACATATCGAAATCCACTTTACACATGCTAATACCATTCAACAGATTCATAATAGCGGATATTGGGAAACATTTTTATGTTGTGTTGTGGCAACACCAACCAATTCAAACACCTTGACATACCTTTCCGCACGTCTGTGTTTGTGCGTGCGTAGATAATGTACCTGTTTGTATGGGAGATCAAATGTCCGCACATTGTTTCCTTTAGGTGTTTGAACATGATCAGGAACATTCAATGGCTGTGGGTTCACAGTAGTGCATGCTTGTCTCTCTCTGGGAGGCCATGGCAAAATATGTCCCCAGTACTGCATGCATGTCTCCCTGTTGAAGCAAGTGGCAAAATATGTCCCCAGTACTGCATGCATGTCTCCCTGTAGAAGCAAGTGGCAAAATAAGTCACCAGTAGTGCATGCTTGTCTCCCTGTCCGAGTCAGGAGCAAAATATGTCACCAGTACTGCATGCTTGTCTCCCTGAAGAAGCAAGTGGCAAAATATGTCCCCAGTACTGCATGCTTGTCTCCCTGTAGAAGTAAGTGGCAAAATATGTCCCTAGTAGTGCATGCTTGTCTCCCTGAAGAAGCAAGTGGCAAAATATGTCCCCAGTACTGCTTGCTTGTCTCCCTGTAGAAGTAAGTGGCAAAATATGCCCCCAGTACTGCATGCTTGTATCACTGTGGGAGGCCGTGGCAAAATATGTCACCAGTACTGCATGCTTGTCTCCCTGTCGGAGTCATTTGTTGTTATGCGGACGTCATAAAAAAATCAACCCGCGAAGATCCGGGTTATAATAGGTCTTCAGCAACCCATGCTTGCCGTAAAAGGTGACTATGCTTGTCGTAAAGGGCGACTAACTGGATCGGGTGGTCAGGCTCGCTGACTTGGTTGATGCATGTCATTGTATCCCAATTGCGTGGATGGATGCTCATGATGTCAATCACTGGACTGTCTGGCCCAGACTCTATTATTGACAGACAACCGTCATATAGCTGGAATATTGCTGAGTGCCGCGTTAAACAACAAACAAACAAACAAACAAGCAAACCATAGAAACTCAAGTGCCATATGCATCTTTGACACAATACCATACAATATCACTCCAAAATGGCGAAAAAAGTCTTTCCAATTCTATGATATGAGACCAAATTCTTTCACATAAAAGATTCGGCAACTCCGAAAACTTACATGGTGTGTATCCAACTCAGAAAAAAGATGGATTATCTTTGAAATAAATGAAATTATTATAGTATCTACATTTGGGAAATAAGACGATGGAATATTGCTATTTAATTGATTTTATTTCCAAGCATATTAAAAAACTACAAGTATATTATAAAGCAAATAAATATTTAGATAAGCACTACGCACAAAATATATTCAATAATGCAGGACCTTGTGTAGACAAATTGCAAAACTCCATTTCCATCTTATTAATGGTTAACATTCAGAATCAGAAAGCGACAGTAAGCTTTTTCAGGACGTACATCAATAATAAAAAATCCACACCATGTTTGCATACTAAATGAAAAAACACTAAGATCTATCTATATAACATTGTTGGTGGAATCAGCGCTCACCTTAAAAAGAGTTCAATTATATTACATGTTTAAAAAGTGACATTAAACGTTAAAAAGCATTTGTGATCAATACAACAACAAAAATATCAGGTTTATAATAAAATATAACCACACACATAAAAGCGACAAAACCATTTCCATATTCATAAGAAATCTTTGCTAGTTGCATAGTCCAGTGTGTGATTCCGCGGACATTATGAGCATGTTTTACGTTTTTATGCAAATTGTGTGAGTGGCGGATGCTACCACTACAGCAGGATATGTTAACCCATTTGAGCGAACACTGGGTGATTGAGTGTTGTTTTATGCCACTGTTAGCAGTTTTCCAGCAAAACTAAAACGGGTGACACCAGAATTGGGCTTTACACGTTGTACTTACGTTGATAATCGAACCTGGGCTTTCAGCTTTCCCCACTCGACTACTAGGCTATCTATGTGACCCCGGCGTCTACCATTACGTCATCCAATAGAACGGTACATTGTTTAACTTTCTTTTTCAATGCAAATTCTGTCAGTGGCGGGTGATATCGGTGGAGCAGGACATGCTTACCTTTTTCGCGAACACATGGTGTCAGTGATTTTCAGTGATCTATTTACATAATGTTTCCGCCACTATTTTGCCTTTTGCCTGACGTCATCTCAGCTTGAAAGTGGCGTGGGACAATTGTCAGTTCACAAGTCAGTATCGGTGCTCAAAGGAATCTGTTCGGCGGATAATTGAGACTGATTATTCCCTGGCTTTGACTTTTATAGTTTATTAATCACTATCAAATGGTGCTGATACCAGGTGAACATATTCTGCCCCACCGATTGTACTCGTCACAAATACATGCACATCCAAGTCAATTGTTTATCTGATAAACAAAACAATACATGGAACATATGGTACAAGTCAATATAGGGAATTGCATTGGACATCCTTGTGGTCACTGATGCGTCAAGTTTTGAAATATCTCCCGTCGTATGAAGCTTTTTGAAAGCTTCGTAGAAAGAGCATGTTCTATTATACCTCAAAAAGGTGTGAAATGTAGACACCAAAGGCTGTAACTGATAGAATATTGCTCGACATAAAGGGAATGTTAAATATTGAAAAGTTGAAGCCACCCATCCCTATCCCCCTGCATACAATCTTGTGGAGAATTGTAACGACGTTTGTTTATCTCCGAGTTTTATCTATGTACATGACATGGGATATAACTATGTTATACCAGCAGGATGGTTATCCGACTTTCGAAAGAACGTTATAATGGGACTGTAAACAGACATAATGGGGAGAACGTCCACAAAGTATTGACAGGTAACACTGGTACTTATCACGAAGTGTCTTACAGTTTGTTTCCTATGACAATTAAAAGTTATGCGAATTTTCAAGAAGCTAAGATTTTAGAGTTACATTGTCATAATATTTGACAAGTTTTTGTATTCACAGTTCTATTTTAGTTTGTTATATGCCTTTGACTCCAATTCATAATATTCCGTGGTAGAATTAGATCACATTACACTTCTGCTTGACGTACGAAGCGAGTACATTTGGATAGAGTGGTCAGGCGTTACTTATAACATCAATTATTCGTATGTCTGGTGTATATTACATTAAGGAAAAACAACATGCAGTCACAGATAATTCGTATTACCCGAGTAAACAAGAAACAAAAACATTAAGATTTACTCAGGCGTGTAGGTATATGCCCTGAAAGCATTAAGTAGTTTCATAAAACAGCGGGAAAGCATTTGTTGCAAAAAGTGGCAGGTTAAATATTTAAAACATCTCTAGGTTCTTCTTCACAGGATGCCTTCTCTTGTAAGTTCAGCTCGAATACCTGCGACGGCTTGTCTCTTTTTCATACATCGCGCTACAACGTGACGTTTGAAATTTTCATTGTACTCTTTGTAGATGCGCTTCTCTGGTTTTGCCATACAACATATCTCTCCCCGTAGTTTTATACACTCCTTTGTGAATTCTTCGTACTTAGCTCTGTTGTCTGTGTCCTCAGTAGTATCAAGGAAGTGACGGATCTTCAACTCTAGTTCCTGCCATCCGGCGCCTGTCTTGTTGAAGATCTTCTGCTTCTCCTCAAACTTTTCATAAAGAAACATGCTGCCAGCTTTGAAGGTGCCGATTGTGGCAGTGATAACTCCTATGGTTATCTTAGATATACAAGGGAACCATCCGTCCCCTACAGGGATGTACTGGGATAAGCCTCCTGCAGCCACGCCCATTATTCCACTAGCTGCTATGAGCATCCAGGACGCCAAGGTACTGTATTTGTCTGACTGGTCGTACATCATACAATACCCTATCATGCTGCGAATTCTTAGCTCCGTTAAAAACTCTCTATATGCTGTAATGACCGGCCTTGAACATTGAGCTTCAGCTTGAACTTCAGCTGGATTCTCAGCTTCCATTTCGTTGGAGATAGGAGCTTGAGCTTGATCAGGGTCTGACTCTTGAAGCAGAGCCCGAGTCTCATCTTCCCCCCGAGCTTCACCTCTCAGTCTGGTTGTTGACATTTCGTTGGAGATAGGAAGTCTCTGTAAAGGATATTTAAAATATCAAATTTAATTAAAACTGACCTCATCAACTTTCAACGTCAGCGAGAAAGTAAATCTTCTACTTTGCATACAAGTACTGTGTCATGTATTTATATCCCATTATTTCACTTAAAATGGACCTTTTGTACACGGTCTAAAGTTCACTTCCCGCTCAGTCTGAAAGTAATGTGTTTACTTCTGTGTGATGAAGGTAATAGTTAACTCCTTGATTGGTATGCAGTGAAACCCCGTCAATCTAGAACCTGTTTATTCGGAAACCTTGCTACGACTGCTAATTGGCTAATTGCTCATCACATCAACCACTGCATTGTCTGGTCCATAGTCGGCACAGGCCATTTAGATGGCATATTGCTGAGTGCAGCATTGAGCATGTTAAACAAGAAACAAACATAGATGTTACAAATTGTAACAAAACGGTATACATCACGGATAGTATAATCAACGCCCAGTGCTTTGGGATATTAAGGGGGGAACGGATGGCAAAGTTGAGATAATTGGGCACGCCAGAAGCCTAAAGTATGATTGGGAGCTCCTTTAGAATACAGTACCACAACTTCTCGTAGGGACGATCTCTGCCGTACGTCACGTGTCTCAAAGACAAGCAACCATTTTTTTGTAAGAATCCGTCGGACGCGAACACGCCAGCTTCGGATTGTTAGACCGACAGCTAATTGACTGAGCTACGCCACAATGTGAAACAAAGTGCAAATTTACCTAGTCATGCCTACGCCGTTACGGAACTGAACGAAAAGCGTCGACTAGGTGACGGACACTTACGAAGGTTACGGGTAGGCACTTACTTCGTCCCATTCCGTATTCTACAAGATATGGCGAAAACTGAAAACGGCTCTGTGACAGAAAAGTGTGGTAGGGAACACTGTAAGGATAATGCGGATAATTGTAGGAACGAGGGAGGCATAAGTATGGCTAGTGACCACACAAGGGTGAGTTTGCTTTTAAAAAAGTACTGAATAAATGTAGCAGGTGAAAGTGGCTTGTGTGAATGTTCCAGGACAGTTTCCAGCAACCAAAATATTGGACACTAAACCATCTCATCCTTTTTTCTCGACGTTTTTGTGTGAAGAATATAAGGAGCAGCTACAGAATCAATAATAGCCCCTAAACGGGTACCTAACCCTAATGATCGTAAAGGGGACCTAAGGGCTAAGATAGCGTTCGGAGTAATCTAATAGCCCCTAAACGGGTACCTAACCCTAATGATAGTAAAGGGGTGATTGATCGTAAAGGGGTTTTTTAGTTAACAAATATTCAAAACTCTAAACATCGCTGGGCATATTCAATGACATTGCGTGTAGAGATGATAAATCCCTGGGTGGAGCTTATGCACGCTCGATGGCCCCTGAAGTCACAGGGCATTGTTTCGCCGATGTAACTTGCAACAAAATACTACAAATTACGTCATAGGGTATTGTCACGCGTTTGAAAAGTTTGTGGTACTGTATTCGAAAGGTAGGACAATTCATTTGAGGATTTGAATCCCGGGTCGCCCAGGTAATTTTGTCAGCACCATACCAGTTCTCTATTGAGGATGCTGGACATGGTATTTGTCGTTTCCATTTTGTTTTGTTCATTCGTTCTTCTGCAATTACACCTATGTAGTTAAAGTGTTGTCGTTACATCAGAGAACAACACTATCTTCATTCATGGATCGCCATCGCGCCAAAGCCAGTTCCTTGATTGATCAAACCACATCAAATAGTTCTATTTGTGTTTATATGTTGCTCTAATTGGGGGGGGGGGGGGGGGGGGGGGGGTTAAATGCTTGATTGGAATACAGTTTAACCCCGTCAATCAGGAACCCGTTAATTCGGAAACTGTGCTTTTTGGATGATACTTGCTGGGAGCGTATATCTTTACTACATACCCCAGATTTATTAATCCGGAAATGTGTTAGTCCGGACGATTTCACCGGGAAGGTAACATCCTGATTAACAAGGTTTCACTTTACATCATAAAGTTTGATTGCGCACAAACGCTAATTGGGTTATATATGACATCACATCAATCACTTGATTGTCTGGTCCATACTCGGTACAGGTCATCGTCATTTAGATGGAATATTTGCTCGGAGCAGGGTTGAACATGTTGAACAAGAAGCAAACATGGATGTAACAAATTAATAGGTTTAAATTATAACATTATGGATAGTATAATCAACGCCGAATGCTTTGGGATAATAAGGGGGCACGGGTGGCAGAGTTGCGTCCCTTGGGCTCGCCAGAAACCTATGATTGTGGCTTCGAATCCCGGGTCGCCCAGATGATGTTTTCAGCACCATACCAGTTCTCTTGGGTTTCACCAAAGTGGTAAACGTCTGAAACCTGCATTCACTTCGGGCTTTCTGCCACATTAATTGGATACGCCGTGTAGTAATTGGAATACTCTTCAAAGCGGCGTTCAAACCAACTCACTCAGTTGTTTATTTGTTCATAACACTACAGCTTTCATGTCACACAAGATAAGCTCAAACACAGATCGTAATAGCAAGATGACAACATATTGATGTCCATGAAACATGAAGTCATCATGACAGTGTCCACACATGTCCTCTCTCAACGTCATCTCAGACTGAAAGGAGCATGGGGCATTTGTCAGTTCACAAGTCAGTATCAGCTATGACCACCATCAGCATTGACAGCGGCGGTACTATTCCTGTTTAGCACGGTTGCCGGACACAAATGCAGTGACATTTAATCGTAGGCACCATGATAATTCCAGCGGTCAACTTTTAGGTCTTACTTGGCACAACGGTTCTACATACAATTGAGTGGGTGAGTATGGTTCTACGCCGTTTTTAGCAATATTCCAGCAATATCACGGCGGGTGACACCAGAAATGGGTTTCACACATTATACCCATGTTAAGAATCGAACCCGGGTCTTCGGCGTGACAGATATGGGCGTCACACATTGTACCCATGTTGGGAATCGCATCCGGGTCTTCGACGTGACGAGCGAACACTTTAACCACTAGGCTACCCGACCGCCCTCTACATACAAATGCAGTTAAGTTTTGGATATCTAATCACTGGTACAATGACCATGTTAATAATATCCTTCAGCGTTTAATTCTTTCAGGATATACAAACCTATCACACTAAGACGCGGCGACAAGGTAGCTTTATCGTCGCATTTGAAACGTTTACTGGCTTCGAAACCCGTGGGGATTCCGGGTTAGAATTGATCCCCAGCAACCTATGCTGGTCGAAACAGGCGACTTATAAACACGCGTCGTCAGGGCTTGGTGACTTGTTAGATAACACATCGTGTCATCGTACCCCGTGCATGGGACAACCCGTTTCAACATGCATTGAATTCTTGTATAATCCGATGTAACTTGATATAGCATTTAGTGTTAAATCATGTGAAAATACTATTTAACTCTGTCAATGCCGAACTAAATATATGCCACTGAATAACTTCATTACTGAATAATATCATTACTACTATATATATTACTTAATTGTCAACCAATCTAAACCTGATTATTCTTTCGGGGTATATTGGTGTGGGTTGGCGATGTAGATGAGGAGACGTAAGTAAACGATTGACTCAAGGAAATGTATACCTCCATCCCCTACCAAATACCATGATCAACTGTTATATTGGGAATAAACTCGACATTCACAAATGCATTTGTCATTTCGCAATGAAGTTGTTAGACGTCCTCAGTATTTATATGCGCATGTCATTGATAACTTGTTCACAGTCACTGCAAGTATCTTGTTTGATCAAGGTTACACCATTTAAGGCCTTAGTAAAGCCATGTGGAGGACAATTGACATGCCTTTGCGTGTGTTTGTGACTGTGCCACTGATGGGGCAGGATACGCCCACCTTTTTCGCGAACACCTGGTATCATCACTATTTGATAGTGATTCATAACACATGCTCATGATATAGTCAGAATCGTACAATCCATCTCTATTGTATATGGAAAAGGTTTTGTCGCCGATTATGATGAAGTGAACAAACCTTACATGACCATGGAGACTCATTAATCCTTATTTGAGTTCACTCACTAATTATATCCATTGTGTGAGCTATTGACATGCCCCTGTGCTTGATAATAACCTTTAATACCTTGCAGTGTGGTTGCAAAGTGAGTGAGTGAGTGAGTGAGTGAGTGAGTGAGTGAGTGAGTATGGTTTTACGCCGCTTTTAGCAATATTCCAGCAATATCACGGCGGGGGACACCAGAAATGGGCTTCACACATTGTACCCATGTTAAGAATCGAACCCGGGTCTTCGGCGTGACGAGCGAACGCTTTAACCACTAGACAACACGACCGCCCCTGCAAAGTGAGGTTACTATATATATGTAACATATTTTCATAACAAGATACGATAACACGGTCTTCATTTGGGCGGTAATGTCTTTATTAGCAGGGTCCTGAGATCTAGATTTTAGTTCTTATCTAATCACGTTATCATCATGATAAATCATTGTCACTGTTGCCGTTTTCCTGGAGATATTTGTGAATTTCCTTTCATAAATTCAGGATTTGATTGGTAATTGTGTCTCGGATGAAATGAATTTAGGTCCTAGTTTGAGCTCCAATGCTTGTTGTTAGACTAAAAGTTGATCGGGTGGTCACAATGGCTATTCACTGGGAGAATATTAACTGAATGGATGCAGAACGTCTGACTGATTCAACTCTGACGTGTGACCAACCTGTGGATCGGATGGCCGTAGGTTGACATCACTGTTTCGCCCCGATTATGTATCTAGGTTTGCCCCTACTAGTAAAACGTTATTGTTCTGAAGGTTCTCTATGCCGGTTGTCTGCCATGAGCTATTCCTGTTTGTCACCAAAGCAGCGACCCACGATTACCAGATAGTTTTACATACAGTGCACGTTGCTGAATGCGGAGTTAAACAAAACACAGAAATACACAGTCACACACACAATGATACACACACATATACCCTACACTGACAGAAATACACACAGACACACATGGACACACACCGACAGACACACACATGCACACAGACACACACACAGACACTGACAGCCACACACAACCACACACACACATACACACTGACAGAATCACACAGATACACACACAAACACTGACACACACACTAACACAGATACACACTGACAGACACACACATACACTCTGACAGACACACACAGACTTTCTGACAGACGCACTCACACACACAGACGGACACTAACAGACACACTCACACACTGACAGATACTCTGACAGACACACTCACACACTGACAGACACACACGGACACTGACAGACACACTCACACACTGACAGATACACACAGACACTTTGACAGACACACTCACACACACAGACGGACACTGACAGACAGACTCACACACATAAACAGACACTGAATTTGAGGTGGTCAAATCGTAGTTTAGTTACCTCAAATATAATATAATATTATGTACTTTGATATACACAAGTTTTGTATCTGACTTACCTACAGGTTTGGGCTACAAAGTTTCTGCTTCGGAAAATTTGTCTGGAGTGCGCAGGTGTGCAGATTACATCATTATAGTATGGCACAGATGTTCAGTGCTGATGTGTGATTCGAAACCGAGGGTCGCTGAGTCCCGTTGCATGTCAAAGCGACAGAACCCTGTTCAACAAATTAGGCGGACAAAAGCACACACAGACACACACACACTGACAGATACACACACACACGGACAAATACACAGACAGATACACAAAGACACACTGACAGACATACAGAATGACAGACACACACAGACACTCTGACAGACACACACAGACTCTCTGACAGACGCACTCACAAACACACAGAAGGACACATTCACACACTGACAGACACACTGACGGACACATTCACACACAGACGGACTCTAACAGACACACTCACACACTGACAGACACACACAGACACTGACAGACACACTCACACACACAGACGGACACTGACAGACAGACTCACACACATAAACAGACACTGAATTTGAGGTGGTCAAATCGTAGTTTAGTTACCTCAAATATAATAATATTATGTACTTTGATATATACACTTTTTGTATCTGACTTACCTACAAGTTTGGGCTACAAGGCTTCTGCTTCGGAAAATTTGTCTGGAGTGCACTGGTGTGCAGATTACAACATCAAAATATGATCTGTTTATAATATACGTTCAGTCTTATCTTAAAGTCACCATATGTTGGGGGTTGGGGGAGTAGGGGTGGGATGCAAAGTGGGGGGGGATGACAATGCGTTAATTGACAATTGAGACACGTTACAGCCTGCTTGCACAGGTACACGCACTTCATGAGTGCATGTTAGTTTCTGGTTCAAGGTCTGACATGTAAGTTTGTAATCAACAGGGGTATACTCTACATTTTATCGTAGCTATTTACAATGCTAACATTTTACTGCACCTGGCTCTACCAGAGCAACTAAATCTACCTGATACTATAACTCCCGCGACAGCTTTTATCGATTTTGTTTCAAAGGTTTGACGTGTACGCATTGTATTGTAAGTTTTGACCCCGAAAAAACGGATACCCGGCTATTACTGAGAAAAGTATGTGCATTAGCAGTGAAGCCCTGTTATTTAAAACCAAGTGATATTCAACGAATCACTGCTGTTGAGAACTGTTCTTTTGCACATGTAAATGCATACATATGTTGACGCCGCAAACAGTAGTCGCTCCGAAGACGGTGCTTCTGGGTTAAAGAGGTTTCACAGAATAAAAAGACACATTTTCCATAAAATGAGGTGAAATGGGGTTTAACGACGCGTCCAAGATTATTACACTTATATAGCGACGAGCATGCACGTGTCGGTGCCTGCTTGTACTAGTCCGGACGATTTTATAGTGCTATCCTACTGAGAAGTCATGTTGCAGTTTATCATGAATAAACTCTGACGTGTTACTTACCTGTGTATCAGTTGGTCACAATGACTGTTGATGATAGGATATTAGCAAAATGAATGAACAACGGAGAGAATCAACTCTGACGTGTTACTTACCTGTGTATCGGTTGGTCACAATGACTGTTGATGATAGGATATTAGCAAAATGGATGAACAACGGAGAGGATCAACTCTGACGTGTTACTTACATGTATATAGGTTGGTCACAATGACAGTTGATGATAAGATATCAGCAAAATGGATGAACAACAGAGAGGATCAACTCTGACGTGTTACTTACCTATGTATCGGTTGGTCACTGTTGATGATAGGATATTATAATTAGCAAAATGGATGAACAACAGAGAGGATCAACTCTGACGTGTTACTTACCTGTGTATCAGTTGGTCACAATGACTGTTGACGATAGGATATTATAATTGGCAAAATGGATGAACAACGGAGAGGATCAACTCTGACGTGTTACTTACCTGTGTATCAGTTGGTCACAATGACTGTTGATGATAGGATATTAGCAAAATGGATGAACAACGGAGAAGATCAACTCTGACGTGTTACTTACCTGTGTATCGGTTGGTCACAATGACAGTTGATGATAAGATATCAGCAAAATAGATGAACAACAGAGAGGATCAACTCTGAAGTGTGACATATGTGTATCGGTTGGTCACAATGACAACTGACAATAGGATATCAGCAAAATGAATGAACAACGTGGATGATCACCCACGTGTAGACTTACATCTAGTCTCTGAAATGGTCATATTTTACAGATAAAACAGTTAAATTATAGTTATAAAAATATAAGAAAAGGGAACCCAGAGATTCTCCTCATTGTGAAACTTGCAAAATGTCATAGGCTTGCATGGGCTGTATTGGATATATTATTTCAGGAGCGCACAAATACTAGCTGGAGAAAAGGAAACACATTGACTATTCCTATATCATAACAAGGTCTAGCCTTTGGGTGTGTCTTGTGGGCAATTACACCATCTTCCCTTAAGGCTATTAAACTCACAGACCTATGATTTATGAACTCTCTAACAACGTCTATTATCTTCTATAGACAATAAAGCATGATTAGCCCTGTACTTGGTTGCCAGTGCACTTCATTCAGTGGACAACGTTCAGTTATGTAAAGGAAATAACAGTGTTTATATAGAAATAAATTACAGTAAAGTATAGTTTGTCAAGAATAAATAAGAATTGACCATCGATGGAAGTGCGACGGTCTGTGGCGATCGGATCAGGAGATCTGGTTAGTTTCATAATTGTTAGGTTCTTGTCGAAGGGAGCGATGACTTACTCTGTTACTTACAAGAAATGGCTTTCGTGGCAATGAAAACTAGGAATAACTATACTGTTGGGTATTTTAGCACACGTAAATACAGTGTTTGTTGATTATAAGGTCTGGTGTATAACATTATTGAAAAGTCCACATTTTGAAGGCGATTTATTTCAAACGACCATAAATCGATCGTTTTGTATCGATTCCGGGGCTTCGAGCAAGGATCTGTTATAATGGTGAAAGTTTGTGCTTATTATGTTGTCGTAGTTTTGTTGTAAGCTGACAATTTGTTCCGTTAGCTGACGTGTGCTTTGTCAGGTTTCGGGGATTCGATCTTCGTGTATTTTGAAGTGTAGGTAGGATTTTATTACCCGCAATCAATTTAATCTAAATGAAAGAATATGTTGATTTGTTTATGTCTGTCAAGTGTTTTTTTCTTTTGAATATGATGTAAAATGGGAATTCCTCTCCTCTGTTGTATTTTGAAAAAACAAAACTCCTAGCCCACCCCCTACCTAGGCTATAAGCATATTCAACTGTCGGTCGACGATAACACAAATATAAACTTCACATGCACGTGATCTAATTGGGAAAGTGCCAACCATATGTGCGTGCGTGCGATCGTGCGTGCGTGCGTGCGTGCGTGTGTGTGTGCGTGTGCGTGTGTCTGCTTGTACGAGTCCGGACTAAGGCCGATTTTACAGTGTAGGCCTACTGAGATACCATGCCGCAGTTTAGCACGAATGCCCCACTCAGACACAGCATACTGACTCCGAGCCGACCAGTCCTTGTTTTAGCCCCTTAATGCAGAGAACCAGGCAGGGTTACAACAAGTTTAATCTTTTAACGTATTTTGGTACGATGTGATCGGGGATCGAACCCCGGAACTTCCAGCCTCCGGGCAGGCGCTCTACCACTAGACCACGGAGGCGGTCTCCGATCTCGGATGCGATATTGACGGCAGTGGTGAGGCCCTGAACAGATTTCGCTTCATCCGCCGCTCGTGAAAAGATCACTTCAAACTTTACCCCTCGATAACACAAACAGTATGTCAACCACCAATGAATCCTCTCTATATAAAGAGCAATGCTATCACGTAGTCTGACCAATATACGTCTCCCGATACAATCCCTTATAATTCCGACTTTTATCAAGAATTGTGCATCAATGGATGTTGACGGAAGCCAACGAAATACATTCTGGTTCAAGGCCACGCATTAGACCTGTGGAACTGATATACGTGGGTGCGAACGACATTGATTAGAGCCATGTTCCACGATCACAGACACGTGATCGACTAGAATTTGCAGCTGTGTCAAACACGGGTCCAGATCAAAGACGGGCAGCGCGGTTTGGACCTGATGGACTGTAATCGTTCGTATAAACCGCAGTTCGTTATAAGCATATATGCATCATTGATACAACAAATGGTCGGGACTAAAATAAGTTCGTTATATCGGTCAGTTCGTTATAAGCGTGTTTGTTATAAACGTAGTTTATTGACTAGTGTTATATATATATATAAAGGCGGGGTTTCACTGAAAGTATGTATGTATAATTATACTTACATCCAAACGTCGTCGAAAGATCAGGGACACTGTTGCAGCTAGGCAATGTTGTATCTCCTCGTTTTGCATAAGGTAAACAAACTGATTATTTTTGGCTAAACTGAGAAAATTATTGTCGGTGGTGTGAGCATACATCAGTAAGTTACAACGGATATCTGTGTATAGCCTGCAGTTCATTAGGAAATGAAATTCGTCTTCTACGATATTTTGATTGCAATAGTTACATGTTCTTTCCTCTAGAGGAATTTGTGGTCGTCTAAATCTTCCTAATTCAATTTGAAGAGGTAGAGTACCACATCTCAATTTAGCAAGATTACTTCTATGTTGTCTGCTTCTGATTAATTTAACGTATGGTTCTGTGCAGGGATTAACTTTAAATTTCCTATAGGCACGAAGCTTATTACCGTTGGCTAGTCCCCGGTTATTCCACAGGCGTTAAACCACGTAACAGAGTCCATATGGATTAAATGTCCTTTAATGGTCTTAAAATCTTGATTTGACACCTGCAGTTTATTTGTGATATCGATCTAGGATTTACATCTTCTTTTGGACCACATAGCGATTTTATGAACTATTATTCTGTCTTCTTCAACGATCGACAACTTCTTACATAACCTAATGACTTCAATTCTCTGCAGGGTAAGCGAAGACAGCCAACCCATCTCTCCCCTCACAGCCAAGTTAGGGGTTTTACAGCTGACGCCCAAGAAAAAACGGCATGCACGGTGCTGGACGTTATTTAAACATCTAAACTTTCTTAGACCCCAGATTCCGGACCCGTAAGACCAGATTGGTTGTACGAAATTACTATATAAAGTATTATAAACTTCAAATGCCATTCCGCCCATAGTTTTAAATTTACTGATAATAACACCACGAGCTCTGTTAGCCGACTTAGCTAACTCCTTGGCAGCAATAACATTTTCTAGGATCGTGTATTCTCTTGACACCATCGCAAAACATGTAGAAGCCACACCAGTACTCATATTTTCCTACATCTAAATATGAGACATCAGCAAGTACAAACAATAACATGTGTATTAGCATTTTTCGTCAGAATATCAAAAATGTCTCTCCTTGTTATCACCACCAAGTTCAGCTTAAACTGGGTCCTCCTTTGGTCAAAAGTTTGTTCCCCCTCTAATGAGTGTGTCACACATTCCACACGTGCACGGTGACCAACCGGATGCACATGGGTTGCGTAACGTTGTGCCCATGCGTGTAAGGGGAATGAACTTCTAGCCAGTAGTGATGTACGTCGTTCATCGATAGTCGAATACATGACCAGTCTTTGCAGAACAAGACAATAGAGACTAAAAGGACAACAAGCACAATACAAAAGGCCCATTTCTTCATCTCTTTTATAATTGTGTTCTTCTTCTCGTTTTCGTCCTCCTTGAGTCCTTTTCCAATGCACGCAATGACAGATTGCTTTTTGCGATACTTCTCTATCAGTATTTCGGGATTATCATGATAGTTGTCATAAGTATCTCCCTCTGGTTTGGCCTTAGAGCATACATCATCCCGCTGCTGTATACATTTACTTGTAAACTCTCTAATCTCTATGACCTCGGCTGTGTCGATATAGTTCAGAAATAAACGAATGTCCAACTCCAGTTTTTGCCAACCTGCCGCTGTCTCGTTATAGAGTTTCTCTTTCTTGTCCAAGTATTCAAGAAGAAAGATTCTTCCAGTTTCAAAGGTAGCTGAAAATCCAGAGACCAATCCTATGACCATCTTAGAGACGAGAACCCAATGTTCATTATCACCCACGGGGAGATACTGACATAGATTAGCAGCAGCCACACCCATGACAATGCTAGCTACAATCAGTGTCCAAACTGCATACTTTCCGTATTTTGTTGCCCGTTCGAACATCATGTAAGAGGCCATTAAACTGCGAATTCTCAATTCTTCTAACATCTCCACATTCCCTTTTCTTTCGTGTTGAGCCATTCAGTTATGTGAAAAGGGTCAACACGCCTGAAGGAGAAAATGCAGTGAATTATCATTCAATTAAACAATGTCTTGAACGTACAAACCAAATGGGATTTGAAACCGAGAACAGTATGAATATTTGAAAGAGTGAGATTTTTCCGCTGCTTTGAACAGATATTCATTTATGACATGGCACGCTAACGTATGGTGCGAGCAAGGGTATGGTGCAAATAAACTCTCTGTCTCTGTGTTACAGGCTGGTCACAGTGAATACGGTAAATGGGGTAGAAGGAAACATACCTAAACAGTCTCTGTGGGGGTGGCGATGTAGATGCATGTGAGTGGGGAAGATCGACTCAAGGAATGTGTACCAGCATGCGATATGCGTTAATCAGGAGGGACAGGGATTGATCATACATACATGTATGCTTCCTTGTAGCACACAGATCATACAAATTATACTTTTGGCAACCTTGTTAAGTAGTTAATACTAAATGTAACAACAATAAGACGAACTCAATTATTTATTTATCATTTATCGATTATGGAACTAGTATTGATAAACAAGCTGACGGTCGTCACTTATTTACTCTGTGTTTGAGTTAACTCGGTCCCACGTGTACTGTGTATGTGTGACGAATTTCGTATTTATGTAAATTTATGCAAGCAATGACCGAGATTCCCCTTAACAATAAAATGGCAAGATAATGTTTTGTGGGTGTCTGCCTGGGGCTATTCCTGTTTGTCACGAAAGTAACACGGTTGCCAGAGAGTTCTACACACAAATGCAGTGGAATGTTTGGATATTCAATTGAAAGTACAATGACCATTTCAGCTTTTAAGACTTTCAGAACATTCAAACCAACGAACTCAGCTTTCAATTGTCAAAGCATTTTAAACGTTTCTTGACTTTGAAGCCTACCTGGATTATGTGTTAGAATTGGTCCCCAGCAATCTATAAGGCGACCTCGGTGACATGGCTCATAACACCGAACGGCATGAAACGTTGATCATGATAAAAATACTAATCACTGGATTGTCGGTTAAATAGTAACGGTTAAGGTACGAGGACGAGATCGGATGCCTGTAGAAAGACCGCGGATGTGTTGGGTAGGACAGATGAACCTCGGGGTTCGTCTGTCGCAAAGATAATCTAAACAGCAAGATTTAAACAAATCTAACCAATTACTAGAAATAAACTCGGCTTACAATGATGATGCGTTTAGTTACATGTCACTTTATATTTGTAATGAATTAATCTCTAAAATACCGGGGTTGTGCTTTATCTGGCTTATAAGCCGCCTTAATGCAAGAAATAACAGGGAAAAAAAAAAACATCGAGAAAAACTTGTAGTGAAACAATACAGTGTGTCGCGATGGAAAGGGAATGAGATCAAAGCGCGCGAGAGAAAAAAAACCAAGTGCAGCAATAACCAAGTCTCATCACATGCCTTGGTTGCTGAGTGGGAAAACAGTGGGTTTTAAAACTTAAGACTGTATGTGAGGTTGCAGGTTCGATTCCATGATGAAAAAGTTTCATTTCCTGTCTCCGATTTTAGAACATTGTACGTTTGAAACACGAGTCCAAATTTCATCTGTTTCCCAACTCATCAGATCTTTCTTCTAAAACGTAAAATCACATACCCGGGCGTAGCAAAGCAAGTATGTTTGATTGATTTAAATGCATTTGGGATAGGTCTTTCAGTAACTCCAAATGGCCTCATATGATGTCTCTAAATTCCAGATAGACCTAATGATCTCAAACTTGATATCGCGGAGGTATTACTAACAGGTTATTGTATTGTGCTTAACAATAGGATGACGTCATCAGAGGTTTATAAGCTTGAATATTGCTGAGTACGGCGTTAAACGTAAACACGCACACACTGATTGTGGGGTGGTCAAATCTTACGTGGATCCCAAGTGGCTATATACTTGAATATGTACAAACTTTGACTTACCTGTATGTAATAGCTATTTTGGGTTTTCCTTCAGTAACCGTTTCTACTGCCACTAGATTCTTCAGATCAATATAATTGCATCGACTGTGTCATAGCAACACGCATCACATGTTACGGCATGGCATGCATTGATTCTTATTGTATTTGTGTTGATGCCATTTCTTGGAAATACTCCTTTCAACAGACATAAGTGCAGCAGGGCATGTTAACCTCTTTGGTCATGTGGACAAAGCGTCCGACATCGGATCAGATGTTCCGTGGTTCGAATTTCATCACGGGACTCGGAAATTGTATGACCGCAGCATTGATTTCTTATATAAACTCGATGTGGCATTTCATATTGAAAAGATTTTCTTGTGAGAAGACTTTGTATCTTTGCCAGAAGGGAGATGAGGTGGTAAACCTACTGATCACACCAAAGACCACTGGTTTAATAAACGGAGTCCGGGCTGACGTGGTTTCACTGTTCGGGGGAATCTCTCAATCCCAGATTTAAGATACGCTACCGAATTTACCATGTTACTTATCATCATGTTATCTGATTCAGACCACTGTCTTCGGCAACCCATACTTGCCGTAAAAGGCGACTATGCTTGTCGTAAGAGGACTAACGGGATCGGGTGGTCAGGCTGGCTGACTTGGTTGATGCATGTGATCAATCCCAATCACTGGAGTGTCCAGACTCGATTATGTATAGATCGCCGTGATATAGCTGGAATATTGATAAGTGCGACGTTAAACAACACACAAACAAAAAGTCTATATCGGGTTAATCTTTCGGAGCAACACAAGTCCGATTTAGACAGAGTGGATAGTGAATATTATGTGAACAGAATCGTAAAGATCAACGTCAGGACATGTACACCTACATGCAATCTTACGCGGGTCCAGAGGGGCGGGGATTGAGGATGTGCAGCGGTGAGTAACGCCTCTCCCCCACCTCCTTCTAACACACAAATCACTTACACATACGGAAAACTTAAACACGTAGGTTCTATAACACTTACACGCGTAGCAACACTATAAGGAGCTCATTTGTTGGTTCATGTGTAAAGGTAGGATATTTGGACCCAGTTCCTTGCGCAAATAATCAAATACCCTGCCTCGTTACTGATTGTAGAATACGGTTGGGGGCTTTTACGATTACTGAACTTAGTGCCAATTTAGAAATGCACCCTCGTTAGAAAAAGCTGTGTCGGCCCTTGCTATTAACCTGTGCAGCCCTGACTTTCAGTTTTTATATATTTGTGTTTTTTTAATTTGGAATCAAAATTGATTAAGCATGTGTTGTATTTTGTATTCATATCAATTTGTTGTACTTAATGGACCAGGGTGCAGTACCCGTTTCGATGTTGTAATGTCTGCCTTGTGTGTACCACAGTTGAGTTCGCCAAAATCTAAACTTTATTTTGAGTTTAGTCAAGGCCTCCGGTCCACATTCAGAAATTACCTATCTTCCCATATCACTTTTGATATTCTGTTTCAGGGTATGCACGTCGATGTTTCGTTGAGTAATAGTACATGGTATAAACCTAACGGTAGTTTGGATAATGTAGTGTCCTCATTCAGTGAGGATGTCCCAGTCGTCTGAGGCGCCGTATGTCATGTCTGCGCCTTAACGACAATCGCTGTATCCCCAAGTGACAAAAGAACATATATTTAATATACAGTTTACCTTTCTATGAGATGAAGGTAATGGTAGACGTTGAGGGTACATAGATAGCATGGTAGTGTAGTGGTTAAAGCCGTGGGTCCAGGGTACAATGTGAGAAGCCATTTCTGGTGTCACCAGTTTTGCTGATGCTGGAAATTTGCTAGAGGTGGCGTGTCATTTTGACAGTGAAGAGTCAAATACCAGAGTCAGGTTACTATTATGCCAACATCTCAGTCAGCATCTTTCATATAAAGCCACTGATATACAGTGTGTGAGTGAGTGAGTGAGTGAGTGAGTGAGTGAGTGAGTGAGTTGGTGACTGTTGACTTACATCACGTCAATGGACAGTTTTGCTTTTTCACGACCTGTTCTTCCATGACAGATGTAATCAAGGTTAAGGTGTCGATAAATACAACGTTCACAACAACGTGGTGAATAAACTATATGGGCAACTTGACGCCTTTGGCCGAGCTGTGATGTATGGAATTTTGTAAAAGTAGGTTCTATACACACCAGCACGATGAGTAATATTGCATGTTCAAAGCCACAGGTGGATATTTCCTTCACTTAGCAGTTGTTCACATCAAGAGTTTGCATGACATTTTTCACGTTTTAATTTGAGGTTAACCTTTTAAAAGAAGGGAAGATCCGAAAGAGACATTTCCAGAACATAACATGAGATAATATATGAAACCATACCATGCTACAGTGAGTGCATGGATGTAACGGTGTGAGGCTAATTGTTACAGATAGTAAATGTAACAATGAGTGATTTAATGTTACAGATTGTGAATGTATGTCACATGAATGATTTAGTGTTTCAGATAGTGTGTGAATGTAACAATGAGTGATTTAATGCTACAGATAGTGTGTGAATGTAACAATGAGTGATTTAATGTTTCAGATAGTGTGTGAATGTAACAATGAGTGATTTAATGCTACAGATAGTGTGTGAATGTATCAATGAGTAATTTAATGCTACAGATAGTGTGTGAATGTATCAATGAGATCTTGAACGTCACAGTGAGTGTGTTGTCAATGTATCAATGATTGATTGAATGTTACAGATAATGAGTGGATGTAACATCAATTATATATTGTTACAGATAGTGTGTGAATGTAAAAACGAGCAATTGAATGTAACTGTGAGTAGTTCGTGAATGTAAAAATTATTGATTGAACGTTAGAGATTGTGAGTGGATATAAAATCAATTATTTATTGCTACAAAGAGGTCGTAGCAATGACCCAAATGAGGGTAATCAATAATAAACATGTTCCAAAATGATCTTGGACATTTATGGATTTATCGCATGCCTTCTAGTCCACGCCGTTACAATAACATTACGATGAACTCTATAAAATACTCTCATACATTTACATTTGTGGTTACGGGAACGTCAACTACCATATGCATATTTGACAGCAACACAATTTCAAGATAAAATACCATACAAACTCACTCCAAAATGGATAACATGTCTATCCAATTCCTTGATATGAGACCGAGTTCTTTGACATAAAAGATTCGGCAATTGGCAAAACTTACATGATGTGTATTCAACTGAGATGGATTTTGTTTGAAATAAATGAAATAGTATCTGTATAAAAAATAATCCTTTCAGGGTATTCACACGAAGAATCATGTCAGACAACAGATCCCACCACCCTCGCTCTTTGTTCAATAGCTCATATTTACTAATTATAATGGACATGGTTTAATTAATGTGGAGGCTATTCGTGATAGAATTGTATTGTGCACTTCTGTACACATTTATTTGTCTGATGATTCTCATGTGAAGCATGTCAAGACTCATGATGAAAACAAGGCATTCCACAGTATTCTTAAACGAGCCAAGGATGTGGGACATAATATCAATGTCAGTGTTAATTATGTTGATGGTTCTGTATTGCTGGACGGTACAGAAATGAGTGTCAACCAAGCGAAGTGCCATATCAAATCGGCCAAGACTCATTTTTTTCAGGGACAGGCTATTTGAACGACCACTGCATCGCGTTTATGTGTTGTGTGTTGATAAGATCAGCAACCCTGCAGAGTCCTTCGCTTGGATGAAATCGGCAGGCCTGAAAAGTGAAACAGAAGGCTTTCTGTTCGTTGCTCAAGACCCGTCACTTCACACACGAATCTTTCAATGTGGGATTTTGCATCCAAATGTAAATATGAAATGTAGATTATGTAGGGTGGCCCATAAAGGACATGGAATTTGTTTTTCAATATTTTGATATTTCACTTAATTGCATCGGAACCTTTTGCAAATTAACACAATTTGTCATACAAATATGTGATAAATCATGTATAAAAACAACCAAAACATGGAAAATGTACTTTCAAGTAGCTTTTGAATGTTGAAATGTGAAGTGAAAATGTCAAAAACTAAAATGAAAATGCCAAAAACAAAAGCGAAAATGTCAAAAACTAAAATGTAGATATTATCACCGCGGTGGAAATAGTTTTCTGTATTTTCATTTTTCCAATTTCCAAGATCTGTTATCATATCTACAATCATAATCAAAATCCTTGTATGTACAACATTGTATTAGTTTTGCTCAATTCTCATATTGTTTCCATATCACTACAACACACTTGTTTTAAAATAAAATTGTTATAATGTACCTCCTTTGTATGTTGAATGTACCTGTATGTTTTGCACTTATTTTACATATATTTTGTAGGATGTGATAGTGCCACTGTTTCTTCATGGAATGTTAAGCAATACAAATCTAAAACATTCTTTGTTGAACGACAACGCGAGAATGCGACATTTGGACATGATGCAAAATCTCGCAATCTCGCAATCTCGACTTGTCAAATTAGGCCACAAAAACACGAAATCGCGAGAACGCGAGAACGCGACATTTCATTTTCTCGCGATCTCGCGTTCTCGTGTTCTCGCGTTTAAGACACTGTCCGTGCGCATGCGTAATATCATAAGGTCAAGCGCATGCGCACGTTAGTAATCCTTTGGTCATGCTTCTTTCATGCTCTTCATTCTCCAAGTAGCATTTAGCAAACTTATGACTTGAGCTTGGAAATGCTATGATAGTGAAAACATTAATGTGTCCGAAAGCTGGAAACAAAACTATCACCGTCAGTGAGTGAGTAATATTGCTTAAAGCCGCATCAGCAGTACTACAGTTACAGAAATAATCACAGGCCAGTGAGTTTCTCCATGAGGCAATTCTGTACACGGCTAGCATATTCATGAAAGGCAAAATTCTCATAGACCAATTTGAAATACAAAATTAACTATCATATTTTCATCCGCTCCAAGCTGACTACAAAACATCCTGCTTTACATTATTTTATAGTTAAATGGATAAAATTATCATTAAACCGCCCGCATGTTATCATAGATGAGCGGGCCACTGTTATAGAAATAAACGACAAGTGGGGGTACAATACAACACTGCAGGGAGAATAAACCATGAGGAGCGAGTGTTTTATTGTACAATAATCAACAACCACGAGTCGTTTAATGATTATATGAGATATCAACATTATGTACAGCCTCTTTAAGGATGTTGATAAAATGTACAAGGTTTAAAAATATTTACCCCTATTTAAGGTGGGTATTCCCGCATATGCTCACAAATTCCTCAGGTCGATTACACGTACCTTTTCTCCCCAAACCGATTGTCATATTGTAACCGGGGATTGTGATGGAAAATACAATTTCAAACATAGACTACGGGTGTGAGTGTCTATTGCCAGAGTAGATAATGACATCCTTTAATGTACAAAACAATAACATTATAAAGACAATACTGCATAGGTTTCATACACATACATATTCACACATTCATTCGTTTCATATCAACATACGTCTATATTCTGTACATGAACATGAACTTAATAATCAATGATATACAAAATCATTATCTTAACCCTATAATAAACAAACAATTCATCAAGGGCGATAACTCGATCCCGACATCACTCATAAGATACAATATAAACCTGGTCCATGTTGTAAAATACACTTAACATTATAAATACAATTACCACTTTCTTGAAACTGCTGTATTTATTCAGTAACTCACATGTATTTAGCACGATACACTATTTACAATTCATTTTCGAGACACAACAAATATGTAAATTAACCGTACCCTGTGGGTGACACTGGGATGTTTATCGTCTTCATGCAACCGCCTTCCACACGAAATTGTTTCTTCTATGGAAAGCAACCTGACGGTCACTTCCCTCTCACAACTAACGTCATCAAACTCACTGTGATAAAAGTTTACTGGATCAGAAGCGAATCATCAGAAATAAGGTCGTGATTAATCGTATAATACTGCCCGCTTCGTTCTTCAATGATCTTAGCGATTAAACGTGTAGTCATCAATAGAGCAAGTGAGAGAGTTGGGTTAAACCCCGCTTTTAACAGTTTTCCAGTTATATCACAGCGTGTCAACTTAAAATGAGAGGAAAGCCCGAAGTGATGCAGGTCTCAGACGTTTACCTCTTCGATGAAGCACACGAGACCGGCGAACCGGGATTCGAACCCACAATCATAGGTTTCGGGCGTGCCCAACTGGCGCAACTCTGCACAGAGAATCGCGGCGACTCAGACGACTGGGCCACCCTAACGATTGTTGATATATTTGATGTCAGACCGCCGTCATATTGCTGAGTGCGGCGTTAACAACAAACAAACAAACAAACAAACAAAATCTTTCTGAAAAATACCTTTAGGCATCCATATTGGTTATTTGACTGTTTGTTGTCAGACAATATTTGTCAAAAACACGAGAAAGCGAGATCGCGACACTTGACCAATGTCGCAGTGTCGCGTTCTCGCGTTCTCGTGTTTTTGAAAATAGTTACATATAACTGTATAGGCAATTATCACAAAAACACGAGAACGCGAGAACGCGAGATTGCGACATTGGTCAAGTGTCGCGATCTCGCGTTCTCGTGTTTTTGTGCTGATTGCCTATACAGTCATCTTGTGGCTCAGTCGTCTGAGTTGTCGCAATTCGTTGTGTAGAGTTGCGTCCCTTGGATGTGCCAGAAACCTACAATGGTATGTTTCCTCCAATTTTAAAGGGGCACTGATCTACAGCAATGCCCCGAGACTGGTTGTTGTCTTTGTCATTGTTTTCCCCCCGTGAGTATCCGGATGATATAGCAGATATCAAGACTAGTTCGCGACCTGTGCTGCGCAATTCGTAAGCGCATGTATCGCTTTTATTAATAGTATTTCATTGTGGGTATATTGTTTAGCCAAAATGTATAAAGTTTCACCTAGGCAATTTTTGCAACGCCTAAATATTCAGTTATTTTACTAATTGACTTAAAATCGGTCAATTTATGTTATTGTTATTACGTATTCCAAACATTTTTATGTTTTAATTTAATCACCCAGTGACTGAAAATGATAGGATTAAATTTTAGAAAACGAAATTCAAAGTACGTTTCTATAGTTTTGGCTTCTAATACTAGAGGGGCGGTCGGGTAGCTTAGTGGTTATTGCTGAAATAGTGCTAAAAGCGGGGTAAAATCAAACACACTCACTCACTCTAATACTAGGATAAATAGTCTATTTCTAAGTCCTTTTGAACCTCTTAAAAATTGTTAGTCAATCTGAACTTGAATTCAGTCAATTTTTATATTACTGGTATATTTAGACATTTTATAAATAGCCTGAGTGCATCCCATTTTACATATTGAGTGTAACATACATGTATACACGCCTACAGGTACAAGAGGAACAAAAATGATTCTATCCAATGCAACAGCAAATGAATGAAAACAAAATGCAAATTTCATAATAGTTATATGTATACATTTGGGCACCTTCCTTGTTCGGGAAATGTATCCGTGAACATTCACATATAGGAACAATATCCCATACGTCTGCAGCTGTACAAATAAACTTTTTCGACTTCACATGGCTCTGTTACATTCAAATGTTTTAAAATATATACATATAGCGTTTCTGGATATTATAACCGGTGTTCGTTACTCAACTGATCACTAAGTTTGTTTCAGATGTTTCACAAAGGTGTCTAGTCTCATCGGTCAGCTGAGATAGCACGTGTGACAATTATGTTCATGATGTCATGTAAACACTTACAAATCCACTGTGCAAGATAACAGTGATTAATCAATGAACGTATTTTCTGTGGAACTTTTGATGGCGAGGAATGATCCGTTTACAAAAAAGTAAGTGAACTGATCACTCCTCTTGCTGGGCTGCGACGTGAATATTACATAACATACATTTCACCTCACTTCAAACCTGGATTCAGATGAAATAATTACCCCAGACACAAGACATGCCAGATGGGAACCGTTATCATGTAATCTGAGTAGTGCTACCACTAACTATACCTATAATAGGTTCATTAACTGAGCAAAGACACTGATGTAGGGTTATGCCAGAAAACGTGGATAACAACAAGAGATAGCAATCGTATTACCAGCACAATCCAAAATCCGAAAATGCTTTCACTGCTGGGGTACCATTTTTTAAACTATAAAAATAAACTGACGGCCAAAAGAAACGTTACCAACGATATTTCTAGGATAAAATATGACCAACACAAATTGAAGCAGCAATAACAATTGTATTGTAGAAATTCATCATTCAGAACCGTAAAATTGCTAATTGAACAACAAAGTCCTTGACCTCCAACAGGGACATTTCTTGACAAGGGGTCATTCGTCCAGTATTCGATCAACAACATTGGTTACAACTTTAAGGTGACGACGGCCCAGACCGTTCAATACGGGATATGACCTCCATGAGCGGCAATGTATCTTCGAATGCGGCGTCGAACTGAGTAGACAAGTGTCCTCACATCGACCGCAGGTATCCGATTCCATTCCTCACGGAGGGCAACGATCAACGCTTGTCTCGTGAAGGGAGGATGTTGACGTTTCCGAAGACGACGCCCCAGCTGGTCCCAGAGATGTCCTGTGGGTGACAGATCTGGTGATCGAGCTGGCCACAGCAGGACAGTCACGTTGTTGGCGTTGAGGAAGTCTCTAGTAACACGGGCTTTATGGGCTGTGGCGTTATCTTGTTGGAACACCGTCCGTTGTTGACGCTGATGGAAAGGAAGAACCACTGGCCGTAAGATATTGTCAATGTAGCGTTGTGCTGTCAGATTGCCTTCGATGATGAGAAGTTCCGTCTTCTCGTCCCCGCAAATGCCGCCCCTGTCCATCACACTTCCGCCCCCGTAAGGTTCAACCTCATGGACACAACAAGGAGCCGTACCTTCACCACGTCGTCGATAAACTCGCATCCGCCCATCAGGTTTGAAGAGTTGGAACATGCTCTCGTCACTAAACAGCACTCGCCGCCATTCCCTTTGTTGCCATCGCTGAGTTTGCCTGCACCACGTCAATCTGGCACGTCGATGTTGACGGGTCAAGGTCATGCCCTTGATAGGGCGATAAGCCCGGAGACCATAATGTCGTAGTCGTCTTGTCACTGTTTCTCTGCTGAACGGATGTCCTAAGCTGTTGGCAGCTGATGACGTCACAGTAAGAAATCTATTCCTCGGATGAAGTACCCGTAAAAAGCGGTCATCCTGCGGGGTCGTGACCTTTGGTCTGCCACTCCATGGTCTGTCTGCGGTTCTGCCAGTCTGTCGGAGACGTGCGACCAGTCTGGTAATGGTCATCTTGGAGCAGTTCATGTTAATGGCAACCGCTCTCTATGTCGCTCCTATCTGCAGCATGCCTATAGCTCTCTCCCTCTGGACAGCGGTCAGTCTTAGCATGTTCGTTGGTGTTAATCATCGCAACCAATGATAGGGAACAGATCCGTGCGTAATTTATACCCGGGATTGCACGATAATTTGGGAAAGAATGTTTATAAAAATGCTGAAAAACACCAATATTTCCCAAAATCCGTAAAGCAATGGGACAGAACGACAGAGAACATGAAGGCTGTATTCGTGAAATGAGTTCTTTACTGTTTTTGAACAGGTTGGCATCTTTGTTTCAAAGTGGCAAATCAGTTAATGTTGGTAACGTTTCTTTTCGCCGTCAGATTATAACCATCTGGGGTATTTCCAAATAACGACAGCCGATGAGCTTCCATCGTTCTTTTTGTCCGTTTGTTTAGGCTGACGAAATTAATTAACATGCGCCCTGTGTCTGAGATTCAGAGATTATAGGTAACCAATCAGTGTTCTTGAACACGGTAGTCCATTCTCTTGTCACGCTCAGTTGCGTCAGCGAGCTAATCGGCAGATAGTGAGCCCCAGCTGGCAGTGTTAGACGTTCGAGAAGAAGATTAGTGCCCCTTTAAACCTACAAGCCGGGATGTAACTGAAATATACTGTTCAAAGCAGTGTTAAGCAAAACTCACTCACTTATTCAGAGCCATGCCGGTCCCCCAGGCTTGATATTGGGGGTACTTTTCCAGTATAAGCATGCCTGTCATTTGGATGTTAAGGCCGCAATAAATTAATAGTTACAGTTTGATTGATTTTTTAAAAACATGGGAGACAGGAGACATTTAAATTTAAGGTTATATTTTGTTCTTCTCGACCTACTTTAGGCATATGTGTACAATTGCTGTCGACGGATGCGATTCACATGCATCATGTGTGTTCAGTAGGGCTACGTGTACGGAGTATTTTATCAGGTAAAGAAAGTAGGAACACTCATATTAACGATACTTCTATTTCTAGGAATTTGAGGGCATTAGAATAATGTAAGGCAGGATGTTTTGTTGTCAGGCGGGAGCGGATGAAAATCAATTAATTAAAGTAGCGAATATGGTATCGTATAAAAACAACAACAACAAAAACATCGGACAGTATCATTTTATCCTAATGCTACAAATTGGTCTTTGAGAATTTATTTTTAATAAATATTCTAGCCGTGTATAAAATTGCCTCATTGAGAAACTCTCTGGCTTGTGATTATTTCTGTATCTCACAGTGTAACCGCGAATAGCTGCAATACTGCTGATGCGGCTTTAAGCAATATTACTCGTTCACTCACTGACTGACGGTGATAGTTTTGTTTCCAGCTTTCGGACACATTAATGTTTTCACCATCATTGGAGATTCATGCACACAATTTTCTTTTGTGAAATTATATTGAGCATGTTGAGGGTTTTATTATAAAGTACATAGGAAACTGTAACAACGGGAGATGACTCAGACTTTGTGTATGTAAATTACATAGCATTTCCAAGCTCAAGTCATAAGTTTGCTAAATGCTACTTGGAGAATGAAGAGCATGAAAGAAGCATGACCAAAGGATTACTAACGTGCGCATGGGCCTTGACCGTATGATATTACGCATGATATTACGACAGTGTCTTAAACGCGAGAACACGAGAACGCGAGATCGCGAGAAAATGAAATGTCGCGTTCTCGCGTTCTCGCGATTTCGTGTTTTTGTGGCCTAATTTGACAAGTCGAGATTGCGAGATTGCGAGATTTTGCATCATGTCCAAATGTCGCATTCTCGCGTTGTCGACTTTTGACAAAAAGTGCTATGTACCAAAAACACGAGAATGCGAGATTGCGAGAACGCGAGATTTTGGCCAAATCTCGCGTTCTCGCGATCTCGCAGTCTCGTGTTTTGGGCATATTTACCTCGTTTCCAAAGGTCGAGATCGCGAGAATACGAGATCGCGAGAATGTCCCTTACAGTATTCCATACCTAAGTGGCCGCAACCCGCTATGCAGAGCGGCGTTAAACCCAACTTACTCACTCACTCATTACTCTTGTGTACGGTTCCGTTTTGTTTAACTCGGTTTGTGTTTCTACTTCTGGCTTAGAATTGAAGTATGTTTAGCAGGATGTGACTACATCATGCAACCGTATTATCCTTTTGGAAAATAATTGCAAACTCCAGACAAACCTATTGATTGCCTATGTATCCAAAAGCAAAGAACATATACGAGTGTATGATCTCTACCGGAAGTTAAGAAAAACTGTTAAAACAATAAACCATGCAGTGCGGTAAGCCGTTGGAAACGGAATGAATCATCACACATTACACACAGTGAACAACTTGAAACAATAATGTGATCAACTATGCACAGCAAGCACCATACATGTGATTATGAAGACTTTCTAGTATCAAACCCGTTGTTTTACATGTGATGTCTATTGAACAAAGTCATAATTTATAGAAACCTGGTATATAATCGTGTTGAACAATAAGTTGCAATAACAGTGTGAAGGGAGAACGATTGAGTGCGCGATACATATGCACTCACTCTCAGTGATGCAGCTTGAAAAAGAAACGATGTACAACATTGCAAGGTCAGTGCGTGATAAAGCTCGATACTACGCCTATAGCTGAAGGAAGTAATCGCTCAATGCGCAAGTTTATTCTTACAACACATAGACCAGTTAACTTTAACGAAAGGAGATATATTTCCCCTAAAGAATTTTAGCTCTTTTACATTACGAAAAACAGAATGTGACAGGCGATTGTGACATGTCCAGATTAAGTAGATCTCATTTCATTTTAAAACTTTCGTCAAAACCAAACTAACCCTTCTGATAATAATAATAATAATAATAATAATAATAATAATAATAATAATAATAGCTGCATGCAGCAATGGCGGACTCCAAGTAACACTGCGCACAAACGTCCATGTTCGAATCCTCATCGGGCTTGCTTGCGCTAACGCTATGAAATGTAAGCACCGGTTGTGGACATCGCCGCTACGACATTTGCATGTGCCGGGGTGTCCAAGGGTGTTCTAAACCCTTCTCCGACCTCGAATCCTCATGTTGAATCATTAAAGGGTTTGCTTGTACCAACGCCGTCAAACTCCGATTGCAGGACGTCACTTCTACGTAATTTGCTACCTTTCAATAGTTCTGTGGAGAACCTTACAAGATATGATCTTTAAAGTAAAATTTCGGTGAAAAAAATGATCAAAATAATAAATCCAATATGGCCCCAACTTAAAAAGATATCCAAAATCGGCTAACAAGGTTTGATGTGTTATGTATGGAGACAATTCTCAGAAAGTTTGAAAGCATTTCATGCCGTGGACTCGGAGTTTGAAGACATGTACCCAAAAGACACTGTGAAAAATGTGAATCCAATATGGCTGCAAATCACGTGACCAATGACCAAAGTCAAAGAACAAAACATGTCAAGCAACTCAAGCAGAAGATACATGCAAGGTTTGAAAGTAATCGAACAAGCGGTTGCGGAGCAATAGGACGAAAGATATACTCAAAAAGTACTTGTTTTTCCGTTATCTACCCTTAGTCATTGGGCCTACGACCTTGGTATTTTGGCGGGCACTAGTATTCATCGTCTACATACACATGCGAAATTTAAAAAAATCGAACCAGTGGTTATTTTGCTAGGTCTGGTACAAAAACTCGGGGGAATAATAGATAATACTTTATAAGGATATTAATAATGATAAATCGATCGATTACAAATAGGGCTATACAGCCTTTCAGCTTGGAGCCCTAATGATATATAATAATATGAAGAACCTTTCCATAATAGAAGTATGAATTCAAGCACTATATAACAATAGACTGTTGTAATATAAATCAACGTACCACCATAGCAATAGAATAGAGAATGAATAGAGAACCACAACATCCTGTTCACATTCGAATTCCTAAATGAAATGTTGACGGTGGTAAGTTTAATCAAGTCTTTTTAAGGATTGACGGTGTATTTCTTTCGGTTCATCGAGGTATGAATCGGAAAACCGATGTGCAAACTGTATGAATCCGAGACCAAGACTGACTGATCTTCAGACAACTGTGATATAGCAGTAACATTGCCGACCGAGGAGTAACAATATTACTCACGTATAACTTCTGGATGTCAGCTCCACTCCTGGCTGTCCTGTCGTGTGTATATACTGACTGTTACAACTATTTATTACCAATATAAATTATACCAAATAAGGTTATCAGACATATAATCAACAAATGACATTTGACCTGTGTTTTTCCCTTCTGTAGGACGTGTGTTTTCCGGGTATTCTGTTATTAATTTTCCTTATTTTATTATCAATTTTCCTTATTTTGTTAAACGTTTTCCTTATATCATATTACATTTCCCTATGTGACCTATAAATCCTTGTTATCAAGTGATATAATCTTTTCTATGCAACATTTTTACATGTTACCCGTTTATCATGTTTATTCAGAGATATTGAGGTATGTATTAATGCCCTATGAACATTCCGTAGCGGATTATGTCCCCAGCAACCGAGTTTCGTGGAAATTTAGGACCCAACCTCATGCTTGTCTCCTCGTAGGGATTTCCTGACAAACTTGGTTCCCAGCACAGCATGCATGTCTGCTCGTCGAGATTCCGTGACAAAATAGATCACCAGCACTGCATGCATGTCTCCTTATAGAGTTTGAATGACAAAACAGGACCCCACCTCAAGCTTGTCTCCGTGTACGGATTCTGTGGCAAAATAGGTTCCCAGAACATCATGCATGTCTCCTCGAAGGGATTCCGTTACAAAATAGGACCCCCACCTCAATGTGTGTCTCCTCGAAGGGATTCCGTTACAAAATAGGACCTCACATCGTGCTTGTCTCCTCGTAGAGATTCCGTGACAAAACAGGACCCCACCTCATGCTTGTCTCCTTGTACGGATTCCGTGGTAAAATAGGTTCCCAGCACTGCATGCATGTCTCCTCGAAGGGATTCCGTTACAAAATAGGACCTCACATCATTTTTATATCCCCATGGGGATTCTCTTTCAATAATAGGTCCTAGCACCGCATACTTGTCACCTCGCAGGGATTGCGTGACAAAACAGGACCCCACCTTCATGGTTGTCTCCTTGTACGGATTCCGTGGTAAAATAGGTTCCCAGCACTGCATGCATGTTTCCTCGAAGGGATTCCGTTACAAAATAGGACCCCACCTCATGCTTGTCTCCTCGTAGAGATTCCGTGACAAAACAGGGCCCCACCTCATGCTTGCCTCCTCGTAGAGATTCCGTGACAAAACAGGGCCCCACCTCATGCTTGCCTCCTCGTAGAGATTCCGTGACAAAACAGGGCCCCACCTCATGCTTGCCTCCTCGTAGAGATTCCGTGACAAAACAGGGCCCCACCTCAATGCTTGTCTCCTTGTACGGATTCCGTGGTAAAATAGGTTCCCAGCACTGCATGCATGTCTCCTCGAAGGGATTCCGTTACAAAATAGGACCTCACATCATTCTTATATCCCCATGGGGATTCTCTTTCAATAATAGGTCCTAGCACCGCATACTTGTCACCTCGTAGGGATTGCGTGACAAAACAGGACCCCACCTTCATGGTTGTCTCCTTGTACGGATTCCGTGGTACAATAGGTTCCCAGCACTGCATGCATGTCTCCTCGAGGGATTCCGTTACAAAATAGGACCCCACCTCATGCTTGTCTCCTCGTAGAGATTCCGTGACAAAACAGGACCCCACCTTCATGGTTGTCTCCTCGCAGGGATTGCGTGACAAAACAGGACCCCACCTCATGCTTGTCTCCTCGCAGGGATTGCGTGACAAAACAGGACCCCACCTTCATGGTTGTCTCCTTGTACGGATTCCGTGGTAAAATAGGTTCCCAGCACTGCAAGCATGTCTCCTCCAAGGGATTCCATTACAAAATAGGACCTCACATCATTCTTATATCCCCATTGGGTTTCCCGTTCAATAATAGTTCCTAGCACAGCATGCTTGTCACCTCGTAAGGATTGCGTGAGAAAATAGGACCCCACCTAATGCTCGTTTCCGCATAGAAATTCAATGGCAAAATAGGTCCCCAGCGCCGCATTCGTGTCTCTCGGATGGATACCGTGGCCAAATATGTCCCCAGTACCGCATTCTTGTATCCAGTGTGATTCCGTGGCAGAATGGGTCCACAGCACCACATTCTTGTCTACAGGATGGAAACCGTGGCCAAAATTGTCCTCAGTATGTTTGTATCGTGTGGGATTCCGTGGCCTCCGCCTCTGTGGTATGGTGGATTGAGCGTCTGCGGAGAGCGCAAGGTTGGATAATTTTACCTGACGCCAAATAAACCCCACTTTACCTCACCTCACGTACTATTTACTTGCCTAAATTGACGAGAACAAAGGACAGCCGTCCAATCAAATAATCTGTGCTTATTTAGATATAGGAGCAGCAGTGGCGGAGGCTGTAGACTATTGAGGATGCTGGAAATGGTATTTGTCGTTTCCATTTTGTTTCGTTCCTTCGTTATTGACTCTAATAGCTATAGTATAAAATTATTGTAGACTATATCCGTGTGTGTGCACATAGCTCTATAGCGTTAATACTTTATCCATTAATAATGTATGGAAAACAAAGTGAGCACCGTTGACCCGGTTGTTTAAGTACATTGAAGGAGTCCGTAACTATCAGGATCTGCTACTCGCGGGTTCGAACCCCAGATTTGCCTCAGTTGCTCAGAAGAAGAGCACCAGAGGTTGTTTTGTTCGACTGCAATAGTTGCTAAATGCCGTACGCTGAGCAGGTACAGTTTTTACTCTGCAAAAGCTGGAGAATTTCATTTTCAGAAAATCAATGGAACATTTTCTTTCGTTAAACCAAAGGAAGAGGCTTCTGCCCAATATTTTCTGGAATAGATAATTGTTTGTCCCAACCTCCTTATACCAGATGGCCGGCTTTTAACTACAAACGATTGAATCAAGGTCATCGTTGCCATTGTGAATTGATGGGGGTTATGAAAGAATACTGCATTAGTAAAACAGACATCAATATACGGAAATGGTCACAGCGATCTATAGCTTTGTCAGCATAGATATTACAGTATACAGGTGAGAGGCTTAGTGCCTGGTGGATTGTCCCGGAGCTGAGCTCCTCCGACTAGGGCGTTAGTAAAATATAAATAAAGAAATAATAGACGACTTGGTAAAAGATCACAGTTTTATTATTTATCAGCTGTATATAGTCAACGAGAGACAATCTTAAGTGGATGGACTCCAATTGTCACAAGGAAAGATCACTGACGAATAAACAATGAACGATGTGCAAGCGCCTTAACTATGGACGCGAAAACCAGCTATTCCATAAGATGAATGAATGAATGAATGAAATCTATATTTCCTCCAGAATAAAAATCCGATGATTTGCAATATCTCTGATATTCTCAGAGCAAATGAGTGAGTGAGTGAGTTGGGTTTAACGCCGCTTTTAACAGCATTCCAGTTATATCACAGCGTGTCTGCTGAATGTGGGAGGAAAGCCCGAAGTGATGCAGGTCTCAGACGTTTACCACTTCGGTGAAACCCACGAGCACGGGTATGGAGCTGACAAACCTAGAAACATTATCGGGGCGAACCGGGATTCGAACCCACGATCATAGGTTTCTGGCGTGCCAAAGGGACGCAACCCGGGACAGCGAATCGAGGCGCCTCAGACGACTAAGCTACCCGTGCCCCTTTTTACCTCGGCCTTGAATGAATATCTGAATAGTATATGACCACGTACAGTAGCTAGGCACAGGCACAGTAGCTAGTAGAGAGAGCCACTCGGTGCCATATTGTAGCTACGGTGGCCCATAAGGGACATGGAGTCTGTTTTTCAATATTTTGATATTTCACTTACTTTTATCAAAACCTTTTGGAAATTAACACGATTTGTCTACCACTAGAACGCGGTGGCGGTCGGTATGGATGTCGATGTTTCGTTGAGTAACAGTAAACGGTATCAACCTAACGGTAGTTTAAATAGTGTAGTTTCCTCATTCGGAGATACTTGACGCCAAGTCGTCTAAGGTTACGTAATGTCCTGTGCAGAGTAACGTCCCTTTGGTGTGCCATTACATCTAATCACTTAGCCCCGATTATGTTTCTAGGTTTGTTTGCACCGTACCCGAGGCTTCCCATTAGTTGTAAACGTAGACGATTTGCATCACTTCGGACTTTCCTCCCTCTGTAATTCGACACGCTGTGATATAACAGATATACCGTTCAAACCGGCTTTAAACTCAACTCACTCAATCACTCAACCTATCAAATACTGGCTTCCCTTACGTGGGTTTCGCTTACAACGATCTCAGACGACAGCCGTAAGTCTAATTAGAAGCATAGGAGCACTAAGATCGCTTCGTTGGGGGCATACCTAGACTAGCTATCTGCAGACAACTAGTGATATAGCATTGCCGACTGAGGAGTCACATTGCACAACGTTACTCACGTATAACTCCTGGCTGTCGGCTCCACTCCTGGATGTCCTGTCGCGTGAATATACTGTACAGTTCTTATTATATCAGTCACGTGGTAGACTTCTACAAATATGAAGTACAGACATGACACCAAATAAGTTTATCAGTCGTATCAACCATTGGCATTTGTCTAATCTGTTTGTTTTCCTTCTGTAGGGTGTGTCTGTTTCCCTGTGTTATCCATTTTCCTTATAAAAAGGTTTCATGTTTACTTTAATGACCCGTAAGTCCTTGTTTAGTCTCTGTTACAGACCCTGATACAAATATATATACAGCTCATGCAAGTCTATAATGTTTGGCAAGTCTAGATTACTGCAGTATCAGAATCTGTATCAGTATCTGAAAATTAAGACAGTCTCTGGGCTCCTTTTTATTATATTTTATTAAGATAATTGAACAACTGTTTTTGTCTGTACGATATGTTTATTGCAGAGACTAGATGTTAGTCTTGTCCTTGTTATCAGGAGATAGTATTTTTCCTGAGTTAATTATTTTCAAATATCTATAGTATTGCTTTCCACTCGTATATATTAATTTGTGTTGTCCTAATAACTGTGTAGAGATACTGAGGGTAGAATATGTACCCAGTGCCTATTTCCTGTTGCAAGGACATAAATGGGGATGGACTGGTCTCAATGGCTAGTGAGAATTACAACTGATCACCAAGAATGACCAACACAACGTTGATCTTAAAAATGACGTGCCGTTTACCTGATACTCATTTATCCAGAGATGTGTGTATTAATGTGCTATGGGTATTCCGAAGCAGAGCGAAAAGGTCCCCAGCACCCATGCTCGTCACCTCGTAGGATTTCCGTGGCAAATGTGAACCAAGTACTGCTTGATTGTCTCTTCGAAGGGATTCCGTGGCAAAACAGGCCACAGTACCGCATGCTTGTCTCCTTGTGGGATTCCGTGCCAAAATAGGTTCCCAGTACCGCATGCTTGTCTCCTTGTGGGATTCCGTGCCAAAATAGGTTCCCAGTACCGCATGCTTGTCTCCTCGTGGGATTCCGTGCCAAAATAGGTTTCCAGTACCGCATGCTTGTCTCCTCGTGGGATTCCGTGCCAAAATAGGTTCCCAGTACCGCATGCTTGTCTCCTTGTGGGATTCCGTGCCTAAATAGGTTCCCAGTACCGCATGCTTGTCTCCTTGTGGGATTCCGTGCCAAAATAGGTTCCCAGTACCGCATGCTTGTCTCCTTGTGGGATTCCGTGCCAAAATAGGTTCCCAGTACCGCATTCTTGTCTCCTCGTTGGATTCCGTGCCAAAATAGGTTCCCAGTACCGCATGCTTGTCTCCTCTTGGGATTCCGTGCCTAAATAGGTTCCCAGTACCGCATGCTTGTCTCCTTGTGGGATTCCGTGCCTAAATAGGTTCCCAGTACAGCATGCTTGCATAAAGCACAACTCCTGTTGTTTCTCCTTATAAAACATTTGTAATTGGGAGTTATAAAAACCAGGCGTTTCCTAATATGAAGGCATATATTTTGTCATATAACTAAATTTCAATCTCAAACAAATAACTAAACCTTCATAAAACCCAGGAGGTCTAAGCCTAATTGAACACCAGTAAACCTAAAAGTTTCAAGGAAAATAAAAAGACTTCTGAGGTGAGGTGGTGAGGTGAAATGGAGCTTAAAGCCGCGTTCAAGATAATTGCACGTATGTGACGTGCATCCACGGGGTAGACCCGGGGTAGAATTTAGCTACTCATGCTTGCTGTAGATATGCAACTATGCTTTTCGTAAGAGGCGACTAACGGGATCTGGTAGTCAGGCTCGCTGACTTAGTTGATGTATGTCATCGTATCCCAATTGCGTGGATTGATGCTCATGATGGATTATCCGGTCCAGACTCGATTATATTCCGACCGCCGTCATATAGCTGGAATATTGCTGAGTGCGGCGTTAGACAACAATCAAACGAAACGTTTTTTGATTTTTGTGTGTGTTTTGTGTGCTTTGTGTGCGTGCGTGCGTGCGTGCGTGCGTGCGTGCGTGCCTGCGTGCGTGCGTGCGTGCGTGCGTGCGTGCGTGCGTGCGTGCGTGCGTGCGTGTGTGTGTGTGTGTGTGTGAATTTCATAGAGGTAGCCCACTAAGACGCAGTACACTCCGAGCCGTCCAGTCCTAGTTTTAACCCCTTAATGCCGAGCGTCTGGCAGGGTAACAAAAAGTACCACCTTTTGACGTCTTTTGGTATGACGAGGCCGGGGATGGAACCCCGGACCTTCCGCTCTCCGGGCATTAACTCGACAATGCACTTACTGAAGCGAGGCACAATCTTCCCTTGGCAGCGTTGGCAACCATTATTGAAAGCATTAGTCCACTGTGCCAAATACGCGATACTGAGAGCTTTTTTGGACAATATAAAATATAGTTTGTGTAAAATTCATTATCTGCATCAAGTGTAGTATATCTTCATTGTACCATACAATGGAAGGACGACATAAAAACAATGGAAATGAAATATAAGCTGGAAAATATATTTTTTACTGTTGTCTACATAAGGTAGTCGAGCTGATTTGTTTTTTCTGTCAAGTCGTGTCCCACGCCCGACGATGACGCCGGCTTTATTGGTGTGGACAAAGGAGAACATATCGAAATCCACTTTACACATGCTAATACCATTCAACAGATTCATAATAGCGGATATTGAGAAACTTTTTTATGTTGTGTTGTGGCAACACCAACCAATTCAAACACCGTAGTTGACATACCTTTCCGCACGTCTGTGTTTGTGAGTGCTTAGATAATGTACCTGTTTTTATGGGAGATCAAATGTCAGCACATTGTTTCCGTTAGGTGTTTGAACATGACCAGGAACATTCAATGGCTCTGGGTTCACAGTAGTGCATGCTTATCTCTCTCTGGGAGGCCATGGCTAAATATGTCCCCAGTACTGCATGCATGTCTCCCTGTAGAAGCAAGTGGCAAAATATGTCACCAGTAGTGCATGCTTGTCTCCCTGTAGAAGCAAGTGGCAAAATATGTCACCAGTAGTGCATGCATGTCTCCCTGTAGAAGCAAGTGGCAAAATATGTCACCAATAGTGCATGCTTGTCTCCCTGTCCGAGTCAGGAGCAACATATGTCCCCAGTACTGCATGCTTGTCTCCCTGAAGAAGCAAGTGGCAAAATATGTCACCAGTAGTGCATGCATGTCTCCCTGAAGAAGCAAGTGGCAAAATATGTCACCAGTACTGCAGGCGTGTCTCCCTGTAAAAATAAGTGGCAAAATATGTCCCCAGTACTGCAGGGGTGTCTCCCTGTAAAAATAAGTGGCAAAATATGTCCCCAGTAGTGCATGCTTGTCTCCCTGTAGAAGAAAGTGGCAAAATATGTCCCCAGTACTGCAGGCTTGTCTCCCTGTAGAAGAAAGTGGCAAAATATGTCCCCAGTACTGCAGGCTTGTCTCCCTGTAGAAGTAAGTGGCAAAATATGTCCCCAGTACTGCATGTTTGTCTCCCTGTAGAAGTAAGTGGCAAAATATGTCCCCAGTACTGCATGCTTGTCTCCCTGTAGAAGTAAGTGGCAAAATATGTCCCCAGTACTGCATGCTTGTCTCCCTGTAGAAGTAAGTGGCGAAATATGTCCCCAGTACTGCATGCTTGTCTCCCTGTAGAAGTAAGTGGCAAAATATGTCCCCAGTACTGCATGCTTGTCTCCCTGTAGAAGTAAGTGGCAAAATATGTCCCCAGTACTGCATGCTTGTATCACTGTGGGATGCCGTGGCATAATATGTCACCAGTACTGCATGCTTGTCTCCCTGACGGAGTCATTTGTTGTTACGCGGACGTCAAAAAAAAATCAACCCGCGAAGATCCGGGTTAGAATAGGTCTTCAGCAACCCATGCTTGCCGTAAAAGGCGATTATGCTTGTCGTAAGAGGCGACTAACGGGATCGGGTGGTCAGGCTCGCTGACTTGGTTGATGCATGTCATTGTATCCCAATTGCGTGGATCGATGCTCATGATGTCAATCCCTCGACTGTATGGGCCAGACTCGATTATTTACAGACCGCCGTCATATGGCTGGAATATTGCCGAGTGCGGCGTTAAACAACAAACAAACAAACAAGCAAACCATAGAACCTCAAGTGCCATATGCATCTTTGACACAATTTTAAGATACAATACCATACAATCTCACTCCAAAATGGCGAAAAATGTCTTTCCAATTCTTTGATATGAGACCGAGTTCTTTCACATAAAAGATACGGCAACTCCCAAAACCTTCATGATGTGTATTCAACTAAGAAAAAAAGATGGATTTTCTTTGAAATAAATGAAATAGTATCTACATTTGGGAAACAAGACGATGGAATATTGCTATTTAATTGATTTTATTTCCAAGCCAAAATTAAATAACTACAAGTATATTATAAAGCAAATAAATATTAAGATAAGCACTACGCACAAAATAAATTCAATAATGCAGGAGGTTGTGTAGCAAAATTGCAAAATTTATGTTCGATCCATTTCCATCTTATAAATGGTTAACCTTCAGAATCAGAAAGCGACAGTAAGCTTTTTCAGGACGTACATCAATAATAAATAACCCACACCATGTCTGCATACTAACTGAAAATACATAATCTATATGATCTATCTAAATGATCTAAATAACATTGTTGGTGGAATCAGGGCTCACTTTAACAATAGTTCAATTATATTACATGTTTGAAAAGTATCATTAAATGTTAAAAAGCATTTGTGATCGTTACAACAATGAAAATGTCAGGTTTATAATAAAAGATAACTACATACATAAAAGCGACAAAACCATTTCCATATTCATAAGAAATCTTTGCTAGTAGCATAGTCCAGTGTGTGATTCTGACTATATCATGAATATTGTTTTTATTGTTTTTACTTTTTTTATGCAAACTGTGTGAGTGGTGGATGCTACCACTACGGCAGGATATGTTTACCCTTTTGAGCGAACACTGGGTGATTGAGTGTTATTTTATGCCACTGTTATCATTTTCCTGCATAAGAAAAAAGGATGACACCAGAATTGGTCTTTACATGTTGTACTTAGTTGATAATCGAACCTGGGCTTTTAGTTTTAACCACTCGACTACTAGGCTGTCTATGTGACCCCGGCGTCTACCATTACGTCATCCAATAGAACGGTACATTTTTTCACTTACTTTTTTAATGCAAATTCTGTGAGTGGCGGATGATATCGGTAGAGCATGACATGCTTACCTTTTTCGCGAACACATGGTGTCATTGATTTTCAGTGATCTATTCACATAATTTCATCGTCCCTATTTTCCTTTTGTGCTCAAAGAAATCTGCGAATATTCGTGACTGATTATTCCCTGGCTTTGACATTTATAGTTTATTAATCACTATCAAATAGTGCTGAGGCTAGGTAAATATATTCTGCTCAATCGGTTGCACCCGTCACAAATACATGGAAGTCAATTGTTCACCTGATAAAGAAAACAAAGCATTGAACATATGGTGCAAGTCAATAAAGTGAATTACATCGGACATCATTGTGGTCACAGATGCGTCAAGTTTTGAAACGTCGTCCGTAGAAAGAGGCTTTCTGAAAGCTTAGTAGAAAGAGCATGTTCTATTGTGCCTCAAAAAGGTGTGAAATCTAGACAGCAAAGGTTATAACTGATTGAATATTGCTCGACATAAAGGGAATGTTAAATATTTGAAAGATGAAGTCATCCCACTGGCATACAGTCTTGTGAAGAGTTGTAACAACGTTTGTTCATCTCCGAGTGTTATCTATGTAGATGTGAAATAGCTGTTATAGCATCAGCATGGTTATCGGACTTTCGAAAGACCGTTATAACGGGACTGTAAACAGACATTAACAGGAGAACGTCAACAAAGTATTTACAGGTACTTATCATGAAGTGTCTTCCAGTTTTTATCCTATGACAATTAAAAGTTACGCTAATTTTCTAAAAGCGAAAATTTTAGAGTTACATTATGTTCATATTTCTTCGGCTTTGACAAGTTTTAATATTCACAGTACTATTTTATTTTGTTATTTGCCTTTGATGAAAGAATATGTTGATTTGTTTATGTCTGTCAAGTGTTTTTTCTTTTGAATATGATGTAAAATGGGAATTCCTCTCCTCTGTTGTATTTTGAAAAAACAAAACTCCTAGTCCACCCCCTACCTAGGCTATAAGCATATTCAACTGTCGGTCGACGATAACACAAATTTAAACTTCACATGCACGTGATCTAATTGGGAAAGTGCCAACCATATGTGCGTGCGTGCGTGCGTGCGTGCGATCGTGCGTGCGTGCGTGTGTGTGTGTGTGTGCGTGTGTCTGCTTGTACGAGTCCGGACTAAGGCCGATTTTACAGTGTTGGCCTACTGAGATACCATGCCGCAGTTTAGCACGAATGCCCCACTCAGACACAGCATACTGACTCCGAGCCGACCAGTCCTTGTTTTAGCCCCTTAATGCAGAGAATCAGGCAGGGTTACAACAAGTTTCATCTTTTAACGTATTTTGGAACGATGTGATCGGGGATCGAACCCCGGAACTTCCAGCCACCGGGCAGGCGCTCTACCACAAGACCACGGAGGCGGTCTCCGAGCTCGGATGCCATATTGACGGCAGTGGTGAGGCCCAGAACAGGTTTCGCTTCATCCGCCGCTCGTGAAAAGATCACTTCAAACTTAACCCCTCGATAACACAAACAGTATATTAATCCACCAATGGATTCTCTCTATATAAAGAGCAATGTTATCACGTAGTCTGACCAATATACGTCTCCCGATACAATCCCTTATAATTCCGACTTTTATCAAGAATTGTGCATCAATGGATGTTGACGGAAGCCAAAGAAATACATTCTGGTTCAAGGCCACGCATTAGACCTGTGGAACTGATATACGTGGGTGCAAACGACATTGATTAGAGCCATGTTCCACGATCACAGACACGTGATCGACTAGAATTTGCAGCTGTGTCAAACACGGGTCCAGATCAAAGACGGGAAGTGCGGTTTGGACCTGATGCACTGTAATCGTTCGTATAAACCGCAGTTCGTTATAAGCATATATGCATCATTGATACAACAAATGGTCGGGACTAAAAATAAGTTCATTATATCGGTCATTTCGTTATAAGCGTGTTTGTTATAAACGTAGTTTATTGACTAGTGTGGAAATGAAATTCGTCTTCTACGATATTTTGATTGCAATAGTTACATGTTCTTTCCTCTAGAGGCATTTGTGGTCGTCTAAATCTTCCTAATTCAATTTGAAGAGGTAGAGTGCCACATCTCAATTTAGCAAGATTACTTCTATGTTGTCTGCTTCTGATTAATTTAACGTATGGTTCTGTGCAGGGATTAACTTTGAATTTCCTATAGGCACAAAGCTTATTACCGTTGGCTAGTCCCCGGTCATTCCACAGGTCGTTAAACTACGTAACAGAGTCAATATGGATTAAATGTTCTTTAATGGTCTTAAAATCTTGATTTGACACCTGCAGTATATTTGTGATATCGATCTAGGATTGACATCTTCGTTTGGACCACATAGCGATTTTATGAACTATTCTGTCTTCTTCAACGATCGACAACTTCTTACATGACCTAATGACTTCAATTCTCTGCAGGGTAAGCGAAGACAGCCAACCCATCTCTCCCCTCACAGCCAAGTTAGGGGTTTTACAGCTGACGCCCAAGAAAAAAAGGCATGCACGGTGCTGGACGTTATTTAAACATCTAAACTTTCTTAGACCCCAGATTCCGGACCCGTAAGATTGGTTGTACGAAATTACTATATAAAGTATTATAAACTTCAAATGCCATTCCGCCCATAGTTTTAAATTTACTGATAATAACACCACGAGCTCTGTTAGCCGACTTAGCTAACTCCTTGGCAGCAACAACATTTTCTAGGATCGTGTATTCTCTTGACACCATCGCAAAACATGTAGAAGCCACACCAGTACTCATATTTTCCTACATCTAAATATGAGACATCAGCAAGTACAAACAATAACATGTGTATTAGCATTTTTCGTCAGAATATCAAAAATGTCTCTCCTTGTTATCACCACCAAGTTCAGCTTAAACTGGGTCCTCCTTTGGTCAAAAGTTTGTTACCCCTCTAATGAGTGTGTCACACGTTCCACACGTGCACGGTGACCAACCGGGTGCACATGGGTTGCGTAACGTTGTGCCCATGCGTGTAAAGGGAATGAACTTCTAGCCAGTAGTAATTGCAGAAGATGACAATATTAATAAAGACTAAAAGGTAAGGAAGCACAATACAAAAGGCCTCCATCTGTTCAATAATTGTGTTCTTGTTCTCGTTTTCGTCCTTGAGTCCTTTTCTAATGCACGCAATGACATCTTGCTTTTTGCGATACTTCTCTATCAGTATTTCGGGATTATCATAATAGTTGTCATAAGTTTCTCCCTCTGGTTTGGACTTAGAGCATACATTATCCCGCTCCTGTATACATTTCTTTGTAAACTCTCTAATATCTTCGTCCTTGGCTGTGTCGATATAGTTCAGAAATAGACGAATGTCCAACTCCAGTTTTTGCCAACCTGTCGCTGTCTTGTTATAGAGTTTCTCTTTCTTGTCCAAGTATTCAAGAAGAAAGATTCTTCCAGTTTTAAAGGTAGCTGAAAATCCAGAGACCAATCCTATGACCATCTTAGAGACGAGAACCCAATCTTTATTATCACCCACGGGGAGATACTAACATAGATTAGCAGCAGCCACACCCATGACAATGCTAGCTCCAATCAGTGTCCGAAATGCATAGTTTCCGTATTTTGTTGACCGTTCGAACATCATGTAAGAGGCCATTAAACTGCGAATTCTCAATTCTTCTAACATCTCCACATTCCTTTGTATTGCGTCTTGAGCCATTCAGTTATGTGAAAAGGGTCAACACGCCTGAAGAAGAAAATGCAGTGAATTATCATTCAATTAAACAATGTCTTGATCGTACAAACCAAATGGGATTTGAAACCGAGAACAGTATGAATATTTGAAAGAGTGAGATTTTTCCGCTGCTTTGAACAGATATTCATTTATGACATGGCTCGCTAACGTATGGTGCGAGCAAGGGTATGGTGCAAATAAACTCTCTGTCTCTGTGTTACAGGCTGGTCACAGTGAATACGGTAAATGAGGTAGAAGGAAACACACCTAAACAGTCTCTGTGGGGGTGGCGATGTAGATGCATGTGAGTGGGGAAGATCGACTCAAGGAATGTGTACCGACATGCGATATGCGTTAATCAGGAGGGACGCGGATTGATCATACATACATGTATGCTTCCTTGTAGCACACAGATCATACGCATTATACATTCGGAAAACTTGTTAAGTAGTTAATACTAAATGTAACAACAATAAGACCGACTCGATTATTTATTTATCATTTATCGATTATTGAACACGTATCGATAAACAAGCTGACGGTCGTCACTGCTGTCAAAATAGAACCTGGACTCAACCGCGAAGAGGCTCAGCCTCTAGTCCAGTAGCATGCCAGACGTGCAGTTGGATGAAGTGTGATGTTTCCAAATTTCCAGAGGGGCGGGGATTGAGGATGTGCAGTGGTGAGTAACGCCTCTCCCCCACCTCCTTCTAACACACAAATCACTTACACATACGGAAAACTTAAACACGTAGGTTCTATAACACTTACACGCGTAGCAACACTATAAGGAGCTCATTTGTTGGTTCATTTGTAAAGGTAGGATATTTAGACTATTGTTTGGGGGCTTTTGCGATCACTGAACATGAAGTGCCAAAAAAGAAATGCACCCTCTTTAAAAAAGCTGTGTCGGCCCTTGCTATTAACCTGTGCAGTCCTGACTTTCAGTTTTTACATATTTGTGTTTTTTTAAATTTGGAATAAAAATTTGTCATATGGAGCCACAGTTCCTTTTTAATAGAGTGAGTGAGTGAGTGAGTGAGTGAGTGGGTGGGTGAGTGAGTGAGTGAGTGAGTGAGTAGTTCAATAGCTCATATTTACCAATTATAATGGACATAGTTTGATTAATGTGGAGGCTCTTCGTGATAGAATTGTATTGTGCACTTCTGTACACATTTATTTGTCTGATGATTCTCATGTGAAGCTCGTAAAGACTCATGATTAAACAAGGCATTCCCCAGTTTTCTTAAACGAGCCAAGGATGTGGGACGTAATATCAATGTCAGTGTTAATTATGTTGATGGTTCTGTACTGCTGGACGGTACAGAAATGAGTGTCAACCAAGCGAAGTGCCATATCAAATCGGCCAAGACTCAATTTTTTCAGGGACAGGCTGTTTGAACGACCACTGCATCGCGTTTATGTGTTGTGTGTTGAGAAGATCAGCAACCCTGCAGAGTCCTTCGCTTGGATAAAGTCGCCTGGCCTGAAAAGTGAAACAGAAGGCTTTCTGTTTGCTGCTCAAGACCCGTCACTTACCACACGAATCTTTCAATGTGGGATTTTGCATCCAAATGTAAATATGAAATGTAGATTATGTACGGTGGCCCATAAAGGACATGGAATCGGTTTTCAATATTTTGATATTTCACTTACTTTCATCGGAACCTTTTGCAAATTAACACAATTTGTCATACAAATATGTGATAAATCATGTGAAAAAAAACAACCGAAAACATGGAAAATGCACTTTCAAGGAGCTATTGAATGTTGAAATGTGAAGCGAATATGTCAAAAACTAAAATGAAAGTACAGAAAACTATTTCCACTGCGGTGTTAATATGTCCACCGCGGTTTGATATTATCACCGTGGTGGAAATAGTGGCCGCAACCCGCTATGCAAAGCGGCGTTAAACCCAAGTTACTCACTCACTCATTACTCGTGTGTACGGTTCCGTTTTGTTTAACTTGGTTTGTGTTTAGATTTGAAGTATGTTTAGAAGAATGTGACTACATCATGCAAACGTATTATCCTTTTGGAAAATAATTGCAAACTACAGACAAACCTATTGATTGCCTATGTATCCAAAAGCAAAGAACATATACGAGTGTATAATCTCTGCCGGAAGTTAAGAAAAACTGTTAAAACAATAAACCATGCAGTGCCGTAAGCCGTTTGAAACAGAATGAATCATCACACATTACACACAGTGAACAACTTGAAACAATACTGTGCTCAACTATGCACAGCAAGCACCATACATGTGATTATGAAGACAACTAATTACAGATTTCTAGTGTCAAACCCGTTGTTTTACATGTGTTGTCTATTGAACAAAGTCATAATCTATAGAAACTTGGTATATAATCGTGTTGAACAATAAGTTGCAATAACAGTGTGAAGGGAGAACGATTGAGTGCGCGATACATAAGCACTCACTCTCAGTGATGCAGCTTGAAAAAGAAACGATGTACAACATTGCAAGGTCAGTGCGTGATAAAGCTCGATACTACGCCTATAGCTGAAGGAGGTAATCGCTCAACAACACATAGGCCGGTTAACTTTAACGAAAGGCGGTATATTTCCCCTAAACAATTTTAGCTCTTTAATTTTACATTACGAAACACAGAATGTGACAGGCGACTGGTTAAAACATGTCCAGATTAACTAGATCTCATTTCATTTGAAAACTTTCGTCAAAACCAAACTAACCCTTCTGATGATAATAATAATAATAATAATAATAATAATAATAATAATAATAATAATAATAATAATAATAATAATAATAATAATTAAAAAAGAAATAGTTGCATGCAGCAATGCCGGGCTCCAAGTAACTCTGCGCACAAACGTCTATGTTCGAATCCTCATCGGGCTTGCTTGTGCTAACGCTATGAAATGTAAGCACCGGTTGTGGACATCGCCGTTACGACATTTGCATGTGCCGGGGTGTCCAAGGGTGTTCTAAACCCATCTCCGACCTCGAATCCTCATGTTAGAATCATTAAAGGGTTTGCTTGTACCAACTCCGTCAAACTCCGTTTGCAGGACGTCACTGCTACGAAATTGGCTACCTTTCAATAGTTCTGTGGAGAACCTTACAAGATATGATCTTTAAAGTAAAATGTCGGTGAAGAAAATTATCAAAATCAAAATCCAATATGGCCGCAACTCAAAAAGATATCCAAAATCGGCTAACAGGGTTTGATGTGTTATGTATGGAGACAATTCTCAGAAAGTTTGAAAGCATTTCATGCCGTGGACTCGGAGTTGTTTGAAGACACTGTGAAAAATGTGAATCTAATATGGCTGCAAATCACGTGACCAATGACCAAAATCAAAGAACAAAACAAGGCTTGAAAGTTATCGAACAAAGGGTTGTGGAGCAATAGGGCGAAAGATATCCTCAAAAAGTACTTGTTTTTCCGTTATCTACCCTTGGTCATTGGGCCTACGACCATGGGATTTTGGCGGCACTAGTATTCATCGTCTACATACACATGCGAAATTTGAAGAAATCGAACCAGTGGTTACTTTGCTAGGTCTGGTACAAAAAACTCGGGGGAATAATAGATAATACTTTATAAGGATAATAATAATATTAAATCGAACGATTACAATAGGGCTATACAGCCTTTCAGCTTGAAGCCCTAATGATATATAATAATATGAAGAACATTTCCATAATAGAAGTATGAATCCAAGCACTATATAACAATATATTGTTATAATATAAATCAACGTACCACCATAGAAATAGAATAGAGAATGAATAGAGAACCACAACATCCTGTTTACATTCGAATTCCTAAATGAAATGTTGACGGTGGTAAGTATAATAAGGTCTTTTTAAGGATTGACGGTGTATTTTTTTCGGTTCATCGACGTATGAATCGGAAAACCGATGTGCAAACTGTATGAATCCGAGACCAAGACTGACTGATATAGCAGTAACATTGCCGACCGAGGAGTAACAGTGTTACTCACTTATAACTTCTGGATGTCAGCTCCACTCCAGGCTGTTCTGTCGTGTGTATATACTGACTACTACAAACTATTTATTACCAATATAAATTATACCAAATAAGGTTATCAGACATATAATCAACAAATGACATTTGACCTGTGTTTTTCCCTTCTGAAGGACGTGTGTTTTCCGCGTATTCTGTTATTAATTTTCCTTATTTCATTATCAATTTTCCTTATTTTGTTAAACGCTTTCCTTTTATCATATTAAATTTCTCTATGTGACCCATAAATCCTTGTTATCAAGTGATATAATCTTTGCTATGCAACATTTAATGTTACCCGTTTATCATGTTTATTCAGAGATATTGAGGTATGTATTAATGCCCTATGAACATTCCGTGGTGGATTATGTCCCCAGCACCGAATTCGTCTCCTCGAAGCGATTTCGTGGAAAATTAGGACCCAACCTCATGCTTGTCTCCTCGTAGGGATTTCCTGACAAACTTGGTTCCCAGCACTGCATGCATGTCTGCTCGTCGAGATTCCGTGACAAAATAGATCACCAGCACTGCATGCATGTCTCCTTATAGAGTTTGAATGACAAAACAGGACCCCGGCTCAAGCTTGTCTCCGTGTACTGATTCCGTGGCAAAAGAGGTTCCCAGCACTGCATGCATGTCTCCTCGAAGGGATTCCGTTACAAAATAGGACCCCCACCTCATGCGTGTCTCCTCGAAGGGATTCCGTTACAAAATAGGACCTCACATCGTGCTTGTCTCCTCGAAGGGATTCCGTTACAAAATAGGACCCCCACCTCATGCGTGTCTCCTCGTAGAGATTCCCGGACAAAATAGTACCCCACCTCATGTTTGTCTCCCTGTACGGATTCTGTGGCAAAATAGGATCCCATCTCATGCTTGTCTCCTTGTATGGATTCCGTGGTAAAATAGGTTCCCAGCACTGCATGCATGTCTCCTCGAAGGGATTCCGTTACAAAATAGGACCCCACATCATTCTTATATCCCCATGGGGATTCCCTTTCAATAATAGTACCTAGCATCGCATGCTTTTCACCTCGTAGGGTTTGCGTGAGAAAATAGGACCCCACCTAATGCTCGTTTCCGCATAGGAATTCCATGGCAAAATAGAGCCCCAGCGCCGCATTCGTGTCTCTCGGATGAATACCGTGGCCAAATATGTCCCCAGTACCGCATTTTTGTCTCCATTGTGATTCCGTGGCAGAATAGGTCAACAGCAAGACATTCTTGTCTCCAGGATGGAAACCGTGGCCAAATATGTCCCCTTTACCGCATTCTTGTCTCCATTGTGATTCCGTGGCAGAATAGGTCAACAGCACCTCATTCTTGTCTACAGGATGGAAACCGTGGCCAAATATGTCCTCAGCATGTTTGTATCGTGTGGGATTCCATGACCTAAGTCTCTGTGGTTTGGTGGATTGAGTGTCTGCGGAGAGCGCAAGGTTGGATAATTTTACCTGACGCCAAATAAACCCAACTTTACCTCACCTCAACTACTATTTACTTGCCTTAATTGGCGAGAACAAGGGACAGCCGTCCAATCAATTAAATCTGTGCTTAGTTAGATATAGGAGCAGCAGTGGCGGTGACGTCACTTCCGAAACGAAATGGAACGGAGATTTCATACTCTAGACTATTGAGGATGCTGGAAATGGTATTTGTCGTTTCCATTTTGTTTCGTTCCTTCGTTATTGACTCTAATAGTATAATATTATTGTAGACTATATCCGTGTGTGTGCACATAGCTCTATATCGTTAAGACGTTATCCGTTAATAATGTATGAGAACAAAGTGAGCACCGTTGTCCCGGTTGTTTAAGTACATTGAAGGAGTCCCGTAACTAACAGGATCTGCTACTCGCGGGTTCGAACCCCAGATTTGCCTCAGTTGCTCAGAGGAAGAGCAACAGCGGTTGTTTGGTTCGAATGCAGTATGTTGCTAAATGCCGTACGCTGAGCAACAGGTTCAGTTTTTACTCTTCAAAAGCTGGAGAATTTCATTTTCAGAAAATCAATGGAACATTTTCTTTCGTTAAACCAAAGGAAGAGGCTTCTGCCCAATATTTTCTGGAATAGATTATTGTTTGTCCCCACCTCCTTAAACCGGATGGTCGGTTCTTAACTACAATCGATTGAATCAAGTTCATCGTTGTCATTGTGAATTGATGGCGGTTATGAAAGAATACTGCATTAGTGAAACAGACATCAATATACGGAAATGGTCACAGCGATCTATAACTTGTCAGCATAGATATTACAGTATACAGGTGTGAGGCTTAGTGCCTGGTGGATTGTCCCGGAGCTGAGCTCCTCCGACTAGGGTGTTAGTAAAATATAAATAAAGAAATAATAGACGGCTTGGTAAAAGATCACAGTTTTATTATTTATCAGATGTATATAGTCGTCAACGAGAGACAATCTAAAGTGGATGGACTCCAATTGTCACAAGCAAAGATCACTGACGAATAAACAATGAACGATGTGCAAGCGCGTTAACTATGGACGCGAAAACCAGCTATTCCATAAGATGAATGAATTCAATGAATTAATGAAATCTATATTTCCTCCAGAATAAAAATCCGATGATTTGCAATATCTCTGATATTCTCAGAGCAAATAAGTGAGTGAGTGAGTTGGGTTTAACGCCGCTTTTAACAGTATTCTAGTTATATCACAGCGTGTCAGCTAAATGTGGGAGGAAAGCCCGAAGTGATGCAGGTCTCAGACGTTTACCACTTCGGTAAAACCCACGAGCACGGGTATGGTGCTGACAAACCTAGAAACATAATCAGGGCGAACCGGCATTCGAACCCACGATCATAGGTCTCTGGCGTGCCCGAGGGATGCAACCCGGGACAGCGAATCGAGGCGCCTCAGACGACTGGGCCACCCGTGCCCCTTTTTACCTCGGCCTTGAATGAATATCTGAATAGTATTTGATCACGTATACCACTTAGCAGCCCACAGGCACAGTAGCTAGTAGAGAGAGCCACTCGGTGCCATATTGTAGCTACGGTGGCCCATAAGGGACATGGAGTCTGTTTTTCAATATTTTGATATTTCACTTACTTTTATCATAACCTATTGCAAATTAACACGATTTGTCATACAAATATGTGATAAATCATGCATAAAGAAGATATTGAATCGCTGACATTTTCATTTTTCTTTTTGACCTTTTCATTTTTGACATTTCAATTTTAGTTTTTGACATTTTCGCTTCACATTTCAGCGATTCAATAGCTTCCTGAAGGTACATTTTCCATGTTTTCGGTTGTTTTTATACATGATTTATCACATATTTGTATGACAAATTGTGTTAATTTGCAAAAGGTTATGATAAAAGTAAGTGAAATATCAGGATATTGAAAAGCAGACTCCATGTCCCTTATGGGCCACCGTATGTAGCACATACAACAAGGTGGAGATCACAACTATTCAATCCTAAAGAACTAAGTGAGCTTACTTTGCGTATTGCGTTTCAGCAACATCGCACTATCATATTTGTACATGTCAGTTCAGTGTTAAAATGACTCCCCCATATGTTACTCTATCTAATGTTCTATTAGGAACACTACCAAGATGAAATGGGAAGGTATTATGTTGGGAATTCAATCTACTGAATATAACAATTTGGATATTAGTGGCATTGTAAGTAAATCTCCAGTCATATACAAACTGTGTTACAGTGTTAAGAGCGATTTGCGGGTATTGAGCTGACTAATAGTCTCACCAGCGAGCATAACAACTGAAATTTAGTCCATATACAAAAATACCACAGTCCTTTCCTCTTAGTTCATAAATCAGATCATTAATATAAACAGAAAGAGCCACGAATAAAGTATGGGTCCTTGCCTGACACCCTGCTCAACAGGAAACGTATGTGATGTTTCACCACAGTAGTTGACGTATGCACTACAGCTGTTGTTGTAACTTTGATAGAGAAGAGCCGTATCTTCCCCTTAATGCCTACGTTATACAGGGTTTTTATTTTACAAACAGACCAGCATGGCTTCTATTATCAAAGTCCTTTTCATTGTCCAGGAACAAATTTCCTGGATAAATAATAATTTACAATTTCATGTAATGTAAAGACAAACATTACGGCACCATGCTCTTTTCGAAATCCGATTTGTATTTTACTGAAATACTTCAAATAAATGATAAATACATAGAGAATATGACTATACACACCAAACAGGAAGCTGCTATCAAATGGTTCAAGGAAAGTTGTGAAATAGTTTTTGAGGAAGTAAATACCACATCGGTGTACAGAGCTTACTAAAATTAGTTCCTGCTTGGTGAACTCATTTGCATGTTTATCGGATCGTGATACCACGAATTGGTTTATTGCCAGTATAACACTATCCATTTTGTGATCATAGTGCTCATTGGTCCCTATCACGATAATAACATTGATTACACATCCCACTAATAATAATAATAATAATAATAATAATAATAATAATAATAGTGAAAACTAACAGTTATAACCTGATCTTGTCCTTTTCGATGAATCCAATGAAATCATTTATATTAATGAATTTTCAGTCCCTTTTGACACCAATGTGATTGACAAGATTCAGGAAATGTCAAGCTTGCATCCTAAGTACCAAGTAGTCCGACCCCCCATTGTTCTCGGTGCCTTAGGTTTGGTACCTCCCGATCTGCAGCTGTTGACTCACATTAGGAGAGTACCCTGGTTTGCTACCCAGGAATACAGCCCTTCTGACAATCTGGGTAATGCAGAAGGCTGCAGTATTGGGGAGTCTTCACATTCTCCAAAAAGTTCTGGATGGGTTCAACTAGGCAGCGCTTCCTGGGAGAAGTCCCATTCGCTGTCTGGGCTGCGTGCAGAGGGGGAAAGGGCCCTGAGCTGATAATGAACCTAACCAGCCTGACTGTGCCAGGATCACCCAAACCCTCTTTGCTGCATTTTTTTATTTTAATCTGTACATAATAATGATAAAAGTGACAAAACTATTACCATAGCACAATAGCTTGTTACATATCATGTTTACATTCGAATTCTTAAATGGAATGTTCACGGTGGTACGTACATCGATTGACGCCGAAGTGTCTGATCTGCTCATATAGAACATGCCAATACACACTATAAGGTAAACAAGCCCAACAAACCAGTTCAGTATCTTCTTCCTCCTCATAATCAAGTCTTTGTCCTATGTGCGCAATGAGTAACTGTTTTTTCTGATACTTGTTGATCGTTAGATGGCGTCGAGCATGATATTTCTCATAAGTATCTCCATCTGGTTTTGACTTGAAGCATATATCGTGCCGTTGCTGAATACAGTCACTTATAAACTTTCGTAAACTTTTGTTCGATGTTTTTTCGATTGAGTTTAGAAATAGACGAATGTCCAACTCAAGCTTCTGCCAACCTGCCGCTGTTTCGTTATCTAGTTTCTCTTTCTTTTCAAAGTATTCAAGAAGAAAGATTCTTCCAGTTTGAAATGTAGTTGCAGTTCCAGAGATCCATCCTATGAATATCTTAAAAATTAAAACCCATTGGTTGTCAGCATCACCCACGGGGATGAATGTTGATAGAATAGCGACAGCCGCACCTATAAGAACACCAATTACTATCACTGCCAAAAATACGTAGCTCCCGTATTTGGTTGATTGTTCGTACATCATGAAAGAAGCAATTAAACTGCGAATTCTCAATTCTTTTAACATCTCCAGATTCGCAGCTTTTTCGTTTTGAGCCATTTAGTTCCGTTTAGAAGAGGTAACTGGCCTGAAGGAGAAAATGCAGTGAATTATCATGCAATGAAACAATTACAGCAAAGTGGGTTTTAACGAACACGCTTAAAACGAAATGACGGATAAAACGAACTATTTTTGGGGTCCTGTCTATTTGCTGTATATATTCCATACATTTGCTTATAGCGAACTACGGTTACGACGAATTAAAATTAGTGGTCCGTTTGAGTTCGTTATAACCGTAGTTTACTGTAAATTAAAACCATGAACAGAAGAAATATTTGATGCGTGAGTTAGGATTTAACGCTGCTTCGAACAGTGCTGTGCTAGCTGAATGTGAGGGATCAGCCAAAAGTGAATGGGGTCTCAGACGTTGACCACGTTAGTGAATGTCACGAGCAATGTGTATGTTACAGATAAATTCATCTTCAGTGATGACCTTGGATTCGAAACCGACCATCACAGAGTCCCGGCGCATGTCAAAGCGACACAACCTTGTTCAACGAATTAGACGACTGGGCTATCTGTTCGAATAGGTAAATACTTTGTTCTACCTTTAGGTTGTCTGCCTTGGGCTATCCCTATTTGTCACATCAGCACCCCATGATTACTCGAGTGTTCAACATACAGTGTACGTTGCTGAATGCGGAGCTAAACAAAACACAGAAATACACAATCACACACACAAAGACAGACATACACTGACAGAAACACACACAGACACACAAACAAAGACACACTGGCAGACATACACACTGGGAGACAGACAGAAACAAAAACACTGACAGACACTGAGACACACAATGACACACGCACGGACAGACACATATACACTCACAGACACACTCACAGACATACACGCACACACAAAGACACTGAATTAGGGGTGGTCAAATCGTTGTTTACTGACCTCTACTAGAATATGTACTTTGATATATACACATTTCTTTCCGACTTACCGACAGGTTTGTGCTACACAGCTTGTCCTTCAGTAAGATGTCTGATTGCGCTTGTGTGCAGATTACAACTTTACAACATGTTACGACATGATATGATCTGTTTATACTATACGTTCAGTCTTGTCGAAAAGTCACCACATGTTGGGGGTTGGGGGAGTGGGGTTGGGGGTGCGGGTGTGTGTGTGTGTGTGTGTGGGGGGGGGGGTGACAAAGCGTTAACGCTCATTTAAATGTGCATATGCATTCCTGCGTTGCACACTGTTATCAACACTATAATTTTACCTGGGATACTGACAATTGGGACACGTTATTTATAGCCTGCTTACACAGGTACACACACTTCATGAGTGCATGTTAGTTTCTGGTTCTAGGTCTGAAATCAATAGGGGTATACTACATTTTATCGTAGCTATTTACAATGCTTATATTTGACTGCACCAGGCTCAAAGCAGAGCAACTAAATCTACCTAACACTAACTCCCGCGACAGCCTTTATCGATTTTGTTTCAACGGTTTGACGTGTACTCATTGTATTGTAAGTTTTGACCCCGATAAAATGGATACCGGGCTATTAATGAGAAAAGTATGTACATTAGGAGTGAAGCCCTATTATTTAAAACCAAGTGATATTCAACGAATCATTGCTATTGAGAACTGTTCTTTTGCACATGTAAATGCATATATATAATGACGCTTCTAACAGTAGTCGCTCCGAAGACGGTGCTTATTGGTTAAAGAGGTTTCACGGAATAAAAAGGCACATTTTACTAGTCCGGACGATTTTTAGACTATGTGCTATCCTACTGAGAAGTCATGGTGCAGTTTAACATGAATATCCCAACTCTGACGTGTCACTTACCTGTGTATGGGTTGTTACAATGACTGTTGATGATAGGATATTACTAAATGGATGAACAGCGTAGAGGATCAACTCTGACGTGTTACTTACCTGTGTATCAGTTGGTCACAATGACTGTTGATGATAGCATATCAGCAACATAGATGAACAACGGAGAAGATCAACTCTGACGTGTTACTTACCTGTGTATCAGTTGGTCACAATGACTGTTGATGATAGGATATCAGCAACATGGATGAACAACGGAGAAGATCAACTCTGACGTGTTACTTACCTGTGTATCAGTTGGTCACAATGACTGTTGATGATAGGATATCAGCAACATGGATGAACAACGGAGAAGATCAACTCTGACGTGTTTCTTACCTGTGTATCAGTTGGTCACAATCACTGTTGATGATAGGATATCAGCAAAACGGATGAACACCGTAGAGGATCAACTCTCAAGTGTGACTTACCTGTTTCGGTTTGTCACAATGACTGTTGATGATAGGATATCAGCAAAATGGACTAACACCGTAGAGGATCAACTCTGAAGTGTGACTTACCTGTTTCGGTTGGTCACAATTAAGAATTGACTTCACTTTGTGTGAGTTCATTGGAGTATGAACCTTCATAGAGTGAGGGCCAAACTGTATGAACGTCGGAGCTTGCAACTCACACATAGTGAAAGTCAATTCTTATATATTTTTTTATCACAATTTCCTACATCAAAGGATGGAGGCCAATGATCTAAACACAATTTTATTTAGTACGTGTGACTTCATGTTTACACTGACAGCCATACAACAACCAGCTATATCACGGAATAAAATAGTTCCTCAAAAAGAGAGGTGGCATGAGCGTAAGGATGCACAACTTGCTCTTCAGAAACATCTTACGCAGCACATGTGTTCAAATCATATCCTCATTAGATGAGAAAAGTCTGTAAAGAACTACCTCAGTAAGTCAGTCACAATGACAGCGCGTCGTAATACATTTACATCAAGTACAAGACATCAAAATGGCCGACACGATAAACGCGACAGGAGAGATTTCCGAGGTGTTAATGAACCTGTGGCGGTTACATGTGTTAGTCATCATTAATCAACTGGCCGATCATTGAAAGGTGAATAAAGATGCGTCAAACAGACACTAAGGTAAATTCATAGATTGCTGGAGACGGTCAGTGTCAGCCTAGACACGAATCGAATCGATACTACGATAGTTTAGATGTGCATTTCTTCGTTTGTTCATTAGGATAGGCCGTAGCGAGGATATTCGTGAACAATCATGCAGTCACGCTCTCTGGCATTTCTCAATGTATACTGAAACGCTGAGACCAAGAATAAAGGTTCTAAATGATCAGAAAGAACGCTTATCTATGTTTTCGTGTTAGGGAATTCCCAGGGCTTTCCCCAGGAATGTGGAAGTAGTCCGTCAGTGTTTACGTCATTTCAAGAACACGGTCTCGTGAAAAACGTATGAACGTCAAATTGTGTCGTTCATACACTTATGAACGTCAATTTCGCTGTCATGTGACCGACCTCTCGTCCAATGGAAAAGACGTATGTCGTGTAAACTTCAAATTATAAAATTATTGACTGCTGACTAGAGGAATATTAACTGAATGGGTGAACAACGTAGAAGATCAACTCTGACATGTGAATTACCTGTTCCCGTTGGTCACTATGACTGTTGACTGGAGGAATATTAACTGAATGGATGAACAAGTAGAGGATCAACTCTGAAGTGTGACATATGTGTATCGGTTGGTCAGAATGACAACTGATAATAGGATATCAGGAAAATGAATGAACAACGTGGATGATCACCCACGTGTAGACTTACATCTAGTCTCTGAAATGGTCATATTTTACATATAAAACAGTTAAATTATAGTTATAAAAATATAAGAAAAGGGAACCCAGAGACTCTCCTCATTGTGAAACTTGCAAAATGTCATAGGCTTGCATGGGTTGTATTGGATATATTATTTCAGGAGCGAACAAATACTAGCTGGAGAAAAGGAAACACATTGACTATTCCTATATCATAACAAGGTCTATCCTCTGGCTGTGTCTTGTGGGCAATTACACCATCTCCCTTAAGGCTATTAAACTCACAGACCTATGATTTATGAACTTCTAACAACGTCTATTATCTTCTATAGACAATAAAGCATGATTAGCCCTGTACTTGGTTGCCAGTGCACTTCATTCAGTGGACAACGTTCAGTTATGTAAAGGAAATAACAGTGTTTATATAGAAATAAATTACAGTAAAGTATAGTTTGTCAAGAATAAATAAGAATTGACCATCGATGGAAGTGCGACGGTCTGCGGCGATCGGATCAGGAGATCTGGTTAGTTTCATAGTTGTTAAGTTCTTGTCGAAGGGAGCGATGACTTACTCTGTTACTTACAAGAAATGGCTTTCGTGGCAATGAAAAACTAGGAATAACTATACCTTTGGGTATTTTAGCACACGTAAATACAGTGTTTGTTGATGTTAAGGTCTGGTGTATAACATTATTGAAAAGTCCACATTTTGAAGGCAATTTATTCCAAACGACCATAAATCGATCGTTTTGTATCGATTCTGTAGTTTCGAGCAAGGATCTGTTATAATGGATAAGTTTGTGCTAATTATGTTGTAGTTTTGTTGTAAGGTGACAATTTGTTCCGTTAGCTGACGTGTGCTTTGTCAGGTTTCGGAGATTCGATCTTCGTGTATTTTGAAGTGAAGGTAGGATTTTATTACCCGCAATCAATTTAATTTATATGAAAGAATATGTTGATTTGTTTATGTCTGTCAAGTTTCTTTCTTTCTTTTGAACATGATGTGGATATTCCTCTCCTCTGTTGTAGCGCTGATTGAAAGACATAGTTTGTAAAACCAAAACTCCTAGTCCACCTCCCACCTTGACTATAAGCATATTAAACCGTCGGTCGACGATAACACACAATTTTAAACTTCACATTTACGTGGTCTAATTGGGATTGTGCCAACCATGTAAGTGTGTGTGTGTGTGCGTGTGTGTGTGCGTGCGTGCGTGCGTGCGTGCGTGCGTGCGTGCGTGAGTGCGTGTGTGTGTGTGTGTGTGTGTGTGCGTGTGTGTGTGTGTTCCCACGTTACACAAATAACACTGACGGTGACCGCTGTTGCTGTTGACTGGTGATGACTATTTATAATAAGTAATGATCTTAAATACTTTGTAAATTCGTCACTGGAATCCTTTGTTCGCCTGATGTCTTCTAATCATAAACCTACAATTCTACAGCTATCAAAATTCATTTTTAATGCAATGAAATTGTTTGAGTCCCTTCATCAGTAATTGTAAATCCTGGATGGTATGTTCTGTGGGCCTGTGGCCTCTAACTTGAAATGAAGGTGTTACTAATAGTAAATAGTGCGATCCTGTTGAAGTTTACACATATGAAAAAATCAAAGGTCTCCTCGAACAGCAAGGGGCTTGCCTGTGTACGTCTGTAATATGTTTCAGATAAATTGGTGAATTGGTTGAACATATAATCATATGTAATTTTATATACATATAACCAAACTTCATGTATATCGAGACCGCCTCCGTGGTCTAGTGGTAGAGCGTCCGCCCGGAGAGCGGAAGGTCCGGAGTTCAATCCCCGGCCTCGTCATACCAAAAGAAATTAAAAGATGGTACTTGTTGTTAGCCTGTCTGGCGCTCGGCATTAAGGGGCTAAAACAAGGACTGGTCGTCTCGGAGTCAGTATACTGTGTCTGAGTGGGGTAATCATGTTAAACTGCGGCATGATATCTCAGTGTGCTAGCACTATAAACGGCATCAATCCGGACTAGTACAAGCAGCCATACACACACATACACGTGCATGCACGTCGATATATAAGTGCAATAATCTTGGACGCGACGTTAAACCCCATTTCTAATCACCTCATGTATATCGAAATTCGAAATTGTTGTTAAAGTGTTGTTTGATAAGTAAATATAACTCCATGGTTGTCTCGTGCTGTTATGGGAGTCACTACAAACACGTTGGCAATATATGTGAGTCACTCAGTGTGGCTTTTCGTCGCTTGTATCAATATTCCAGCCATGTCATGGCGAAGGATACCAGAAATGGGTTGGAATAATATGTAAAAGTATTGTTCTTTGAATAAACCAAAGAGCAACGTGTCGAAAGCATCTATCTCATGGTTATCTTAGGCATTGTTAGCTCACCAGGTACGACAAGGGGCATCGGTGATAATTGTATTATATCAAGCAAGCACCGCAACACAACTAGTGTCGTTAAAGAAAACAGAAGATTAGATTATTGTTTAACAGCACCGATATCACAGCATGTCAGATTTAAATTATCAGATATTAACTATCTATCTAAATAAAGAGTTAGGGGCACGGGTGGCCCAGTCGTCTAAGGAACCGCCATTCGCTGGAAGAGTTGCGTCCCTTGGGCACGCCAGAAACCTATGATTGTGGGTTCGAATCCCGGTTCGCCCCGATTATGTTTCTAGGTCTGTCAGCACCATGCCCAGTACTCGTGGGTTTCACCGAAGTGGTAAACGTCTGACACCTGCATCACTTCTACACTTCTAGTGTACACCCTAGTCTTTCCGTGTTGGCATCAGGCTGATTGTCTTCACTCGGTAGATCTTCCTCGCTTTCCACGCTGTTGTTTAAGACTATTTTGACTAATCACTGGCTCATATCAATGTGGACGAATATGTGTAAGGTCAATTCAACGTTTTCGTCGATGGCATTTTCAGGTGATGCCATAGCGAACGCTAGTAATCTACCAAACGCTACACGGAAATAGTGATCGTCTGCAAGTCGCCACTATGACGTCACGTCACGTGATGACAACTCTGCTCATTAACTCTCGGTAGTTTCCGGAATACGAGCAGGTTTTAACGTTTTAACGTCTCAAATATCGGCTTTAGACATTTTTCCTTCAAGATATTTGTTCTAATATGCTTTATAAATTATTTAATCCCAAATTTAGTTTTCTCCCTATTTACTATAACTATTGCCGATCTCGGTGAGGTGAGGTGAAATGGGGTTTAGCTACTTCTTCAAGATTATTGCACTTATACAGAGACGTACATGTTCCTTGTTTTAGCCCCTTAGTGCAGAGGACCAGGCAGGGTAACAACAAGTTCCATCTTTTAACGTATCTGGTATGACGTGGTCGGGGATCGAACCCCGGACCTTCCAGCCTCCAGCCTCCAGGCGCTCCACCACAAGACCACGGAGGCGGTCTCCGAGCTCGGATGCCATATTGACGGCAGTGGTGAGGCCCAGAACAGGTTTCGCTTCATCCGCCGCTCGTTAAAGAGATCACTTCAAACTTAACGCCTCGATAAAACAAACCACCAATGTCAACCACCAATGGATTCTCTCTATATAAAGAGCAATGTTATCACGTAGTCTGGCCAATTGATAATTCCGACTTTCATCAAGAATTGTGCATCAATGGTAGTTGACGGAAGACAAAGAAATACATTCTGGTTCAAGGCCACGCATTAGACCTGTGGAACTGATATACGTGGGTGCGAACGACATTGATTAGTGCCATGTTCCACGATCACAGACACGTGATCGACTAGAATTTGCAGCTGTGTCAAACACGGGTCCAGATCAAAGACGGTCAGCGCGGTGTGGACATGATGGACTGTAATCGTGCCTTCAGGGAAGGCTGCGTTTGGGGAACTAAGCTGCTTACGAGCGTACTCACGTTTTACAGCTTATCCAATAAGCGTGAGCAGTATACGTTTTCTGGGGAGAATTGGAAATATGTCATCGAGGAAAATAACTCTCATGCTGTGTGTCTGGTTATTTGTGTAAAATGAAACCCCGCTAGTCTGAACACTGTTAGTCCAGAAATTTCGCCTTTAAATATATATATGTATGTATAGAAAAATGAGGTGTCGTCGCTGAAGTGTGTAAATACATTATGACGTCACAGTTGTTATTATGACATCATCATAAGTATGACGTCATAATATATATCATTTTCAGTTTCAGTGCTATGCCTGAAACTGATATAAAGAAGATAACGTGGACTTTATTATTTTATTACATATATATATGTATATATATGTCTGTTATTCAGTTATGGCCTGATGAGACTCGTACATGTACGTGGTACGAGTTGAAAGCTAACCTATTAAAACTGTGTTCAATCTTACTCCACTTATTTAATTATATATATATTTGGAAAACAAGTTTAACGAACTGACAATTATTTAAAGAAATTGGAATGTGGTAGAGAGGCCTGAAGGCATGCAACATGACAATACTGTTGTCTGTGCTGGAATCCTCAATGATGTTGCTATATCTAAACATAAGCATTCAGTCATTTGCTACTTATCAAGAGTCAAAAGCCATTATGCGTTTTGTGCGGATTAAAGTTTCACCGTGCAACAAGGAAATCCAATTATTTTATTATTTATTGTATAATTTGTATATTACTTAGTTTAAGTTTTTTAGCTTTATCTTGATTGTGGAGTACATTAATTCAGCTACAATTGTGTACTGTGTTTATTCTTTAAATTGTATTACTATTATGTTCAATACAAGAAATAAGTGTAGATGCATTTAGAAATATGTGTGTGAAACTTAAGACATTTCTATCTTTCGAAGTTTTGAAACCGATGTTCTAAGGGTTTAGTTATAACTCGGTATAGCTGCAGTGTTAATATTTAGGTACTTACCTGCGCATTTTTTTTACGTTAACTCAAGATGATGTAACTACCTGAGATGATGTAGCCGTATCTACTTTAGATGACGTTGGTCCCTTGAAGTTCCGGGGTAGAATAGGTCTTCAGCAACTCATGCTTGCCATAAAAGGCGACTATGCTTGTCGTAAGAGGCGACTAACGGGATCGGGTGGTCAGGCTTGCTTGGTTGATGCATGTCATCGTATCCCAATTGCGTGGATCGATGCTCATGTTGTTAATCACTGGATTGTCTGGTCCAGAATCGTTTATTTGCAGACCGCCGTCATATAGCTTAAATATTGCTGAATGCGGCGTTAAACAGCAAACAAACAAACATCAGATTACGCTCAGGTTCCAGTTTCACGAAGACGATCATATCCTCCATACTTTTGTTGAATTTTGTTGCAAGATCCATCGGCAAAACAACGGGGTTGCTGGGGTCATTGAGTGTGCATAAGCTTCTCTCAATAACCTATCATCTCCTCACACAATGTCGTTGAATAATCCAAGCGATGTTGGGAGCTATTATCCATCTACCTTCCTGAGGTTCTGGTGTTGCCATGATGATGATGTGGTATCCATGTTTGTAGATGTTACCAGACGATGTTACCAGGCCCGCTCGAAATGATGCTACGACACTGTCCGTGATGGTGTTACGGTACTGAGTGTACGAGTCCGTATTAAAACGGTATCTTCCCGTGATGGTGTTGCGGTATTGAGTGTACTTATGAAAACGGTATCTACCCGTGATGGTGTTGTGGTACTGAGTGTACTTATGAAAACGGTATCTACCCGCGATGGTGTTGCGGTATTGAGTGTACTTATGAAAACGGTATCTACCCGTGATGGTGTTGCGGTATTGAGTGTACTTATGAAAACGGTATCTACCCGTGATGGTGTTACGGTATTGAGTGTACTTATGAAAACGGTATCTACCCGCGATGGTATTGCGGTATTGAGTGTGCTTATTAAAATGGTATCTACCCGTGATGTTGTAGCGGTATTGAGTGTACTTATGAAAACGGTATCTACCCGCGATGGTGTTGCGGTATTGAGTGTGCTTATTAAAATGGTATCTACCCGTGATGGTGTTGTGGTACTGAGTGTACTTATGAAAACGGTATCTACCCGTGATGGTGTTGCGATACCTTGCGATGACAATCCAACATAATATTAGGACCATTACCGTGATATATTTCTTCATATCATCACGCGTACATGTATAAGAATATTGATTCACATTGCATCTGGACTGAATTTACCACAAACTTCCTTAGACGTTATAATTAACAATTATTACAAAAACAACCGATTCAAGGACAATGCCCTGACCGCTATTGGAACAAATATATAACTGCCAACAGGCTATACCGTATCCCTTCTGACGACAGACGCTGGCGTGTTAATGAAATAGATCTAACATACCTTTCTTTATAAAGCTATGCCTAAGTGCTAGCTTATCCCGAAATAAGTTTGGTAAATAGTATTCAGCTGCTTTTAATCCAAACGAGATGTTATTCTCGGCTGTTACCTCCAAATCTATTTCCGTCACAATCTTGGTCAATGACATGGATAGCTGAATCAATATGATAATACTCATTCAGCGACACTATTATCTGATGCTATAAAGACGTAACTTAAAGATTGATTGATGCCGATAGCTGACGTGTTTCACAGCTTCGAGCGTTTAACAACTGGACACGCGCTGTTGTTTGATGGACGCGCATAGGATACTGACACCTTGAAATTGATTCGAGATTTGTGGTGTACATTTCGTCGATAGTTGCACTATGTTCAGTGAATCGATGCTCTTGCTTGTATATGGGTACGACTGAACTATAAATGATCAGAGCTGTGTTATGTTGAATAGAGTTCACATATTTGCACTGAAGTCAAATCCGACATAGTAGACCACTCCGCAGGAAATATTTCTGTATCAATCAGTAGACAATCGATGCTTGACGGAAAAGGCGACCATGCTTGTCGTAAGAGGCGATCGGGTGGTCAGGCTCGCTGACGTGGTTGATGCATGTCATCGATCCCAATTGGGTGGATCGATGCCCATGATATCAATCAATTGTCTGGTCCAGATTCGATTATTTACAGACCGCCGTCATATAGGCGGAATATTGCTGAGTGCGGCGTAAAAAACAAACAAAAGAAACTCCTGTTTTCCCCCAAGATACAAAGTCGATTTTATTTGAGAAAGAAAACGTTGTTCAATGACATTAACCATGACCATGAAATGTTCTCGTAAAACGGTTTTGTAATAATCATATCAAATCCGAGTTCTGTCGGTTTAAATTTTAAATGGTTTAAATGGTTTAAATGTATGAAATCCTCAACAGTGTAATGACAGTAATTTACAGTACATTGCAATCACGCTACATAACCGACTTAAAATAATTAGAATAGCGACATATCCGAACATGCAAAATTAAAATTATAACGATCTGTCCCTTTTCCATGACCTCGGGAATAACAAAATGAAAGTTTAGTATTCCTCTAAAATATTCAGAAAGTTTTCTAACCAGGGAATTAGAGTAGTGTTTAAATCTATGTGCAATACACTTTATTGCCTTTACAGCGTTCATTCTCCACTCCATGCCTGATAGCGTTGAAACAGTGCCGAAATACATGAATCCGCTCTATTCCAGGCACCGATACTAAGGTCATAAACAACGTTTTGTATGAACAAGTAAATGTTTTTATTTCCCCCAGAGTTGAATTCGAAGATCAAACAAAGGCAATTAAATTATTTACAATACATCATTGACAATACTTGCGTATATACTATGGCAGCATGTGATACAGTGCATACGAATACCCAATTTTCAATGGACAATTTCACAGCAGCAGGGCGCATGTGTCTAAAGATGAAAAAAAAAAAAAGAAAAAGAAGAAGAGAAGGCAAGGGCCCTGAGCTGATGATGAGCCAAACCAGCCTGGCTGTGCCAGGATCACCCAAACCCTCTTCGCTGCATTTTTTAATTTTAATCTGTAACTTGAACAGAAGCGTCACGTCTTGGTGTGAGGTCTATGGTAAAAGTCCCAGGCTGGTTTTCGTCATGATTACTCCACCATAGATAATATCTTTATATTACAGTGTATTATCCAGAGTTATATCAGTAAGCGTAAGGGTAGGGTATATGGTTTGTTTGTCGATTTGGCAAATGCCTTTGACAGTGTGAACCGGATGAACTTATGGTCAGTACTAGTCAATAAAAGTGTCTCTGGCAAACTGATAAAAGCTATACAGTCTATTTATACAGCTGTTAAGGCCAGTGTTAAATTTAAACATTCATTTTCTGAAATGTTTCAGTGTCCAAGAGGAGTACGTCAGGGTTGTGTGTTAAGCCCCCTTCTATTCTCGATGTTCATTAACGAACTAGCTGCTGAAGTTGAACAGAATTCTGGACCAGGAATATAACTTCATCCTGATATTACAGAGATATTCCTGTTATCATGTGTAGACGATATTATTTTAATCGCAGATACTATTAAGAGGTGGACTTCAGAAGCGTATTGATGTTCTAGAAAAGTATTGTAATGATTATGATCTAGATGTCAGTTTGGATAAAGCCAAGGTGGTTGTTTTTAAGAAAGGTGGAGTGTTGTCAAGAAAAGAGATTTGGTACTATTAAGGTCTAAAGTTGGAGTGTGTGTCGTCCTATAAATATTTGGGCGTTACTTTTACGAGAAGCCGGTCCTGGCCAAGTCATTTCTCTAATGCTGGTTTACAGGGGAAAAAAGCAATGTTTGGAATTATATAGTCATTGATAAAATTACATCCTCTTCGACATGACTTATATTTTAAAATATTTGATATGAAAATTGTCCCAATTTTGCTCTATGGTTCCGAAGTCTATGGTCTCCACCAGAATGACGAAATAGAAACTATACATTTTTTGGCATGCAAGCGCTTTCTAGGTGTCAAATCGTCAACACCCACCAAAATGGTTCGAGGTGGATGTTGGCGGTATCCATTATATCTTTATGCATACAAAAGAGTGAGAGAGTGAGTTGGGTTTAATGCCGTTTTTAACAGTATTCCAGTCATATCACGGCGTGTCAGTTTAATGTGTGAGGAAAGCCCGAAAGGACGCAGGTCTCAGACGTTTACCACTTCGGTAAAACCCACGAGCACGGATATGGTACTGACAAACCTAGAAACATAATCGGGGCGAACGGTGATTCGAACCCACAATCATAGGTTTCTGGCGTGCCCAAGGGATGCAACTTTGCATACAAAAGAGTTATTGGTTATTGGATAAGGTTATTAAGTATGTCCGATTGTCGATTCCCAAAGAAAAGTTATTATTTGATGCTTCAGGCAGAAAGTAATGGTAAAACTAATTGGGTCTCAAAATGTAAATCTTTATTGTTCGGTTTTGGTTTTGGCTCTGTATGGGAAAACCAGTGTATAAGTCATCCTCATTCGTTTTCGACAGAATTTATGTCGCGTCTGAAATGTAGTCATGAACAGGATTGGCATAGTCTTGTGGAAAAAGGTAGTAAATCTTTCTCTTATTCTCTATTCAAGGTATCGTTTTGTACAGAGTTGTATCTTAGCTGTGTGACCGTCAGTAAATTGAAAGTGGCGCTAGCTCGGTTAAGATGTTTTTCGCATCAGCTGTATGTTGAAACTGGGAGACACGCTGATGTCCCACGTAACAGAAGACTATGTTGTGTTTGTAATGCTGGATGTGGAGGACGAGTATCATTTTTTGTTAGTTTGCTCCGGTTATAACAAGCTGCGCGTGGATCACTTACCACAAAAATATTGTGAATATCCGACCAAATAAAAATTTAATATCATTATGTCTACAACTGATTGTAAATTAATTGAACGTCTAGCCATCTATATCTATCAAGCGATGTCACTTCGTAGTACATTATTGTCACAACAATAACAGCTGTGTACATCACATCCATTGTAATAAAAATGTAACTATGGGCCGATGGCCTACACTTACGAAATAAACCGAATTGAAACTACTACTACTACTACTACTACTACTACTACTACTACTACTACTACTACTACTAAGGCTACTGCTACTACTACTACTACTAATATAATAATAATGATAAGAAATTTAAAGCACATCTTATTCATCTTTTTCACATAAACATCCGGGTGTTGAAACTACTACTACTTCTACTACTACTACTACTACTACTACTACTACTACTACTACTACTACTACTACTACTACTACTAAGGATACTACTACTACTACTACTACTACTACTAATATAATAATAATAATGATAACAAATTTAAAGCACATCCTATTCATCTTTTTTCACATAAACATCCGGGTGGTTCCAGACGAATCCACTAGAAACTACATCGTCCGTATTAACGAGTTTCATTTTTTTTCCAATTATCTGAAACCTCGTACTTGTTTCTATGTTTCCTGTTGCAAACATATTCTGTCGCAACGTAATTACCAAATTAATTCCCCATCAAAACAAATATATGACTTGTGAACAGGGCCTTGTCGATTGCTGTGATGTAACGGTGATACTCACGTGATTATCGCTTTGACGTTGTGTTGTCGTCCGTTGGTGGAGCGTTAAGACAGTTAATGACAACACTAAACATGAAATTGACGACTACACTAACAAGCCGCGTTGTTAACAGATGTTCACGACAATGATGGCGTCAGATACAGAGCGGTGGGAGAAGGCAGGTTCTAATAGTGCTGAACCAGCTCTTTTGTATACTGTTACAGCTTAATTGCATGGTTCCATCGTGAACGTCAAGGGAGGACATGTTAGTGCGTGTTGTTTTGCTTGGTAATAGCAGGGTATGTCTCCAGTCACAATGTAACCCCAAGGCCAATTATCCTCGACTCCCGAGCCTCGTTTATATCTCTGCTTGCAATAACAAACATAACCTGTAGTTGTTTACATGTGTGTTTGTTGTCTAACGCCGCACTCAGCAATATTCCATGTCTGTAAACAATCCCGTCTGGATAATGGACTTGACAATGGCCTCATACCTTCTCTCAGCCTCTGACAAACACCATTTCATACCTTCTCTCAAACTCTGACAACACCATTTCATACCCCCTCACAGCCTCTGACAAACACCATTTCATACTCCCTCACAGCCTCTGACAAACACCATTTCATACTCCCTCACAGCCTCTCACAAACACCATATCATATCCCTCACAGCCTCTCACAAACACCATTTCATACCTTCTCTCAGCCTCTGACAAACACCATTTCATACTTTCTCGCAGCCTGATAAACGCCATTTAGTTCCTTCTTTCAGCCTCTGACAAACACCATTTCCTACCCCCTCACAGCCTCTGACAAACACCTTTTCATACTTTCTCTCAGCCTCTGACAAACACCCTTTCATACTTTCTCGCAGGCTGATCAACACCATTTCATACCCGCTCACAGCTACTGACAAAAAACCATTTCGTACCCCTCCACAGCCTCTGACAAACACCATTTCATACCTTCTCTCAGCCTCTGACGAACACTATTTCATACCCCCTCTCAGCCTCTGACAAACACCATTTAGTTCCTTCTCTCAGCCTATGACGGACACCATTTCATACCCGCTCATAGCCACTGACAAACACCATTTCATACCTTCTCTCAGCCTCTGACAAACACAAGTTCATACCTTCTTTCAGCCGCTGACAACACCATTTCATACCTTCTCTCAGTCTCTGACAAACACCATTTCATACCCCTCCACAGCCTCTGACAAACACCATTTCATACCTTCTCTCAGCCTCTGACAAACACCATTTCATACCCCCTCACAGCCACTGACAAACACCACTTCATACCTTCTCTCAGCCTCTGACAAACACCATTTCATACCCGCTCACAGCCACTGACAAACACCATTTCATACCCCTCCACAGCCTCTGACAAACACCATTTCATACCTTCTCTCAGCCTCTGACAAACACCATTTCATACTTTCTCGCAACCTGATAAACACCATTTCATACTTCCTCACAGCCTCTAACAAACACCATTTCATACTTTCTCGCAGCCTGATAAACACCAATTTGTTCCTTCTTCCAGCCTCTGACAGACATCATTTCATGCCCCCTCACAGCCTCTGACAAACAGCATTTCATACCCCCTCTCAGCCTCTGACAAACAGCACTTCATACTCCCTCATAGCCTCTGACAAACACTATTTCATACCCCCTCATAGCCTATGACAAACACCATTTCATACCCTCTCACAGCCTCTGGCAAACACCATTTCATACCCCCTCACAACCTCTGACAAACACCATTTCATACCTTCTCTCAGCCTCTGACAAACACTATTTCATACCCCCTCTCAGCCTCTGACAAACACCATTTAGTTCCTTCTCTCAGCCTATGACGGACACCATTTCATACCCGCTCATAGCCACTGACAAACACCATTTCATACCTTCTCTCAGCCTCTGACAAACACAAGTTCATACCTTCTTTCAGCCGCTGACAACACCATTTCATACCCCTCCACAGCCTCTGACAAACACCATTTCATACCTTCTCTCAGCCTCTGACAAACACCATTTCATACCCCCTCACAGCCACTGACAAACACCACTTCATACCTTCTCTCAGCCTCTGACAAACACCATTTCATACCCGCTCACAGCCACTGACAAACACCATTTCATACCCCTCCACAGCCTCTGACAAACACCATTTCATACCTTCTCTCAGCCTCTGACAAACACCATTTCATACTTTCTCGCAACCTGATAAACACCATTTCATACTTCCTCACAGCCTCTAACAAACACCATTTCATACTTTCTCGCAGCCTGATAAACACCAATTAGTTCCTTCTTCCAGCCTCTGACAGACATCATTTCATGCCCCCTCACAGCCTCTGACAAACAGCATTTCATACCCCCTCTCAGCCTCTGACAAACAGCACTTCATACTCCCTCATAGCCTCTGACAACCACCATTTCATACCTTCTCTCAGCCTCTGACAAACACTATTTCATACCCCCTCTCAGCCTCTGACAAACACTGTACCATGTCATCTCTTGCCTTCTGAGAAACACTATTTCCTACCTTCTCTCAGTCTTTGACAAACAATATCTCATACCTACTCGCAGCCACTGGCAACACCGTCCCACATTTTCTCTCAGCCTTTTAGAAATACTGTTCCTTACCTTCTTTCAGCATCTGAGAGACACATGTTCATACCCTTTCGCAGCCTCTGACAAACACTATTTTTATACCTTATCGAAGCCTCTGACAAACACTATTTTTATACCTTATCGGAGCCTCAGACAAACACTATTGCATACCTTCTTGCAACCTCTGAAAAACACTGTCTCATATCTTCTCTCAGTCTCTGAGAGACACAATTTCATACCTTCTCACAATCTCTCACAAACGCCGTCACATACATGTATCTTCTCTCTACCCCGCTCTACCCCTCTACCCCGCTTTTTTGCTACTGACAAACACTATCCAAAATCTGTATCTTCCTCTGACAAACATCATGAACAACCTTCTATCAGCCTCTGCCAAACAGATCCCAAACCTTCTCTCAGTCTCTGACAAACACTATACAAAACCTTCTTTCAGTTTCAGTCACTCCTTCGCCAACAAACATTCCTTTCTGTTCAACATCGTGTATCTATCAGCACAGGAAGGGTTCAACTAATATAATTCAAAACCAAGACGAATTTAAATCGTAACAGCAAAAGCAGTAATATCATGTCAAAATAAAATACAAACTGCTTTGGGTGAGGCTACCATTCAAGGAGGCAACTGGTTTACAGCATCAAAGTATATGCTCCCACTGACACATCGATCATTCTCTAACTTCCTTAATGAGGCTGCCCACAAGCATATCAGTTATCCCGCATCTCCATCGGGAATTCTATGAGTCCATCAAATTCCTTAATCATTCTACCTTCATGGACTTGTTGGTGTAAATTCAGTGAGGCCATGGGGTGGTATTATTGAAATATCCATAAGGTTATACGATACAGGACGAAGTTCTATTTCCGTGCTTAATAAATGCTTTATCCGTTTCTTGGCGTTTATGTGACTCCGATAAAAAAGAAAGTCTTAACATCAACAAGGTTGTCGGAAGGTTTACAAGGAAGTCGGAAGGCATTAAATAGAAACCGTCTTAGAATGATTCTAGATGATTGCCGTTTAATGAGCCCGAATTGTCTTTCTTCCCAATTAATGTCACAATGATGGGATCCTTCATCAGAAGTGTACACACGGAAGTGTCTGGAAAGGCCTATAGCATTACATTTTATGCCATGACATTCACGGGCACGCAGCATCTTGGAAGCATATGTTGAGAGGATATGTTTGTTGCTTGCTCATCTCACAGTGAGGAGTGAGCGAGTGAGTGAGTAAATAAGTGGATGAGTTAGCGGTTTTCGATGGGTAGTTGGGTGAGTGAATACGTGATCGAGTGAGTGAGTGAATAAGTGGGTGAGTGAGTGAGTGAGCGGTTTTCGATGGATAGTTGAGTGAGAATGCGTGATCGAGTGAGTGAGCGAGCGGTTTTCGATAGGTAGTTGGGTTAATGAATGCGTTATCGAGTGAGTGAGTGAGTATGGCGGGTGATGTTTGTGAAAATGAAGAATGGTGAGTGAGTGAGGTAGATTAGAATCTCTTTAACGTTTCTCACAAAACGGTGTCATATTGCTGAGTTTTGCAATAAACAAAGATTTGACCGATATAAACCCTTTTTTCTATGATTGGACACCAAAATTTAAACAAAAAACAGTAAAGTTTGACTTTGGAGAAACATATAGTTTTCAAGCTCCATTGTGACCCTAACGCCAGATCCTTCCGCATACGGTGTACCATGACGGACGTTTTCTCTGCATACTAGAAATTAGGCATACAGCAATTTGAATTGTTATATAAGATTGGCAACCTCCTTGTGTTATGTCATGTGATTGTCATGTACACGAAGCTGGTTCCAATATGGATTCTTGTCAGTGTCAGTGCGAGTGTATAATGGACACTTTGTCATACGTTCACGAACACCTGGTGACATTGGTATTGCACCATGATGCATTGGTATTGTGGTTTCCTTCTGTTTTATACGGTTTATTGGACATTATTTAAGAAGACACGAGCCTTGTACATACACAATTCATTCTATCATTTTTTAAAGCTTCTTCACGATCGTCTCGTGTATAATTTGGAAGTTAAAGAAAAAAAACAATTACGAGGACAAACGTCACACAATGAACACCCGGTACTGGCAGTACATGTAAGAACACATCGTTCTGACATTGTGTTCAGGATGTGTGGAATAATAAAAATCATGTATTTCTAATTATTAATTAAGAGGGAGTTGTACGCCGGTTTTAGCAACAATCCAGCAATATTCCGGCAATATCAAATCGAGGTACAGAAAAAGTGCATCACATATTGTAGAGCAGAGCAAGCCTGATATAGTAACACTCAACCTATGTCGTGTCTTTTCAGCTTATGCGTGTAGGATATTGAGAGCATACAATGATATTGATCTGAACTTAGCAGTGCACACCAGAAACAGATATTTCATATTTTCTGTCGATGTTCAGACAGAGATTAGACGATTGTGGAAAACAATTATTTTTAGTAACATCAATGATTCAAAACGACTTGCATATCATAAGAATATTCAGTCATTGCTGACTGTTGAATATTTTGTTACAAATATGAAAAGGAAATTAAGAAGATTAATAAATAATTAATAAAGTCCACGTTAGTCCATCATCTTCTTTATATCAGTTTCAGACATAGTACTTTCGCTGACAATGACATATAATATGACGTCATACTTATGATGACGTCATAAATTACAACTGTGACGTCATAATGTATTTACACACTCCAGCGACGACACCAAGTAATTTAACAATTGTAGGGAGACATTTGAATTAAAATAAACAGTATTTGTAAAGTAACAGTGTAACATTTACGATTGAAATGACAAATCTATTAATACATTTTAGAGTTCAATTTTGGTTTCATCAATTGGATAAACATTTGTTCTTGTTCCAGTCTCAGCTGCTTGTTACTTGTATACAATTTATAAAACGGAAAAATGGTACATCTCCCGTTTCCGCAATCATCAATGTGTTTGCTGACACCTAAGCATCGAACATCAGGGTCTCTAATCTGCTGTTTGTGTACAGTGACTCTGTCTTTTAATTCCATGCCGGTTTCACCGATGTAGTTTTCGGCGCATCCCGAACATCTCATAACATACACCACATCTTTGCTGCGGCATATATATATATACCGAAGAGGCATATTTCTCATATATTTGTAAATTGAATAAATTACTGACTTCTCGTGATGTGTCAATCCTTAACAAATGTGTTAAGTTCGTTAAAGAAGCTCTGGGACGTAAATCTGCATTTGATAGTAAGTATATTGTCATCTACCTCCTAATTGCCGTATACATATTATTTTGTTGTAACATATTTGTACATGGGCCAATGGCCTACAATACAGAAATAAACTTACTCACCGAAGGAAACCCCCCCTAGGTAGACAAAGTGTGTATATAGTCAAGTTTGTATATAAGCAAGTACATGTTCACTTGAGATCGCTAAAAATCTAACGTTAACGTCAGAGAACAACAAGCCTCAATCATCCACTGAAACATATGTCATTGGGCATTAGGCAAAATAGCCTAACTAAAATCAGTGATGACACCAGGTGTTCGCGAAAAGGGTAAGCATGTCCTGTCCTCCATGGCCAGGTATCACTCACTGAATAAATGTGTGTGTGTGTGAGTGTGAGTGTGAGTGTGTGTGTGTGTGTGTGTGTGTGTGTGTGTGTGTGTGTGTGTGTGTGTGTGTGTGTGTGTGTCTGTGTGTGTGTCTGTGTGTGTGTGTCTGTCTGTGTGTGTTGGTACATTCGATAAGAGTCCGAAAATGTATTTCAAGCTTCAAATCTTCTTACCACTTGCTCACTGTGTAAACATACCCAATATATCGAAAAAAACACAAATCATCATGTATAAATTTATATATTTATTCTGAAAGACATTGTACAATAACATTTATTTACAATTAACAATAACCATTTGAGAGTATAAAGAGAATATTAACAATACAATGCCTTGATCATTTGCAAGTTATATACAGTATTGAAACAGGTGTTGGATAGGAATCAGTTACGGTAAGTTAAAAATGTTAAAATATATCAAAGATTATTTTATCAGCACACAATGATAATCATAATATACAGATGTAAAATTCCATATGAATATACATTATTGAACGTACAGTGATGTCGGGAAGAAGGTTAACAGTGTATGATGAGACGATTAAATCAGAGTAAAATAGACATAAAGTTACTTTTAATGAAAACAAAGGAATACGATGGACATAATTCTAGGTGAGCAGGTTTCACGTAAACTTAACACTGTTACTGATGCTAAACATAAAGTTACATTATCATTAGTTAAGATAATTTGGTGTCTAGTTGCTTAAGTCAAACATCCATGTATATAATTGGATCATTGAGTGAGTTACAATTTAACGTCGCATCGGCATTACTTCAAGCATATCGCGACTATAACTGGATCAGGAAAACCTGTTAGAACGAGTTTAATATATCTGAACAATATCCAAAGTAACTGTACATTTGTTGAATGAAATGGAGAAAAGAGTGCGTGGGTGAGTTGGGTTTAACGCCGCTTTGAACAGTATTCCAGTTATATCACGGTGTGTCAGTGTTGATGTGGGAGGAAAGCCCGAAGTAATACTGGTCTTAGACGTTTACCACTTCAGTGGTACCCACGAGGACGGGTATGGTGCTGACAAACCTAGAAACATAATCACGGCAATTCGGGATTCGAAACCACGATCATATGATTCTGGCGTGCCCAAGGGGCGCAACACTGCACAACGAATTGCAGAAGACTTGGCCACCCGTGCCCCTGTAGAAAGGATTGACATATACAGGCAGATTGTTATAAACCATACTTAAATATAACAAAACAAAATGCAGGATTTGTGGACATGGTCAATATGTTCTTAACAAACGTGCGTTTACACAGTGATTGCTATCATTTTTACACTGTACCCGTGAAGATATAGGATAGAATAGGTCTTCAGCAACCCAGAGGCGACTATGCTTGTCGTAAGAGGCGACTAACGGGATCGGGTGGTCAGGCTCGGTGACGTGGTTGATGCATGTCATCGTATCCCAATTGCGTGGATCGATGCTCATGATATCAATCACTAAATTGCCTGGTCCAGACTCACTTATTTCAAGGCCACCGTCGTGTAGCGGGAATATTGCGAGTGCGACGTTAAACAACAAACAAGCATTGATGCATGCAGAATAAGTTTTCAAAAGTCAAATGAAGAACAAAAACATTTATTTTAAAACAAAATTAGCAAAATTCGCGTGTTTTACGCGCCAACTATACAGTTTTGAGAATCCTACAGCTCTCCCATCCACCATCCCAATATACTGTGTCATATAATCAATACTTGTTATAACCGATGCCTATGTATGAGGCACACAGGCCCTTATGACAACATAAGCTTGTTTTCTCTCTCATAGCATGGACAGTAGCCGACGTTGTAGTTAATGGGACTGCTGATTGACATTTGGATGTACACTATTTCCGCGATTAACGTTACAAGGAAAGGTCAATACATTATTACCGTTATTATTCTAAACTACATTGACAAGCGCCATGGTGATAAAGACCCATATCATCTTACCATCACTTGAATACATTGGCAAAGATGAACCAAACAATATTTGTTCTCAATATGGCAAGATCGTTATCAAAGGATTTGGGCCCCTTTTCACACAACGACCTTAGCGTTATGGTAATGGTAACTGACATAGTTTAACATAGACGTACGGGAGTCGAAGCGCTAAGATTGCTTCGTGAAAAGGACCCAGGTTATGCTATGTTTTAAAGGCTGGTTTAGGCAGAATGTCGCCTCTTTAGATGTGCACGTTTCGATAATTTGAACTTCTGTTAATTGAGTGAGTGAGGATGGTTTTACGCCGCTTAACACATTGTACCCATGTGGTAACAGAACCAAGGCCTTCGGCGCGACGAGCGACCGCTTTAACCACTAGGCTACCCCACCGACCCTGTTATCTGAAAAAACCCATTAAAAACGTACTGCTTATCTTAAGGTTCAACCATCATCCCACATATGTGGATAGGTGTATAACGCCGCACACAGCAATATTCCAGCTATATGACGGCGGTCTGTAAATAATCGAGTCTGGACCAGACAATCCAGTGACTGACATGATGAGCATCGATCCACGCAATTAGGATACGATGATATGCATCAACCAAATGACGCCCAAGGGATGAGTATAATGACGGTTAATTAAATGGTAATCGACGATTTATTGATTACTTTACAGAGAACAGATAAGTAATTGATCATCTGCTGTCTCGAATACTCCAAAGTTCAATCAGTGTAAACATATATGTGGAAATATATGGTAAATAGCAATGAAAATGATATAAGTCTACAACGATTGACATTATTCTATATTGATGTCCTTGCGCTTCCACAGACCTTATTCCACTAACCCTACAGCACGAACTCCGACCCTCCCATCCCACCCCAAGATACCCTCGGGAAGTCAGGGATATGAATCGGTGGAGAGATTGTTTGTTCCCATGGCAACATCTATTGGTCTATTCAGCGTGACAATTCCGCGTTAATAGACCAGGCCAAACCGACTGAAGCGGGAAAGTGACCCCAATGTCATCAAATGGAACTAAAAGCGGACATGAGTGTATAAATGAGATTTGGGAGACATGGCATGGTGAATATTCAAACGGAAATAGCTTGCGGAGAAATATTGCTTATGAAAGGAAATATCACAGTCAAATAGAGAATGTATCAGAAGGAAATTGGGAATAGCGGTATTTACAAATATGTACAACTGTAAGTGTTTTCGTGATGGCACTCACCGCCAGAATAAAACGATACATCCATTTTCGGGACTTTCCCATTCCAAATGTGTACAAGTGTTGATTGTAACAAGATCAAAAGCTTTGTAATTGTCAATGACCGTTGATGAATCATTTGCCTTGATAGTCATCGCTCATTATGTCCATATAGGCACAGTCCTCTGTATGTCTGTACCGTGAGATGCTGTGAGGTGAATATTATGGAAACCTGAATGTCATGGCGAAAGTGGCGTTAGCAGGCCTGCAGGGGTTTCCCGTCCAACGTTGGTGATATTTTCTGCGAGAAGCGGCAATCCTTGGCAGAGTATACGTCAGGCACTTCCTGACCCTGAGACTTATATCCCGAGATCTTGTTATTGTCACTTGCCCTCGATGCTTCGGGCTTTGTCACAGCAAACGGTCCGTTTCCCGCCCTGGGTGGAGGGATGTCACCGCCTCTGCTCATTTCGTCCTCCGATTCTATCAGAGTTAATTTGGAGTCAAGACCAGCCCTAAGGCTAGCCATGGTGTTGAAGGAACTGCGTCTGTTAACGTTCGTCTGCTTGCTCATACGAGCAGACGACTTTTTTGACACGTTCCCGCCACTGGGAGCTTCGCCGCCATCTTCGAAAACTTTACTCAGTTTGTGGTGCACGAACGACACGGGACTTTTGCTGGCGCTCCTGGCGCTCCCGAAAGTGAATTTGTTGTTGGGGCTGCTGTTCCTGGATGTTGGAGGGGGAGTTGGTGGCCTACCCTTCCGTCGTCTGTTGAAGAACTCTTCCGGACAAGTGTTCGCCCTGCGGCGTGGCTGGGAGAAATCGGAGAACATCTCTACCTCACTGTTCGTCTTGTCTTCAGGGTCCGAACAGTCTTCAATGGTAATCTCGGGAAGCTTAATTGCCATCTTCCCCTTGCCATCGGATGTCGGGTCTGTGTAAGCTCGAGGCCTCATGTTGTTATCATCCACAGTCAACAGGTTAGAATCTGTTGACGTGCAACCGGAGGAATCTGGTGCTCGCAGCATGCTGATTTTCAGGCCAATCTTCTTTTGCGAGTGGATCTTCTTTACTACGGACTCCAAAGTCCTGAACGACTTCGACTTTTTCTGACTCGGTAATTTCCCTCTGAAATCCTGTGATACACTCCTTCCGCCCAAATCGTTAGACTGACTGGCACGTGTCGAGTTGGCTGTGTTATATACACTCGGCGCTCTCTCGGCAGGAGCGTTGGTCACAACTCCAGGCCCAGCCTCCTTTTCTGTGTTTACATCAACGGTGGCTATTGATTGGTCGCCGTGTTTCACAGCATACGTCGATATCGACGCATGTGTTGATTTCCCCGAGATTGTTTTGCTCCCGGGGCGCCGTTCACTACCTATCACAACCTCGCTGCCACTCGACGCACCAACACAACTCCCATTTATCGATTCATCCGCGGGCATGCGCAGACGCACGTATCCGGCGAGGCGCTGTCTGTACTTCTGCATGGAGTGATCTTGGCTCTGCAACGCAGATTGTTGCTGACGGGACAGATGTTTCTCCAGCGTGTTAAAAAGAATTTGTTCTCGCTGGTTCACATTGCGACATTGCCGTGGCACCAGAGCATCTTGACCTGACTCAAAGCGAAGGTTTTTCCGCTTTGTAAAAGCATTAGCGGAATGATTCTCGATTTCAGTGGCGGAAGTGCCTACGGTTGCGTTCGAGATATTCTCATATACTCTGTTGTTGAGGACTACACGACTGCTGTCGCTCTTCGCGTGGGTAACGATCTGTCCTTTTTCCATGACCTCAGGAATCGGTTTATTTCTGAAAATAAACGAATTAAAATTTAATATTCCTTTAAAACATTCAGAGGGTTATCTTAAAACGGAAATACAGTTGTGTTCAGATCTTATGTGCAATACTCTATATAGCTTTATGTCGACGTTCGTTCTCGACGACAAGCCTGATAGCGTTGAAACATTGTCGAAACACAGTAAAACCTTGTTAATCAGGACGATAAGTTCTCAGCAAAACCGCCCGGATTAACCAGTTTTCAGATTGACGAATATTTGCCCAAAGTAATGTCTCTTTGTAGTCATGTAAACGTTTATAAATGTAATCGCCCGAAAATTAAGGTTTCCGTACCGACAACATTCGTATTAACGAGGTTTCACGGGGCAGAACAATGTTATTTGTTGATAAGAATAGCAAAACCGTTCATCTGATTTCATGCACACATTAGATCTACATTCTCAGGTACATATATTTTTAATGGCATTGATTTGTTTTTGTTCATTTGTTTTTTATTTTGTCAATTGCGTTCCTTGATGGAGGTAATACATAACTTTCAGTGCGATTGACGTAAAAGACCACCCACACATTGAAATCAAATTTCCCGCATTTCCAGAATGAAATATTAATGTTAATGTTAGATGCAGAAATGACATTACACACAACAAAGACGTATATACAACACAAAAGGGTTCGTTGTTTTTAAGCAATGACAGAAAAAATAGTCTATCTCTAAAAAAAACATAGGCCCTTATATGCATATATTAGATAGCTTCGCGATAAATCGCAAAGAACAATGAAATACGAAGGATTGTTTATTTCACGGTAAAACATTGTTCTGTCATGACGTCATTCCTGGAGATTCGAACATGCGCCTGCAACTTGATGTCGTAAACAGGACGACGTTATTTTTTAGAGGAACGTGTCTATTGCGTTATTCCTCATAAATGTAGCTGGGGCGGTCGGGTAGCCTAGTGGTTAAAGCGCTCGCTCGTCACGCCGAAGACCCGGGTTCGATTCCCGACATGGGTACAATGTGTGAAGCCCATTTCTGGTGTCCCCCGCCGTGATATTGCTGGAATATTGCTAAAAGCGGCGTAAAACCAAAATCACTCACTCATAAATGTAGCTAGACAGCGCAGATGAACGCAATGGCATAACGATCGGCATAACGAAATGACAATCGGTATTGAGATAAAAGGTGCAGATACTCGACGTGAAAATTGTGGGAATACCAAACTTAACCCCCTTTACAAAAAATTGAGTTGTCCGACATTGCTGAGGTCTGATTGTATTTGGGGAGTGTGTTAAGTCACAGGGTGCCAGCTGGATCATTTGAGAACGTTTCACCTGTCAGAAAGCCCAAACGTCAACACTTTGATTTATATATAAGTTGGAATTCGACTCCCTAAGACAATGTTTAACCTAATTCTGTTGTCATCCTCCCCTAGGCGTGATAGTACAGGACTGGCTTAAAGTAGCGTTAGATTTCTTAGTGCACACAGTTCAGGACGTTTCATCTGTCAGGACGCGCAACGTCAACACCACAATGTGTATGAGATATATATTTAAACCTCACTAATCCAGACTATACCGTTCTCAGTGAAGTCGTCCGGATTAACTTAACGAAACATTGGAATAGAGTCTACCTCACATTAGAAAACAGGCGGTAAACTGCACCAATTGATGCTGTTCGATTTCTATTCCCTCCTCCTCCTCTCTCTCTCTGTCTCTCTCTCTCCCTCCCTCCTTCCCTCTCTCTCTTTCTCCCTCCCTCCCTCTCCCCCCTCCCTCTCTCTCTCCCCTCCCTCCCTCCCTCCCTCCCACTATCTCTCTCCCTCCCTCCCTCCCTCTCTCTCTCTCTCCCTCCCTCCCTCTCCCTCCCTCCCTCCCTCTCTCTCTCCCTCCCTCCCTCTCTCTCACTCCCCCCCCTCCCCCTCTCTCTCTCTCCCTGTCTCTCTCTCCCTCCCTCCCTCTCTCTCCCTCCCTCCCTCCCTCTCCTCCCCCTTTCTCTCTCTCCCTCCCTCTCTCTCTCACTCTCTCTCCCTCACTCTCTCTCTCCCCTCTCTCTCTCCCTCCCCCCTCTCTCCCTCTATCTCCCCCACTCTCTCTCTCTCTCTCCCCCTCTCTCTTTCTCCTAAAACCTACTTATTACAGAATATATGACTGACGACGATTAACTGTGTTAAAATGATCGAAATAGACATGTGTCAATAACTATAAAATGTATGTATGGTAAAAAGAACCTAGATGAACACAAAATAGCACCCTCCCCACTCCCCCACCACACAAACACACACATCCCCCAGAACCCCCGACATGAGTGAAGACGGCAGTGTACGGACAGCATCGTAAACAGTTATTACAACCTGGTCGATTATTGGAAATGGCAGCAAGATGGTGGTGATTGGTATTGACTGGTTTTAATAACAGGCCGAGAATCATCACACGCCTACGAGGTGTTAATTTCATGATCATATATCTATGACATACATGTAGTGATACACTGTCACATGTGTGAAAAGAATCCCTTGTTCAGAATTAATACAAATAGCTTGCAATTTATGGGAGGTTTTAGGCCTGGCTGTTGATGCTCTAGAACCATATCACGTCAAATAAGTACATTAAGGTTGCTGAAAATTCAATTTAATAATCATTTATTAATAATAAGTGTGGTTGAAACTTGATATTTGGACTTCGATTGAATTGATAATTACACATTAGCCCAGTTATCGTGTATCTATTATCTAGGAGAATTGTCTTGCTATTTCTGGTACACACTGTATCACATTTGTAAACGGTTGGTAGTGGCTAGTCTATTGGTTAAAGCGTTCACTTGTCAACCTGAAGACCTATGTTCGATTCCCCACAGGGTTTCCGTGAGTGAAGACCATGTTTGGTGTTCCCCGCCGTGATATTGCTGGAACATTCATCAGCGGCTTAAAACAATATCCACTCACTCTTACAGTTATGTATTTACAATAGCACCAGGGAATGAATATGGTTTTACGCCGCTTTTAGCAATGTCACGGCGAGGGACACCAGAAATGGGCTTCACATATTGTACCCATATGGGGAATCGAACCCGGGGCTTCGGAGTGACCAGCGGATATAAAAGCATGAAATATTAGTACTTATTCTATGATGGGGCAAATGGCTATTGTAGATTTATAATACTTGATAACACATTGGACGAGTGAATATCGACATCGGCCATTCAAAACAGAATATGAAGTCAAAATATATTAGACTTAAGTTCAAATTTGTTTTTCTTTGACTTAAATAGCTGATTTTAGTAAGTTTTTTATATTTTTATTTAGAACAATTACCAAAGAAATGCAATACCCTGGCCTGAAATAGAACCGATAAAAAAATAGAGAAAAAAACGAGGTTGTACCATACTCCAAATTACCCATTAGTTGCAAACATCTTTTTATTTCTTTAAAATTAGAGGGATTGGTGAGAATAAAAGCCTGGACGACAGAAATCCGATTCTTGTGATGAAAAACATGTTCATTTATTGCGTATAACACGCGTTAAGCGCAACATTAGCGACAGCAAGCGGGTAATGGCATACGTTGTGTACCGGCTAAATCTACATGCTTTTACTCCTTAATCGATCCACCGCGGTTAAGCACGCTCTGTGAGCGGAAACAAGGTGGCATATGATTACTAATATTTCTCTAACCCGGTGGGGGTTTATTTTGTTTTCGTCAGGAAGATCACCCTTTGAAGTGTTTGTTAAATGATTTAAGTTGTCTTTTATGGTTACGAACGAATGTTAAAAGTACAATCACAATGTGCGTCTTTAAGCAGTGCCTCAGTCAGCCTTTTGTTCATAGTAAGTGAGTGAATATGGTTTTCCACCGCTTTTAGCAATATTCCAGGAATATCACGGCGGAGGACGGGCTTCCCACATTGTACCCATCTGGGCAATCGAACACGAGCCTTTGGCGTGATGAGCGAACGCTTTAACCACCAGGCTACCCAAGCGATGTTGAAAACCGCTGTTGGGAACGTGAATATATCTTTTAATCAAAGTGACCGATCTCCTTCAAATTAGACCTTAGTGCTCGCTATCGCAAACAAATATTTGAGGACCTCCAATTACAGGTCACGTCAGAACCACGTTTCGCGAATTTTGACCGACCAATGAAATGAGCATAACAAGAAGTCGACAATGGCCAATCAGAAAGCGGCTTTCCAGAGGTTTCGGCACTAGTTTCAAACTGTCGACTTCCATTCCAGACTACGCTTTGAAAAAATTCTCGATTACGAACTGAACAAAAGAACATTCTGGAATGTCTACTCGATGGCCCATGGCAGTTCTTCACAAGGGCAATGTAAAGTCTCTCGAGTTTAAATGACCCATTGAAGTGAGAGATGGACGATGATTTTGACGGATTCAGTTTTGAAGCCGGCAGCTGTCGTGTTAACCTGTTCAAGGTTGCATGATTATAAAAATCCAAAAATAAAATAAATATCACACGTCAGGAATCGAACGGGGCTTTTATGTAGACAACCAAAATATGGTGCTCACAAATCTGTCTGTTACGGTAGAATAACCTACGGGTTAAAGTGTAAAATTTACTTTCAAAAGCTTAAATTGTATCACTAACTGAACAAATAATGCTTAACATTTACGTGTATAATGTGCGCCCCCCCCCCCCCCCCCCCCCCTCCCAACACACGAACCCACCACACCCACACACCCATACCAAAGCCTATACCCCAACCACCTACCCCAACCACCTACCCCCACCACCACACCCGCACCCACGCCCACAGCCACAGCCACACCCACACCCACACCCACACCCACACCCACACCAACATCCACACACCGCATGTGCCATGTCTACCCATCCATTACATGAATCCAGAATATGCAAAAAAAAGTAGGGAAACTTTCACTAACTGAACAAAATAGTGCATAATATTTACGTGTATAATGTGCACCCCACCCAAAAATACCACCCCTACACCCACACACACCCTACCCAAACCCCCGCCCCACACCCAACGCCACATGTCTCGTGTGTATCCGTCCATAACCTGATGCCAGAATATGCCAAAAAAAGTAGAGAAATCTCCCCAACCCCCCAATTCTCTAGATCTGGTTCAAGATTTAAGGTTGAAATGGGCGTGTTAAACCATTCAAAACGACTTAAATCTGTATTCAGAAATCGAGTTGTAGGGAACAAACCTCACTCAAACTTTCTCGATAACAGTCACTTGGCAAATATTAACCCATCCTTCATTGAACCACTGCATTCAACATAGAAAGTCAAAATATAACCCTTTTTTGTCCAAGCACTAAGCATCAGAGAAACAGAACAAACGTCACATTATAATATTTACACTGGATACCAATCTGCGATTTCCTGGCAACAGAGCTTGTGTCGATGGACATAAACACATTCGCTCCAGATTCAACAAAAACATTTACACCCCGTTCACGTCATATGTTTTGTTCAAGTTGCATCCAATGAACCAGAGATGGGTTGTGGTAGTAACGGTAAACAACACGAGCCAACCATAAACAGAGGGAAAGGCAGTGTTTGGCACAGAGTGACGTCAACGAGAAAGCGTGCACATGTGAGAACCAATTGTAAACCACTTGAAGCCTGAAAAGCTAAGCTACGCGAGTTCTTGATTAGTTATTGCGATTTAAAGTGCCCTGTTGGGCACGATAACCATGTTAATGTCAATTAAGTACTGGTAGGCTCGCAAAGAACTTTATATATTCTGAGACATATTCCGGATGTAGTATAAGTCTGAAATTATTGTCACTGTTGTCACTATTGTAATGAGCTAGTATGGTTTTACGGTGCCTTAAGCAATATATCAGAAATATCACTGGGGAAACCCTGTTTGGAATCGAACCCGGTCCATCGGCGTGACAAACGAACGCTTTATCCACCAAGCTAAGCCCTGTCACTGAGGGAACCGATGGGATATTGAATGCTGTACCTTTTTTTAGCTTTTTGAAAGCACAAAGAATAAATAGGATGTATATGGGAATAAGCCATTTTGACTGTAGAGGGGGCGCAGATGGGACAGTCAACATAGGAGCCGGAATTCGCTGTTTAGAGTTACGTCCCTTAGACGTGCCAGAAACCTATGATCGTGGGTGTGAATTTGGGTTCGCAATGATTATGTTTTTAGGTTGATCAGCAGAATGCGTGTGGTTTCACTGTAGTCTAATTTCCCTGCATGCGTCGTAAAACAACACTTGGATGTATCGAAGTCGGTTATAACGAGGAGATAACAGAGTGAGTGAGTTTGATTTACCGCCGCTTTGAACAGTATTTCAGTTTCATCACGGCGTGTTTTGACGTTGGAGGAAAGCCTGAAGTGAGGAAGATCTTAGACAGTTATAACTTGTGAAACCCTCGAAAACGGGTATAGTGCTGAAACCTAGAAACATTACCACGGCGATTCGGGATTAGAACCGTCGGTTCCTGCTTCGCCTAAGGGAGGCAACTTTTTTCTGCGAATTGCGGTGCCCTAGACCGTTGTGAACCCTTTCAAACCCATGATGGTGTGAAAGGGTTAAGTGCACAGTTAGTAAATACATCGTAGAATAACGAGCCAGTTTAATAACGTTAACAGTTGGTAGTTCATGTTGGTAAACAGTTAAACAACCTTGGAAATATGGAGGTTACGCCCTCAAGCGAACCCGCGATGTTTTTATGTTGGACGACACATACCCATAATTATAGGGCGATTAATGCGATGCGTAATTAGCAGGAATGGCAATGATCTGACCAGATGTATTGAACAAATTGCCTCAGTTAATGGAATAAAAGCAACCAAGTCAGAAATCGATAGAAATAAATGATACAAAAATTAGATAATTTACTTGCATTAAATAAACTAGATGACCAGATAGGTTATAAACTAGATAAGCCGCGATAGTGTGTATATTGGAGTGCATGTTTAATTCGTCCCTTCCAAAGGAAGAGATCACTTTTTTTGCCATTCGCTGTGCACGACAGAAACCTATGATTGTGGGTTCGAATCCCGGTTCGCCCCGATTATGTTTCTAGGTTTGTCAGCACAATACCCGTTATCGTAGGTTTCACCGAAGTGGTAAATGTCTAAGACCTGCATCACTTCGGGCTTTCCTCCCACGTTAAGCTGACACGATGATATAACTGGAATAATGTTAAAAGTGGCGTTAAACCCAACTCACTCCCTCACTCATCTCCTAAGATATTCAGTATGGGTCACAGACTTGCACATGCTTACTTATTATATAAAAAGAACCTGAAAGAAAACTTCTATAAACATGTTTATTGACACCTTTCAATCTTACCTTTTCATTTAGCCTTATCGTGTAAACGTAAATTCTAATTCTTATTTATATGAACACATCCGATAACCTTCATAATATTTTGTAAAACTTTTTAATTCGAAAATATTTATATTTATTTACCGCAATTAAATTGTATTCTGTGACGACAAACAAACATTATTATCGACATCATGTGGCAAACAAGCTTTCGAAAACCCAACCACGACTTCGCACTCGAATCACTGGCAACAACTCTGATAGAATATTATTAAATTCCACTGTCATGAAATTAATAGAAATGCGAAATTAATTAATAATTAAATTGAGCCAGAAACGTGTGCAAATAAAGGGTTTGAAGACAGAAAGCTAGAATGTGGAGTCTGTTGACATGGCTGGCTCTTGTTAAGCCGTTCACGTCATCATTCTTTCTGATGTGGAACTAGGGACAAATTAATAAGATTTCCTTCATTAGGTCTGAAACAGACTTCAATTAATAAACTAACAGCGACTTCATCCAGTTAATCACAGACATGTAAACATGACAATTGCATTAATGAGTTCAACCAAAGGCCATTGAGATACGCGGGGAGCGTTGTGAATGAAAAGCTTGCTATAATTATTTACAAAGGTAATATAATTCAACAGAATAGCTAAATGCCACTGCAACATCAAATTAACGGTTCACAATGCTTCACAATACCATAAAATAACAAACATAATAACCGACACAATAAGAATATTTAAGAATTATCGTTGCAAAGGGTTACATCATTGTGAGAAAATAGAATGACATTTTGAAGGATTAAGCTTAAATATTCTAACACAAATAAAAGGTTTCTCGTTCAAAAGCAATTCACACTTTGTTCAAAGGGGATTCACACGTGAATGCACATACAATCATCATTGTGGAATTTATTGTTGTTGCAAGAGAGTGAGTGGGTATGGTTTTACGCCGCGTATAGCAATATTCCAAGCAAGGTTGGAAATTGACTTTTATAGTCAGTTAACACCCTTGCCTCAGGAAGATGGTCTTCAATCGCCAATGCTTGTTGTGGTATCCTCTGAAGGAAGCGACTTAAAGGATCGGTTGGTCGTTGACGTGGTTGATTGCGTGTCTACGTACCGTGAGTTGTTGCTTATAATATCAGTCACTGGGTTGCCTGGTCCATATTTTACAGGCCATTGTCATATACCTGGAATATTGCTGAGTCCGACGTCAACACAACAACAGTAAATCCTCCTCAGTTGACACACCACCATTTCGATGTATCGGTTAAGACCATGTTACTTTAAATATAATCAAAGCCTAATCATTATCGGTACAATGTAAACTAGCTCTCGAACTATGGATAATTCGACACGATCTCTAGCCACAGTATCTCGAGATAATGAGGTTTCTTTGTAACTGCAGATAGTAATGTTTAACCAGGTTGAAAAGGTCAATACTGGAAAAACATTTTTGTGCCTCTAATTGTACATAAAACAATAATTGTTCACTGGATGTGTTGCTACAAGCATAGTATAGTCACATCCCCGACCAATGATACTTTGTATTGAGTGTAACAAAAAAGCCCATGACAAGGGAAAAAATCAAATGAAATTTAAAAAATAAAAAAAGTGGACCGCTTGATTTATAAGAGAGTACAGTCCTCCCTTGTTATGATGCCCCTCGTTATAATGCCATGTTTGTCTCAGAACGGATTTCCGCAGTGCAAGGTTCCCTGGTAATAATGCTACACTGGCAATAATGCTACCCTGGCAATAATGCTACACGGGTTATGATGCCACACTGGTTAAAATGCCATGTTTGTCTCAGAGCGGATTTTCGCAGTGCAAAGTTCCCTGGTAATAATGCTACCCTTGTTATAATGCCCCTCTTTATAATGTCATGTTTGTCTCAGAGCGGGTTTCCGCAGTCCAAGGTTCCCTGGTAATAATGCTACCCTGGTTATAATGCCACACTGGTCATAATGCCATGTTTGTCTCAGAGCGGATTTCCGCAGTCCAAGGTTCCCTGGTAATAATGCTACCATGGTAATAATGCTACCCTGGTAATAATGCTACTCTGATTATAATGCCACACTGGTTATAATGCCACACTGGTAATAACGCTACTCTGGTTATAATGCCACACTGGTCATAATGCCATGTTTGTCTCAGAGCCGATTTCCGCAGTCCAAGGTTCCCTTGTAATAATGCTACCCTTGTAATAATGCTACTCTGGTTATAATGCCACACTGGTTATAATGCCACACTGGATATAACGCTACCCTGGTTATAATGCCACACTGGTCATAATGCCATGTTTGTCTCAGAGAGGATTTCCGCAGTTCAAAATTTCCTGGTTAGAATGCCAATACCGATGTGTTTTTTTTATTCAGAACAAACGTACCAGTTCCCAAGTTATAATGCCATTCTTTCGTAAATTTGGACATAAAAAATGGTTTATTATGTTCTGGAAAGGAATCTTTCATTGACAGGAACCTTTGAGTCCAATTTGTTGCCAAAGAAACCGGAGAAAATAAGCATGTCAAACATTCCTAAACAGCAAAAGGCACCAGTTCAAGATTGAAATGGTATCTGCGCACAGTTTGAACAAAAATATTAAATATTGGACGGACTTTGAGTTTTACCCTAGAAAAAAACAACCTGACGGACGGACAGAATCGATTCCTCGACCCCCTCTCACATCGAGACGCGGGGAAATCTATCTCTAACAAAACAAAATCCATGCCCCCTCTCAGAATAAAAGTTTGGTTTCACATATAAAGTAGAAAGTAATTAGATCTCAGAAAAAAAATGATAATTTATATATATCGTACTTGATTATCGTACTACTTTATTTACCATCATGGTGATTACTCGAGCACGATCACCATTTCTCAGTATTGCGCACAATGAAAACACCCCGGTCGGGCAGGATATCGTCTATGTATTTATAGGATCGCTCCTTGTTCGTGTCTACTAATACGGTGCACTGTCACGCAATGGTTTAATCTGTTGCCTTTGATATTTCGCGGGTACGTAGTTTATAAACAGTATTGATTAGAATACGTTGAATACAATAGTGCTACTGCACTACCTGTCATTTATCAGCACGTAAAGTGATGCATATGAACCAGCGGTGGAACGCCATGCATAGACATCAAACACTATGTTAGGAATCGACCCCGGAACTTCAGCGAGACACGCAAACGATTTAACTGCTGGATTACCCGACAATATGTGCATGTATGATTTCTATGGGGTAAATACAGTTACAACTAGAACTACATATCGTAGCTAGAGGTTATCTACATCATATATCGTGGGAAGGGGTTATCTACATAATATACCGTGGGTAGGGGTTATCTACATCATATATCGTGGGTAGGGGTTATCTACATCATATATCGTGGCTAGAGGTAATATCATATATCGTGGGTAAGGGGTTATCTACATCATATATCGTGGGTTTGGCTTATCTGCATCATTGACCATGGCCAGGTGGTATCTACATCATATATCGTGGCTTCATGGTATCTACATCATATATCGTGGCTTCATGGTATCTACATCATATATCGTGGCTGAGGGTATCCACATCATATATCGTGGGTAGTGGTTACCTACATCATATATCGTGGCTTCATGGTATCTACATCATATATCGTGGCTGAGGGTATCCACATCATATATCGTGGGTAGTGGTTACCTACATCATATATCGTGGCTTCATGGTATCTACATCATATATCGTGGGTTGGGTTTATCTACATCCTATATCGTGGCTAGAAGTTATTTACATCATAAATCGTGGGTAGGGGTTATCTACATCATATATCGTGGGTAGGGGTTATCTACATCATATATCGTGGGTAGGGGGTATCTACATCATATATCGTGGTTTGATGGTATCTACATCATATATCGTGGGTAGGGGTATATTCCCGCACATATATCGTGGGTTGGGTTTATCAACATCCTATATCGTGGCTTCATGGTATCTACATCATATATCGTGGGTTGGGTTTATCTACATCCTATATCGTGGCTAGAAGTTATTTACATCATAAATCGTGGGTAGGGGTTATCTACATCATATATCGTGGGTAGGGGTTATCTACATCATATATCGTGGGTAGGGGGTATCTACATCATATATCGTGGTTTGATGGTATCTACATCATATATCGTGGGTAGGGGTATATTCCCGCACATATATCGTGGGTTGGGTTTATCAACATCCTATATCGTGGCTAGAGGTTATTTACATCATATATCGTGGGTAGGGGTTATCTCCATCATATATCGTGGGTAGGGTTAACCTACATCATATACCGTGGCTAGGGGTTATCTACATCCTATATCGTGGCTGGAGGTGACCTACATCATTTATCGTAGCTAGAGGTGATCTACATCGTGGGTTGGGCTTATCTGCATCATGTATCGTGGGTTGGGCTTATCTACATCATATATCGTGGCTTGAGGGTTTATCTATATCATATATCGTGGGTAGGGTTTATCTACATCATATATCGTGGGTAGGGGTTATCTACATCATGTATCGCGGGTAGGGTTTATCTACATCATATATCGTGGGTAGGGGTTATCTACATCATATATCGTGGGTAGGGTTTATCTACATCATATACCGTGGGTTGGGCTTATCTACATCATGTATCGCGGGTAGGGGTTATCTACATCTTATATCGTGGCTTCATGGTATCTACATCATATATCGTGGGTTGAAGGTATCTACATCATATATCGTGGGTAGGGTTTATATACATCATATATCGTGGCTAGAGGTAATCTACATCATATATCGTGGCTAGAGGTGATCTGCATCGTGGGTTAGGCTTATCTGCATCATATATCGTGGGTAGGGGTTATCTACATCATATATCGTGGGTTGGGCTTATCTACATCATATATCGTGGCTAGGGGTTATATCTACATCATATATCGTGGGTATGAGTTATCTACATCATATATCGTGGGTATGAGTTATCTACATCATATATCGTGGCTAGGGGTTATCTACATCATATATCGTGGGTATGAGTTATCTACATCATATATCGTGGGTAGGGGTTATATCTACATCATATATCGTGGGTAGGGGTTATCTACATCATATATCGTGGGTATGAGTTATCTACATCATATATCGTGGGTAGGGGTTATCTACATCATATATCGTGGGTATGAGTTATCTACATCATATATCGTGGGTATGAGTTATCTACATCATATATCGTGGGTATGAGTTATCTACATCATATATCGTGGGTAGGGGTTATCTACATCATATATCGTGGGTATGAGTTATCTACATCATATATCGTGGCTAGGGGTTATCTACATCATATATCGTGGGTAGGGGTTATCTACATCATATATCGTGGGTATGAGTTATCTACATCATATATCGTGGGTATGAGTTATCTACATCATATATCGTGGGTATGAGTTATCTACATCATATATCGTGGGTAGGGGTTATCTACATCATATATCGTGGGGATGAGTTATCTACATCATATATCGTGGGTATGAGTTATCTACATCATATATCGTGGGTAGGGGTTTATATACATCATATATCGTGGGTATGAGTTATCTACATCATATATCGTGGGTATGAGTTATCTACATCATATATCGTGGGTATGAGTTATCTACATCATATATCGTGGGTTGGGCTTATCTACATCATATATCGTGGGTATGAGTTATCTACATCATATATCGTGGGTATGAGTTATCTACATGGCTGTGGCGGCGAATTGGGTCCTGGGTATTTATCATGATAACATTCAGATATAATTCGCTGGATAAAAGATGCTGCATTACAGTAGGTATTTAATTGAAATTGTTCACCTGAAAAAAAACAACGGGATCACATAGGGAATTTCATCATTTTTGTCACTTATGAATCATATTTGGAGATGGCTTTCACGTGTCTATTGCATCTAACCCGTTAGTCTGCAAATTTGTCTAAACACTTCTGTTCGGATGGGCACCGTCTAGATTAACGACCGTGACTGTATCCTAAATATAAAACGTCAACGCCCGATATCTTCTCGCTTTTAAGACTAAAGCTTTGCGATGACAAATTAAAATGATTATTAAAGGCCCAATTTTCCTCGTTACAAGTGCAACGGGTTTTAAGACACATACGATGACAAATTAGAATCATTATTAAAGGCCCAGTATTTCCTTGATAAAAGTGCAATGAATTTTAAGACACATACGATGACAAATAAGATCATTATTAAAGGCCCAATATTTCCTTGATAAAAGTGCAATGAATTTTAAGACACATACGAAGACAAATAAGAAACATTATGAAAGGCCCAATATTTCCTCGTTAAAAGTGCACCAAATTTTAAGACACATACAATGACAAATTAGAATCATTATTAAAGGCCCAATTTTTCCTTGTCAAAAGTACAACGAATTCTAAAACACATACGATGACAAATTAGAAACATTATTAAAGGCCCAATATTTCCTCGTTGAAAGAGCAAAGAATTCTAAGACACATACGATGACAAATTAGAATCATTATTAAAGGCCCAATTTTTCCTTGTCAAAAGTACAACGAATTCTAAGACACATACGACGACAAATTAGAAACATTATTAAAGGCCAAATATTTCCTCGTTGAAAGTGCAAAGAATTCTAAGACACATACGATGACAAATTACAATCATTATTAAAGGCCCAATATTACCTTGATAAAAGTGCAATGAATTTTAAGACACATACGATGACAAATAAGAATCATTATCAAAGGACCAATATTTCCTCGTTACAAGTGCAACGAACTTTAAGATACCTCAAAAACAAATCTTCTTGCTTTTAAGACACATACGATGACAAATTAGAATAATTATTAAAGGCCCAATATTTCCTTGATAAAAGTGCAACGAATTTTAAGACACATACGATTACACTTTAGAATGATTATTAAAGGCCCAATATTTCCTTGATAAAAGTGCAACGAATTTTAAGACACATACGATGATAAATTAGAATAATTATTAAAGGCCCAATATTTCCTCGTTAAAAGTGCACCGAATTTTAAGACACATACGATGACAAATTAGAAACATTATTAAAGGCTCAATATTTCCTCGTTGAAAGTGCAAAGAATTCTAAGACACATACGATGACAAATTAGAAGCATTATGAAAGGCCTATTTTTCCTCGTTAAAAGTGGAACGAATTTTAAGACACATACGATCGATGAAAATTTAGAATCATTATTAAAGGCCCAATATTTCCTCGTTGAAAGTGCAACGAACTTAATTAAGATACCTCAAAAACAAATTAGAAACATCATTAAATCTCAAATATTCCCTCGCTAAAAGTGAAACTAACAAAGTGAGTCATATTACCAAATACCAGCATCCGGGCCAAAACACGCGTCATGTTTCATTCCTTATAAACGTGTGCATACATAGGGCTTCACGTGGAAAGCAAGGCCACGGCGAGGGTGATGTCTTTTTGAAAGGTACACGTGCAAGCTCACGAGGTTTGGGAAGCGGCACATGTGCAGGGAGGCTGTCTACTCTACTGAAGACAGATTTGTGTATGGTGCCGTAATGGATGACCAGTCCAAAAAGGACAAATCTAAATCAGTATTTACATATAAATCGCCAACGCCAGCTAGAGAAAAACCCAACTCCATTGGTTGTAAAAGGCAAACTAGCGATGAAAACAATTACATGAGTGAGTGAATGAGTGAGTATAATTTAAAATTAAAAAAATACAAATAATATATACTGGCTCTTAGATATGGAATTGAAAATTTAATATTCGAAAACATGGTTCATAATTTGATTCTTGTTGTGTCACATTCGAAGTGTAACGGCTGCTCTATTTGTGGTTTAAAGACACAAATTTAGGAAGTTTCAAAAGACCACAAAAGCAAAGCATTAAACAGAGTTACCTCCCTTCTCTGATTATCCTTCTAAAAAACACTGTGCGCTTTTGTTTTTAAAACGGGGAAAAAAGTTGAAAAGAAATTCATGGGCAGGGTGATATATATTCAAGCGGGGGAGTTGGTGGATATAAAAACATTGTATATATTGTTTTAGAGACACGGTAGTTTAGGACGGGCGTTAGATGAGAAACAAATATAGGTCTCAGGAGGTGAGACAAAACAATTTCATTCCTTGGGATTATTGAAGCTTTGGTCGGCAAACCCATTAATCGGATCACAACGGTTTAGCCCATGCAAAGTTGAAAGGAACTCTGGTTAGACTTCCCAGGCAGCAAAACAAACGCAGGCTGGAAAATACGCTAAATCTATAACTCTCAGTTTGACGCAGTTGTGCTGCCTCATGTAACCTCCACATACAGCACCTGCCGTTATTTGACAGTTATTGACATACTGCGACAAATTACCTGATGAAAAACAGGCGTCATGTGGAGTTGCAGGTTCAACCCCCGGTTAAATATTGGTTACGTTGTGACATGATTTATTGATTACTGCTAACGAATTTACAGATCTCGGATGGTCCATGTTTATTTGGGAAAAGGAATCTTCGCTGCAGAGAGGGCGTTAATATTGTCACGATAAATTGTTCAACGCGATAGGAATAAACCAAGTACATTCACTTGATTTGTTTTTCATCTAAATTATCACAAGATTTCTAAGGGGTTCAGGGGATGCCATTACCTTCAACAATGAAACGATCAGAGAAACAACTAAATGTGTGGCACCCAAGACCATATATGGTCTCTGGTTTCACGAAATGATGACGTTAAGATGGTGTGTGACGGTGCGCCTGCTTCAGCACAACTATTTTCAAGGATACGGGCGCAGTGATTATTTGTTATCTCTGTGAGTGCCGTTCCGTCCGAACATATTTCATACCATAACAGAGACTGATCATATTTTGTTATTCGTCTCAACACCAACGACGTCAATATCAGACTTGTTAAAATGTGGTTTGTTATTGACGACATTGTTTTGGAAGTACAGTAAACTACGTTTATAACGAACACGCTTATAACGAACTGACGCATATAACGATATATTTTGTCCCGACCATTTTCTGTACATTTGCTGTATATTCTTATAACAAACTATGGTTATAACGAACTAAAATTAGTGGTCCCTTTGAGTTTGTTATAACCGTAGTTTAATGTACATTATGTCATGTAATAACGATCTCAGTTTGTGATGTTGTGTTTGTTTTAGTTGTTGTTTAACACCTCACTCAGGAACATTACAGCTTTATGACGGCGGTCTGTAAACAATTTGTCTGGACCAGAGAATCATGAGCATCAATCTACGTAAATGGGATACGATGCCATACATCAACCAAATCAACAAGCCTGACCACCGATCCCGTTTGTCGCCTCTTACGGCAAGCATAGTCGCCTCTTAAGACAAGCATGGGTTTCCGAAGATATTAATCACTGCTTTATTTGGCCCAGACGCCGATATATAGCTTGAATATTGAGGCGTTAAGAACAATCAAACAAACCAACAGTTAAAATCCGGAAAGAATGCTTTTTTTATTACAAAGTCTGTGATGCTTAAACCACTGGTCCGAGTTACTAAAGAAGAAGACATGATTTTTTTTATGGATAACAACTTATTGTTTGTAACGATGTTTGTAGGCTTACCGAGGTTTGTAAAGTAGCAGTAATCAATAAAACCACAGAAGTAGCCCTAACAATAAAAAAAAGTTCATTTTGTAATTTTTAAATGCCCATGAAAGATTTTATTCAGAAGATCTGAAGTTCAAAAACTGTTACGATGAAATCAAGAATAATGTTTTTCTTCATTTCTTCAAGTGTTCTCGCATAAAACGTTTCCACTGTCTGAACGATATATCAGTGAACTAAGTTGTAAAAGTACCTACAAATATTCTGTGTATGTATTTGTCTATCAATTGCCAAAATGTCGTCCAAATTGAAATGTTGACATTTGCGAATGGTGTTGCTGTAAATGTGAATAGTTCCAAATAGAAGGCGGACATCACGTTCTGTTTGTGTGTCAGTAATATACAGAAAGCAGGCAACTCTAAATTCCAATTTATTACCATGGCAACCGATACAAACGTCGTGGCACTTTTTAATTATAGTGATGATTAAAGATTGAAAAGTTTTTTTAAATGAAATGTTTCTGCTCAAGGCATTAACACATGTTAGATCGTCTCACAATGTACCCTGTACAGTAAAGTACGTTTATAACGAACATGCTTATAACGAACTGACTGATATAACGAACTGATTTTTATGTCCCGACTATTTGCTATAGTTATATATTTATGGTGTATATATGCTTATAACGAACTACGGTTATAACAAACTAAAGATAGTGGTCCCTTTGAGTTCGTTATAACTGTAGTTTACTGTATTCTGAAAAGAAATGTCGGTTATGATACATCAACTCCTGGTTCGAAAATTGAGCCGGTAGCTAGTAGTATGTAATTAATGTTCCTGGTCAGGTGACATTATATATAATTATAAGTAATTGCGTTCTCGACTCTTGTTACAACCTATCTTTACTTGTAAACCAGAGAAGAGAGTACTGGTCCTCTCTCGGTCTCAAATGTCTTGGAGACGACTCCTACATACACAATCACATCTGGCACGAAGCTCGTTAGTGGCCTATAGGATGGCCAACAACACAAACAGGAAGAAATCAGCATAACACAATAAGGCACAGTCCGTAATAACACAACGAGCCACATCACAACACAACATAACAAGCCACATCACAACACAAGAGAACAAGACACATCACAACACAACTCAACACAACAAGGCACAACTTATTACAACACAAGGTACAGTACAACACAACACAACAAGGTTCGATACAACATAACACAACAAGCAGCATCACAGCACAACACAAGGCAGAGTACATCATAACACAACAAGGCACTGTACAACACAAGGCACTGTACAACACAACACAAGGCAGAGTACATCACAACAAAAGATAGAGCACAACATAAGGCAGAGTACAACACAACATAACAAAGCTCAGTACAACACAACACAACACAACACAACAAGGTACAACACTTTGCAACACAAGGTACAGTACAACACAACACAACCAGGCTCGGTACAACAAAACACAACAAGGAGCATCACAAGACAACACAAGGAAAAGTAGATAGATAAAAGTGAAATTGTTTCATATATAAAGAAGTGAATCAAGTCCAGTTTTACGACTTTTTAGTTTAATGGTAATGGCCAAAATGGTTGTTGGGTAAAAGACATCTTATCTATGACGTTACAACCCTAACTACTTTTGACATCATATATGGAAAGACGTTCAAAGTTGTAAATTTCGTGAAAATAATTAAACCAGAAGGGTTTTTAAGCCTAGGTTTCTAACCTGACGGATTAAACAAAATACATGTCTATGTATGTGCGCGTAAGTGCATGTTAGTGTTTAAAGTGTATGCTCTACGTCGAGAAAGAGTTCGTTATCGTGGTCGCTACCGCGTGATTGAGTGTACCACAACACCAACATTGACGATGATGGTGATGGTGATAAGGAGGAGGATGACGATGATGATGGCGGTGATGATGGACAGTGAGAGCTCGCTGCGTGGGGGCAACAAGGGATGTCGCAAGTGTTACGTATAATGTGATCTTAACAAGACAAGTATTAGGAGATCAGCGACCTGGTTGCTGTGAGCTTGCCGCAGTAATTGCTGTTGTCACCCTGATCAACAGTTACATTTTCACAACATACCCAACACAATACACCAATGCGTAGGCGTGTACAATTAACTTATTGTGAATGTCATACCCTTGAAAACATGTGCTGTAACAGTTGTTGCCGATGACAATGTTGTTAATAGTGATTCATGTTCATAATTTTGGTACCTCTTTTGGAAAGTCATTTTGGGGCAGTGTGGGTAGCCTTGTTGTTCAAGGTTCAGCTCGTCACAAAGCGGAGGTTTGGGTTCGATTCCCAAATGTATTTCTCTGTGGGTGATGTATGTTTGAAGACCATTAATCGTGACCTTACATCACCCCACCCCACCCCATAAAGCATTTGGTTTTATTCCAATAGTTCGCTAGATATAATGGGTTTCTGAAAAAAGTGTGTTGTGAAACTACCCATAGAAACAGGAAAATGGAACAGATTCCTTAGCTTCTTGAGAAGACAGGGGCCACAGGGGGGCACAGGGGGTGGGCACAGGGGGTGGGCACAGGGGGGGCACAGGGGGGGGCACAGGGGGCCACAGGGGGGCACAGGGGGAGGGGGCACAGGGGGCACAGTTGTCCCAGACGTCGCTGTGCAGAGACGTGTCCCTTGCGCATGGCAAATGCAAATTTGCCTACAATCAGATTTGCCCCGTATATGTTTTTTGGTTTGTCAGCACCAAATCGTTTGCTCGTGGATTTCACCAAAGTCATAAACAATAATAACTTGCGTCACATTGGGCTTTTCTACCACATTAAACTGAAATAGTATGATTAACCCGAAAACATGTTTAATTCAATTCATTCTTTCAAATCCCTCGACAGTGCATTGACGATACTATAAAATCCTGAGCTGTTCATTTTGAAATCGGTGATTCGATTCAAGATTGTAACAAATGTTTTACGTCAAAAAAGAGAAAAACTTAAATTGTAAACTTCAAAATGTAAATTAACCCCACATCTCGATTTAAAAGACGAATTGACCAAGTGCGATTGCACTGAAAATTCGCAAGAACGCCGTATGAGAACCATAAAGAAATTGCTGTATGAGAGCCATAAACTGTGAACTAAATTTGAATGAATACCAAGGCATCACTACAAATAGGTTTGAGTTTCAATATAACTGCCATTCTCTGAGAGGTTTAATCAACGCTAGACTTTTAATACTTTTAACATTTTTTAACATTTCGCTTATATTGGTGGTAGGTGGGTTAGGGATGGGATTGGGTGGTGAGTGAGTGAGTATGGTTTTACGCCGCTTTTAGCAATATTCCAGCAATATCATGGCGGGGGACACCAGAAATGGGCTTCACACATTGTACCCGTGTCGGGAATCGAACCCGGGTCTTCGGCGTGACGAGCGAACGCTTTAACCACTAGGCTACACGATCGCCCCGGGTTGTGAGTGGAGTGGTGGTGGTGCATGCCGCCCCATCATTTGACAATTAGCAACCTCATATTTAACTGTACCGATCGATGAGCGGAATGCAGAAAGAATTCCCATAAATCTGATAATAATAATAATAATAATAATAATAATAATAATTCTGGTTAAATCCCACTGTTTTTCAACCAATCACATCGTTGCAGACACTTCAATCCACTTTCCAACTTCAAATAATTCTTAAAAACGCAAGTTGGTCCAATCGTATAACAACAGAGGGTGAAGACATATGTGAATGACCCTGCAGATCGTCTTCAGATCAAGAAAATGGCACGATCATTCAAGATTTCTTGCACCCTATTACCAAATAGTGCTTCTAAATTTGACCGCCTCTGACGGAAATAAGCCCTAACTGTCAAATCCCTCATCAATGCCATGATGGTGGTGATTTTGCTTCCACTCGAGACAATCCTTGCAAGGAGATATCTATAGAGTTACATGATCCTCAATGAGATTCAGTCACAATTGTAATTTGCCTAATGGCTGCTCTACCATGCTAGTCACGGCTCGGGACCGGTCTCCTTGATAAACAGCACTTGGAGATTGGGAAAGTGACGTAGAAAGTAGGAAGCCAGAACGATGCCACCGTCAGAACCTTTGGCGAAATGACCCAATGTATCAACAACATTTGGCGGAATTTCAAGAGATCCCGAAAACCACATGGCCAATTTGTTTGGTAGATGAAGCGGCGTACGGAACTGTGTGAGAGCATGTGTTTCTTGGGTTAGGGTGTTTACTATGTATGAGGCGACTGTGACCACTTCATCAACTGCCGCCACTGCTGCGGGAGCTGCAACTGTTACTACAGGTTACAACTACATATACTACACCTCGCTGTTGCTTTCCGCGCTCATCACATGCTACTTCAATGAAACATAATACTACTGCATAGCCATTACGTTTCTGACCGCCTCCGTGGTCTAGTGGCAGAGCGTCCGCCTGGAGAGGGGAAGGTCTGGGGTTCAATCCCCGGCCCCGTCATACCAAAAGACGTTAAAACATGGTACTTGTTGTTACATTGTCAGGCGCTCGGCATTAAGGGGCTAAAACAAGGACTGGTCGGCTCGGAGTCAGCATACTGTGTCTGAGTGGGGTATATGGCATGGTATCTCAGTGGGCTAGCACTATAAATCGGCATCAGTCCGGACTAGTACAAGTAGCCACACACACACGTGCATGCACGTCTGTATATAATTGCAATAATCTTGGACGCGACGTTAAACCCCATTTCACCACACCTCACCCATTATGTTCTATATTGTTACCCTTCCTACTTCCTGACTACTGTCAAAAGCACGAATAATAATAAAAATTATACCACCACTACAAAAAAAGCTACTAGAGCTGACCTATTGGCAGTACCACTACCGTCAACTAGCTGGAACATTCCTGAGTGCGGCGTTTAACAACAAACAAACTGCTACTACTACTACTACTCTGTTATGGAACCATAGAGAATTTCATGGCTTGGAGCACTATTGACCCTGATGACATGGATCCATTTAGACCCTGATGACATGGAGACATGTAGGCGCTGATGGCATGAAGCCATATAGACCTTGATGACATAGATCCATATAGACCTTGATGACATGGGTCCATAGAGACCCTAATGACATAGATCCATATAGACCTTGGTGACATAGATCCATATAGACCCTGATGACATGGGTCCATAGAGACCCTGATGACATAGATCCATATAGACCTTGGTGACATGGCACCATGTAGAACCTGATGACATGGAGCCATATAGACCTTGGTGACATGGCGCCATGTAGAACCTGATGACATAGAGCCATATAGACCTTGATGACATGGGGCCATATAGACCCTGATGACATAGATCCATATAGACCTTGGTGACATGGGGCCAAGTAGAACCTGATGACATGGAGCCATATAGACTTTGATGACATGGGGCCATATAGACCCTGATGACATAGATCCATATAGACCTTGGTGACATGGGGCCATATAGACATAGATGACATGGAGCCATAAAGACCCTGATGGCATGGGGCCATGTAGACCCTGATGACATGGAGCCATATAGACGCTGATGACATGGAGCCATGTAGATCCTATTGACATGGAGCAATATAGACCGTGCTGACATGGCGCCATATAAACCCTGATATATAACACAATGCTATACAAGTGTAATTCAACTAGATATCACGGGTATTGATTGAATACATGACATAAAATTCCTCCACAAAACACCTCCTATTTCTATACCAGCCACCATTGTCCGGACATCTTACACTGGCTCCGGCTCTGTGTAACGGCGAAGTGCAGTTCATGTCAAATTCAACATAAACACCTAGCCTCTGTGAAATGGGTTCTGGGTACTGATGTGTATTTAGAATAAGTGTATCACCGTCAGCGTAAACCCTGTAATGTGAAATTGATTACACATTGCTAGCCAGTTCTGCATAATGACTGTGGAATAGCCAGCTCTATTCCACATCCGCATTATGAATAATATCGGGATTATTTTAAGAGGAGAGAGATGCATTATCCAATAAAATATATCATGGACTATATGACAGTCTACGTGCTGGCCACACAATCTGTTTATGACTCAAAATGAACGGCATGTCCATACCGTGGTACACGGCGTGGTATTGGCAGTTTACGTCCTCTTTGTGGAAGCAGCATCCTCTCTTAGCCAGAGTATATTCTATTCTATTCTAATATATCCGCTACCATAACTTGAGTGGTCGTACCCGTTTTGTCATATACACTAGTTGTCAGATATCCGAATTGCTAGACAGTGGAGTAGCGATGGCTTGTCGAAATCATATAAGATTAACATGTTGTGGTAATAGACCAGTCCAAATAGATTTATCCTCTGTGTGATTAAGATCAAATAAATGAAGACGTTTGAAGTTAATTTAAATGTATTTTACTGAATTACTAAAGAAGTGGTGAATGTTTTAGACGTTACCCTCCTTGGTCAAAAGCACCCGCCAGAGTATAGTTACTAAAACCCTAGAGCGGTGAATTGAACTACGATCATAGGTGTCTGGTACGCCTAAGGGGAGTAACTCTGTACGGCAAATTGTGGTACATAAGACAACTGGCCTGGTTGCCCGTGTCCCCTATAACAGGTCAAGGTACACTGACCTGCCAACTAGTGACTAGCAATGACATAACATCAAACATTCTTGACACATTACGGAATGTGATTGTCAAATGAAATAATATTAATATTCAATATTGTGGAACATTATCCCATTTATTCAATAAATATTTATGTGTCTATTTTTCTGCCCGCGTGTGTTTGTGGCAGGTACCACCGGTGGGGCTCACCTTTTTACGAACTCCTGATATCATCATTATTTGATAATGATTCATAAACATGCTCATGATAAAATCGGAACCGCGCAAGGGACTTTTAGAAGAGATTTCTTATGAATATGGAAATGGTTTTGTGGCTTTTATTTGATAAATTCCTAAAATTAGAGGACGCTTCCTTGGGTTATTTCCTATTTTTGAAAGTTTTCACTGCTAAATTGTGACATTTATCCCTTGGGTAGTGAACGGTTTCCTTGAAGAGTAATATCATAAAAGGGTTAATAGACCCTCGTGACGAGATGCTAGAAGTCCATATTTAGTTCTACATGTAAATCAAAATTAACACAAATAAAAACTGCATTGTGACCATAGAAAAATTAGGCGATAGGCGATATATTTATAATAAATGAGCTTTGGAAGCTAAAGAGCTGATCCTTACTGTGATAATGCAAACCGAGGTGAAATCGGGTTTAACGTCGCGTTCGAGATTATTGCTTTTATATAACCAAGTGTGTGTGTGTGTGTGTGTGTGTGTGTGTGTGTGTGTGTGTGTGTGTGTGTGTGTGTGTGTGTGTGTGTGTGTGTGTGTGTGTGTCTTCTTGTACTAGTCCGGACTAATGCCAGCCCACTGAGATACCATGCCCCAGTTTAACATGGATACCCCTACTCAAACACAGTTTATGAATGGCATTACTCCGTTCGCATGATTTGCAAATCCTGAGATGGTCAATCCGGAGTGATTTTGTGTGATTTTTGCTACATATCTAGCGATGTTACAAATGTTACAATCGTAATGCATGTAGTTTACCACGCATTTCTGTTTGACAAACATGACCTATATCAGTTGTCTTATTATAAGACTTTATTAATAATGCAGATGAAACGTGTATTTGAATTTCAATCCCTATTCATCATCAATGCTTAATGAAATATCCCTTATCATTTCCTAGATTAGGTAGAGCCCGGTTCTGGTTTCAGTTGAAGTGCACGATATCGCCTGGCTGTAAATGTCAATTTGAAGTGTCAGTTCCCCGAGAAGAATGGGTAGATTGCCTTTAAGGCTGCTTGGCATGACTTGGTGGCACTTGATCCTGTGAACAGCGTACAGGACGATAATCGTTAAGCAACGTTTGTTGCGGAGAGTAGGTGCATGTGTGACCACGTTCTACAGCTTGACTTCTGGGAGTTTCCTGCTCCACACTGAAGCACATGTATCGCATGCCTCCTAGTGACTTTGTATGAAATATGAATAAATACCGGGCAGCATGTACTGTTAATCTTCTAGCGCCTCACAGACTGCTTGGGTTGTATACGAAATGAGATGAGAACGAAAATCGAGTGCTAAGTGACTGGGATGGATCCAGCATTTCACATATTGTTTTCACAGCTGGTAACATTTGCTTCCATTTTGACAAACTGTCCTGAGGCTTTAAATAGTTCAGCTATATGATAGCCCAGTTCATTTGTTCGCCTCTTACGACCGGCATATGATGCTTGGGGTCTATTCTAACCCGGAATCCCCACGGGGTCTGAAACTTTGAAGCTAGTGATGTGGCTCTGTCCATGGTGACCACTTTTAATTACAAATGACCCATGGATCAAGGACATTCAATGAAGTTTGTCCTTAGGTTTGTTGTGTGGATTAGTGGTTTACATACAAAGTTGAAATACCAAATGTGTTGACAGATTTGAACTTGGTTCTTCTCTGAGATTTAAAACTCAAAGCAAATCCACATGGTATAAATTCCAATTTGTATATGTACACATATTCTGTAAATATAAATAGTCCGTCCTTGATTGTATTAAGGGTTGTGGTTAATCTTTGAGGCAAGGGTTTGGTTGTACATTTGCTGGACATGGCAATGTATCTCTCTTTGTGCGGATTGTATATGTGTCTTTGGAATCCAATACCAAAGAGTGTGTGTATGGTTTTACGCCGCTTTTAGCAATATTCCAGCAATATCACGGCGGGGGACACCAGAAATGGGCTTCACACATTGTACCCATGTCGGGATTCGAACCCGGGTCTTCGGCGTGACGAGCGAACGCTTTAACCACTAGACTACCCGACCGCCCTCCAGTACCAAAGAGGAACGACTAATGTGTTTGCTCGATTGTTTTCTATCAACAGAACCACTCCTTTGTCGCATTGCAGGAGGGCCGAGGTGCGACGTCAGGCAACACTCACTTACTGTTGTAAGCTAACTGTGTGAATGACGGGTACCACCGATATAACAAAACGAGACGTCCCTTATCGCGAACACCTGGTGTCATCACTGATTTTCTGTTACCCATCCATATACTTTCACCGCTATTTTGTCTTTTACGACCAATGGAATCTGTTTCGTCGGATAATCAAGACTGGTTATACTCTAGCTGGTGCTGACGATTTAGATTTAGATATGGATTTGGATTTGTCCCTTTTTAGCTGGTCATCCATTATTGCACCGTACACAAATCTGTCTTCAGGAGAGTGGATCGCCTCCCTGCACATGTGCCGCTTCCCAAACCTCGTGAGCTTGCACGTGTGCCCTTCAGACGACACTACCCTCGCCGTGGCCTTGCTTTCCACGTGAAGCCCTATGTATGCACACGTAAATAAGAATAAATGAAACATGACGCGTATTTTGGCCCGGATGCTGATATTGGGAAATATACCTTTCTTTGTCAGTCGCACTTTAAGCAAAAAAATGCTGTGCTTTTAATGATGTATCTAATTTATCATCGTATGTGTCTTATAATTAGTTGCCCTTTTAACGAGGAAATATTGGACCTTAATAATTTTCTAATTTGTCATCGTATGTGTATTAAAATAAGCTGCACTTCTAGCGAGGAAAGATTGGGTCTATAATATTGTTAATTTTCCAATTTGTCATCGTCTGTATCTTAAATTAGTTGCAATTGCAACGAGGTTGTAGTGGGCTTTTAATTATTATTTTTTTTCATTTGTAAGCTTACGTATCTTAGTGCATTTATTTAACGTATATCGGGAACACTCACGTGTCTCTAAATAGAGACATACTCTGCATGGCGGATTAATAGTGCCCCAGATAACAAAACGGTTCTTTTTTTTCAAAATAGTTCTTCCTATATTTTTTGTGACAATTGTCAGTAAGGAAGTGAACATTTCGATTGCCGACTGCTGTGTGTTCAAAGGGAATTCCATATTTAGGTCACGTGATACTGAAGGCCTTCCAGCCATTGGATATACTTCGATGACTTCCCTTAATACCGAATGAAGGTCAGACTTCCAAACCCTTTAAACCTTTACATCACTTTGATTAATGAATCACGTGAAAGGTAACGCCACAACCCCCAACTCACCAGGACGTGAGATAGATGATATCACTGCGCTCGATAAATGATAGCCGCATGGGGCTATATCCCATAGCATGAATGTCCCAATGCTTGAATAATTTGGTGACTAGTCAAGTTATAAATCTTTTTTAATCTACATTTCATTTTTCGAATTCTAATACTGAGGAAATCCGTCAATATTATTTACAGTTCTTTAGTCTACCCTGGGGGGTTGTAAGCCTGACTGTGGTTTAATCAGATATGTCGATGCCCTAGATCGAACTCCGTGGACGCCGAAAGGAACGCGAGATCATTAGATAATGTCTCCCCTACGGTTACAACCCGAATAATACAGCAGAACTCTGAAGAATGTCATTAGGCCAGTTATTCTTGTTCCTCGTGACATTTATAAAAGAATCTCTTGCGAAACTGACGCACTTTGAAAATGGCATCGCACGTGAAACAAGACGGAATGGGGTACAAAGACAAAATTTGAGTTGGAACAGTTGGCTAAAAAATAACAATAAAAATTAGTGTCGAGTCGGGTCAAGACAAAAAAGGATTTTTTTTAACCATCCTTACAGGCGATTTCTTCAAATAAAAATAAGCATACCGTTTTTACTGTCATCTCGTGCTTGTGAAACTTAAACAGATGAATATTCTGGCCAACTAAAAATATACCAAAAGACCAAATCCCTTAACTATTCGACGACATACATCCCTTTCGACATTTTCCGAGTGCTTGGGCGGTCGGGTAGCCTAGTGGTTAAAGCGTTCGCTCGTTACGCCGAAGACCCGGGTTCGATTCCCGACATGGGTACAATGTGTGAAGCCCATTTCTGGTGTGCCCCGCCATGATATTGCTGGAATATTGCTAAAAGCGGCGTAAAACCAAAACTCACGGACGCAGGTGATATTGTATATTTCAGCTATTTGGACTTTCGTATTTAAATTTCGAGTAAATTAGTTTCATTGGTAGGTCAGACATCTATATCCCGATTATAAATATATGACAGCGTTCACGCGTGCAACGGAAGAGTCTATTTCCACTGACTAGGGGACTGCTGTAGAGCGTCACGCGTAGACTGGCCCACGAGCAACCGTTCCATACTTGCTGCACGTATTATACAGATCCATAAGTCGCCATTTTTCTTAACGGGGCCCTAAGTCTCGTTCTGCCTTACTTTCGGTTCCGAGATCCCGGTGACAAGCTTTCTCTTGAACTAGCTCCACTATCTGAATGCGCAGCTAGCTATGCGCCCAACATAAATGTTGATATATCGTTGTCTTGAGGTGTGACTGGTTTAACACGTCAGGTCAAGGGCTGCGTCATGTAAAGTCAGCCATTTGCTTTATTCATAAGGGGACAATGGGGTAGCCTAGTGGTTATAGCGTTCGCCGAAGAACCAGTTTCGAATCCCCACATGGGTACAATGTGTGAAGACAATTTCCTGTGTCCCTCGCAGTGATTTTGCTTGGATATTGTCAATAGCGGCGTGACGCTATAATCACCCACTCACTTTTTTCACAAACAAACCATTTACCCCCACATCAGGTCTAACAGCTCCACTACGTGTTCATAACCACTCTATGGATGTTTCGCGGCATTGTGCGTGACTGTGCATACACAAGAGTGACCATTTGCCTCTTTAATGACTTCAGAGATGTGCAACCCTTTCTATTGACCGTTCTTTGGGCTCCACACTCACCGCAATGATCTGTGCACATTCACTGCACAGATTGTTAAAGGCAGTCAACAGAGGCTCAAATTATTTTAAGAATTGTAAACAAAACGATGAGGAACCATATTTCCGTTTCGTGCGTGAAATTCCCGGATGCAACACTGCCTTCATTTTTAGGAAACCGGACACCAAGCAGGATTTGCTTCAAGAAAGACAACGCCATAAATTGGTAAGGGAAACATATATGAGTGAATATTTTTTTTTGACGCTGTAGCCAATATTCCATTTAGGTCACGGAACCCAGTAACTAGGCGAGTCTTGAACAGGCAAGGGGAACGGGTGGCCCAGTCGTCTAAGGCGCTGCGATTCGCTCTGTAGAGTTGCGTCCCTTGGACACGCCAGAAACCTATGATTGTGGGTTCGAATCCCGGTTCGCCCCGATTATGTTTCTAGGTTTGTCAGCACCATACCCGTGCTCGTGGGTTTCACCGAAGTGGTAAACGTCTGAGACCTGCATCACTTCGGGCTTTCCTCCCACATTAAGCTGACACGCCGTGAAATAACTGGAATGCTGTTAAAAGCGGTGTTAAACCCAACTCACTCACTTGACCAGACTGTCTGTTTTCCAGAAAGAAAAAAAATAATGCAGCACACGAACAGATGTACATTAGAAGTCACCTGAAACCATGGTGACATGTTTCATTATTTGTAGAAAAGGTATACTCGTTGGTTTGAAAATACCCAATAGACTGGACCCAAGGAGTAACAATATATTGAATACCCAAAGAAAACAATCAATACCCAATGATTTGTTGTTTGTTGTTTAACGCCGCACTCAGCAATATGCCAGCTGTTGATGGCGATTCCGGACCAGAGAATCGAGTGATTGACTTCATGAGCATCGATGCACGCAACAATACCAAGTGAGGATGATAACATGTGAGTAAATACTAAATGGCTTTACTGTATCTGGAGCCCTGTTTATAAGAGTACAGGCTAATAATACATTGCCCCGGTTCGCCTCTGTGGTTTAGTCACTGTGGAAAGGGCGTCCGTCAGGGGAGCGGAAGGTCCGGGGTTCGATCCCCGGCCACGTCATACCGAAAGACATTAAAAGATGGTACTTGTTGTTTCCCTGTCTGGCGCTGGACTGGTCGGCTCGGAGCCAACATTCTGTGTCTGAGTGGGGGATTCATGTTGAACAGCGGCGGTATCTCAGGGGGCTGGCACTAAAACACCAGCATCAGTCCGAAATAGTACAAGCAGCCACACACATGCATACACGTGCATGCACGTCGCTACGTAAATGCAATAAACTCCATTTCACCTCACCTCACCACAGCCGCACTTAGTTATTCGGCTGATTTAAACGTGAATGGTCTGTCTTTATGAGAATACCGCTACTGATTATCTGTATCCAACGTTGGAATACGGAGGAGTATATTTCTTATTAGCATACTCCTACTCGTGACATTGTGGAATTTGGACACGTTCCTTTATATCTCCAAATATCAAGTTCTTTGCAATTAAATTAGACCAGGTAAATAGGTGATTCAGTTTCGTGTGGGAATCTTTTATTCCTCTACGATACCACTGTCAGATCTGTCGACACCTTTGGATATGTACTAAGTCGTCAATACTTTCACCATGAGTTTCAGATTGACTTCAATAATTATGAAGATTGATCATCGATAAAAACTGGCTTCCAGGAGATACATGAAAGGTCACTTGACTTAGAACAAGCGCTATCTTCTAGAAGATAAACAAATCAAGCCAATTCAATTAAACCCTTTCTGTTTGACACTGAGAGACGTGCGACTTCCATATTCAGAGAGGAGATTTCCATTGGAAGAACAGGCATGTCCTATGTGTGTTATAACACGATAGTGCTAAAACACGAGAACAGTTAACCTGCCTGTCTCATTACACAAGGCGCCGAAACAATTAGTACTGATTTACGCAGCGACTGCAAGTTATATTACAAGCTTGATACGGATCAGCATGGTTGTATAACGTCTGTATAGCCAAGGTTGTTAGACTGCACGTCAATACTTCGTGTGTATTTAGCGTTCAACTATTTTGTACCATCATGGAGTTGGACCAGGGTTGTTAGACTGCACGTCAATACGAAGACACAGAATTTCATAGTAAATTAAATATTAGATTTACTCCCTCGTTCATTAGATACCAATGACCTCATCGAAATGCTTTTCCATGCGATCCTCAAAGGGAACACGCGAGCTCTAGAATAGATTGGTGGGAGTTCAGAGCTTACACTTCAAGTCAATAAATAATAGCTCTTAACGACATATCAATCCCCCGAAAACGAACAGCATCACTTTCGTTGTGATGGTGCTTAAAACGAAATGAATTCCAAATACAACATATATAAAGTCAGTTTTAAATCCATCTTGGATGTGTTGGTACTAAGCTCTTTATCGAACATCAAAACTGAACCACTGCCTCAGGACTGTTGTTATATTCCCATCTATGCTGCCCAGTCTGTGCGGTATATAGAGGATATTTGATGTCACGTGTGAAATATCATGTTTCTCTTATCGAGTGGCGGTGTAAAGGAGATATTTTCACGTGAAAATATCTCCTTTCTCCCGTCATTCGAAAAGAGAAACGTGATATTTCACTCGACACATCAAACATCCTATTTATTTTAAATGCCTAAAGGGGTAGTTGTCTGACGTATTTTCTGTTTCATTACAATTGTAATACCTTGAAACACGCAGTGACGTTTCATCATTCCTTGTAATTGGGACTTAAAAAGTAGTTCCGAGTTTGCAAAAATCTTTAAAAAAAAGTAAATATTTGAGGTCACTAAATTTCTTTATGATACATTTGGCTAGGATTATATACAAACTCGACTTTAAAATATGTTCTTGAAATCAAAGAGACCGCTGTTGGAAACAAAGGAATACGCGCTGATCTTGTCACAAACATGGCGCTTTACGAAACGTCTCGATTGACGAGGTAAATGAGAAATCTTTATTTCTGTATAAATTAGCACCAAAGACAATAAATAGATCTTAATTGTGTGCGCGCGCACACACACACATACACACACACACACACACACACACACACCCTTCAAAAAAGCTGTATCCGCCGATGGTGTCTATATCGACGCCTTTGTATGTTGTTTAACGCCGCACTTGGCAATATCCCAGCTACATGATGGCGGCAAGAAGGAGCTCGATATGTATAACTGTACAAACAATATCACAAAAACACACATACGCAAATGGAAGTAATTACGTTTTTCTCATTTTATTATATTTTCTCAATGAGAGCTATCACTTTCGTGACGTATGCTTATATAAATGTTTAGATTTTTTTCAAAAAGTATAACGGGTGATAAGCATATGTAATTTGATTGGACTGTTCAAGATGTAGCGAATCGTCTCATTAACGCTGGTTTCTGACTATCTGACCGTCGGCAACTTCGATGTTGTATCAGTGGCAAAACGTGTATCAGCCTGATTGACTGCGGGCTCGTCGGGGGGGGGGGGGGGGGGTATTTGAGTAACCAAGCACGCGGTACAAGGGAGAGCACTCGTGTGATGATTTTACTGCATGCAAGCCTTCAGCGACAAAACTCGAGCACAGTGATGTTCGCGTCAACAAGAAACAATTCATAATCATCATTTATCCTGACTCCCTATTTATATTATCGGCTCTTGTTTCTTAGTTTTTAAAACAGATTTGACCAGGAATCAGAAAAGACGAAAAAACCACGTTAACTCTTGAGCAACGTGGTCTTTCGATACTTCGTTATCAATAAATCAACAGTTAACAACTTATCGATTGTGGTTTTCTTTACTCGTGTCATTCTGCACATGCGTCGGTTCGTTTTCCGGATTTAGTACAGATCAAGGACAGTTAACTCTAACAACAATTAAGGCATTCGGTGACTTGTGATCCTGTCCATTCTGTGTACTTCACAGCAGAGAGTCTCGTCATCGCATCATTCAGAACCCGGAACAAAATATTTTATGAAAAATATACATTTCTGAATTTTTAACTATGACCTCCATGCTGCTATCTGTCAAAGTAACGTGAAGATCGAGGTTAGAAATTGGTCTTCGGCAACCCATCTTTGTCCTAAGCGGCGACTAACGGGGTCGGGTGGTCAGGTTCGCTAACTTTGTTGATGCATGTCATCGTATCCCAATGACCAGCGACATATAGCTGGGATATCGTTGAAACAATATTGTGTTTAACAACGAACGAACAATCAATATGTGTCAAAAGAAAACGAAACCACACAACTTTGTTGTTTTTATAAGATGCTATTTTCCTTGCATCTTTTATGTACGAAAAAAATACATTCATTCATATCTATCTATCTCTCTCTTAGAACATTTTTAGCAGGTTTCTGCAATGTTACGCGAGCAACAGACCCCTCTCTAGATAGCGTTCAAAAAACATACAGATTTCTATCGTGCTTAAAGGTGATAACTTAACTATGTAATGGGTGATGCAGGAAATATTTCCTCTCGTAATGTTACTCCACTTGACTCGACACACTGTAACAAAACCTCGGCCATCACTGCAGGAATCAAAACTGGAGCTAGTTTCGTACACGTGACTATCACATAACATAACACAAGCGGTCGTGAACTCAATATTACAGCTCGGCGTGGTTCAGTTTGCGATTGTCTTTAAATCAACATGATACATAATTTCTGCTAAGCGGAAAATATCCTGTCTTCAAGTCTGCCGTCTTGTTACACGAACTATTTGCGGCGGGATATGGCGTGACGCGGTTTACAGTGAATCCATACCAGAACCCCGTTTTTGCCTGGGGTCGGGGTATTATGTCGGACTAGACAGAGCCAGGCCATCCCCATGGCGCAAGGTACCACGCCCGTGATCAAAACGTATGACCGCGATATAATCTCTGCAACCTACGAGTATTTAAAAAATCTTAATTGGTTCGGGCGGTCAGGCTTGGTTACTACGCGTTTCAGTATCCAAACGACGTAGAACGATGCTCATCTTATCAACCACTGGTTTGGCTATTCCTGGAATGTGTCAATATACCTTCAGCGTAAAACAACCAACAAACAGACAACCAAACCACGATCAACAGATCAGTCCTGATTCAATAAGCTACCTGCACCTGCACGTTTATTATACGCTAGAAGGTTCGGGCAAGCATCCATTGCTAGGTGACTAGATACCAATTTGAATAAAGCTGCATGTTTAATGACCTGTGTGTCAGTGTGGTGAAAGGAAGCCTTCGTAGCCAGAGCCCCGTGACGATCCGGGGTAGAATAGGTCTTCTGCAACCCATGCTTGCCGTAAGGGGCGACTATGCTTGTGAGAGGCGACAAACGGGATCGGGTGGTCAGGCTCGGGGTGCGGCGTTAAACAACAAACAAACAGAAGCCAGAGGGTCAGATTCACCAATCCAACAAGTTTCACTTCACGCACAGAACAACATGATACCAATTATATAGTCGCCTGTAAACACTGGACGAGTGAGTGAGTGAGTTGGGTTTAACGCCGCTTTTAACATTATTCCAGTTATATCACGGCGTGTCAGCTTAATGTGGGAGGAAAGCCTGAAGTGATACAGGTCTCAGACGTTTTACCGCTTCGCTGAAACCCACAAGCACGGGTATGGTGCTGACAAACCTAGAAACATAATCGGGGCGAACCGGGATTCGAACCCACAATCATAGGTTTCTGGCGTGCCCAAGGGACGTAACTCTGCACAGCGAATCGCTGTAAACACTGGGACCACTCCATATCAACATAAGGTATCCACGTTGTTTGTAAACACCTACTCACGTGCCCCGGCGAAAAAAGTCCCACTTCCGTCTATCTAATATTCATACCTATGTCATTGGGGTATTACATACATGTTTTTATGTCATAAGCTTATGTGATGGATAAATGCTTTAGTTAAATGATAATAAAATTTATCCCCCAGAAACCTATGCTGGCCGCAAAAGGTGATAAAAGGGATCTGTAGTCAGGCTCGGTGACTTTGTGAGTAGTATGGATCGTTGCTCATAATATCAATCACTGGTTTTGTCTTGTCCAAATTGGATAATATACGTTCTGCCTCCAGATGGCAGCGGTAAAAACTAACATTTGGAGTCCACAAGTCCTTATAGCAAAACCCTTCAAAATGCCACATTTCTGCTAGTCTTTATGATACCCTAACTACTGGGCAGTTTGGCAAGGACAACAGGACGAGTGCCAATATTTAATTCTGGATAGCTAGAATATTGCTAAGTGCGGCGTTAAACAACAAACATAAATCGTGGATATCTTGACGTCACATGCATTATATCCACAGACTCTATTCAAGTCTATCTCAGCATGGCATAATTACACCCAAGTACACTACATATACCTAATATCGATTAAAACATCTCTGTATGTAGACATCGTTATTTCATGCGGTGATTATCCCCGTGCACAAGAAAGCATAGGGACTAGAAAATTGATAGCCGTCGTTCCCTGGTAATATTTAAGACGCGTTACACTAACGAAGGTCGCATTGGAACATAAATCAAGTTACTTCTCTGTCTACAAGGAGATTATAGATTTTATAGGGCTCTCTGAAACTGTAAGATAAGACTTCTAGTTCTCCAAGACACATGGTCCTGCTACTTGGTATTCCCTATCCGAGATTTATCAGCCAATAATTGTTCAAGGCAAATATTTGGTTCGCCCTGTGATTACTGCGTGGTAAGGTTGAAGCGGAAATCATTACCTTTCAAGAACGAGTGAGAGCCGAATATGATTCTGTTATTTGCTGAGTGAATATGATTTGGATATCTTGCCATAAACTCATATCGACTATTTGATAACAGAGTTGGGAATGAATGGTTTGTGTGTTTCTTTTCTTAGTCAGTGATGTCTGCTTGGTAAAGCACAGTTATGGAATGGGTTCCTTGTTATATTGGTGGTTAATGTTTAAAGTTAAAACTGCGTTAATATGGACCTTGTAATTCCGTAATGTTATACCGTACAAACTTGGCAGTTATAGATAAAAGAATATAAGTAGTCATGTAGTTCAGGTTCGATGTTTGATAAAGACCCCAGTCCCAACATACCCAAGATGGATTTCGAACTGACTTTATATTTCTTGCATTTTGAAATCATCACGTTTGAAGCGCTATCGCGACGATAGTGATGCTGTTCGCATTCAGGGGACAGATATAACGATAATTATTTGTTGACTTCCCTGTACCCCATCATCTGTTCTAGAACTCGTTTGTTCCTCTTAATGAAATATTCGGATTAACCGATTTATGGAAATGCATTTCAATGCTGTCATTGGTATGTAATGGGGAAATGGGGAAATTTAATATTTAATGTATCATGGCAATGTTTTTATCAATATGATAACAACACAGGAAGCATTGGCGTGCAGTCTAACAACCTTGGTTGTACAGACGTCATACAACCATGCTAACCCCATGATGTTAAACACCAGCTGAATGCTGATACACACGAAGCATTGACGTGCAGTCTAACAGCCTTTGTTGTACAGACGTCATACAACCATTCGAACCCCATGATGTTAAACACCAGCTGAATGCTAATACACATGAAGAATTGACGTGCAGTCTAACAACCTTGGTTGTACAGACGTCATACAACCATGCTGACCCCATGATGTTAAACACCAGCTGAATGCTAATACACACGAAACATTGACGTGCAGTCTAACAACCTTGGTTGTACAGACGTCATACAACCATTCGAACCCATCCCAAGGTTGTCAGAACACATCCAGTCGCTGAAGACATAGGTACTTATCGTTTCGGCGCCTTGTAGTGATTGAGTGAGTGAGTTGGGTTTAACGCCGCTTTTAACAGGATTCCAGTTATATCGCGGCGGGTCAGCTTCATGTGGGGGGAAAGCCCGAGGTGATGCAGGTCTCAGAGGTTTATCACTTCGGTGAAACCCACGAGCACGGGTATGGCGCTGACAAACCTAGAAACATAATTGGGGCGAACCGGGATTCGAACCCAGAAAATCATAGGTTTCTGGCGTGCCCAAGGGACGCAACTCTGCACAGCGAATCGCAGCGCCTTAGACGACTGGGCCACCCGTGCCCCCTCGGCGCCTTGTAATGAGAGAGGATGTAAAGGCCGCGTTAAACTGTTCTCGAGGACAGAGCTGTTTATGTTGATCCCAATAGGTCATGTCTGTTCTTACAATGGACATCTCCTAGCCTCAGTAAAGATAAGATTTATGGATGAACAACTTCTCTAAATTATTACAATTTAGAGCGACGTTTCGGTGTAGGTTCTAACACCGTTATAAAGCAAGTGACGGTGTTAGAACCTACACCGAAACGTCGCTCTTAAATGTTATAAAGACGTTGTTCATCAAAAAATCTTATCCTTACCTAGTAGTCCAACTTCTAAATGCCTATCAAAGAAGGAATCTCCTAGCCTCGTTTATGTGTCAGAAATGGTTTCCTTGAAATGGAGGGGCGGTCGGGTAGCCTAGTGGTTAAAGCGTTCGCTCGTCACGCCGAAGACCCGGGTTCGATTTCCAATATGGGTACAATGTGTGAAGCCCATTTCTGGTGTTACCCGCCGTGATATTGCTGGAATATTGCTATAAGCGGCGTAAAACCATACTCACCCACTCACTCACTCCTTGAAATGGCTTAATTTGTTTCATAAACATCGAAACTTCGTGCTCTTGGGCGTATCAATCTTTCGTGTAACAGCGAGTGAGTACAGTTTTGCGCCGCTGTTAACAACGTTCCATCAATATCACGGCGGGGCCCAGCAATATGCCTCACACCGTACCCACGTGAATCTGGGTCTTTTACCACTCATCTACCCCAGCGCCCCAGGGGTCCAATGATCACAAGAACCTACATGACACGTTTGTCATGTTCTTCATAACCTATAGAACAATCTTTCGCTGGACATTAGACATGAATTGATTTAGCAGAATGGCCTTGTACATCTGACGCGTTAAGTGTTTGTGTTTTTGTGGCCAGTACATTTCAGTGAAACAGTAACTTACTTTTTTAGTATAATATGAAACAGGTGATGTGAGCTGCATCGGAGTTTAACGTCGCCTTCAAGAATATTCCACTTGAATAGTGACGTGTTAGTGTGCGTGCGCGTGCGCGTGTGTTTATGTGTGTGGCTGCTTGTACTAGTCCGGATTAATGACGGGTTTAGAGATTATATACTCATATACACTCCGAAGTTGAACGTGAATACCCCACTCAGACACAGTTGACTGACTCCGAGCCGACCAGTCCTTGTTTTAGCTCCTTAATGCCAAGCGCCAGACAGGGTAACGAAAATTACGATCGTTTAACGTCTTTTGGTATGACCAAAATTGCGTCATATAGCTGGAATATTGCTGAGTGCGGCGTTAAACAAAAAGCAAGCAAGCACGTACTATGACACGGACGATTAATGAGGACGAAGAGATTCCAGACCAACGAATTACCATAGGACATTTGAAGCCGCAGTGTGGATTAATAAGGTTCTGTCAGAGTATCCAGATACCGTTACGGCATAGATTATCATACTAATGTAAATTGGGATAATGTCCACATCTTCCTAAACGGCACCTATGCACGGCGAACTGTTAACGCATCTTACCTTAGAATCAGTCAGAATGTCCGTGGTTCCAGAACACAATCTACAGATCTTCATCCAAGGCGAGCCTGTCGACGTCTTTCCTTCATCCCAAGATCTACAATGCAATAACTGGTAATTACTGCACTGACACACTACAGCAGATGAAGTAGACGAAACGCTTCAGCGGAAAGAGAAGGCGCATAGGTCTTTGACTTCAAGAAGCACTACCTGAAATAAGACCATTTACTCATTTGATCAAACTCGGCGTTTTATCGGTGTGTCCTCCTATGGGTGCAGGAATAGATTAAGGAGAAACTTATTTAGCCTTGTTAGCACTGCGATAAACAGTCAATGACCCAATACGGCCTCCATCGTCGTCATCACTACCTTCCCGTCTGACGCTGATTAATGAACGTTATCGGAGTGCTGAAGGCGTTTATCAAACAGGCCATTAAGTGAAATTGAGGCACGTTTTGTTTCGGCGCCTTGACGACTGAAAACGGTTTCTGTATTTCGAAGTGATAAAACGTGTACAACAAATCGTCGTTACCTGTGTCAAGAATTTATAACTGTCCATTTCCGTGATAGTGTTGTAACTAGTTACTATCACCAACTCTAGATCTGTATTGTCTGGATAAACGAGGTTCCACGTAACGTATGGAATTGGTAGTTGTGTTTATTGAGCTTGCGTCTTCTGTCAGTGAAGAAAATATGAAAACAATAGTGTAAAAATCAATATTTGATGAAATATTGATTGATGAAAATCCCCAGGGTTTTATTGGAATCGATTATGGCAGACATTTGTTCTGTGACACGCTTGATCTTATATCAACATGTTTACGACATCCCATTAATTGTTCTGTGTTGCTGTTAGGGAAAGCGTAACATGCACTCTTTATAGCCCAAGATAAAGTACAAATTATTCTAAACAAATGTCAGTATGTTTATATAGCAACCGCTATTCGTGTTTAGGGCTGGTAAAAGTGAGTAAGAACTCAGGGTGGGGGATACATATTATTTTCATGATGTGCTCTCCCGTAAGCTACTAAATTATTAATAACAGTACACAAAAGGACATTATTTTTTCGCGATCTGTTAGAAGCTAAACAGCAACCCATGCTTGCCGTAAAAGGCGACAATGCTTGTTGTAAAAGGCGACTAACGGGATCAGGCGGTCAGGCTCGCTGACTTGGTTGATGCATGCTATCGTATCCCAAATGCGTGGATCGATGCTCATGATGCTAATCACTGGATTGTCTAGTCCAGAATATTGCTGAGTGCGGCGTTAAACAAACAAACAAGTTCATATTTCAGGTGTCTGAAAAAGGACTAATGCCGATTTATAGTGCTAGCTGATTGAGATGCCGCAGTTTAACATGAATAGTGAGTTCATATGGTTTTACGCCGCTTTTAGCAATATTCCAGCAATATCACGGCGGGAGACACCAGAAATGGGCTTCACACATTGTACCCATGTCGGGAATCGAACCCGGGTCTTCGGCGTGACGAGCGAATGCTTTAACCACTAGGCTACCCGACCGCCCCTTTAACATGAATACCCCACTCAGACACAGTATATTGACTCCGAGCCGACCAGTCCTTGTTTTAGCCCCTTAATGCCGAGCGCCAGGCAGGGTAACAACAAGTACCATCTTCTAAAGTATTTTGGTATGACGCAGCCGAGGATCGAACCCCGGACCTTCCCCTCTCCGAGCGAACGCTCTACCAAAAGAGCACGGAGAGGGTCTAGTCCCGATGTAGTCGCCCTTGCAATCAGCAATAGGCACAGGAGACTCAACTCCGCATTACCCGTGTGAGAGAGAAGTAAGCCACACATCATCCCACGAACTCCTCTTGGAGATATTCCTGTCCGATAATTGTTTTTTAATTACATTTAACGATAAGCAAGCCCAAAGACTTTCATTATAGTCACCTCAAAAACAAGTAGTTAAAGTCAATTTATAGTTGATTATTAAAGAAGCATGTCTGATCAATTGAGGAATTTAATCTAGAATGAAAATATAATGGTTACCCTGCTGCTGTGTCAAGAACATGATTTATGACCTAATTTTCCTTATTATTCTAGACAACACACCTTAATTACCTCCTTTGAGCATAGTTAACTGGGTCAGTAATGCCAGTCTACATACATACCTTTACAGATTGTGTTTTAATTTAATGTCATGTTTACCACGTTTGAAATGGCTACTTTATATGCGCGCGCATACGCGCACGCGCACACAGACACACACAAAAGGCTATACACTTTATCCGCCGCACGCACGCGGGTCTTTGTATCCTCGTACCCTGATAGAGCGAATCGTCACATCACTGATCATTTGTTTAGTTCACCCCTTTCTGTTTTTACGTTAGGGTCTTAAATATATAATTCAATAGGCATGTGTGAAATTCAAATGACCAATATTGTTTCCGATTTAAAACTTTCAGGTTAAAATTATCATAGTGTTGTTTGAGTATTGCATTGGTGTTGTATTACGACTGTGTTGTGTTGTATGTTGTTATTGTTTTGCACAAGTATTGTATGAACATTCTGTTGTACATTCTTTTTAGCATTTTGTTGTATTACATTAACTAGTATTATTGTTCTGCATTGCATTGTTTTGTATTATCTTGTACTGAATTGTATTATACGTTGTAATGGATTGTTGTACCACATTATATAAGGGTTATGTTGTACTAAAATTTATTGTATTAGTTTTATTGTTTGGTATTGTAGTTTAGTATTGCTTTGTATTATCTTGTACTTCATTGTATCAGTAGTGTGTTGTATTATAAGCTGTATTGTGTTGTTGTACCACAGTATATTAGTGTTGTATTACAATTTATTGTATTAGTATTGTTCTGTACTGTACTCTGTACTGCCTTGTATTATCTTGTACTGCATTGTTGCATTACATTGTATTGTTGAACCACATTGTATTAGTGTTGTGTTGTACATTTTATTGTACATGTATAGGTATTATTGTTCAGTATTGTAGTGTAGTATTGCTTTCTATTATCTTGTACTGCATTGTATCAGTATTGTGTTGTATCTAATTGTACTGTATTGTACCACATTGTTTTGACATTTTATTGTATAGTATTGTTGTACTACATTGCATTGTATTTGTATAGCAATGTATTTGTTATATGGTGTTATGTTGTAACATAAACTGATGGAAATGAATAAGGGAACACCTAGTTTTAGACACAGTAAAATGATATGTTATCATGGGTTCCCAGTCTTGTCTACCAAATACACGTTGGAAAAAATGCACACAAAGACATCTCAACATTTGATTATGCCATTTGTTGAATTTGTATGCTCGCTAATTTAACTGTACTGACAGTAAAGCTTATTTCTCTATATTGTTCCCTTATTCATTTCCAATAGTATGTTTTATTTTATATCATATAGTAGTTTGCATTCTAATGTACTAGTTTTTTCTTCTATTGTATCATATATAGAGGATCGTATAATAGTGTTCATGTCACACTATGTTTACGTGAGTGAGTGAGTTGGGTTTAACGCCGCTTTTAACATTATTCCAGTTATATCACAGTGTGTCAGCTTAATGTGGGAGGAAAGCCCGAAGTGATGCAGGTCTCAGACGTTTACCACTTCGGTGAAACCCACGAGCACAGGTATGGTGCTGACAAACCTAGAAACATATAAATCGGGGCAAACCAGGATTTGAACCCACAATCATAGGTTACTGGTGTGCCCAAGGGACGCAACTCTGCACAGCAAATTGTGGCATCTCAGACAACTGGGCCACCCGTGCCCCCTACTATGTTTACGACACATGAGTGTCATAAACATAGAATGACATGAACACAAATATAATGTTCTATTTATTACCGAAGAAGATGTCAGAGACAAATTTTAGTGTTTACCTATAAGGACAGCAAGTCGCAACAGCATCAGAACCACAATTTGTCGAATGACATCAACAATTCCGACCTCATGTCACAATAAGATTCACATGACGTCAACAATGCCGTCCGGATGACGGAAACAATACACTGTTGTTTCATGACGTGATATGACCCTAGGGCACATATGATTTTAATGAACCCCCGATATGTTTGCCCTCGTAAATAATAATTGTATTTAATGTATTGTGCTGTATTGTATTATATGTGTATTTATTGTTTGGTATTGCCTTGTATAACAATCCCTAGACTAACAATGGTATGGTAGCTTAGAGTGTACCGGTATATTGCAAATATCAAAGATCCGGGGTAAAATAGGTCTTCAGCAACCCATGCTTGCCCTAAAAGGCAACTATGCTTGTCGTAAGAGGCGACCAACAGGATCGAGGGGTAAGGCTCGGTGACTTGGTTGATGCATGTCATCGTATCTCAATTGCATGGATTGATGCTCATGATATCAATCACTGGATTGTCTGGTCCAGACTTGATTATTTACAGACCTCCATCATATAGCTGGAATATTGCTGAGTCAGTGTAAACGACAAACAAATGCAAATATCAATAGTCAATGATAGATCATCTCAGTGAAAACAATGACCAATCCTGTCAAGCAATTTATTCAACAACAACTCCACTAGCAACACATTCTATTCAACTAAATTTCGCACCAAATTTAAGCAAGGAAGCCAGCAGCATTTTAAATGCCAACATCTACGCCTATACCGTTTATGGAACCTTGATGTAAAGGACAACCGTTTCCACAGAAATTCTGAAGAGATGAATTCAGGAACAGCTATCAATACTAAACAACCTATGAACCAAGATTTGTCTTAACTAATCCCATTACCCAACATATAAGTCTCTGGCAATGTGCATGACTGAAATGGGTTCAAATCAACACCAAATGCAACCAGCACTTGTACAGAAGCTGATTTTGGTTCATAGCAAAATTGTTCCAAGGAGGTCGTTCAAAACACTTACAATTTGCACTGATATTGTTTGGGGTGTGATTTTGGTCGGTGATATCAAATCAGTTTAAGTTATCACAAAGAACCATCTTTTCTGGAGAGAAGATTTTAGTCCATCAATGAAAATGGACTTCTAGTTCCTTGGGAACATATTATTGGGGCATATTAACTTATTGGATCTAGATTTTTATAAAAAAGAAAATTACTTTTGATAGTACTTCTTAAGCTGTTTGTTACGGGACCATGCAATCGCTCTGATGTTCAACATCATGAAACATGGAGTGGAATACTGTGGAAACGATCGCCCACAACTAAACTCTGTTACCAACTGCACTGTCGTGAAACTACTGAAAGACGTTCAGGTTAGACATAGGCGTGAAACTACCACTACAGACATTGTGTTGACATACACTTATGATATGAATTTCATATAAAAATAGCAATCATGAGCTCACAATAACAAGACAAGGAAGTATTAGGGGGCATGTTCTAAATAGAAGTCATTGACAAAGATTAATAAATCTTTTAAAGCAAGGTTGAAAACGGCTTTGTGTAAGGTCCATATGTATCATACTCAAAAGAAGTCAATGACAGCTACAGTTACCATAGCATGACAGACAGTCTGTCATGCAGCTCATGCAAGTCTATAATGTTTGGCAAGTCTAGATTACTGCAGTATCAGTCTCTGGGCTCGTTTTTATTATATTATATAACTATAATTTAACAACTGTTTTTTCTGTAAAATATGTTCATTTCAGAGACTAGATGTTAGTTACATGACATATTAACTGTAATAATATGTAAGAATCGGTTGGTCATTATCTTCTTTTAAGTAGTGTAATATGACAAGGGTGAGACATTTTTATGAATTTTGAAAATTCTCAATTGTTCTAACATCATCCCCTGATAAGTTTAAACAACACAAATTGTTTCAAATGTGCTAAATAAATAAGCACATTGTTGCAAGCTGATAATTATCAACAGAGGTATTTCAAAGGTTAATCTTTTTTCGCAAATATGACAATTTCATACAACCCCCTAAGTTGCTATGTACAAAAGAAATCGATTTCGTTATATTAAATACAACAATATTTCCATCAAACTAGGTTCGTTCCACAAACCTTGAACTCCCTTTCACCTTAAAACATGCACATTTCAAGAAAAAGTACTTTTCAAAAACATGGCTGCCTTCATTTTTGTGCATTCCAAAGGTACATCATTTTCTTTGTAAATATTTGAACAAGGGCTAATGAAACCTGCTGAAAAAGATTAGTCATCAGTTGGAGAAATGAAATTCAGTTGTTTTGGAGCTGACCATTCAATATTTAGGGGTTGGGAGAGTGTGACTTTCATTTGAGACATAGTTTTTTCAGAAAGTGATTCAAAAACATACAATTTTTACTCTGAAAAGGGGAGTCAAAGAATTTTGGGACCCACATCACATCATATGTGACGCACCAGGAGAAAACAGACCTTATGGGAGCAAGGACACAATTGTGTTGTGATGTGATAAAGAAAGATGTTTGACATCAACTTACTTCAGTAAATATCGCCATGTGTGTGGACTGTACAAAAATATTGATCTTCCTCTTGTTTGTTTGTAATGTACTAACACTATTTCGAAACATTTCAGCAAATATGTCTACTTTCAATTAATCAAACATTATATCTAAAAACTGCAATCATTACATAAACAGGTATATGTCTGAAAATGGGACTTTGCAAAAATGAGTCCAAATGTTTGATGCTATGTATCTGTAATAAATATGAATTCAAGCTTATGAATTCTATTTTTGTGTTCCAAAGAAATTAGTTTTAAAATATAGCAAGAAGTCAAAAAGTTATTTTTCACCCGTAAGGTCCCTTATCTCATGGTGGGTCACATATTTCAAAATATCCTACATGTTAAGGGAACGTATTCAATTTGGGTAATATCAAATTTTATTCTTTTCAACTATTTTTGGAATCAGATTATTATTTTCTTAAATCCCAGCTAACCCTCCCACCCAAAATATCAATTAGTCAGACCCTCACAAAAACATACATTACATATCTCCAATTACAAAATTTAAATGATAATTTCAATTCTTTCTGAAGTGCTTCTCAAAAACTACAGAGATAGGCCACATTAAAAATGTCTTGTTTCTCAATATAAGATTTTAGAATATATAACTTTCCATGCTCCCTCAGAATTTACCAGATGAATAACATAAAGGCTGAGTTAATAATACAATGTTTTGATGTGATCTGTTAGAACAAGAATAGTTTCTCCAATGTAGTGCTGTTCTGAGTATTTAAATTTCCAAAAAGGTTGCAAACATGTCAAATTCTAAATTTCTAAAATTTCATATAATCATAGCTTGAATTGTATTGCCAAAATATTTCTACAATTATTTTTTTTATAACATGCTCTTTATTAAAATCCACCCACATTTTCAAACAGTGTTGAGAAACAAGACATCTCGTAAAAATGGCCAAATGAAGTCATATATCACTGTCCATGATTTCTCACAAGAACCCTTCAAAGAGATCCAGAAACATTCATTAAGCCCACTTCGCCAAACATGATTTTCATTTCAATTCAAATATGAAACAAATCAAATTTGATTATTCTGATAACGACAAAGACCTTAACTCATACTCCCAACTGTTCCTTGTTCAAAGTCATGTCCAGCTGTTAGGACATCAAGGGCTCTTTTTCCTTGACAACAAATCTTTACAAGTCAATCAACATCAAACGATAAAAAAGGTAAATTTGTCAAAAAATCCTGAAATATTAAAATGAGGTTGAGGTCATGATTCACTTATCTCAAAGCTGTCTTTTATACAAAAAGAACCATACTCCCTCTCGAGCAACACCCAAAACTCAGTGTTGCAAAAAGATCTGAAAAGTCATATTATGTACACCTTCAATGTTCATATATTAAGTTGTGATAGATGCTAATATGAGACAACATATATATTACATGAACATGTTATGGTACTTGGAAACAATCATGGCTGAAACATTTGTTGATACTTGGGAACAATCATGATTGAAGCATTTTATGACACATGAGAACTTGGATTAAACATCTTAAAGCATCATATGACACATGGAAGCAATCATGATTGAAGAATTTAATAATACATGTAACAATTATGATTGAAGCATTTATGACATGGTAACAATCAAGATTGAAGCATTTTATGACACATGGTAACAATCATGATTTAAATATTTATGACACGTGGCAACAATCATGATTGAAGCATTTTATGAGATGGTAACAATCATGATTGAAGCATTTTTGACACATGGTAACAATCATGATTGAAGCATTTTTTGACACATGGTAACAATCATGATTGAAGTATTTATAACACATGGTCACAATCATGATTGAAGTATTTATGACACATGGTAACAATCATGATTGAAGCATTTTTTGACACATGGTAACAATCTTGATTGAAGTATTTCATGATGATTGCTAACAATCATGAGTGAAGTATTTTTATGACACATGGTAGCACTCATTATTGGAGCATTTTATGACACATGGTAACAATCATGATTGATGAATTCCACAGCAGAAATTTAAACCACCATCTTCGTTGTTGCCATATTGAAAAACAGAATCATGATGCTAATTTCGACACAAACAATACACATGTACCACACACAACAGGTTAATACAAATGGAAAGAATGTTTTTCTCAAGACACTTACAGAAAATGTGTTATAATTAAAAATTGATCATGATGTTGAAGTGTATTTCAAATGACAATGATCAACAAGTAAATACAATTCAATGGTGGTTATTTAAAAGTATGCTGAGCAAACCAAGCTGGGGTGACTTGACACATATCCTGTGCATATACTGAGGGCAACAAATAAGGGAACATGCCTTGACACACTTTGAGTTTCTGCACTGGGACCCTGAAGGTTGTAAGAAGGTAGATCTCCATGTCAAACAAAGGTTTACACTGAATGTAACTCTTTGCAACTTGAAAACTTGTGACAATATATTAGTTAGATATGGGTTGTGAGTGTGACCCATCGATCCATGAACACAACTTGCCACACATTGCCAACACAACTTACTTATGAAACACCAGCGCTAGCTGCTAGGTAGGTAACTGATGCTGAATTTCACCCAATCCGTTTGCCTTAAAGGCATTTTGTACTGATTATATTTCCCAAGTACTGTAAATGTGAAATGAAAAATAGAACTCTTGGATTACATACATGAAGCCTTCCGCTCTTGTCTTCACTACAGACAATAATATCAAGAAATCTATTACATTCCTGGGTACCATCATAGCATAAAGAAACAAAACCAAGTATGAATCTTGCATGAGTCTACATTTGTTATCAATACAATACAAAATCAGATCTACTATTCTGATTCAATACCGCTTAGTATGACGATCTGACAACCCTTCATACAAGATCACATCCGTTGAACTTCCTAATCAGCCAGTAAGCGTGGATACTTCTTAATTTTACGTACAAACGTGCAAAGCATTCTGAGCAGCACATCTATTTCTGTATGTTCAAAACGAATATTAATGGGCAGTTCTGAGTGGAGAATATAATGACAAAAATTAACTCTCTCACATTAGTCTGATTGCCAGCGCATTCACACCCAAAAAGGAGGAAACATTTCTGTTTTGTGTTAGTTACTCTTTCCAGGCTAAAAAAAGTCAAAATCGTGGACAGGAACTGCGATATAAGAATATTGTAAAGCCAAATGTTGTTAGAAAGCTGACATCTCATTGGCTGAAAAGCACATGCGTCATTAAATTTGATTGGGTTGTCAATATCCGCTCAGGGTTACACTTTTCGAACATTGCAAACATGCACTGAATGAAGTTCAATCAAAGCTAGCAGTCAAAGGGAAATAACTCTAGTGGCTACAACTCAACTAACACTATTGTTTTAGTAGAGAAGCAAAGAATTAAATAATCTTGTAATTATAAAAACCTATGATGCAACATCTAGTCTGACACTAAATTGTCTCTAATAACATTTACAGAAATGAATGAATAGGAAATATTACATGAAGTAAATATAGGTGCACCACCCAGTCAAGGGACCAGTCATTGTATTGCACCAGGTAATCTTTACATCATACCTTGATTCTAAAAGGCTGCCAGTATTTGTGATCATGAACATTACATGATTATCATGGATATATTAACAATAAAAGTAGATGTCAAAAACAACTTACTCTGCTACAATGGGGGAATAAGTACTTTTAAAGTCTATTTCTTAATCAGTGTCTTCCGATACAGTTCAGTACTCTAAGCATCAAGTAAATGGAGACAGTACAATGTGTAAATGAATATAGTGTTGTGCCAGTCACAACATTCTATGAGAAAAGTTGCAATGTGAGTTTCCCTCTATTTATTCGGCTGATTTATTTTGTCCTGAGTACATGTTCTCAAAATAAAGTTACAAAATTAAGATTTTAACAAATTCTAACAAATTGAGACAATTCATGACATCTATACAAAATATGTTCTTTATCCAATACATCTCTTGTTTATAAGGGACCGGTTTGATAGCTATATATATATAACAGCTACGCGATAAATAGAAAAGAACAATGAAGAACGAAGTGTTGTTTTTTTCACGATATAACATTGTTCTATCATGATTTGATGACATCGTATATTGAACTATGTTATTTTTTAGAGGGGAGTGTGTGAGTTGTTCCCCACAGATGTGGCTGGGCAACGCAGATAAACATGATGGCCGAAAAATTGCATCCAAATTCGGGAGAGACATGACAATCCTTATTGGGAGATAAGGTACATAAAATCGACTTGAGGATTGTAAGAATATGCGTGAAATATCCACCTGTGCATAAAAAGGCCTTGTTCGCCATTGCCAAGGTCGGATTCTATTGAGGGAGTCATCATTTTTTAAATACCGTTAAATATTCATAAAATTGCCCATTTTATCATCATCCTAAAAGAGGCTGTACATAATGTTGATATGTTATATAAGAAATAAATGACTTGTGGTCATTGTTTATCGTACAATTATGGCCTTCATGGTTTATTCTCCCTGCAGTGTTTTATTGTACAATAAACAACTCCCACTCGTCGTTTATTTCTTAAACAAAATGCAGAGAATTCTCATTCAGCTTGCACAGACATATTTATGTGTAATTCTGAAGTGTCTGTTTCAGTGTAACCATCAGAGATACAAAAACTGTTAAGTAGCAAATCAAACCAAATATATTCAATAAACCATTGTATTTTGTAAACAGCCTAATTCCCACCACTAAAACAAATAAATGACATAGCTCCCTCACGTTGAAATGAACAGTGAACTACCAACCACCTTTGCTGAATTAGAATGTTGTCTTGTAATTGAGTTATCACACCTTCAACAACAAAGCCAAAAACTCCATATCATCATTCTGATTAATACAAAGTCAAAGACACTGAAATATACAACTAGTGTCGATGACATACACTTAACTATGGCATTCAGCATAACGCTGTGATATCGACGTGAAATATACGACATGAAATGTACAACTGAAATACACATGGTTTATTATGGCGTCCCATGAAATGAAACTCTGTAAGTAGAAAATGCAGATATTATGAAGTTTGAGCAATTGATGGTTTCAGCATATTTTTGGCATACCATTTCAAAAAATCTATTTTGGCATTATTATGAATTCCATCCAGGATTCTCTCATCCTGTGCATAATGGCAAAATCAATCAAAACCAGTTGTTGATAATGACACTTTTATCAGCAAAATGAAACAAATATGTCATTGCATGGTTAGACACTCAGCGTCTGTAACAACATATCACTTCAGCATCTCCACATGAATCTTCATGAGGAAAGGGAGTTAACAGACTATAAAAGTCCAGTTTCCACCCTTGCCGAACTAGGCTGGATTTTTGTGGCTTTATCGTAGCACCACCAGTAGTTATTAGAAGTTTTGTCCCATCTATGCATCTCCTACTGACCAATCAGATTCCACCTTGTATATCACTTGCATTTGCTTCAAACAAAATGGCGGCGTTCAGTGAAGACGATATGAACCATATCAAAATCTATATTGGAATAAAACGGGTATTAAATCGCAAAGTACATTAAACTACAAGAGCATTGATTAAAACATGAAAAGATTAGGAAAATATGTGTTGATGTCGAGTTGGCGGTACACATACCTTGCAAATTCTGAAATCAACCTAACTCTGCATGACAGTTTACAAACCGGATGTCGATTACACGATTTTGATTGGACTAAGCATAGACTCGTTAGTCCAGCCAAAACATAACTCCATAATACCAGTCAAGTTCTGCAAGGGTGGAAACTGGGCTTTTAAAGTCAGTTATCTCCCTTGCCTTAGGACGATGCTCCACATGGAATAACCTGTATGTTCCATTAAGTATCTAATACTTACATATACATGATTAAGACGTCACAGCAATACTTTATCATGGTTGTTACAGTTTTTGATAGCACCATCAAAATCTGTGCAATGTAAGCATCTGCACAAGTTGGATGTTGGTCAAAGCTTAACAATCTCTGTTTCCTATTTCTGAAGTGTTATTTCCACGTCGGTCTATTTTCCACATTGCAGTACATAACAAGGGCTGGTAACCATGGTAACACAGAATTTCATTCTGTGTACTACATCAAAGGAAAAAGCAATTTCGCGACATCATCCCATTCGCATTGCTCTAACTAAAAAATATGAAAAAAAACTAAATAAATAAAATTACCAGCAAAAATGAAAGGTATAAATTATACATCAGGCTTAAAAAATAAAAGAATTGGTTCTCAGGCAATGACTTATGAAAATAAAGTGCACATGTTTTGTTTTTTTTTGGTCTTTTTTGCTTTTTCAAACTAGTATGTAACGAAATAAAAAGTTGTGTTGCCATCAACCTGGGAAAGGGCCTCCCTCCATAAAGAAGCATTAAAACTCCTATTGCCACCATGACCATAAAACAAAATGCGCAGTAAAGCAGTGCATGTGTAAAAGGAAGTAACTGCATGCTAAATTGGAAAGCATTATTTTTAAGCATGAGTATTTTTTTCTTTGAAAGGAAATAAAAATGAAACATGCGGCAGACTTTATGAGAATGCGGCGGTGCCTGAGAACCAAGACTATTTTTGGGGCGGGCCTTAGAAATTACTGTTTAGACCTCGGTTAAATATTGACCTCAGTTTATAATATCAGCTAACAGGTACATTCATCGAGTTTTACATAACATTGAGTTGCATCCAGCAAATCCATATATTGCAATATACAAGCCACATGTCCAGCAGTGGTAAAAGAAACTGAAATACACAACTACACACCAATCATCATCAATAGCGGCAGACAGTGCCAATCCTTTCACACAGACCATAGATCGCGGCCTATCTTAAGGACTAAAAAATGAATGTGATCAGGAAGGAGAATTATTGTGCGAGTGTACACTGCTCAACACTACAGCTTTCAATTTTCAAAAACAGCTTTTCTAATTCTTGATTTTTGTAATGGATTTCTAGTAAGTTGCAAACATTTATCCCACCTTCTGCCCTATATATCACTAAGACTGAATATCACTGACTGGAAAGAACTGTGAACTAGTAATGTCAAGAATTTACGGCTTGAGAAAACAAAATAAGAAACAGACATCCACTGAGCGCCATCTCTAGAAATGGTTGGTTTGTTGTTTAATGCCACACTCCAGCTATTCCAGCTTTATGATGGCGGTCTGTAAATAATCAAGTCTGGACCAGACTATCAAGTGATTGATATCATGAGCATCGATCCATGCAATTGGTATCAATGACATGCATCAACCAAGTCAGCGAGCCAGACCACCCGATCCCATTAGTCGCCTCTTATGACAACCATAGGCGCCTTTTACGGCATGGGTTGCTGAAGACCCATCCTACCCCAGATCTTCTGTACAAATGGTCATTATTAATCTGCCTCAATTCTCCAGTGTATCGTATCTCCATGTTATTGTAACATATACCGTGTACCCATTCATCACTTTTGTATGTGACATCAAACCTCCATCTCCCCAATTACAAACACAGATTTCTCTCACAAACTTGAGTAACCAACCAATATGCCTCTTCTAAACGCAAGTTTAGCAAAGATCTACAAGTGATTCCTTGATAGATACTACTCCCAAAAAGTTAAAGAAGACCTAATTATTTCAAATCACTATAGTTAATCAAAAGAAGTTAACAAACACCTGATTATTTCCTATGAATATAGTTCATTTACTATAGTGTTATGAAAGAATTGGGTGTTCTTTAACTTCTTTTCATTAGTATATGTAGGCGGGCAAAGACCGTCATAACTAGTTTTGCATAATGCCTCCGTCACATTTGCCACGACGGCCGTGGGGTCTAAAATATCTCCTGCCAATAGCAATTATAGGGCCACCACAGCATTCCCACGGTCACATACTGTAGCAGTCACATATGTTAGGGTAGCCGCACAGGGTATTTTGAATTTGTGGAGACAGAAAACCTGAGGCTGCCGTACGGCATTTAAAGTGATGATGCACGGCCGCCTCAAGGCATCCCTGCGGCGGCCGTAGGTTTTTGACAAATACCAAGGCAGACGCAAGGTAGCTGCGAGGTAGTCGCAAGGCGGCCGCAGGCAAACGCAAGGCCACCTTACGCCCTACATATGGTTGCAGTGGAACCACTCTACAGCATGGCAATGGCATGTCTGATTGCTATGGCAAACCTAGAATTTTTAAAGTTATAACTATAATCCCATGGAGACCCCTACAGACTGTAAAAGATAGAGATACGCCCTAGGGCGACCATGAGGCCACTGCAGATCCTGTGTGGCCGCCGCAGGTATCTCCCGATCTCGGGGGCTACGGCTGCCATATCCTAGCCGTAGAGCAAATGTGACTGAGGCATAAAAGTTGTGTCTATGAGAAGTGAGTCAGGACAGTGAGCTCCTGTAACAACAAGGTGGTTCCAGGTGTACGTGAGATGGAAAACAAGAGGGCAGGTCGGCCGGTAGCGATACTGCTGCTTGTTTCAATGATGAAAGAACAGTGGATTTTGATTTGGTTGTGAATGGGTCCAGGGTATTTATAAAAAGAGAATGGAGATAAGGTACTTTGGATAATGAAAGGTGTAATTAAGTTTGTATTTATACCGTATTCAAAGTAATAAGCGTCCCGCACAAATAAGCGCCCATCGTGATATTTGCTTCTGATTGATAAATGTATACAAGACTATTTACTCGTGCATAATACCTTTGTTATATGCAGCCATAATTATGGGAAATTAAATTCTGGAAAAATATATCTGTCGTATATAAACATTTCAGGCTGTCGGCATGAACCACGGAATTTACCATTTACAATCTTTCAACACTGTTGTTTTTCACCAAAATAATATTCGAATAAGAGCCCCCTATTTCCAATTTTGAGAGCGCCCTGGGCGCTTATTATGTCAAATACAGTAAGTGATGTTCATTGCGGCAACACTATGTATCAGACAGTCAGACATGTCCATCAAATTACTAAACTATACAGAGAAATGAATCAACAGGAAACGTTTTCTTTTTTTCTAAATAAACGAGGTGATCTTAATGCACAAGAACCTTTAGTGATAATTACAATGGAATATGATCTCGTTGTTTAACAAATGCAAAAGCATCAAATTATACAGTTTTACACAACTAGTTCTCTATTGGAAAATTCATTGAGCAAGAATTTTTCAATGCTGAACATGTTTTCAATCTTCTGTGGGACCAACCATGATATTTTTAAGGGAGAAATGAGAAGGGTGAGAATATGTTTTCGATCACTGCTTCAAGATTGATTTTGTTTTTCTGAAAAAGGAATGGAATACATGTTTTCAGTGATGTGAACAAGCTTACCCAGTGAACAACAAGTTAAGTTTACCCAGTGAACAACATGCGTACCCAATGAATAATTTCCTGTCCTTTTTGAAAAGCCAGTGGCCAAATTATTTTTCAGCAAATTCTGGACAAAATTATATTTTTGAAAAAAACAACAACCCTGCCCTCACTTCTGAATATCAAATGGTCAGTCTGCAATCTCATTAAAATCGGATCTTAGTTCTCGCTACTGCAAAACAAAGATCTGAGATCACCCCATGATGGGGTCACGTCAGACCGACCTTGCGCGATCTTTGATTGACCAATAGAATGACTAACAAAAAATTGACATTAGCCATTAAGAAGGCAGCTTTCTTGTGCTTTACAGCACTAATTTCAAATTAACGACTACACTTCGAAATATATTTTGACATATCCTCGATTACAAATTTGAAACCTGAACAAAAGAACATTCTGGAATGGCTAATATATGGTCTAGATCAGGGGTCCGGAAACCGTCATATGCGCCGGACATGTCCGATTGGGAATCTCAAATGTCCGGTTTCAAATATTGCTTACCGGACATTTAAATTTTTCTGTCCGGACATTTTAAAAAGTATTGTCCGGACATTCTTCAACTTTGACCGGACATGATCAACAGTTAGGCCTAAGCATTTTCTGTCTGCAATTGTAACACAATGAAGATTATCTACACTGACAAGCTTTGTTTGTTTTGATTGCTGTAAATACATCGTACCTAGAATGATAGTCCAATCGGTCAATCACTGTAATAGGCAATAAACTGAGTTGACACTGATTAATCGAGGATCTATTACTGAGAACATCTTGTTAATTTGAGTAAAATGTGTTTACAACTGTACATAAATACCTTGCATCATCGATGTACCTCATTATCCTCACAATGCTACGATACGTAACCTCAGACAAGAAGCGAAAGCGTGACGACAGCCAGTCGACCGATGCAGATCAGTCGAGCGGATCTGACAAACCCACAAAGTCTGAATGATCATTTCATAAGTCGTGGCAAACGACTTTCACTTGGTTGACATACAATGAGGATTTGCCGATTTTATTGTTTTCAGTAGCTTGTCGTATATTGAATCTTGATTGACCGCCATTTTGCTTTCTGTGACGATCGATATCAAATTTTTTTATGGTCAATAATTAAGTACAGATAAAAAAGTATTCAAATAACTATTGCTATCAACGATAGTTTAGGATTTAGGATTATATTATCTGTCTTGTTTTTAAATAATCTTTAGTTTAAAAAAAACACTTTTCCCGTGAGGTCACGTGATAACCAAATATGGGATAATAGTCTCGATCCAAATGTTACAACGCGTACACTTGAGCAGACTCATGAATATTAATTAGACCGTTCACAACGTTGACAGATAGTTATTATAACAGAAACAAACGTATGTTTTCCATATATATCTAAAATGATATTATTTGTTATTAATTGTCCGGTGAATTGAACAATTTAAATTGAAACAATTCATAATTCATCATATTATGAATACGTAACAACTTGTAATTTGTGTGTAAAAAGTCGTACTAAAACATGCTGTTTGAAGGGGGCGTGGCATAAATGTAAATGTCCGATTGGGATTTTAAATTTTCCGGACCCCTGGTCTAGATTGTATGGATTCAGTCGTTTAGCCCATAACTATCGTTCGGAATACCCCATGTTAAAGTTTTCGAGGTTGCATGATTAGAAATCACATTCCGAAGATCACTTTCATGATCTGGTAAGTGACGCTATGATTGGTCGGATGATAGGTCGTTCTGATGTGACCCGTAATGGGATGTCCTCAGATCTTTGTTTAGTGGTAGAGAGAACTAAGATCTGATTTTAATGAGACTGGGTCAGTCTGATTCTCTATATTTAATTCTGTCACTCTCTAAGAATATGACATGCTGATCTGTAGTCAAATCAAATTTGTTTCCACACAGTTTTGCAAATCAATTCTGGGAGAAAAACTTATGAAACATTTCTAAAATGATAAACACATCTGACAGAAGAGTAGTGGGATCACATTGTACTGTCAGAAAGAATCTGTTTCTATGTTGAAGCTGATAAAGAATTTGGGTCAAATAAATAGACAATAATAACAAGCTTAAACATATTGAAAGCACATAGGATTAAACAGCTACACGTATATCACAAGCAAATGAATGCATTAATTCCTGCGAAGCTTTCAAGACTGATCACTGTGGGATGTAGCTCTTGTAGTTCTTCATCTTCTTTATCTGTTTCTTTATCTCAGTGATGAAGTCTGATGGCTGGACCACAAATGATATCTCAAGGCCAACGGCACTCAGTCTGTGCTCAATCTGAAACAAGGATATCACGATGAGGTTCAATCTGAAACAAGAATATCACCATACGGTTCAATTTGAAACAAGGATATCACAGTGAGGTTCAATCTGAAACAAGAATATCACCATACGGTTCAATCTGAAACAAGGATATCACAGTGAGGTTCAATCTGAAACGAGGATATCACAGCAAGGTTCAATCTGAAATGAGGATATCACAGTGAGGTTCAATCTGCAACAAGGATATCACAGTGAGGTTCAATTTGAAACGAGGATATCACAGCAAGGTTCAATCTGAAACAAGGATATCACAGCGAGGTTCAATCTGAAACAAAGATATCACAGTAAGGTTCAATTTGAAACGAGGATAACACAATAAGGTTTCAATTTTAAATAAGGATATCACAAGATTTCAATTTTAAACAAGGATATCACAGCAAGGTTTCAAACTGAAACAAGGATATCACAAGGTTTCAATTTGAAACAAGGATATCTCAACAAAGTTGCACTCTGAAACAAGTATACTAGTGAAAGGTTACGATCTAAAATAAGGATATCACAGTGAGGTTTCAATTTGAAAGATGGATATACAATAAGGTTTAAATCTGAAACAAGGATATCACGAGATTTCAATGTGAAACAAGGATATCACAATGAGAGGACACACTCTGAATCATCTACATTAAAGAATACAACATAATTATTCTGGTCAAAACATCAGTGTGTATTCAATTTCCATTCTCAGCTCCCTGGGGACCATACAACAGTAACACACCTCAAGATCCTTGAAATAGAGGCTGACAGGTCTGCTGTTGATCTCGGTGATGTACCAGGAACAGAGGTGACCTGGGTTCAGCACACACTCCCCCTTGGCCAGTAGGCCATGTTTTGCTGCCAGACCATTTGGGTCAACATACAGAATCTGAAACACAAACACCCAAATTAACAACTGAAAATCCTTTTCTAAAACTGTTTTCAAATTTCATCTTGGATACATGATGCAGTCAGATACATCACATCTGTATTCTGCAAGTTTCTGATATTTTGGCAGACGTTGGAACTTGCATCTTGGGGGACACAGGTGGCCAGTCTAAGCGCTGCAATTTGCTGTGCAGAGTTGCATCCTCTGGGCACCTATGAAACCTATGATTGTGGGTCCAAATCCTGGTTTGAATCCCCGTGATGTTAAGAGGGTTGTTATCCCCATACCGATGGCCGTGGGTTATACCAAAGTGGTTAACGCCTGAGACCTCCCACATTATGTGATCAAGCCATGATATAACTGGAATACTGTTCACTCACTCACTCATAGAAGGAACTGCATACCAGTGAGTGAGTGAGTGAGTGAGTTGGGTGTAACGCCGATTCCAGTCATATCACGGCGTGTCAGCTTAATGTGGGAGGAAAGCCTGAAGTGATACTGGTCTCAGACGTTTACCACTTCGGTGAAACCCACAAGCATGGGTATGGTGCTGACAAACCTAGAAACATAATCAGGGCGAACCGAGATTCGAACACACAATTCTGGCATGCCCAAGGGACGTAACTCTGCACAGCGAATCGCAGCGCCTTAGATGACTGGGCCACCCATGCCCCCGGCATACTAGTGAAACTGCATACCGTGAACTTAACATGATGTCATAGAGGTATCTCCACAAAAACTTGAGTCAACTGAGCAAACTGTTTGGCTCTGATAAATCAGAAATCAGCAGGTGTCGGACACCTTTGGAAAAATGGACAAACATAAGAAACGTGTATTGATCAAACATTTGCAGAAAAAGGGCTTTTAAAAAAAATATGATAACAACACTAGGAAAGGATGCCCCATCCTATGCCACACAAAGAATGTGGGCCTCATAGTTTAAGCGTGGCAGGTAGCGCCTTGAATATGCCCCCCTTCCTAGAAGGCCTGAGACGTCAGCAGCATCAGAAATGATCCAGAGAATCCACAATATCATGATGATGGACCGGCGAATGACTGAGCGTCATATTGCTAGTTAAGTAGGCATTTCCCAGGAGAGAGTGCATTACATTATCCCGGACACATCGGCAATGAAGAAAGTGTCAGCATGTTGGGTTCCAAAGTTTCTGACACGAAGGAATTGAACTGGAATATTGTTAAAAGCGACAATGCCATCATGAAATCCATATTTTGGAGGCATTGCATCCCTCATGCATACCAACTATGATTCTTTTGTTATTGATTTGAATCCTAGATTCATTTCCAGTCAGATACAGTCAAAATAATGAACTCAGAAATTCCCATGTTTTCAGAAGTTCCCATGTTTCCTGCAAAAAAAAGTTCCCTTCATACCTCTCCTGTTCCTCCTTCTCTTCTGATGCCAAGACTCTGGCCCTCCGCTGACCTCCTGATCTCGAAAACTCTGGCATTGGGGATGCGGCGGACCACGACCTCCATCTGTTTCGATGCATGCTTCAAGGTCTTCATGGCCACATGGGCGTTTACCACAGGCTGGCTGTTGATGCTCAGTAGCTCATCACCAACATGGAACTTGCTGTGGAGGCGCGGGAAGTCCTTCCAATTCCAGCCTCCAATCCTGAAACCATTTCCCAGAACCATTTAAAAGAAATATTTTTTAAAAAATTCTTATTTTTGAACCATGGTAATCATGTTAAGGTTTTGGGGATATTGGGAGTCTTCACAAAATGGAACAAAGTAATTCAAGGATTCTCACTGAAATATCACTGAACCATAAGTAATAGACACTGATTACAATGGGTGTTCGTGAAACTGGTATGAATGACCTCCTCTACTGGCAGAACCCACATCAAAATAAAAAGCAACAAAATCCACATTAGAAATCTCTGCTACTGCTAATAGTTTAATAATGTTTGATGGCACATTACAAATGTCAAGGGAATTGGAAGTGTTTTAAGGCAGACAGCAAAATGTGGCACATTATAACTACAAGTAATTTAACTCACCATTCCTCACTGATGAGTCCCTTAATAAGACTTTGTGGATTGAGAAAAAACACATAAATTTACCACCATACTTTCCTGTGGACATCCACCAGTGCAATCCCCTGCCAAGACTTTGTCAATATATGCATCACGAAATATAACTCACCAAACCTACTTGTTGATATCCACCAGTGCAATCATTGACAGGACTTTGTCAATATATGCATCACAAAATATAACTCACCAAACCTACTTGTTGATATCCACCAGTGCAATCATTGACAGGACTTTGTCAATATATGCATTACAAAATATAACTCACCAAACCTTCTTGTTGATATCCACCAAGGCAATCCCCTGACAAGACTTTGGAGTAAGCTCCAGGGCAACACCAGCAGACAACATCTCCCCTTGAAGAATGTCTATCTGATTGTGTTTCAGTGATATCACAGTATGAGCACTCTGTCCCCTCTCCATCCTCATCCTTATGGACAACTGGCGATCCGGCCTCCGGACAACAGCATCATCGATGTCTTGTGGTGTTGGTGGTGGATGATCCGAAAATGTCCCATCCCCACTCAAGTTAGGGGGAGATGTTATTGGTCGTTGAATTCGAAAGCTCTGACTTCTTCTTGCCGGGAGGGGTGGAGGAATGTCTGATGTGCTCGCTGCCCTGCCTCCGCGGGAATCCCGTCTTGGTGGAATTGGGGGAACAGCCTGCTTTGAAGGTCCTGTGTAAGACTGGGTCATGTGGCTAAAGACTGGAGATGGAACTCTGGGCATTGGGCGGTCCTGGATGTGTTTGACCATGGGGTCATCAGTGGACTCGGAACACCATGAGGGCAAAGAGTCAAATCTTGGTGGCAATGGTGGGATGCTGGCTGTGCCATTGCTCACTGGGTCTTTTGTTGCTGAAGCAGCAGTAGGCTGTGGAGCTCGTTGGGAAGGGGGAACTGAGCATATGGGTGGAGGGACATCTGATTCAAAAGTCTCCCAGTTCTTAAACAACTTTGTGCTTCCATGATCAACACTTTTAGAATGGGGAACATGTGTGCGTCTCCTTGGTATTGGTTTATTACTCGGAGCAAAACACCTGGGAAGAGGATCAACACTTTTTAAAGAAGTTTCAGCAGGTGATGTGAATGTTTCAGTAAACTCCGGTTCTTCAGCACCAGGGAAAGCACTATAGAGATTTTCAGATCGTTGGTTTGTATTTGAGACAAGATCAGAATTACGAGCACCACCACCTCTTAATCCAGAATCTTGAGCAGCAGCTGCAGAAAATGCATCCCCTCCCGAATGTCGACAACCAGAGTCATTGCTACAAGAGGCTTCCTTAGGCAAGTCCACAACAAGCTTTTCCTTTGATATACCATCTAAGAGTGAACCCTGATTTTTGATATGTGATAAAACGGTGGTCTTTTGATTCGGAGGTGACACATTTTTGGAGACATCCATTCCATTTTGTGCAACTTCCCCAAATTTTGAATCTTTCAAAAGCCAGTTTGAAAGTTCTGAATACCCATCATCCAAATCATCTATACATTTGGCCTCACTGCCCAAACTATTGGTATTGTTATTTGAATCCTCCACAGTCTTAGGTCGATTTTGAATGTTTGCCACAGACATCTTGTCCGATTTAACCACAACTGACCTCCCCAAAGAATCTCCTTTCTTTTCTATCAATGTAATCCGATTCTTTAGGAAGAATTCCCTGCCAACAAAGTCCCCGGAATAGTCAGATGTGTCGTCTTCACTAACAAGACTAGCACTGCTAACTTTACGAAGGAGTTTGTCAGTAAAGTCTCTCTCTGTCTTTTTTTTTTTCCGTTTCTTCCACCTGTTGCATTGCTCTAACTGTCCCGAAAATGTCTTCGTCAGGGACAGAATAGTTTGCTGTTGCCCCTTCCTCTTCTTTTGAATCCTCCTCCAGCTCATCTTTGTTTGCATGTCCAATCTTGTTGACCACAGCCGGACAGAACGAGTAGACATGCTCATGATCTTCTTTCTGAAAGAATAGGGAGAAAAAGTCAGGGTGCTGTTTTCATGAAAAGTGTGAACGGAACCTACTAAATTAGTGGACCTAGCTATGCCACGAACACACAATGCTATTTACAAAGTAGTCGCAATGTAACAGATGTTATATTTGGAATAACACTTTCTCAGCAAAGTACAGATTCTTGTACTTTTTTGGGTTGACTCCCATCCAGGATTCGAACCCACACTGCCAGAGTGAGGCACCTAATCATCAGCACACATATGTTCACAAAACACCCACAGACATAAACCAGCTTTATAGAAAAGGGACAAGGAATTTTACTTGTGCATTTGTAGATATTTCGTTTGATCGTTGTTCATTTGTTGTCAAACGCAGTACTATTTTAGCAATGCAACAGAAGTCAACAGAAGTAAATAATGGAGACAGGACCAGACAAACCAGTGATTGACATGATGAGGGAAGTCCCAGTCTTCAAAACAAAATGGCCATGAAAATGGGACATGTTTTAATTAGAAAGCATTTAATATTGGTAACTGTAATTGAAAAATATGTTTTGTTTCTTTTTAACATCACACTCATCGATATTCCAGCAATATGACAGCGGTCTGCATATAAATCAAGCCTGGACCAGACAAACCAGTGATTGGCGCAATGATCCAAGTCGTCAGAGTAAGACCACCATCTGACCACCGAACCATTTTGTCACTTAGACCAGGACCTATATGAGACAGGTTGTTACCTGGAATCCTAATGGGGTATTTATAGCCATAAACAAGTATGTTCCTAATGGGGTATTTATATCCATAAACAAGTATGATCCTAATGGGGTATTTATAGCCATAAACAAGTATGATCCTAATGGGGTATTTATAGCCATAAACAAGTATGATCCTAATGGGGTATTTATAGCCACAAACAAGTGTGTTCCTAATGGGGTGTTTATAGCCACAAACAAGTATGTTCCTGATGGGATATTTATAGCCATAAACAAGTGTGTTCCTGATGGGGTATTTATAGCCACAAACAAGTATGTTCCTGATGGGGTATTTATAGCCATAAACAAGTATGTTCCTAATGGGGTATTTATAGCCATAAACAACTATGTTCCTGATGGGGTATTTATAGCCACAAACAAGTGTGTTCCTAATGGGGTATTTATAGCCATAAACAAGTGTGTTCCTAATGGGATATTTATAGCCATAAACAAGTGTGTTCCTGATGGGGTATTTATAGCCACAAACAAATATGATCCTAATGGGGTATTTATAGCCATAAACAAGTATGTTCCTGATGGGGTATTTATAGCCATAAACAAGTATGTTCCTAATGGGGTATTTATAGCCATAAACAACTATGTTCCTGATGGGGTATTTATAGCCACAAACAAGTGTGTTCCTAATGGGGTATTTATAGCCATAAACAAGTGTGTTCCTAATGGGATATTTATAGCCACATACAAGTATGATCCTAATGGGCTATTTATAGCCATAAACAACTATGTTCCTGATGGGGTATTTATAGCCATAAACAAGTATGATCCTAATGGGGTATTTATAGCCATAAACAAATATGATCCTAATGGGGTATTTATAGCCATAAACAAGTATGATCCTAAAGGGGTATTTATAGCCATAAACAAGTATAAGAGAAACATTGTGTATGAATCAATGACACTATGATGGGATTATAAGTGAATGAATGCATGTTGTTTTGTGCCATCAGTATCCAGCAATATTATGGTAGCCTGTAAAAAATTAAGTCTAGGTCAGTCAAACCAGAGGCTGACTGTTTGAGGAAGAATTCACGCTGTTGGTGCTAGCAACTTACATTCATCCAAGTCACACAGATGAACTAGTGGATGACAAGCATTGGGTAGTGGATGACAAGCATGGTAGTATACAAGACGCATGTGGTGATGGGTCCTATTCTGCACGGAAATCCCTATGGAGACTATAAGGATAATCAAATCTATCATACATGTATTACAGAGTTAATAAGAGAAGATACCATACCCTCAGAATTCCAAGTCGTTGAAGTGTACTTTCCAGACAGTCACACCATGATATCATCATCTCCCTGCAAAAGAGATAGCAAATTGGCTTCCTTGTTTAGATCTGATGAGGATTACAAACATCCCCACAAATAGTCTTCTTGTTTAGATCTGATGTGGATTACAAACGTCCCCACAAATAGCCTGCTTGTTTATATCTGATGCAGATTACAAAAATCCCCACAAATAGTCTTCTTGTTTAGATCTGATGTGGATTACAAACATCCCCACTAATAGCCTTCTTGTTTAGATCTGATGCAGATTACAAACATCCCCACAAATAGTCTTCTTGTTTAGATCTGATGTGGATTACAAACATCCCCACTAATAGCCTTCTTGTTTAGATCTGATGTGGATTACAAACATCCCCACTAATAGCCTTCTTGTTTAGATCTGATGCAGATTACAAACATCCCCACAAATAGCCTTCTTGTTTAGATCTGATGTGGATTACAAACATCCACACAAATAGCCTTCTTGTTTAGATCTGATGCAGATTACAAACATCCCCACAAATAGCCTTCTTGTTTAGATCTGATGCAGATTACAAACACCCCCACAAATAGCCTTCTTGTTTAGATCTGATGCAGATTACAAACATCCCCACAAATAGCCTTCTTGTTTAGATCTGATGCAGATTACAAACATCCCCACAAATAGCCTTCTTGTTTAGATCTTATGTGGATTACAAACATCCCCACTAATAGCCTTCTTGTTTAGATCTGATGCAGATTACATACATCCCCACAAATAGTCTTCTTGTTTAGATCTGATGCAGATTACAAACATCCCCACAAATAGCCTTCTTCTTTAGATCTGATGTGGATTACAAACATCCCCACAAATAGTCTTCTTGTTTAGATCTGATGTGGATTACAAACATCCCCACAAATAGCCTTCTTCTTTAGATCTGATGTGGATTACAAACATCCCCACAAATAGCCTTCTTCTTTAGATCTGATGCAGATTACAAACATCCCCACAAATAGCCTTCTTGTTTAGATCTGATGTGGATTACAAACATCCCCACAAATAGCCTTCTTGTTTAGATCTGATGCAGATTACAAACATCCCCACAAATAGCCTTCTTGTTTAGATCTGATGTGGATTACAAACATCCCCACAAATAGCCTTCTTGTTTAGATCTGATGTAGATTACAAACATCCCCACATCAATGGATAGAAAATAGAATATGTTTCCATGGACACCATGAATACTGAAAAAAAATGTCTGAACAGCAAATGTTATAGGATGCAACATTCAGGTTTTCTGTAGTTCAGGAGAAAGCTTAAGAAGAACTTGAATGATCATTGATGGATGGGTGAATGGATGATGCACTACCACTAGACTACAGAGGCGGTCATAGATGGAAGGAAGGAGGGTTGGATAAATGGATGGACGGATGGATGCATACACAAATTACCCATGACCCTGACGGTGATGTCAATATCAGCCGAAAACAAGGAAATATAATGTTTCGTTATAAATGTTAAGGATGTGATATGATAAAAGAGTCTTATTCAAAGGCAAACAATATTTTTTTTAAAACACATCATAATATCATAGGGACATTATTTCTACGACAGGAAGTAAGGAAAATACTGACAATCTCGACCATGATCATGTGACCTGAGAACACTAATCAGGATGAGATAATCAAAATCATGATAACGTGTAACAATTAAACTCTACCATGATGTGACCTGGGAAGATCACTACATGTTCCAGACTGCAGCTACACTATTGTTCAAAACAAATGTCCTGACAATCATAACCAGGGCACATATTTCATCACAACAAAACATACCTAAACAATTTTGACATACCGTATTCGACATAATAAGTGCCCAGGGCGCTCTCAAAACTAGAAATAGGGTGCTCTTATTAGAATAATATTTTGGTGAAAAACAACAGAGTTGAAAGATCGTAAATTTCATGGTTCATGGACAGCCTGAATTGTTTACATACGACAGATATATTTTTCCAGAATTTAATTTCCCATAATTAAAGATGCATACAACACACATATTATACACAAATAAATAAGTCTTGTGTACACTGATCAATCGAAATTGTTCACTTGCCAATATATTAGCAAATACCGCTGTGGCACTTATTAGAGTGGAGCTCTTATTACGTTGAATATGGTATGTTATTATGAGAAGTGGAAGAAACCTTCACTGACAACCACTGTTTGTTTGTTTGTTTAACGCCGCACTCTGCAACATTCAAGCAATGTGACAGCCGCCTGTTAATAATCAAGTTTGGACAATTCACTGATTGATATCATCAGTCCCTTAACGATAAATGCTGTGGCAGTACAGTGACACACAGTTTGTTTTTTTAACAGAAGTCATTGCATCTGACCCCCTGATTCCATTGTCGCCTCTAGTCATGGATTTTCAGAGGTCAGTTTGTTCATCTTTGTTTGTTTGTTTGTTTGCTGTTTAATGCCACACTCAGAGAAATATTCCAGCTATATGATAGCGGCCTGTAATTTATCAGACAATCCAGTTATTGACATCATGAGCATCGATCTACACAATGTGGATACGATGACATGCATCACCCAAGTCAGTGAGCCTGACCACCCGATCCCGTAAGTCGCTTTGTACATGATACTTGTCTTGTGTGTTATTGAATTGTTTCTGTATAATTACCTGGAGGTTGTAGCTATAATTACCATGAGGTTGTAGCTATAATTACCTGGAAGTTGTAGCTATAATTACCTGGAGGTTGTAGTTATAATTACCTGGAGGTTGTAGTTATAATTACCTGGAGGTTGTAGCTATAATTACCTGGAGGTTGTAGCTATAATTACCTGGAGGTTGTAGCAAGTTCAATGACCCTGTCACCAAGTATGATGTTGAAAGTGTGAATCCTAGCATTCCGCAGAAAGGTGAAGGTCACTTGCTTACAGGTTGAGAGGTCAAATGTGTTGATTGGTTCCGCAGAGAAAACATCAGTCTCCTTATCGTAATATTCCAAGTACGGCTTTCCTTGCCGCACAAGAAAAACAAACCACTTGTTGGGGTCAATTTTCTGTGAATAGAAAAATGTAAAACATACAAGCACACAACATATGTAATCCCCTAAATGTTCATGTAGTTAAGTTTTTGTACAATAATACATGTTATGAGTCATAAACATGATAAATTCCTGGGCTTGTCAAAGACATGACACAAGCAGTACCACAAGCTGCCCCAGGTCATTGTAAAATGAATGAAAAAGGAAATGGAAACGGATTGAAAAATGTTGTCAGATGGGACTGGATTCCAGAAACATTTTAGACTTTTTGCTGCTGATGAGCAAGTCTTCAGGATTACTTTTCACGAATTATCTTTGTTCCTCATGAAATTACAATTTTGATGTCAATCCCAAATTTGAAATAAGTCAAACGGACATCCCCTGAGTTATATATTACCATAAGTGTGGTCACTATTTCAGAACCGTGAAGATCCGGGGTAGAATAGGTCTTCAGCAACCCATGCTTGACGTAAAAGGTGACAATGCTTGTCGTAAAAGGCGACTAACGGGATCGGGTGGTCAGGCTCGCTGACTCGGTTGATGCACGTCATCGATCCCAACTGCGTGGATCGATGTTCTTGATATTAACCACTGGATTGTCTGGTCCAGACTCAATTATTTACAGACCGCCGTCATATAGCTGGAATATTGCTGAGTGCGGCGTTAAACAACAAACCAACCAACCAACCACTATTTATCAGAACAATCTCAGTAAAACCAGATCTTATAAGTGCTCGCTTCTGCTACACAAAGATCTTCAATTATAGACTGGGACCTGTTTTCCGAAAAGGTTTTAGCACTACAACTATCGAAAGTATGGGAGTTATGATCATCTTAGCGCTAAGATCGCTTTGTGGAACAAGGCTCAGGGCCCTGATCATAACAACTGAACATGTTCTTAGGGAGACTTACATCAAGCAGGTTGGAGAGTCCCCTCTCTGAAGAGAATGCCTTCCGTAGATATCCCTGTTTGATCACGTTATCCATCTTGTCATACACCTGAAATTGACCAAAATTGGGTAAGTGAAGATATTACGCATTAAATAATATAAGAAGGTTAAACCTTTCAGCGAAATACTTTATGATGATTGCACATTGTACATTTTAGCAGATCCTAAAGCTGTTGGGTCAGTTGAACGGTAGTGATTTTATGCCTCTTTTAGCAATACTCCAGCAATATCACCAAGGGATACCAGAAAATAGGCTTCACTCATTGTACCCATCGTCGTGACAGGGCGGTTGGGTAGCTTAGTGGTTAAAGTGTTCGCTCCTCATGTCGAAGACCAGGGTTCGATTCCCCACATGGGTACAATGTGTGAAGCCCATTTTCTGGAATCACCCCACTGTGATATTGCTGGAATATTGCTAAAAGTGGCATAAAACTGAACTCACTCACTCACTCACCCCTCGGCATGACAAGCGAACGTGTTGACAACGAGGCAGTGGGCTTATGACTCCAGCTGATTGGTCAGCTGAAGCAATACGAAACAATATGAAATCATACTGATGTACTGTACATCAGACCCGTGAAGATTCCGGGGTAGAATAGGTCTTCAGCAACCTAGCCTTGCCGTAAAAGGTGACTATGCTTGTCGTAAGAGGCGACTAACGGGATCGGGTGGTCAGGCTTGCTGACTTGGTTGATGCATGTCATCGATCCCAAATGCGTGGATTGATGCTCATGAAATCAATCACTGGATTGTCTGGTCCAGCCTCAATTATTTACAGACCACCGTCATATAGCTGGAATATTGCTGAGTGTAGCGTTAAACAACAAACCAACCAACCAACAATCAACTGTACACCACTCCTCACCTATGAAGTACATCAGAACAGCTCTTGAATGTGATAGTTTTCTAAGTGATAATCTCAGTGGGTTATTCTTTCTTTATCGACACAATGACACAATGACACAATGACTAAACTGAGTCCATGTACACGTATGAATGGCGAATGTAACTACCTGAGTGAAACAGGAAAAAGACACTGATTTGATAGCTGACTCACATATCGTGATAAGTTTAATCGTGATAACACAGCATGTTCAGTCCTTCATTCATTTATTGATACACATAATTTTTCATAATTATCATAAATTACCTGAGCAAATCAAGACATGGTATCAACAGGTATAATATATACATGGAAAGTGAAACTGTTATTGACATTCCGTGAACCTGGTGAATGGCCACACCTACATGGTATGTCGCCTATAACAAGTGAAATGTACATAAAACTTAAAATCTTAGCACAACCCTGAAAACCACAACAACCTTAATACCCTACAACACTAATACCTAGGGATGTCATGATTCAACCATCTCCCGATACGATACGACCATCTCCCGATAAGAAAAATATCATGATACCATGTCCACGGCACAATACGTATCATGTTATTTCAATTGAGGCAGTTTTGTGACATTAGTTACATTTCATAGGGCATAATCATGTTAAAAATGCTTCAATAGACTTGCCCAAATAAAGTAGTCAGAAAGGCAATTCAAATGCACGTTAGTCACTGTATTTCAGTGAATGTCATGCTGTTCTAAATGTGTGAAACCATACAAGATTAAAATATGAATCAATACAGATGAGGGTGTATCCCCTATAGTAAAGACTAACAATATTTACAATGCACCGATGTTCTGGTGAAGCGTGACATTCTTCCGATACTCTGTTCTACAACACTGAATAACCCAATGTGAAAGTAAATGTGTTTCTTTAAACACATCACTTTACATTTTGAATTATTGCATTAAGAAGAGTCATGTATTATTACTTCAGAACTTCATCTTGAACTTAGTTTATGTAGAGACAATTTGGCTGCAGAGTGTATTGCCATTTCAGGGTATAATTACACCACAACGGAAAACGTATCGTGTACTGCAGTAAACTATGATTAATCTGTGGTTATGCCCAGGAGCTGTTGCAAATAATCCATGAATAAACTGTGAATAATTCAGATTTCTGCAAAAACTAATTTATTAATTTATGGTGAGGTGAGGTGAAATGGGGTTTAACGTCACGTCAAAGATTATTGCACTTATATAGCAACGTGCATGCACGTGTGTGTGTTTGTGTGGCTGCTTGTACTAGTCCGAACTGATGCCGATTTATAGTGCTTAGTAAGCTCACTGAGATACCATGCCGCAGTTTAACATGAATACCCCACTCAGACACGGTATACTGACTCAGAGCCGACCAGTCCTTGTTTTAGCCCTTTAGTGCCAAGGCCAGACAGGGTAACAACAAGTACCATCTTTTAACGTCTTTTGGTATGACGTGGCCGGGGATCAAACCCCAGACCTTCCGCTCTCCAGCCTGACACTCTACCAGTAGACCACGGAGGCGGTCTATTAATTTATTACCCTAATTAGGAATTTTACGGGACGATCATTCCGTTATATCATGGCAGGCCATGGCAATACTCTCTAATCAAATCTGGCTAAATCAGGCTAAAATCTAATTAAAGGACAGGTAGCGTTCGATAAATGAATAGATTTTTAAAATATTTCTACCGTATGTTGCCTTTAGATACTCTTTTCGACATGAATATCTGATTCATGATCACCTTGCATTGTGTCTCTTGACTTGCACAAATCTACATTTATATGTACTTGCATGTAGTATTTTGATAAATACCACTGTGACAAGTGTTATTATCAGTTGATATATGCACTTGGGTAAACTGCACATATGAGCATCTTCCCGACGCAAGGGAGTTAACTGATTGTAAAAGTCCAGTTACCACCCTTGCCGAACTAGGCTGGAATAATGTAGTTATTAAAGGCCTAAGTCTAACAAGTCTATGCAAAGTCCAATCAAAATTGCATAATGAAATCAACATCCGGTTCGTAAACAACATGGATTTCAACATTTTACAAAGGACGTCGACAGGGGTATCGACAGATATTGTTCAAATATTTTCATGTTTTTATTCAAGATGCTCACGTGATTTGATGCACTTCACGAGGTAAGACACATTTTGTCACAATATATATCTTGATCATCGATCAGATTGTCTTGACTGGGCGTCGCCATTTTGTTTGAACCAAATGCAAGTGACCCATTGGTCAATAGGAGCGGCACAGAAAGGACATAACTCGTAATATCCACCGGTGGAGATACGATCAAGCTCTGAAATTCCAGTCTGGTTCGGCAACAGTGGAAACTGGATTTTTAGTCAGTAAACTTCCTTGACTCAGGAAGATGACAACTGAGAGACTTCCTAATCACTGACCACACAGCTGATAAAAACATGGAAGTTCATTACTCCCACACACTTGTATTAGATACAAATACTTCAATTTCCTTGTTATTTAAATATAAAACCAAACATGAGCTATACATTCTTCCGTGTGTGTATCATTTGCTGAGTGACATTATGATATATCAATAGAACTTGTACAATCAAACATGCTTTACACATACAGTATAGGGTATTTAAATCAGACAAATGGCCAATAAAACAGATTAGGCCAGACATTTATTTTATTTTTCATTTCACAGGCCCACCACCCCTACTGAAGAGTAGCCGGGTCAAGAAATAGATTCAACAAATAAAATAAAATAATAATTCACTGGGCTGTCTGGTCCAGACTCAATCATTTACAGACAGCCATCATATAGCTGGAATGTTACATATCACTGACATTTCTATTCTGATAAGGGAACACGGATGGCCCAGTTGTCTAAGGCGCCGCGATTCGCTGTGCAGAGTTGTGTCCATTGGGCACGCCAGAAACTTATGTTTGTTGGAATACCAGTTCGCCCCAATTATGTTTCTAGGTTTGTCAGCACCATACCTGTGCTCGTGGGTTTCACCAAAGTGGTAAACGTCTAGGACCTGCATGACCTCAGGCTTTCCTCCCACATTAAGCTGACAGGCCGCGATAAAACTGGAATACTGTTAAAAGTGGCGTTAAACCCAACTCACTTACTCACTCTATTCTGATAAGAAAGATACTCAAAGGTCTGAGTGTCAATGGTTGGTTTTCTTTAATCTAACACTTAAAAAGTGCAATGATACAGTTATGAACTACGGTTATTAAGAACGAATATTAGTGGTGGCTTTGAGTTCCTTATAACCATAGTTTACTGTACAGTTTTTTTTAAATGTGCCACAAATCACCAGCCTTGGCCCCTAATGCCTTGCATCTTACATTACTGAGGTGAGGTGAAACATCCTGTTCAAGCTTACTGCATCCCCTTAACACTAAGCAAAGACCATCTTTTACATCTTTTGGTATGATGGAGCAGGGGGTTGAAGCACCGACCTTCTGCTCCCTGGGCAGACTCTCTAACGGCTAGAAAACAGATAGAAAGATTGTGTGGTGTTTCTAGCCAACTTTAAGTACCGGTATCTATTACCTGGATATTGAAATCAAAATCACCTCTTAATAAAGTTTACTGTCTGCATGGACTGAACCCTCCCAAATCATGAGATAGATAGATAGAAAATTATTTCTATTTCAACCGACCTTGTGTGGTAAAGCAGGAATAAATCCGTGAAACATTAAATTACAGAAGCGAGGCCTAAATGTCTTGTACTAGTTTGTGATCATTGTACATGCATTGTCCTCAGTGCATCCACGTTTCCCACACCTTGACTTACCCTCTTCACACATTTAGTCACTGTAAATAACCACATAGAATTGTAATTCGAGACTGGGTTAAGAACTTGGAACCAGGGTCAAACAGGAAAAAGTACACTGTGTGTGTGTCACCATGATCTGTCAGTGTCATGTGGGGGAACATGGACAAGTCATTAGATGTGAAGCCCTGCCTTGTACATTGTATACTGCTATGGAAGTTGGTAGGTCAAGTTGTACGTTGTACTGCAGGGTGCGATTTCCCAATGACACAGGTCACTGGTGCTGGTTAAAAGAATGCACTGATTGCACTCGGTTAAATATTTTACCAACAGGCAAATATATTGCACTTGTACACAAGATTCATGTTTAGTAAACAAGGGCTGCAATGAATACACTATTAGGCGAATACAATTCGTATCATGATTATAGGGTAACGAATACGAACATAATGTAATGAATACCAATATTTATTCACGAATACAATAACAAGTCAGCAGTTGATGTATTACTTATGATATTCAGTGAAACAATAAAAAAATAAATTATTTGACATGGTTTGTAAATTATTAATACATTATACATTTATATACTGCACTTATCCAGGTACTAGTATCTGCTCAAATGCGACAATGACCATGAAGTGACTAAAATATTGTCAAATTAAATATGAACGAGTGTTGTCTTTGAAGAAATCTCTGATATAATATGATCTTATGGATATTTTAAGGGTCAGTGTATGTAAATGCACATGAACATGACTGCATGTTCATAAACATTCAAGTCTAGAGACCACGAGTAACGTATTCAATTCATGAATGGATACAGTTCGATACACTGAATATGCGAGTGAATCGTAACAGCCCTAATGTTTACATCTTGTTTACTACAGATCGGTAATCCTGGCTCTCAGTACAACACGTCAGCCAATCAAATCCCTCTTTGTCATTAATTTACATACATTTTAATTCTTGTAAGAAAAATGGAATATAACGACCAATCAAATCAAATATAAGGAAAAATAGTCAGGTTTCAAAGGGTACAGAACAAAATTGTAGTCTGCATGTCATGACAGTTAACGTCCTCGTGGCGATTTCTTGATAGTTTTGACCATAAATACAGACATTAGACAGGAAATTACACAGTTGTAGAGCTTTAGTGGGAAAGAAAACAGTCAAAACTGTCTTTCTTCTTCCATTGAAAAATAGTGAAATCAGACATTGAGAAATATCAACGAAAATATAGTCGCACTTATTACTCAATTCTTCTATAAGTATTGACTGTTATTATTGATTTATCTACAGAGATACACTATTGCCAATCATTTCATTCATACTGCAATCAACTGATTGCAAATGGAAGACGTTAATCAATGACATCACAAATATCTGGTACAGATTATAGTAGCCTAATGGGTCCATAGGTTTGTTTGTTTGTTTTGTAGTTTAACACAGCTCCCAGCAAAATTTCAGCTTTATGACGGCGGTCTGTAAGTAATCAAGTCTGGACAAGACAATCCAGTGATCGACATCATGAGCATCGATCCACACAATTGGGATACGGTGACATGCATCAACCAAGTCAGCGAGCCTGACCACCCTATCCTGTTAGTCGCCTCTTACGACAAGCATAGTCGCTTTTTATGGCAAGCATGGGTTTCTGAAGGCCTATTCTACCCCGGAATCTTCACGGGTCGGTGTCCATATGAACCTGTATCCATAATACCAGATATATGTACATTGTAGCTATTCATTCACTCGGGGCGGTCGGGTAGAATAGTGGTTAAAACGTTCACTCATCACGCCGAAGACCCGGGTTTAATTCCCAACATGGGTACAATGTGTGAAGCCCATTTCTGGTGTCTCCTGACGTGATATTGCTGGAATATTGCTAAAAGCGGCGTAAAACCATACTCACTTCCTCACTATTCATTCACTAACCTCTGAAAACAGAACTGATAATAACCAGGCATTATAATAGACAGAATTGTCACATGACATTTCCTGTACATATTCCTGCTTGAACAAAGAACCTATGCTACAATCGGTGCAAATGTTTGCAATAATCTCGTCTCAACTGGCAGGAAACATGGCTTAACATCACATCTCCAATCAATCATAATATGTAACTAAATAAATAAAAAAAACGTAAATGGACTTATATACCTTCACTTCTTTCTTTGTGTTGGGGCAGTCGGGTAGCCTTGTGGTTAAAGTGTTTGCTCGTCATGCTGAAGACCCGGGTTCGATTCCTGACATGGGTACAATGTGTGAAGCCCATTTCTGGTTTCCCCCGCCATGATATTGCTAAAAGTGGCGTAAAACCATACCCACTCACTCACGCTTTCTTTGTTAATACTGGACCATTTCATTCCTCTCATGTCTATTGTTCATTATTGGAATGTGGTTTCGGGTGACACTATCGAAGGTCGTGTATTTATGACTATAAGTTAATTACCTATCTACTCACACAACTCTTATCTGTATTAAATATTTAATATTTACTATAATACAGTCCATTCATTATAATCAACATAAATGTCATTCCTAATTTGGACGAGCACACAGTGATAGTGGTATTCCGTGTAAGTTTAAATCTGCAAGATGGCCAACAAAATCATTTTTTGGACAATACAAACAGTGGCTGAAAATACTGACAGTCATTTGTCAATGTATAATCTATTTGTAATTCAATATTCGTTTACCCATAAAGATCTGGGTTAGAATATAATAAGCTTGCTGTAAAAGGCGACTATGTTTGTCGTAAGAGGCGCCTAATGGGATCGGGTGGTCAGGCTCGCTGACTTGGTTGACGAATATTACATATCACTGACATTTCTATTCCAGTAAGAAAGATACTAAAAGTCGGTTTTCTTCAATTTAACATTAAAAACATGCAATGATACATCTGTAATGTTTGGGAAATCACATGAAATGTGCCACTCATCCCAAGCCTCAGCACCTCATGCCTTGACACTTAAACATGTATTACTGAGGTGAATTTTAACGTCTTGTTCCCCTTAATGCCAAGCACTAGGCAGGGTAACAACAAGTACCATCTGTTAATGTCTTTTGGTATGACAGAGCAGGGGCTTGAAGCACCGAGCTTCTGCTCTCTGGGCAGACGCTCTACCGGCTAGAAAACAGAACGACTTTGTGGTGTTTCTATCCATCTCTAACTATCTATTAACTGAACAATGCAATCAAAATCCACCTCTTATTAAAGTTTATTGTCTGCATGGACTGAGTACATTCCCAAATCATGAGTCAAGGATGCAATCTTTAACCCTGCGATTGATAAATCTGGCTTACTTTCCACATCAAGCTTGACCTGTTTTCAACTACTTGATAAAAATTCCATCTATATATCTATACACATTATTATCCAAAACCAATACATTGCCAGGGCAACTACAGGTCATGTGACCTTTGATATCAATTGTTTAGGTTGAAAGCGCTAACATTCGCAATTTCTGGTGAAGATATCCTCCGTAGACCAATACATACTGTCACACTCATGTGACCTTTGACCCACACCATAATGACTGATTCTACTTGAGATGTATATTTAACCTGTCCAGAGCGATGTAAAGAGTTCTTATTAATTCTTTGACTATTTGTCTTTTAAATCACAGGCTATGTTTGTTTGTTTGTTGTTTAACACCACACTCAGCAACATTCAAGCAGCAGTCTGTAAAAATTCCAGCTGTATGACGGCGGTCTGTAAATAATCAAGTCTGGACCAGACAATCTTGTGATTGACATCATGACCATCCACGCAACTGGGATACAATGACATGCATCAACAAAGTCAGCGAGCCTGACCGGCCGATCCTGTTAAACGCCTTTGACAACAAGCATGGTCACCTTTTACAGCAAGCATGGGTCGCTGAAGTCCAAATCTAATCTGGATCTCACAGATGTGTTGAATCGTGACAAGGATATGTAAAAGTTGCTATCAGAGATGAAACATAAGTATGACTCCTATCACTCATTCATCTAATACATGCCAATGCAGCAGGACACGGAGTGTTCCCACAGATGACATAAATCTTATAAATCTTAGTGACGTCATCCTTTTATTCTAAAGGTTGCTGGGGACACGGGTGGCCCAGTCGTCTAAGGCGCCGTGATTCGCAGTGCAGAGTTGCGTCCCTTGGGCACGCCAGAAACCTATGATTGTGGGTTCGAATCCCGGTTCGCCCCGATTATGTTTCTAGGTTTGTCAGGACCATACCCCTGCTCGTGGGTTTCACCAAAGTGGTAAACGTCTGAGACCTGCATCACTTCGGGCCTTCCTCACACATTAAGCTGACACTTAGTGATATAACATGAATTCTGTTAAAAGCGGCGTTAAACCCAACTCACTCACTCACTCACTCACTCTAAAGGCTGTTAGAACCCATGCCCAGACTGGTCATCAGCATAGATATATAAACATCATTTTAATATGCATCTCATGTTGATTTTTGACTGGGTAAATCAAACCTCGGTAACCCCACATATCATGTTTAGTATTGTAACCCACTCTTTTCCCACTGAGCTTACGTGGCAGGTGTTCAATCTAACATGCCACTGACTTCAGTTTTCTGCATGCTGCACATGGTCTTTCTTTCATCCGTTATCATCGAAGTCATTTTAGTGAGTGAGTGAGTATAGTTTTACGCCGCTTTTAGCAATATTCCAGCAATATCATGGCAAGGGGACACCAGAAATAGGCTTCACACATTGTACCCATGTCGGGAATCGAACCCAGGTCTTCGGCGTGACAAGCAAATGCTTTAACCACTAGGCCACCCGACCGCTCCTAAGTTACTTCAAACACTCCTCCCTAGATTTGATTGAAAATGTAAATATGTGAGCATTCAAGAGAATGTCAAGATTAGTATTATCACTATCCGCCTACCTCATCCATTGATACACACTGCGATACCTTAGGCTGTTTTTGCATAGACAAGATCTTACTTCATACACAAATTCAACATTAAAATAATAATAATGGTGTATGTAAAAATTTGCTTTATATATATTACATTTTCATTATTTTATCAATGACTTAACTTCTATTCAAACCTTTTTATGATCTAGGCACATGTTATATCAGTTATGTCGACATTCAATTGGAGGGGGCCTAAAGGAAAAAGATAGATGACCAGGAAGCGTAATTCTGTCTCAAATAAATATGAAACAGAGACAGTCTCGTGAAAGCTGAGTGTATATTATCAGAACCCACTCAGTGAAAGGATCATATTCCAGGCACTAACTCAACCTTCTCTGTCAGACCGGACCTCCTCCAAGGAAAACATTTTTAGGCAACAATAAATTAGTTATTAGATTTTTAACTCAAACTCAAAGAATGCGAAGCAAGAGGCACTTTATTCTTTCATACACACCTCTCAAAGAAGTTAAAGAACAATGATTTTTGAATTTGTATACTTCAGGGCTGGTTATTTAGGTACTGCAAGAGACATCCTTCCAATTGTGGGTGTTATTTAACTTGTGGCTGAAAATACTGACAGTCATTTGTCAATGCATAATCTATTTGTAATTCATGATTTGTTTACCCGTAAAGATCTGGTTAATAATAGAATAAGCTTGCTGTAAAAGGTGCCTATGCTTGTCGTAAGAGGCGACTTATGGGATCGGGTGGTCAGGCTCGCTGACTTGGTTGACAAATATTACATATCACTGACATTTCTATTCCGGGAAGAAAGATACTAAAAGTCCTCAATGGTCAGTTTTCTTCAATTTAACATTAAAAACATGCAATGATACATCTGTAATTTAAAGAGGCTCTTTATTTTTTCATACACACCTCTCAAAGAAGTTAAAGAGCACTGATTTTTGAATTGGCTATACTGTCAGGGCTCGTTACTCTGGTATTGCAAGACACAGCCTTCAAAATGTGGGTGTTCCTTAACTTGTTTAAGTAGCTGCACGTTCTGCTCCAAATTCCATTTAGCATGGTTAAATCTACAGGTAACCTAGCTTTACATTGAAAACACAGTATGTTTATTTCCTAATCTGTTGTGTGCTTTTTCTGGACATTTCGCTTATTTTGTATCCATAATTGTTTACGCAACATTTCTTTGGTTGGCCTTATGGTACTCTATCCCTAGAGGAAATGTCATTTTGGTCATCAGTGGGATCCCAGTTACACACAACACAATTATATATGAAACAAATTGTTTGTTTGTTTGTTTGTTGTTTAACGCCGCACTCAGCAATATTCCAGATATATGATGACGGTTGGTAAATAATGGAGTCTGGACCAGACAATCCAGTGATTGACATCATGAGCATCGATCCAGACAATTGGGATACAATGACATGCATCAACAAAGTCGGCGAGCCTGACCACCCGATCCTGTTAGTCGCCTCTTACGACATGCAAAGTCGCCTTTGCCTGGTTGAAACAAATTAACTTTCATACACTTAATAAATAAAGATTTTTTTTTTTTTCTATCCTTCAGTTTTGTTCATTTCCAATATTTAAAGTAATCAAACATATACAATGGCTAAATCTGTTGATATTTTTCAGCATATTTATCATATACATACTTCAGAATTAACACTGCCCAACAAGAAGAAATGGATGATTACCATATTGACACTATGATGATATGGATGAGAAAATCTGAGCTAACTACAGTGGCAAATTTGAGTACGTGGACACTTAGATAGATGTTTAGATGAATATATTGCGAGTTACATGCCCTTTGAATAACTTCCAAGCTCCCAATGGAACGCACTTAGACAGAGTGAGATATCGGTGGGACTCGGGAAGGGATAAAAGGCTGAGTTTTTGCTGTGCAGTGAAATATAAATTACATTTTGAGTCATGTAATGTATTCTTACTACAGAGTGAGATATCGGTGGGACTCAGGAAGGGATAAAGGCTGGGTTTTTGCTGTGCAGTGAAATATAAATTACATTTTGAGTCATGTAATGTATCCTTGTTACTTCTTACTTTCCTTACCTACCTGTTCATGAAACCCGTTCAAGTCTCACCTGTTTAAGTCTTACTCGATGATGGAACACCTGGTCTTGGTTCACGAACCACCTATTCATGTCTCATCTGTTCATGTGTCACCTGTTCATCTGTTCATGTCTCATCTGTTCATGTGTCACCTGTTCATGTCTCATCTGTTCATGAGTCACCTGTTCATGTCTCATCTGTTCATGTGTCACCTGTTCATGTCTCATCTGTTCATGTGCCACCTGTTCACCTGTTCATGTCTCATCTGTTCATGTGTCACCTGTTCATCTGTTCATGTCTCATCTGTTCATGTGCCACCTGTTCACCTGTTCATGTCTCATCTGTTCATGTGTCACCTGTTCATCTGTTCATGTCTCATCTGTTCATGTGTCACCTGTTCATGTCTCATCTGTTCATGTGTCACCTGTTCATCTGTTCATGTCTCATCTGTTCATGTGTCACCTGTTCATCTGTTCATGTCTCATCTGTTCATGTGTCACCTGTTCATCTGTTTACGTGTCACCTGTTCATCTGTTCATGTCTCATCTGTTCATGTGTCACCTGTTCACCTGTTCATGTCTCATCTGTTCAAATGTCACCTGTTCATCTGTTCATGTCTCATCTGTTCACGTGTCACCTGTTCACCTGTTCATGTCTCATCTGTTCATGTGTCACCTGTTCATCTGTTCATGTCTCATCTGTTCATGTGTCAACTGTTCACGAACCACCTGTTCATGACCCACCTGCTCATGTTTCACCTGTTTATGACTTACCTATTCACGTCTCATCTGTTCATATCTCACCTGTTTATCTATTCACATCTCACCTATTCAAATCTCACCTGATTGATGTCTCCTCTGTTCACCTGTTCACGTCTCACCTATTCATGTCTCATCTGTTCACCTGCTTATGTCTCACTTGTTCACAAGTTCAAGGCTTACCTATTCATGTCTAACCTATTCACATCTCACCTGTTCATGTCTCATCTGTTCACCTGTTCATGACTCACCTGTTCATGTCTCACCTGTTCATGTCTCACCAGTTCACAACTCACCTATTCACATCTCACCTGTTCATGTCTCATCTGTTTACCTGTTCATGTGTCCTCTGTTCACCTGTTTTTATGACTCACCTATTCATGTCTCATCTGTTCATGTCTCACCTGTTCATGTCTAATCTGTTCATGGCTCGCCTGTATAATGTTCGACTGAGTCACCACCTCACATCCTCGTAACACATGTGCCATTTCTGCCCTTGTCGGTAGTGATAGGCCCTTATCCATTAGATTATTTCGTCAGTTTCACCAAGCACTACAAATTTCACTCTTGTGAAATTCCCAAAACACAACATCTTGTTATCGTTTTCATGATAGAAAACAACAGCAACATTCTCAGGAAAGTAAAAAGATTAATCATCCATTGTCGATTTCATCTCTTCCACATGACATGTGTTGTACATTTCAGACAGCTGTTTCAAGAGGCCGTCACATCATATGTAAGACAAGGGCAGTCGAGGAGCACCAGATGGAACATAAACACACCACCCTTGACATTAAGTCCAATAACTATCCAATGAACAAGCGTCAATATCACTCAAATTGCGAGAACATATTTCAAACTCCTAACTTTCCCACAACGACATTTGCATTCCTGGTACGATGATGTGAATCCAAGCCATATGACTCAAGCATGCTAATTGAGAAAATTACCGAAAACTACCTTTGACGACAATTATCAAAACAAGCCTACACGTTAATAACATGATCACTATAATGATTCATACAGATCGTATGCATAAATTAGTATGAAGGTTCGCTGTGGCGAGTGTACGATGACACACTGTGAAGGGTACTGCTGTTCCGGATCAATCAGGACCTGGTCGGCCACAAGTTGTCATTATATCTTCATGAATGAAATAAGTGGACTGTGTCACGTATCCATGTGCGATGTTAATGGAGATAGGATTGACTTATGGTGAGAGTGTTTGTTTGTTTGTTTGTTTGTTTGTTTGTTGTTTAATGCCGCACTCAGCTATATTCAATCTATGTGACATCGGTTTGTAAATAACCGAGTCTGGACCAAAAAATCCAGTGATTGACATCTTGAGCATCGATCTACATAATTGGGATACGATGACATGCATCAACCAAGTTAGTTGCCTCTTTCGACAAGCATATTCGCCCCTTACCACAAGTAAGGGTTACGTAAAGTTAGACACAGGATGTGTCCCTAACATGATAAATCACCTGTTTAATCCTTTAATCTAGTTAATCCCACAATCAACGCCCTACTGTTGAATCCAGTAACAACCTGTGATATCTCAAATTGTAAAATGTTTTATTTTGATGATGTACGTTAGTTCTGAAAATAGTTTTGCTTTCATTTGAACACCTTTCATTTATCACATATACATGTGCGATGTTAATGAGGACAGGATTGACTTATGGTGGGAGTGTTTGTTTGTTTGTTTGTTGTATAACTCCGCACTTAGCAATATTCCAGCTATATGACGCCAAAGTAGACATAATTTGTGGATAACAACTTCTGTAATTACTGTAAAGCCGACGTTTCGGTATAGATCCTTTTACTGTTGCCAAGCAAGGCTTGCTTGGCAACGGTATAAGGATCTATACCAAAATGTCGCCTATACGGTAATTAAAGAAGTTATTATCCACAAACCATCCATCAACTTCTAAGTAATTCGTATCAAACAATTTGATTTATATGATGGTGGTCTGTAAATAATCGACATCATGAGCATCGATCTACATAATTGGGATATGATGGCATACATCAACCAAGTCAGCGAGCCTGACCACCCGATCCTGTTAGTCGCCTCTTATGACAAGCATAGTCGCCCCTTACAGCAAGTATGGGTTACGTAAAGTTACATACGTAAAGTTAGACACAGGATGTGTCCCCAACATGATAAATCTCTTGTTTAATCCTTTAATCTAGTTAATCCCACAATCAACGCCCAACTGTTGAAACCAGTAATAACCTGTAATATCTCAAATTGTAAAATGTTGAACTTTCCCTATGATAGTTGTGAAAATAGTTTAGCTTTTATTAAAACACCTGAAAACAATTAAATTTGTCAGCAGGAAATTGCTGACTTGTATGGCTCAATAACCTGATTACAGAATGTGCAGAAAGTAGAGAAACTTCAGTTTTCTTTCAAACTCTTATATTTTATCACCAACTGATATAATAGTGCATAACATTGACGTGTATTATGTGCACCCCAATTCTCTGGTTCAAGTTTTGAGGTTGAAAAGGGGGTGTTAAAACCATGCTCAATGACTTAAATCTGTTTTCAGAGATCAAGCGGAAGTGGACAAAACTACAACATTGATTAAACTATCTCGATAATAGTCACTTTGCAAATATATATCTCTTCCTCTCTGCTGTAAAGACTGTAATATATACAAGGAAATATGGACTGTCATGTTAATTTTCAGTCTTTGTAGGGACGTATTTAAAGATTACTTACAGATTGGTCCAGAAGGGTGTTTAAGACAGCCAATAAACAGTAAATAAGGAAGATTAGGAAACACAGCTAAACAATATCTCTCTCTCTCGACACCAGTCATGTCAAATGGACATAAACAATGAGTATATATCTGACAACAACAACAATCACGAGAAATAGCCATAAACAATGTCACAGTTTAAATCTGTCCACAACAATCACGATCTCCCACACATGAAATGACCCAGCTGACTTCGACATGTAGACTATATATAGATACAGTCCAGACCCGGTATATTGGACATGTGACTAAATTTCACCACATTTCACCGCTGCTGTGCACCAAGATGACCTGTAGCCACCAAGATGACCTGTAACCAGGACAAATGAGCAACTCAGTGGTGGGACCTTACCTTGGTGTGAGTTAGCTTGACAGTGGTGCTGGATGAGCCGACAAGCTGTCAATCAAGTTGTCCATAGCTGTCAGTCCCCTTGTTTCCCCTAGGTCATACTGGGGCTGAAACAGAAGCATGGTGTCAGTAGCACTGTTATTGTTAAGGTGTCAGTGATTGATGCTACTAATGTCCGGCCCCAAAAGTAGTTTTGTTTCCATGGTTACACATAAGGCCACATTTTTAAAATTTTGTTTCGCTGATTTATTCCAGCTTTTCCACACAAGGTTGGTGGAAATAAAACTAAAAATAAATAGCTACGTCAATTATTTATTAATTGACATGAAATTTATTCTGCTGTGGTGTTAAATCTGCAGGTGGCCTCTTGAATCACTGATAGTGATGTAGACATGGAATTTATACATGACACGTTTTATTGTATAAGAAAGTCTATATTACTAGTGGTAGACATAACAAAAATAGATATTTTATGTTTAATGTTTTTCTGGACTTTTCAGTAGGAGAGGTGGGCCCGTGATACAAATAATAAAACAAATGTGGCCTTGGGTCTCATGCAAAAACAATGCACTGATCCTCAATATCATTCCCACCACACACAATGTTAGGGCAATTCATTTTGTACAACTGGGATCTTAGGTTGGAGTGGTTGAAGAAAAAAATAATTAAATAAAACATATTTCAATAATTATTTGTGGCAAGAAACAAGATTTTTGTATATGCCTTAATCATAATAAAATAATAAATCCATTTATAAAGTGTCAAATTCCATACACGAAGTGGTTGCTCAAAGCACTACATGATGGAAAAGCTCAAAAATATAATTCCAAATACATACCAATTTTATACAGTTCTGTGATGTAATTTAGACTTCAAAGATTGTAGAAAATGTTAAAAAGGTGTGTAATGGATACCATGGATACAGGTCACTGTAAGTAGGAAGACAAAATAAATTTCTTTGTTTTAAAATGTATCTGTAACCCATGAACATCCGAGGAAACTATTTTCTCAACTATCATCAGGAAATTACAACAATTAACAATTTGAGATATCACAGGTTATTACTGGTTTCAACAGTTGGGATTAACTAGATAAAGGATTAAACAGGAGATTTATCATGTTGGGGACACATCCTGTGTCTAACTCTAGGTATGTAACTTTACGTAACCCATGCTTGCTGTAAGGGGGGAATATGCTTGTCATAAGCATGATGATGAGGCGACTAACGGGATCCGGTGGTCAGGCTCGCTGACTTGGTTGATGTATGTCATCTATCACAATTACGTAGATCGATGCTCATGATGTCGATTATTTACAGACCACCATCATATAAATCAAATTGTTTGATAGGAATTACATAGAAGTTGATGGATGGTTTGTGGATAATAACTTCTTTAATTACCGTATAGGCGACGTTTTGGTATAGATCCTTATACCGTTGATGTGCATGTCATCTATCCTAATTGCATGGATCGAAGCTCATGATATCAATCACTGCATTGTCTGGTCCAGACTCAATTATTTACAGACCGCCATCATATAGCTGGATTATTGCTGAGTGTGGCGTTAAACAACAAACAAACAAACAAACAAACAAACAAAAAATGGATCTGTTGACCTTCATCTGATTCTATTTCTAAGAGTGAGTGAGTGAGTTGGGGTTAACGCCGCTTTTAACAGTATTCCAGTTATATCACTGCATGTCAGCTTAATGTTGGAGGAAAGCCCCAAGTGATGCAGGTCTTAGACTTTTACCACTTCAGTGAAACCCACGAGCAGGGGTATGGTGCTGACAAACCTAGAAACATAATCGGGGCTATTTCTAAGAAATAAACTGAGGTAACTGCGAAGGAAGGTTTGGTTACCAGACCTAATGGTTGCAACTCGGAGAGACTTGAGGCAGTTGAGTGAGTGAAAAGAAATGTGTGAGACTGAGGATCACAGATCACAGATTCACACATTTTAACACCAGCACACAATGACATAATCCAAAGGAGACAGTTCAAAGTCTAACCACTTACCTTCTCAATATTCCAATCATTTACCATAACCATGGCAACCAATAATTCTTGCATCAAGAAGTAAAAGGTTCCCTTCAGTTTGGTTCTCAGACATGTAAAACATTGAGGTACGGAGGCTAGAGAGCCAGTGTGCAGGAGACTGATGGACAGAGGGGCTGTTACATTATCTACATCCATGCACTCCGTAACAGCAGGGGAACATATAAGATTGCAGAGATGGAGAAACCATTCCGAGAAGGAGATATTTTAAGAAAGTATTTGGGTAGAAATGTACCAGACGTGATAGAGATTGACGATGGTGTAATGGTAGTTAGGTATCTAATGTTGAACACCTTAAGCTATTCCGCGTCAGTGAACTCAAGCTTTAGAAGCAATAGGCTGGTGTCTGCATCAGTGATGTTTATCCTAGAGTGATGGTTTGTCAAGATACTACTGATGTCTTTGATCTATCACCAATACAAATAACATCATAACAACAATACTCATGGTAATAATAATAATAATAATAATAATAATAATAATAATAACATTTCATGTTTACCGGTTACACTCTGTCAACATGACACCATAATGATATTCTTTTGATAAAAACCCTTTGAGTATGTCTGCTTAGCGAAGAGACATCGTGACCTAGTGACACACTTTGCAATGCATTGTAGAGTGCATGTCATTTCATTTTTTTATAGAAAAGCACAGGCATATATGCATAGAAAACAACACAAAAGGACAATTTTCAAAAGTCCTTCAACAAGTTCAAAATATTGACCTTCGTGTATTTTAAGAAGATCATATTTCGACACTCCATAGAGGGATTTACTTATGTCTATCTATCCATGAATCCAGGCGACTCAGTAATACATGTTCGGGGCCCATGGCCATGGGGGGTCCCAGTTTGATTAGGCCATGCATTTTTTATTTTTCGTTTCACAGGCCCGTCCCCAACTGAAAAGTAGCCAGGCCCAAAAATAAATTAAACATAAAACATATTTATTTTTATTATGTTTCCCGCTAGAAAAAAGGCCCTCATATATAATAAAAGATGTTGTATATAAATTCCATGTCTACATCAGCGTTATTCAAGAAGCTAGCTGCAGTTTTAACTTGACCGAAAGACAAACAAACAAACAAATACATTATTGACATAGCTTTTTATTTTTATTTTGACCGAACGTGTGTGGAAAAGCTGGAATAAATCCATGAAACAAAAAATTTAAAAAGTGTGGCCTTAGTTATGATTCAAACAGCCATACCTGTTTTGTTCATCAAAAAACACCAAATGCTTTTGTCCTTCACCATGAAGATATTTCACAATACAGACAGGGTTTTACCCGATGCAAAATATTACATCCTATAAGCGTACAAATTGAGAGTGGGTGCAAAAAATAAACATGTCACATGTATATAATATTAAACCAACATTCTATTCTGTAAGAACAACACGACGAAAAATTCAAAACGTAAATGGTTAGATTTTCTTCAACCAATGAAATGGAGCATGTGCGATAACATGACATCAGTACGTTAGGGCTGGGACGAGTCCAAATTTACTTCCCGGGTAATCGACACCCTATTACCCGGCCCTACCCGGATACTTGCTATAGGTCTTAAGAGTTGGGTACAAAATGTCGGAATGGTAATTGTTTTACCGCTGCCCTGGCAAAAACTATTTAGATACATATATAAAACAATCTGATCATGTATACTCTGCAGTTGGTAGACGCTTTATCCTTACTGGAACATATAAAAGTCAGAACGAATGCTTGCATAGTGAGTAAGAGAAATGTGAACATTTGCTATACTTGTAGTGTAATGTCATTAAATGAGTGTAATGAGTCCGGGTAGTCATGTGGGTACCCGGGTCCTACTCAGGACCCACCCGACCCGAGTACCCGGGTTACCCGTCCCAGCCCTACAAGGGGTGACAACAACTGACCCCCTGGCTATAAAATTGGGTCCCCCATTGTCCCCTGAGGTGGACTAGAAATAAGACAGACCCAGGTAAATCTGGTATACCTTTTGCATGGCGTCACATAACATGCCTACCTCTGCATGCTCTATCTACCAAATCTAAATCCTTATTGTGTGCTTTGAATATCATGGGTAGACTTAGCTCTGGTGTGAGGGAGACTGACTGGTAAGCTGAATGATGTCAGGTCACCACTTAGGTCCCCATCTGCTGAAGGCAACAACAAGGATGTGTTGAGATGTATCCTGTAGCCTTGTCAATTAAAGATGGTGGGCGTTTGTATCAAATAACCACCAACATCCTCAATCATCCAGGGTAACATATTATTATTATTATTATTATTATCATAAATATGCAGGACCCTATTCAACAAAGCAATCTAAGTGCTAAGACGATAGTATTGTGATTGAGTATGGTTTTATGCCGCTTTTAGCAATATTCCAGCAATATCATGGCAGGGGGACACCAGAAATAGGCTTCACACACTGTACCCATGTCGGGAATCGAACCCGGGTCTTCGGCGTGACGAGCGAACGCTTTAACCACTAGGCTACCCGACCACCCCCTAAGACGATAGTAACTCCCATATTTTAACATAAACTTACGACAAGCATGCTAAGATCGCTTTGTGGAATGAGCCGTGGCACCCATTCCACAAAGCGATCTTAGCGCTAAGATGATCATTAAACTCTACATAGGCTCACGATGGTCATAGCGCTAAGATTGCTTTGATCCATCAAAGCTTCATTTTGGAGTTATGCCGAGCACAGAATCTATAAGGAACCAAAAGAATTTTATCATTTGCACACTTTATTTGGTGAATTTGTGATGTATATACTACATGTACTAAGGCACAAAAAGAAACTGCACATATCATGGAATATGCACATTTCTTTTGGTGCATTTAGTGATATAGACAAAGCACACAAAAAGAAACTGCACATATATGATCGAATATGCATCATTCACATGACCTTTAGTTGCCTTTAGTGTACAACCAATCAATATGATCCTTACGAACAAGAGTTCAGCACAGACAAGCAAAAGACTGTTACACAGAGAAATTTCAGCCGGAAAAGATATTTTCCTGCGTATCAAGATGCGGAGACAGAAGTCCATATGTTATCAGGCATTCCCAGTTGTATTTGAGACATTCACAAGCAACTCAAGTGCTTGTTACATCACTGACTGTTTGACCAGCGGATACTTCCAACATTGTTTCATTCAAACATGACTCAAATTGAAGCTATGGTTGCAAATCTGGGCTGGATGAATATCATAAAATGTGTGTGTGTGTTGTGTGTGTGTCTGTCTGTCTGTGTGTGAATCTGGACTTATGCCAGTTTGAGGGAATATCATCCTAAAATGTGTGCACGTTGTGTGTGTGTGTGTGTGTGTGTGTGTGTGTGTGTGAGAGTCTCTGTCTGTCTGTCTGTCTGTCTGGACTTATGCCAGTTTGACAGAGTATCATCATAAAATGTGTGCATGTTGTGTGTGTGTGTCTCTGTCTGTCTGTCTGTCTGTACTTATGCCAGTTTGACAGTCCTAGCCCACTGAGATAACATGCCACAGTTTATACCATGGATGTCTTCTGTCTTCTGCTTGACCGTCGACGTGAAACCTATGCACGCCGCTAACTTAGACACAGCATTCTGAGCCCAAGCCAACCAGAGCTTGTTTAAGCCCCTTAAAGCCGAAAACCACGCAAGATAACAACAAGTACCATCTATTGACATATAGTGGTATGACACAGACAGGGTTTGAACCACTGATCTCCCTCACTCAGTTGTATCATGGCCATGTGCTGCAGGTCTCAGATGTTTACTACATTGTGAACTCCACAAGCATGTGTATGGTGCTCACAAACCCAGAAACATGACTGCCACGAACCAGGATCTGAACCCACAACCATAGGTTTCTGGCGTGCCCAGGAGATGCAACTATGCACAGGAAATAGCGGTGCCTTAGATGACTGGGCCACCTGCGCTCCTTCATAACCCAAATGGATGAGCATTGATTTTACTATTACTACCGTATGTTATTATGTAGGGTTATTTTCTGTATCGATACAAGACGATACACTAAAAAAAAAATTACATACTACTCGAAAAATGACACCCAGCATTTTTGTCAGTCAAATTTCACTAAATGAAATTAGGGTTTCAAGTTCACTACTAAAAATAGCTGCTATGAAAATATGTCAACCATGTCAACACCTAGCTTTACCTTTTGAAACTGCACGGATCGACACTGTTGGGAACGATGGCATGCAATCAACTGATACTAGATTATTCTGCGTTAAAATTACCAAAAGTATTTGGTATTTTTGCGGTTAAGCAACCATTTCCGCAAAATATTTTTTTTAGAAAAACTTGAACCCAAATCCAAAACAAAATAATTTCTGAAACTGTCATTATTTACAGTTATCATTGGATCAGATACACAATTATGCAAGCAAATAAACATGTCACCAATATTTATTTTCAGTTAGATGTCATCAAGGTTCAAGTAGTCATAATACCATGAGAGTGTTTAAACAATGTTAAATTTTAGAATTATTTCTTTCAAATTTCATTTTATTGCAGGATTCATATTTTGTATGCTATAATTACATCTTAAATGTTTTGCATCATTTGGGCAAAACACGTAGGATATGCTTGAATGATAATAATGAAAATAAAGGCAATTTTCTGCAATTCTGCTGCGAGATACATTTTCCGCAAGTCTTTCCGTTATCATGGAATCGCAGAATTCGTCTGGAACTGATCGACCAACTCACCAAGCCTGACCACCAGATCCATTAACTTGCCTCCTATGACCACCATAAGTTGCTGGGAGATCCGGGGTAGAATAGGTCTTCAGCAAACCATGCCTGCCGTGATTTAAGGCGACTATGCTTGTTGTAAGAGGCGACTAACGGGATCAGGTGGTCAAGCTCGCTGATTTGGTTGATGCATGTCATCATATCCCAAATGCTTATGCTTATATGATGGAGGTCTGTAAATAATCAAGTCTGGACCAGACAATCCAGTGATTGATATCATGAGCATCGTGAGTATCTAAGCATTTGGTTGGTTGGTTTGATATTGCTGAATGCGGCGTTAAACAACAAACCAACCAACCAAATGCTTAGATCGATGCTCATGATATCAATCACTGGATTGTCTGGTCCAGACTTGATTATTTACAGACCCCTGTCATATAACTTGAATATTGATGAGTGCCGTGTTTACAACAAACAAACAAACATAAGTTGCAGGAGGCCTTAGTCAATTCTGACTTAGAATCCCTCAGGAACATACAGTAATCTGTGATTACAGATAATTGGGCCTGCAAGAGTCCAAATTTACTACCCGGGTATCCACCCCTATTACCCGACCCTACCCAGGTACCCACTGTAGGTCTCAGGGGATGTCTCAATATGTCTGATTGTGAACATCTTTTAGCATAGGCCTGGCAAAACGTATTTCGATACATGTATTAAACAATGTGGTCCTACTCAGTACCCACCCGACCCGGGTACCCGAGATACCCGTCCCAGCCCTAACAGATAAACAATTTTTCTTTACCAGAAAAAGTAACACCTGCTCCCAACACCGACGATGCGACGCTTTCGGCTAGACAAAACCGACAGCTTTACAGTGGAAACCGCTCCATAGCTAAATTAGTCAAACCAACATCACGATAGGTTGAAATTGTATATATTAGATCTGTGTCATTGAATTGTTAATAAATTGAATGTATATCACGTAATATGTTATGAAAGAGGCACTTGAGTTTATTCTTTTATTCATGCATGAACATTCAACAATAGATATGAGGTGGGCGTGGCCAAATGCAAATGTCTGATTGGCAAAAATATATTTCCGGATCCCTGTAAGAGAGTGTATGTTTGTTTGTTTGTTTGTTGTTTAACCCACACTCAGCAATTTCCAACTATAATGATAGTAGTCTGTAAATAATCTAGTCTGAACCAGACAATCCAGTGAGTGACCCACTTTATTTGACCCATTGTATTACCTTTTATATTTTACACCAAACATTTTGTGTTCAAAATATTATCTTTTGATTATCGCTGATTTTGTGTTGCCATTTACTGATTTCATAAATTAGTTCTGTATGTACCTACTGTAATAACACTTACCGTATTCGACGTAATAATGCTATCAAAATTAGAAATAGGGGGCTCTTTTTTGAATATAATATGAGTTGAAAGATACTAATTTCTTAGTTTATGCTTACAGCATGAAATGATACAAAAGAAAAGTCTGTATGTATTATACATGACACAAGTGCGAATAAATAAGTCTTGTGTACATTGATCAATCAGACGGGTGCTAATTGGGATTGTTCACTTGCCAATATATTAGCAAATATCGCCGTGAGTGCTTAGTGCGAAGCGCTTATTACATCGATTACGGTAGTCACAAAAACCTCTATGTGTGAATGGCTTTGTCAATATCATGTGTGCATTATTCCTAAGTAATGTTTCATTCTTAGACATGTTAGAAGGCAAAAAATCACAACAACGGTTAAAGTGTTTTCAGTAGGATTGGATTTTTAACATGTCTAAAATGCATGGTGCTCTGTTATGTTCTAACTAGGTTAACATGGGTAGGGATGTCATTGTATTTTAGAAATATACAATGGATTGGAATTGTTTATCGTACAATAAAACACTGCAGGGACAATAATGATGAGGGGTAATCCCTCTGCAGTGTTTTATTGTATGATAAACAATAACCACGAGTCGTTTATTTCTTACATGATATGTCAACATTAAACAGCCTCTTTAAGGATCTTTACAAAATGAACAAGCTTTAAAAATATTTACCCATATTTTAATAGTGATGGCTCCCTGAATACTATCTGACCTAAGCAATGTCGTACAAGTCTATCATATAAACAGGGGGGATTAAGTTAGGTATTTCCCCGATATTCTCACAATTTTCACATAGATTTTCTGTACCTTTTCGCCCAATACCGATTGTCAAATCTCTCCGACTTTTAGATGCGATCATTCGGCCATTGCATTTATCTGCGTTGTCAAGCTACTACGTCCATGGGAAACAACCCACTTGACACTTCCCTTTCAAAAACGGTGGCGTCCAATTACGACGTCATTAATTTGCATGAGTATATTCGAATCTCCAGAAATGACATCATAATAGAACAATCTTTTATCGTGAAATAAACTATGTTCGTTCTTCATTGATCTTTGCGATTTATCACATAGCTATCTTATACACTAGGATATCTGTGACTTCTTAATGTTGATGCTGTAGATGATACAAATTTATGAATCATTTCAATAGAAAATTAAAAATTCACTGCCACAGAAATGTTTAAACGTTAAAATGGTTAAGACCACCATGGTTTTGATGGACAATGAGCCTGACAAGAAGGAAGAAAGTTCAATTTTAAACATTTACCATATTCGATGTAATAAGGGCCCTGCTCTAATAAGCGCCCAGAGCGATATTTGCTAATATATTGGCTAGTGAACAATCCCAATTAGCACCCCTTTCAAATGATCAATGTACACAAGACTTATTTATTTGTGTATAATATGTGTGTTATATGCACATTAATTATGGAAAATTAAACTCTGTCGTATGTAAACATTTCAGGCTGTCAGCATAAACCACAAAATTTACGATCTTTCAACTCTGTTGTTTTCCACCAAAATAATATTCTAATAACTATTTCTAATTTTGAGAGTGCCCTGAGCACTGATTATGTGGAAGACGGTAATGGATTAGCCTAGATCATATTTAGCATTAAATTGAATTTCAGGTATTTTTAGGACATTTGTTACCTAAACACACACAGAATAGCTCATGTTATTATTATTAATCAAGTATTGACATAGTAAATTGAACACGGCAGAAATTGGTAACCCTCTAAACATACTAAATATAATTACTAAAAAAATATAACCCACCTTCCCTAACCAGTTATAGACAGTTTGATCAAAGTCATGATTGAGAAACTGGAATATTTTTGTACAGGCCTAATGAGGCTTTCAGTAATATTTGAGTTTTATCACAAAATGGCAGCTTTATCATGATGATATTTTAGGGCAAATGATCAAAGTGACAGGTCATATGTATTGGCATCTTCCCGAGGCAAGAGAGTTAACTGACTATAAAAGTCCAGTTTCCACCCTTGCCGAACTAGGCTGGTATTATCGAGTTACATTTTGGCTGGACTAACGAGTCTATGCATAGTCCAATCAAAACCTCGCAGCGAAATCGAAATCCGGTTCATAAACTGTCGTGCAGATTTCGGTCAATTGCAAGATTTGAAAAGCATGTGCACCGCCAACTCGTTGTCAACAGATATTTTCCAAACCATTTCATGTTTTTTATCAATGTGCTCACGATTATTTGATGCTCTTGCGATGTAAGACCCGTTTCATCACAATACAGATCTTGATTATCGATCAGATCATCTTGACTGGGTGCCGCCATTTTGTTTGAAACAAATGCAAGTGATGGAATCGGATTGGTCCATAGGAGAGGCTCAGAAGGGAAATAACTCATAATAACCACTAGTGGCGCTACGATCGAGCCAAGGATTTCCAGCCTAGTTCGGCAAGGGTGGAAACTGAACTTTTATAGTCAGTTAACTCTCTTGCCTCGGGAAGATGATGTATTGGCAACTTTGGTTGAGGGACATAGGGATCTATCTAAACCTCTGCCAGCTCAGAGGCGATATGCAGCCCTAAGTCTGCAGCAAATGTCAGTAGAAATTCCCACATTTTCCCAGTTCATGTTAATACATATACTGTATTCTAGGGCTGCAACGATACAGGAAGGTCACGATACGATACGCATCTCGATATTCTGGTCACGATACGATACGTATCTCGATACGCAATGATAAATAAAACAAGACTTAAAGCATGTCAAGATTGAACCTTTCATGATTTTGGAACAGTCAAAATTATTTTATAATAACAAGACTACTGAAGTTGGAACTTTCTCTAACTTTCCTTAAAAACAATTCAAAGTTCGAACACCAGAAAATAATTAATGTACTCCACCGGTGATACAACTTCAAAGAATTTTATCAGGAATAATATATTCCAATATCGTGTTACCTTAGTTGCAGCTTTTACTATATATGTATATATATATATTTCAAATTATAAGAACCACAAGTGTAGCATTTTGGTACTGGTGATTGCTGTTGCAGGATATTTTTACGTATGGAACAATTTGATCAGTCACCCTAGGGACTTCCCGTGCTACATGTATTTCGATTGCGAAAACTTTATGTTGACATATATTCGCCAAATTGCCACACACATGACTTTTAAGGAGTCAAAGTATGGCATTTTTAATATATGTATCCATTCTCTAGCAACTAAAGTTCGTTTCAATACGTCAAAAGCGGTAATATTACCGTGGTTGCAGTATCTCTTCACACACGATTTCACATAACTTAATGAAAACAATATTAAATGAAATTTTGAATAAAATTAATAAAATATATTACAAACACAATTCCAGATATATAATGAACACGTTTTAATAACAAGATAGTATAGTAATGGTATTTAATTGCGTACTTCAGTTCGGATTTGCTGACAGGTATTTCCGGTGTTATGTGCTTGCGGGGATCAGCTGATAATGTTTTTTGAGATGGGGAAAAACATGTCGGTGTAAAACCTGAGCTTATTAAAAATGTAAGTACGTTTTGGGGAGCCATGCGTTACCGCGCGCTATAACCAAGTTAGCGGTTTATTAAAAGGCACAATAGCGAGGAAACGCTTTACTTGAGATTTGCGTTCCGTATCGTGGCGTATCGATAAATGGGCCCACGTGTATCGTATATCGTATCGTGGGTCAAGTATTGCGATGCATCGGAATATTGGTGTATCGTTTCACCCTTACTGTATTCAACGTAATAAGCGCCCGGGGCATTCTCAAAATTAGAAATAAGGGGCTCTTATTGGAATACAACTTTGGTGAGAAAAAACCAACAGAGTTGAAAGATCGTAAATTTTGTGGTTTATGCTGACAGCCTGAAATGATACAAAAGAAAAGTCATATTATAAGTGCATATTATACATGACAGATATAATTTCCAGAATTTAATTGCCCATAATCATGATAATTAAGGGTGTTTATAGCACATGAGTGCGTATTTTACACCAATAAATAAGTCTTATGTACATTGATCAATCGGAAGGGGTGTTAATTGGAATTGTTCACAAGCCAATACAATAGCAAATATTGTCCTGGGTGCTTATTAATATTAGAGCAGGACCCTTATTACGTCGAAATGTTATGGCTTTGTATCCATGACTTGTATTTCACTGATAACAGGACTAATGTGGAGGAAGAGGAGTTAATGTGAAGTTAAACATTATTACATTGAATGCAAGGTTAACTTTCAATTCTAAAAATACCTCTGAATTTAGGAAAATAAGAACTTTAACATCTTATAATAAATCCCAATTTTGAACAAAATAATTATTCTTTTACCCCAATTTGCCTAACTAGGGCATTTAGTTTGGAATGCTAGATAAATCTATGAGATGACCTCAGTGCTGACAGACCAAGGATTATTATCAGGAATTATCTTGGCATTCGAGCTCCAATCAGTGAATCCTGGCAGTTAAAGGGGACACAACTCCATTTACACTACAGAGCCCATAAGGCTACACTTTTAAAATGTTATGTTTCACGGATTTATTCCAGCTTTTCTACACAAGGTCGGTCGAAATTAAAATAAAATTAAATATGTCAATCATTTATTTATTTATCATTCTGCTGTGGAGTTAATACTGCAGCTGGCTTCTTGAATTACTGATAGTGATGTAGACATGGAATTTATGTATAACATTTTATACTGTATACAAGGACTATGTCACTACTGGGAGACATAATAAAAATAAATATTTTCATGTTTAATTAATTTCAGCTGCTTTTCAGCAGGGGAAGCGGCCCGTGAAATGAAAATAAAAAAATGTGTGGTCAAGCAGTGTTTAAAATTTAGCAAGTCTGGGGTTCTTGTCATTGCCCTAAAGTTAAACAGTAAAGTCCCCAAACATGAACTGTAAACTGATACTTCAACAACATGACTCAACAGACCTATGACCTATGAGATCACATCTCTACATGCTGCACTCTCCTCATCATGGTCATGAGAAACAAAGCACGCTCAGCGCCCATTGTACACTTGCCATAGTGAAAGACATCACATGCCCACTGACACTAACAATACACTGGCCTGGTTCTAGGGCAAAACAATCATTCATTGGTTGTCTTACAGAAATACCTTTAACGTTTTCCACATGTTTCTGTTACATAGAATACAGTAAACTATGTTTATAACGGATATAGAGAATCTCACCAAAGTGCCTTTTGATATCAAATATATCAACACGAGTTGATAAAAGTGGAAAGACTCAAAGGCTTGCTGAGGAGTTTTTCCACTTTTATCAACATGATCAACAAGTGTTGATGTACTTGATATCAAAAGACACGAGGGTGAGATTTTATCTATCATCCAACATCATTCTTCCAACTTTTTCAGTTTGTAGACAGTAATAAGCACTGTCTTAAGTGTAAAAAGTAGAGCTAACAGCTTCAGTAGCAGAGCCATTAGTGATGTCATTTGATTGTGACATCATGGTAACAGTGATGTCACAATTGCGACTGCAAAGCATTGTGATGCAATTTCATTGCAGCGATATCTACAGTGTAGCTATCACTTGATCTCACCCATGTGATATCTCCTGTGGGAGCAAGTTTTGGATGATAAATGCTTATAACATGTATAATGAACTGACGGATATAACGAATAGTATTTTGGTCCCGGCCATTTGTTGTATATATGCTTATAACGAACTACGGTTATAATGAACTATAATTAGTGGTCCGTTTGAGTTCGTTCTAACCGCGTAGTTTACTGGATGTGATATATATACTGTACTGTAAAAAGAACCATGGAAACTTAGAAAATTGACAAAGTGGGGTGTTTGTTAAAACCAAACATAACAAGTTACATTTGTTTTCTGAGATTGAGCAGTTAACTACACTTAGTTCAAATGTTGACGAAACTAAACCATGTTAGATAATAGTTACCAGGCATTGAAGTACCCCTCTGTCTGCTGTTTTCTGTAAAGAAATCTGTAATATAAACAAAGATAAGGACGGTTGTTGGGGCTGTCTATAAAGATTACTTACAGACTGGTCTAGAAGTTGATCAAAGGGTGCTTATCATTGAGCAGGTGCTTAGTATGGTGAATAATAGACAGAGATAGAAATTAACGATTGCCCATAGGCCCGAGGCTAGTAGAAATTATCTTGGGCTATCAAAATTATAATTCTTGTAGGCTGTAAGTACTTTTACACATGCTGTAAATTATCTATCGTCCTCTCAATTCCCCCTGTCAAATCACTGCGCAAGACATCATGATCATGTAAGCAATTCCAATTTCACTCAATCTATATATTGTGAGGGCTTCTTAATATCTTAAGGTATTTATGGTACATTAAACATTGAAATTTTGATAGTCTTCATGTTTTATGAAGGGCTGAGTAATAAAATCCCTATATAACTAGCCCTGTGGGCTTGTTTGTTTTTTATACCGGTAGTTATTTTCCATTCTTGAAAGGTTACTGGTGACCTTTTCTGTGTTTATGTACATGCTTTTAACATTTTTAATGAATGTTTTATGATTTGCTCTTGTCACTTTATGGCTTATATTATCGATGATGTGATCAATAAAATTTTAACTCACTCACTGAGACACTCCAACCAAAAATTCAAACTAGTAGTATCCATCATGTACATGATGTCTAGCAAGTTTTGTCTGACAGGTTTAAAAGATATTTTTAGACCACTGAGTAGTTAGGCCAGGCGTTTTATATTTTTCAGATTACAGACCCGCCGACTCTAATTTTTTAGAAAAAGTAAAATATAAAAAAATCAGATTTCCACATTTTTTTTCCGCCGATAGCCGCATAGTCAGTTATTTTATTTGTTATCATCAACTTTTAATAAAAAAAACATATGAATTTACCATTGAAAACAAGTAAAGAGATACATAATCGATCTTTGTTGATCTTGAAGCCGAACAATTGTCCGTGTTGTAAGTGGTAGAATTTTTATTGTTACAAGGGGCTTTATCGTCACAAATGACCTTCTTTTGTGCACAGAATATGTTCATAAAGTATGCCTGAGGCATTTTGCATTTTAAAAAAAGGCATCTGGCATTTTTTTATTTTTTTCTCCCTCCTCCAACCCTGGACTTTGGGCTGAAAAATCCATAATCCTAAAAATAAAAAGGCCTTACTCACATAATCATTCTCATTGTGTACCGATAGTTTTCTTTGAGTATTCAAAATAGTTTTGGGATTATTAAACCAACAATAACCAATTTTAAAACTAATACTTCTTAAAATCCTCTGTTGAGTGACAATTTGAGTATTTTCATCGAAGGAAACTAACAGTTTTAGTCCACCAGTCCTTATAATGATAACAATTATAGCGAAACCCTTAAAAAGGGCAAATTTCTAATATGATACGTTAACTATTGGGCAGTTTGGCAAGGACTATAGTGCCAATGTCTAACGCTGATCAGTCCTTACAGTAGAGTTCATGCATATGTGATGCCTCACCATTCCATCAGTAAATATAAATCTGTAAACAAATGGACACCAAAGAAATAAAAGCATGCATAGGGACAAGGCTACACTGGTTAAATTTGCAGTGTTGTTAAATTCCTACTTGTCTGATCTGATATGTGGGACTGTCAGAAAAGGTGATACGTAGAGCTTAATGAGTTGAACATAAGAGATTAAATTATGAGCTCTTGAAAATGAAATATTTACACAAGGGTTCTTCATGTTCCGTAGAGTTGAAAGTGAGAATACATAATTTCCTTGTTTCATTTAAGTGCTGTTTTAGCCTGGATTTTAAGAAATTGGCTATTCTTGTGTCGGGAGGTCAGCGTATATTGTGATATTGATGTCTTGATATATGTTTTAATGTTGACACTGTATCGATACAAATTTAAAAATATTGACACTTAATCAATAATTCACTGTTTAAAGATCCCCATGTTAAGATTGACATTAAAAAAGCAGAAAGTTCAATTTTAACATAATTTTATGGAAATCAGCCTTGTTCATATTTAGCTGATTGGTTGCTGCCTGAGATAGGAAATGTCTATCTGCAGACTCAGAATAACTACTTTTATCATTAATTGATATATCGAAATATCATGAAACCTTTTAGATGATATATTGATAGTAAAATTTCCAATCAATGACACATCTATTCATATGAATAGAAGTGCTTTCGTCCGAAATTACCATTGATGTTCAAGGCTTGCACTTTGTTGAACATGTTGAAGACACTAAAATTGAGTGGTTTTTTTTCATAAGAAAATTTTAAGCAACTGGTGCCTCAAGTCTAGGCTTAAATGAAATAAAAAGAAGAGATATTGTGTCCACAAAATTCTGGACATGTGGCCTTTGACTCAGGACAAATAAATTTAGACAGATTACTTGCTCCAGGAAAAGTGAACTTTTCACAATCTAAACATCTGATTTACATGCCTATAATAAATGAATGACAAGTTTAATGATTAGGTTAAAAAGCTATTTTCAGGACCTTGACAAATGTACATTTTTCAGACGGCCAGTAACTTGAATAAGTATAACAGTATCATTTAATGATCTAACCCAAATCAGACTTCCTAATTAAAGAAAAACAATGTTCCCAGGACTCAGGTGACCATTTCCAGTCTGGGTCTTGATATACCGCATTCGAAGTAATAAGCGCCCACTGTGATATCCCAATGTACACACGACTTTATAAATTTATTTGTGTATAATACGCACTCGTGAGCAATTAAATTCTGGAAAAACATATCTGTCGTATATAAACATTTCAGGGTGTCAGCATAAACCATGAAATTTACGATCTTTCAACTCTGTTTTTTTCCCCAAAATAATATTCTAATAAGAGCCCCCTACTTCTAATTTGGAGAGCGCCCTGGGCACTTATTACGTCCAATATGGTAGTATGTTTTGTAATTAGTGTCACATTTGTAAGGGAAACATTTGTGTAATTAGGTTACTATAACTGGTAGGCTCATCTCCACCATAACATTTGGGTGGGTATACAGGATATGAGAAATATGCTGATCCGCAGGACTGACCCTGGTATGAATCATGTTAATATGGCCTTGTGAACAGCCAACTGAACCGGCTGGTCTGGCCACTGGGCATTGCTGGAAATTATGGTTAATTATATGCAATTATGGCATTAAAAAATATGTGAGATTCATCCAAACTGCCAATTAATATTTTCTTGCATATTTTCTGTGGGACCTGTGATTTTTCTGTGATCCTCATGGGCAACTTGGTAAAAATATGTTTATCAAACCCTGGTTTTGAACTTGTAACTGACCTTATTCTTACTGCAATGACCGCCAATTGACCCAAACATAAACTCTGCCAACTGGTCCCAGCATAAACTCTCCTTAAGCCCTTAGTCTTTATTAGTTGGTGTCCAGACCTGTTTTCTGAAAACCTTTGTACAGTGGCAGATCATTCAATTTATGTTTTGTTCTTGTGAAACGAGACAGTTGGTAGGATAAAGAAAGTTTCTTTTTCAAAATCTTTATTTTTCAACAGACATGTTTGTAAATATGGTAAAATGTGACATGGATTGCAGGCCTATAGGTATTTGTTATCTATACATATACAGAATAATTAATCTTATTATTAATTGATATATTGTGATACTTCTGAGTTGGTATATCGATCAGTTATTTATCTAGACCTGCTCAGATGCTGATACTTGGCCCCAAGTTTAAAGAGAATGAGAGTAAAAATTCCCAATTGATATTAATATGAATGTTTTCAAAACTCCACTTTCGAACAATATCCAGATTTTTTAACAATTTGTCTGCAAAGGGCACATAGTTTGGAGGGCTAGATAAATCCCTTCTCGATACTAAAATTTCCATCAATGACACATGCTGCTCGACTCATGTGGAGTACTGGTGAAATTATAAATAGTACTCATTACGGCTACATCTCAAGTTTTGTGGGTTATTTTTGTAAGTGTGATTATCAGACTTGGAGGGGATACAAAAAGCCTATTCTTCATTCTGATTTTTTTCTAGGGGTAAACTAACAAACACTTTAGGATGATGGTCCCATGGTCAGGAATCTACATCTAATCACTCTCTGCCCCAAGTGTTTTCGATGTCATATTAACACCCGTGAAGATTCCGGGTTAGAATAGGTCTTCAGCAACCCACGCTTGTCATAAGAGGCAACTAACGGGCCTGGGTGGTCAGGCTCGCTGACTTGGTTGATGCATGTCATCATATCCCAATTGCGTAGATTGATGCTTGTAATGTCAATCACAGGATTGTCTCGTCCTGACTTGATTATTTACAGACTGCTGTCATATGGCTGGACTATTGCTGAGTGCAGTGTTAAACAACAAATAAAAAACCCATACATGTCGAACAAGATCTGTCAAGTTGTAGTGTTCAGTGATATATCTCCTTAAGTAACACGAAGCAACTGCAATCAATCAGTAAGTAGAGACGTGCAGTGAAATACAGGTACGCAAGCTGAACATGCTGAAAGAGCACGTTGGGTAATTACACACAGTGTTTTTATACTATAGAATTGTACATAAGCAGCTCAAAATTAATCAGGTCATGGTGAATTTATTGGCGTAATTGACATTATTAGACATGAAGCTTCTCTGGAGGTTTGTTATTTCAAGAATAAATCAGTTTTGTCGACATGATTTATGATATACCGTATTCGACGTAATAAGCACCCTGCTCTAATAAGCGCCAACGGCAATATTTGCTAATATATTGGCTTGAGAACAATCCCAACTAGCACCCCTTCCGATTGATCAATGTACACAATACTTATTTATTTGTGTATAATACGTGTGTTATATGCATCCTTAGTTATGGGAAATTAAAATCTGGAAAATATATCTGTCGTATGTAAACATTTCAGGCTGTCAGCATAAACCACAAAATTTACGATCTTTCAACTCTGTTGTTTTTCACCAAAATAATATTCTAATAAGAGCCCCAATTCTAATTTTGAGAGTGCCCTGGGCGCTTATTAGGTCGATTACGGTATTATGATTTCAAAGGAACACAAGATTCTATTTATAATAAAAAATCATTCATCTAATATTTTTAGTTTTAACCGGAAATAACCAGTGTCTGCATTTATGGAAGAATAAACATAAAAACTGCTGTGCACATTGTGTAAATCCACGATTTATGTGTGTTAATGATTAAGCGAGCAGTCTGTCCTGCTCACTTTATTGATATTATAAGAATTGACTTCAATATATTTAGCATTTATGGAAATGAAAGCGTAAAAATTACTCAGCACACTGTGTAAATCAACAATGCGTATTTACGCAAAGTCGACACAACGGTTTTTTACATTTGTATCCCTATAAATGAAAAAACATATCGGTGTCTTTTCTCATAAATAAATATGTGAACAGTAATAAATTCACAGACTGCTTATTTGATCACTAACAATAGTGTTCGAAATAACTGCCTGCCCGCCTGTAACTTTTCTGTCGAGCTGCATGAAATTTTCCTCCTGCCCAACAGATAATTTTAAGACTACTTACGTATTCAGTTTTATTTAGATTTATCTTAGTCATCATCTGGTCTGTCCGCCCATCCGTATTCCGTTTCCGAAACACAACTTGAAAAACATTAAAGATTTTTCATCCAAACTTGGTACATGCATCAACCAGGGGCTGAAGTGGTGCCTTTTGCTATTGTAGGGGTCAGGGGTAATTGTCATCTTCTGATCAGCTGATGACTCTTGTTACACTCAAGTAATGGTTTGCATTATTTCAACCAAATCAAGATGCAATTTGTCTTATAATTTTTCAATGTTTATAATGTCTGAATTTGGGCAGGTAACCATGGTAACTATGAAAATGTGCAGGCAACACTAATAGGTCACCATCCCTACTGTCTTGTTGGGTTATAAAATTATTTCAAACACTGATTTACAAACATAAATCTACAGACATCAGTGGCATCATTCAGTGAATTAATGCAACACAAGCCCCGACGTTCATACAGTTTGGCCCACACTCTATGAAGGTTCATACTCCAATGAACTCACACAAAGTGAAAGCCAATTCTAAAGTGACCTCATGGTACCCGAGAACGTCACAATGTGGCATGGTATCTCAAAGGGATAGCACTATAAAATCGGCATTAGTGCATGCAAATCGCTATATAAGTGAGTGAGTGAGTATGGTTTTACGCCGCTTTTAGCAATATTCCAGCAATATTACGGCGGGGGACACCAGAAATGGGCTTCACACATTGTACCCGACCGCCTCAACAGGGCGTGACGTTAACCCCATTTCACCTCAATATATATGAGGAGCAACCTATCATGTCAAAAACTGCTTATGGCATTCAAGGCCATTAGAAAGGAAATGGTCTCTTCCATGTGGGAAACATGTTGTGTCAGCTGCTACTCTTTGCCATGCATAAACTTGTTAAAAAGTACATCTTTTTATATTTGTTGTGAGAAGAAATCACTTGATAATTGCTGACAGCTAACGCAACAGTGTCTGTTTATCATTGTTAATTAGAGTTTGGGGCTTCAATCTTTGAAGAAGAACATGGAGAAGAGAGGATAAAGAAGAGGGTGTTCTTCTCTTTTCAAGTAATCAGATTAGAGTGTGCGATCGAAGGTCATAAGATTTATGCTTGTCAGATCAAATAACACAGAATCAAAATAAAGAAAGTCAACAGGTTATTTTCTTACACACACGATCTCATGAATTAACTTCGCCGATAAAACGTACCTTACATCGTCTTGCTTGAGAATGTATTGGTCGTATGCGTCACCCTTCACACGAGAATTGATGTGACATGATCTGATATGTAATATACTTCCTTGTCTGATGTCCACTCTGATAAATTGAGCTCGCGAGTCAGATTTCTCTTTCAACCATTTTCAAATTTGTACAAATATCCTTGTGCCTTGAAAAGCATCACATATTTTTTCAGTTGCTACGTTTTCATATAGGATATGACCACATCCTGGTCTTGTCAAACCACAGTCACGTCTGGTTGAGTGAGCATTGGTGTTCCTTTCTATATTATGCTTCTCCTGTCACGACAAAAATTATAAACATGGAGTTACCTCCCTTGTGTGAACGATAACTCTTTCATTTCCGGGAAAATGGTGACTTCATATAGTATGGTCTGTTTCAAATATCTCAACTGCCACGTCCTATCAGTCCATAGATTTTCAAAGCAATTTATTTGATTGACATTTGCATATGTGATGAGCAATCGTGAATCTGATGTCCAGTCAAAACGTTTCAGCGCCAAAATGGACAAGATTATTTGGTCAAAACGCCACATTTTTCTAGTTATACTGTTGAGTAAAATAGCGATATATTTAGTCACAAACCAGATATATTTTTTTATAACTATGAGAAAAACACATTGCAACAATGTAATTTCTTTTTTCAAAACCGTCTAAAGCATAATTATGTTTTTCAAGACGTTTCGGGGGACAATTTCTTTTTTTCCCGATAAAATCGACCTACGCAGTGGGGTTACGATGACATGCATCAACCAAGACAGCGAACACCCGACCCCGTTAGTCGCCATCTCCCCGAAGCAAGGGATCGAGTTAACTGACTGTAAAAGTCCAGTTTCCACTGAATATTAAAATCAGTTAACTCCCTTTCCTCGGGAAGATGGTCTGTCGCCCGACTGTCGGCCCTCGTTTAGTGGCAGATCACGAGACTGGATGAGACCAGAGACCATATTATACTCGGACCCCATGGTACCGCGGCATTCATCGTATCGCGGCATTTGTGATTTCCAATAGTTCACGCGGGATACGCCTCTTAGCGGCTGTCTATTAATGCAAATCAGTAGCCTGGAAGTGCTCAATTCGTAAACAATTTCAATTTCCTCGGAATGTTCCGTCTGCTGTACGTAAGGAGTTATTAATCCGTTGATACATATTTCTGGCATCTGTTGTAATATTGCCTTACCCCCATCTATCAATAGCCAACGATATAACCCGCAGTTCCCTAAGTAACCTTTCTCTATCGACCTGAACTAGATCACCTGCATATTCATGGCGACTAATAAGGTAATGGAAGTTACGTAGTCCGCACATTTTTTTCCCGCTCTGTGCCCAGAATCTTTTGGGAGATCATAAGGGCCATAATGCCAAACTTAGTAATACGTTCTTCACTAGTAACCAAAAGATAAATACATACTTTGGGCATACTAGGAGTGCTTTTTGTATATTTATTGTTGACATTTAACATTTTTCCATTTTGTGACAAATTATTGTCATCCAATTATTTTTAAACAATCTTAAAATATCATTTCTGATATTTTGATGTTGACTTATAAAAATATTTTTCTCTTACTTTTCGGTAAATATGCATTGAATACCTATTGCTGATAACACATTTAGAATTTTACTTGTGCTGTCTTTGCACTTGTCTGGACAAATCACTGATGTGTGGCATGATCATACCAAGTGGTTGGTAAAATTATGTCCTCTTTTTGTCCAATTCGGACCCCCATACACAACTTTTCTCTGTACCGCGATACGATGGAGTTCTCTCCCTTGTCAAACAGAGCGCGAGGCCCGGCTTTTACTCGGAGCTACTAATGTAAATAAAGAACTTTTATCAGTAAAATATGCATTGTTTGATAACATGAATGATATCTGATACAGAGAACTCGAATAAGCATAAAGGTTAGTGAGTGCATTTTGTTCCGTTTAGTGTACATGACAAGTACCGCGATATCCCCTGAAATTGCAGGCTATATGGTCTCTGATGAGACACAAGTGAATGAAGGCGAGGCACCTGACGGTTTCGCCAATGTCATTGTTAGCTATGGCGTGGGGATGGGGGGATTCTTGATCCGCCTCTACTGTACAATTTATTGCTTGTCCTACTTGAACATTCTTTCGGAAATGATATCCTTGTGCATATTGCCTTATTTCAAGGAAACTGCAATATTGTCCGCCGATTGTACAGCACACTTGTATAACTTCTTTGAGTAGCATTTAGAAGTTGAAATGGTAACTAAGACAAAATTGTTATGGATTCTTTATTGCAATTGGACGTTTCATCATTTGCTTGATAACGGTGTTGGAATCTACACCGATGATCATTTGCTTGATAACGGTGTTAGAATCTACACCGAAACGTCGCCAAATTGTAATAAAGAAGTTGCTCATCCATAACAATTTTGTCTTAGTTACACTTGTGTAAGTTGTGTTGACATGTTTTGGTATTTGTTTTCGAATTAAGTCAGATAATTGTTTACGTTAGAGGACAATACACACTTAAACACAGGGACTCGTCCCCCAGTTGTCTGTACAGAGTTGCGTCCCTTAGTCGTGCCAGGATGCGTCATTCGCCAGATTACGTCACCACCACCCTCTCTCCCTCCCATCACTCCATCACCAACCCACTCACTCACCCACTAACCTATACAGAAACTGTGCATATGCATAATTTTTCTTACTACACACTCCACTCGATTATCGTGGAGTACCTCTCCATGCTGTGATGATAAATTTAAGAAGGAGACATTAAATACTGGATAATCGAGGACATTTGCACTCTACAAATTCATTGGCTGGTATATTCCGCAGGAATAAACATACGGAACTTAATTGCCAGTTTTAGAGCATACAAAACAAAAGAAAAGAAAGATAACGGTAACGAGAAGAGAGAATACATTCATACGTTACGACAATATTGTAATACTATATCAATGGATCTATACACTTCATTGATATCGGCCAAAGCGGGTTATGTCATTGGGCGTCGCTATAGATGTTTTGTCGAAATGTACTTCCGTTTACAGATTTTTCAATTGAATATTGACGTTCAGTTGACAAATTGCATTTAGTTACATTCATAAGTCAGATTTCACTTTCGTATTATACCGTGACTGTGCACATTCGACAAGTGTTTGGGTGGAAAAGAATCCAGACGTCTTAAAGACGGTCTCTACCCTACAGTCCGATTTCCCATAAATATTGAGTGCAAGTATTTAAAAAAAAACTTGAATCGAATTTGCTAAGCCTCGCCCACCTTTAATTCTTGACTCCCAGAAATTGATATACAGTAAACTACGGTTATAACGAACTCGCTTATAACGAGCTGACCGATATAACGAACTAACTTGTTAGCTCCGGCCATGTGTTGCATATATGCTGTATGTATGCTTATAACGAACTACGGTTATTACGAACTAAAATATGTGGTCCCTTTGAGTTCGTTATAACCGTAGTTTACTGTACATGTATACACATATCTAGAAATGTTATCTGTGAATTGCTCTCACGATGTATGCCAGTTGTCGTTATTAACAGTTATGTCAACTCATGTTGTCGATCTGATCTTGCAGAGGAAGGGAATCATGTCAGACAAGTCTTACGAAGAGGTGTAAAATATTCTCCTTAATAATCATGTAAAGCGCCTTAAAATCAATATACATTACACGAAGACAACAAGTGTGTTTTCAGTACAGAGGAGGGATTAAAGAGGAGGGGGTATATCACTTTTTGAATTTGAAATTGTGTGGTAGTGGTGGGGGTTTGGGCTTGGGGGGGGGGGGGGGGGGGGGGGGTAATGGTTGAGGGGGTGATGGGTGTGTGTGTGTGTGTGTGTTGTTGTTGTTGTTGTTGTTGCTTGGGTAAGTGACTTCAAAACTTCAAACACGAGTATTTTAAGAAATCGAAGGTATTTTGTTAGGGTAGGGACGAGGGGTGGGATGTGGTGGGTTTGTGAGCAGAAGTGTCTGTTATGTCTGTTATATTGTTAGTATATCGACTTGCATGCATGAGGCAAAATTGATTGAGCAGGCTTTCACATACCGTTCTCGCGTGTACGTATGGATTCGAACCCGGACGTGTGGATGCTCCCGATTAATAAACAAAAAGAAAGACAAGATATTCATTCATAGTAGATCAGGCCAGATGTGCAAGTAATAGATTAAATGTGTTTAAAAAGGATATATTAAAGAGAAGAAATAACCAATGAATAAGTAGGAAATCAAATATTTCAAACAAAAATGCACATTCACCTCACACGTATTCACACCCGCATACTGGGACTGTGTATATGACGCTCTCAACGTGTAAAATGACTGAATTTTTCACTTTGGCAAATTATAAACACCCAAATATATCAGTCATTTGATAAAAATATTTCCATTCATGTTATTAATATGATTACGAATTCCAAACATGTAACTGAAAATGATAGGATTAAAAGAATACGAAAGTCGGTATATATTTAAAAAAATGTATTGGGTTCTTATCCTAGCATAATTAGTCGATTGTTCTGTTTTTAAGCCATTTTTTAATTTTTTTATAACTTTTAGTTCTGACGAAAATTACGTGTAAAATGATTGAAATATTTTGGCGTCTTGTAAATTGCCCCAGCAAAAATTTCGGTCATTTTACACACTGACTGTATCATGTACGCTATAGTAAAAGAGGGGGCACGGGTGGCCCAGTCGTCTTAGGCGCCGCGATTGGCAGAGTTGCGAAACCTATGATTGTGGGTTCGAATCCCGGTTCGACCAGATTATGTTTCTAGGTGTGTCAACACCATACCCGTGCTCGTGGGATTCACCGAAGTGGTAAACATCTGAGACCTGCATCACTTCGGGCTTTCCTCCCACATTAAGCCGACACGCCGTGATATAACTGTAATAGTGTTAAAAGCGGCGTTAAACCCAACTCACTCACTATAGGAAAATAATGACAGGGCGAAGCGCGTATCAGATTACATGTAGTTTCATTATCAGTCTCGTTGGAGCACATAATTACTTTCTTGAACATGATGGGCGTGAGATATTACATTACTAAAGTGATATCGATTTTCCTTTCAGTGCAGTGAAGGGTCGATATTTGACCCGATTGAATCTTAAACACATGTTGGAATTTAACTCAAAGGAGGAAAACGAATTTCATATACATAACTTCACTTTAACCCAATTGAGTTTATCCCTCAAGATAACTGCAAGATTAAAACTGTATTTTATAACCAGTAATTCTGAATAATGACTATCGTTATTAATTAATACTGTCAGTACCATATTTTGCAAAATGTATTTAAAAACTGCATAGTAGGCATGTTATGTGATACGTCAAAGAAGTGACATATAGTACAATGATGATGAAATTTGATGTAATACACACCGGTAGGAGTTATGTCCCTTTATATGATAATTTGTGTCAAACACACCAGGTCGGGTTGGAATATCGTCCCCAGTTCAGCTTGTGCGTTTATCAGAAGATTGGTGGATAGATTGCTCACAGACAGGTATGTGTAGAATAACATGCACTGCTTAGAGCTTTGTTAACGTGTTTTCTTCGAGCAAGAGTGTGTCTAATAATTAAATCAAATACTAGCTCTTGCTATCCTGGTAAACTGATGCCTGCTCTACCGGCGATACAAGTGTTGACACATGTTTAAAGAGGGGTGTATTTATACAATACACATCGAACAATATGTTTGATGTTAGATATGTTCGCGAAAGAATTTGTGTTTGGTTGTCATGTTATTTTTATCAATACATATCAAGGAAGTTGGTTATAGTGCTGTATACATTTTGTCACCATTTGTGGAAATCCGGCTTAAAATTTGTCTTCAGCAACCCATGCTTGTCGCAAGAGGCGACTGACGAGATTGGGTGGTTAGGCCGACTTTGTTGATGCATGTCGTCGTTTATCCCTGCTGCCTGGTCCAGATTCGATCATGTGGATAATTTACAGACACCATATAGCTGGAATATTGCTAAGTGCGGCGTTAAACAACAAACCAACTTCGTCCACCAACCGTACCAATGTTTAGCATGCGCATATCCAACTTAAACACGATAGGAATGCTAATGCATGTGTTATATAGATCACGGTTAGCTATGACAGGACACATGGTAATATTGTCGTGGCCGATTAAAACACATATATTTGTATCTCTGATAATGTATGTGATACTTAATGTAATCTGGATTGTGATCTTGCTACCGTTGAGAAGCATGGATATACTCACTGTTTTCATGAACACTTAATCGTCATGAACTTTACAACAATTCGTGAATGTATAAGAACGTACATGAAATGTTGTGTTGCTTTTAACTTGTATGAACTTATTTATGCGACTATGGCCCTAAATCCGTAGGGCCTAAAGTATTTACTATACATGGGTTTTAGTATGGTTTTACTCCGCTTTTAGCAATATTTCAGCAATCGTGGCGAGGTCACTAGAAATGGGCTTCACACTTGTGTCTGTGTGAGATTCGATCCAAGGTCTTCAGTGTGACGAGTGAACGCTTAAACCACATGGCTACCACACCGACCCTTAACATACACGAAGATGAACGATACAGCATGCAACCATGCAACATGTCTGCGGAGTGTCTGCATTTAATTTACCCAAGCCTAGTTTAGTATAAACTGAACTGAACTGTCAAATAGATAATGAGTGAGTTGGGTTACACCACTTTTAACAGTATTCCAGTTATATGGCAGCGTGTCAGCTTAATGTGGGAGGAAAGCCCGAAGTGATGCAAGTCTCAGACGTTTACCACTTCGGTGAAACCCACGAGCACGGGTATGCTGCTGACAAACCTAGAAACATAATCGGGCGAACCGGAATTCGAACCCACAATCATAGGTGTCTGGCGTGCCCAAGGGACGCAACTCTGCACAGCGAATCGCGGCGCCTTAGACGACTGGGTCACCCGTGTAACAGGAGTAATAGATAGAATAACCTACTCGAAACTCGAAATTACGGATTATTTTGTCACGGTTCGGGATTAAACAGAGTTAGACCTTCGGGCTCTGATCCAGGTGAAATAAACTTGTTGCAAGCAGGTTGTTTTTTACACATGAATTCATGGTATGTTTTTCTGGGAAACTAGAAAAAATGTGGGTTTGAGGTTAACAGGTGGAGACATGAGCTCAATGACGTCACATTATACCGACAGTTACGTAACAAACAGTAGATGACGTCATCTTCAGTTATTTGCGACAGTGCGTAGACATACTAACTATTATAATGCTCACTGATTGGTTTGTTTGTTTGTTGTTTAACGCCGCACTCAGCAATATTCCAGCTATATGACGGCGGTCTGTAAATAATCGAGTCTGGACCAGACAATCCAGTGATTGATATAATGAGTATCAATCCACGAATTGGGATCGATGACATGCTTCAACCAAGTCAGCGAGCCTGACCACCCTATCCTGTTAGTCGTCTCTTACGACAAACAATGTCGCCTTTTACGGCAAGTATGGGTTGCTGAAGACCAGATAGCGCATCTTTCCGAAACAAGGGAGTTAAATGAAAAGTCTTGTTATCGATGAAAATAATCCAAAATTACTGATTACACAAAATAAATTAATGAAAAACAGACAAACGTGATGAACAATTATGTTAATGATGGAACTTCACAGGAACAGCTGTGGCCATTGTGACACTTGGTTAAATTGTCTGTTATACACTAGTACAGTCTTGCATACGTAATGTTGCATTCAGGATTCAGACTTACCATCAGCCGTAGCTACAAGTTTAACACGGTGAGGATCTACGAATACATATAAAGGTCATTATTGTGATTATTTTAATACCCTCAGCAACAACCATTTTGGATTTGCAACATCCACCTAACATATTTCACATACAAATTCTGGGACTGAAAATCGTTTTGTGTTTTAATGTGTTTAATTGTGATGTGCAAAGACAACGGAGGTCACTGATTTACAAATAGCATCATCATAATAGTACATAATATAGGATGACGTCACAAACAAACGTTTACAGGTATCGAATCGGCGCTTATTATAACAACGGAGAGCGGAAGGTCCGGGGTTCGATCCCCGACCGCGTCATACCAAAAGACGTTAAAAGATGGTACTTGTTGTTACCCTGTCTGGCGCTCGGCATTAAGGGGCTAAAACAAGGACTGGTCGGCTCGGAGTCAGTATACTGTGTCTGAGTGGGGTATTCATGTTTAACTGCGGCATGGTATCGCAGTGGGTTAGCACTATAAATCGACACAAACACGTACATGCACGTGGCTTTATAAGTGCAATAATCTTGGACGCGTCGTTAAACCCAATTTCACCTCACCTCACATCTCATTATAACACATGCATAGTTGATTAGTTGGGGACATTATATAAAGTTATACCTCGGCATAATAACACATGCCACCACATTTCCGGTTTGTTATAATGGCGATTTATTACACAGAATAATCGAGGAGTACTGGTGTACCTACCCAACGTAAACCCGGATACAAATGTAATTGTGTGGCGCAATTATAAAAAAAGAGTATCGTTTGTTTGAACTGTGTAGCATGCATGTTTACTGAACATGACATCATTTGATAAGGCTCCCTCCCAACCTAGCCTGGTTAATGATAAACAGGAATATATAAACTTGTAGAAACCATGTACCGACTGACCCCGATGCCCGTCCCTCGATCGGTACATGGTCTCTGATACTGGTCCACCAATATCCCAGCTATTTCTAGAAACACTTGTATTAACTGTCAGTACGAAAACCTACTGACACATGTTGTCGTGTGCATCCATATATGTACTCGGAATATTAATAACTATGAATATAAAACAAAGGGTTCATTTTGTAACAAGTCCACACGCAATTGTTTATATGACCTGAATATTTGGCACGGATGCAAAACATACAAGACGACCTTCACCCTGGGAAATATTAAAGGCGCACATTGATTGGTCCTCTGCCACACACCTCCAAGGGCTCGCAACCGTTCGTCATCGGCATAAGTCAACGACGGTCAACAAATTCATTATCAAAGACACAGCTCGTTGATTTCTGTCACTTGCAGTTGATCGACTGCAGATGTAAGTACTTTGGTGTCCATACCTTGCCAGTGCCTCCTATGTGTGTTTTGGGCGATATGCGCATATGTTTTTTGAAGGTGAAAAAAACGCGCTACAATGTAACACGTGTACTGCTGGCCACATATCGTGTTGTTAGATTAACCCATAACGTACATTCTTACACATATACTGGCTACTCGTGCAACAAGAACGCGGTCAGGTGAACTATTCTTGAAATGCTTATAGTCGGATCTGATCATTCGAGAACTGGCAATTGTTGGGTATACTGTGTTACGATGAAACAAACAGACTCAAAGATCGGAAATGTTACCATCTGTACCCTCAAACTAGCCCCCCCCCACCCCTCATCCCCCCCCCCCCCCCCCCCCCCCACACACACACACCTTCGCCCCCACCCCCCCACCCCCACCACAGATCGCCCAAGTGGGAAGCTCTCACCTGCTGTAGGCGATGGCTAGTGCCCGCGGGTTCGCTCATAATTTCTCTGGGGAGCTGTGTTTATTTTTGGAGTTGGCCAGACTCGGGTATGATAGATGCTATTTTTTTACAGTTTGCATTAAGATTATTTTTTTAATTTTGTTTGATCATTGCCTATACCATCTCAAACTATACAGTCATGCAAACTGTTCATACAGATGACCCATTTAATCAAGATTGTAATGGTATTGAAAATGGTATTGAAAATGTGTTATTCATTATGATTGTGAACAAAGCAGTACCCTTGAACTGTTCTTCATCAAGTAAAAACAATGAATATTAATCAACATTGGACAATTGAAATGAATAAGTAGTTATAAATATTGTTCAGTTTGAACACATGGCACATTGCATGAGATGCTTTTATATTTGTGACTCTTTTCCAATTAGAATAAATTTGCTGTGCTATACAATATTGCTGCTACATGGCATTTGCAACTTTGGTTTCCTGTTTCATTTTATGTTTCATTGCCATAGCATGCCAGTGCCTCCTATGTGTGTTTTTTGGCGATATGCGCATATGTTTTCTGAAGGTGAAAAAACCACGTTACAATGTAACACGTGTACTGTAGGCCACATATCGTGTTGTTAGATTAACCCATAACGTACATTCTTACACATATACTGGCTACTCGTGCAACAAGATCGCGGTCAGGTGAACTATTTTTGAAATGTTTATCGTTGGCTGATCTGTTAAATCGAGAACAGACAATTGTTGTGTACACTGTGTTGCGATACCACAAACAGACTCAAAGATCGGAAATATTTCCACCTGTACCCCCAAACTAGTTCAATTTGAACACATGACACATTGCATGAGATGATTTTATATTTATGACTCTTTTCCAATTAGAATAACACTAAAAAGTAAAGGTATCAATTTGCTGTGCTATACAATATTGCTGCTACATGGCAATTTGCAACTTTGGTTTCCTATTTTATTTTATGGGAAATTAATGGGGATTTGTTTGAATATTTGTGTAATAGGCATCTACGAACATGTTGCTATCTTATCATGAGATTGAGGAATGAGTTGGGGAGACTGGTGGCTTTTTTAAAGTATTTTACACATCATCTAAAATATACTTTTGCATCTACATCATTTGAGAGGGCTAAATTAGGGCTAAATATGTCTTTGTGGGGGTTCTTGGTTAGAACAGGTCCCATCAATGTTTATGTTTGTTGGTAAAAGTTAAAGCATCGATTGGGTAATCAATAGACTAACATTTAGTCTCTGAAATCTTATATTACACAATATCCTTCTTGACTCTAAAAATAATAAAAATTCCCTATGCTGTGGAATAGCTAGAGCTAGCTTGAGCTGGCTAGACTTGCTTTTGTATGCATTTCTAGATTATTATTTTTTCATAAAATAAATATATTCCACGGTCATGGTGCAGGACTAGGTAATCAAGTGTATCATGATATACTGAAATCGTACCAAGAAGGCATGGGACGTTGGTCATTATATCAAATACTGGTTTGTCTGGTACAGACATTTATTCATTATTTACAGGCAACTATTATGCAGCAGAAATATTCCTGAGTGTGGCACACAACATTGAACATAATTATGAACATTAAATATGATTAACATTATAATATCTAGATTGTCATTCAGTATTATTAGATGAAAATGTTGCTATAAAATAGTGTAAAAAGAGCATAAAATAAAGGACTTTTCACAAAATACATACGTTCTGCATAGTGTGCCATAAGGGTGGGGTAGGGGGATGTCATTATGACCTTGGACCTATCACTTAATAGTGGTGAAGATCTGGGTTAGAATAGTTCTTCAGCAACCTAAGCATGACGTGAAAGGTGACTATGCTAGTTGGTAAGAGGCGACTTACGAGATCAGGTTGTCAGGCTCGCTGACTTGGATGCATGTCATTGTATCCCAATTGCATAGATCGATGATCATGATGTCAATCACTGGATTGTCTTGCCCAGACTGGATTATTTACACACCACCGTCATATAGCTGGAATATCACTGAGTGTGGTGTTAAACAAAAAACAAACTAAAACCTGTCACTTTATACTTAGAGCCACATTGGCACGATGAAAAGATGTCAGATGGTACATCTCAAATTAATAGATTTGCAAATTGTAACCTTCTTAAGAATCAAATAATAAAACAAGATCTTCCTGCCTTTTCCAGTCAGATTTTGAAAAAGTCATGAAAAACAAATTTGTTTTACCTGGCCTTACTGCAATGACTGATTGTACCACAGAAACAAGTTATGCAATAGATCTTATATCTTATCTGTTTCACACGGCGGTCACGTTGTGCTAGGCTGGCCAGACATGAAGTGAATGTGTGACAGTCTAGCAGGTCACATGTGTATCTGGGACTTGCAGGAACCACCTCTCCCCACTCTCTGGAGAGGCGGGGACCAGTTCAAAAGTTTGAAAAAGCTAAATTCCTTTAGTTTGCATCCTTGATTATGGAATTTAATATATATGCCCTTCTATTAGAGAGTGCGATTTTAACCACTTTTCTGAGGCCCGATTCTAGTACAGTTTTGTTTAAAAAGTTTTAAAATGCCCTAGAACTATTTGCCACAGTATTTTGGAACTGATGTCGCCATTTGAAACTCTCCAATCTCAAACTTCACACAGAATTTCTCTTGCTCATCAGAGTAATTTGGGGGCGGTCGGGTAGGCTAGTGGTTAAAGCGTTGGCTTGTCACGCCGAAGACCCGGGTTCGATTCCCGACATGGGTACAATGTGTGAAGCCCATTTCTGGTGTCCCCCGCCGTGATATTGCTGGAATATTGCTGAAAGCGGCGTAAAACCATACTCACTCACTCCCTCAGAGTAATTTGTTTGGATGTCTGCGTTTTTAGCCATGTGCCGGTCGAATCAGGCTCAAATAAAACTTTAGTCGGGAATGTGTTGACGGTATATATATTTTAATGAAATAGATGTAAAATCATCTGCATCACCGAGCATGAAAGTGTTCCTCCATCCTCTAATTTCAGGGAATTTACTGTTACAACTCTAAAAGGCATGTTTTTTCTCTGACAAGGTGTGACATCCCCAACACAGTAGAGACCACCTATGATCTTTGATCCCAGGCAGTCACAGACATAATGTATATGACAGTACATAATTAAGTTTGTTTTAATGTAATGGCAAATGTGTGGCAGCTTGTTCCTGAATAGTAACATATATTTTGTGAACTGCAACGAATATAAAATTCTTGAAAAATATGTACATAGGAGAAATTTGTTGTTAATAAACAGCTAATTTTGCCCTGATTTGCACATTTTTCTCCAAGCTCCAATATAACTGTACTGTAATATTGGTTTATATTTTTTTATTTCCTTTTAACTTTTGAAATGCTTCCTTTTTGAAAGCTGTCCAAGACAAACAAGGTCATTTTCTGATAGTGAGGGCAGGTCACTGAAGCTCTGTCCGGCCTGTTCCTAAATTTGACTCTTGTAATAATAAAATATTAATAATAATAATAATAATAATAATAATAATTTTATGCAGAGTTCACACAGTGCTTGCTTGAAAAACCCTTGAATTTGATTTTGGCTTGGAAGGACCTGGACATTTATGCCTTGAAATTACAATAAAAATGTTCCTTGAATCTCACTTGTGGGAATTCCAGATAAGGATAGTTCACCTATGCTGGTCGTAATAGGTGGTCGTTATACCCTGAAGGCATGGATCATTGCTCATTATATCAATCACTGAAATTGTCTGCTCCAGATTGCTTATTTACAGGCCATCATTATTTAGATGGAAATTGCGAGTGTTCAAAGGTATCTCGGTATTTTTTCAAATGTATTTTGGTTGTCAGAGATATTGCACCTTTGTGACACTGATTATTGACCATGCTTATTGTTTCCCCTGATAAACACAATGTGAAGCAGGATCAACACTGTTGTTTTACCACATGTTCAGTTTTATGCATGTTAAGATTGTTACCATATTCTGCATCTTCCCGAGGCAAGTGAGTTAACTGACTGTAAAAGTCCAGCTTCCACCCTTGCCGAACTTGGCTGGAATTATGGAGTTATAGTTTGGCTGGACTAACAAGTCTATGTATAGTCCAATCAAAATCACGTACAGAAATCGACATCCGGTTCGTAAACTGCTGTGCAAATTTCGGTCCATTGCAGGATTTGCTTCGCATGTGTATCCATCAACTCGGCGTCAACAAATAATTTCCAAATCTTTTAATCTTTTTAATCAAGGTGCTGACGCGATTTGATGCACTTTACGGTGTAAGACCCGTTTTATTACAATACAGATCTTGATTATCGGTCAGATCGTCTTGACTGGGTGCTTGAAGCAAATACAAGTGATATGAGGGATGGAATCTGATTGATCCAAAGGAGGGACATAGAAGGGACATCACTTGTAATAGCCACTGGTGGCGATACAATCGAGCCCAGAAATTCCAGCCTAGTTCGGCAAGGGTGAAAACTTGACTTTTATAGTCACTTAACTCCCTTGCCTCGGGAAGATGCATATTCTGTGAAATTCTATAAATCTTAACATGTCTTGTGTCAGATGTGCATTGCAACTTGTAATGTTTTCAAAACTATGTTATGTTTACTTCAAAATGTTGAACCAACCCAAAACAATAGATTTGCAAAAAGGAGATTTTAGTTCATTGTTGTATCTTGTAGTTCTTCTTACCAGTCGATGATGCAATGGTCTGGAAAATAAAACTAACTTTGATATTTTTAATATATTTTGTGATTGTTGCTTTTTGGCTACTGTCAGCAATGTCAGTAACACTCATGACTCATCCCCCACCAAAAAAACTAAAAGAAAAGATAAGTGTAGCCTACGCTTGTCTTGTAGTTGTGATACATATTGCATGCTAAAGAATTTGTTTCAAACACTGAAGTATCAACCTGCCAAAACATTAATGCTACAAGGGGCGGTTGGTGGTTGGTTAAAGTGTTCGCTTGTCATGCCCAAGACCCGGGTTCGATACCCGACATGGGTACAATGTGTGAAGCCCATTTCTGGTGTCCCCCGCCGTGATATTGCTGGAATATTGCTAAAAGCAGTGTATAACCATACTCACTAGTGCTACAAAGATTAATAATTTTCCAGTTTTGATTTGTTAGGGTCGGCTGAAGTCTGTAAATGAAATACAAAAGAGTCTCATCCAATGCTCGTTTTTCAGAAATAGCCATTTGTTGCAATTTCTGAAACGTCTTCAATAAGACATCCACATTTTCAACCCTACACCGGTCTAGCGGTTAATGGCCATTAGGCATTGTTTGGACAAGATAAGGGTGTATTCTGCTTGTCCAGGCAGTCAACAAGGTCAAGGTCAGACAGTATTAAGCATGAAACTTTCCCCTTCAACTTGATTTAGTAGGAGAGACGAGAATACTTCATGAGTGTCCATGTCAGCTTACAGGGCCATTGCTCCCATGACGATCCAGGTCAGAGTTGGTCTTCAGCAACCTTTCTGCTTTTATGTAAGAAATAAACGATGAGTGGGAGTTGTTTATCATACAGTAAAACACTGCAGGGAGAATAAACCATGAGGGACGAGGCCCAAGAACAAAAGCATATGTATCAACACCACTTTTGTTTGTTTGTTGTTTGAAGCAATACTCAGCAATATTCCAGCTATATGACGGCGGTCTGTAAATAATCGAGTCTGGACCAGACAATCCAGTGATTGACATCATGAACATTGATCCACGCAATTGGGATCGATGACATGCATCAACCAAGTCAGTGGGCCTGACCACCCAATCCTGTGAGTCGCCTTTTATGACAAGGATATTCACCTTTTACGGCAAGCATGGGTTGCTGAAGACGTAATCTAACCTGGATCTTCACCGGTCCCAGCACTGTCGGAGGTTCATGGTGTTTAATCCCCTCTCCCACCTTTTGAAAGTAACAGTCTCATGGACCCCCAATAAAACCACAAAAGACATTCTTGTTATTGAAATCCTCATGTAGATTAAATCAGTGGTATTTAGATCGTTAATCCGACAGTCTTGCACTGCGACTTGAACACACCTATTTTGCAAAGGACTGCTGAAATCACTCATTAATCAGACTCTTTAATCTGACGATGAACAGTGTACTACTGTGACATGTGAGTACATATTCCCATGTTTTGATGCGAGATGAGATAAACTTGCAAAACAATTAACGAGTAATAGTGCCTTTTAACTTTCTAAAAAGGTCAAATGTAACAATTTTTATATTTGGGATAACACTTTCTAAGTAAAGAACAAATTCTTGTACTTTTTGGGTTGAGGCCATCCGGGATTCGAACCCACACTCTCAGAGTGAAGCACCCAAGCGCCAGCACACAAAGTATGAGGCTCTCGCAAAATGGAAGTCCGACAACTGGTAGACCAATTTTATGTGTCAGAGGGGTACACAAAGTATGTGATCTAGACGACAAGTTGTCCGACTTCCAAAAATCAGATTGTGCTTGTGCATGTTTCGTATTTAGGAAATAAACGATGAGTGGGAGTTGTTTATCGTAAACAAAACACTGCAGGTAATAAACCATGAGGGGCACAGTGTGATACGACTCATGCATTGTTCATGACATCACAAATTGATTAATATATACAAGATTATCTGTCCCTAGTGAACAGATGTCCTGCTCCAAAGGCTTGATGCTTACATCAATCGTTCTACCCGATTATATATTAGAAGATTGGCTTCTATAAGGGACATAATTTTACAGTTTCTAGGATTGTAGGTACTCTGATTGGTTGGATGAAAGGTCGTTCTGACGTGACCCGTAATGGGATGTCCTCAGATCTTTGTTTAGCGATAGCGTGAACTAAGATCTCATTTTAATGAGATTGGGTGACATTTTGATCCGTTCAATTCTGATATCAGGGATTGATTTTGCTATATCCAAGCTGCATCAGTGCAGGTAAAACACTGCAAGTGCAGGTAACTTTTATTGCCAGGATGCACCCAGTGCAGGCAACATTTCCTACCACAAGGGCACGGCAGCAGTTACAGCGGTAGAAACTAACATGTTTAGCCCACTAGTCCTTATAATGATATCATATAGCAAAACCCTTAAAAATGGTACATTTCTACTATAGTCCTTATGATACTTTAATCATTGGGCATTTAGGCAAGGACGACAGGACTAGTGCCAATTTCTAACGCTGAGTTATATTTGATAAAAGTGGAAAACTGAATTCCTTTAGAACTGGCTGCAAATCTTTGAGAATCCAGGAAACAAAAGTTCTTGAAAATAGTGAAATACACAGGTGGTGTGGAACTAATTCTTCACAATTACCTCTAGAACAGTCACTCATGAAGTGACAGTCACAACAAACAGACACTTTGAAACTTCTTTTAAAGGTTGGATATCAAGATGTGAAAAGCCATATACAGATTTCTCCAAAATAAAATACTGGAGCAGATTTTCATGTTTATTTTTCTCTTTGATTTTTTAAAATATTCAAACTTACTGAAAATACAGTGTTTCAATTTATGATAAAATGGTGCAGCCAATATTTTGGTTGTGCAACCTGATTTATTGACTTGGTTGCACCTAGTGCAGGTGGTAAAACAGAATGAAATCGTACCCTGGACAGGAAGGGGAGTCCGAGTATTTGTTTCAAGGTAACAGGAGACAGTTTGATGACACACATGATTAATGGATGTTTCACTGTGTGCCTTATCTTGTTTAAGTGAAGCACTTGTATAGCATACAACTGTACACGTTGTTCTGTGCCTGCTATAATGAGGTCGGCAAGCAACTAGATATCATGTTTCACAACAAGCTTAATTATTCATTAGGATACAAAACCTATTAATACCACTGATTGAGGAAATGTATGTGCTCTCTCAACCATGTCAATAAATAGAGGTTATCACGCGAGTGGGTTTGGGGATGGTAAATATCCTGCATTAGGAATAAACATTGTATTTAGCGAGCCTTGGCGAGCTAAATACATAGTGTTTATTCCTAATACAGGATATTTACCATCCCCAAACACACAAGCGTGATAACCTCTTTATCATATAATGTCATTCTTTAATTCTGTGCTTCAAAATCGCTTTCCCTCTCTCACAAACATTGCCTAAACATCGCGAGTTTTCCTGGAATGCGTGCATTAATATTTATTACGTCACAGGGTAAGTGATGTGTCAGTCGGACAGTGACAGTAGCCAATATAGTTCCAACTGAAATCTGTTTCTTATACAGTGCCGAAGCAACATATACACAAAACAACAATTGTTTTTAATTGCCTTTCGCGGCAATCCATCGGTCTGTCTGCTAGAGTAACTGCCCTTTGTCAAAGGAAAGCTACTCTAACCCTAGTCTATGAGACATCATGGCCACGGTCAGACGTTGTTGACAGTCAGTCTGTCCTGTCATAACGATAAGAAGTGTACTCAGATGTACACACAGCGACAAAACGAAAGAAGGTAACAATTCAAACATATTTCCATCAAATCCAACTATTTTAATTTGTGGAGAAGGTTTCAAGCCGCAGAGGTCTACAAGCACAGATATGGCTACTGATCCCGCTTGGCTAGGCCTCGTGACCTCGCCAAATTGTTTCGAAATTTATATCTCCAAAGTTGCCAAAACTTATAAAATGCCTTAGCTGCGTCATAGTTAGACACTGATTTTCAGTATATTAGACTGTTCTTTTGATAATGATAGCAATTATCCCTTTAGTTAATCCAGATTCCCGATGGTTAATTCTGACTCGATCGCCGAATGACGAGTGCGACGCCATGTTTGTTTATAAACAGTGAAAGTAGTCCCTACTTGACCTTTGATAATTGCATCTCTATCCCCATATGACCCCAACGGATATCGTTTTTATCCGTTGGCTTTATCCTGCCGAGAAACCTACCCATTATATGATAAAGAAGTTTCTTTACGTCATGTGTTTGAAATGTATGTGATATTGCAGCATTCAAAAATAACAATACAGGTCACATGGGTCCTTGTCATGACCTTGACCTAGATTCAAGTACCATTTCTGAGGGAGGCAGGGGGGTGTTGGCATTGGTGGGGTGGTGGATGCTGCATTGGAGAGTGATTGTGTTGAATACGGTATATTGACAAATTCTTTTCTATCAGTTATATAGGACAGCCTCTGTGGTCTAGTGGTAGAGCGTCCGCCTTTAGAGCGGAAGGTTCCGGGTTCAGTCCCGGGCGTGTCATACCACAAGACATTAAAAGATGGTACTTGTTGTTACCCTGTCTGGCGCTCGGCATTAGGGGGCTCAAACAAGGACTGGTCGGCTCGGAGTCAGTATACTGTGTCTGAGTGGGGTATTCATGTTAAACTGCAGCATGGTATCTCAGTGTGCTAGCACTATGAATCGGCATCAGTCCAGGCTAGTACAAGCAGCCACACACACACGTGCATGCACGTCGCTATATTAGTGCAATAATCTTGGACGCGACGTTAAACCCCATTTCACCTCGCCCCACCTATCAGTATAGTCATTAATATTATCATTTCATACCAAATGCCAGTCATTCTGACACGTTTGTCAAACTGTTTAATGGAACTAGATTTTGATGTTATTATATGGATTTATTAGCTGAGCTTAATAGGCTGAACAGAATTAGACTCATCCTTGGGATAGTGGATACAAGGGGCAGTCAGGTAGCCTAGAGGTTAAAGTGTTCATTCGTCACACCGAAGACCCGGGTTCGATTCCCCACATGGGTACAATGTGTGAACCCATATCTGGTGTCCCTCGCCGTGATATTGTTGGAATATTTCTAAAAGCGGCGTAAAACCTCACTCCCTCACTCAGTAGTGGATAAAATCACAGGCTGGCTTTAAACAGCGAAATGGTTTTGATCACTTTTTCTTCCTTCCACCTTAAATTAATCAGATGAAAACAAATCATTATTTAATTTCATGTTGTATATCTTGTGATTTCCAGAATACTCCGAAAATCAACTGCAGCTGCTGATATTCTCCACACATCGTTATGTTGAGCAGGCTCGGACGCCCAGCTTCACAGCTGTCTCAGATGCTTATCAAGGGGTCAAGGTCACTCAGCCAGACTGCCCCAGCAATTAACAAGGAGATCAAGATTGGCCCGAAGTCACAAGCTATATTTGAGAAAGAATCGAAATATGGTGCCCATAACTACGGTCCACTTCCTGTTGCCTTCAGCAGAGGAGAAGGTAGGATCTGAGATGAAGGGGTGATTGGGTGGATAGAGGAAGGTAGGATTTGAGATGAAGTTGTGATTGGGTTGATAGAGGAAGGTAGGATTTGAGATGAAGTTGTGATTGGGTGGATGGAGGAAGGTAGGATCTGAGAAGAAGGAGTGATTGGGTGGATGGAGGAATGCAGGATCTGAGATGAAGGAGTGATTGGGTGGATCGAGGAAGGAAGGATCTGAGATGAAGGAGTGATTGGGTGGATGGAGGAAAGCAGGATCTGAGATGAAGGAGTGATTGGGTGGATGGAGGAAGGTAGGACCTGAGATGAAGGAGTGATTGGGTGGATGGAGGAATGCAGGTTCTGAGATGAAGGAGTGATTGGGTGGATGGAGGAAAGCAGGATCTGAGATGGAGGAGTGATTGGGTGGATGGGGGAATGCAGGATCTGAGATGTAAGAGTAATTGGGTGGATGGAGGAATGCAGGTTCTGAGATGAAGGAGTGATTGGGTGGATGGAGGAAGGTAGGACCTGAGATGAAGGAGTGATTGGGTGGATGGAGGAATGCAGGATCTGAGATGAATGAGTGATTGGGTGGATGGTGGAATGATTGGGTGGATGGGGGAATGATTGGGTGGATGGAGGAAAGCAGGATCTGAGATGGAGGAGTGATTGGGTGGATGGAGGAATGCAGGATCTGAGATGAAGGAGTGATTGGGTGGATGGTGGAATGATTGGGTGGATGGGGGAATGATTGGGTGGATGGAGGAAAGCAGGATCTGAGATGAAGGAGTGATTGGGTAGATGGAGGAGTGATTGGGTGGATGGGGGAATGATTGGGTGGATGGAGGAAAGCAGGATCTGAGATGGAGGAGTGATTGGGTGGATGGAGGAATGCAGGATCTGAGATGAAGTAGTGATTGGGTAGAAGGAGGAGTGATTGGGTGGATGGAGGAGTGATTGGGTGGATGGAGGAATGCAGGATCTGAGATGAAGAGTGATTGGGTGGATGGAGGAAAGCAGGATCTGAGATGAAGGAGTGATTGGATGGATGGAGGAATGCAGGATCTGAGATGAAGGAGTGATTGGGTGGATGGAGGAAAGCAGGATTTGAGATGAAGGAGTGATTTGGTGGATGGAAGAATGCAGGATCTGAGATGAAGGAGTGATTGGGTGGATGGAGGAAAGCAGGATCTGAGATGAAGGAGTGATTGGGTGGATGGAGGAATGCAGGATTTGAGATGAAGGAGTGATTGGGTGGATGAAGGAATGCAGGATCTGAGATGAAGGAGTGATTGGGTGGATGAAGGAAGGTAGGATCTGAGATGAAGTTGTGATTGGGTGGATGGAAGAAGGTAGAATCTGAGATGAAGGAGTGATTGGGTGGATGGAGGAAGGTAGAATCTGAGATGAAGGAGTGATTTGGTGGATGGAGGAAGGTAGGACCTGAGATGAAGGAGTGATTGGGTGGACTGGGGAAGGTAGAGTCTGAGATGAAGGAGTGATTGGGTGGATGGAGGAAGGTAGAATCTGAGATGAAGGAGTGATTTGGTGGATGGAGGAAGGTAGGACCTGAGATGAAGGAGTGATTGGGTGGACTGGGGAAGGTAGAGTCTGAGATGAAAGGATGATTTGATGAATGTGAGTAGCAAAGAGTTGATCCCAGTACAGAATAGGTCCCCAGATTAATGACAATGGGGTGGTAACAATGTGTGTCCAGGCTGACTGGGTAACACATCAGCTGGGAGGGTATGTGTGTACAAAACATGAATCAGCCTTGTTGGGTTGGATTGAGTATGGTTTTATGCCGCTTTTAGCATTCTTTCAGCAATATGGTTCCCATGTGGGGAATCGAACTCGGATGTTTAGTGTGATGAGCGAACACTTATACTACTGGTCTGGGTTATAGATGTACAAACTACCCAGTGACACTCTTCTTGCTTCTGTCAGATCCCTGAAAATGGCACAATTTGCCAAACTGAATGAGGAGGATAAGATTGCTGATGTGATGGGGATGAGTGAGGAGGGAGTTGGACAGGATGATTGGGAAGATGTAGGACATTGATGAGGTGGGGAGTGTTGGGGTTGATGGGTAGGTATAATGGTAGGGATCTGTGGGAAGATGTAGGACATTGATGAGGTGGGAGTGTTGGGGTTGATGGGTAGGTACCGGTATAATGGTAGGGATGATGAGGGTGGCTGAGTTGTTGGGGGATAGGTGAGATAGGGCTTTCACTAGTCCAAATTTTTGGACTCGAGTACCCGAGGGGTGAAACTCGACTCGACTCGAGTACCCGAAAATAGGACGTCCTTTAAGAATATTGGTTCATTAGATCAAAATTGCCATCTAAAAGTATTAAAACATGTTATAAGTATAATTGAACTGCACTGAAATGTAAATAGAAAGTGTCCACGGAACTTGTCCATCTGTCAAAGTGTATGGAAGTGTTCAATGTTAATGTTTGCTTGTAACTGCACTAATCTTCAAAAACGACCTTCAAAAACATTATGTCAAGTCTACAAATACTACAATACATATTGAACACAAGCCAAGTTTTTTTCTGACAATCAGCGTTTCATTCGACACCTGCCAACAAGCACGAACAATAATTCACAGGAAGAAAATCGATAATGTGCATCACATGACATACACGTATACACAGCTGCTGGGCTGCAAGACTAAGGCCGCTAAATATGGAAATGTAGTACTATTCAGTTCATTCATTCATTCATGAGTTGGTCATGTTTTCAAACTGTACCAAACTGTCGACCTGTCGCTTGATTTGTAAGCACTGAAATAGCACATATATACCAGCTAATCAGTTGTTAATCTGTGTAAGGGAATACACTTGGCATTTGAGTCAGAGCAAAGAAGCAATAATCGCCTTGATACATTCAATTTCTTAAAGTCGGGAAGGAAAAACTATAATTACGTCTATTTTATGTGACATTCTCAATTGTTCTAATGTACATCTACTTTCTACGAAGAATACATTATACAAACAATATTAAAACAGAGTGATATCCCCTTATCGAGTACTCGAGTCCTTATCGAGTACCCGAGTACTCGATTACTTGTTGAAGCCCTAATGTGTCGGGCCTTAGTTGATGTAAGATGGGTGTGGATGAAGATGGGAATGAGGATGTGGGTTTCAGGTCAGAAAGTATGATGGTAGGCATGACTAAGGAAGTTGGTCCAGGTTGGCCGAGATGCCAGGGATTTCATATGATACTGTTCTGTAAATCAATAATAATGTGAAATTAGTATTTACCTGCCTGTGCATCAATTCAGGTGTGTTTGTGTGGGACGTCGAGGGCAACAAGTACTACGACTTCCTGAGTGCGTACAGCGCCGTGAACCAGGGCCACTGTCACCCCAAGATCGTCAAGGCCCTCAAGGACCAGGCGGACATCTTGACTCTGTCATCCAGGGCCTTCTACAACGACTGCCTGGGAGAATATGAAGAGTTCATCACCAAACTCTTCAAGTATGATAAAGTCCTCCCCATGAACACAGGTACGAATCCTTGATCATTCAGTGTATTATTTCTCTATCTGGTATTATGAACACCCGGAGTCACGTTCCACAAAGTGATCTTAGCATAAGCTGACTGTCGTAAGTCTGTGTTAAAGTATGGGAGTTGTCAGTTATGGTAATCAGTGCTGAGATCGCTTTCTGAAATGAGGCCCTGAACCATTATGCTGCATTTGACTTATCCATGATCATGGGTTCGACTTTCCATATTCTTCGTAAGAGGCGACTAACGGGATCAGGTTAAGTCAGGCTGACTGACTTGGTTGATGCATGTCATTGTATCCCAAATGCGTGAATCCATGCTCATGATGTCAATCACTGGACTGTCTGGTCCAGACTCGATTATTTACAGACTGCCGTCATATAGCTGGAATATTGCTGAGTGTGGTGTTAAACAACAAACCAACACAAATCATGTCAAACGCTCCTGTTCTATTAGGCTCCCTGTAACCAAACTTCTCTCCTATATGATTTCATGATATAGTTGTTATACTGTTCAAAGCCGCAGTAACACAACTTCTTTCAAATGAGATCACTTTAAAATGAGAGGTATTGTAGTGAAGGATAAAACACGTTCCGAGGTTTTGGTTGAAAATGTAAACCCGGCTGGGAGGGAAGATCAAAACCGAGGATAAGTGTTTTATCTGACTTATAAACCGAAAAAAAGAAACTTAAATCAACATTTATCAACATTTTTATGTTTCGAACATATTTTCCATTAACCTTAGGAAACGTGCGTAAAATATCTGTTGCTGGCGTACGGATCTTGAAAAGGACATTCTAAAAACCAGTGAGGCTTATCAACACCTCTGTAGCCTCGTGGTACACTCACTGGGCTACAGATATGAAGGTTGCAAGTTCGATCCTTGGGAATATAAAGAAAACATTTGTCATTTGATTTTACATTTCATTACATGTTACAAAATACCCAGGACTCTTACTTAATAGCCATCCCAATGAATAGTTTTATAAATAACGATGAAAATCAAGTCCCCGGGTCTTCCACAGTAAGTCCCTGGTTTTCTACGCAAGTAAAACCTCATGTGGGTCTTTCCCAAGTTTGAAGAAACCTAACGATCAATACAAATGAACACTCTGAGGTTTATTAATAACAATGAAAATCAAGTCCCCAGGTCTTCCACAGTAAGTCCCTGGTTTTCTACGCAAGTAAAACCTCATGTGGGTCAATCTCAAGTTTGAAAAAAACCTAACGATCAATACAAGTGAACACTCTGAGGTTTATAATTTCAGTAAGAGACTTGAGTTTAACGAGATCGCATTAAAATGAGATGTATTGTATTTGAGCCAGAGACTTGTGTTTAATGAGATGGCATGAAACCACTTACTCTCCCTGTTTCACAGGCGTGGAAGGCGGGGAGACGGCCTGCAAGCTGGCCCGGAAGTGGGCGTACCTCGTCAAGGGGGTCCCCAACAACCAGGCTAGGATCATCTTCGCGGCAGGCAACTTCTGGGGACGGACCCTTGCTGCTGTCTCCAGCTCCACCGACCCCGACTGCTACAACGGCTACGGCCCCTACATGCCTGGCCTCTCCATCGTCAACTACGACGATATTTCAGCTCTTGAGGTATGGTTAGAATATGTGTAATTATGGGAATGGGTGCTGTCCGTCCATCCTTCCGTCTTTCCATCTCTCTTATTTCGTTTACGGAGCAGGACTCAAAAACCAGGAAAGATATCGTAAACAAACTTGGCACATAGATAGGTCTTGTGGTAAACTGGTGCCTTTTGATAGTTTGGGATTTTTGTAAAATATATTTTTTGAGTTTCCATAGCAACAACTTTGACTTAGACCGAATATGGTTGTAGTGGACGTTTCCACAGGAGATCTTGAAAGCCGTACAATATTTCTTGCCTTGCGCACAACCGGACATGACTTGATAATTTACAGACTGTCATCATATAGTTGGGATATTGCTCAGTGTGGGATTAAACAACAAACAAACCCAGAATCTATTTATATCACCTGAACCGCTAGGTCTTTATGAGCTTTTAGCAAGTTGGATATGACCCTACAGGTTTCACTGTTTGACTACTGTGATCATCAGCTGTACTGCCCCCTGTGAAGGTCCAGGTCTTCAGCAACCCATGCTTGTTGTAAGAGCGGGTTGGTTTGTTGTTTAACACCGCACGCAGCAATATTCCAGCTATATGACGGCGGTCTGAAAATAATCGAGTCTGGACCAGAAAATCCAGTGATTAATATCATGAGCATCGATCCACACAATCAGGATTGATGACATGCATCAACCAAGTCAGTCAGCCTGACTTAACCTGATCCCGTTAGTCGCCTCTTATGACAAGCATAGTCACCTTTTAGAGCAAGCATGGGTTGCTGAATACCTATTCCACCTCGGATCTTCACGGGTCTGTAAGAGCGAGTAACGGGATTAGACTCCCCAACAACTTGGTTCATGCATATCTTCGTATCCAAATTGCGTAGATCAATGATGTCAATCACTGGATTATCTGGTTCAGACTTGATTAATTACAGACCACTGCCATATAGATAAAATATTGCTGAGTATGGCATTAAGCCATCCATATTTATTATGTGTTTCTCACCTCCAACCTAATTAAAAAAAATAATTCTCTAATTGTTTAACTTATTTTATAACATTTTAAGATTTAAAACACTGGTACCAGTCTTTAACTTAAGTTATAACATACCGTAGAACACGGATAAAACGGAGCGAACAAACGGATACATTGAACTGTTACAAAATCCCTGATTTATCTCCTATATATTATCACAAAAAGTTTACGTACATAACGAACTCTCAACAGCGAACTAACGGATATAACGAACTGATATCTAATCCATAACACTAATAAGTGACATGTAGAGCGAACTGAGAAATCTCACTCAGTGTCAATGACAATTAGCTGTACACAATCAGCGGTGACGATTCAACTTTGTTAAACTTGCTTTTTATTATTCTTCCCTGTACATGTAATTGGACTTATCTTGTCTGTAAAATACACATCAAACCTATGCAGTTTCACAAAAACATGATTTCTTTGGTCCCTTGTAGTTTGTTATATATATCCATGTTCTACTGTAGATTTAGTCACAGAAACAAGTTTTGATAAACATAGCTGAAGCAAGATGCAGCTGACCCATCTTCCTGAGGCAAGGGAGTGAACTGAATATTAAAGTCTAGTTTCCACCCTTGCCGAACTAGGCTGGAATTACTGGGCTCGATGGTAGCGCCACCAGTGGTTATTACGAGTTATGTCCCTTCTAAGCCTCTCCTATGGACCAACCAGATTCCATCTCTTGTATCACTTGCATTTGTTTCAAACAAAATGGCGGTGCCCAGTCAAGACGATCTGAATGATAATCAAGATCTATATTTTGATAAAACGGGTCTCACCTCGCGAATTCGAAGTGCATCAAATCACATGAGCACAGTGATTAAAAATGTGAAAAGACTTGGAAAATATCTGTTGACAAAGAGTTGGCGGTGCACATGCTTTGCAAATCATGCAGTCGACTGAAATCTGCACGACAGTTTACTAACCGGATTTCGATTTCGGCGCGCGATTTTGATTGGACTATGAATAGACTTGTTAGTCCAGCCAAAATGCAACTCCATAAAGTCATTTAACTCCCTTGCCTCGGGAAGATGAGCTGAGTGTGCAATAGTAGTAGTATTTGTCCTTTAAAATCGTTGCATAATTTTCCACAGCATCAGGGAAAATGGAGATACAAAAAAATTGTGATATTTCACATTGGAATGAAACTTAAGGGCAGACAGGAGATGGGGACCTCAGAAAAAAATATAGACAACCTATAAACTACAATTAACGAAAGAAATAAGCTGTAAAGAGGTTGAATCACATTACACACCAGTTGTGACTTTGCCCCCAGAAAGAGCTGCAGGACCCCAATGTGTGTGCCTACATGATGGAGCCCATCCAGGGGGAGGCGGGCGTGGTCGTGCCCCAGGAGGGGTACCTGAGGAAGGTGCGGGAACTCTGTACAAAGTACAACGTGCTGTGGATAGCCGACGAGGTGCAGACCGGACTGGCCAGGACTGGAAAGTAAGAACAGCATACTTCTTTCTCATGCTATGTCTGTCTTTGTATTTACAGTTTCTTTACTTCTTCACAAGATGGTATGATCAAGGGAGATAGTGTGGATATTTTGTTTTGGATTTTGTAAAATTTGCAATCAATGCAACATTCTATGGATATTCAACTTCTTTATTACAATCAATGTGACGTTCTATTGATATACAAGTTCTTTATTACAATCAATGCAATGTTCTATGGATATACAAGGCCTTTATGCAATCAATGCAACGTTCTATTGATATACAAGGTCTTTATTACAATCAATGCAACATTCTATGGATATACAAGTTCTTTATTATAATCAATGCAATGTTCTATGGATATACAAGTTCTTTATTATAATCAATGCAATGTTCTATGGATATACAAGTTCTTTATTACAATCAATGCAATGTTCTATGGATATACAAGGCCTTTATACAATCAATGCAATGTTCTATTGATATACAAGGTCTTTATTGCAATCAATGCAACATTCTATGGATATACAAGGCCTTTATGCAATCAATGCAATGTTCTATTGATATACAAGGTCTTTATTGCAATCAATGCAACATACTATGGATATACAAGTTCTTTATTGCAATCAATGAGACATTCTATTGATATACAAGTTCTTTATTACAATCAATGCAATGTTCTATGGAAATACAAGGTCTTTATTGCAATCAATGAGACATTCTATGGATATACAAGTTCTTTATTATAATCAATGCAATGTTCTAAGAATATACAAGGTCTTTATTACAATCAATGCAGCATACTATTGATATACAAGGTCTTTATTACAATCAATGCAACATTCTAGAGATATACAAGTTCTTTATTACAATCAATGCAACATTCTAGAGATATACAAGGTCTTTATTACAATCAATGCAACATTCTAGAGATATACAAGTTCTTTATTACAATCAATGCAACATTCTAGAGATATACAAGGTCTTTATTACAATCAATGCAACATTCTAGAGATATACAAGATCTTTATTACAATCAATGCAATGTTCTAAGAATATACAAGTTCTTTATTACAATCAATGCAACATTCTAGAGATATACAAGTTCTTTATTACAATCAATGCAACATTCTAGAGATATACAAGGTCTTTATTACAATCAATGCAATGTTCTAAGAATATACAAGTTCTTTATTACAATCAATGCAACATTCCAGAGATATACAAGGTCTTTATTACAATCAATGCAACATTCTAGAGATATACAAGTTCTTTATTACAATCAATGCAACATTCTAGAGATATACAAGGTCTTTATTACAATCAATGCAACATTCTATTGATATACAAGGTCTTTATTACAATCAATGCAGCATACTATTGATATACAAGTTCTTTATTACAATCAATGCAACATTCTAGAGATAAACAAATTCTCTATTACAATCAGTGCAACATTCTAGAGATATACAAGGTCTTTATTACAATCAATGCAGCATACTATTGATATACAAGTTCTTTATTACAATCAATGCAACATACTATTGATATACAAGTTCTTTATTACAATCAATGCAACATTCTAGAGATATACAAGGTCTTTATTACAATCAATGCAACATTCTAGAGATATACAAGTTCTTTATTACAATCAATGCAACATTCTAGAGATATACAAGTTCTTTATTACAATCAATGCAACATTCTATTGATATACAAGGTCTGAAACAATATATCTGCATATGAAACAGTAAATGGCCATTAAAACTAAGAACATATTAAATTAACTTTTCATATGTCACCATTCCATCTTAATCTACATACATATTGCATTCACACATGTAATTAGATGATATTTAAGCAATGATTTACAGTTAAATTTGACAATAGGTTTAGTTTACATTTAGTTAAAATCTTTAACACTTTGGTTTCAAATGTACCGGTATGTGAAATACTGATTTGGCAAAATGAGCTGAAACGGAAGAAAAGTTGACTTACATAAGATGAAGCTGAAAAAGGCAGACAAAGTAAGATGCTTGTGCTGTTGGTGACTATAGGTCATCAGAGTGAAGTTAAGTTAGTAGTTATGTAAGTACTGGAGCTAATTTAATTGTTTTTTATACTGCTCAAGTATGTTTGCTTGTTTGTAGTTTAACACCACACTCAGCTTATAAGTTATAAGGGGTGTGTAACTAATCAAGTCTAGACAGGACAATCCAGTGATTGATATCATGAGCATCTATCTACACAATGATGACATGCATCAACAAAGGCAGCGAGTCTGACCACCCAATCCTGTTAGTTGCCTCTTTCAACAAGCATAGTCGCCTTTTATGGCAAGCATGGGTTGCTGAAGACCTATTCTACCACGGATCATCACGGATCTACTGCTCAAGTCATCTAGCTTGAGACAGAAACAGGCTGAAACAGAAACAAGGCAATATAAGACTTTACTAAAATATTTACAAAATAGCAATAAGATCAACTAGGCCACATATAACTCACAGAAGTCAAACAAGCCAATTCCATGCAAGAACTTTGTGCAAACCTGAATTTGAAGCACTGTTTAGTGCAGATGGTGCAGAGGCAAGGCTGTAGCGCATATTGAGAGATACCCGGTAAGTGTCGTTTGTACAATTAGGCTGGATCCCTCTCGCTGAAACAAGGACATGGCATGAATTTTTGGTTTAAAATAGTGACGACACAGCCAAGTGTATATGTATGATTATGAAGCATTGACAATTAATTTCTGACACTGCCAACATTTCTGTGTTTCAGGCGTCTCGCTGTTGACCACGAGAATGTCCGCCCTGACATTGTCATCCTGGGAAAAGCCCTGTCAGGAGGAGTGTTGCCGGTAAGATTACCCGTGATTTAGGCAAAATTAGGAATAATTTCTGTTTCCAGAGAAGAACTAAACCATTGAATATTTCTTGTTGAAACTTGCTATACAGATCAGTCTAGTGGTGAATTGGTGCCTTGTGATGATTTTGGATTTATTTCTTAAATTTGTTATGTTTTTTTTTATGTTTTCATAACGACTAGTGGGATTGTACTCAAAATGTGGGTACTGCTCGTTTTCAAAGCATAACTCTAAAAACGTTTAATATTTCTGGATGAAACTTGCTATACAGATCAGTCTAGTGGTGAACTGGTGCCTTGTGATGATTTGGGATATTGAAAAATACTGAACTGCAATATTATTTTTTTCACAGAACTGAAGGGTTTTGATGTCAATGAACCAAAATTAGAGTATAAGTAGACAAACTCCACATTTCTGAATAGGACCAGATTGGGGGGGGGGGGGGGGCGGGGGGGTGGGGGGGGGATATGTCATCTCCTTACTCTTGTTGTATTTTGTATAAGTATAATGTTGTTTTTTTCTGCAGGTGTCGGCTATCCTTGCTGATGATGAGGTGATGCTGACAATCAAACCAGGGGAGCATGGCTCAACATTCGGCGGCAACCCCCTCGCATGTAAAGTTGCAATTGCAGCATTACAGGTAAATGTGTACCTTTATCGTTACCATGGTTACCTGATGTGATATTCAACTCCTGCTTCAAGAAGAGTGTTGTGATTGCGAGGCAGAACAGTCTATCCCCTCTTTGCCATAATCAATTCACTGCCTCACTACCAAACACCCAGTCTCACATTCATTTTACTGTCACCAAAATGCAGGTAAATTAAGAAAATTGGTATGCGAGTCCCCTTCTTCCTTTGTATGAAATACACCATATGCTATCCTTTAACAAATTTATGCTTCATGTGCTAGTAGTGCTTGGGTGATGAAGATGGTGGTAGGATGATGATTGGGTGATAATGATAGAGTGATGGTATGATGATGACGATGATAGGGTGATGGTATGATGATGACGATGATAGTATAATGATGATGATGATGATGTTAGGGTGATGGTATGATGATGACGACGATGATGATGATAATAAGATGATGATGATGATGATGATAGGGTGATGATAATAAGATGATGATGATGATGATAGGGTGATGATAAGATGATAATGATGATGATTGGGTGATGATGATAGGGTGATGGTATGATGATGACGATGATAGTATAATGATGATAATGTTAGGATGATGGTATGATGATGACGACGATGATGATGGTAATATGATGATGATGATGATGATGATGATAGGGTGATGATAAGATGATGATGATGATGATGATGATGATGATGATGATGATGATGATGATGATGATTGGGTGATGATTATAGGGTGATGGTATGATGATGACGATGATAGTATAATGATGATAATGTTAGGGTGATGGTATGATGATGACGACGATGATGATGGTAAGATGATGATGATGATGATGATGATGATGATGATGACGACGACTATGGTTCTGTCTGCAGGTTCTGGAGGAGGAGAAGCTGGCTGACAATGCTGAGAAGCTGGGGAAGATCCTGAGATCAGAGCTGGGCAAACTGCCCAAAGATGTCGTCAGCATCGTCAGAGGGAAGGGTCTACTGAATGCCATCGTTATCAACAAGAGTAAGTCTCTTCCACAGATCAGTTTCATGTCAGCAGGCACACTGTGTTATCTAGAGTTGTGGCCTGTTCCTTGAACTTGTTAGTAAATTCAGCAGGGTTTTATTACACATCATCTGAGTAATAGAAAGCAATGGGGATTCAGGTAGAAAATAGGTCTGCAGCAACCCTTGCTTGCAGTTTAAGATCACTATGCTTGTCGTAAGAGGCGACTAGCGAGATCGGAGGGTGAGACTTGCTGACTTGGTTGATGCATGTCATCGTATCCAAATTGTGTAGATCCATTTTCATGATGCCAATCACTGGATTGTCTGGTCCAGACTTGATTATTTACAGACCGCTGTCATGTAGCTGGAATATTGCTAAGGATAAACTACCAACCAAACAAACAAGCATATAAAAACTGCTGAGAGTAAATGTTCTCATGTTTGACATGTTCTTGTCAGAATGTTTTTGATTGAGTTTGTTTGTTTGTTTGTTGTTTAACTCGACAATCAGCAATATTCCACCTATAAGATGGTGGCCTGTAAATAATTAAGTCTGATCGGAAATATGAGCAACGTCAGGGTACAGTGACCATGCTTACAAGCCGGAATCCTCATGGGGGGCCTCATCAGAAGGACTAAATCGGTACAACAACAACAACAATAATAATAGGCAGGCATTTATGTTGCGCATATTTCCACACGACACAGGGGCATGCTCAGAGCGCTATTATTACCCTGGTCACTGGATCAGTGTGCACTCAAGAATCATTCTCAGCTCCCTGGGAAGTATACAACCCAAGCTGCCTGTTTGGTGCTTGGAGCTCTTTGGTGCTTTGGGGTTAACTACCACAATGTGTGAAAACCATTCTTGGTGTTCCGCCACTGCAATTTTTTAAGGAATAGAGAAGTGTCAAACCATACTCAATCTTAACTAATGAAAGAATTTTTCTTATTTTTTTTTCTATGTTTTCTTCCAGAATGGGATGCTTGGAATGTATGTGTGAAGCTTCGTGATAACGGACTCCTGGCCAAGCCCACGCATGGCGACATCATCCGTTTTGCTCCGCCACTGACGATCACAGAATCCCAGTTGCATGAGTGCATTGAAATCATCACCAAAACAGTCCTGTCATTCAAATAAACAGCTGATCGGTCAATTTCAGCATGTATAATACATTGTTGATATAACTCAATTCAAATTTCAGACAGCTGACACAACTGTTGCTTTGAGGAAGCTGTTGTGTTGACATTGCAGGTAGGGAAGTGTTTGATGTTTGAATGCAGTTTGATGGTGTTTTCTTTAGCATTTTGGGGCTCTGCGATTTGCTGTGCAGAGTTGTGTCTCTTGGGCACCCCAGAAACCTATGATTGTGGGTTTGAATCCCGTTTCGCTCCGATTAAGTTTCTTGGTTTGTCAGCACCATACCTGTGCTCGTTATTTTCAGTGTGGTAAACGTCTGAGACCTGCATTACTTCGGGCTTTCCTCCCACATTAAGCTGACATGGCGAGATATAACTTGAATTCTATTAAAAGCAACGTTAAACCCAACTCACTCACTCACTTTAGCTTTTGCTATATTTACAGAAAATATCAATATGCATGAATATGGCCAACTACTATTAGTACATTAATTTGAATTGCCAACTTGAAAGACATATCAAGAACCTCAAATTCAAATGTACATATTGTAAGTAGATGATTTGTAATTGAAATATCCTGACAACTGTTCTCCAATGAACACATTCACGTTTACAATAAATTACAAGTTGAATTTAATTTGGAAAATATTTTGATGAAGATATAAGTAGAGGTAATCATGCGAGAGTGTTTGGGGATGGTAAATATCCTGTATTAGGAATAAACAATGTATTTAGCGAGCCTTGGCAGAGGTCTATAAGCACAAATATGGAAACTGATCCCACTTAGCTAGTGTTCTTGCACAACTGTTTCGCAATTTATATCTCCAAAGTTGCCAAAAGTTGTAAAATGCCTTAGCTATATCACAGTTGGACACTGATTTTCAATAGTTCTGACTATTCTTTTGATAATGATAGCAATTTTCCCAGTAGTTCCTCCCGATTCCTGATGGTTAATTCTTACCCGATCGCCGAATGACACGGGCGACGCCATGTTTCTTATAAACTCTGAAAGTAGTCCCTACTTGACCTTTGATATTTGCATCTCTATCCGGGTATGATCCCAAGGGAAATAGTTTTTATCCGTTGGCTTTATCCTGCCGAGAAACCTACCCATTATTGGATAAATATCATGTGAAAAAAGCGGATTTGGGTCCATTCTCGATTCTCAAGCAGGGTTGTTTATTGTGAATTTGAGGAGTGTTTGTTAAAGGCAACAGTATAAAAGTGTTAGGAGTGTTAAAAGAGTGTTTATAGGTGATAAAATGTGTTTCTAATAGGGGAGTGACGCTTGAGTTTATCTGTGAAATCTATGTATTATACTTGAGTGACTTGATAAATTAGAAATAACTAGTGTTTGATCTTTTTGTCAGTTTATATATAAAGCATGCTTTCATTCCAGTTGAGACAGCTGTTTATTGACAGGACTCCTTGTAATAGAAGACTTGAGATCACTCATATCAGTTGGACAAAGTTATTATGTAAGCTTAATTTGTTTAGGCTTGACCTATTGACACTCCATTACTGGAATTTTTATCTTCACTATTTCAAGCACCCTGGTTCTTATTTTTTGGATTACAGATTTTTCAGCCCAAAGTCCAGGGTTGGAGGAGGGGAAAAAAAAGAAGCCAGATGCATTTTTTTTTAAAGCAGAATGGCATACTTTATGAAACATATTCTGTGCTCAAAAGACCACCATTTGTGATGATAAAGCCCCTTGTAACAATAAAAATGCTACCACTTACAACACGGACAATTGTCAAAGGAGGCTATTCATGTTTGTCTTCGAGATCAGCAAAGATCGATTATGTATCTCTTTACTTGTTTTCAATGGTAAATTCATATGTTTTTTATTAAAAGGTGATGATAACAAATAAAATAACTGACTACGCGGCTATCGGCGGGAAAAAAAAGTGGAAATCTGATTTATTTATTTTTTACATTTTCTAAAAAAATAGAGTCGGCGGGTCTGTAATCCGAAAAATATAAAACTCCTGGCCTAAGACAATGTGTATATCATCCATGCATATCATATAAGGCCATGAAGAGTTTATATTTGCTTAATTATTATTTGTTGTTTATCACAAAGTGCTTCAGCTTTCTGAATAGTGTATACTTACAACCCTGTAGTATATTAACTTTTATCAACTAAAGGGTAAAACATGCTCTCGGGGGACAGGGTCGAATGTATACTTCTAAAAACGTGAAGGACCACCAGATTCTTTCATGTTATTAAACTATAGCAATCTGATGGAATGGGGTTGTCCTTCCTGATATCACATCCAGATATATATTGTTCACAAAAATTTATGATTAAACTTTGGAAGTTTGGATTCTTTTTCAAGTTATCATATAATTATTTTATCTGGGTAAAAATGTGTTACGAGATTGGCAAAAGAGTTGTTTGCAAGATTATTGGTTTCAACATTTTTCTGGAACCAATAAGGAATTTTCTATTTTTGAACATTAAATTGTTTGTTCTATGAAATGAAATGAAAACTTTGACTCCAACTTTGTCTATCCACTCTCTTCAGTTGTGTTTTTGCCAACATGTATCGTGCCATTTTTTAAATAATTGGTGTTGATTTATCATGACCTATTTTTCCATGTATTCTCTTGTTTATGTGAGGTGAGGTGAGGTGAAATTGGGTTTAACGTCGCATCCAAGATTATTGCACTTATATAGCGACGTGCATGCACGTGTATGTGTGTGTGTGGCTGCTTGTACTAGTCCGGACTGATGCCGATTTATAGTGCTAGCTCACTGAGATACCATGCCGCAGTTTAACATGAATACCCCACTCAGACACAGTATACTGACTCCGAGCCGACCAGTCCTTGTTTTAGCCCCTTAATGCCGAGCGCCAGACAGGGTAACAACAAGTACAATCTTTTAACGTCTTTTTGTATGACGCGGCCCGGGATCGAACCCTGGACCTTCCGCTCTCCGGGCGGACGCTCTACCACAGGACCACGGAGGCGGTCTTGTTTATGTATATTTCCCTTCAGGATCAGAACAATTGTGTTTCTGGTTTTTACATATGAAGCTGCCTTACATTTTGCAAAATTAAAGAAATTTGAAAAATATGTAGGCATAATTTTTTTAGGACACAATCCTAAATTAATTCTTTTTTGCATCTTGGCATACTGACAAGAAAATATGTAAAACTAGAAAAAATAAATAAAACGATCTTACTTCATGTTTGATATATTGTGTGGGATAGCTCTTGATCTATCACTGTTTTGAATCTCCAACATTTACAAACAGTATTGACATTTTTTTTCACATGTTGTTTTGAAATATGTTTATTTCAAAGGATAGCTAAAGTTTGTTATTGTTTTCATTGCCTACAACGGACATGTCTTTTTCTTCATACTAATATACCAGGGATTATTTTGGGGTTGGTAATGGTTTTAAATGGGGAGGTTTTTTGGTTTTTGACAACATTGAGTAATTGACAGCGTTTGAAGAAAACTGATGAAACACATTTCTTGAGAACAAGTTGTTTTACTTGAGAATAAAATCTCCATCCTATATGGAGTATTGATCCAGCATTGGTGTTTTTTGTCTACCACCATCAGTTTCAATCAGTATCATTTTGCCAATGTACTTTATGTAAAGACAAATAACATCATAACATAATAATAGTTGTATTTTAGTTGTTAATTATCTTTTCTTTTAGATACTAGTCACTATGGCCTCATGCATTTAATGCTGCAATTAGGGCTGGCTATCAATGTATGTTTTTTTATGGTTGTCCAAATATTTGAAAATCTATTCAAAATATTATCGATATTAACTTAGATTTATGCTCCCCATTTCTTTTAAGGAGAATTTAGAATCCAGTGGAAGAATCCATTTGTTTTACTATGTTGATCTATCACATTAATTAGCTTACTTGAGGTTACCATATCAGAAGAAATCCACAATGGATAATTTGGATGGTCAACATCATATGATTAACATATCTACAATATGTATCATTTCAAAATGAATAAATTCCATATATCATTTTCAGCATGCGTTTGGTTCTTTAATGTTCTTCCAGATGGAAGTGCCTCTGAGCGTCTGCCTGGAGAGTGGAGGGTTTGTGGTCCATGTTACTATCACACCTAAAGACTGTTAACCAGTATAGCATTCACCTTTATCCTCAATGGTCACACTGTATATCTTTTCGTCTAAACAATGATCTATCTATTGTCATGTCCGGAAATAGATTTTCAATGATTCATCAGTGATGACCACAACTGCTTATATTGTGTTGTTAACCACTTGCTAACCGTATGAAGCGAATCGGCGAGATCAGCTGATCAATCAGCGAGTCAAGACGATCTGATCAATAATCAAGATCTATATTGTGATAAAATGAGTCTTACATCACGAAGTGCATCAAATTACGGACGACCCTTGGCTAATCGAAGTGGTAAAAGAGAGTACAAACTCCAATTCCAACAGCGTTCGGAGCTTGTAGTCCACCCCAAGGGACGACGTTTTCATCTAGTAGGACCTAAGTTTGTGGCGCAACTTTGTCTATACGAGAACTACTAGACAAAGGGGCCATCAGCATCTTACAAAAGTCAAACACTACAAGAGATCTTTACTCTCCAGTTTTTTCTGGTCCCCGAAAAGAACCCTACAAATATGGGCATGATAATAGACCTAATGGTACTCAACAGAGACTACCTAGTACGCCCCCAAAAGTATCAAATGGAATCAGTAAAAAAGTTACCCAATTCACTTAAACTAGGAGATTGGCTATTCAGTCTGGACCTACAGGATGCCTACCTGCATGTGCCTATTCACCTGAGTTGTCGACCCTACCTACCTAACCTCCCAACAGCCAACTATCGGAACTTCGATGGTGGCTTCGGCGTCAAAACGTCATGCTAGGCATCCCTCTCATGTTCCCCCCACCGTTACACCATCTATATACAGACGCATCAGGCGAAGTTTGGGGCGCGCATATGGGCGACGTCACAATCCAAGGAATGTGGTCAAATCAAGACAAAAACATTACACATAAATTGTCTGGAAATGAGAACTATTGTCTAAGCAATCAAAACGTGGTCCCATCTACTACACCACTCGTCGGTACTGATAGCTACAGACAACACCACGGCGGTAGCGTTCATACAAAATTAAGGGGGTTCGTGATGAGCATTTTTGTTGAGAGGGGTTAAGCTTTTATTTGCCTTGGCAGACTCTGTGATTTGCAGGGTAGAAGCACGGCACATATCGGGAAAAGTCAACATACTTGCAGACTGCCTATCCCGGAAAAACAAGATTGTACCCATGGAATGGACTCTCCACCCCGAAGTATTCAAGTGGATAACCGCAACGTGGGATACCACTCACCTGGCCTTGTTTGCCACATGCCTAAACCATCGACTTCCGTTTACGTCAGCCCAGTCCCAGATCCATTAGCCCTTCAGGTCGACGCCCTATCCATGAGTTGGCAAGGGATGTTTGCCTACGCTTTCCCTCCTGTCTCTCCTGGACAGAGTAATAAGGAAGATTGAGGACACAGATTGCGTCATAATTCTGATAGCCCCAGCGTGGCCAAACAGAGCGTGGTTTCCGTTACTGTTTCCACTTCTCACAGAAGAGCCTCTCAAACTACCAGAACGTCACGATCTCCTCCGCCAACTAAAATCGGACATATTTTACGGCAACCTGACAAATCTCCACCTTCACGCCTGGAAACTATCGCGACAAAGATGCAAGTTTCCGGTTTCTCTACATCTTCCCGAGGCAAGTGAGTTAACTTACTATAAAAGTCCATTTGCCGAACTAGGCTGGTATTATGGAGTTAGATTTTGGCTGGACTAACGAGTCTATGCATAGTCCAATCAAAATCGCGCACCGAAATCGAAATCCGGTTCGTAGAGTGTCATGCAGATTTCGGTCGACTGCAGGATTTTGCAAACCATGTGCACCGCTAACTCGTTGTCAACAGATATTATCGAAATCTTTTCATGTTTTTAATCAAGGTGCTCACGTGATTTGATGCACTTCTCGATGTAAGACTCGTTCTATCACAATATAGATCTTGGGCCAATCAGGTTGAATCTGATTGGTCAATAGGAGAGGCATAGAAGGGACATAACTCGTAATAGCCACTGGTGGCGCTACGATCGAGCCCAGGAATTCCAGCCTAGTTCGGCAAGGGTGGAAACTTTACTTTCAAAGTCAGTTAACTCTCTTGCCTCGGGAAGATGGTTTCTCTAAATCAGCTTCAGAAGTGGTTGCTAGCTCATGGAGACCAGCTTCCTCAGCTATCTATAACGTCAGATGGAGAAAGTTCTGCCAGTGGTGAAAATATAACAATACCTATAGTAGCTGATTTTCTACTTCACCCGAGGAATGAGAAAGGGTTCGGACATTGTACAATTGAAGGTTACACATCAGCTTTAGCCTCAGTTCTACAACATGATGGTCGATCCATAGGATCTCACCCAGTGTTAAATTGACTCATGAAATCGTTTAAACTGGGAGACATAAAATCCCACGCATTTTCCCTAAATCGAATTAATCCATTGTTATGTCTGCACTAATGGAAGTTCCAAAAAGCTCTAAAAAGACTGCCTTCCTCTAACCATTAGCTACAGCTGCTAGAGTGTCTGATCTTCACGCAATTGATATCGCATCTATTACTCATTCACAAGACTGGAGCACAATATCCTTCAGATCGCTACCAGAATTTATCGCCAAAAACTAGGCATCAGCGTTTGGACCTCTAGGACATAGACACTATTCTATCCCATCCTTAAAACAGTAGATCATCCAGATAGACTATTATGCAACATCAGAGCCCCGAGACACTATATTTCAGCTACTCAGAACCACATGAAGAAAAGAAAACGGCTCATTATCTCTTGCAAGCCATCGTCAGACTATGTTAATTAGGTTGGACGGATCATTTGCTAACATCTGGGATCATAGATCATAAGGTGATAGGGTTATTACATTGCTAGTCGCTCGGCGTAACATGTATAACTACTGGAGGTGTCGTCGTGGAAGACTTCAAAACCGGAATTAACGTAAAGAGTACGTTATATCACCAATATATAAAGGGAAACATGTCATCAGTGTAAAAGTACGTCATTATCATACCTGAGTGGGATAAGTGAGTGAGTTAATGTTTTACGTCACATCGGCAATATTTCAGCCATATCGTGACGAGAAGTTATACATGAAATATACATATATTTAAACTTGAGGTGAGATAAGTATATATGCGGTTGGCTATAGAACAAAAAGTATATATCTACGTCACAATGAAGGATTAATAACCGGAAGTGACGCCATAGATGACATCAGAACCGGAGGTGACGTCATAATTGACCCACATGATGTCACAAGAGATTGAACCAAAAGTGTCGCCATAGATGTTCTCAGAACCGGTAGTGACATCATGAAAGACACCAGAACCAGAGAGAAACATCAGAAATGAGGTCATATATCACCAAAAACAGGTAACAATTAAGAGGTCATAAAACGGGAAGGACGCCACAAGTGCCAAGTCTTCTGCAGAAGAGGACGTCTGTTGAAAAATCTGAAGATTTTTATTAGTGTGATAGTTGCCAAAATGGGAATTTATGGCACTCCTTAGCATTCCTAACTGTAGGTTGGTTGTCTGTTAATAAACGAGTCCGGACCAGACAATTCAGTGATAAAATATCTTGAGCATCGATCCACGCAATTGGGGTCGTTGACATGCATCAACCAAGTCAGCGAGCCTGACCTCCCGATCCCGTTAGTCGCCTCTTACGACAAGCATAGCCGTCTTTTACGACAAACATGGGTTGCTGAAGACCTACTCTATCCCGGATCTTCACGGGTCCCTAACTGTAGGCCACACCTAAGCATTCCTAACTGTAGGCAACTGCAAAGCATTCCTAACGCTCATAAGCATTCCTTACTGTTGTCCATTCCTACCTGTAGGCTTCTAAGCATTCCTAACTGTGGGCCGCTCCTAAGCATTCCTAACTGAAGCCCACTCCTTAGCATTCTTTGTGATATGGATTTTGGCAAGTATCTGATGATGCATTTACACGATCGTTAGTGAAAAATAGCGATAAATTGTATAGCGTCCGTGTGTGTGAATTCACAGGTGCGAGTCGATGTGTATTGTCGAAGTATATGTTATAACAACAATCAGCCATTGCCAACGCTTACTTAAAGCCTTAAAAATAAAAAAGTAATTCAAAACTTTTAATCGATTTTTTAATGTTTCGGGTTTGTGAACGCCTGTCTTTACATCTTTCACAAAGTAACCATGTTTTCCATTTAAAAGAAACATGAATTTCCTTCGCATTCAGTTGCAGTGTAAGCAGAAATAATCGAGTTGTTCATCGTGTGGAATTTGTGTAGCAAATATGTTTGTAGACAGAGTAAATTTAACCATTACAATATCCATTAAAGAGTGGTCCATTCAAACAGTTCACTTTTTCATAAAAAGGTTTTTTTATTAGAACCTGTCATATGTGAACGTTTGAGATCATCACGGTCGAATATATGTTCTATGGACATGTTGATGCTGAATAAGGATCTCCTGGTGGAAACCTATTGTTTCAGCGTTTTAAGGTTTGAGTTCGAGAACTGTATCAGGTAACTACAATACGTGTGTGATCAATACACACGTGTGTGTGATAACGATTCAGACACAGAGAAACTCCAAGGAACAAAATATCATTTCCGAAGTTAAATCGAGAAGAGTGACGGTGTTGGAGCTACTGGAAACAGACAAGGGCAGGTAATATGCACGTGTATCCAACCTTTTTGAGACAAATGCCTTTGAACAATCAAGTAAGATTTGACTTAAATTGAACAATCCTGATTGTATTCTTTCAATGCGACGTTTCAGTATAGGTGTTTGTTGGTTGGTTGGTTTGTTGTTTATCGCCGCACTCAGCAATATTCCAGCTATATGACGGCGGTCTGTAAATAATCGAGTCTGGACCAGACAATCCAGTGATTGATATCATGAGCACCGATCCACGCAATTGAGATCGATGACATGCATCAACCAAGTCAGCGAGCCTGACCACCCGATCCCTTTAGTCGCCTTTTACGACAAGCATAGTCACCTTTTACGGCAAGCATGGGTTGCTGAAAACCTATTCTACCCCGGAATCTTCACGGGCCTATAGGTGTTTGTACCTTGATCAGGTTTTTTTACTAGGTTGATTAAGGTACTATCGTCGCCACTTGAAATAGAATCACGAAGTATTGCGATTATTAATGAACGTAGATATATGCATGTGTTCTGGTATTTTATACAAAGGAAACAAGCCAGTCAAAAATGGAATACTCCTTACAGTAATGATACAAATTGCAGCTTACTGACACAAATTGCAGCTTTTCAAGATATAACTATCTGTAGCAGCGTGTTCAGTGTACCAGCACGAACTGAAAGAAAAATATTTGCAAACGTTAGAGATTCACACACTGCTAAATCTAACCGCTCATAGTCACGTGGCAACCGACCCTTACCCGGATGGTAACCACGTGAACAAAAGTCGCAAACAAAAAGGATATTTCTTGAAAAAGCGCACTTTGCAAGATTTGTCATTACTGTAATTAATACTCCTTATCACCGGCATGGTGGCTTTTTACTTCAAAAGTATAAGAACACATAACGCTACCTTCGTCAACTGATCAATGAAGATCCGAGTAAGAATTGGTCTTCAGCAACCCATGCCTGTGGCAAGAGGCGACCATTTGGATCGGGTGGTCAGACTCGCCGACTTTGTTTCTGCATGTCTTCGTATTCCAATCGGCCCGCGAAGACGCCGGGCTGGAATAGATCTTCAGCAACCCATACTTGCCGTAAAAGGTGACAATGCTTGTCGTAAAAGGCGACTAACGGCATCGGGTGGTCAGGCTCGCTGACTTGGTTGATGCATGTCATTGTATCCCAATTGCGTGGATCGATGCTCATGATATTAATCACTGGATTGTCTGGTCCAGACTCGATTATTTACAGACCACCGTCATATAGCTGGACTATTGCTGAGTGCGGCGTTAAACAACAAACCAACCAACCAACCAATCGTATTCCAATCGATTTTCATGGTGTCAGTCATTGGATTTTCTGGTCCAGACTCGATAAAAAAACTTTGTCCAGGAGCCCTCGGTGGTTACAGAAATATTTTCAAATTCAAATTCAGAAGACCATTAAGGTTTTAAATCAATGAAACATCATGCTGTTGACGTAGTTGCCACGACAGCATAAAACAAACATACGTTAGTTGTGATTTTAATTTGGATTCCAGGAGATAATACGCCCATGTTGTTTACATGGTCAGTAAAAAGGATTCCTGCACACCTGAGTGATGAGTGGGTAATAATTTATGCCGCTTCTGATCAATCTGCGATTAACCCGTATATTCCCTATTGTGATAAATATCCCCGTGTCGGCAGAGGACTTAAGTCTGGTGGTTCCGCGCACTGGAAACAGATTAGCGTTCCTTTGCCGAATACACCACTTCGACCCTTACTTCGCCTCGACAGGATGGTAGGATGGCCCGGTCCTACCATTCGGCTGTTCATTCCAAGCTCTGTACAGGAACATTTGTCCAAATGCTGAAATGATTTGTTTTGACAAGGCCAAATGATGTTTTGCTTGAATTTCAAATGTATTGCATCAGGTGGCTCCCTGGGCCAATCTGGTGAAAAAAATACTTTGAGTATACCATCAGGGTATCCACTTGTTATTATCCCTCGTCACGAAGTGGAAGGCGGATATAGGAATGGGTGCCGTTGTCACGAAATATATTCGCCCCCGGCGAATTTATACCGGTACAGTTCCGCCCCTCTCGAAATAAACTCTCCCCCGCCCTACGAAATAAAATCCCCCCCACCGAATATTTCCTCCCTCAAGGACATTGAAAACACCCAACATAGGGCACGAAGCTTGTCGTCCTCAAAGAAAGTACGGGGTAGATCTCCAGTCAATCCAACAAAGAGATAGTGTCTGTTGATAGTATTGTACAGAGGTACTGGAGTGAAAACTAATGTCAATGAATTACATCTATCAGTTCAGGATTTTAAGCAATCAGCATTCCAGGAAACCAGAGATATATTTGATCTTACATCAGTTCAATGCATATATTTATTTAGCTCCTCTGGGAGATAGGGGCACTGGAGGGTCTTCAATAATTGTGAGGCCATAGCCCTGTCACACTTAAAACTAATCTCCAAGCCTTTTCAGTTCGATTTACCTTGAACGTTACTTTTACTCTATGCTCAATGTTCCGCCTCTTTACTCCATGTTCCGCCTTCATCAACTCTTCAACTGTCTGATCCTCAAGCTGTCTATGATCAACTCTCCAAACCCTTTCTCCTCATGAGGGATGTAAATAGCCACTCTGGGGTGGTACAAACACTAACACTGAAGGTAAAATATTTGAGGATTTTATACCCTTAATAATGACCTATGAATATTTAATGATGACTCAATCACTTATCTCCATCCTGAAATCTGGAACCTACTTTCCTCTAGATTTGTCTCTTACTGATTCTAACCTACTTAAGGAATTTAAATGGTCAGTCCACAATGACCATTATGAAAGTGGCCATTTCCCAATTATCATTATGGTGATGATCGAAATGAAGTGTTTTCCATTCATGAGCTGCATATTGCCTAAGCGCAAGCTCATGATACTGCTACAGGCGCTGATAATATCCACTATCACTTACTTAAACATTTACCTAATTACTGTTTAGAAACATTATGAAATATATATGATCATATCTGGACAACAAGTGATATTCATCATGTCGGAATGCTGTCATAATTCCAATACCAAAACCTGGCCATGATCCTACTGATCCGTCTAATTATAGGCCCATATCACTAACTAGCTGTGTTTGCAAGATCATGGAAAGAATGGTCAATAACAGTCTAACATGGTACAAATAATCTTAAAACAAAATTAATATTCAATGTGGTTTTCGGGACAATAGAAGTACTGGTGACCATTTGGTTAGATTGGAGACATTTGTGAAGAATGCTATAATAAATAAACGGCATGCTGCATCGATATTTTTCGATATAGAAAAAAACCGTACGATACGACCTGGAAACATGGAATTTTAAAATATCTTCACCAAATGGGATTAAGAGGTCCTGAATGGACAACTTGTTGAAGTCACACAAGGGTATAACTATTTAGGTTGTTTTTTTAGCAGCAGGCTTTCATGGACACAAGCTTTAAGCAACATAGCAGTTCAAGCTAAAATGGTACTAATGAACCTATTAAAAAAGCATTAATTGTTTAGACCCTTTTTCTCCAAAATTTCTTTTCAGATTGTTTGATCCCGAGATATCACCTATGTAACTGTGTGTGTCAGAAATATGGGCATTTCATAAAATGGAAGAAGTTGATAAAGTTCACTTATATGCGTGTAAATGGATATAGAATGTTAAACAATGTACATCAAGTAGGTCTGTATTGGGTGAAGGTGGCAGATTCCCTCTACATATCAATGCAATAATGAGAGCTTTTAAATACTGGCTACGTTTAATGTGTATGCCATGTACCTGCTTACCTAAAAAGTGTTATGAAATGATGTATTTGTACGATAGTCAAGGAAAGAAGAATTGGGTTACTAATATTAGAACAACGTTATATTCTCTCGGATTCGGTCATGTTTGGTTATGACAATCACCCGGTAAAATACAGGTATTTACTTCGATCTTATTTCCACGTTTGAAAGATAATGTTCAACAAATATGGCATAGAAGTTCATATAATAACTCTAAAATGTCCTTCTATTCTCATTTTTCAATTTATGTTGAAGTGTGAAGAATATTTGTATTGCGTAACCGTGTTTAAATTCTGGTCATGCATGTCAAGGATCAGATGCAGTGCACACTGGCTGGAAAAAGCTACTGGTAGAAAACTTAACATTCCTGGTAAAGAAAGGTTTTGCACACTACGTCAATTTGGCCTGTTAGAAGACGAGTTTCATTTCCTGCTAGTGTGCCCTGTATTTACACCTGCGCCATCTCTATATTCCTTCAAAATATTATCTACACCCAAATGTCCATAAGTTAAATATTCTTTTATCTACAACTAACACAAAGCTCATGATCAATATAGCTAAATATCTGTATCACAGTAAAGAAGAAAGAATAGTATTTAGGGCTCCGAGCAAGCGAGAAAGGCTTAGGTAGATGATCAATAAGATTATCGAGATCCTTGACGTGAAGAGCTGAGGAAGCAGGTATGTATAATGAACAAAAGTCAAAAGATATGTGTTCCAAGGGAACAGGGGGCCATCTTTACGATAGTTAAATCATTTTGCCCCAATGACACCTTTACTTCCAAGTTCTGACACAACTTATTCGTCAGCGACACTGCGATCTCTATCCGGGATAAGTCTTTATGAGAAATTAAGTGTTTTGTGTACAGAACAGGTAATTGGAATGTTATCTGATTTGTTAAACTAATTTTGTTCAGCTCACCAGCTTTACCTTGTAGACTTTTTTTTTCAAAAGAAATGGCGAATATGAAGAAAGAGTGTGGTCACCCTTTGCTTCAAGAAAAAGAAACCTAGGCCAAGTATCCCTTTCAGAATATAATAACTTTGTCACAGTTTTATCATCAGAAGAATCAAGTTCAGAATCTGATTCTCATAGTTGCCGTTTTGTTGTTTTGGGATGTTGTTTACCAATGGTAGTATTGCTTTTAGTTCTGCAAACCTGCTCCCTGTCCGCCATGGAGTGCCAACAAGGGCGATGTCATATGTAAGCGAATTCCAGCAAACTAACACCAAATGGATATAGGAATGTTATACTCTAGTAGATTCAGAGGATCCGCCAGATTATCCCATTAGCCATCGCCTTCGGGGTATACATAACATTGTTTTCTTAAAATAAGTGTTCAAACTTATAGTTTAAATTGAACAAATATCTGGTTTTACAGCAGTAACTGGAACGATATCTAATATCCAGACAAAATCCCCCCCCCCCCCCCCCCTTCTTGGTTTGGGTTGTTGTTTAACGCCGCACTCAAGCAATATTCCAGCTATATGATGGCGGTCTGTAAATAATCGAGTCTGGACCAGACAATCCAGTGATCAATATCATGAGCATCGATCCACGCAATTGGGATACGATGACATGCATCAACCAAGTCAGCGAGCCTGACCACCTGATCCCGTTAGTCAGTGGCCTTTTACGACAAGCATAGTCGCCTTTTGCGGCAATCATGGGTTGCTGAAGACCTACACTACCCCAGAATCTTCACCGGTCCCCCCTTCTTGGGATGGATGAAAGTGTTCTATGATTAATATTGCTTCTGTTTACCTTTCCAACAGGCGCGCGGAAAGGTTTTCTCTCCACATTGTTGTCAATTTGTCTTCGCCAGGATGAAATCGATGCAGTGTCTACTGCTTGTCTGGCTGCAGCTGGTAATAGATCATGGTAAGGTGTTGCCACATCTAGCAAAAGCTGTATCTTATGTTGACAATGAAGAGGGATAAGTAAGTAACAATGATATTTTCCTCTGGCATAAGTGGAACGCAAATATTTTTTAGCAAATGTTGAAGGCTAGTGGTATCTGAAGGGTTATATTAGTATGGGGCTCATAATAGCGGTAGGTTAGTGATATATTATGATGACGATAGTGGGAGGAAAGTGGTATCTCAAGTAAACAAAAAAAAATGAAGGTAAGTGGTAATTGCAGATTACAAGAGAGGTTAGAGTAGTGGTGTCTAAAGTGGATGGGAAGTGGTATATCAAGTTTGCAATAGTGAAGAGCAAGTTGTAGCTTCAGCTATCAACAGTTGCAAATCAACGGAAAGCAAAACCAGGACCACTAGCGGATAATCATATGGCAATAGTGAAAAGCAAGGGGTATTATAAGATTATATCATGGGGCCATGATTTAACTTTAGCTTCAGGAATATGCATGATCTGATATCATTCAATAATTGTCATATAGAGAATTCCCTCACACTAATTTACCCAATCAAGGAGAGACCAGGGAAACAGATCTGTTTCATATTTATATCTGTGCTTAAAGGGCAAGTTCCCACGGAAATGAACCTTTTTTTCTTTTACTTTTTCCACATTAAAAGTGTTAACATAGAAGTGTCATAGACAAAAATATAAAAACATCATATTTAATTAACATATTTTTTGCACTAAAACGATTTATATTTTTCACATTTTCCAAGTGTTCTATTTCCATAACAAAAACATCATGGCTTATGTCCCTTGCAATATGACGTCATTGGTGCCAATTGATAAACATTATGACGTCATCATGCTTTGTTAGAGCCGCTTCACGTGGTGTAGGTACAGTTTTGTGATTCTAGCATCTCAGATGCCAGCCAGAATTGTGTTATGCTGAGTCACCACTGCGCCGGAGTGTGTCGTAGACCATGTTGTTTTACCGCAAACTGGTCCTTGATATCTTTTGCGTTGAGAATAGACAGGGACCCAGTTGAATTGGCACCAATTACGTCATAATCTAAGGGGGATAACTCAGGCCTATTTCGCTCGTAAAACGAAGGCCTCATAACGGCATATCACTTTCACACTATTGTGAGCTTCCTACTTTCACTGTGAAAAAAAATGAGTGTATATTTTCAAACACAGATACTAACTAATTCTAAAATTGCGTTTTGTTTAGAAAAAGAAAGAAAGTGATTTTTGCGTGTACACTTCCCCTTTAAAGCTGAGTGACAACAAACTATAGACTGTGATGACTTTCCAATTGTCATTTATGTCAAGCAAATCGAGCAGCTTTTGGTGTCCATATTTCACAACATTTTATGTACAATTGAGCATGCTCATTCTATCAAGATTTCAAGAAGCCTCACACGACACTTGCTGAAATGTTGTTTGGTACGTGTTACAGTATTCTAGGCCTTAGTGAGGGTTTCATGTGGATGTAGGATAAGTTCACCTTTTTGCGTGCATCGTACTGTGGACACAGATTTCTTATGATGAGGGAAATGTATTTTCATCTAGCTTTTATCAGCATGAATGTTATACTATCCGCAGGGAAAATTGCATCAACTCATTCGACAGTTGCGGTAAAGTATACCGTGTATGGCACAAATAAAACTTGGAACGAAGCTCGTTCAGTATGTGAGTCACATGGCCAGCAGATGCTGAAGTTGGACACTGAGGACAAGTATGAGAACTTCATTGCCTGGAAAAACATCTGGATGTTGTAAGTATTTAAAGGACAATGCCCCGCTGCCTGTAGCCCATTATCGGCCGACCGTCTCGTTTGGTGTTTTGTTATTATCGGTCGTTAGAAGGTAAATTGCCTTGAAATATGACGACCAGAAATAGAAGGGTTTTGGGATCAAAACCTAACACAACACAGTCGAAACATTGCACCTGGGTCTTGCAACTCATGATTCGAACACTTCAGTGAAGAGTTGTCGAGTCGCTCTGAGCTATTAGTTTTGTTGATTTTCATTATCCACAGTAACTCGTAGCTTTCTACTCTTGCTATGTAGAGTGCAGTGTTTGTGGTCAGATCAATCAACAACGTGATCAGCGCCAAAAGGCTATTGATATGCTTCAAACTGACCTTACTAAGCGAGAGGCAGCCAAGATGTTTAATATGTCTCAATTTGTGATTTGCATCACTCGATATCTCTTTGTATTTCTATAAGCATCTTTTTTTGCGAGAGTAAAAGTGCATAAATCTTGAATAGTACATAAAAACCCTATTTCACCTCACCTCACAATATTCATACTAGGTCTAGACGTTGTGATTAGTGCCGTGTGTAAAGCATTAAATCTCACTTAGAAGATAGCCAAAGAAGAGTGTAAATGACTTGGTTTAAATTTGCCAAGGCTAGCCCCACTTTAATCAAAGTGAGTTAGTGAATTTTTTTACACAGTAAGTTCATGTAGGAAAATAATAGTATCAAAAGCAGACAGACCAGTGTAACGTTTCCTTATCATTGCTTCAATAGGACAATTCTTTGTCTAGTCCCGATTCGATTCTTAACACACCTCCGTCATATAGCTGGAATAGACACGTTAGGGGAAACATTGGGTACTTTCCATCCCTATGCATAAACAGGAATTGACATAATCTCTTCCAAATACAATCTCGAACGCACGCACGCAGATGTTTGAGGTGACTTTACATTACAGAACTGATGTGTGGACTGGGCTGCACCTGCAAGCAATGGACGCCCATCCATCAGAAGTCAACTTTCAATGGCATGACTGTGACCCGATCGGCAATTGGGTTCCCTGGGCCGACAATGAACCAAACAAATTAAACGTTGACAAATGTGTACGGCTTCGTGTACAAAACAACCTTCTACGCACGCGTAGCTGTGACATGAGCCTTCAGGTTGTTTGTGAAGAGTTGACAGGTGAGTGAGGGAATCTTTTACAGCTTTTATAGTATGGGACACAATGACGTCCCGTAAGATGTGAGGGTGAAGGGGCAACATGTTTAAGAAATCCTGGATGATTGTTTTTCATTAGCTACTCGCCTACATTCCACTGAAACCTTACCATCCATTCTGTACTATCAATTTCAGCACACAAAATCTCACCCTTGTGGTGGGTTATACTTTTAAAGAATACTTTTCATTAAGTGATTTGATTTGCCTGTTTAACAGATCAGTTGTTCGTCTAGTGAGTGAGAATGGTTTTCCACCGCTTTTGGCAATATTCCAGCCTTAGGTTTGTCAGCACTATATCCATTATTCTGGTTTTCACCCAAGTTGGAAAGTCTATGACACCTCCATCTGCATTCCTCCCACATCAAGCTGGCATGCCAAGACGCCGTGTGACGCCGTGTCACCGACCTTGACCAACATTCAGAAAGCACATGGGTCCAAGTCTCGCATTAAGTCAAATCCCTGCCCATATCATGACGCTAGGTCCACCCCATGGATCCGTTACCACAACGTTTCTGTCCGAGGAACGATCACCTCGACGCCGCCAAATTCTGACTCTTCCGTCTGCATTGGAGACACAAATGCGACTTTCATCAGAGAAGATGACACGCCTCCACTCACGCTAATTGCGATGACCCTGTGCCAACTGAGGTCGTGCTTGTCGATACCGTGGTTGGAGAACAGGACGACGTGCTGGCATGCCAAGATACAACTGAAATACTGCTCAAAATGTTGTTAAATATAACTCATGTTTGTACTTATTTGTATTTCGAGTTTGTAAAATCAATATAAATTTAATCGTTTCTACACAAATAGCAAAGTAAAAGAATTAACGTAGTTCTGAACAATCATTCCTTTTTGATGAGTGCACTGATGTGTTATCACATTTCTCTATCCGTGGCTTGTATTGAACTAAATTGCCTTGTTGATTTGTCGGCCCTGCTAATCACCATAAGACTATACATAATCGTATCTCAGCGGCATTTGTGGATAGAGTAGCCGGTTTCGATTTGATCAACAGAATACTGAGGAGTACAGCTGGTGTCCGTGAACACATTGCCCTCCACGGGATACTCTGCCAAAAACGTTTCATGCAAAGTCAATACTTCCTGGGTTTGTATGCATTACGTTCCTCCATCACCAGTGAATAAATAGGGGTGTCAGCTACTGAATTGTGAACCAGGGAATGAATTGAGGGAGTGTATACGTCACAGAAATCAAATGAATCCCACTCATTGCATGACCTTTGTGGAAACCCTGTTTGATATAGAAGTCATGCGAAGAGTAGATGTCCGTAAGGCTATGACACATTGTACAATGGATATTACCAATGTATTCGGAGGGTTCTTTGGTCAGAGCACTCGCCATGGCATCATTCTTTCGATAGAAAGAGGGACTACACCCCCAAAACGGCCATATGTATTGTCCGAAGAGGGATCTAGTGTATACAGATCCGTGATATATTGACTATGAGTTTCGTGATGTACTCGCAACTCATTTCCTCCCAATAAGTCTTGTTGTAAACTATATATGTATCCTATTCTGAATGTTCTTACTTCATTTAGATGCATGTACATTAGAGGAATTCAGAAACATGACCATGGGAAAACTCCCCCTTGTCCCCTTCAGTGGCGACCTCGATGAATGTAAGCATGCATGTCACAATTACTCCATCGGAAACCAACAGTGCGTCGCCCTAGTCCACGACAATCAGATCATTGAGAATTGCAAATTTGTGACTGGAACACGTGTGTACGTCCATAACGAACCACCTATGGAACCATCAACTTCAGCGTCTGTTTTTGTAAAGCGGTGCATCGAAGGTATTGTGTTATATGGTACAAAACAGAATGATATACACACTGATACTTGACAATGTCGAGTTACTTATAGCAGGGCTTTGAGAAAAAGAGGTGTCATTGTGTAAGTGGACAGATGTTTTGCTTTAGCGGCAACTATAAGGACACTTCAAATGACTTATTTTTAAGGTTTAATGCTCTGCTTTGCATAGCCCACGATTCTCTGTCTGGACCTTCTTTGCAAATAAATAATAGAATAATGATTAAGTAGAATAAATAGGTTATTGGTTGTTTTACATAAGATGCAAGTGAGAACGCATTTATTTTTATTTTCTTACTTAATTTTCATTTCAAATTGAGAAGTATTTTAAATAGTTTCATATGTTTTAGAATTTATCATGGTAGATTACGCATTATCAGTTAAAATATATCCACATACAATCTTCATACTTAGTGTGATCTAATTTAGTTCATTTTCCGTTTGTAGTAGCAGTTACTTTGGATTAAAGTCAACTATTTTTTCAGGTGACTACAAATCATCTGCTCCATCGGTATCGGGGAACTCAGACACTGACCCGATAACAGTCTGCCCTTCAACCTCTAGATCTGCGATGCCCCTTTCCTCGCCTCTTTGGATGCCGATATCAAGGTCACATGTACAAACTCTGATGGCTTTTCCAGGCCTTTCAAGATCAATGATATTTTCGTCAAAGAAATCATTTGAACGTTTCCCGCAATTCACATCCAATTTACTTGAGCCTTCGGCGACATATGCCTTGACTTCTTCAGAAACACCATTAAATACTGAGTACCCAGACAATAACAACTCCAATTCCGTTGTTGTGAAGTCTACTTCAGTGGGTTCAACTGTCACAGCAGGGGCTAATCCGTCAGTGGTATATGCCTTGACTACCTCAGAAACACCATTAAATACTGAGTACCCAGACAATAACAGCTCTAATTCCGTTGTTGTGAAGTCTACTTCAGTGGGTTCAACTGTCACAGCAGGGGCCAATCCTTCAGTGGTATATGCCTTGACTTCCTCAGAAACACCATTTAATACTCAGTACCAAGACAATAACAACTCTAATTCCGTTGTTGTGAAGTCTACTTCAGTGGGTTCAACTGTCACAGCAGGGGCCAATCCTTCAGTGGTATATGCCTTGACTTCCTCAGAAACACCATTTAATACTCAGTACCAAGACAATAACAACTCTAATTCCGTTGTAGTGAAGCCTACTTCAGTGGGTTCAACTGTCACAGCAGGGGCCAATCCTTCAGTGGTATATGCCTTGACTTCCTCAGAAACACCATTTAATACTCAGTACCCAGACAATAACAACTCTAATTCCGTTGTTGTGAAGTCTACTTCAGTGGGTTCAACTGTCACAGCAGGGGCTAATCCTTCAACGGTATATGCTTTGACTTCTATGGAAACACCCATACCATTCATTACTGATTACCCAGACAGTATCAACTCCAATACATTGGTCGTAGAATCTTCCTCAATTAGTCCATCGTCTAAAGCAGGTGTAATGTACAACGTCGTGCCTTACACTGCAACAGTTTTGACTACCCATTCTACTCTGTCGTCATTTGAAGGCACAGTTCTCACAGCCACACCCGTCAGCAGCCATGTTCTGGAACAGTCAAATACACGTGTTACGTGCCAATACAGCAATGGTGTTTCAAGCACAGCTTCAGGAGGAGGTAATGTCTGATTTTGGACGTACAAATGAACGCTAAAGAGCTTATTTAGTCCACCCTATCTGCATGATTTAGCAAATGAGGAAACCTTTTCAAATCATCATAAAGATTCACATGTATATTCCGTTAAATGGGAACTGATTTCAACTGCTGCTTGTTTGGGACAAGCACCAAATGCATAGGTAATGCTAAACTGATTTTTTACTGTTTTCAAGAGTCAAGTTAAGCGTAGACCCAAGCTTTTTCGATGTAATAGTCAGTTATATCAGTATTTCAGTGTTTTGACTTTTCCAGGGGAATAAATAGGGCTCTTATCCCACCGTGTCTTTTCCAGATGAGAAGCAACTCAGACTGTCAACCAATTTACAGCTATAAGTGTATGTTTATGATTTTGCGACACTTTAAGCAATATTCCAGCAATATCACAGGAGAGGACACGAGAAAGGGGCTTCACATTATATACCCATGTGGAATAGACGTGTTTTCGGTGTGATGAGTGAACGTTTTACCCACATTCTGCCCCTCACAACATATGATAATTGTGTGTTGAATGTATATAAAACTTACATATAATTCCAATTCCATTTTAGTCATAATCGAGGAAGTAAGAATCGTGCTTTTCTGAAGTTGTTAGAAACATTTCTTTTGTCTTTTATTTTTTCAGGTAAAAGTATCTCAAGCAAGTGTGAGTGTTTTTGGATGACCCCGTATCATCTGATGTCGATGGTTTTCAACTCTGTCGATAATCACCTGGACCGGAAGAACCTCTCCTCCTACAAAAGGTCCAAGACATCGGCCAAGGATGATCGTGTTTCAGCTAAGGCTATCGGGAGTTCAGGGATTGTCATCATTATGGTCGTCACTGCACTCATCATGTGTATGGATGTGGACAGGATGATACGAACCTCGGGACGACCTCGGAAGCAGTTGTCGATTGGCTGATTATGATGAATGTTTACACTTTGTTGATCCGAATGGATTGGTCAGTGAGTGAGTTGAAATTGAAAGGCACATCGTCAGTACTTCAGCCATATCGTGAGTAGAACATTTCAAAAGAGCTTCAATATAAAAACCTGTCGACGATTGACAGTACAATAACTAGAATATCACAAAGTTTATCTAAAACTGGTATTATCAAGCCTTTGCTGAAAATGTCTAACATGTATTCCAGTTTGGTATTAAATTATACATTCATCTAAACAATTCTGGAAAATGAAGTCAAACAGACTTATGGAGCATTTAGTTGTGACCCCGCACAAAACATCCTAAACATACATACTCATACAGAACCAAAATATATGCATGCAAAAATAAATGTAACATATTCATGAACAATATACACAAATAATATGAATAATAACATGTAATTTAATACCAAATTATGGTATTTGGGGATAATATTGTCTGAAATGTTGTTTACTTTTCTTCTGTAAAAATCTTTTTATTGTAACATGCATGCAAAACACCATGACTTACACCTATATTCATATGAATAGCAGCCCTGCTTACCTTAAAACAACATAAGCTAAACATAATGCTTTAACAACATAAAAAATGTAAGACATCAAATTCACTTTAATCACATTGTTATTCATAAGTATTGTCCCTTACAATTGCCAAGACCAATGTATGGAAGTATGCATATATATATGTATGTTTATTTATGTTTTTTTGTGTATCTATACACCATATATATATCGTCAATATACATATAAAAACATGCCTTCACATATATATATATGTGAAGGCATGTTTTTATATGTATATTGGCTATATATATATGATGTATAGATACACACAAAAACGAAACAATACAGGCAAAAATAACTACTTTACTACCCGATAATAGGTAATCGTAGTGTAAAATGTTGTTTTTTCCTGTCATCCCAAGTTAATCATTCTAACTATAACTCCCTTGAAATAATAAAAATAAAAATTAACTTTCGACAAATTTTCGCCAAAAAATAAGCTCTCAAATAATATTTACAGTTAAAAAATAAACACATAATCACAAATATTTTTTTATGAATAATGTCAAGTCAAACTGGTATTGAATGATACAGTAATCCTCACTCACTGCCCTGACAAAGGTAAGCTGACCTAGATCTGAGACCGCCCAGTGCGGCGGGCGAACTCGGAGAGACGCACGTGCCATACCTTTTCCTCTCAATCTGCATTCGTGCGGATCTGATCACTCCACTCTCACTGAGCCTGCACTTAACTGTATCAACTATGCCGCCTGTTTCCCAGTGTCCAATAGAAATGTCAAAGACTCTTGAAAAACACCAACTCCGCACCATGGTAGACCATATTAACTTGTGAGTAAATGTATTTATTGTGTCCTATCTGTTTCTTACTTTCCTGTTCTTTCATTCCTTTCTTGTATCAGAATATACCGGGTACACAACATACTCTTATCTATCGAGTTCACATGGAAAAATTATGAAATTGCAAGATCAGATAATGGTTGACAATATAAAAATAATCAGCACAAACTGCCAAGGCCTGAACATCAACAAAAAACGTATAGATGTTTTTCAAAATTTGAAAAAGCAAAAAGCAAAAATATATATTGCCTGCAGGGCCCCCATTTCACTAAGAACATATAAAATATAAGTAAACAAGAATGGGGATCAAAACATTGTATATTTAGTTGTTATAAATGTAACGCCCGAGGGGCAGCTATCATGTTTGAAGAAAACTTTGAATTTAGAATATTAAAAGAAGTCCATGATAATGAATTTGGTAACTTTCTTGCTCTTAAAATGCAAATAAGAGAAAAAAAACCCATTTACATTAATCAACCTGTACGGTCCAAATACCGACACACCAGCATTCTTCGAAAATATAATGGATATTGTCACTGAGTTTGAGTCGGATCACTGCTCCATTTGTGGATATCGGAATTTTATCCAAAACCCAGATATTGATTTGTATAACTATAAAAACGTAAACAACCGAAACGCCAGAGAAAAAATATTAGATTTCATAGATGAACAATCCTTTTTTGACCCTTGGAGAGATATGAACCCAGACTAGAGACGATATACGTGAAGACAAACCAAACCCATAAAACAAGCCAGATTAGATTACTTCTTGTAGTCAAGAGACCTTGAAAAATCCGTAGAAAAAGTTTGTATAGACCCTGCTTACAGATCAGATCACACTATACATTTGATCTCATTAAAACTTCATAGTATCGAGAGAGGAAGAGGCTATTGGAAGTTTAATAATTCCCTACTAAACCACAAAACGTTTGTTGAAAAAACTAAAGAAGCAATTAAAAATACAATAGAACAATATAAAACAGGTGTCAACGAACAAGGCAATGACATATTTAATATAGACGACCAACTTTTTTTCGAAACACTTATGTTGATGATAAGAGGTCAAACTATAAAATACTCCGCCGAAAGGAAACGAAAGCGAGAACAGAAAAAAAACTAATTACAAAAACATATCGAAGCATTGCAAATCAATCTAGACACCTCAAAGGATATAGAAATTAAAAACGAAAAACTAAAGAAACTTAAAAAGGCAAACTTCAGTCTGAACTGGAAGAAATAAATAACATAAAAACAAAAGGAATAATCCTGCGATCTCGGGCAGAATGGAGAGAAATGGGAGAAAAGCCAACAAAATACTTCTTATCCTCAGAAAAAAAGAACTATCTGAATAAGGCAATAGCTAAACTAGAAGCAAAGAATGGACAATCCATAACTGAAACAAAAGATATCATCAACGAAACCAAGAGATATTACGAACAGTTGTACACGAAACAGACATGTAGAAACGTAGACCTAGATGATATGTTTAAAGACCTTAATATTCCAAAACGAAGCACACCACAACAATTAGGCCTCGAAGTTCAGTTACAATATGAGGAAGTTTTAACATCTTTGAAAAATATGAAAAATGAAAAAAATCCGGGTCCTGATGGATTTACTGTAGAATTCTACAATTTTTTCTAGCTAGATCTGCATGAATATCTGATACGATCATTGAATCTAGGTTTCAAAAGAGGAGAATTATCAGTTAGTCAAAAGCAGGGTTTAATAACATTCATTCCAAAAAAAAAGATAAACCAAAGCAGCACTTAAAAAATTGGAGACCAATTTCGCTATTAAATGTTTCCTATAAGATAACATCAGCAACAATAGCAAATAGAATAAAAAAAGTTCTGCCAACAATAATTAACGAAGATCAAAGACGTTTTATGTCAATACGATACATTGGAGAATGCACTAGATTAATTTATGATATCATGGACTTTACTGAATGCATGGAAATCCCAGGGCTGTTGTTACTTACAGACTTTGAAAAGGCATTCGATTCAGTAGGCTGGGTTTTCATCCAAGAAGCTTTGACTTTTTTTAAATTGTGGACCTTTAGTTAAGCACTGGATAACAACATTCTATTCCAATACAGTATTATTCATAGAATTATACCAACAAACGAGTTACTGTACAACATGGGATATAAAGAATCATTTCTTTGCAATTTTTGTAAACGAGAAAAACAAACCTTAGTGCACATGTTCTTTGAGTGCAAAATTGTAAAACATATCTGGAACAACCTTACAAAATGGATCAAAGACAAAACTGGAATAGAACTAGAATTTTCAAAATTGACAATTTTATTAGGATATCAACAAAAACGAATATGATGTTTTAAATCATATTCTAAATGTAAAAAAGCAAAACATATTCAAATATAAAAATTCCGACTTCATACCAAATTTCCCATACATCAAACAAGAAATAACCGATTCATATTACATCGACAGCAATATCGTATTCACAATGTAAATACATACAATTCATGACATTTTGGTCTCTCTGTCACCACCTATTCCTTTAAAACCACGAACTTGCACAATCCAACAATATGACACTGGAATAGTTTTTGTTTGTTATCATCTATAGATATGCTTTGTAACTTGTATGTATTTAAGATTGCATGTGAACTATATTCTGTAAACATATTGTTTGTGTACTCCATAAAGAAATAAAATATTTAAAAAAAAAATTAGTTGTGACCAACTTCATGTATAAATACTAGTGAGTCCAGAGAACTGCTCATTGAACAGAGAAACCATTGAACTGTGTTCTGAATGATATCATCATAGCTGTTGGTATTGCTCGACCTTTCTTCGGCATTCGACAGTGATGATCACCAGACGCTCCTGAGACGTTTACAGTCTGCCTTCAGACTTCATGGTACAGCTCTGTTAAGTTACTTCTCATGTTTGACAAGCAGGAATCAGTGTGTGATAATAGGGAACATCCAGTCTAAATTGAACGAGCTAACTTGTGGAGTCCTCTAGGGGTATGTTTTAGGGCCGGTCTTGTTTACTCTGTATACATGTCCACTAGGAGACGTTATCAATCAGCACAGTATCCTCCATCATTTTTACTGATGATTTACAGTTGATAAACAGTCTTTCCCTCGACGAGTCACCACTGCAAGCTGCTGTTAGGAACATGGAAACTTCTATATCTGATGTTAAGCTTTGGATGCCTTGTAACAAGTTGCAGCTGAATGTCATCGGACCATCATCCAGACTTCACAAGCTTAACACCAAATATCTTTCCGTCAGCAAACCAGACATTCCATTTTTACCTGTAGTCAGAAACTTGGGAGTTCAGCTTGATTCCAGCCTGTCTATGACATATGTTAACTACTTATGTCGTAGTTGCTACTGCCATTTGAGGAACATCCGAACCATATGTCATCATCTGACAGAGGATGCCACAGTACTACTAGTGCTATCACTAGTCTTATCCAGACCAGACTATTGAAACAGTCTGCTGGTAGGAGTGAGTGAGTGTGTGAGCGAGTTACGATTTATAGTTACATCGGCAGTATTTCAGCCATACCGTGACTACAAGAATTTAGACATTAAAACGAAAACAATGTTTAGACTTTCTAGAAAACCTCTCAGCAAAGGACAGTCAAATAACTAGAATATCACAGGCATATTTAAAACTAGTATGGAGCCATAAAACGAAATATTTATCACTTGTGATTTATCCCTCATCACAAGGGATACAAAATAGAGGATCTTCACCTTTCAATAAATATTCATGTGTATACCTGCTGTGGTCAATACGACATCGTCCTATAATGACCTCATCAAATCAAATGGAATCGTTAAAAACCTTAGAGAGGCTATTTATATTCATACTAAACAAATTAACAGACAAAATACTGCCTTGTGGGACACCCTGATCCTGGTTATAACGATCCGACAGGGTAGATCCCACACGATCTTGTTGAAGGATCAGTATAATCACGTCCTGGTTTAGGCAATGGAACAAATATAGCATCATGCCATGAGGAAGGAAACTTACACGATATTCACATTTCATCAAAAATTAGAAACTGGTTCCTATACATAGGTCTGGTAAATGCTTCCGGAGTTGACAATGTATATTATCAGTAGCAGTATCACGGGCTTGTCGAAGAGCAGTATGCAGCTCATGGATGAACAATATTTCATTATAATCTTCTCCATTACCAGGATTATAATTAACAGGTTCTTTTCTTGCAGCTTTTGATATTTTTGGAATTTAGGTACGTAGCTCGACGAGGGAGAATGATGAGCAAGAGTCTCACCAAGTTCAGTGAAAATTTCTGTGGTACCTGTTGATAATTCATCCCTATTTTTGAGATGATGGGTGCTAGATTTAGAGGCCTTACCTTTAATATTCTGAATCATGTTTCATACTTTAGATATGAGTGTACGTGAAGTTATTTTTGAAACATAATTTAGCCAAGATTGGCGTTTATTTTGTTTAAATGAACGCCTGGCTTGAACATTTATTGGAGGGTGACAGAAATGGTTTTCAGCTTGTTTTCAGTCATTGTTAAACCATGCTTTACGGATGTGTGGATTTGCAGGGTACTTTGGAATACATTCTTCAGCTATTTTGTACAGTTAATCAAAGACGCCTTTTATTGAATCAGGAACATCAATAAAACGACCAGAATTTAATTTGCTCGTTCAGAGTAGTTTGAACAAAGGCCAGTTAGCTTTAGTGAAGTTAACAACTTGATGATGGAGGAACATCAGTTTGAGTTATTGTTCGAAGAATAGTCGAAATATGGTCACTTCCAGAGGTCATCGTGGACTGAACGTTCAAATAATAGATCTGAGTTTGTAAGTGATAAATCAAGAGAAGAATATGTGTATGTACCAGGATGTAAATATGTTTTAGAGTTATCATTTAAAGGATATAAATCGTTGTTAGAAATGAAATCTTCTAATATCTTCCCTTTACTGTTTGTATCAGTACTACCCCAAAGTGGATTATGCCCTTTTAAATCGCCCATAAAGAGACAGGGCTTTGGGAGCTGGTCACAAAGCACATATAAATCAGTTAGTTAAGAGTAGAAGATGGAGGTACATAAAGTGAGCATAATGTTAAAACAATGTTTAGAGTTAAATGGACAGCAACAGATCGAAGTGCTGTATTAAGTGGAACAGGATTATGTATAGCACCCTGTCTCACCAATACTGAAGATCCTCTAGTAACCCAAGGCTATATGAATAGTTATATGTAGATGAATTATATATCTTTAAAATAAATTTCTTGTACACAAAATGCTGACGGTTTAAAATCTTGTACCAGTAACTGTACATTCTTAAAATTATTTTTTAGTCCTCTGCAATTCCACTGAATAATATAATTGGAGATCTTAAGTGAGAAGGAAGTCCACTCCAACGATCTGGGAGTGAGGGACTGACCTCCATCGCTTGAAGCTCAAATATACTGAACCGCAAAAGATACGTCACCATGGATAGATATATGAGAAACCTTATTTGTCCAAACACTGTAAACATACTTTGAGACATATTAAAAAGATGAAACTGATCATCAAGGGCGAAATTAAAGTGTCAAATGTTCTTAAAATGAAACACAACATTAGTCTCTGAGAAAGTGGCATCACAAGCTCGTATCTCGTGTGTCCGCCATGTTCATTGATGACTGCCGTGCAACATCGATACATGGAATGGATGAGGCGGTTGATGAAGGCCATAGGCGCTTGAGCCCACACTCTGAGGAACGCCTGACGCAGTTCAGCTGCAGTTGTCGGCCTTGGTCGGACGTCATTCAGCCGTCTTTGAATCTCGTCCCACAGGTGCTCAATGGGATTTAAATCGGGACTGGGGGAAGGCCACTGCATGGTTATGATGCCATTCTGCTGGAGGAAGTCTCTTGTTGCCCTCGCAGTGTTGGCACGGGCGTTATCATGCTGAAACCCAAATGAGGTATGGCGAGTGGTCTCAAGACTTGATCAGTGTACCGAGCTGCGGTGACACCATTGCCTCTCCCTGGACCGATGTTCTGGAAGGCCACAGGGCCGACCCTCTGTGCAAGACCAATTTCACCCCACACCATGATGCTCGGACCACCCCACGTGTCTCTCTCAACAACACAAGCATCCAAATAACGTTCCCCTCGGCGTCGCCAGACTCTCGCTCTGCTATCTGCTGTTGAGATACAGTAACGGCTCTCGTCTGAGAAGAGGACTCTTCTCCACTGCTGGTGGCGCCAATGCTGGTGCTGTGTTGCCCACTGAAGGCTGTCCCATCGATGACGTGTCAGAATGGGTCCTTGGTGTGGCCTGTGACAGTGGAGGTGTCTGCTCGTCAATCGTCGACGCACGGTGTCCGCACTAATGTGTCGCTTGTGTGTCCCCATGGTCTGTCGAACAGTTTCCGCAGCAGTAACAAAGCGATCTTGAAGATACTGTCGCACAATCTGACGATCCTGACGTCGGGTGGTGACACTTGTCCTTCCACTACGTGGTCGGTCATCTGTGGTGTTGGTGGTCTGGTACTGTTGCTGGAGCCTGTATATGGTCCTTACGTGGACTTGAAATGCATTGGCTACTTGCCGGGCGGTTTGTCCAGCTTGCAATCATCCAAGGGCTTGGTGTTGCTGATTTCTTGTCAGTCTTGGCATGTGGTAGCAATTCAATAACGAATGAATGTTATCCGATTTGGGTGGATTTTTATAGGGCAAGAAATGGGGGAACGCATGTGCATTTCAATTTGACAAAGATTACCCAGATATTTCAATGACAACTTTTCATGCAATATTACTTGGGGTAACGTTTCTTTTGCGGTTCAGTATAGATTATGAACCTCTACTGTTTTGCAACCAGAGAAGGCAACTCAACTCAAAGTGCTAGAGGGACCTTACTTCTTTATTCCTATTTGAGCAATATGGGCTTTGCCCTGAATGTTTTTGGTGTCTTTTACAATGATGGGGGTACTATTTGCTTGAGATTGCAGAATCTGAGGTAGTGACGATGTCAGATTTTCTGTCTGGGTAGCAGATGTTAATTTCGTATTTTGAGATATCTGTACTTCGCGAACCCAAGAGATGAAAGTTTGGGAGGAAGTAGAGGCTGAAGTGATTTTGTCAACTGGATTCGGGGAAGAGACTGCAGCTGAATATGTTTTTTTGAGGGGGATTGAGATGGAATTTGTACAATTGTTTTCGCATCTGAGAAAGAAAGATTTTGTGTATGCTTTTTTTCTAAGATTTGTGATTCACAAATAAACATAGGACAGGATTTGGACGAGGTCAAATGCTCCCCGTCGCAGTTAGCACATTTGGTCTCATTTGTGCAGTCTGAATTCTCCTATACTCCGAGTTCCACTGCAACGGAAAGCACCTTACCTTGCGAGTGCAAGTTTTGGCCTCGTGTCCAAACTTTGGACACCAGAGTGGATTTCGAAAATAAACCTCCACTCCGATGCTGAAGTAACTGGCTCTGATAGGCTTTGGAATATTGGCAAGATAAAACATAAAAAGATAGATATTGGTTTGGATAATGTTTCAATCTTCTGATTTTCTACTAAACCGCTCAACAGCAGGACCACTTAAGGATCCCCTCTAGTCAAGAGGCCCATAGGGCCTGTATTGCTCACCTGGATATTTACGCAATCATGACAAAATATACATTTGCATTGTACATGTATATAGTACTGCAAATATTTCGTAATTTTGACTCTGTCGGCATTTAAAAGAGGTGGATGGCAAATCTGACAGCATGAACGTGTACTTCTCCAGATCCAAATGTAGCTTAAGATCTGAAAAGTTTCCATGTTATGATCCAGGATCTAAGTTTCCAGAGGCAAGGCTGGACCCCAGGTCGAATCCTGTTGGCATAAATGTACTAGTATTACTCTCTTCATAACAAACAAATATATACAATGTATCTGTTCATTATAGGGTGGGGATAATATCGGTTTGCCTGTTATGGCCAAGGTTCTAACTCCTTTGTGAGTGCCGGACAGATAAACGGTAGGGCCTGTCCGTGTAGCATATATGTATTTGTCTTGTTATACTAAGCAATTACATGTATACATGTATATGGTAATAGGAACGGGATCTCAACTGTTTCCAAGTTTTCACCCAAGAACTTAATCCCTAGGGGTGTGGCAAGACCCCAGGCTCAATTCTAATACCATGCTTATGTTTGTCTCTTTATGCCCAGCAATTGTATATATGGTTATGGGTGGGGATCTCAACTGTTTCAAAGTTATGACCCAGGGGTTAAGTCTCCAAGGGTGGAGCAAGACCCCCTGGGGCATCCTGGTAGCAAATATGCATTCCTTTCATTGTACTCAGCAATTGTACATATGGCTATCGATGGGGTTCTTAACTGTGTCCAAGTTATAAACACTTTTTGGCTCCTCCCCTCAGCCCCTGGGGGATCAGCCCTTCCATTTGTACAATTTTGCATTCTCACCACCGGAGAATGCTTCCAACCATATATGGCTGATATATGTCTCTTAGTTCTAGAAAAGAAGTTTAAAGCAATATAGCCAAATTACCCCTATTTCGCCCCTCCCCTCATTCCTTTGGGGGGTCAGCCCCACCATTTGTACAATTTTGAATCCTCACTACCGGAGAATGCTTCCAACCAAATATGCTTGATATCTATCACTTCGTTCCCGAGAAAAAGTCGCTTAAAGCAATATAGCCAAATTACCCCTATTTGGCCCCACCCCTCTGTCCCTTGGGGGAGTAGCCCGTCCGTTTATACAATTTGGTATCCCCACTACCTAGGGATGCTTCCATTCAAATTTTGTTAATTTCCAATATGTGGTTCAGAAGAAGTCGTTTGAAAAAAAAGTTGACGTACGGACGACCGACGGGGCGACGACGGACGCCACGGTATGGCATAATCTCAACTTGGTCCTTCGGACCCGGTGATCTAATAATCGGGTCATGACCAGACAATCCAGTGATTGACATCATGAGCATCGATATACGCAATTGGATAGGATGACATGCATCAAGTAAGTTGGCGAGCCTCACCACCTGAGCCCATTAGTCACACTAGTACAGCTGTTAAGCTCATAAAAACTAAAGTATTGTGCAAATTGTGATAAAAGCATGAAACTTCATTCTATATAACATAAAGTATATTTTCAGATGTGGAGCCATCTTGGATTTGACCCGTGACGACCTTGAGAGGTCAATGACCTTGGACGACCAAAACATACCATTTAACGCTAAATGTCGCTAAAATTCGTAACACCATCATCAATAATCCATACTAAAATTGATTTTATGTAGTTTTGTTGCGTTTCAGTGTGCTTCTAACATATACCTATGATTTGTTATTCTATGTGCCAAACTTTAAATATCCACTATTTACCTGTTTCTAACCCCAGAGGGACGTTATTTGCACGAGCGATGACCGCAAACCCTATGGAGCACATTACTAAATATTAACACCCCCACCTAATTGTGATTAACTCAATTTATTGTGATATGGTACATACAGCCTAAAATCAGATTTCAAGTTTATAGCATTTACTCATATATTACAGGTCTGGTGAGTCCTTTGCACGTGTAGCAGATCAGTCCTTTAAAGACGTTATGTGGTTGTGGTTTTCTGTGTAGAAACTATTAGTCATCTTTACCTGGTGTTGGGTTCCTTCTCTAATACAATCATGCCAAAACGTCAGGTTCTAGTACAACGCCACCCCCTAAACAATCCAAACCAACTAGCACCAATTGGGAGTTGTGTGTGCTTTGTCAAGATGAGGATGCAGAACCTTTGCAATGTCCAGCTAGAAGTATCAAGGCATCCATTGGTAGCGGTTTCAGTTCATTGGCAAATCACATAATACAATTTCAACAACTGGGTTCAATGCCAATCGATATCAACATTGAACGACTTGCTGATGGTGATGGCATCGAGGCAACATTTACAACACACGTTGCTCGCTAGCACAAATCATGTCGCCTGAAGTTTAACCAAACAAAGCTCGGTCGACAACAAAAGAAATCCAGTGAAACAAGCAAGGCGGGTACTTCAGCAACTATGAAAAGACGCTCATCTCATGATAAAATTGATCTAAAGGAGCCAAAGTTTCCTTTGCGATGAGCCGGCATGCTCTACAGGTCTCCATGAAGTTCCAACGTAATGAACTTCATAAATTGAGAACTGAGAACCAAGACTCCCGATTTTACTATAAGGGTAATAAACTTAGAGGTTCCAAAAGACGGTGAGAATGATTCTTATGGTGTCGATAAGCACCCACAGAGGGTACTGAGATCTAGTTCCCGACCCCTTCGTGGACAGAGAGGATCTAGGGGATCTAGGGGATCAGGAAGGGGCCGTGGGTCATACTAAAGTACTCACGGAAATGAAAAAACCCTGTTTTTCTCAATTTAAAAATCGACACAAAGCGTTACGTAGCTGTAAATACGAAATAACAAAACAACTCGAAAAGTACTAGTCTCGATTTGCTAGTTTGATCTCAGTGAACTATACAAAATGTACTTTACAGGAGGTAATTTGTCGGCACTTTCAACATTCAAAAATAAAACTAAAGTCCAAATTGACATAGCAGAAACAGACTATAGGCATTATGCACCTGTTCTCACCAGTCGTCAAGGTGTCATAGGTCACCTTAATCTACTTACACCTGGTTATGCCCTGTTTTATAGTCTCTTTTATTCACACTTTTACACACTTTTACGTGTAAAAAGGCATAAAAGCATTTGATACGCTGTATTTGTGCCACGGACCAATTAGTACTAACACTGCAAACACGAAAACGTCGTTTTTCCGTATATTAGTTGTTTGAATATTTACATATTTTATTTATTAACTGCATTTATTTGATGTCGACAGTGGTTTTTTTCATTTCCGTGAGTACTTTAGCGGTGTGGCCAGGGCCGTGATAGAAAGACTAATCCCAGTCAATTACGAGATAACGATGCACATTCTGTCATTGAGGATAACTATGTCAGTTGCATATTTTGGAACATTGCTGGTGTTTCGGAGAAACTTTCAGATAATGATTTTCTTGATCATGTAAAATCTTTGGATATAATTGATTTAACTGAAACCTGGATAGATAACTTATAATTATGCAATGTATTTAGAGATTTTGATGTATTTACTAAGACAGCTGATAAACCTCCTAAGTTTGGCAGGCTCTCTGGTGGTATTGCAGTTTTGGTAAGAAGAGATTTGAGTAAATATAGCATTTGGACAAACGTGTTAGACAATGCAATTTATATATTGTTTGATAAAAACATATTTGGTTTAGACTCTGACGTACTCCACGCATGCGTGTAAGTACACCCAGAGGGCTCATCCTGGTATGCCAAGGTCTGTACACAATATAGAAATGGTATTGATTTGTTGCGTGAAACACTGTGTGATATTTTATCTAACCATCAATGAAAATATTTGTTACTAGGTGGTGATTTTAATTCTAGAACTGGTATAAAACCTGCCTATGTAGCAGATGATATAACTGACACACCGAGGGAGATACATCATGGGATTTTATGTCTGACTCTTTCAACAAAGAGCGATTTTCTTCAGATAATTTTATAAATACCTTCGATAAAAGTCTACTAGATCTTTGCTCAGTCCTAGATATTCACTTTTTAAATGGAAGATGTGGAAAAGACACAAATATTGGAGACTTTACATACATTGGAGCAAAAGGTACAAGTGTAATTGATTATATAATTGCTTCGCCTCGCTTATTTGATTATATAGTTGATTTTGAAATTCAGTCTGGAACCGAATCTGACCACCTTCCCCTTTGCATTAAGTTCACCTAATAATAGCACAAGCGCAAATAATTTTGTTTGTTAAATAAGTTTGTTTGGGATGATAATATGTTAAACACATTCAGAGAGAATTTACTTACAGACGATATCCAAAAGCTTCTAGATAAATGTGTCGGTTTTGTATTTTCTGATATAAACAAAAGTGTTAATGCTATTGCAGATGCTCTTTGTGTAGCCGCTAGTGATATGAATCGAAAAGTAAGTCGAGTTAGAGAAAGGGTGAAAAGAAATCCATGGTTTGATAACGAGTGTGAAATGCTTAAAAAAGAAAGATGTAAATATTTAAATAGATTTAGAAATTGCAAAAATGAAAATACCTAAAAGAATATCATGCCACTAGAAATTTGTTTACTGCCATCTGTAAATATAAACAAAATAAAGATTTAATGGAGAGGAAACAAAGGTTAGAGAAAAATATAAATAATTCAAAACTGTCAGAATTAAAAAACACGAATAGCATAAGTATTGATGACTGGTATAGTCATTTCAATTTTTTTTATGACATGTCACATCAGAATGAGAAAGCGTCATTTTAAGAACGTAATGATAATGTAAATGAGGATGATAACAACGACGAAACTGATGAAATTGTAGCTGATATCCTTGATTGAGAGAAGAAATTTTAGAAAGCATCCGACAACTTAAGTGCAATAAATCATCTGGCATTGATAATTTAATGCCTGAATTTTTCAACATTCAGCTGACCTGTTAGTACCATACCTTGAACTAATGTCATTTAATGTCATTTTAGAAAACGGAACCTTTCCGAATTCATGGTCGGTGGGAATAACTGTACCTCTCCATAAGAGCGGGGATATAAACAACACTGATATTTATAGGGGTATAACTCTTTTGAGCATTTTAAGCAAGATATTTACTTTTATTATTAATAAAAGATTAGTGTATTGGGCTTGTACAATGAACAAAATTGATGAGTCACAAGCTGGATTCAGAGAAGGATATAGTACCGTGGACAACATATTTATATTACATTGTTTAATACAAAGATACCTTAATAATAAGGGTGGACAGTTTTATGTAGTTTTTGTAGATTTTTCTAAAGCATTTGACTCTGTGCAAAGAAATAAACTTTGGAATCTTTTTAAGACTCATGGATTAAGTTCTAAAATGAATAAATTGTTATGTAGCATTTATGAAAATATAAAAGTCTGTGTTAGAAATAACCAAGTTATCTATCCTACATTTTCAAGTCATTTAGGGGTACGACAGGGTTGTATCTTAAGCCCGTTTCTGTTTTCGTTTTTCATCAATGAATTTGCAATGCAAATATGTAATAATTGTTCTCATGGAATTCAACTACACCCAAAAGGAATACAATTGTTTTTACTTTTGTTTGCAGACGATATTGCACTTTTTACAAGTACTATTAAGGGTTGATGAATGGAAATTGAATGTAAATAGAAATAAAACAAAAACTGTTGTGTTTAAAAACGGAGGTAATTTATCAAAATATGAAAAATGGTACTAATAAGGTAACCATTTGGAAATAACAAGTTTTTATAAATATTTAGGAGTGTGTTTTACTGACCGTCTTTCATGGACATATCGTGTAAGCCAAGCATCCTTACAAGCTCAAAGGGTTTTCATTGGTATACAACAAAATGCATGTGGTCTAAACTTTGATTATAATACACTTTTCAAAATTGTTGTTTTCCAAATTTATTGTATGGTGCAGAGATTTGGGGACTCTCAAAAGTAGATGCTGTAGAAAGGATTCACTTGTATGCTTGTAAGAAATATTTAGGTGTAAAAGTTAATACACCCGGGGTTATGGTTTATGGTGATTGTGATCGCTATCCACTGTATATTTTTGCATACATTAAAGTTATCAAATATTGGTTAAGAATTTTAAATATGACTTTGTATAGATATCCAAAAAGTGTTATAATATGTTATCGTTGTTTGATTCAAATGGTAAAAGAAACTGGGCAACTGGTGTTAACGAACTCTTATTTGAATCTGGTTTCGGTAATGTTTCGTATGATCAACGGGTCAATAATACTGCTGAATTTATCCAGTCACTGAAACAAAGACTAAAAGATATTTATTTACAATCATGGAATGTTTCAACTTTTTAAATCTTACATTTATAGAGAATGCTATCTCGTTGATATTACCATACCAAAATATAGAAAAGCATTGGTACGGTTTCGTTGCATGTCGCATGATCTACATATTGAAACAGACAGACATATAAATACGCCACGAGAACAAAGAAAATGTACCATGTGTAACTTAAATGAAATAGAAGACGAGTATCACTTCCTTATCAGATGTCCATCATATACTCTTCAAAAAAAGAAACTTGACATAGATGTAAAACCACTTTTTGCCAAATATCTAAAATAATTACATTAAATGAGAACCAAATAAGTAAAAAAGAAAGATGATGTGTCTATAATTAGCGAAAGCACATAAACGTAGCGTTTGGGGATCAATTTTACAGCTTCATCCAAAAGCAACCGCCTGTTAAAAAACGTGCAGCACAGGATCCTGCATTTAGGCATGAAGGCCCCCCTGCTGAATGGGTATAAAAATCCACATCAACGGCTGTTCATACAGTCCTTATAACGGCAGTAGAGGCGGTGACAGAATGCCAAGACTTAATGCAGCTCAACTGAACAACGCCATCGGGAGATTCCAAGCTGGAGCAACTCAGCAAGAAGTGGCCAGGCACTTTGGCGCATCCAGACAGACAAGCTCCGCACTGTGGACCCGATACAACAACACCAACAGAGTTGACGACAGACCAAGGTCAGGAAGACCAAGGGTGACAACCCAAGCACAAGATCGATACATCCGGCTGCGACACCTCCGAGACCGCACTACCACAGCCACGTCTACAACCACACAGATCCCTGGGGTACGCAGGATATCAGATCAAACGGTACGCAACAGACTGAGGGAGGCTGGACTTTTAGCACGAAGACCTGTTCGACGTCGTGTATTGACCCCACGTCATCTGGCAGACCGTCTGCTTAGGCGCCAACAGAGGGTTAGATGGGCACGTGCAAGGTGGAGAAATGTACTGTTTACTGACGAGTCCTGTTTCCTACTCACACGTGCTGATGGGCGCGCACATGTCTACAGATGTCGGGGTGAACCTTACGCACCAAATTGTGTGCAGCAGGTTGTCCCATTTCGCGGCGGGAGTGTCATGGTTAAGGGCCGGAATTCATCACGGTGGTAGGACGCCTCTCGTGTATGTGGCAGGTGCATTGACAGGTGTGCTTTACAGAGACTTGATCCTAAAGCCTTATGTTCTTCCTCACGTCAAAGTTCATGGCGGACAGTTCCAGCAGGACAACGCTCGACCGCATATTGCACGTGTTTGTCAGGACTTCTTACAGCACAACAACATCCAGACATTACCTTGGCCAGCCACCAGATTTGTCCCCGATTGAGCATCTGTGGGACGAGTTGGATCGACGCGTTCGCAGAAGGAATCCACCGCCCCAAACACTTCCGGCGCTTCTTGATGCACTTCAGCATGAATGGAAGCACATCCAACAGCGTGTTATTGACAACTTGATTGCATCTATGGGTCGTCGGTGTCAAGCGGTGATTGATGCACGTGGTGGGCACAACCGAAACTGACATTTTCTGTACCCCTGTGCCATTAACTGTATCGTGTACGTGTGTCTGTCTAGGTGACACGATTAATGTTTTGAACATTGTGTACACTGATCTTCAAACAGTGTTTTAATTATGGTTTCTGTGTACTATTTTGAAACAATCGCATCATATTACATTTTGAAAGTCAGTGTCAAGTTTCTATTTTTGAAGAGTACATTTAGAACTAAGAATAAAATACTTTCCAAAATACTATTACAGTGAACCAAACATATGTAAATTTATAAGTTTATTAAAATGTGAGAGAACAGAGGTTGTAAAGAATTTATCGATGTTTATTTACCATGCTTTTGCCCATAGAAATGAAATTGTCAACTGTTAATTAAATACTATCTATGCCAGAATAAAATGAGCATATTTATGGTTGTCATGATGTATATATGTGGGAGATAATTTATTTCAATTTGATGTTCTATTGTAATGATAAATTATGTTGAATTGTATTATGTGCTAAAGGCCTGTGGCCTCTTGAGTACGAAATAAAGTTTGATTGATTGAAGCTTCTACGTATGGCATAGATTCGAGGGTTCGGAGATGTGCAATTGAACTCGAAGACACGGCCCTATTGACCAAGCTCGCACCTGGTGACATGATTGCCCTTGAGGCCAAGTACCACCTAAAGTGTCTCGCTAATCTGTACAACAAAGCAAGAAGTGCTGAGAATGCATCTGCTGAAGATGATCCCGAAGCTCGTCTCCATGGAATTGCTTTTGCTGAGTTAGTGACCTATATGGAAGACTTTCGTTTGGAAGAAAGTGTCGCCCCAGTCTTTCAGCTATCACATCTAGTACACTTCTAGTCATCTAGTACAAGGTCCGCTTGGAACAGTTGGGTGCTTCTAATGTTGAGGGCAGAATTCACACAACAAGACTGAAACTCCAGCTGCTATCCGTGTTCCCCGATCTGAGAGCGCACCCACAAGGACGGGGCATACTTCTCATGTTTGATGACGACGTGAGCTGTGCTATTAGGAAAGCATGCGATTATGATAGTGAGTCAATGCATTTGGCACAAATCGTACGAAGAGAAATGTTTGACAAAAAAGTCTCGATTGATGGATCATTCAAGCAAGGATCCGAGAAGGATGCTGTACCGGAATCCTTACTGGCGCTTGTGAACATGAAACAAGATGGTCCAAATATCAAGCACCAAAATGAGATGGTCACCGCAGCCAGCACAACTTCAGCTCTCTCCATATCACAACTCCTGATGTTCAATAGTGTTTAAGATACATGAGGTTCTGATCCCTCTGGTACAGTTCGTCACAACCGTGACCGAGAAACACCACTCCCCATCTTCACTGCTCTGAAGAACCATTCTGTCACACGCTCAAGAAAATGAGTTTCTTACGATCGATTCATACTCCAGTTACTGACATCTGACATAGCGAATGGAGTTTGTCAACGATTTCAGATGGATGACGTGTTGTGTCCATAGACTTTTCACAATAGGGGATGTTGATAATATTGACTACAATCCTAGTGCTGCAGCAGCAAAGGATTCATTTCCCGGCACTAGAATCTTACTTATGCAGCATCCTTCCCATGATTTTGCAGGAATTGAACGTGATGTATTGGTCATCAACACATCTTCATCCAGTAAGGTTATTACTCCTCTACGCCGCGATAAAACTGGATAATGGTTAAAAGCGGCGTTAAACCCAACTCACTCACTCACTCACTCCAACTATTACTCCTCTGCCGTCGAATTACATATTTGTACCACCAGCTCTTTGATGGTGCTGCGGTGGTCCAAATGCTCAATCCTTGAACAGCTAAGACGTTTCAAGATTATGCAGACACGGTATTTACACAATACATTTTATCTCAGCTGGAGACATCTGATCGAATCGACATTGTCTGGCATGTATACATCCCAGAGTTGGTTGGTTAGTTTGTTGTTTAACGCCGCACTCAGCAATATTCCAGCTATATGACGGCGGTCTGTAAAATAATCGAGTCTGGACCAGACAATCCAGTGATTGACATCATGAGCATCGATCCACGCAATTGGGATCGATAACATGTATCAACCAAGTCAGCGAGCCTGATCACCCGATCCCGTTAGTCGCCTTTTACGACAAGCAAAGGCGCCTTTTACGGCAAGTATGGGTTGCTGAAGACCTATTCTAACCTGGAATCTTCACGTTTGAAAGGCACAACCAGGGAAAAGAGAGGCAAGGGCGTCAGGAGACGGGTTGTTCCCACCACAGTAATACCCCAAAACTGGAAAGACTTTCTTCGTGTCGATGAGAACAAAACCGTTCAAGTTCTTGTCCCAGCAAGTAACAAGCATCACACCTACGGAAGGTAAAACCATATACGCAACTGATGGAAGAGATGTGTTGTGCTTTCAGGCTGACGTTGATGTGACTTAGCTTGCCCCTTGCTCCCATGAGGAAGCAGACACACGCCTCCTTCTACATGTAGCAGATGCTGTACATAAGGGCAGTAGGATAGCATATGTGCGCACTGTAGACACTGATGTTGTTGAGTTGGCGATTGCCATGTTGAACCAAATCACTCGTGATGAGTTGTGGTTGGCATTTGGAACTGGATCCCGATTCCGGTATATACCTATCCATGAACTAGCTGCTTCCCTTGATTCCTGTATATCTACCACCCTCCATGTCTTTCACGCATTCACAGGATGCGACACTGTCTCTTCGTTCGGTGGGAGAGGCAAAAAGACAGCCTGGGACACAGCCACAAGTTCCCACCAGGTTACCGAGGCATTTCAAGACCTATTACTTATGCAAGGTGTCATCAGTGATCCGACGATGTCCATACTTGAACTTGAATGATGCCACGGAGGTCAATGATGCCAGGAAACAACTTTTTACGAAAAAGTCCAGAAGTCTGGAGAACCTACCACCAACGAAGGCAGCACTTCAGCAACACATCAGACGGGCCAGTCATCAATCCAACATCTGGAAGCTTGCCAGTTCCTGCTATGAACTAATTCATTGTGGGTGTAAGAAGGGGTGCACTGGACGATGCAAATGTGTTAAGGCAGCCAACAAGTGCACTGCTCTTTGCTCCTGTTTTGGACATTGTCAGCAATAAGTTATGGTGAGCAAAATATATGGCACTTGTACCACAATTTCCCCAGAAGACTGAAAAGACTAATAATGGATCGCCAGATACCATCTTCTTTACTTATAGTATCATGATAAAGTTGACCAAGGTCCATTGACCTCTCAAGGTCGTCACGGGTCAAATCCAAGATGGCTCCACATCTGAAAATAATCTTTATGGGTATAAAGATTGACTGTAGAAAGTTTCATGCTTTTATCACAATTTGCGCAATAGGTTTGCTTAACAGCTGTGCTACCTCTTTTGACAAGCAGGAACGAACGTAAACTTTAAAAACTTTCATCAACCCATGCTTGTCTTCAAGCGGATATGAAGTCTAAAGAAGAGAATGCCCGAATAACTCTCCATTCCTTAAAAATAATGGGCCTCGGAAGGGATATTTCCTCCAACATTCCCCTGCTTAAACACTTTGACAAAACAGTATAAAGGTCTGTGGAACGACTCCGTGGACTGGATGATAGATCTTCCCGGAGCGCGGAAGGTCGGCGGTTCGATCCCCGGCAGCGTCATACCAAAATATACGTTAAAATATGGTATTTGTTGTTACCCTGCCTGACACGTGGCATTATGGGGAGAAAACAAGTACTGGTCGGTTCGGAGTCAGTATACTGTGTCTTAGTGGGGTATTCATGTCAAACATGGTATCTCATTGGGTCAGCACTCTCGAACCGTCATAAGTGTGAACTAGTATACACTCGCACGGACGCACGCACTTTCCACCTCAGCTAAAGAGCCGTGTATCAGGCATTTTATAATGATCAGCTCCCTTTAGAGAAATACACACGTGCAACAGCGGCAGAGAGCACAACCAACTGTCCTTCCAAACACGCCCAAACTCAAAGACCGTGCAAACAACAGAATGACGTTATGTGTTTTTTGAGAGTTCAAATTTAAAGTCATGTCGGCAATTGTGACTAAGTGAGTTGAACTATACGCCGCTTTCAGCAATAGTCCAGCAATATCACGACAGGGGACACTAGAAATGGGCTTCACACATTGTACTCATGTAGGGAATCGAACCCGGGTCTTGGGCGTGACGGGCGAACGCTTAAACCCATAGGCTACACAACCAACACACGTCGGCAATATTTCACCATTATTGACTTAAATTCTGGCTATCGATACCACATAAAAATGGGGCCATATATCGCAAGGAAGAAGATGAGTTTTAATCAATGAATTTGTCCAGTGATTTTAACGCTAACGTTGCCGTATTTCCATGTAAACTTTGTAAACACATACTTATCCTGAACATGTCCTTCAATTTCGACCCGCAGTTGAGGATCAAAAGAAACTGAAAGGGACCACACCGTACCAACCACTGACCAATCATATTCGTGTTGTGGCAACGGAACGACGTGATGTTGACAAGTATCAATTTCCATTAGGAAGAATGAAAATGTGTGTTTGCTCAATCTGACACAAAGGGTAATGTTAAAAATGTCCTGTTAGCGTCTGCTTGACACTTTTCTTTTATTTCGGTTGAAACAGTTTTTAACAGAACCTTGCGTCCTTGTCTTAGCACCAGTGAAGATTCCGGGATTGAATAGGTCTTCAGCAACCCATGCTTGCCGTAAGAGGCGACTAACGGGATCGGGTGGTCAGGCTCGCTGACTTGGTTGATGAATGTCACCGATCCGAATTGCTCGGATCGATGCTCATGATGTCAATCACTGGATTGTCTGGTCCAGACTCGATGATTTACAGACCGCCGTCATATAGCTGGAATATTGCTGAGTGTGGCGTAAAACAACAAACCAACCAACCAACCTTGTCTTACCCTCCTACACAGACCTGAGCACAACAAATGATGGCCCGTCAGACTCGTAAATGCAATCGATTGACCTTTATACGCTGCCTTATGCTCTCTAGCAGAACATACGCTGATATGCTATCTTATCCCAGGCCTGTCAGTATGGAGGACAGTAAGGAAAACTGAAACGTAGTGTCTTCCTGGATCACTCATTACAGTGCGACAAGAACTCTTTCGAGTGCAGGTAGGGATCTGTTTTTCAACCATCTTGTTTACTGCTCATTATTCTTTGCCAAAGATGAATGATTTCAGGCTAACTTTTGTTTGTTTCTTTGTTTGTTTGAAGCGAGTTATGGATCGGCTGGTCATTTTCAGACCACTGTCATGTAGGAATATGCCTTTGTGCAGCGTTCAACAACAAAGGAAGAAACAAACGCCATACATAATCTTATTAAACCGTTGCAAATGGTTGATCCAACATGTTTTGTTTATTTGTTGTTGAACGCCAAATCCAGCTTTATGAAGTATATGTATATGATGCTATTAATGTTAATGTATTTACGTACATGTCAATCTTGCTTGACGTAAAAGGCGACTATGCTTGTCGTATCAATCTTGTAACAAACCACACCTTCTGATATAGACTACCTGTGCAGATCCAGGGTAGAATAGGTCTTCAGCAACCCATGCTTGCCGCAAAAATCTTCTAAGTTTGTCCTAGGAGGCGACTAACGGGATCGGGTGGTCAGGCTCGCTAACTTGGTTGAAGCATGTCATCGATCCCAATTGCTTGGATCGATGCTTATGATATCAATCACTGGAGTGACTCGAGATTATTTACGGATTTGTTTGTTTGAGGTCTGTAAATAATCGAGGCTGGCCCAGACAATCCAGTGACTAGCTGGAATATGCGGTGTAAAACAACAAACAAACCTTAAAATAAGTAAATCATATTGTAGGTCCCAAGTCTCTAAATATAGAAAGCTGAATCAACAAACATAAAAATATGGAAACGTTTTGGGGAAAATTCAAAAATGCATATTTTCAATTGTTTTTAATAAGCGGGGAAATACGAGCATAAGAAAAGGTTTAATGTGAACTTGCAAGGCACGTTTTTAACGTGTAATAATAACGTTGACGTTGGTGACATATTGACCTTGACCTTTGTTTCACTCAAACAAGTGATGTCATAATCTCCGGACTGATGCCGGTGTTATGGTGCTAGGCCTCTGAGATACCATGCCGCTGTTTGACCCAGATACACCACTCGGACACAGTATACTGACTCAGAGCCGACCAGTCCTTGTTTAATCATAATGCCAAGCGCCAGACAGGGGAACATCAAGTGCCATCTTTTGGTATGACATGGTCGGGGATCGAACCATCGACCTTCCGATTACTAGACTAGGGAGGCGGTCTACTCATGGATGATTGAAGAACACTGATGATGCATTTACACGATCTTAAGTGAAAAATAGCGGTAAATTGTATCGCACCCGTATGTGTGAATTCACAGGTGCGAGTCGAAGTATATGTTATAACAACAATCAGCCATTACCAACGCTTACTTAAAGCCTTAAAAATAAAAAATGTAATTCAAATCTTTTAATCGATTTTTTAATGTTTCCGGTTTGTGAACGCCTGTTTACATCTTTCACAAAGTAACCACGTTTTCCATTTAAAGGAAAAATGAATTTCCTTCGTATTCAGTTCAGTAAGCAGAAATAATCGACTTGTTTATTGTGTGGACTTTGTGTAGCAAAAATGTTTGTAGACAGAGTGAATTTAAACATTACAAATCCATTTAAGTGTGGTTCATTCAAACACTTCACTTTTTCGTTAAATCATTTTTTACGTAACGTAAAGGTTTTAGGTCATAATGGTCGCATATACGTTTTATGGAAATATTGATACTGAATAAGGATCTCCTGGTGGAAACCTATTGTTTCAGCGTTTTAAGGTTAGAGTTCGAGAACTGTATCAGGAAAACAACCTTAATATTTCTTGAAAAAGCGCGCTTTGCAAGTTTTGTCATTGCTGTAATTAATACTCCTTTTCGCCGGCATGGTGGCTTTTCACTGTTAGAGTATAAGAACACACCTTTGTTAACTGACCCATGAAGATCCGAGTTAGAATTGGTCTTCAGCAACCCATGCTTGTTGCAAGAGGCGACCAATTGGATCGGTTGGTCAGACTCGCTGACTTTGTTTCTGCATGTCTTCGTATTCCAATCGATTTTTAATGGTGTCAGTCATTGGATTGTCTGGTCCAGACTCGATTTAAAGAAACTTGCCCTGGGTGGTTACAGACATGTTTTCAAATTCAAATTCAGAAGACCCATGACGTTTTAAATCAATAAAACGCTGTTGAAATAGTTGCCACGACAACATTAACCACACATAGCTTAGTTTTTAATTTGAATTCAAGGAGATAATACGCTTATGTTGTTTACATGGTCAGTAAAAACGATTCCTGCACAGCTGAGTGATGAGTGGGTACTAATTCATGCCACTTCTGTTCAATCTTCGATTAACCAGTATATTCCCTATTGTGATAAATATCCTGGACCCAATCTCCTCAGTGGGGACCCGGGGTAGAATATCTTTCAACAACCTGTTTTTGGTCGAATAAGGCAACCTGCGTGTTGTGGGTTGCATCCCTGAGTCGGCAGAGGACAGGAGCCTGATGGTTGTGGGCACTGGAAACAGAATAACGTTCCTTTGCCTTATACACCGCTTCGACCCTTACTTCGCCTAGACGGGGGGTTGGGTGGGCCCGGTCCAATCGGCTGGTCATCCCAAGCACTGTACATGAATATTATGTTGCACACATTTGTCAAAATGCTGAAATGATTTGTTTTGTCTTGGTCAAATGATGTTTTGTTTGAATTTCAAATATATTGCTTCAGTTTCACAATTTCGCCCAGAAGGCGGTGGCTCCTTGGGCCAATCGGGTGAAAAAATATTTGAGTATACCATCCAGGTATCCTTGGTGCTGCAAGTCGGAAATCCATTTGTTATTAGCATTGTCTTTATGATACTCCATGGTGGGTGGGGAGCTCGGATGATGGAACTTACAACGCTAAACATGGATTACGAGAAGCCCCTCAAAAGACACATGTCCACTTGACACTGATGAAAACGAAATTAGACCGTCCAAATCCATTGACTACTGGCCACGTTTCCTGGTTATGGAGACTCGAGACAGGACTTCTCTCAAATTGAACCCATTTGCTGTCCTAATAGAATGTAACAGGAAACCGCAATCTACTGACCTCTTGTCAACAGATATGTTTGTTAGACTCCCTGTTTTGTCTCTGCTCACTGAACACCAACAAAGGTAGTGTGGGAGACAGAGATCGGCTGAGATTGATATTGTTTTCGAAATGAGAAATCAAGGAGTCATCTATGACAAAAGGTTCACAACCCGCAAGAACAACGATACTCAACCAAACACCACTTACCTCTTTATTTTTCCTTCTCCGACTGCTCCAAAGTCCATTAAGGCAGATAACTTACTTCCCAGGCCCCTTGCAATGTTTCAATGCCAACAATACGGCCATGGTGTTAATACTTTCACATTGTACGTTACATGTGCTAACTGCGGTGAGAATACACATGTAACAGAAGATTGAAACGAATCTTTAAAATGTGCACCAACTATTCAGGCAATCACTCGTCTTTCTCTAAACAAAGAACAAATGGATATCCACAATATTAAATTCACCTGAAATATCAGTTTTGCTGATGGCAAAATACTTGTAGTACCAAATGAACCAGACATTTAACTCAAATCATCCTAACGTTTTCGCAACTGAACAGTCCACCGAAACTGCAGAACTACTTACTACTACACCGGTGCCATCCTGTGGTCACTCACAGTCATCTACTATACTCAACAACAAAAGTTCCTGTGATACCAATATTTTAGTGTATTTTTTAAACAAGTAAAGTTTGTTTTTCAATATTGTAGTACATGTATGGAATCAAGTCACAAAAACGCAACTGCTACAGAAAAGCATGCATTCCATGCAAAAGTTGACTTTTATACAAGCCCCATGCATTTAACTACCCAAGAATGGGTATAAGAACATGTGCATTAACGGGATTCCTAATGCATTGTTTAGCATCGTGCTGACAACAACCACTCAGAAAAACAACAAAATTACGCAATTATTCAACAGTACGAAATGTCACGCCTGTCCGAAATGAGCGTCTGCGAGCCATTGGTATGCTTGAAGCGGGATCGAGTCAAGGTGATGTTGCAAGACAATTTAACGTCCTCAGAAACACCATTTGGTGTTTATGGCAACGTTGGCAACAGAAGAATGCAGTCAGAGACCATCCTTTGAGTGGCAGGCCACGCGTAACCAATAATCGACAAGACAACTGGATTCGAACAACACGCCTACGAAACGATTCCAGCCAGCAGCAGTGACTGCAAGAAGTATCCCTGGCCTTCGACGAATATCTTCACAAACCGTACGTCGTCGCCTCAGATGTGCAGGGATTGTCGCCGGAAGACCCGCCAGACGTCCCATTTTGACAGGAAACCACAGTCAAGCACATCGTCAGTGGTACAGCCAGCGTCTACGCTGGACGGCCATGCAGTGGGGACAAGACACTGACGAGTCCCGTTTTCACCTCAGCCGCAGCGATGGACGGATTCGAGTGTACCGACGTTGAGGTGAACGCTACGTTAATCATTGTGTCATGGAAGAAGATCGGTTCGGGGGCGGCAGCGTTATGGTATTGGGTGGGATTACAGCAAAACAGAGGACCCGTTTGATAGTGGAAAAGGAAATCTCAATGGACAGCGCTACCGCGACATCTTCGGCCCTGTTGTTCCACCGTTTTTGCGTAGTCATGGCCCAGGCATTATCATTCAACATGACAACGCCCGGCCTCATATTAGTCGACTTGTTCAGGATTCTCTTCAACAAAACAACGTGAATGTCATCCCATGGCCGGCTCGTTCCCCTGATCTCTCACCAATCGAGCACATGTGGGAAGAGATGGATCGGCGCCTTCGACGTCAAGCACGTGTTCCACAGACACTCCAGGAACTTCGAAACATGCTCCAGCAGATATGGACAGCTATCCCATAGGTCTTTGTGCGACGCCTGGACCATTCCATGAGACGAAGATGTGTTGCTTGCATCGCAACCAGAGGTAGACACACACGCTATTGATTTGTAAATTGATATTTTGGCATGTTCATGGTTTGTTTTTTTATGAAATCACGCATTCTCTGAAGTCAGTATGGCAAATTAAACCATTTGAACACTTACATGAGTCTTTTATCTGCTAAGCAATGACATGTATACATGTATATGGTAATAGGGTGGGGATCGCAACTGTTTACAAGTTTCCACCCAAGAACTTAATCTTGGGGTGTGGCAAGACCACAGGCTCAATTCAAATAACATGCTTGTGTTTGTCTCTTTATGCCAAGCAATTGTATATATGGTTATTGGGCGTGAATCGCAACTGTTTCAAAGTTATGACCTAGGGGTTAAGTCTCAAGGGGTGGAGCAAGACCCCCGGGGCATCCTGGTAGCAAATGTGCATTCCTCTCATTGTACTCAGCAATTGTACATATGGTTCTCGATTGGGTTCTTAACTGTGTACAAGTTATAAACACTTTTTGACCCCGCCCCTAAGCCCCTGTGGGATCAGCCCTTCCATTTGTACAATTTTGAATCCTCACTACCGGAGAATGCTTCCAACAATATATGGTTGATATCTGTCTCTTAGTTCCAGAAAAGAAGTTTAAAGCAATAACGCCAAATCACCCCTATTTCGCTCCGCCCCTCAGTCCCTTGGGGGTCAGTCCCACCATTTGTTCAATTTTAAATCCTCACCACCGGAGAATGCTTCGAACCATATATGGTTGATATCTATCTCGCATTATAGAATGAAAATGTGTGTTTGCTCAATCTGACACAAAGGGTAACGTTAGAAATGTCCTGTTTTGCGTCTGCTTGTCACTTTTCTTTAACTTCGGTTGAAACAGTTTTTAAAGTAGCTTGCTTCCTAGTCTGTAGCCTCCTACACAAACCTGAACACATCCAATGATTGCCCGACTCGTAAATGCAATCGATTAACCTTTATACGCTGCCTTATGCTCTCTGGCAGAACATACGCTGATATGCTGTCTTATCCCAGGCCTGTCAGTGCGGAGGACAGCAAGGAAAACTGAGACCCAGTGTCTTCCTGGATCACTCATTACAGTGCGGCAAGAACTCTTTCGGGAGCAGGTAGGGATCTGTTTTTCAACCATCTTGTTTACTGTTCATTATTCTTTGCGAAGATGAATGATTTTAGGTTAATTTTTTGTTTGTTTCTTTGTTTGCTTATTTGAAGCGAAATATGGATCGGCTTGTCAGGCTCGGTGACTTTGTTGTTTGCATATAATCGTGTCCCAACTGCGTGACTTGTCTGGTCGACCATTTTCAGCCCGCTATCATGTAGGACTATTCTTTAGTGTAACGTTAAACAACAAAGAAAGAAACGACGTCATACACAATCTTTTTTAACCGTTGTAAATGTTTAATCCAACATGTCTTGTTTATTTGTTGTTGAACGCCAAATCCAGCTTTATTATGTATATGATGCTATTAATGTCTATGTATTTACGTACATGTCAATCTTCCTTGACGTAAAAGGCGACTATGCTTGTCGTAAAAGGCGACTTACGGGATCGGGTTGATGCATGTCATCGATCCCAATTACGTGGATCGATGCTCATGATGTAAATCACGGGATTGTCTGGTCCAGACTCAATTAAATAATTTACAGACCGCCGTCATATAGCTGGAATACTGCTGAGTGCGGCGTAAAACAACAAACAAACAAAACATGTCAATCTTGTAACAAACCATACCTTCTCATATAGACTACCTGTGAAGATCCGGAGCAGAATAGGTCTATGTCTATGGTTGTCGTAAGAGGCAACTAACGGGATCGGGTGGTCAGGCTAGCTTACTTGGTTGAAGCATGTCATCGATCCCAATTGCGTTGACCGATGCTCATGATATCAATCACTAGAGTGACTACTCCAGACTCGCTTATTTACAGATTTGTTTGTTGATTGTTGTTCCAGCTATATGACGGCGGTCTGTAAATAATCGAGTCTGGACAAGACAATCCAGTGATTGACATCATGAACATCGATACACACAATTGGGATCGATGATAACCGCCGTTATATAGCTGGAATATTGCTGAGTGCGGCGTAAAACAACAAACAAACCAATCCTTAAAATCAGTAAATCATATTGAAGGTATAGAAAGCTGAATCGACAAACATCAAAATACGGAAACGTTTTGGGGGACAATTAAAAAATCCATATTTTCAGTTGTTTTTAATAAGCGGGGAAACTACAAGTTTAAGAAAAGGTTTAATGTGAACTTGCAAGGCATGTTTTTATCGTGTAATAATAATAACGTTGACTTTGGTGACATGTTGACCTTGACCTTTGAAAAACAGGGTTACCTTCTATTAAATAACTTTTTATTTCTAAATATATGGGTGAAAATATTCTTCGGAACCTTTGGAAGTGTCAATGTTTTGTATTTTTTGTTGGTATGTTGGGGTTGGTTGTCACAGTACCGTTTTTCATAATGTTCCCGGGTTCGATTCCCGACATGGGTACAATGTGTGAAGTCCATTTCTGGTGTTCCCTGCCTTTGATATTGCCGGGAAAAAGCGGCTTCAAGCCAAACTCACTCACTCACTCATACCGTTCCACCGCTTGCATGTTCTTCATTTTGATATGTGATTTTGCGATTATTTAAGAGTAACAAACCCTTGGAAGTATTTCTATTGCAATGTGCTCAAGGTTAGGCCATTTTGTGGACGATTCTGTAAGCTCATTCGCAAGAAAATGTCAGTACCACGATTGAACTGTTGCATTAGGAACATTTTGATTGTGTTGATAAAGTTATTCATGACATAGAAGGAACTAAGATCTTAGAACATGTAAATTCTTACAAAATTCGAATACTGTATTCCCTTTCCTTGACGAAAGAGGGAAACAAAAGAATGACACCATGTGTTTAAAGTGAATGACTCCACACCACCAAATAACTCATGAGATAGCCTCCTTTCGTTGTTGGTGGAATCGAAGGACAAGGTCAAAGGACATCACGTGACTTATAATTGACCTTTATGACATTTCCAACTATTTAAGTTAGTGTCACACTGACCTTGACCTCTGTTGAACTCTTTGTGCGAATAGCAGCTTCTGACCGCACATGCTGTTGTTGGATTCTATTGTCTGTCTGTTCTTTCAAGGGTAAATTCAATAAATGTGGAATTCGTTAACGAACATCTTTCTCTAACAAATGTTATATTTGAGATAACACTTTCTTAGTAAAGCATAGATTCTCGTACTTTTGGGTGGCTGAGTCCCATCCGGATGAAAAGTACGAGAATCTGTACTTTACTAAGAAAGGGGGTGGTGGTGCAGGACACGCCGACGTTTTTCACGAAAAGCTGGTATCATTACTATTTGACAGAGATTCATAAAAAACATGCTCATGATAAAGTCGGAATCGTACAATCGCTATCATACAAACAGACGGACGGACCGAGCCCGTTTCTATATCCCCCGCCAACTTTGTCCGACCGTACGTCCGTCACGTTTCGTTTCCGGAGCATAACTCAGAAACCGTTCAATATTTTGTCATTAAACTTTGCAGGTCTGTTAGGTACATGCTGAACTGTTGCCTTTTTGATATTTAGCAATTTTAGAAAAATTTTACGTTTCCATGGCAACAAGATGGACTTAGGTTCCAAATTCTTCTTTTTTAACAATTTCCATGACAAGTTCCACCTCGGTTAAAAAAGGTTAAGGTTTGTTTAGATTTAATTATGTCATAAATATGGATACAGCCACGTTAGTGGCAAACTCTTGTTTGACAATATGTCATTGAAAAAGATTCGGTAAAAGAACGTCCTCCATTCAGTGAGTCCAATACAAATATTAATTTCGCTCGTAACCTATTTCACGTACCATTGGCATATTTGAGTTATTGATTTGTCTTTATGAAATATTTTATTTGGTCTTGTTCAATTTGATTGTTATTTTCAGGAACTATTTATATAGTTAAAGCTGAATGTTTAGCCATAAACATGAGTGTATTTACGATGGAAGACATATACTCCCATGGGTATTTCTTTACGCCTTAATAATATGGTTTTAAGTGGCCATTGCTATTGATTGATTCGCCTTTGTGAAATAAATTGCGTGGGTGGTTTTCAGTTTTATTATCTGGAACTATGTAGAAACTTAAAGAAAATGCTTATCACAAACAAGCACGTATTTACGATAGAAGACACAAGCTGGAAATATCTGTGAGTAGTATATCGCAGAGGAATGTAAAAACAAACCTTGAAAGCACGTGCTTTATCCTTCTTTCCAAAAAAAATATTGAACATGCCGAACGTCTTTAATTGTTTACGTTTGCTTTGAGGGGAGTGATTTACACATACCAGTTATTATAACGCTTAGGGAGAGACTGGTATCCAACTGATTAGCTCTTATGTACATACAGATGTTTGAGGAAAGTTACACGCTTGTTTTGGAAGCTTTGAACACGTTGTTGTGGAGACAGTTTGTTATGTTCACGCAACAAATATCAATGTGAAGCCATGTATACTGAACAACAAAAGTTAGTGATCATGAAATATTTCTGTCCACAAAAGTTTTCATGATCCCTAACTGTTTCTGTTCATTATATTAACATGTGTCTATGAGACCCGAAATTGCCTCGACACTGTCATTTGAGTACCGTTAACATATCTACTGATGGGTTGGATCACGTGACAATCAGTTGTCTAATACATGATTGGTGGTGCCTTTGGTCTCACCAAGAGAATTAACAGAGAATTAATTTTAATGAGTGAGTGAGTATGGTTTCCAGCAATATCACGACGGGGGACACCAGAAATGGGCTTCACACATTGTACCCATGTCGGGAATCGAACCCGGGTCTTCGGCGTGACGAGCGAACGCTTTAACCACTAGGCTACCCGACCGCCCCTAATTTTAATGACAGGCCCAGATTACTCAACAACACAAGCTACAGGGTGCTCGTTACGACTGCAAGCACAGGCACAGCACATCTCCAAATTAAAGGTGCTGTTCAGATTTAAAAATGGAGAAAATGACAATATGATTAAAGGTAAAATTGGGTTCAAATTTCAAACGTCTGAGTGAGTACGGTTTAACTATCTTGTTGAACAGTGCATGAAGCGAGAGAGTACGGTTTTACGCCGCTTTTTAGCAATATTCCAGCAATATCACGGCGGGGGACACCAGACATGGGTTCACACCTGGTACCCATGTCGGGAATCGAACCCGGGTTTTCGGCGTGGCGAGCGAACGCTTTAACCACTAGGCTACCCGACCGCCCATTGTTGAACAGTGTTTCAGTTGTATCACGGTGTGTCGTGTTCAGAAAAGCCGGTTAGTTATACGGGTATTGCAGTGACAAACCTACATTCTGGGCGAATCAGGATCCACGGTCACAGCATTCTGGCCCACCTAAGGGACGAAACTCGACGGCACTTCATACGACTGGGCCAACAGGGAAATGGGGTGAGGTGAGGTGAAATGGGGTTTAACGTCGCGTCAAAGATTATTGCACTTATATAGCGACGTGCATGCACGTGTATGTGTGTGTGTGGCTGCTTGTACTAGACCGGAATGATGCCTATTTATAGTGCTAGCTCACTGAGATACCATGCCGCAGTTTAACATGAATATCCCACTCAGACACAGTATACTGACTCCGAGCCGACCAGTCCTTGTTTTAGCCCCTTAATACTGTTAAAAGCGGCGTTAAACCGAACTCACTCACTCAATTCATACATTCATATGCTTTCATTTCCCTGTTGAGACCGCCTCCGTGGTCTAGTGGTAGAGCATCCGCCCGGAGAGCGGAAGGTCCGGGGTTCGATCCCCGGCCGCGTCATACCAAAAGACCTTAAAAGATGGTAATTGTTGTTACCCTGTCTGGCGCTCGGCATTAACTCTCTCACTCGAATCACTCGTGTATGCGTATTAGCTCCAAACAAACACGCAAACATCCACATTGTGCGCCGTGATTGAACAAGCACGTGCAAAATGTGAATCACGACCTTAAACTCGAGAAGATAGCTATCTTCATGAATAAGTAGGGATATATTGACGATCTTTTTAATAGTATCAATTCTCGTTTAATTATTATTTCTGGTAAAGGAAAAGAATTGTTGGAAATGCTTTGAACAAATTGTTTTGTCAAAAATATGTCGTTTTAACGTTGGTAGATTGAATTAGCAACTGCGATTGTTAGTGGCGGCATCCTTGAAAGGGTTAAGGTACTGTAAAATTATTGTTCCCTAGAGAGGTTACGTCGGTTCCACAATTGAAAGTAAAATTAGAACTATCACGTTTTCGGTCGTAGACAATGTGTCGTTTAATGGAGGCTAACTTTGTCAATAGATTCCGATGTTCATCACACGATCTTTTAATTGAAAAAGGTAGATATCAAAATATTCCGAGAGAAAATAGACTCTGTCCGCTATGTGACCTAGGATTAATTGAGGACGAGTATCACTTTTTACTAGTATGTCCGCATTATGATGAGATAAGAAAAGTATATTTACCAAAATATTTTCATATAAACCATTTAACATTGAAGTTTAAACTATTACTGACCACTAGCAACATTGAAACCATAAGAAATCTTTCTATGTACATATATCATGCTTTTATACAAAGAAAATCAAGTTTGGAAACTATATGATTGTACCAATTGCTCCTGTAACCATGATTGTACTATAGGCCTGTGGCCGTACTCAGTACGTTGAATAAAGAAATTGAAATTAATAATGGCCAGATGGTCATAAGCTGGGGTCCATGCAGGTAGCAAAGGTACTTTAAGTCCCTATGGTCCCTTGTTCGGTGATCTCCTTTTAGTTACTGGCGAGCTATAGCCTGTTTTTATCATGTATTGTTATAAATTGTTATCATTATATACCAGTTTTAGATCTGTTTCTGTGATAAGTCTAGTTATTTTACTGTCCTTCATTGGCCAGTCGTCTGAGGCGCCACGATTCGCTGTGCAGAGTTGCGTCCCCAGGACACTCCAGAAACCTATGATTGTGAGTTCGAATCCCGGTTCACCCCGATTATGTTTCTAGGTTTGTCAGCACCATACCCGTCCTCGTTGGTTTCACAGAAGTGGTAAACGTCTAAGACCTGCATCACTTCCGGCGTTCCTCCCACATTAAGCTGACACGCCGTGATATAACTGGAATAATGTTAAAAGCGGCGTTAAACCCGACTCACTCACTCACTCACTCATTGGCCGGTTTTTATTTTGTTTAAATGTATGTATTATGAATAACCCTTGATAGTCACGATATGGCTGAAATATTGCCGATGTGACTTTAAATCTTAACTCAGTAACTCATGAATGTGTTGTGAAAAAACATTTAATTTAAGAATAAATATTTTGATTGAACTTTATGTGACGCACAGGGGCGGTCGGGTAGCCTATTGGTTAAAGCGTTCGCTCTTCACGCTGAATACCCGGGTTCGATTCCCGACATGGGTACAATGTGTGAAGCCCATTCCTGGTGTCCCCCGCCGTGACATTGCTGGAATATTGCTAGAAGCGTCGTAAAACCATACTCACTCACCTCGGTTACTTTTTTCCGTAGAAATAATATAAAAATTATTCTTTTAAAAGTGCAACTTTGAAATATTGATCCCTAGTGATGGAAAAACCAACACAGCCATGCAGGACATGCCAAACGAAATGAATGATCGATGGCACCACTGCTTTATGCAAACCACGTTGTTTATTGTCAATTACATTTGTGGTTTAAAAGTATCAAACAAACCGTCGATTATTGATCAAGCATTGCGTAATTTTGCAAGGCAGCGCGTAAATGAAATTAGTCGATAATTGGAAGGATCAGTATGATCTCATCCCCGTTCAGAAACATCAATTACAACAAATCGACAGCATAATGTTCAACGGAGCATACTGTTATAGCACAAGTAAAATTGCAATATATTAACGGTACAAAAAGGTGAACACTGTGAAACGGTCCGACACATAAAACAAGAGATAAAAAAAACTGGAATCTTGTACCCCCACTGAATGCAGCTGCACTTTACTGGAGTAAGATCGACAAAACATATCGACACAAAGTACATGTACAAGTGTAAACTTACAATGTACTAAATTATCCAGACAAAAAAACTTATGAACATTTGATTTCATTTGTTATATAAATAACAACAATAAACAGTTAGATACAGGTAAATATAGTTGCAGCCATACGAAAAGTTCAACAAGTATTATCAAGGCTTTTCAGTCACACATAAAGTAACTTATTTTTTCATTCACATAGTGTTATAAGGATTTATCAGACACGCCCAAACTTGTGATGATACACCAAGTATTATAACGACTTTAAGGAACCACTCATGAATCTAAATAAATATAATTGAAATAAGCTTGAATTTTTAAACAAAGTCATTTCATATTCGGGAAATTAAAAACCAAAATGTAAGCGCCGTGAAAGCAAGTAGGAGGGATGAAAGTAATAATTCATACCTTCATTTACATCTAAACGAGACTGACACTTCCCATCTATTTTGAAGGTTGCTTTACGACAGTTATACTTTTTCGCTTCTCCAGTGGCCATGCTATCAGGAATGTCACTGTTAGCCGCAGCTGTTTCACCATCTGTATGGACACTGTGTAAACCGTACACCTTGACATTGTCAACAACAGGTCTTAATGCTCCAATTAATAATTCCCAAGGGAATAGTTTCTTTTATGCGAACAAAGCCATTTTAACGCTTTGTAACATTCCTGTATACAAAAAGCGAAGAACCTGGAGAAATTAAAGCAGCATCTTAATATATCTGTAAAAATTAAAAAGGACACAGTTTGTAATTACATCGACCTACAAATCACCAAGCTCCATTCCTATAAATATCTATTTTCGATTTTTCAAAGCAACATGGGAATCATTTGTAGCAACTCAGAAGACCTTATGAAACCAGCTAGTCTCAAGTCAAGTAAAGTAGGGTCCGCCTTTCTGAGCATTTCTAGCATTTATCAACAGTGACAGGTTCTTTCTTATTCACTGGCTCAAACAGTTATAATTACATCTAATTTCTGGCACAGACCTCCACTCCGATGTTGAAGTAACGGGCTTTATATTAAGCAGAAATGTAATGGAGAAAGGGAAAAGGTAGGTATGGGGTTTGCTGATAGTTTATCTGGTTGTTTCTTATAAACCGCTTAACAGCAATGACAAAATATGATGCTGTCATATAGAAACTGGCTATATATATGTTAAACATGCTCTCTCAGAAACGAATTGTTATACACTTGTACATACCAAATATGTAAACCTACTTATTTGTAACTGTAATGTATATAGGCCGGAGGCCTGAAATGCAAAACATATTTTTATATCTTTGACCACTTCATAAAAATAGACATGAAAATTGGTTACTGAAAGTAGATGTGAGGCTGGTTTTGCCCATGGCATTTCCCTTAAGAAACACATAATATATACATATAAACATATAATTCAGCGGTCTGTATTGGCCCATGAGTCGTCTTCTTCTGGCACCGTCAAAATTAGAGATACAATAGGTTCTATCACAATGTTCATGTTTAAATAATTTCATACTTTGAAGTTTGCACTGTTTCTTTCATGCTGATTGGATTGAATGGGTAGTCACGTGATCTGATATTTGGAGTTCACACACCTGTGAACGGACAAAAAAGTTCACACGATGTGAACATTTTTTGTGTGAAATTGATCGTGTGAACTTTGCCGGAACTACTTTCCGGGGTTTCCCCGAATTCTCGATCGGTGTTTACGATCAACTCGTTTTTCTATGTTCTTTTTAATCCTTTGCATTTATCAGCAATATAATTAATTTAGTATTTTTGCCTGGTCTTGTAACATTTCATCTGACTTATAAATAAATAAATGCTTTGGTTCTGGTGTTTGATGTCGTCTAGCTGCTACATGAAACAAAATGGATTGTGATTTGTATATGGAATGGCTATCTTTGAATACTAATAATGCAAGTAAAGAAAATTAATTCTGTAAAATTACTGAGGTGAACGAAATTGATTTACTGAGCGATATTGACTTTGATGCCTTGTTTTCGGAAGTGACAGGAATCTAGCAACAATGAAAACCATGTAGTACCCTGCTCAGATTTGGCCGCTGACACAGAGCAAATGCGACTTCCCCTGATCAATTCCAACCTAAAACACGATTCACTATCGCATCGGGAAAAAAATCTAAGATTTGGAGAAACCATAAAACATAAATTTTAAAAAAAATACTTGCCTGTTTTACCGATTGATCATCGGAGACGAGAAAATATCCGTAGACGGAATTACTATTCCGGTTTCTGAGTTGGCCGACCTTCTCCGTGCATTTATCAGGAATATATTTAATTTAGTATTTTTGCCTTTCTCTTGTAATTTCGTCTGACTTACAAATATGTAAATGCTTTGGTTCTGGTGTTAAATGTCATCTAGCTGCTAGGCCTAGATGAAACAAAATGGATTGTCCTCACGTCGATTTGGATATGGAATGGCGATCTTTCAATACTAATAACGCAAGTGAAGAAAAAGAATTCTTTAAAATTACTGAGGTGAACGAAATTGATTTATTAAATCAGCGATACTGACTTTGATGCCTTGTTTTCGGAAATGACAGGAATCTAGTACCAATGAACACAATGTCGTTACCCTGCTCAGATGTGATCTGACAATGATCAAAGCGACTGCTCCTGATCAATCCAAAACTAAAACCCGATTCACTATCGTATGGGGAAAAAAATCCAAGATTTTGAGAAACCATAAAACATATAAAGGTAAGGAAAGAAACTTAAATTAAAAAAAAACCCAAAAAAAACAAAAACCGTGCCTACCTGTTTTACCGAGTGGTCATCCGAGACAATATCCGTAGACGGAATTACCATATTCCGGTTTCTGAGTTGGCCGACCTTCTCCTCGCATTTTAGGCCGAGAAGCGGCGGCACATGAGGAATGACGGGGCACAGAAATGGAGCCAGTGGGCCCATCTCAGGTGAAAAGAGACACCTGCTAAGCAAAGAATTTGACATTGTGTGTATGTATGCACGCATGCACGCACGCACGCATGCACGCACATGTATGTGTGTGCACACAGGAGTCCGTATCTAAAAATAGACGCCCTCATGCATATTCATGACCGAATCGGGCTCGCGTGTGGAGATGGTCATGAATATGCATGAGGGCTCGCGTGTGGAGATGGTCATGAATATGCATGAGGGCGTCTATTTTTAGATACGGACTCCTGTGGTGTACCTAGGCATATTCGGTAATCGGTATGCTTTTCGTGACATTATTTACATAGCTTTTTCGGTTTCAGTTTTTTTTTAACTATTTAGATGCTTAAGATACATTTTATACAATTCGTTATTGATTATCAATCGCATAACCTCATATACACCATGTAGGAAGTAAAGGATATTACAAAATACGTAACCGTCCTAATAAATCATTGACAACTTTGATTACAAAAAAATATATTATAAATAATCTGCTGACAGAAAATATGTTGTCGCAACAAAAGAGATTAATATGATCATGATAATTCACTCTTAAAACAGGCCTTGTTAAACTGTATATTATCAGTTTAGACATGACATCAATTTGAGAGTAAGTGAGGGAGGTTTAAACATGCATTTAGTAATATAACGTGATAGAGTTTGATGTGGGAGAAAAGCCTGAAGTGATGCAGGTCTCGGACGTTTACCACTTTGGTGAAACCAACGTGCAAGCGTATGGTGCTGACAAACTTAGAACAATAATCAGGGCTAATCGAGCCTAATCCACAATCATATGTTTCCGGGACGTTGCTCGTTATATCAATCGCTGGTTTGCATAGTCCAGATTCAATTATTTACAGGCATTGGTTGGTTGGTTGGTTGTTTAACGCCGCAATATTCCAGCTATATGCTTCCAGATGAACCTCAAACAGTGCCTGATACTCTAGCAGAACCAGACACTCGGCCTGACACTTCACCAGACCATTCAACTCAACCAGAACCTGTGAAAAGAAATGAACGACTCGCAAATAAAAAAAGGAACCATCTAAGAAGAGTGAGTGAGTGAGTATGGTTTTACGCCGCTTTTAGCAATATTCCAGCAATATCACGGCGGGGTAAACCAGAAATGGGCTTCACACATTGTACCCAAATCGGGAATCGAACCCGGGTCTTCGGCGTGACGAGCGAACGCTTTAACCATTAGGCTACCCGACCGCCCAACCAACTAAGAAGAAAATAGATTAGAGCCCTGAAACATCTTGAGGTGCCTACTCCTTTGACTGTTCTTCTGGAGGTTCACAACAGCTTTAAACCTCTGGTCATGGAAGTGAATCTACCACTGCAAGTTCAGCAGAGAGGACCTGCTCCCTGATCACGATCTCTAACTGAGCCTCCATGAGTCGCTCTCCCAATGAAATGGTCCTCAGCTATAATTCAAGATTTCAAACCATCAGCATTCTGTTCACAAAAAAACTGTCCTCAAAAACACTTTTTAATTTTGATTTAAGACAGTACGATTCCTACCATTGTTTTTCTCCTCCGGTGATAAAGCTACTGGAGGATCTTCTGTTATGGTGAGGCAGGGCGTCATTCACAGTCATGTTCCTCTAAATACCCCTCTGTGGCAGTACATATATGTTTTATTCATTCTCTTCGAAAGTCAGTTCAGGCACTTTATGACCAGCTTCCGAAGCCCTGTGTTATCATGGGAGATTTAAATGGCCATAACCCACTTTCGGGTAGTAATGACAGCAAATCAAAGAATAAATAAATATTACTAGTGGACTTTTTCTTTAAAAAACGATTTATGCATTTTTAATGATGGTTCTAACACATATTTACATCCTGCAACTGGAGCTTACTCTTGTCTGGATTTATCAGATTCCAACTTACTAAGTGAATTTGAATGGTCAGTCGAGGATGATCATTTTCCTACCATTCTAAAATCTGTATCACCATCTGATGTTCCTCGGTCATCTCGATGAAATTTTACTAAAGCCATTTAAACATAAACGCCGGTCTTGGCAAAATTATGTCACCAAGATAAATGCACTTACGCCGATGTCTGAGGTAAGGAACAGGATTCAGACAATCAAAGGTAACGGTTCTAAATCTATTATCCACCACCTTAACAAGAGTCATCAGAAGTTGACAAATCCTCCCGATTCCCACAAATGCGAAAGAACAAATCATCTGACTCAAGCTTTAAGTCCAACTTGATGAGAGAATTACTATCTAATCTGTCTGTCTTTATATAAGAGTAGTTATTGACCTATCAAAACAATATAATGGAAATGTGATTCAGAACTTTGTATTTCTATGTCAGGTATACACCACTATGAATAGCATCAAAATCAAACGTGTTGCCATGGAAATAGGAAAATATAATATTTAATAAATGCCTAAATAGCAAAAGGCAGCACTTTCGCCTTTGATCAATGCATGTACCAAGTTTGGATAAACAATGTTGAATAGTTTGTTTAGTTCTGCTTCGGAAATGACACCTCCGTTGCAGCTAAGTCTAACTTGTTGCCATGGATACAGGGGAAAAATTAAATTTTGAAAAACTCCTAAATAGGAAAAGACACCTCCTCAGCCCTTGGTAAATACAAGTACCAGCTTTGGATGAAAAGTCTTGTTGCCATGGAAACAGGTGAGAATGAAATTTTGAAAAAACTCCTAAACAGCTAAAGGCACCACTTCAGCCCTTGGTAAATACGAGTAGCATCTTTGGATGAAAAGTCTTTCATAGTTTTCAAGTTGTGCTCCGGAAACTACACCTACCACCATGAAAATGGAGCAAAAAGCAAAGGCACCACTTCAGGATCTGTTTGATATAGTTGAAAGATGTTAAAAGATATTGAACGGTTTTGGAGTTTTGGAAACGGAATCCAAGTCTGGCTAAACATTCTTCCTCTTGCAACTATGTCCCTAAATTCCAAAATTATCAAAAGCAGCAAGAAAAGAAAACTTTAAAGTTTGATTCATAGTAAATTTAGGCCTAACAATTTTTTTAGTTTTAATGATACGCATTCCTTCCGATGTATCGACTAGCTTGGGACCGTTTCACTTTTAGCTTTCAGCAATTTGGGCGCCACAATTTATCACGACGTGCGAGGCAGGCTTAGACGTTAAACCAATTTGGTGAAACCTACGAGCAAAGGTATGGTGCTGACAAACAAAATCAGGGTAAACCTTCGATTTTTTGTGACGGGCACGGAGTTACAATTCAGGATGAGAGTCTCATTTTCTTTTTAAAAAAACGTATTTCACATATAACCAAATATTATTCGTATTTCGTTAGACCTGTGAAGATCCGGGATAACCCATGCTTGCCATAAAAGGTGACTATGCTTGTAAGAAAGAAGCGACTTTGTTGATGCATGTCATCGTATTCCAATTGCATGGATCGATGCTCATGATGTCAATCACTGGATTGTGTGGTCCAGACTCGATTATTTACAGACCGCCGTCATATAGCTGGGATATTGCTGAGTGCGGCGTTAAACAACAAAGAAAGAAATAAGCAAAAGTATTTCTTTAACATTAGCTGAGGATCAAAAGAAACTTATACCTCTCAGTTAATTTTACTATATGTTTGATTTTCATTTCAAAATATCTTAAGCGATATTATACCAATGCATATTTCAAACATTGCAGGAATCACGGGGTTGGAAATTCGTTTTTAACCCCCCAGTCTCCATTGATCCAATTTATGTTTTCACAAAACTACCCAGCTACAGATTACTTACATGTAATGTTTAAAAGACACAATCAAATTAAAAAACAACAACAACTCGGTATACTTTCTATGGGCCCTCAGTTTATGACGATCACGAATCTGAATGTGTACATTGAATGCCTTACATGCTCATGAAGCCTCTAAAGTTGTCAGAAATGTCTTGACTTTTTTAAAGACATATGCTACAGGTTTATATTGATGCGGGCATGTTAAGAGCGTGTTTATTCTTTATGAAGATTTTATTAAGTGTTTTCACCCTAGTCCTACCGTTCTCTGGTGTACTAATATCATTAGCCTAACTATATGGCTGAAATAACGCCGTTGTGACGTTGTATCTAAACACACTCACTACATCTTTGGTCGCTCTTTTTGGTAGTATGTCACTATTTTAATTTCAATGGCAGACAATTTTCTTTCTTCAGATACACCAAGAGGCAAAGATCTGGATGACGCATCTGATATTTCTCTTGCTACGTACAATTTAAGTATGCGAACAGTGAAGGAGGTAACGATCGTGTTCCTGGTAGCGTTTGTTGGTAAGTATGAGGCTCAGCGAGCTGATTGGATGAAATGAGTACCCAGTGTAATTGTCGCATGGTGGTCAGTAAGAGTCATCCTCGAGTATCCAGGGTATTAACTCTGTATTCCATGATGGTAAGTACCCTGGACCTATTCACAACAATAGCTTCGTTTCAGAAGAAGTCAGGAGATCACCCAAGCGTCAGGAGGCACACATGGCCCAGACACCTAAGGCGCCGTAATTCGCTGGGCAGAATTGCGTCACTTGGGCACGCCAGAAACCTATGATTGTGGGTTCGAATCCCGGCTCGCCCCGATTACATTTCTATGTTTTTCAACACCATACCTGTGCTCGTGGGTGTCACCAAAGTGATGAAGTGATCAATAGGTCTTCAGCAACCCATTCTTGCCGTAAAAGGCGAATATGCTTGTCGTAAGAGGCGACTAACTGGGTCGGGTAGTCTCGTTGACTTGGCTGATGCATGTCATCGTATCCAAATTGCGTGGATCGATGCTCATGATGTCAAGCATCCTCTGGAAACTTGAAAATGGGGGAAATATTAGGCTATTAATTCAAAAGTGATCACATACTTTATAAACTATTTAGCAAAGTCATTTCACCCTCACCACACCTCTGATAATATTGCGGCGTTATACAACAAACAAACGAATAAATCTGATCGTGAACCTGTATAAAATAATTTAATTATTTCTTTTCTTTTCATGCAGAGAAATAATTTCGTTAACAAATATAAATTGCGATTCGTGGTGTAAAAATGATTTTTAAAAATGCTCACATATCTCAGGCATTTGGTGTGTGTGTCAATGAATTTGAACCGTTAACATGTTCTTGATTTGGATGTGGCATATTCGGGGGAAAGTACATGGAACTGAATGAAATTGATAAGTAGTCGAAACAGGGCCACATGACCTATGCCTCGTGTATTGCTGTGGCTCGTAATTATGAAAGGACCCATTCTTGCCGTAAAAGGCGACTATGCTTGTAAAAGGCGACTAACGGGATCGGGTGGTCAGGCTCGCTGACATGGTTGATACATGTCATTTCATCGGTCCCAATTGCGTGGATCGATGCTCATGATATTAATCACTGAATTGTCTGGTCCACACTCGATTATTTACAGACCGCCGTCATATAGCTGGAAAATTTCAACAAACCAACCAACCAACCAATTATGAAAGCCTGCGAATAGGGCATTTTAAATTATTTCACTTCCTGTATTGTACAATAAGGGTTTTCATCATTCCTTCAGGTACATCATAGCTTCGTCTTGGCTTAAGAACTTAGAGTAAGCATATGCGACCAAAAAGTGTATGAAGCAGGCCAAACAGAAAAGAGTTTTATGTTGTGACAATACGTGATTCAGACACCATCTAATGTTCATATATAGATTTTTTTATGAAGTCCCAGGGGGCACGGGTAGCGCAGTCGTCTAAGGCGCCGCGATTCGCTGTGCAGAGTTACGTCCCGGTTCGCCCCGATTATGTTTCTAGGTTTGTCAGCACTATACCCGTGCTCGTGGGTTTCACCGAAGTGGTAAACGTCCGAGACCTGCATTACTTCGGGCTTTCCTCACACATTAAGCTGACAGGCCGTGATATAACTGGAATACTGTTAAACCTATCTCACTCACTCACTATGAAGCCCCAGGGCGTGTTCATCATCTATTTTCGGCGTCTCTCACAAATGTTTGTTGCTTTGGACTTTTCTAACATTACTGGAGTTTCTGCGTCCTTAGCTGGTCTACCTTGTCGAAGCGTCATAATACGAGATTCTGCAATATTAAAGACTGTTTTGTTTCTTTTAAGTGAAATAGGGGCGGTCGGGTAGCCTAGTGGTTAAAGCGTTCGCTCGTCACGCCGAAGACCCGGGTTCGATTCCCGACATGGGTACAATATTTGAAGCCCATTTCTGGTTTACCCCGCCGTGATATTGCTGGAATATAGCTTAAACCGGCGTAAAACCATACTCACTCACTCCAAGTGAAATGTCGTTCTCAAACCCTTAAATATTTAAATCTATATCTTTGAGCTGGCAACTAATATGGTGCAGAATTCTTGATTTGCTAACGAGACAACTTGATTGTGATTGGAAGCCCACATGATCTTTCAGATGTTGCAACAACGACACCGACACTTGCAGTAAGGTATACGCTTTACAGCACGACAAAAACATGGAACGAGGCTCGTGCAATTTGTGAGTCATATGGCCAGCAGATGGTCAAGTTGGACACTGAGGACAAGTATGAGAACTTCCTGAAGTGGACAAATATCTGGACAGCCAATGCACAGATGTGTGTAAACAATTTATGGAAACTATTTCATGTAGAGAATTTCGCGGAGAACTGTCTATTTATGCTATCAAATTACGTTTTCTGCATGACATCTCGCATTCAAACTTTGGGTTACCATCAGGATAAGGAGATGCTCTACTGATAGGCTCTAGGTATGTCTGATTGCATTACAGGGACCAACCAATGGATATATTTTGGTGGGGTGGGGGTAAATACTGGAAAAAATCATTTGGCATTAGGTTTTTACGAAAACAAATTCGTTCGCAGGAAACCCAAACTGAATATGATGGTTCCAACTCTCGATGAACAAAACTGTGTGCGCAGCAGTGACCAAAAACGATTATCTGTCTCCGACAAAACATTCCAAGATATATATACCCTTAACCCATCCCACCCCCAATTCCACTGATACAATGGTCGTTCCTAAATTCTGCAGCATCAGAATATTGAAAGTGATGTGCCTTTATTCATATAATCAGTCATTCCGAAATTCTGGAGTGGTTTCTAACGTAGTAGACATCAAATATGGATTTCAGTTGTTGTGATTTGTGTTTGACATGCTGGGTTGTTGTGTGACCACAGACTAATTCAAAACAGCGATCTTAGCGTAAAGAGGATCATACCTCCCAATCTTGAGCACTGAGTAACGACGGTTCAGCAACCCATTCTTGAGGTAAGAGGCGACAATGCTTGTCGTAAAAGGCGACTAACGGGATCGGGTGGTCAGGCTCGCTGAGTTGGCTGATGCATGTCATTGGTCCCAATTGCGTGGATCGATGCACATGATGTCAATCACTGGATTGTCTGGCCCAGACTCGATTATTTACAGACCGCCGTCATATAGCCGGAATACTGCTGAGTGCGGCGTAAAACAACAAACCAACCAACCAACCTTTTGGAAAAGGTGCATTATCTTATCACGCGTTTGCATTCAAAGGCAAATCATCCACACATCTTTAATTTTGAAAAGAAAATGACTTAGAGTCATAGAGTTTACTCAAGTTCATTACGATAAATAACTTTTCTATTACAGAACGAAAGATATATGGACCGGGCTTCACCAACGCGTTCTCAGCGACCCTGGGGTGTTCAACTTGGAGTGGCATGACTGTGAGCCAGTTGGAGCCTGGGGGCTGTGGGAATCATGGGAACCAAACCACCCCGAGACAGAGAAGTGCATACGGCTGCATGTTGAAAACAATTATTTTCGCTCAGTTGCATGTGATGCTGACTATCAAGTGGTTTGTCAAGAGTCCGCAGGTAGGAAACTTCGTTAAAATGTGTCGAGTATCAGCCCGAGTGGTAATTGTCAAAAGGGTCTATACTTTTCATTCTTGGTCAATGTATCATGTCGTATACACATCTTGTGACATCAAGCAACATGCAATATAGAATTATGACAGTAGCATGTAGCATTTTCAGAATGCAGATATCTACATATTAGTTGCCCCTTGTTGGCATGTAGACTGGGGCTCGTTCACTGTAGCATTTGTGGCCCAGTGCAATTTGAACAACTATTCCGGGTGTCTGATAATGTCGGGAGTTCACACTCTGAATTCCGGTCCCTCTTTTGTAACCAGCCCAGTGTGAAAATTGAAACGTGTCTATGAAATTATGAACATGACAGAGGGTTTTCTATCTAAGTCGAGGTTTCAACACCTTCTTGTGCGCTTGAGAGATGAACGTTTAAGAAATCGTGATGTAGTGGGTGTACTAAACCTTCACTCATTCACTTGTTCTGATATAGGGGGCACGGGTGGCCCAGTCGTCTAAGGCGCCGCGATTCGCTGTGCAGAGATGCGTCCCTTGGGCACGCCAGAAACCTATGATTGTGGGTTCGAATCCCGGTTCGCTCCGATTATGTTTCTAGGTTTGGCAGCACCATACCTGTGCTCGTGGGTTTCACCGAAGTGGTAAATGTCCGAGACCTGCATCACCTCGGGCTTTCCTCCCATATTATGCTGACACGCCGTGATATAACTGAAATACTGTTAAAAGCGGCGTTAAACCCAACTCACTCCCTCACTCAGTTCTGAAATATGGCTTCAAGGAAAACTATTGCTGTCCCGAAGGAGAATTAAGTTTATACACACAAAAAACGTCCGTATATCCGTCGTTTTCCAACACAAGACATAAATAGATTTGGCAGGGCAAAATAATATTATATGTTCATGTATCAGCTTGTCTGGGCACTGTGTGTGGGCACAATGTCCCATGTAAAGAGTTAAATTTACTTGCTGATCCATTTTGCAAAAACCTATCGCAGTGCAGGTCAAAAGTCTATGTTAATATATGATATGCGTAAGATCTCTTTTGAAACCGGAACCTGGCCCTAAAGCAAATCCAGTCCTGCATTGTCTGACGCCTTCCCGTGACTCATCCGATGTAGCCAACAAAATACATTAAAGTACGGTTATAACGAACTCAAACGGACTGCTAATTTTAGTTCGTTTTAACCGTAGTTCATTTTAAGCATATATACAGCATAACTACAGCAAATAGTCAGGACCAAAAAAGTAAGTTCGTTATATCCGTAAGTTCGTTATAAGCGTGTTCGTTATAACCGTAGTTTACTGTAGTTAATATATTTTATATATCCACCAGAAGTATGTACCTTTGAAAGATTTGAAAACCAGGACGTTCTTGCTCTTGGTCTGGCCTCCTCCAACGATGCCAGCATTAATGACTGCCAGCTCACATGTCTCGCATATACCGGAAGCAGCCAATGTGTGGCCATAGTCTACGATAGCCAGAAATCTTCAGCTGAGCCCTGTAAGATCTATACCAGACAGCGTGTGTACATAAACGACAATCCGGAAATGACGTCTTCGTCTGAAAAAACAGTTATGGTCAAACGGTGTGTCGAAGGTACATATGTATGAGGTGTACATGTATCTTAATTATGTCTTAACCCCTTCGTGTAGAGTTGGTCCAAGTAAATTGTGTTGTCGTAAGATGCGACTTAATGGATGTGGCTTGGTGGATTGCATATCATCATACCGAAACGGGGTGGATCGCTGATATCAACAACTGGATTGTTTGGTTCAGCCTTCATTATTTACAGGCTGACGTCCCACAGCAGGAATACAACCATGTTAAACAACAAACGAATGCACAATTAATTTTAGCATCTCACTGATACTTCAGCCGTACTGTAGTTCATGTTGTGATAATATTTCAGTGTAAAGAAAAGCAACATGAGTATTTCAGCAATATGATAAGAACTGTTTTGGGGTATACAACCACGAACGTTACCTACTAACTTGTGCCTGTGAAGATCCGGGCTAGAATAGGTCTTCAGCAACCCATGCTTGTCGTAAGAGGCGACTAACGGGTTCGGGTGGTCAGGCTCGCTGTCTTGGTTGGTGCATGTCATCGTATCCCAATTGCGTGGATCGATGCTCATAATGTTAATCACTGGATTGTGTGGTCCAGACTCGATTATTTACAGACCGCGGTCGTATAGCTGGAATATTGCTCAGTGCGACGTTGAGCGACAAACAAACTGGTGCCATTTGAAGAAACATTTGTTCCTTTTTGTTTCAAGTGTTATATAATATGTTTCAGGTGATTACAAGTCTTCTGCCTTATCGGTTAACAAAAATACAGACACTGACCCAATAACCGCGTGCCCTGTGATGTCATCAACATCTATTATGTCGTCAGAATCAGTATCAGTATCACCTACATATCCAGGTACAACTGTCACTAATCAACTATCTGCTTTAACCATTACTCATTCGGAGGCCATATATTCTTCATATACGAGCTTCAGTGAAAGTGATCTTGCTAATGAAAGTCTTTCAACATCCGCAAACACCTTCCCTGAGACGACCTCAGTCGCTAGTTCAATGACGTCCAGTTCAATGAATTCTAAAAATGCATTCGGCGGTGCGAGCGATACTTCTGCCGAATCCCATCTGACATCCACAATGAGTTCACATATGCAAACGTCTATTATTCTGTACGCATCAACTTCACCCGCTGGCTTCATCGACAGTACAACTCTCAATATGCACTGGAGTATTGATAATGTGGCGTCATACACCGACAGCACAATGGCTAATACAGCATCAGAGTCGAACGCTGTACCTTCGGTAACTTTAACCATGACCATGTCTGAATCCTCACAAATCACCACGTCGCCTGATGTGGTGGATTCAGCAACATCTGAGGGCACCAAACCTTCATCAATCATTGTCAGCGTTTCTCTGGGACTGGAGTCAAGCATTCATGTTTCCAACCAGGTTGTCGATACACCTTGTTTGACGTCAAGTATCGGTAAGAATGCATTCTCTTAAGAATTGCCTACTGCTGTTATTATCAAGGAAGTTGTATAATAATGCAAAGCGACCATGAATTTTGAAGCAGGGATTATTTATAATTGTGATAACTTTCGGGCCTGGAAACTCGAAATCAATTTTCACATTTGAGTTCTGTCAATATTATATCAATCAATAATATTTAAAACTTCATTTGGAGGCGTTGTCAGCCTAGTAGTCAAAGGCGCCTCAAATTGCTGTGAAGAGCTACGCCCCTTTGTTGTGCAAGGATTCGTTGGTCATTGGTTCCAATCCCAGGTTCGTCCTCAGTATGATCCTTTGTCAGCTCAATAACCAGGCTCGTTTGTTGTTACCGTCTACAACCGTGATATAACTGACACGATGTTCAAAGCAGCTCTCTGTCTCTTGTAGATCCGGGGTAGAATAGGTCTTCAGCAACCCATACTTGCGGTAAAAGGCGACTATGCTTGTCGTACAAGGCGACTAACGGGATCGGGTGATCAGGCTCGCTGACTTGGTTGATGCTTGTCATCGATCCCAAATGCGTGGACAAACAAACACACAAATTTTAAAATATATGTTCCGATGTGAAAGAAATATCGTCAATATATTCATACCTACTACATGTGTATGTAGTTTTGAATGCACAAGAACTGATGTTGCTTTTGAATTGTGCTCTTGCTCTGAGGCCTTCATTACCTAAATTACTTGTTTTGTCACCTGCAACCAAGGACTTCAAAAATAATCTTATTTCAACACTTGAAATATACTCATATTCAGGCATGTCATAAGTGCCTTACATGTTTCGAAGTATTTATGATTTTGGATATATGTTTTGTTATGCTTTCATAACTGTAAATATGTAACTAAGGAAGTTGTATAATAATGCAAAGCGACCATGAATTTTGAAGCAGGGATTATTTATAATTGTGATAACTTTCGGGCCTGGAAACTCGAAATCAATTTTCACATTTGAGTTCTGTCAATATTATATCAATCAATAATATTTAAAACTTCATGCTGCACGCATAAATAACTTTTTTATATTAAAATCAAACATTGATGCTGGTTCTTCTTTCTACTAACCTTGATATGATTGTTTCGAGCAACTGACATTATATAGCGACCGTACGATATCGCTGAACGAAGATCTGAGGACATCCCATTTCGGGTCACGTCAGAACGACCTTTCATCCGACCAAACAAAGCGTCGCTTACCAGATCATGATAGTGACAGTAGAAATGTTTTTTCTACTCATGCAAAGTCGAAAACGTTAACATGGGGTATTCCGAACGACAGCTACGGCCCGTGCGACTGATTCCGTCAAAATTATCGTCTATCTCCCGCTTCTGTGGGATAAACATTTGAACGGAGGAGGCGTTGCACAGTACGTGGGAAGCACTGCCACACTATCTCAACCATATATTAGACATTCCGGAATGTTCGTGTGTTCAGTTTTCAAAATTTTAATCGAGAACTGTGTCAACATATTTTTCAAGCGTAGTCTGAAGTGGAAGTCGCCATGTTGAAACGAGTGCCGTAAAGCTCGAGAAAGCCGCTTTCTAATTGGCTGATGGCGACTTCTTGTTTCAGTGGTCGGTCAAAGTTCGCAAAAGGTCGTTCTGACGTCCTCAGGTCTTTGTTAAGCGGCAGCGAGAACTTAGATCTGATTTTAGTAAGATTGCCATTATCTGGAAAGGCGTAGAGAGCAGCGGAATTCAATCAGAGTCCTATATCTTTGAATCCAATGCACTGCCATCAAATAATATAAATTTATGTTTACTGTCGTCTCGAGAGGTCTAATCTGATCACATTCCACGTTTGAGAATATTAACGTTCAATGACATCATGTGTTTACAGTTCGATGGTTGGTTGGTTGGTTTGTTGTTTAACGCTGCACTCAGCAATATTCCATGACGGCGGTCTGTAAATAATCGAGGCTGGACCAGACAATCCAGTGATTAATATCATGGGCATCGATCACGCAATTGGAATCGATGACATTCATCAACCAAGTCAGCGAGCCTGACCACCCGATCCCCTAAGTCGCCTTTTACGACAAGCATAGTCACCTTTTACGGCAAGCATGGGTTACTGCAGACCTATTCTACCCCGGAATCTTCACGGGTCTTACAGTTCGAAGTGCCAGTGGGCGATGGGACTGAAACATGATGAAACACTAAAGTTCTCTGTAAACATCTATATTTATTCCTGCATAATTCATTTTCCCCAGGTTCCATTACGCCGAGCGAATGCCACTGTGTTTGTACATCCATGCATCCTCTTACGTCGATGATCGTCAACGCCTTTGACAATCGCCTTGACCGAAAGAATCTCTCCTCCTACAGAAGGTCCAAAACATCGGCCAAGGATCACCGCCCTTCAGCCAAGGCTATCGGCGGTACGGGGATTACCATCATCGCAGTCGTCACTGCACTCGTCGTTTGTCTGGACGTGGACGGGATCATACGAGCGACGGCACGATACAGACAACTGAACGCGTCGAGTGCTTAAAATGCTTAAGTTGATGTGCTCTACAAGCGGAGATCAGCTATAAGCGTATTCCAAACCATTGGCCATATTTGTTTCAAGGTGTATTTTAGGAGAGCAATTCGATTTCAAATATCTGCCACAAGAAAACTGTAACATAAGTAGATGCTTTGAAAAGTTTATGGTGAGACTATTCAGCATGGCATCTAAGCTATGTTTAAAGGAAACTGGCTGTGTTAAATGGCGACGTTGATATTACGTAATTCTTAAACGCCTTAGCCTTGAAACGTTTTCAACATTGCACATGTTTTCAATTTCTGTTTTCTAATATATATAATCTAATATATATTTGTAACTCCAACTGTTTCATAGCGTGATGGAAAATTAATTGTTAAGTAACAAAATATGTATCTTCGAGTCCGCACTAAAGCACACGCAGCACATGTGGTATCTCTTTGGACAAGTGACTTTGTTCGAGATTGTGTCTCTGTTCACCCAGCAGTGAATGGGTACCTGGTAGGATGAGATGGCAATGTTGTTGTTAACCTTCTGGCGCCTAACAGGCAGCTTTGGGTTGTATACTCCCCGGGAAGTAGAGAATGATTGTTGAGTGCATATTGATCCATTGACCGGGGTAAGAAATGTCTTAGTGCTAAGAGCATTGAGTACAGCGCGATATAAATTATTATTATTATTATTATTATTATTACTATTATTATTATTATTATTATAACAACTATTATTGTTATTTGTTGTTGTTATTATTATTATTATTATTATTACCTCATTATCCAGGCACAGTTGTAGGAGTAGCAGCTGCAGTATAACTACACACGCCTTTTTACAGGGTCAGCTAGTGCAGTGTTCAGTAAAAAAGTAAAAACGATATAACCGTAACAGAATCATGCTTCTTTTGCAAATATTCAGTATTTATTTTGAGTACCTACTTTCCGTTTGGAGGCGTTGTCAGCCTAGTAGTCAAAGGCGCCTCAAATTGCTGTGAAGAGCTACGCCCCTTTGTTGTGCAAGGATTCGTTGGTCATTGGTTCCAATCCCAGGTTCGTCCTCAGTATGATCCTTTGTCAACTCAATAACCATGCTCGTTTGTTGTTACCGTCTACAACCGTGATATAACTGACACGATGTTCAAAGCAGCTCTCTGTCTCTTGTAGATCCGGGGTAGAATAGGTCTTCAGCAACCCATACTTGCCGTAAAAGGCGACTATGCTTGTCGTACAAGGCGACTAACGGGATCGGGTGTTCAGGCTCGCTGACTTGGTTGATGCTTGTCATCGATCCCAAATGCGTGGACAAACAAACACACAAATTTTAAAATATATGTTCCGATGAGAAAGAAATATCGTCAATATATTCATACCTACTACATGTGTATGTAGTTTTGAATGCACAAGAACTGATGTTGCTTTTGAATTGTGCTCTTGCTCTGAGGCCTTCATTACCTAAATTACTTGTTTTGTCACCTGCAACCAAGGACTTCAAAAATAATCTTATTTCAACACTTGAAATATACTCATATTCAGGCATGTCATAAGTGCCTTACATGTTTCGAAGTATTTATGATTTTGGATATATGTTTTGTTATGCGTTCATAACTGTAAATATGTAACTAATTCCTGCTAGTGATGATTGTTTGGCATGAAAATATTTGTCATGTATCATTTATCATGTAAATAATGTGTGATAACATTAACGAGAGATCCCGAAAGCCTTTGCTGCCTGCATTGAAGAGTCGTATAATGTTTCTGAAATCTTCGTAGAAATAGCATGCTCGATGGCGTCTCAAAAGTTGTTGAACGTGGACACAAAAGACTGGAGCTGCCGGAATACTGCTCTACATTAAGTGAAAGTTGACTACTGGAAAGTTGAATTCATCACTTCTTTTCATACAGTCTTGTGCAGGGTATTTTGTCACTATGAATCTTCATGCATAGATCTGACGACGGTAATGAAGAGGCAATTTAACTGGTTTCGAATTCTCTCGTTCCTAGCTCGCCTGGGTAAATCAGTGGCTGGGAAGTGCCAATGGTTTTTGTTTTTTGTTTGTTTGTTGTTTAACGCCGCACTCAGCAATATTCCAGCTATAAATCGCCGTAAAAGGCGACTAACGGGATCGGGTGGTCAGGCTCGCTGACTTTGTTGATACGTGTCATCGTATCCCAATTGCATGGATCGATGTTCATGATATTAATCACTGAATTGTATGGTCCAGACTCGATTACTTACAGACCGCCGTCATATAATTAGCAAATTTCTGAGTGCGGAGTTAAACAACAAACCAAACCAAAATCTTAAATTTAAGAACACAAGTTTATCAATATAAAAACAAATGTTTCCCTGATCCTCAACATAACCTTTAGCTGTTCTGTTTAGGGATAACAACCAACCAACCATTTCAATCTTTATTTTAACTGTGGTAAAACATACAAGTATAAAGAACATAAACTATATTTTTTCTCAAATATACGTCATTGTGAATATAACATAATTTCACAAAATTATATTGACATGTGCCTATTTCAGCCGTCTACACGCGGCATGATAATCAAATGTATAACACCCTTGTACAGATTATACAGGAAGACATCACGTCAGTTTATTTCACATGATCACTAAATGTTCTTTACTATTCCTATTATACATTGTTGTTTATTTATTCATGTACTTAATATCAGAAATGCTGGGCACATTTTCTTGCTATTATTAAATTTGTCGTCATCACTTGATCTTTTATTGTAGTTCCCATTACGCCTTCATAGAAACAGCTAAACTTGGTGACCGCCTCCGGGGTCTACTGGTAAAACGTCCGCCTGGAGAGTGGAAGGTCTGGGGTTCGATCCCCGACAGCGTCATACCAAAAGACCTTAAAAGATGGTACTTCCTCGGCATTAAGGGGCTCAAACAAGGACTGGTCGGCTCGGAGTCAGTATACTGTGTCTGAGTGGGGTATTCATGTTAAACTGCGGCATGATGTCTCAGTGGGCTAGCACTATAAATCGGCATCAGTCCGGACTAGTACAAGCAGCCACACAAACGCACACACGTACATGCACGTCGCTTTATAAGTGCAATGATCTTGGACGCGACGTTAAACCCCATTTCACCTCACCTCACCTAAACTTGGTGTTTACGTTGCTTTTTTAAATTTTGACATATTCATTAAAGTAACATTTTTGGATGTTTTTAAAAAAAATCATCTCCTGTGAGTCAACTCAAGTAGATTAAGGGAGCATCCGTTACAATCTATATTTAAGCTATATCCAAAACACCTTTTTTAACAGAGCATCATCGAACAATCTATTCAGTTTCACTGTTCACATAGAAAAATAACGGGTGGGTATTTTCCACAAAATATTTTGTACCTATCAACAGGGGTCCTGTTTGTAAACCTGCTGATCCTGTAAAAATATAAATGAAAACAATTCCACTGATGTAATTCTTTCTTTTGTGGTCAAGATACACCAATTAAGCAACGAATGCGTATTTAGGCCGTGATCACAGTGATGGAATTGTATGTTCCTCAGGGCAGAGTACTTTTTCAGTTTGCTTTATGCTTGTCGTAAAAGGCGATTATGTTTGCCGTAAAAGGAGACTATGCTTGTCGTAAAAGGCGACTAACGGGATCGGCTGGTCAGGCTCGCTGACTTGGTTGATGCATGGCATCCTATCCCAATTGCGTGGATCGATGCTCATGATATCAATCACTGGATTGTCTGGTCCAGCCTCGATTATTTACAGACCGCCGTCATATATCTGGGATATTGCTGAGTGCGGCGTAAAAAAAACAAATAAACTAACAACAAACGAACAAACAGTTTGCTTTATGTATTTTAACTGTTGTATCTACCGTCCAAAGACAAATGGGATTTTCACAATTACACTTGAGAATTAAAAAAAACCCTATAATTTCTTTATGTTTTCCTGTTGTTTGTAACACCCTATCTTCTGAGACAGATTTCCCATTTAATAGGTAACTCTTCCTAAAAAATGACAGTGTTCAGGTAACTCTTCCTCTTTTAGAATGACACAGTGAGAACAGTGAACACGGGATATACATATTTGTTTTGAGGGTTGAAGCATACAACAACTCAGCGACTTCCGTTTTACATAATTGTATTAATAATTTGATTTCAAGAAAATACAGTCATTAGAAACTAAAATTGAAAATTCAAACTTCCTCTATTTCACCCCTGCCACTATTTGTTATTGCATATTTCCGAGCAAAGTGTTCATTGATCCCCCCACCCGGGGAAATTAAAATGGTGCACCCATAGTCTACAGCTTGGGTAGCACTACACTCCCCGAAATACACGAAACTAAGGACCCGTGAAGATTCCGGGGTAGAATAGGTCTTCAGCAACCCATGCTTGCCGTAAAAGGTGACTATGCTTGTCGTAGAAGGCGACTAACGGGATCGGGTGGTCAAGCTCGCTGACTTGGTTGATGCATGTCATCGATCTCAATTGCGTGGATCGATGCACCTGATATCAATCACTGTATTGTCTGGTCCAGCCTCGATTATTTACAGACCGCCGTCATATAGCTGGAATATTGCTGAGTGCGGCGTTAAACAACAAAGCAACCAACTAAGCACCAGCACTTCTGAACTGTCGTGTATCTTTGGAAATATTTACACATGACACTCATGTATAAATGCCTTAGATATCACAGAACACTGTATGTTCCTCAAGATGGTCGCAAACACCGCGTCAATCATATGATACAAAACGGCAGGGCAAGCGAGAGGATAGCGAAAACCTTTTGTTGAACAAACAAACTTCAGATAGTTTATTTCGATTTCTGTAATACAATTATATATGTCATTTTGAAAAAAAGAAAAAAGTATGTTTGGCCAGCAAATGTATAAATGATATCCGATGTCAAAAGCTGGCTACGTAAAGTTGGATACAGTACACGGCCCATGGCATTATTCCAGGTGTCTAGTAAAGATTAACTTCATGTCGTTTATCATAGGTGAACGTGGATCATGCAAAAGTGATTTTAGTGGAATCAATATACAATACAAATATCTCTTTCCCCCAGTCAAGAGATGAGAGAAACATGATATTTCAGGAGACACGTGAAATATCCTATTTATTATATACTTTTTGTGTTGCTGTCTACCGGAAAATTACTTTTTTCCATTACTAGTGTAAAACCTTGAAACCTCCTCTCCTCTGAAACCTCTCCCTACCTAACAAACAGGGACGGTTCACCACCCATTGTATTTACGACTTAAAAAGTAGTTCCGTGTTTACAAAATCTTAAAAAAATATAAACAAAGGTATAAAACATATTTAGGGTCACGAAAATTCTTTATCATACATGTGGATATGATTCTATACAAAATCAACTTTAACAAAAAATATTCTTGAAACTATGAGACCATTGTTGGAAGCGAAAGAATACAGGCTGCTCAAGTAACACAAATGGCGCTTTGCGAAACGAACATTCTCGATTGACGAGTTAAATGAGATATTTCAGATTATAACGAAACATTTTCGAGAGAATAACAAACGACAAGAAGCGATATGAACTCCATTTATGACCATCTGTCATTATTTTGCCTTGTTAGTGCGGAATTAACGTAAGAAGCACGTCAACAGTTTGTGTACGGGCTCGACACTTACGATAAAGGGAGACAATTTAAGGGGAGGTAACTCCTGCATGACAATAGTTCCGTTAATGTGTCATGTTCACTGCAGTGAAATATGAAGTGTTGTGTTCACTGCAAGGAAAATATCTCTGCTCAACTTCCGGTCTTTCACGATGAAGTATATAATAAATTAAAATAAAGTGATTTTTGTGTGGGTGTGCCTTCATAGTGTTAAGTCAAGTACTCCTACTTGTGAACATGTTTCAGCATTTATTAATAGACCAATATGCAATTAATGAAAACAAATCGTTAGCTATCAGCTACAGTGTATTATTGATTACAATCTGCAAGGATAAAAGCAGGTACAATATATGAGCGAGTTGGGCTTGGCGCCACTTTGAACATCATGCAAGTTCAATAGGTCTTTAGCAACCCATTCTTGCCGTTAAAGGCGACTATGCTTGTCGAAAGTGGCGACTAACGGGATCGGGTGGTCAAGCTCGTTGACTTGGTTGATACATGTCATCGATCTCAATTGCGTGGATCGATGCTCATGATGTCAATCCCTGGATTGTCTGGTCCAGACTCGTTTATTTTACAGACCGCCGTCATATAGCTGGAATATTGCTGAGGGACACGTTAAACAAAAAAAACAAAAAAAACAAATAAACTTTTGATGTGGGAGGAAAGCCCGATGTGATGCAGGTGTTAGACTTTGATGAAACCCATGAAAACGGATATGGTGCACACAAACCAAGAAACATGATCACGGGGAATCTGGGATTCGAATACAACGATTAATGATTTCTTGGACGCCTAAAGGATCGAACTCTCTACAGCGAATTGCAGCGACGTGGACGACTGGGCCACCCATTCCCCAGCGGGAAGGAATAATGAAGTGCATAAGACGTTAACTTATTTGCAATAGGATGCGTAACAAATGTCATGTTTTATTAAATAAAAGCGACAAAACCTTTCATAAGCAATAAGTCCATTGAACGCTTTTGATATCACAAACACGTGGTCATTAATCACATTATCAAACAGTGGTGATACCAGGTCTTCCCCAGTAAGTGAATGTATCCTGGCCTACCGGTGGCAACCAACACAAACACATGCACATGCAAATTAAGTAAAAGGTGGATACACTCCAATCAGTTTCACACAAACATCTTGCCTATCAAAATAGTATTTGCAACTGCATATATAAAGTGAGTGACATTTTCAAGCTAGTTACATCATTGTAAATTGCAAATCGGAGATATAGGTCAATTTAAAAAAAGTACCCATGGAGCTTGTTTGAACGATATTTGACTGCAGATATAGCAACCAGGCTATTGAAACTTTTGAACACTTCAAGCAATGGGTTAAGTATCTCCACTCGAACTTTCTCTCCAAGGTTTTCGCCCAGTTGAACTACCTTTCAAGGGAGTCTTAGACGGGATAATCATTTTATGTACGCTTTGACACATCACTGATGTTGGATGAACCGTTCTGACTGACGTAAAATGTGGACAGAACAGATTAAGTATCATGTACGTCCATTGCACAAATATTTCCCTATTTGTTTTGGGTGTATTAACAACAATACTATTGAAGAAAGATAAATATTCTTCTATTCCAACACTCATTAGTACCACAATGTTTCCACATGGATTGCAGCATGTCTATCAAAAATAATTACAGAAGTTCTGTGTGACTTTAATTTTAACTCACTCACTCACAAGTTAAGCAACTACTGTTACTATTGTACTATCGGCAAAAAAAAACCCCGCAAAAGTGATATTAGTGACATACATTATATATCATATAAATAATCAACAGATAATTGTTCAAAATTGGCACACATCATTGTCATTGACCCAGGTTTCAATATGGCACACTTGGAACAGTAGATTTCCTGTTCTCAATATCTTCTATGGCCACAATAACTGACTGGCGTCGTCGTCCCATGGCTTCTAAGGCCACCATAACTGACTGGCGTCGTGGTCCCATGGCTTCTATGGCCACCATAACTGACTGGCGTCGTCGTCCGATGGCTTCTGTGGCCATCATAACTGACTGGCGTCGCCGTCCCATGGCTTCTATGGCCGCCATAACTGACTGGCTTCGCCGTCCCATGGCTTCTTAGGCCACCATAACTGACTGGCGTCGCCGTCCCATGACTTCTATTGCCACCATAACTGACTGGCGTCGTCGTACCATGGCTCCTATGGCCACCATAACTGACTGGCGTCGTCGTCCCATGGCTTCTATGGCCGACATAACTGACTGGCGTCGTCGTCCCATGGCTTCTATGGCCACCATAACTGACTGGCTTCGTCGCCCCATGGCTTCTATTGCCACCATGACTGGCTTCGCCCTCCCATGGCTTCTATGGCCACCATAACTGACTGGCGTCGTCGTTCCATGGCTTCTATGGCTACCATAACTGACTGGCGTCGTCGTCCGATGGTTTCTATGGCCATCATAACTGACTGGCGTCGTCGTCCCATGGCTTCTATGGCCACCATAACTGACTGGCGTCGTCGTCCCATGGCTTCTATGGCCACCATAACTGACTGGCTTCGCCGTCCCATGGCTTCTATGGCCACCATAACTGACTGGCGTCGCCGTCCCATGACTTCTATGGCCACCATAACTGACTGGCTTCGCCGTCCCATGGCTTCTATGGCCACCAAAACTGACTGGCGTCGTCGTCCCATGGCTTCTATGGCCACCATAACTGACTGGCGTCGCCGTCCCATGGCTTCTATGGCCACCATAACTGACTTGCGTCGTCGTCCCATGGCTTCTATGGCCACCATAACTGACTGGCTTCGTCGTCCCATGGCTTCTATGGCCACAAAAACTGACTGGCTTCGCCGTCCCATGGCGGCAATCAGATCCCGAATTGTGGCCTTTGGAATGTTCACCCACTATTCCTGCAGTGATTGTGCCATCTGTCGTAGGCCACCATAACTGACTGGCGTCGTCGTCCCATGGCTTCTATGGCCACCATAACTGACTGGCGTCGTCGTCCCATGGCTTCTATGGCCACCATAACTGACTGGCGTCGTCGCCCCATGGCTTCTATTGCCACCATGACTGGCTTCGCCCTCCCATGGCTTCTATGGCCACCATAACTGACTTGCGTCGTCGTCCCATGGCTTCTATTGCTACCATAACTGACTGGCGTCGTCGTCCGATGGTTTCTATGGCCATCGTAACTGACTGGCGTCGTCGTCCCATGGCTTCTATGGCCACCATAACTGACTGGCGTCGCCGTCCCATGGCTTCTATGGCCACCATAACTGACTGGCGTCGCCGTCCCATGACTTCTATTGCCACCATAACTGACTGGCTTCGCCGTCCCATGGCTTCTATGGCCACCATAACTGACTGGCGTCGTCGTCCCATGGCTTCTATGGCTACCATAACTGACTGGCGTCGCCGTCCCATGGCTTCTATGGCCACCATAACTGACTGGCGTCGTCGTCCCATGGCTTCTATGGCCACCATAACTGACTGGCTTCGTCGTCCCATGGCTTCTATGGCCACAAAAACTGACTGGCGTCGTCGTCCCATGGCTTCTATGGCCACCATAACTGACTGGCGTCGCCGTCCCATGGCTTCTATGGCCACCATAACTGACTGGCGTCGTCGTCCCATGGCTTCTATGGCCACCATAACTGACTGGCGTCGTCGTCCCATGGCTTCTATGGCCACCATAACTGACTGGCTTCGTCGTCCCATGGCTTCTATGGCCACCATAACTGACTGGCGTCGTCGTCCCATGGCTTCTATGGCCACCATAACTGACTGGCGTCGTCGTCCCATGGCTTCTATGGCCACAAAAACTGACTGGCTTCGCCGTCCCATGGCGGCAATCAGATCCCGAATTGTGGCCTTTGGAATGTTCACCCACTATTCCTGCAGTGATTGTGCCATCTGTCGTAGGCCACCATAACTGACTGGCGTCGTCGTCCCATGGCTTCTATGGCCACCATAACTGACTGGCGTCGTCGTCCCATGGCTTCTATGGCCACCATAACTGACTGGCGTCGTCGCCCCATGGCTTCTATTGCCACCATGACTGGCTTCGCCCTCCCATGGCTTCTATGGCCACCATAACTGACTTGCGTCGTCGTCCCATGGCTTCTATTGCTACCATAACTGACTGGCGTCGTCGTCCGATGGTTTCTATGGCCATCGTAACTGACTGGCGTCGTCGTCCCATGGCTTCTATGGCCACCATAACTGACTGGCGTCGCCGTCCCATGGCTTCTATGGCCACCATAACTGACTGGCGTCGCCGTCCCATGACTTCTATTGCCACCATAACTGACTGGCTTCGCCGTCCCATGGCTTCTATGGCCACCATAACTGACTGGCGTCGCCGTCCCATGGCTTCTATGGCCACCATAACTGACTGGCGTCGTCGTCCCATGGCTTCTATGGCCACCATAACTGACTGGCTTCGTCGTCCCATGGCTTCTATGGCCACAAAAACTGACTGGCGTCGTCGTCCCATGGCTTCTATGGCCACCATAACTGACTGGCTTCGCCGTCCCATGGCTTCTATGGCCACCATAACTGACTGGCGTCGTCGTCCCATGGCTTCTATGGCCACCATAACTGACTGGCGTCGTCGTCCCATGGCTTCTATGGCCACCATAACTGACTGGCTTCGCCGTCCCATGGCGGCAATCAGATCCCGAATTGTGGCCTTTGGAATGTTCACCCACTATTCCTGCAGTGATTGTGCCATCTGTCGTAGGTTCTGTGGTTGTTGCTCCGTGTTCGCAGTCGTTGATTCAGTGCATCCCATAAATGTCCTATTGGTTTTAAATCTGGAGACCTGGAGGGCCATGGCAGGACCTGGGTGTTCTGATTTGAAAAGAAGCTGTTGTCAGTCTTGCCGTGTGAGATCGGGCGTTGTCTTCTTTGAAATGTGACGTACGCTTGTTGCATAATAGGAAGGACGTGTGGCCGAAGAATCTCATCCATGTAGCGTTGTGCCGTTAACTTTCTCAGAACTTGCACGAAGTCTGTTCTACCAGTGTAGGAGATGGCTGCCTACATCAGCACACTACCACCACCAAATATATATCTATCATCAGCACGGCGAAGCATAAAATGTGACTCAACCAAACTTGTCTCCATCGCAGTTGTGGCCATACTCTGTGACCTTGGAGCCATTAATGTCACAGTCGACGAGACCCGTGAAGATCCGGGATGGAATAGGTCTTTAGCAACCCATGCCTGCCGTAAAAGGCGACTATGCTTGTAAGAGGCGACTAACGGGATCGGGTGGTCAGGCTCGCTGACTTGGGTGGATCGATGCTCATGATATTAATCACTGGATTGTCTGGTCCAGACTCGATTATTTACAGACCGCCGTGATATAGTTGGAATATTGCTGAGTGTGGCGTTAAACAACAAACAAACAAACACAGTCAACGATGTTCGAACTGGTCGTCTGGCAAGAATGTCTTCAAGGCGTAAACGGTTTCTCGCTGTCTGGACTGATATCCAACGCAACCCCGGTATTAGAGGTGGCTGTGCTGGTACTTTCACTCAAGTGGCGTAGCCGTATGAATCTGTCCTGTGCCCAAGTAGTGATCTGGGAAGGTCCCGTGTTGTCCCGTGTGTCTGATAACCGTTTCTCAGTATTGTAATGGTGCTTGTTGCTCCGTGGAAAAACCGGACTACAACTGAAGATGATGCTCCTGTTTGCAGTCGGCCGATTGGAGTAGCCTAGTGGTTAAAGCGTTCGATCGTCACGCCGAAGACCCGGGTTCGATTCCCGACATGGGTACAATGTGTGAAGCCCATTTATGGTGTCCCCCGCCGTGATATTGCTGGAATATTGCTAAAAGCGGCGTAAAACCATACTCACTCACTCACTCACACGGACATGTTGCTGTAGCTCATCACATTTTGTTGAGCACCTTAATAGAGTGCATTATAGGTTTGTAAGCATATTGCATCCACATGCATGGATGCCACATGGGTTTGTTTGTTTATTTGTTGTTTAACGCCGATCTCAGCAATATTCCAGCTATATGACGGCGATCTGTAAATAATCGAGTCTGGACCAGACAATCCAGTGATTGACATCATGAGCATCGATACACGCAATTGGGGTACGATGACATGCATCAACTAAGTCAGTGGGCCTGACCACCCGTTGTCGCCTCTTTATATAACTGAAATATTGAGTGCGGCGTTAAACTACACAAATAAACAAACAAACCATTTAACATGGCTGGAACTAGATCAAAAATTGTCACCAGGTCCTCAAGAAAATCAGACCTGTCCAGTGCTCCGCTTTTTAAAGATATGTTGTATGAACTTTACAGCCATGTCTAAGTCCATACACACGATGAACACGAACACGGATACTAAGATTGCGATTCCTGTACTACCAATAGCCTTGGCAGATGGGCGGTCATCTACAGCCGAAGTCTTGGACCTCCTGTAGGCAGACATCTTCTTTCTGTCCACTGCAAGATCCATTTCGTCCAGGTCAGTGTTGTCGTCGTCCTTGCAGCTGCAGGTGCAGAGGGTAACCTCTGTGGAAAAATAATCAGAATATGCCATTTTTCACCCGCACATGTCAACTGCAAAGAGGTGATTGACGGTCCATGATAAACAGAAGGCCGATCCCAATACACTAGTATTCAAAGGTTGGCTGGTTTGTTTTTAACGCCGTACTTAGCAATATTCCAGCTATATGACGGCGCCCTGTAAATATTCGAGTCTGGACCAGACAATCCAGTGATTAATATCATGAGCATCGATCCACGCAATTTGGGATCGATGACATGCATCAATGAAGTCAGCCAGCCCGTTAGTCGCCTTTTACGACAAGCGTTGTCGCCTTTTACGACAAGAATGTGTTGCTGCAGACCTATTTAAAGGTAGTTTAAACACGGGTCACGTGCGCAACATACAGACCTGTCAGTTACACGATACATGTGAAACCGCTACAGTAGACATTGTACTTCGCAGTTACCGCTTCGTACACGATATTGTGAATATCAGTTAAAGATAAAAACAGGGTTTCGGAACAAAGTTCTGCTACTAGACCTTGATATAGGAACAAGACAAGGGGCAAGAGGTCAAACCATTCATTTACAGAGTAGGAAGATCGCTTACAATGTCATTAAATGTATTGAAAAAGAGTATATATTGGTCGTAAAAGGTGACTTCGTCGATCGGATGGTCACATTCGTGCACCCCGACAGTACTGTCTTGCCAGACTTCATTATTTCCAAAGCCGTTGTCATGAATGCTGTGTTAAACAACCTAAAGAACCCAGACGGTTTATGGGGCGATGGGGTAGTCTAGTGGATAAAGCGCTCGCCCGTAACGCCTAAAACCCGGATTCGATTCCCAATATATGTACAACGTGTGAAGCCCATTCTTTGGTGTGACCGTTGTGATAGTGCTGGAATATTGCTAAAAACCATACTCAGTCACTCACTCAAACAGTTCATCAAGGACAACTTACCATATACACTTGATTCAGTTGGAGCCAAAGAAGCATCTTTCAACTTCAGTGTTGTCATGGTTACTTTTTTTCCATCGGGAATACTTGAATGCACCGGATGGTCGTCACTGGACGTCTTTGAATCCAATGACGTCGGATCTTTATGGGGATTAGGAGCTTTGGTGTACAGAGAAGGATTGGAATTAGAATCTGACCCCATCGACTGAACGGACCCTTCCCAGTCGGATACACTTGGCGACGCTTCGAGAACTGGTGATGCATCGAAAACCGACACTGTGAATGTTTCGTGGACGCTTGGCATCAACTGTGAGGTCATGTCTTGCTCGGACGCGTACGTTGACTGAAACGAAGGGTCGACTGTTGCATTGACGCTTGGAATCAACGGCGATGTCATCTCTTGCATTGACATTGACTGAAATGAAGATTCGAATGCTTTGTCGACGCTTGGCACCAATGGTGAGGTCAACTCTTGCACGGACGCGTACGTTGACTGGAACGAAGGGTCGACTGTTACATGGACACTGGGCACCAATGGCGATGTCAAATCCTGCAAGGGCGTTGTCAGAAGCGAAGAAGGACCCACTGGCGTAGGCGTTGGCGAAATTGAAAGTAGTTGTGTTTGAGTAGAAACTGAATGAAAAACAGATGATGTTTCATCAACGCTTGAATTGCAGACAACTACCGGTGCCATGTCATTATTGGCTGCAACTTTCGGGGCCTTCGGGGCATACACACCTGCGGGAAGACATATAAAACGTCATAGAAAGAATAACCAATCTCGATCACCCACCGAAACAGATTCCACCGCGTGGATGGATCACTTAAACTGGCACCAAATGTACGCCGATTGCCTGCCCTACCGGTAGCACACGCCGTCCAGTTTGCATAAAAAAGTAAGTGTTTGCTTTTTGTTTGACGCGGCACTACAGTACTCCTGCTAGGCCGAATAGGTCTTCAGCAACCTATGCTTGCCGTAAAAGGTGACTATGCTTGTCTTAAAAGGCTACTAAAGGGATCGGGTGGTCAGGCTCGCTGACTTGGTTGGTGCATGTCGTAAGCTTACTACATGGATTGGACCCGTGAAGATCCGGGGTAGAATAGGTCTTCAGCAACCCATGCTTGAGGTAAAAGGCGACTATGCTTGTCGTAAGAGGCGACTAACGGGATCGAGTGGTCAGGCTCGCTGACTTGGTTGATGCATGTCATCGATTCCAGTTGCGTGGATCGATGCTCATGATGTCAATCACTGGATTGTCTGGTCCAGACTCGATTATTTACAGACCGCCGTCCTATAGCAGGAATATTGCTGGGTGCGGTGTAAAACAACAAACCAACCAACCAACAAACCAGCCAACCTTTTGAAAAAGGTACATTATCTTATCACGCGTTTGCATACAAAGGCAAATCATCCACACATCTTTAATTTTGAAAAAAAATGACTTAGAGTCATAGAGTTTACTCAAGTTCATTACGGCATTAAACAACAAACAAACTACATCGATTGATGCTCATGATGTCAATCACTGGATTGTCTGGTCCAGACTCGATTATTTACAGACCGCAGAATTGTAGCTGGAATATTGTCGAGTGCGGCAGGCATGTAAAGTTACCTATCAGTAACTACTTTCAATAAATATGAAAATCATTGGAATAGGCCCGTTGTCAGCCTCAGACGTATCCAGGCCAACAAACCCGATCTTGGCCTTTTTGATAAGTCCAATTAAATGGTTTATATCATTGAATCTTCTGTCCCTTTTGACACTAATTTGATTGACAAGATTAAGGAAAAGCATGGCAAATATGCGGATCTCGCTTTCGAAATGTCACGCTTGCATCCCAATTGCAAGTACCAAGTTGTCCCGACTCCTCACTGTTCTCGGTGCCTTAGGTTTGGTACCTGTTAATCTGTTGACTGACATTGGGAGAGTACCCGGGTTTGCTACCAGGAATATAGCACTTCTGACAATCTGGGTGATGCAGAAGGGTGCAGAGTTAGGCAGTCTGCACATTCTCCGAAAAGTTCTGGGGGTGTTTGAAGATTCGGGATAGAATAGGCCTTCAGCAACCCCTGCTTGCCGTAAAGGCGACTATGCTTGTCGTAAAAGGTGACTAACGGGATCGTGTGGTCAAGGTCGCTGACTTGGTTGATGCATGACATCGTATCTCAATTGCGTGGATCGATGCTCATGATATCAATCACAGGATTGTCTGTTCCAGACTCGATTATTTACAGACCGCCGTCATATAGCTGCAATATTGTTGAGTGCGGCGTTAAACAACAAACAAACCAAACCAATCTGGGAGAAGTCCCATTCGCTGTCTGGGCTGCGTGTAGAGAACTCAAGACAAGGGCCCTGAGCTGATGATGAGACTAACCAGCCAGACTGTGCAAGGATCGCCCAAACCCTCTTTGTTGCATTTAAAAAGAATTTGATCTGTAAATAATAATAATTAACACAAAGGGTACCTATCGTGGGTATTTTCGGTCGTTTACCTTCGATGCATCTTTTGACGTATGTTTTTGCTTCACTGTCAGCTACTAGGGACGGATTACTTTTAACGAAAACCGACTCCCGACCATAAAATTGACAGAAGGGTGTCCCGCCAGATGAGGCTAGTTGATGGAAAGCCACACATTCCTCGGACCCTGACGAATAATTTCTGCAAGCATCCATGCATTCTTGTATTGTCATCCCAGCCGTCTCCCAAAGGAAGGTCAGACCTGACGTCTTCCTTAACTTAATCATTTCAAATGAGCAAACACCTGCAACAAAACATAGAGAAAGAAATTAAACAAGAAACACTGTCCATATAAGGGAATGGAAGTGAGAAACAATCTAATACAAGTCCATCGTTTACTGCCATATGATCATTCTCTGTGTAAGGACCTCACGAGTCTACATAAGAGGATGCGTCAGGTTAAGTTTCCAATCAATCAGCATCGATGTTTCTGCATTATCTTTACGATCGACAGACGCATTGAGAGCACCATTTCCGATTTCGAAAACGAACTTAAACGGGCAGTTCTGAGAGGAAACAATGGCCTACTATTGTAGTATTGTAAATATTTAAATATCCTGTATTCGCCCAAAAGGAATTACTGTCGAGGTAATATGAGTATTTTTTGTCGGTTTTCCTTTGTTAAAATCAATATTTCGGAATTGAGAGGGTTCGGAAATATAGCGGACTTGTTTCAGAAAGCTAAAAATGATTAGTTCAAGAATCAATGAATCTTCATTTAGATTAGGCGGTTCAGCTGATTGGACTTTCTATGGAGATCTTCATTTACAAGGGTATTGAATGAGAGAGTGTAAAAGATCTCATTTAAAGACATTATATGAAGCGTCTAGTCGAGATTAAAATGTTGATTTTAACTGCTAACTGCTAAGTTTTGACTCGTTTTTGACAAGTTTGATGTACTTGTCTTTGGCATAACAAAAAAAAAACAACTTCAAATCCAAAATGTTAAAGATCAGTTCAACACGAGATTCTAGTTTGTTGTATATTTTTTACCCTCCTGCCGCCAAGTTCGGTCCAAAATGTGGTATTGTTGGTATTGTTTACAGGTGGACATACCATTTGATCACTGAGGATAAATACACACCTGTGTATTCCTCGCAGACAATCTGGTATCGGGCGCTGCATACCCTGGTCATGAACCCAGTGGGCCCTGCATCGCGTAGTCGCACACATCGGTGATCGGCTAGATAATCCGGCTCATTGCTGCCACCCCAGATGACCCATCCAAGAGGCTCACAGTCCGTGGACCATCTCAGGGTTGATACGTCGGTGTTGTTCGGTTCAGATTGATGAAGACCAGTCCAGTAGTCGTTGGTCCTGCAATACACATCAGTTTTGTATGTGATATCAGGTGTTGGCCAAAATTTGAGCGTATCCCGGTGCGCCGATGTCACCCGTCACAAACCTAGCACAGTCATCTCAATTGCATCTCTGTAATAAGGGTAAACCATTGAGGAACTCGCCGTTACATATTCGTAAGTGGTGCTTGGGAATTTTGTCACAGGCAGTTTTGTTTCTTGTCGGTCAAAGCTTCAAAACACGCCATTGTTTTGTTAAACCTTTCTGGAGATCATTTTTCTACGACATCCCCCCAAATCCGCCAACCCATCCTACCCTCAAATATGAAATAGTCTGTCCCGAAATATCAACCGGCGACAAAAAGAGTGGCTTTTAAATCAAATTTGATGTAACTGCCCTTTGATCCAATCCTTGTTCCCTTTTAATTATATCAATAACTACTAAAGGATGATCTTGATTCGCCAACAATATACTCACATTTGTGAATTATTTCTCCACTCAGCGTTGATTTCCTGAAAGTTGTTATATTTCGTTAATGTATTCAGTGTGAGCATGTTTTGACCCTGAACTTGACATATTGCGTAAACCTCATTCCAGGTTTTGTAACCGGCGTAAAGTGTGTACTTCACAGGTGTTGTTGGTAACGATGACGTCAAGCCTACAACAGAATGAACAACAAGGTACACGTTTAACTTAAATCCTTTAGTGAATGAGTTCTTTTAACGCCCCTCAGCAGAGCTTTTCAGTTGTATCACGGCGTGGTTTTTCAGTTAATCCAGACGGTAGTGTTCCCAGTAAGCTCAGCTGGATTAGCACATAGCGGATCAATGAGTGAGTGAATGAGTTGGATTAGATGACGACTGTAACAGTATCCCAGTTATACTTAATGTGGGAGGAAGTCCCGAAGTGATGCAGGTCACGGTATCGCGTATGGGTATGACAAACCTTCTAACATTACTATGGCGAACCGGAATTCGAAGCCACGGTCATAGGTTATTGTCGCGCCCAAGGGACGCAACTCAGCACAGCGAATGGCGGCGCCTTAGACGACTAAGCCCCCTGTGCAACCTTTTTTGGTGTGTCGATTAACGCCGTCAAAAAAAAGTACAATGCACTAGAAGGAATCTAAATTTACTGAGCCTAATCGTCGAGACGTGACGGTTCGGTGAGGTAGCCTAGTGGTTAAATGTGGTGGCCGTAAGGGGACATCACTTTATCGTCTTCAATTACGGCGGCTAGAAAGCGATAACACGGGACGATAAAGCAATAACACGAGACAGGAAAGCGATAAGACGAGATGATTAAGCAATAACACGAGACGGGAAAGCGATAGCACAAGACGAGAAAGCAATAACACAAGACGGGAATGTGATAGCACAAGACGAGAAAGCAATAACACCAGACGGGAAAGCGATAGCACAAGACGAGAAAGCAATAACACCAGACGGGAAAGTGACAGCACAAGACGAGAAAGCAATAACACCAGACGGGAATGCGATAGCACAAGACGAGAAAGCAATAACACCAGACGGGAAAGCGATAGCACAAGACGAGAAAGCAATAACACCAGACGGGAAAGCGATAGCACAAGACGAGAAGCAATAACACCAGACGGGAAAGCGAAAGCACAAGACGAGAAAGCAATAACACCAGACGGGAAAGCGATAGCACAAGACGAGAAAGCAATAACACCAGACGGGAAAGCGATAGCACAAGACGAGAAAGCTATGATGCTAGACGAGAAATCAAGTGATTGTTTCCAGTCACATTTCAAATGATACCTATATGGAGGAATGTTGAAATTGTCTTACTAGTTACTTAAACATAATTCAACTGTACAGACGTAGGTGATTTTACAACAATCCGCATATTTCTGCGTAAAAAGTAGTTGACTGATTTATGGCCCTATTTAGGAGTTTTACCATCACGCCGAAAGCGCGTGGCGGGTCATGTCAATACGTTCTAAATAAATCATTTAAAATCTAAATATATATTTTTTCAAAAGACGTTAAAGAACACCCGATTCTTCCATATGTCTATAGTTAATCAATCATTGCTGATTGAAAAAAGGAAGAATGGGGTAGTATTATGAATATAATGAAAATAGGAATAGCGGGAAAAACATTAAACACGCAAAGATGTTTCTTTCTTTGTGTATGTGAATCTTGCTAATTTACTACAATACAAGAAAATATTCATGGTATAAGAGGCAAAAGAGCTGAATTATAGGAATGGATGGATCACTGAATATCGACAAGGCACTTTTTAATTCACGGTCTTACTGGAAATATCGCTTTCTCGCTTTCTCGCTTGCTTTCTCGCTTGCTTTCTCGCTTTCTCGCTACATAAGGCCAGGTTCACACAGTGCCGATTATGGCTCCCGTTTGAGCCATAATGACCGTGAATTACTATCCTCAATGATCTGGAATGCCCTATCATTGTCTGAACGCAGTCGTATATGTTCGCAACATAGTCCTTCGAATCGGGAAAGGCCCAGAGAGGTCGGCCAAGCACTCCCGATAGTATGGTGCGTCCCGTAACATTCGGGAAACTCAGCCGATTTTGTCTAGTCGGATTACAATCGTGACTATGTCGTGACAGATTCTGCTGCATTGGATCAAAATCGTAACAATGTCCTGTGTTGTCTGGACGGTGTCCTGTGGATCGGGACGCTGTCGTGATGAACGGGCATGAATTTTTCATTGCCGTTTACTGGCGTTTCAGTTCAGATTGCGTACAGATCTTGCCGAATGCGAACCGCCTTTGTCGGTTCACTGGCCGGTCACTGTCTGATCTCTGTCGGGTCGCATTCGGGAGAATCGGGACGCTGTCGGGACAATATCTAATTGTTTGTGAATTTCCCGCCACGAATCACAGGATCTTGATCAGACTTTCGACAAATTTTAATCGACACTGGTCCTATCAAGGACGGCAGTAAAAATCCTGAATGTGTTACTGAGCCCTAACCATAGTCATATGAAAGAATCGTGTGTTTATGCACTTCTTTTGAATAGTATATACAGTAAATCTTGAAATTAACGTGATAGTTAATTGAAAGCGAAAACTGCGATTGGACTTAATTAATTAAACTTCGCAATGTACGACTCAGAAATGATTGTTGATAAAATGGCCTCACTGCACACTTTGAAAAGCGGAAATATAGTTGATTTTAAAACAACTATCTATTTCAACGTCACGGTTTATTTAGAACAATGTGTCATTCAAACATTAGAAACTACACATTTGACATTCGGGGATAATGAGTTATCATTGCTGTAGTGGGAACTCTACCGCCCCATTAGTGTTTAGATTATTGCCATGACCCGCCAAGCGCTGGCGGCGTAATAGTCCCATAAAACGCCTAAATGAGGCCATAAATCAATCAATTACATTTTACGCAGAAATCCGAGGAAAGTTTTAAAACCAACTGCGTCTGTAAGTTAAATTATGTCTACGTAATTGTTTGTTTATGGAGTAAACGTAAAAACCGATCGCGATGTGTACACTTTACGTACATCCGCTACGAATCTTCACGGATTAACGCGCCGTGAACACCGGTTTTTACGCACACGCGTTAGGACACCGTAGCATATACACACACGGGATAGGACACCGTAGCATATACACACACGCGTTAGGAAACCGTAGCATATACACACACGCGTTAGGACACCGTAGCATATACACACACGCGTTAGGACACCATAGCATATACACACGTGCGTTAGGACACTGTAGCATATACACACGCGCGTTAGGACACCGTAGCATATATACACACGCGTTAGGACACCGTAGCATATACACACACGCGTTAGGACACCGTAGCATATACACACACGCGTTAGGACACCGTAGCATATACACACACGCGTTAGGACACCGTAGCATATACACACACGCGTTAGGACACCATAGCATATACACACACGCGTTAGGACACTGTAGCATATACACACGCGCGTTAGGACACCGTAGCATATATACACACGCGTTAGGACACCGTAGCATATATACACACGCGTTAGGACACCGTAGCATATACACACACGCGTTAGGACACCGTAGCATATACACACGCGTTAGGACACCGTAGCATATACACACTCGCGTTAGGACACCTTAGCATATACACACACGCGTTAGGACACCGTAGCATATACACACGCGCGTTAGGACACCGTAGCATATACACACGCGCGTTAGGACACCGTAGCATATACACACACGCGTTAGGACACCGTAGCATATACACACACGCGTTAGGACACCGTAGCATATACACACGCGTTAGGACACCGTAGCATATACACACTCGCGATAGGACACCTTAGCATATACACACACGCGTTAGGACACCGTAGCATATACACACGCGCGTTAGGACACCGTAGCATATACACACGCGCGTTAGGACACCGTAGCATATACACACACGCGTTAGGACACCGTAGCATATACACACACGCGTTAGGACACCGTAGCATATACACACGCGTTAGGACACCGTAGCATAGATAGATAGATCATCTTTATTTCCTCCAGTTGATGAAGATACATTGATATGATATTACGGTGTTCTACAAATGTATATATATAACAGCTGATATATTGTATGTACAGGCAGTTTCACATCGTTATCAAATAATGTTTCTTAGTAGGTTTTTCCACGTTTTAACAGTTTTACATACACGAAGCATTATATTTGTCCATAGATTGTATTCAATTGCCATAGTACTTTCTGTTGGCAAACCGCCAAGTAAAAAGGACAGAAAGGTATCGTCATCATCGTTCCAGATACTAGAAAAAGTTGTCACATCTAGTAAATCAATAATAGACTCAACCACAATATTTCTTTGTTGTTGAGTCTTTTTACAATACATAAACACATGTTTGATAATATCAAAAGCAAATGTGACGCATAAACATTCATCAGATTGCATACTGTAGGTGCTAAGAGATAATAAATATGCTAAATCATAGAAGTGTTCCGGCCTTTGAATTGTTAGTAACCAAAGTCTGTGTACATTAGGCGATCGTATAAGAGAGTATCGTTTTAGGGTTTCTCTTGAATGAATCTCTGCATGAATTACGTTATGGTCACATACGCTTATTTGTTCTTTAACTCGACTCGCTCATGCATGTTTTGAGGGGAAATGAGAATAAATGGTATGTGTGTTTATGTCATTATTGAGTTCATACTTGTTTACAAGTGAAAGCATGTGGTATACGGGTGACATTTTACATTTATCATTTTTTTCTTTAATTGTATCGAGTTCATACTGAACAAGTCTGTGCTGAAATAGTCTTTTAAATGCAAAGTTAATGTCACTATTACATAGTCTTCCCAGAAATAAGAGAGCTCGATGATCAATGTACGCCTGGAGAGAAATTAAACCCAGACAATCTCTGGTGACGACGGAAGGGGTGCGTCTAGACAGTCCTTGAATCTTTTTACAAAAATAACGTTGAATAATTTCAAGCATTTCGTATTTCTTCGGTGACAGTTTACCCCATACACTACAAGCAAATAGTCCACATGGTAAAATTACCCTTTCCCATATACGAACAGCTGGGATAGGATTTAAGTAACCAAAGTATAGTCCATGATTATAATTTATATTGACTAATATTCTGAGTTTTTCACATATTAGATGGGTACGTTCTAAGGTTTACTTTGATGTACTTAGAAGCAATCCAGCATAAGTTACATTTTCCTTTTTAGGAAGTACTTGTGAACTAATGTAGACACATTGACAGACAGATTTGCGAATATTCCCATCATCAAGTGAATACAACAAGTCGTTAATATATAGAGTAAAAAGCCATGCCGATAAAACGCGACCTTGACCAACACCTTGCTTAACATGAAACACATTTGAGGTAAAACCTCCAATGCTTACACATGACTGCATTGAGGTATATATTGTGCGTAAAAGTCGCTATAACTTTCCATTAATACCAAACTTATACAGTTTGAAGAAAAGACCATTAAGCCAGACTCTGTCAAAATCTTTCTCATTGTCGAGAAAAGCGCAATAAACTGGAGACTGTCTTTCGTTATAATAAGCTATGCTTTCCATTAATGTAAACAGGGCAGTTTCTGCCCCAGCCCCTCTCCTAAATCCAAATTGAAAGTGGTGGGGGAAGCCTTTAGATTTGTTTGCCCACTCTTCAATTCTATTCAGCAGGAGTCTTTCGAACAGTTTACTTAATACTGGAGTGAGGGTAATACCTCTGTAGTTAGTGGGGTCATCTTTACATTTACCATGGCCTTTATGGATAGGTAAAATCTTTCCAACGTTAAACATTTTAGGTACATATTCATGAGAAACAATTTTATTATAGAACATAACAAGGTGATGGATAATAGATCTACCAGAGTATTTGATATGTTCATTAACTATGCCATCGGGACCAGGCGATTTTCCACTTTTTAGACGTTTTATAGTTGTCAATAACTCATCAGATGTGAAAGGACAAATCAACGTGAAACTAACGTCACTGTTCCCTTGGTCATTATACGAATCATTATCAATCTGTTCCATGCGAATATTCACATAATCAGTAAAATCTGAGTCATAATTGATATCATGATTTGGCATTGATAAATCCTTGAAATATTTGGAAAACAGATTACAAATTCCTTCCTGTGTATTACAGGACTCTTCATTATACACAATCGTCTGGGTTTGTTCCTTCTTTCTTTTATATTTCTTGGTTACTCTAAAGTTCTCTGTTATATCAACCTCAGCTGCTTCATATATTTCCTGAAACTTTTCGTCTTTCAGCTTTTGTTTTGAACGGCGATGCTGCTTCCTAAAGATACGTTTTGCTCTTTTATACTCAATGTAATTTGCATCCACTTTATCATGAGATTTACCATTATAGATCCATTCACTACGGCATTGTCGCATTGTACGATGCAACGTATTTATATTATCTTTTTTTCCAGTATGGTTTTAAATGAGATTGGAATTTTGAAGATGGTATACTTAGTTTAGCTGCAGCGTGTAACGATTGTAGGATATAGTTGTGATAACTTTCGATGTATTCATGAGGAGATGCGTACTGAGTTTCGTCAAACTGAGCACATCTAAAATAGTTTTCAGTTTCATATCAGTATAACATAAAGTCTACGTCATTAGCTTTACGCCAGTTCAGATGTTCACCGCCATAGTGGCGTGGCTGGGAATCAGTACTCAGACATAGGAATATCGGACAAAGGTCTGATACTGAGTACTGAACACCAGTATCTAAAGTATAACCAACAACGTTACTGACATGTTGGAGATTAATGAACACATAATCTATCATACTTCTTATAGTTTTACATTTACTTGTGAAGGTAAAACAGGCATTATCGTCAAGGGGTACGACAGAAATTAGATTCCGTTCAATGAGCACTCTTTGCAGATATTTCGCTCTGCGTTTCAATATAATTCCCTGCCGCAGGTCTGCATCAAAATCACCTAGAAGAATTGTCACCCCTTGATGAGAACATCTGTCATAAATCTCCAGTACATTATTAAGTTCTTCTATGTATACACTATCTAATACGTTAGATGAGGGAAGGCGAACACCAATTATATACATAGGGCATTTATTAATGAAGAGTTTAGCCCCAATGATATGCTCGCTTGAAGGTATACTGATTGCTGACGACCTTCGACATGTACTTTTACGAATAAATATGGCTATACCCCCTGCGCCTCTGTGAGATAAGTGGTCATGCTGACATTTAACATAGACGTTAAAGTCATCATCCAAGTCATAGAGTAGATATTCACGTGTGTCGTCCAGCCAGTGTTCGGTAATAACCAAAATGCCACAGCTCATTAGTTTTGTGCGAATTTCATCTAAGCAATTCAATGACCCACGCACATTCGACGTAATCATGTGAAGGATTGCCATTAGAACAAGTATATATGTCGCAAGTCTAACGTTTGGACGTGTCTCTGGTATACTCACCCGCTTGCACCAGGCTTATAATACAAACGACAAAGAATGGAAAGGACGTGTTTCTGGTATCCTCACCAGCTTGCACCAGGCTTATAATACCAACGAAAAAGAATGGAAAGGACGTGTCTCTGATATGCTAGCCAGCTTGCACCAGGCTTATAATACCAACGACAAAGAATGGAAAGGACGTGTCTCTGATATGCTAACCAGCTTGCACCAGGCTTATAATACCAACGACAAAGATTGAAAAAAACGTGTCTCTGGTATCCTCACTAGCTTGCACCAGGCTTATAATACCAACGACAAAGAATGGATAGGACGTGTCTCTGATATGCTAACCAGCTTGCACCAGGCTTATAATACCAACGACAAAGATTGAAAAAAACGTGTCTCTGGTATCCTCACTAGCTTGCACCAGGCTTATAATACCAACGACAAAGAATGGAAAGGATGTGTCTCTGGTAAGCTCACCAGCTTGCACCAGTCTTATAATACCAACAACAAAGAATGGAAAGGACGTGTTTCTGGTATCCTCACCAGCTTGCACCAGGCTTATAATACCAACGACAAAGAATGGAAAGGACGTGTCTCTGATATGCTAACCAGCTTGCACCAGGCTTATAATACCAACGACAAAGAATGGAAAGGACGTGTCTCTGATATGCTAACCAGCTTGCACCAGGCTTATAATACCAACGACAAAGAATGGAAAGGACGTGTTTCTGGTATCCTCACCAGCTTGCACCAGGCTTATAATACTAACGAAAAAGAATGGAAAGGACGTGTCTCTCGTATACTCACCAGCTTGCACCAGGCTTATAATACCAACGAAAAAGAATGGAAAGGACGTGTCTCTGGTATACTCACCAGCTTGCACCAGGCTTATAATACCAACGACAGAGAATGGGAGGGACGTGTCTCTGGTATCCTCACCAGCTTGCACCAGGCTTATAATACCAACGACAAAGAATGGAAAGGACGTGTCTCTGATATGCTAACCAACATTGCACCAGGCTTATAATACTAACGACAAAGAATGGAAAGGACGTGTCTCTGGTATCCTCACCAGCTTGCACCAGGCTTATAATACCAACGACAAAGAATGGAAAGGACGTGTTTCTGGTAACCTCACCAGCTTGCACCAGGCTTATAATACCAACGACAAAGAATGGGAGGGACGTGTCTCTGGTATTCTCACCAGCTTGCACCAGGCTGATAATACCAACGACAAAAATTTAAAGACGTGTCTCTGGTAAGCTCACCAGCTTGCACCAGGCTTATAATACCAACGAAAAAGAATGGAAAGGACGTGTCTCTGGTATACTCACCAGCTTGCACCAGGCTTATAATACCAACGAAAAAGAATGGAAAGGACGTGTCTCTGATATGCTAACCAGCTTGCACCAGGCTTATAATATCAACGACAAAGAATGGAAAGGACGTGTCTCTGATATGCTAACCAGCTTGCACCAGGCTTATAATACCAACGACAAAGAATGGAAAGGACGTGTCTCTGGTATGCTAACCAACATTGCACCAGGCTTATAATACTAACGACAAAGAATGGAAAGGACGTGTCTCTGGTATCCTCACCAGCTTGCACCAGGCTTATAATACCAACGACAAAGAATGGAAAGGACGTGTTTCTGGTATCCTCACCAGCTTGCACCATGCTTATAATACCAACGAAAAAGAATGGAAAGGACGTGTCTCTGATATGCTAACCAGCTTGCACCAGGCTTATAATACCAACGAAAAAGAATGGAAAGGACGTGTTTCTGGTATCCTCACCAGCTTGCACCAGGCTTATAATACCAACGAAAAAGAATGGAAAGGACGTGTCTCTGACATGCTAACCAGCTTGCACCAGGCTTATAATACCAACGAAAAAGAATGGAAAGGACGTGTCTCTGATATGCTAACCAGCTTGCACCAGGCTTATAATACCAACGAAAAAGAATGGAAAGGACGTGTCTCTGATATGCTAACCAGCTTGCACCAGGCTTATAATACCAACAACAAAGAATGGAAAGGACGTGTTTCTGGTATCCTCACCAGCTTGCACCAGGCTTATAATACCAACGAAAAAGAATGGAAAGGACGTGTCTCTGATATGCTAGCCAGCTTGCACCAGGCTTATAATACCAACGACAAAGAATGGAAAGGACGTGTCTCTGATATGCTAACCAGCTTGCACCAGGCTTATAATACCAACGACAAAGAATGGAAAGGACGTGTTTCTGGTATCCTCACCAGCTTGCACCAGGCTTATAATACCAACGACAAAGAATGGAAAGGACGTGTCTCTGATATGCTAACCAGCTTGCACCAGGCTTATAATACCAACGACAAAGAATGGAAAGGACGTGTCTCTCGTATACTCACCAGCTTGCACCAGGCTTATAATACCAACGACAAAGAATGGAAAGGACATGTTTCTGGTATCCTCACCAGCTTGCACCAGGCTTATAATACCAACGAAAAAGAATGGAAAGGACGTGTCTCTGATATGCTAACCAGCTTGCACCAGGCTTATAATACCAACGACAAAGAATGGAAAGGACGTGTCTCTGATATGCTAACCAGCTTGCACCAGGCTTATAATACCAACGACAAAGAATGGAAAGGACGTGTCTCTGATATGCTAACCAGCTTGCACCAGGCTTATAATACCAACGACAAAGAATGGAAAGGACGTGTCTCTGATATGCTAACCAGCTTGCACCAGGCTTATAATACCAACGACAAAGAATGGAAAGGACGTGTCTCTGATATGCTTACCAGCTTGCACCAGGCTTATAATACCAACGACAAAGAATGGAAAGGACCAGACAACAAAAAAGGAAAAACACGTGTCCTTGATATACTCACCACTATGCACCAGGATCACCATCAGCAACTTCATTGTGGCCTTGTTTCTTATCTAAACGAGGATGACATAAAATATGAAACATACATGTAAATACATCTACACTGTAACGGAAATCAATTCAGGTTTTAAACAAACCGCAAGTGTTTATTCAGGTAAGGAAACTTGTTTTATTTGCCACGGGTGTGACAGGATACGCTCACATTTTCGCGAACATCAGGTACCATCCCTATTTAGAAATTCATAAAGACATGCTGAGGGACATACCATTTTGGCAACAAAACCAGATTTAATAAAATTTAAAATATGATCTTAAATATCTTTATTTAAATGTTAAAAAAATCCGCGCAAGAACATAATTAATATGGAAGACGATTACGTGTTTCTTTAACAGTCTGTATATATATATGTAAAATAATCTTGTGTATTACAAACAACATAGAAGCTAGATTAAATTAGAGATACCACTCTCTCCATTATCTGATCTATTTGTAACATGTACAGTTGTGTTAGAAGTCTGTAGGGACATAAGAGTTTATTGGTAATTGTATAGGAATATAAGCGACAAAACCCTTTCCATATTCATAAGAAATTCCTGCTAAAAGCGATTCCGATTATATCATTAGCAAATGTTTATGAATCACTATCAAATAGTGATGATACCAGGTGTTCGCAAAAAGGTGAGAAAAAGGTGAAATACGTGCATTTCTAATTTTGTCTACAGTTATCTGCTATAATTAATTTTTGATATATGTGTTTTGCAAATTCCTGTTATGTTGTTAGTGGTTCATTTTTTTTTTACGAAACCCCTAAATTTCTTACAATAAAGAGGGGGAGACTGAATAGCCTTCCACGCTTATTCCACGGGGTTCCAACGGGGTTCCAACGAAGTTTATGAATGTGGAATGTTCGAGAGGTAACCGCATATAAGACAAAAACAACAGTGAAACATACAAAAGTGGAATCTGTGAACAGATTATGCATTCGAACGAATATTATTGTTCTCTCCTAAATGAGTCTGTGTTGGTTGGTTGTTTGTTTGTTGATAAAGAAAAATTATTGATATTAACCATTTTCTCCACCACAAGAACTCTCCTTTGATTTGGTTGGTTGGTTGGTTTGTTGTTTAACGCCGCACTCAGCAATATTCCGGCTATATGGCGGCGGTCTGTGAATAATCGAGTCTGGACCAGACAATCCAGTGATTGATATCATGAGCATCGATCCACGTAATTTGGTTCGATGACATGCATCCACCAAGTCGGCGAGCCTGACCACCCGATCCCGTTAGTCGCCTTTTACGACAAGCGTAGAAGCCTTTTACTGTAAGCATGGGTTGCTAAAGACCTACTCTACCCCGGAATCTTCACGGGTCGTCATTCACATGGTCACATAGTTTAACAAGAAAACGTTTGCGTTGCGTTCCTCTTTTACTTCTTACCGAAGGTGTTGTGGCAGGGCCAGTGAAGATCCAGGGTAGGATAGGTCTTCTAGCCCTCTACACAGTTTCGGGTCAATACCAAAAAAATGTCAACCATTAGCATTGATCACGGCCACACATCTCCTGTACATTGAGTGGATCAGACGATTTGTGAAGGCCCTGGGGATCCTCCTGCACACATCCAGAGCAGATGTCGTAGTTCATCGGCAGTTGTATGGACTGGGCGCACATTGTGCAGACGCCTTTGAACCTCATCCCACAAGTGTTCTATGGGGTTCAGATCAGGGCTGAGGGTTGGCCACGGTAGAACACAGATGTTGTGTTGTTGCAGAAAGGCCATGGTAGCTCTGGCAACATGGGGACGAGCGTTGTCCTGCTGGAAAATGTGTTGTTGGTGTTGTGCAAAAAATGGAACAACTGATCACTTGCTCGATATATAGCTGAGCAGTGACGCCGTGTCCCCGACCTTGAGCAACATTCAGAAAGCACATGGGTCCAAGTCTCGCATTAAGTCCAATCCCTGCCATATCATGACGCTAGGTCCACCCCATGGATACGTTTCCACAACGTCTTTGTCAGCGAAACGATCACCTCGACGCCGCCAAATTCTGACTCTTCCGTCTGCATTGGAGACACAAAAGCGACTTTCATCAGAGAAGATTACACGCCTCCACTCACGATGACGCCAATATGTGATGACCCTGTGCCCACTGAAGTCGTGCTGGTCGATGCCGTGGTTGGAGAACAGGACGACGTGCTGGTCGGCGACATCTGAGGTTGTTGGGACGGAGACGTCGGATCACAGCGTCCCGGCTAATGTGTCGATTAAGTGTTCCTATGGTCTGTTGAGCACTTTCACTTGATGTCGCTGATGTTGACGAGTAATCTGCCGATCTTGTCGAGGTGTGGTGACCCTACGACGACCGCTCCGAGGAAGGTCATCTGTGGTCTGTGTAGCATTGTATCGACGCAGCGGACGGTAAATTGTGGTTATGTTAACGTTGAAATGACAGGCAACATCTTGGACATACTCTCCAGCTGCCAAACGTCCGATAGCCTGGTTTCCCTGGATTTGAGTTAGGCGTGGCATTGTTGACCAAGGAGTGGTAGGTCCAAGAATCGGCCACAGTTTTATACCCCCTACAGTTCGTGACAGTTCGTGACAGTTCGTGCATTTTCGGTTTCGCGAGAATTGGGTGCACGATACCCACATATTAATTGAAATGGTGCGTTTAGGCGAATCGTTTTTTTATGTTGCGTTTTTACTCGGGGCTTCCAAAATGCAACCAAAAATATTGATAACACCATCCGGCTTCTCTACATGCTAATACTCGTATCAATTTATGGTTCCGTGTTTGTTACCTATTTTCTTAAAACCACTTGCGTTTCTTTTGCGTGTGAGTATAGTTTCCTCTCTCACCTGGGTATCGTTTGCCTTGTATAAAAAAAATAGCCTACTCGATACGTATTTCGCTTTCTGATTCAACTATTAAAATTATCCAATTAGTTCATATTTTAAACTTTTATCAATTCCATTTCAAACTCCCACAACACACTATAGCGGCGATAATACTCGACGTTTTGATAAGCGGTCTGCGTGGGTGCACAACAACGCGATGCTTATATATATCATATCATATGGCGCCCATGTTACGAGTGATCGAAAATACGTTGTTTTAATACAATTGCTGCCGCTGAAAAGGCTTTCAACGATTTTGTTTGAAAACACGTCAACTTGACCTTGGTGATGGTACGTTAGCTCAATGTTATTACTGATTAATAAACAATACACATATACAAATGTGATGTGAGCGATGTGACTTTGAGGATTGTATGGATTATTTGGACATCGGTTTTGTCTACCTTTGAAAATGTCCCATGCATACTTTCCCCAAAAGAAAAAGGGCGCTGACACTGAAACCTACATATGTATATGGACGTCGCCGTAATTTCATCAGGGTATATAATAAAACATTCTTATTGCAACCTATTCTTTAGTCTACTCACAACAAACCACGCCCACTTCCGCCCACTGTGTTTATACTCTGGAAATTTCGTGGATATTTGTTATCGGGCAGTTAAACTCACGGACAATTCTCCATATATGTATACATAAATGTCTGTCATCGTTAGGACATGTGCTTTCTAATGATATGAATAATTAGCCAGCTACACTTCAAACAGATACACGAACGTTCATTAAAGCCATCGATATATATATTATCCTTGCTAATAGAAGAGTCACGTTGACAGCCAAGTTAAGAAAGTCAGTCCAATGATTCACTATCTCAGGAGTTTCAAGTATCGTTTAAATAGAAAAATAAAATAAAAAATTATGTATAAATCTTTCATATTACGGATATTTGATTAATGTTGCCACATATGGGACAACTGCACAAACAAGCAGGCGTTACTACTTGAAAATTTGAATCTAGATGCACTGTTCGTGGCACTAGTCACGGTAAAGAAACAAATCCTACGTCATTAGAAGAAAGAAGGCATTTTCAAAAGTTAAATATCTTTTATAAAATGGTTAACAATCTAGTACCGGGTTATCTCTCATCCTTAGTTCCAAATAGAGTGTCGGATGCAAGTGATTATAAATTGAGAAACTACTCACAGCTGCAAAACATAAAGTGTAAAACATAATTATGCCAAATAATTTATTCCAGATAAAGTTAATGTTTGGAACTCATGATCACTACCCATTGAATACACTTATGCCAGTAGCTTAGGTTTTTTTTTAAAGTTTAATAAAAAGCAATGATAAGAACGGTATTTACTTTGTTGTAAATTGTGGATCAAGATTCTGTCGGGTTATACACTCCCATCTCAAGCTTGGCTGCAGTGATCTAAACGCCGACAAATTTGCCAGATTTATATCCGACAGCCCGAGATGTGGTTGTGGTTATCAAACGGAAGATGCACTTCATTTCTTTCTTACGTGTCCCTTAAACAGTACATGAAGGCAAAATGTGTATTATTTCGTAAAATTCTACGATTTAAATTCAATTCTAAATGGTAATTCACATTAAACGACTGTAACAAATCTTGAAATTTTGAAATCAGTGCACAGTTTTATTCTATCTTTTTGCCGATTTAGAGATTTTGTCTGAGATGTTGGCTTTGCTATAATATGAATAATGCGATGTGGTTGTGCTGGATGTAAATAATAACGTAGCTGTAGTTACGAAAGATAATCCAGTAATAAAACACTTACATAACAATACTTACCTTTAATATCAATTATATATTGTATGCTATTTCTCATGTCACTTTCAATATATTGTAATTTGTTTAGGATCATGTTTGGGAGAGGCATTCAGATAAGCAAAATTTGCTTGTTTGGCAATCCCTCCACTTTATAGAAATAAATAATGATGTTTATATCATAAGTCACGTCCAATTATGTACACAACTGCATAATCTCCTTAGCATGTTATTGTTATCTCCCAACTCGGAGGATGAATAAATAATAATAATAATAACAACAACAACAACAACAACAACAACAACAACAACAACAACAATAATAATAATAATAATAATAATAATAATAAAACCCCTCCCTTCCCAGGACACAGTCACATGTTTCTCGTATCCGCCGTCATTATAAAGTAGATGTGTGTCTCCAGAAATACTGGCATACTTACGTATTTCCTCGTCTTCAAAACGTCAGTGATCGTATCTTTGAAAATGAATACTCCATTGTGCATGATGTTCTCACACAAATACCCTGCGTACTGGGTCACTGCACAAGTCAGAGGCACAAACCACACCCAACGTTGTGTGTACTGGTCTACAGTGGCAACAAGGCAATAAATACTTCACTTCTTTGCAAACAGTTATAAGTCACATGCCTGTAGACAACTCGGAATCATTCATTAGTTAGAGAACCAAAGTACGGTTTGGACGCAATCGATGGAGCCAAGCCGTTCTCCCAGTGAAGTTATAATCAATAGTGTTTATCAGTGAAGTTATAATCAATAGTGTTCATCAGTGAAGTTATGATCAATAGTGTTTATCTGACACCCAAAGTGCACTTCATGACGTCATACATAAGATAACACATGATATCTAGTACTCTTGTGTGAAAATCAATTCTTTCTGAAGCAATCTGAAACTTTAATTGTCTTCTAACTACCACCCATGTGTCCTTACGAAATCATGTATATGTGTGAAATAAACCTCGACCTCGATTGATAACGACCTGATGCATTATTACATGGGCATGTCTGTTCATATATATATATATGACTATTTTGTACTCAGTGTCTAATATGTACCCTCCACTAGATGAAGGAGCAAAAAGTAGCGCTGAAGAAGTAACAAAGAATTTGTTACCCATAATACTACTCGTCATGAATATTACTTGAGACAGTTGATGACATTTGTCGAGATCTGAAGCTTTTAAAAAAAAAATTATTTTGAAAAGTATTGATTCTTCAATCGAGGTCTTTTGTGTTTTCTTTTAGAGACTCAAATTGATCGCAGCGGATCGTACAATCATTGAAAACAGGAAAAATGACAAGGAATATTATTGGGAAACTTGCCACAGCTAATGAGTCATAGATCTTCTAGAGATGGGTACGTATTGTGATGAACGGATAAACTCAGTGAACTATTTTCGATGGAAACAGTATAGCATTCTTGGTCATGCAACATAACGGTTGCCTCGACACAACACCCACCCTAAAACACCCCTCACCCATGATAAACCATGGTCCGATATCAGATTCTCTAGCTATTGTAAAAGTACCCGGTCGATCGGGAAGGGTTTTCGATTATTGATGCCATAGCAATGCCTTTAGAACCTTCGAATACGTTGTCCTGGAAAAACGGCTCATACTGTGTCTGAGTGGGTACCTCAGTGGCACTAGTACAAGCAGCCACACACAAACGTACATCCACGTCACTATATAAGTGCAATAATCTTGGACGTGACGTTAAAACCCAATTTCACCTCACCCTGCTACCGAGGACACAGTTGCTACGGGGTAAATTTCTTATATCTTAATATTTTTATTACATAAAAATCTTCATGGTTCCGCTCTGGGGGGCACGGGTGGCCCATTCGTCTAAGGCGTCGCGATTCGCTGTGCAGAGTTGCGTCCCTTGCGCACGCCAGAAACCTATGATTGTGGGTTCGAATCCCGGATCGCCCTGATTATGTTTCTAGGTTTGTCAGCACCATTTCCGTGCTCGTGGGTTTCACTTACCTCCCACATTAAGCTGACACGCCGTGATATAATTGGAATATTGCTAAAAGCGGCGTAAAACCATACTCACTCACTCACTCTGCTTCAGGGGCACGGGTGGCCCAGTCGTATAAGGCACCACAATTAGCGGTGCAGAACTGCGTCCCTTAGGCACGCCAGAAAGCTATGAGTAAGGGTTCGAATCCCGCACTTGTACTTTAGCTCGCGCGCCTGAATGAAAACAAAATACATAGAAGTCGAATCAATATTTAGCTGACATGGCTTCCAAGATCACATTTTTTATCAATATATTTATTAAAGCAAACTACGACATGAACCAAGGTTGCTGATATAAAAATATGACATTCACCACCTATGATGATCATCGATTCTATTATAAAAGAAAAGCCAATCCTAGCAACAAAACTTTTTACCATATTAGTCCCTACGTCCTACGCTTTCTAATATCGAATGGATCGTTGTATTCTCAAAGGAAACATGAAAGCTATAAACTTCGAATTTCCCTGAATCTCGAAGGCAGTATAATTAACCCGTGTCTGTCGCTAATAATAATCGGAAAAGCAAGCAGTGAGGTGGAAAATATGTCTTTGTAAACATTTATGTAAACATGCGGTTGCGGATGACGTGCACTAGCTATCATTGTCGATTCAAGAATACATTCTTTCCTCGGCTGATAAAACGATTCTCGTTCGCTTTGAAATATTTATTGATCGTACGCTCCACGCGATGTTGCAAATATTGAACCGAAGACGCTAACATACAATCAGAACAAGACAAAAATGTCATTCTTAAATCATTTCTTTGAAGTGTAGGTATGAAATTGATGTTTTGAAACAATCGAATGGGCTCGTAGCACTGGGTGTTTTTTTATTAAACACGTTATAAGTATTTTTGTCTATATTAATATATTTTCAGCAAGACAAATTTGAGAAACAACGGCGTGAAGACCGCGTTTATTGGATAGAAGTGCAAGAGAAGACTCCATGTCAACGGAACAGGGGAAAATTAGTGCAGTGGAGTTCGTGTTCTTCTGTGAATACGTCATGCACTGTTGCCATATCAATCTTCTCCCGCCCCACCTCCTCTCTGTTGTTATTGACTGCATGGAATTCTGCGGATCAGGGGCTTCACGTGGAACGTCGTGATTTTTCTTAACGTGATAAAATCGATTGCGAATTTGTTGTGAATATCAATTTTCCTAGTTACATTAAGTCAGTTCGCGATACAAAAACTGAAAGTGCTGAAATCACGAAGCACTGGCGCAATTGTGCAGCCGTGCGTGACGAATGTTTTCAGTGGGTGATGAGGTGTGGTAACATTGATTTATACGTCGCGTTTAATATTATTGCACTTACACTGCAACGTGCGGGGGGGGGGGGGGGAGGGGGGGGACACGTGTTCCATTCCCAACTTGGATACAATGGCTGAAGCTAATTTCTTGTGTCCCCCGCCGTGCTATTGCTGGAATATGTTAAAAGCGGCGTAATATCGTACCCACTCACTCACTCTATCTTGTGATGCCATCAGTAGGATACACATGATGCAATCAATCTATGTGTGTGCTATTTCGGTTAATCCTACCAAAATAAAATAGCATCAATGTTGAGTGATCTAAGGACGTTTGATCCTGCTATGGGGAATAAATCAAAGGACAATTAATGTCTGTGATTAGCTTTTTTATAACCAACCTCCTGTTTGGGTACCATAAACCAATGCTGCCCTCGGTAATACTGCCACGCGTAAATGCCAGCCATGGCTTACCTCTCAACTGGCTTCGTCAATGTTGCTAATAGTAAGGCATAAGTACTTGACTTGTGGACACGATAGTCAAACGGATGAGTAGACAGAAAAAGCTCCGCAAAGCGATTAAAAACTCCTAGGCGGAAGCAGGCAGACTAAGCCTGACCATATATGGAGCCTCTATATCATAAAGTCTTCGCTTCCCCTGTCTGTTCGTCTTCAGTCTTTAAAATTGACATAACAAGATCAAATTATTATTTTCGTGCCGCTTTCGATGTTTTGAATACTGTATTGTTTGCTTTACAGATGTGACGATCCGTGAATTCTGCAAAGTTGTACCTCCCATTGCACTTGAACTGTCATTTTGTTCAGCAGTAGATTATAACTATATCTTCCAATTAGTTTGACATACTTAGTTGTATAAAACACACCGAACAAAAATGTCGTGGTAAAAATATGCATATTCATATGTGCTTGTGGTGTTGTTCTTTGCATCATTACCGCCTCCGTGGTCTAGTGGTAGAGCGTCCGCCCGGAGAGTGGAAGGTCCGGGGTTCGATCCCGGCCGCGTCATACCAAAAGACGTTAAAAGATGGTACTTGTTGTTACCCTGTCTGGCGCTCGGCATTAAGGGGCTAAAACAAGGACTGGTCGGCTCGGAGTCAGTATACTGTGTCTGAGTGGGTTATTCATGTTAAACTGCGGCATGATATCTCAGTGGGCTAGCACTATAAATCGGCATCAGTCCGGACTAGTACAAGCAGCCACACAAACACACACACGTACATGCACGTCGCTATATAAGTGCAATGATCTTGGACGTTAAACCCAATTTCACCTCACCTCACCTCATCTTTGCATCATTAGTTTTAACGGATCGGATATCCGAATATCACGAAAGATAGTTTGATTTTAAAGTCAGATTAATTGTTAAATACATTCTATGAAACAATCATCTGTATGAGAACGCTTGTCATATTCCGAGGGCGCAGTCGTCTAAGGCGCCGCGATTCGCTGTGCAGTGTTGCGTCCCTTGAAACCTATGATTGTGGGTTCGAATCCAGGTTCGCCCCGATTATGTTTCTAGGTTTATCAGCATCATTCCCAAGCTCGTGGGTTTCACCGATGTGGTAAACGTCTGAGGCCTGCATCACTTCAGGCTTTCCTCCCACATTAAGCTGACACACCGCAATATAACTGGAATACTGTTAAAAGGGGCGTTAAACCCAACTCACTCATATTCCCAATTTTAGTAATGATACGATTGTGTAAATATCGACGCGGTTAAGTGACGCACGAAGCGTTGAACTTATTTTATATAACTGTACTTTACCGAGATTTCTGTTTTGGAGAAAGTTTCATTGAAGATAAGGACACTTTGTATTTTACTTGGGACACTTTTTTATATATGATCGTGCTTTTCCTCATACTGATACTGTTAAGAAGCCGAAAGACATATTCTGACAGTGTTACGGCATCATGCCAGTTAAATTTATTTAAGATTATTTAAAGGGGAACTTGTGTTTTGCGAATAAGAAGTGACGCAGTGTGATATATTCCACTTTGGGGAAATACAGTTAAATTCTTTATTCCGGATGCCGTTGATCCGGAAAAACTGAATAAAAAAAACATGACATCATAACAAAAACATTCAATAGTGAATCCGGAAATGTGATAAAAAGAAGATAACTGTTTCAGTCATAGTGAGTGGGTGAGTGAGGTTTTCGCCGCTTTTAGCAATATTCCAGCAATATCACGGCGAGGGACAACACAAATGGGCTTCACACATTGCACCCATGTCGTGAATCGAACTCGGGTCTTCGGCGTGACTAGCGAACGCTTTAACCACTGGGCTACCCGACCGCCCTTTTTTCAGTCAGAACAGAACTGTGTGGATTAATGCAGGGTAACGCTTATTTTACCATCATCAACATAATAATTATCTCACCGTTACCATAACTGTAATAATCGTCAACATAATAACCCAGATAATGATTTCATTATCAAAATCGTCAAATTCACACATTGCAAAAAATATAAATCCCCACCAAAATAACTCATTTCCTATCAAATTTAAACAGTGTTACTGAATTCAAGCAGCGACATTTGTATCACCATCAGCTCATTTAGATGTTGCAGGTTTAGTGAAGCAAACTTTTGCGTTACCTCAAAGCAAGTCAACAAAATCGAGCTGGTGTCATGGTAACAGAAAGCTGGAAACATACAACTCATGAAACACTAAACATCAAGGCAAAAAAAACTCTGAAAACACAACTTTACAACAGAAAGGATATATGTAAAGACGTAACCTTTCAAATCTGTAAAGGATGTCTAAACCATCGCCTTAAATCTGCTTTCTTCTCTTTGAGGCGGTATACAAAGGCCGAGTTTAAATGAATCTTTGGACACATTTATTATTGATTTTGGTATGCACTGATCACTAAGCAAATAACCCTTACCTATATATTAAATATTGAATCAAGTACTGAGAAGGTTTGTTTAAACAGTAACAGACGTTAGTTTCAAAATACTATAATAAAAGAGGAAATTAAAAATGTTTCGCCAGTCCGCCCTACCGTCCCAAATATATATACTCTTACGTAATGAAACATAATTATTAATACCAAGTATTAGAACAAATATGTTGTGTTGACGGCAAACATTCTACACAAGAACCTTCATTTCTGTAAAAACAAAACGCACCCTATAGTTTGCACGTGCTGCACTCACTGGCGCCACACACGTGCATAGGATGTCTTAAAAAGTTTTTTTTTTTATTTTGACACTTGGATGGAAGGACGATTTATCTCTGTGGACCATTATTTCTGTCAATTTTATTGGTTCTGCTTATCATACAGTTGTGATTTAATTGATTTTATTCATTGTTTGTTTATGAACTATCGATGCAGCGTCTGCAACGTGCTGAGCGCCTTCGGGCTATTGGCATGCTGGAAACTGGAAGACGTCAAAGTGCAGTGGCCAATGCGTTCAATGTGTCCCAGGCTATGATTATCAGGCTATGGAACATGTACCAATAAAGCCAACATGTCAACGACAAAACTTCAGGATGGATTGATCATAAACCAGGCTCTACGAAATCGGACTCAAACGGCGAATCAAATTGCTGCAAACTTTCATCAGGCTACTGGAGTGGGAGTTAAGGGTCAATTGCGGAAATTTTCTACATGCAGCTCATCTACATGCTTGACGACGCTTGTGCCGCCACTTTAAATCTTATCATATCCCCCATCAGTCTTCTACAGAGCTACAGAGTACGGGGGCACGGGTGGGGCACGGGAGGAGGGGGGGGGGGGGGGGGGGGGGGGGGGCACGGGTGGCCCAGTCGTCTAAGGCGCCGCGATTCGCTGTGCACAGTTGCGTCCCTTGGGCACACCAGAAACCTATGATTGTGGGTTCGAATCCCGGTTCGCCCCGATTATGTTTCTAGGTTTGTCAGCACCATACCATGCTCGTGGGTTTCACCGAAGTGGTAAACGTCTGAGACCTGCATCACTTCGGGCTTTCCTCCCACATTAAGCTGACACGCCGCGATATAACTGCAGTACTGTTAAAAGCAGCGTCAAACCGAACTCACTCACTCACTCACTCACTCACTCACTCTACAGAGATCTTCGCCGGTCACGTCTCATTTTTTCAGATGAGCCCCGTTTCAGTTTGCACTACCTTGATGAGCGTGGTTGTGTCTGGAAATGATTGTCAAGCCAATGTCAACCTGAGATCTCAGGACAAATGTGGCGATGGGTCGGTTATGACATGGAGTGGCATCACTATGACTGACCGAGGCTCATATTGTGCAAGAAAGGGTCATTGGACGGTAATATGGAAACATCAGTCTGGCATCCTTTGTTGTCACGTTGGCAAGGCGTCTCGGTCGACGTTTTGTCCTTCAGGATGACAACGCACGTGTTCACCGTGCACGAATCGTCAATGTTCACCTCCAGCAGCACAGCATCCAAAGAATGCCATGCCAGCAATGCGCCCAGACCTTTCCCCCATTTAACACGTCTGGGATATGATAGGGAGACGTCTGCGTCAACGTCATAGGCCGCCGACCACGTTGGTTTAACTTGGCCAGGCTCTGCAAGAGGAGTGACATTTTCCCTCAAATCGTCATTGGGAGACTCAAAATGCAGTATGCCTCGTCAAGTGATCACATGAGTAAATGTTTGACAAATCGTGACAGTATTACATATTACAATTTGAAAATTAAGTTATTAACGAGTACCCCCAACTTGTTTGGAAGAGTATAATTTAAAAAAAATGGAAATATGCATATATAGTTACACGCCGATAAGAAACAAAATTCAAACTCGGCTGTTACTGGGACAGCCCAGTAACTGATCGGTTACGCACATGGGTGCAATAGGTAGAATTCACTCTGGTATCCCTCGTCTTGATATTGTTGGAACATTGACAAATCGATTGGGGGATAGCCTAGTGGTGAAAGCATTCGCTCGTCAAGCCGAATCCCGGATTTGATTCGCCACCGAGTACAATATGTAAAGCCCAGTCTAGTATCTCTCGCTGTGATGGTGTTGGAATATTGAAATGCGGCGTGAAATTATACTCATATACTGACTCAACTGGCAAATTAATAATGTTCGAAGAGGTCATTTTCGTCGCTTTTATTTGCCATTAGCCCATTGCTGTAATTTAAAAAATGGAAAAATATATATATTTACACGCCGATAAGAAACGAACTTCAAAATATTTATGATTATTGAAATGTCTTTGTCGCTTTTATTTACCCTAAGCACATTGATACATCATTTTGTAATGCCCCAAACAATAATCACATTAAGTACACGCATCGTTGAGCCTTATACACACCATTTCTACATAATTTCGAAATGTTTCAAGAAATAAACACACTGCACATGTTAGGCCATATACACATTAAATTATGCAGGACAGTATAAAATAAAGTCTTCCTGAAAAAAACACACCCTCATATAATAACTTTAGTAATTTAGACTGTTTTGGAAGATAGTTGAAAGTATACTGAGGGGCAAAAGAAAGTATACCGAGTTTTTTTATGAAACAGGAAATTGAAAGAGTGAGTGAGTGTAGTTTTACGCCGCTTTTAGCAATATTCCAGCAATATCAGGGTGGGGGACATCAGAAATGAGATTCACACTTGGTACCCATGGGCTACCCTAATTTGATTTTATCTATTCAACGATCACTCATTCCTGCAACAGTTTGTAAATATGTGTAAAAGTAAAAATAAATTGGTTCAATGAAGACTGGGGTAAGAAATAAATTTGCAACCACAGGACACCTGCAAGGTTTGAAATGTAAATTTGTGCCGATTTTTTATTCATTTTTAAAGATAACATGTCTACGATACCCATCTGCAGTTGTGTAACATGCGCAATTGTTTTCTTAATGTATAAATGTTTTAAATCAACTTTTAATTTACAATATAAAACCTTGTAGAAGTATACCTTGAGTGCTGACTAAGCGCCAGTACAGTTTTGGGGGTATTATACCGCGAAGTTGTGATATTTTCAATTGAAAGTCAAACATATGATAAAATCATCTTTTGCCCCTCTGTTTAAATGGTTGTTATATGTATTAGTATGCAGTGACATAATTCAAATTACCTATATTCCCTGCAGTCGGCCATATTCAGTGTATTGCCTGATGTTATTTACACGCCCCGTCGGGTAATGTGTCGTTCATGAGTCCTGACATAACACACAACATGTATATTACAGTGGTGTATATTGTATTCGTGTATATTTCACTTAGTACATTCGACCCCCAGCCGAGAGCACGTGGTTAGAACATTAGCGGCTGCTCAAATGACCGCTACCAGAGTGACCACGTGGCCAGACTCATTAGATGCGTCTAAGTGACGCAATGTTGACTCATTACACAGAGAAACGGACACTTGATATGCTTTGACGTATTGTAGATGGGTGTATATAAACACTGTCGACCTCAGGGTTGTCAGTATCACTTCGTCTTCCAGCAAGATATTTCAAGTCTTCCTTCGCTCGCAGCAGCTGACTCAAGGTAAGATCGACAGATTTGTTGACATTCTAGAATCTGTACATGTTACTGTATCAAAATCATTCTAATTTCGATTCACTACATAAAAACTCGATAAGAATTTATAAATCTCATATAGTCCCTTGTTGTTTACGATCCGCTGTCAGTTCTAGTTTGGGCTAATTTCTCCAAGTAAAAGCGCATACCTAACTGCGTATCCAGTCAGTGGAACCAGTTCAATTCTTTTTCTTCAACCGAACTTACACGAGTAGTCACGATTTCTTACATTCGTGATTACTCGTATTTTTTTCGGAAAAAAAGTTTGAAAGTTAAAACGTTCCGACAATTAAGGAAGATTATTATCTCGCATTTCTATTATTTAGCAAAGACATGTTTCTCCTATTGTAGATATCAACAATGGCTCCCACAAACGTTCTCGCTATGTTCCGCCCTGCTCAGGTCCAGGAATTTAAAGAGGTAAGTGTAGATTTTGAATTGTGAATTCCTCAATGTACGCAGGAATGACAGAGACTTGTAATCAAGATATTTGACAGTGTCACCAATATGGAAATACATTACTGGTGATGAGAAGGTTTTTTTTTATTAATGTAACATGGGCTACAATTACGACTTCTGTCAAGAAAGATATTCCTTGTTACAATATACACCATGTCAGCGATATCCGTTCAATAAAATCAGAGGAGGAGGGAAGCTTTTTAAAAGTCAATTAAAAATATAAAAAACGACTTTGAGTAAGAATTGAGTCTTAATCTTTGGAAACTATGCCAAAATATGAAAATTACTTTCTTATGCGGACCTAATATAAGACCGATTTGCAGCTCTGGCACGACAATTGTGACAACAATTTACTTATCTACAAACTTATATCATAATCTTATAATTTAGATCATTCGGCAATAACGCAGAAAAAGTTAAAATCCGAAATGTTCAAGTTTTGTAATGAAAAGGTTCACCACAAGATGGGATATATTGCCGATTGACAGTATATAAAGTTGTCTAATGCGATGTCTTATAAGTTAAATAAGCATTTAGCAAACATGTTACTTAATATTGCATTGGCACAAAATGCTCTTATGACATTTACGAGAAGCTGATGCGAAGGGCTTAGCTTTGACTATGATATTGTTGCATGTGTCTATTATGTTTATTTCTTTCATATTTCATGAATATTTCATGTATATTTCAGGCCTTTGCTCTGATCGACGTCAACAGGGACGGAATCATCCAGGTTGATGACCTGAAGAGCATCTACGCCAACCTGGGTAAGGATGCCTGTGTAGAATATTAAACAGAAAATCTCATTCTTATATTAAGTGTCACCTGTGATGACATTATTCAAATGTAAGTGTAGGCACAGGTTCCATGAGCCTGTCATGATCCGCCAGTGGTCCTGATTATGATCCAGTACCATGTCCAACTCACTTATTAGGACCACATAGTTATAAAATATGTCCAGGGAAAATAATGGTAGTTCAAAATAGTTATTAAATGTTAATTAGTAGTTACGTCGTTTGTGAAAAATTGGTCGAATTGAATGGCAGACGATGTCCACTGTAAACCTTGACTTTTTTGGTTGTCAGTCATGAGAGTTGATAGTCTCAATGTCAGGCAAAGTGGCTGCTTCATCTCTTTGCTAAAAAGATCAACCAATGTCAGAATAGTTCCGAGTTAATGCTGATTTTGACTTTAAATGATATCTCCTCACTCACTGAGCTGAACCTTGATATCACCAGGAAAGGTCCCATCGGACGCAGAACTGCAGGAGATGCTGAAGGAAGCACCTGGTCCCCTCAACTTCACCACCTTCCTCAACATGTTCGGGGAGAAGATGGGAGGTAGGTCACACAGCAATATTACTGACAAAATCATAACGTCATAGCAAACATTGTATTCCTAAAGTCTCCAAATGATACAGAATAAATATTAAACCAGTGACGTAAATACTCTAAAAGAAGTAATGTTTAACATTGTCTGCACGAAATGGATTTTTTAGTCATTCCTATGGTACATTCTATGATCTAATACCGGTTTCAATTATGAACTTGATTTTCTTCTTCAAGGTACTGATTCGGAAGAAACAATCAAGAATGCTTTCGCTATGTTTGACGAAGATGGCAAAGGAACACTGCCCGAGGATTAGTAAGCAGTTCAAATACTTTGTTGTTAATTCCCGATTTTGATCAAAGAAAGAAATGGCTGGTGTTCACATCCAATCGAAATATCCCCTTTTGAAGACATGGATTTATCTTTGCGTCTATAATACAAGTGTTACTTTAAAATGCACAGAAATTTCTTCAAGATATGTAAAATAAATATGTATTGTCCAGACCAAAATGGCAATATTTGTCCCTCATCTTAAGCCAGGCTTTGATCTTGGCTTCAAATCCCAAGGTCTGTTTCCATTGTCTTTGTATCGTATTAAACAGCCACGCCGTAAAATAATTGAATCAGTGTTCAAAAGAGGAGTTAAAATCAATAGTGAATAAGAACTTGGCACACATATTTATGACTTAGATGTGCATCGTTGTTTCGTTGAAGCTCACTAACCATATATATCCTTTATCTCAACTTCAGCATCAAGGACCTCCTGCAGAACATGGGAGACAACTTTACCCAAGATGAGGTGAGCTTCACGAAACACAAGCGTGCAGTAACAGTTCATAATGCAATATGCAGATGAGGGTCATTATACAGATAAAGGGAAGCTACTCCGTTATTACTCAGAGTGATAACTCCGTTATATCCGGCTTCGTTTCATCCATACTATCACGAAGTTCGATACAACACAATACCTCGTCAACTAGAACTCGACTATTTTGGGATATTTGCTATACAGGCCGAATCCTTTCAACACCATGAACTAGTATTGGTGCTCCACTTGAATTTTCATCTATGGATTAAAATGTATAAATATGATATGAAATGAATACTCACCTGAGTCTTTTTAAATCCAGATCAAAATGACATGGAAGGAAGCACCTATCGCTAAGGGCCAGTTCAACTATGTGGCCTTCACAGGCAAACTGAAGGGCAAACAGGACGAGGAGGAGATGAAGGCATAAGCCTTGACCTTAAACGTAACCTTGACCTATATCGACCTTATACGTAACCTTGACCTACGTCATAGTGTGGTGGTCATCGTAAACTAAGTGTACAAACAGTTCACTGCGAAATACAATTGTAGCTGAAACGAACTTACAATACTCACAAAGTCAATGAGTACATAAGAGTTAATATTATGTTAATAAACATTTATCTGTTTGGGTTGGGACGTGGGATCGAGTGGAGTAACATAAGGCCAAGCCATCTAAAGGCACAGTAATTCGATGTGCAAAGCTGAGTCCCTTGGTTACTCTAACAACCTTTGATGGTTGGTTCGAATCCAGGTTGGCCCCGATTATGTTTCTGGGTTTGTCAGCACCATACCCTTGGGTGTCAGCAAAGTGAAAACATCCGAGACGTGCATAGATTCGGGCGTTCCTCCCAAATTAAGCTGACACACCGTGATATAACTGAAATACTGTTCCAAGCGGCGTTAAACTCATTAGCTCACTCAGCCTATTGAAATTTGTAAAGATAATGATATCGGACAAATACTGATATGAATGTTTGCCACTGAACGAATGTGTACTATACATGTATATACGTTTTTATTTATGCCACCTCAACAATAAACATGAACAGAAATAGACTTGCTCTTTCTTATCATTGCTTTATCATGTGTGTGGGTGTGGGGGGTGGTGGGGTGGGGTGGGGATGGGGGTATAGGTGCAACCTATATGTGAAGAACTGACAAGTGATGTATAATCGTCAGCGGCCACCTTGACAAATCTGTCACATTGTCATATTCCGAATACTAGACATTTTATATTACATTGTTTAAATGTCGACCAAGTTTCACCAAGTTCCACCAAGACTGGAACTTATATTTTAAAAAAGTTGAAATATCGAGAGGGTCGGATGAAGTTGCATTGAAGATAAGGACGCATTTTTTTATTTTCCTTGGCACACTGATCATATATAGGAGTATGATTTTCCACATACTGATACTGTTAAGAACTTGACAGACACATTCTGAAAGTGTTTTGGCATTGTTACAGTTGCATTTATTTTCCATCATTCAATGAAAACTCATGCTTTGAAGGAAAATGTGGCGCAGTGTGGAGCAGTGACACTCTCCAATTCCTCCGGTAACACATCCGGGTGTTGGGAAGGTCTACATAAATAATGTAAAAACGTAAATCCGGAATGTGATAAAAAGAGGAGAAGTACATGAGTCGGAATGGTACTGTCTGGATTAATGTAGTGTAGCGTCTATATTACTATCATCAACATAATCATCATTATCACACCGTTATCAGACCTGTAATCATCGTAACCATAATTAATAATATAAATTCATTATAACGTTCGTCGATTTCATCCATAGCAAATTTTAAAACAACAACAACCAAACATTATATTTACACATTGTCTTATCGAATTTAAACAGCCATGCTGAAATCAGTCAGTCCCTTCTGTTCAACTCTGCAGAATTCTCTCTTCAACCAACCTAAAAACCGCAGCGACATTTGTAGCATGACAAACTCTCACTTTGGATCAAGCTTATTGACGAGATTTCTGGTGTTTTTCATGAACAAGTTTCATATTGATCCTTTAACTTAACTATTCCTCTTTGAGACCTCTAACATTCGCTGAAAGTTCACTTACTGTGTACTGCCTTCTGGCAAGATCAGTTGCTTCAGGATTAGTGTCAACATCACCACACACTGTGATAGTCAACATGCCCACACGACAACCGGGGCCAAAATAACGATACTGTCAGTGTTTCAATCTGTCACTTTAGACAATGCTTACGTTTGCTATAGGTCCCGATTTTCACCACCTGGTTCCAGTATCAACATCCATATCTCTCGCGATCGTTCCTCAATCTGATAATTGTAAATGGGTTTTGGCAAGCAAGTTATGAACTTCGTGTAAACAGTAGGGGAGGTAACGTGGTCTCTCGGACTTGCCTTTGCATGTGTTTTGACAGGTGCCACTGGTAGGGCAGCATTAAACGCTTACCTTTCGGCAAACACCTGTATCATCACTATTGGATGGTGATTCCTAAACACATGCTTATGATTGGTTGGTTGGTTGGTTTGTTGTTTAACGCCGCACTCAGCAATATTCCAGCTATATGACGGCGGAATGTAAATAATCGAGTCTGCACCAGACATTCTAGTGATTGATATCATGAGCATCGATCAATGTAATTGTGAGTACGGCAACCAACAAACCAACCAACCAACTCTAAAAATAACAACTGAAAGATATCCATAGTTTTTTTTCTGTGCTTTCAAGACTTAAAAAAAACCTTTCGATTTTGTAGATAGTTTTTGTTCTAATTTCAGGTAAAATATATACTTTCCTCAATAATATGTATTCATCTGTTAAGACGTCTCTTTTAACTTCTGTGTGTAAAACTCAAGCATTTTCCATGGGTGTATGACCGGGGTGTTTTTTGTTCTGAATATGAATAAATGTAGTAATTGTGGGTATTGTGTAACTCGAGAAATTGAAAATCTTCTGCTCTTGCGTATACTGTTTACTGGTGACATTGTAGCAATTTCATTTTGTGTGAATGGTCACCATATGCAACTTATTATGCTTGACGAGTTTTGTCAAACTTGGGGTTTGGAAGTAAGTTATGCTATCGTTTTCCGTAATGGGGAAAATATAGTACAACATGAAAAATGGAATATTGGCAATGCAGATCTGAAAGCTGTACATTTTATTTAATATTTTGGCATAACAGTTTTATCTGTTCTTAATCAGTCAAAGCCATGAGTGCAAAGCAATGATTCCAATTCCAAACTGTTTTTAATAGAAATTACCAATTATCCCCTAAGTCAGCTTGTAGCATTGTTTACGGTAAAACTGCCCCCATTCTGCTATAAGGTACAGAAAGTTGGGGAACAAGATACCATGAAGTTTTTGACAAGATTCATCCTCTTTCTTTGAACGTTTTGTTAGAGCTGGCAAATGTGCATATTGTAAAGCTATTTTGGGTGAAGTAGATCTCTTCTATTTGTTTCCACTTACTCACGTTCGTGTTGCAGAAATATTGGATTAAAAGTGATGTACAATATAAATATGGGATTAAATCATTTATAAACACATTAAAACAAGGTATCTTGAAGGGGGAAATCCAAAGTCAATACCAGTAGCCAAAAATAAGTTTAAAAAACTACTCGTATTCGGGAAACTACCCTAGAATGAATGACAGAAGTGTCACCACGTGACCTGATGTCACTGTGGAGAGTTGACTTGCAGACGATCACTGTGTCTGTGTAGTATTTACCATGGCATCACCAGACAATGACATCGATGAAACATTAGCTCATTGACCTTACACATTTACGTCCATGTCAATATGAGCCCGTGGTTTGTCAAAATAGTCTTGACAGCGGCGAGGAAAGCTATATACATCTATCGAGTGAAGACATCAGATATCAAGGTCAGATGAACAAGGAAAAACAATCCGGTATTAAAAGCTATCCTTATGTTTTTCAATAAAATGGATGCCTGTTCATGACAATCCTGATCATATTAAGCTGACATCCTATTGTTCTGAAAAGAGCCCTCACGAGAGCTTTGAGATGTGTCAGATTAGTAAATACGATGGATTTAAGTTTAATTGACTCAAAGGGTTTGTCAACCGTTTATAATACACTTGAAATCGTTTCTTCATCAAACACTGAACTACCAAAATGACTTTACTATTCCGGTTCTGATTATTTATATTAAAAAATCACCCTTCAAGTGGAAGGAAGAAGGTGCAGTTAGGTCATTCACAGTCTTAGAGTGAAAATAAATACTTCATTATCTACATTAAACAATAGTCGAGGTCAGGATTTTACATTATAAAGGAGATAATTCGTGAATTTATTTATAGTTTTACCATATTCATTCATCACACAATAAGACATGTTAATAATGTACATAATCTGGACATTTTTATTCTGTTAAAGTGTCATTTATTGCACAGTATACTTAGCTCCCACTCCATGGCTGTTTTATCAATGACGTCATCTTTTTTCAATAATCCATTCACGGGACATTAACGACTTGCAACATCTAAACATGCTTGTAGCAGTGCCTGTAATGCATTAAACATGTTAATCTGTCACTCTTCAGCTTTTTCTTTTGGGGCTTTGCTTCATCTGGTTTGGAACAAACAAGATCTTGACACGGTTAATGACAGTGTTGCCGGATCTGACCATGAAGATACAATCTAAGCTCAAAGGAGAGTTCTTGTGGTGGAGAAAATGGTTGATATCAATGATTTCTCTTTATCAATGGTACTTGCTGTAACCATTGTCAATCTCACTTGATCACTGCTAGGGAAGCCCGTAAAAACATCTGAAGACATCCTGAAGTGTTGATACTTTGTAATCTCTAGGATTGGCAGGTGCAATTCCTTGAAAGTTTCCTTCCAGTCAGATGTTGGCACAATTGTGACACTGTCACACTGTCTGATACTTGGATGACCTAAAGACATCTGCTAAGTCATTCAAGGGGGAAATGCTTGATCTTCGATGCATTTGCTTGAATAAGCCAAAATACCAGTCGGGCCCAAACCAGGTATGACCAACAAGCAGGAAACGAAGTTCCACAGAATTATTTCTTCCTGACAAAATCCTCCAGATCAAATACACCAAAGAAAAGGTATTCTTATTTTCCCCACGCATTATTATCACAGTGCAGTTGATTGACTCTGAAGGCATGGCAAAGGTATCCAGATAGCGATGAACATAACTAAGGGTAGAGTTAGCACCTTTCCCAGTGTAATCAGCTTCAGCAATGAGGTAGTTGACTTGCTCAGGGCCACCTTCAAAATGGACACCAAACATAAAGCACTTCCTTGGGGCCCAAAATACATTGGGCCAACTTGATGGGATTTACATGGATAAAATACATTCTACGCATAGTCAAATGAACAGTGCATAGTTCCAAGGGAGGTCTTTGGAATGTAATGGGCTGCTTCATTTCTTTCATCTCCTCAAAGAGAAGCCATAAGCTGTCGCTTATTGATTTGTCACACTGATCTCGATAGTACACCCGACGGCCTTTGCTTGTGACAAATGCTTCTGATGTTGCTGCAAATGTTCAGGTTTCATTTCTTCAGAAAGATTAGCACTTCTTGATACGTAAATTCTTTCTTTGACAAATAGTACAGAATTAGGATGATGGGCGCATTACGGTGTTGTGAGATGGGTATTTGAACCATACGGAATTAAATGTTGACAGGGATACAATTCTTTCTTTTTGCGAGATGCAATATACAACTTGTACACTCCAGCCATCACTGTGTCACTCGGTAAAGCCATCCCCTTATAATTCTTCTGTTTGGGAATACGACCAAACAGGGGTAAAATAGTAAGTGAAAACATCCACCACCCTCTACTCGTCACTGGGAGAACGGCATGGTGGGGGACTCATTCAGCTATTCCCATGACATCTTGTTTTGACACCAAAGTTGTCAAATGTTTTACATAGATTCTTTAATCTCCTTATGAAAACGTTTTAGCAAATAGGTAGGTAATTATTCTGGCCCACTTGAACTTGAAAACAAACTTCACTGATGCCCTTTTCGGCACAAATTTGTGAGGGTGTCCATTGTGTGGGTAGTCTCCTTGGTATTTACCCTGTATGATATCATCTACGTCTTCTTTTGACATATCAGTCATATTAAGCTTTGCATTTTCTAGAATGTCACACCATCACAGCAGGGACCGCCTCCGTGGTCTAGTGGTAGAGCGTTCGCCCGGACGGCGAAAGGTCCGGGGTTTCATCCCGGCCGCGTCAAACCAAAAAACGTTTAAAGATGGTACTTGTTGTTACCCTGTGAGGCCTTAAGGACTGGTCGGCTCGGAGTCAGTATAGTGTGTCTGAGTTGGGTATTCATGGTAAACTGCGGCATGACATCTCAGTGGGCTAGCACGATAAATTGACATCCGTCCTTAGTGGTACGAGCAGCCACACACACATACACACACACGTGCATTCCCGTAGCTATATAAGTGCAATAATCTTGGACGCGACGTTAAACCCCATTTCACCTCACCTCACCATCACCATCACAGCAGGCTTGATCTGTTAACAATTGACAGTGTCAAGGGTGCACGATTATTTGATGATGAAATTTGTTCCTATGCAATAAATATATGAGTGAGTGAGTATGGTTTTACGCCGCTTTTAGCAATATTCCAGCAATATCACGGCGGGTGACACCAGAAATGGGCTTCACACATTGTACCCATGTCGGGAATCGAACCCGGGTCTGACTAGCTAACGCTTTAACCACTAGGCTACCCGACCGCCCCTAATAAATATATGAAATATTGAATGTTAAACAATTATTGTCCTTTTATACTCTATTCTAATAATCATCATAAATCAATATGACAGACTTAACAAGAGATTATAAAGTGAGACCTAATTCGCTTATTATTTCAACATTGTTCAATTAATTTCAAAATATTAGATAATCCTATTTACAACAAAAACTTTTAATGAAAAAAAAAGAAGAAAAAAAAGAGATGTCATACAAGTTTGATTATTGATTTCCACAATTTTTTTACTATTTGAAAAAAAACCCTTGAAATCATTTGATGGAACTTTTTAAAGATGATATTCATTATCAATGATAATCATGATAATGTTTTATAACATATTCACATTTCTTATAAACTTAATTAATCAATATGGATATATCGGTATATGTACTAGTATCCGATTCGATTTTCACAGTGTCCACGGTAATAAAATGTATGCTAGGGAGACAATGTAGGCATTTTATAAGAATGAAGTATGGATCAATGGTTAATTTGATGTTCACTAAACGCTGATAATTTGAACAACAATTTACATCCACATCAATGCTTTCGAAACTTTTGAAGGGCTGTTTTGTCCACTCGGCATCGCAACTGTCGGTGCCAGTATCGTTGCCATAACGCTCACAGTCACTAGAACTGTGATGCGAAATACATTTTTCGTCCCCTGATTTCCGAGCATCGAATATGTTTCCTGCACATCATGAATATCTTCAAACAATTCCTCGTCGTTTTCTGACATTTCACAATATCGCAGAAACACAAGTTTGCTTTCGGCCAAACTATTCCACAAGTCTTATTATATTTACCTTTGCAATCTCTATGCACTAAATATTGATTTAAACCGAGAGGTCGTTTCTACTACGCGTTCATTGACTTTTAAAGAGCCTTTGATTATGTTTAAAGCAAAAAATATTGTTTCTTCTTCTTAGGAAAGGCTGTGATGGTAAATTGTACTCGTGTGCTCAAAAGGATATACACCGATGACAAGGTCTGTGTATAAACAGTTCCTGATTAAACGCCATGTTTTGCAACCAGTACCGGTGTTCGACAAGGGTGTATACTTAGTCAAATATTGTTTATCTTTTTTTATAAATGAACTATCAAACAGTAAAATTTGAAGTGTTCTCGTGGAATATTTGTATCTAAAAATATAGAGGCAATTATGCTACTAGTGTTTGCTGATGGTATTGCTTTATTTGATTACACAGTTTCCGATTTGCATAATTATACAATTGAACATTAAGGAACTAAATGGGGACTCACGGTCAATTTAAACGAGACTAAAATTATTGTTTGTAGGAAGGTGGCATTGCCCCTAAGCATGGAAAGTGGACATTGTATGTTTCTAGCTTAAAATCTTTGAGTTACAAATATTTGACCCGTCACGATATGGCTGAAATATTGCCGATGTGACGTAAATATTTACTCACTCACTATAAATATTTTTGATTCATGTTTTCTTCATGATTAAATTGGTCGACGGCGTGTAAGACACATGCATATCAAGCGTCTAAAGCAGCCATGTCTGTTTATATATTAATTAAGCAAAATGTGGTTATTAACTTCTCAACAGCTTGTAGTATTTTTGACTGCAAAATTACACCAATTTTAGTGTATTGAATGGAAATTTGCCGAATTAAATATTTTGATGTTATAGAAAAAGTTCATGCGCTATATTTCGAAGATTCCTCGGTGTTGGAAAGTACGCCTCTGACAGGACTGTTCTTGGTGAGACCGGTCGTATAAGTTTGTTTAATTTCTATCTAGCCAAAGTAGGGTACTTAAATATTGGTTTAAATAAGAGAAAAGGAAATCATAGCGCTAACCTAATCAATGTTATAAATTATTAAAACAACTTGATGATAATGGTAAACATATTTCGGCTTCAGATTTACTATATATGCTATTTTCCAACGGATCTGCCGATGTCTGGCTTGAACACAGTGTTGTAAAGCTGTTTTTTTATGAATATTTGCCCAAAGAGTATATATTCATATTCACAACTGGGACCAAGCAATATGTACATCAAACCTTTTGACACATTATTCATGTATTAAAGCATACTTAATGTACATCACAATGTTAAATGATAAAGCGTTAATCGTTTGTTTTTTTAAATACAAATTTAGAATTTCTCTTTATAACTTTAATGTGAAATATAATACGGAAAGTCAGTGGTGCTGACCAGTTTGATGCTTTTTAGATAACAATAAAATCATATATGACTTTTGGGAATGCAAATGTGTACTTTCAATAGATCTCCTTAAAGTTGAATTATCTATCTTCGATGTGCTCACCAGTGTTAAAAAATGTTAAAGTTGCTGGGTGAAAATGAAATGTATGGAACACATCTACATGCATATCATAAATACGAGATTTCTGTAAAATTAGAATCTCTCTCTCAAAAATTTTAAGTGTAATAATTCCCTTACAGGTAAACATGTTGATCTGTCACGTGCAATGTGTACATCAGCTAACATCGGAAGCATTAAAGATGAATTTCATGTGTCACATATTTGTGAAAAAATATTTAATCCTTCGCTTAAAAATACCTTCCATGTATAGTGTTCTAAATACTTCAAATGTTGAAGTAATGAGAAATGTGGCTATTTTTCTGAATACGCTTCGCCAATATATTTTAGTCTAAATATATAATCAAAGAATTATTGAACTGTACATGTATACTTTCACGTTTATAAGTCGTGGAATATATTTTCCAAAATCGATATGTGGGATAGCCTCGTTGTTGAAGCGTTCGCTGGTCATGCTAGGTTTGATTCACTTCATGAACACAATATGTAAAGCCCATTCAGGTATCTTTCACTGTGATATTGTTGGAATATAGCCAAAAGCGAGGTAAAACCATACTCACGTCCTCACTCAAAAGCACACGAATAAATAATGCCTAAAGGAGTAATTACATGTGATTGCACACATTATTTGCCTAAAACATATATCTACATTATTTCGTAATGTTTAAAGAAATAATCTCGACGCATACATTTTTAGTATATACACACCACCTCTGCTATAATGTTTAAGCAATAATCACTTTGCATGCATTGTTTATCTTTATAAGGACCACTTATACATAAGTTCGTCATGTTTTAAGAAATAGCCATATTTCACAAATTGTTTTGCCTTGAACGTATGTCTACATAACCTGGCAATATTTTCATCAAACTCACATAACACGCATTGTGTCTCCTTATTTGCACCTTTATTCATAAATTCATACTGTTGAAAGACATAACCACATTGCACACATTGTTTTGCCTTAAACACATTTCAACATAGTTTGGCAATGTTGTAAGCAATAAACACACTGCACCCTTGTTTATCCATTTACATACACTATCTCTATAAGTTCGTTATGTTTTAAGAAATAACCACATTGCGCGCACTGTCTACATTACTGCGTTATGTTTAAAGTTTGTTTGTTTGTTGTTTAATGCTCTCTCGGCAATATTCCAGCTATATGACGGCGGTATGATGTTCAAAGAAATACTCAAGACACAACAATTCTTTAGTCTTATACACACCACCATTGCACCATTTTTTTTCTTTATATGCACCATTTCTATGCGTTCGCAATGTTTTAAGAAATAACCACATTGCACACTTCCTGTTGTCTTAAACACATGTCTACATCATTTGGTAATGTTTAAACTTAAAAATCACAATTCAAAATTCACATAAATTTTAGTCTTATACACCCAATTTCTACATAAATTCGTAATGTTTAAAAAAAATTAACAATTTTTAAAAATAATTAACATCATTGCACACATTGGATACATTTTTATGATAGAAGCCCAATCTTTTGTTTGCCCTTAACACATTGCGACATAATTTGGTACTGTTCTAAGCAATAATCACATTACACGCATTGTTGAGCCTTATGCACACCATTTCTACATAATGTCGTAATGTTTCAAGAAATAATCACACTACACTCGTTTTATGCCTTATAAACATTCAATTATACATGGCAGTACAAAATAAAGCCCATTTTGAAAAAAAAAACCAAACAGTTACTCTTTGTATTTTTAATGCAGTAAAGCATTGTTTAGACTGTTTTTAAAGATAGTTTAAAGTATATGGTTGGTACATGTATGAGTATGCTGTGACATAATTCAAATTACCTATATTCCCTGCAGTCGGCCATATTCAGTGTATTGCCTGATGTTATTTACACGCCCCGTCGGGTAATGTGTCGTTCATGAGTCCTGACATAACACACAACATGTATATTACAGTGGTGTATATTGTATTCCTGTATATTTCACTGTGTACATTCGACCCCCAGCCGAGAGCACGTGGTTAGAACATTAGCGGCTGCTCAAATGACCGCTACCAGAGTGACCATGTGGCCAGACTCATTAGATGCGTCTAAGTGACGCAATGTTGACTCATTACACAGAGAATTGGACACTTGATATGCTTTAAAGTATTGTAGATGGGTGTATATAAACACTGACGATCTCAGGATTGTCAGTATCACTTCGTCTTCCAGCAAGATATTTCAAGTCTTCCTTCGCTCGCACCAGCTGATTCAAGGTAAGGTCGACAACACTAGGTATTCTAGAAAATGTATCGAGGTCCATTTCTTTTGATTTAACTCAATAAATACTTGTTGTTCGTGATCCGCTATCAGTTCTAGATTGGGCTCATTTCTCCAAATAAGAGCACATACCTCACTGAGCATACAATCAGTGGAACCAGTTCAGTTCCATTCCTCATTCCGGATACATTCAACGTCAACCGGACCTACACGAGTAGTCACGACGACTTACAATCGTGATTACTGGTATTCTTTCGGGAAAGGGGCACGAGTGGCCCAGTCGTCTAAGGCGCCGCGATTCGCTGTGCAGAGTTGCGTCCCTTGGGAACGCCAGAAACCTATGGTTGTGGGTTCGAATCCCGGTTCGCCCCGATTATGTTTCTAGGTTTGTCAGCACCATAACCGTGCTCGTGGGTTTCACCGAAGTGGTAAACGTCTGAGACTCGCATCACTTCGGGCTTTCCTCCCACATGAAGCTGACACGCCGTGATATAACTGTAATACTGTTAAAAGTGGCGTTAAACCCAACTCACTCACTCTTTCGGGAAAAGTCGACCCGAAAGACACAAAGAGAGCCAATGGCGAAGGAAAATGTTGTTTTAGATTCTAGCATTATTATCATGCAGTAAATATATACTTTTCTTATTGTAGATATCAACAATGGCTCCCACCAACGTTCTCGCTATGTTCCGCCCTGCTCAGGTCCAGGAATTTAAAGAGGTGAGTGCATATACTATTTAATATTACGTAGGAATCACGGATGTATTTGATCAAGATATTTGACAACGTAATCAATATGGAATATATTACCGATTATCTCTTCGAGAAAGTTATATAGAAATGTAACATGGGGTATAATTTGGACTTCTTTCAAAACATTTATTATTTATTATTTATTAAGTTATAACAAATCAAATGCAACCAAGCGAAAGTGATATCCGGCTACAAAAATTAGATTGAGGGGGAAGATTTTTAAATCCTTTAAAATGTCAAAAAAAATAATTAAATGTAAAACATTATATTGTGCCTTTATTTGTGAGGAAATAGAGAATGCCGTTTTTCAATGGTCGAAAAATACCCTAAGGAACCAAAATTGTAGTATTGAGGAAACATACCTCGGGAGGAGATTCTTGATGGGGACAATACATTTCAAGGGGGGGGACTAAGAATTAAGTTTTAATCTTTTGAATATATGCCACAATGTCAACATTACCTACTTATGCGGGCCTAATATAAGACCGATTAACAGCTCTAGTAGATTTTGACAACAATTACCTTTCTTATTTATGATAATCGAGATCACTTAGCAATAACGCGGAAACTTAAAAGACGAGAGGTACAAAGGTTTTTTTGTAATGGAAAGGTTCATCATAAGATGGGGTATATTGATGGTTGAAGGTCTATAATTTTGTCTACTGATACGATATCTTATATTGTGAATAAGAATTTTGCATACATATTACCCACGTAGCGTTACGCTTCCGGCATAATGCACTGGCACGCATGGCATGGCTTGCAAGAGTAGTAGCTTAGTTTGTACAAAGATATGTTATTACTTCATGTATATGTCATGTTTATTTCATGCATATTTCATGCATATTTCATTATATTTTAGGCCTTTGCTCTGATCGACGTCAACAGGGACGGAATCATCCAGGTTGATGACCTGAAGAGCATCTACGCTAACCTGGGTAAGAATGATCTAATATTGAATTGTTTTAAATATCTTCCTATAATAAGGGCGGTGGGGAAGCATGGAGGTTAAATCCTTTGTTCGTCACGCTCAAGGCCCAGGTTCGATTCCCCTAATGGGTACAATGTGGAAACCCCATTTCTGGTGTCCCTCGCCCTGATATTGCTGGAATATTCGCTGTGATATATTCGAAGCACGAATCAAATCAGCGTTAAATAAACTCACTTATTTGGAATCTATAGTTTAAGAATCGTTGTCCAAACATTTTATAATTGTGTGATTAGTGGTCACGACGCCTGTCTAAATTTGGTCGAATTTGAATGGAAGGCCGTTTCAACTGTAAACCTGGACGGTTGTATGTCAGTTATCCTACTGATGCGGGTTGACATTCTTAATACCAGCCACAGTGACTATTCTATCTTTTTATATATTTTTGATAATGTCGAGACAGAACCGAGTTAATGCTGATTTTGACGTTAAATGATATCTCTTCACTCACTCTGAACCTTGATATCACCAGGAAAGGTTCCATCTGACGCAGAACTGCAGGAGATGCTGAAGGAAGCACCTGGTCCCCTCAACTTCACCACCTTCCTCAACATGTTCGGGGAGAAGATGGGAGGTAGGTCGCACAGCAATATTACTGACAAAATCATAACTTCAAAGAAAACATTGTATTCTTAGAGTCTTCAAATAATTAAACCAGTGACGTAAATGTTCTGAAGAAGTGACTGCCAAGAGACGTAATGTTTAACACTGTCAGAACGAACTGGATTTTAAAGATGTTCCAATGGTACACTCTTTAATCTAAAACCGGTTTCAATCATGAACTTGATTTTCTTCTTCAAGGTACTGATTCGGAAGAAACAATCAAGAATGCTTTCGCTATGTTTGACGAAGATGGCAAAGGAACACTGCCCGAGGATTAGTAAGCAATTCAAATACTTTGTTGTTAATTTCCGGTATTGATCAAACAAAGGAGTGGCTCACATTCCCATTAAATCGTATATATTCATAAAATGACCCCGTTTGAAGTTATGAATTTACAAAAGCATTATTTTAAGAATTCGTTTACAGAATTGCAATCTAACTATTTATTGAGTTTTATTGTGCAGAGCAACGTGGCAATTTTTTCCCCTCATCTCAAACCAGACTTTGATCGTGTATGACTCAAGGTCTGTTGTTACTTTTCCTTTGTCTTTGAACTACATTAAGCTGCCACACCCTTATATAACTGAACCATTGCTCAATGGAGGCGTCAAAATCAATTTAATCTGTCCATTATCACTTACATTTGCATCATGGTTTCTTTGAAGCTCCCCATCCTTATAAATCCCTTTACTCAACTTCAGCATCAAAGACCTCCTGCAGAACATGGGAGACAACTTTACCCAAGATGAGGTGAGTTTTACGAAACACAGAACCTTCAGCTACAGTTCATAGTGAGATATGCAGCTGAAGGTCATTACAGGTGAAGGGAGACAACTCCGGGATTCAGAATCATTTTTAGCACCATCAAATAGCATTTGTACTCAGCTTGTCCCGAAAAACCTATGACCAATACTTCTACATTTTCACTGTAGTGTTGTATCAATGAATTGTTGCATTGTCATAGATGCAGAATGTATGGAGTAACATATATGTTTATATACTATTTAGATTAATACTAATCTGTGGCTTTTGTAATCCAGATCAAAATGACATGGAAGGAAGCACCTATCGCTAAGGGCCAGTTCAACTATGTGGCCTTCACCGGCAAACTGAAGGGCAAACAGGACGAGGAGGAGATGAAGGCATAAACCTTGACCTTGAATCTAACCTTGACCTTTATCGAGCTCATACGTAACCCTGACCGACGTCTGGTGTCATGGCCATTGTATTCTAAGTGTACAAACCGTTTACTGTGAAATGATATGGTGACAGTAACTAACTGTAAGATACCGTCAACGTGTACATAAGAGTTAATATTACATTATTAAACATTTGTCTAATCTTTTGAAATTTGTAAAGAGAATGATATCGGACAAATACTGGTATGAGTGTTTGCCACTGAACGAATGTGTACTGTACATGTATATACGTTTTTATTTATACCACCTCAACAATAAACATGAACATAAATGAACCTGCTACCTTTTTTCATTTCTTTATCGCGTGTGCATAAGAAGCTGGCAAAGTCGTCCAAGGCGCCGAAATTCGCCGGTAGAGTAAGGTCCCTTGAGCACCCAGAAACCTATGATCGTGTGTTCGAATCCTGGTTCATCGCGATTATGTTTCCAGGCTTGTCAGCACAGAACCCGTGCTTGTGGTTTTCAAGTAAACGTCTGATACCTGCATGCGTCACTTCGGGCTTTCCTCCCACATTCAGCTAAACGGCCGTGATATAACCAGAATACTGTTCAAAGCGGCTTTAAAAGCAACCCACCCAGTCACCCTATGTAAGAAGCCTACATGTGTAGAACCGATTTATACACGGTTACAATTGTCGGGAGGGATCTTGTACAGAAACCGGTGTCACCGTGTAAATTGTTAGCCACTATTCGATGTTATTAACAAACGATCTTCAATCCTTCGTTTTTGTCATTATTCTGCATCTACATATAAGTATTACCTTATTAACTTGATGACTTTACCTTGGTAGAAAAGACACCGACATATCTAAACTACTCATATCTATACCTGCTCGTCAGGGAAGCAGATTTATTGCCGTTGCTGATGCTGATGAAATTGTTTGTTATTCACAGAAATAACTTCATGGAATATGAAATATTTTGTCCTGAAATATTGGAAACTGTCGAAATATGTTTGAACAAGAGTGGTGAAGCTGATTAAGAGGTTATGATGTTCATCTCGTGTTAAACAGGATTACATCAATCAAGGGGCATAAGTGACACCGTCTCACTCAGGACTCTCTCTCTCTCTCTCTCTCTCTCTCTCTCTCTCTCTCTCTCTCTCTCTCTCTCTCTCTCTCTCTCTCTCTCAGACACTCTGCCACCCCCCGACACTCTCAACCCCAGACCCTCTCTCACCTTGTACACTCAGACATACCCCAGACACACTCTTTCGCATGGCAGCAGATTCCGAGGGAGGGTGACTCCAATGACCCCCTCTCCCTGAACCATAAAAACATATTTTCGTATTATTGAAATGCTCGTCATTGTGTAGAGTATTTTTTTTGGGCATTAGTAGAACTGTGGTGCCCCTTTATTAACATGTTCATGCTATTATGAGACTCGATATGTATCAACCTGGTTATACAAGAGTTAAGTTTGAGGGTTGCTGCGGTAGCCTGGCGGTTAAAGTGTCCATTCGTCACGCCATTGAACCGGTTCGGTTCTCCACATTGGAATATAGTGTGAAGCCAAGTTTTGTTTATCTGTTTTGTGCACGAACACATAATTCTTTTTGTCGGATGGGACTTGAAACTGAAAAAAGGAATACTCCCTATACACAATAGTGGGATAACAATATGTCATGCACTGACCATGTGCGTCATGGAGGGTCCTGTAAATAGTTGTTTCCCTTATTTGCGTACACTGGTACATTGTAGTCATTGGGACCTTGTATATTGTACATTGTACTCATTGGGACCTTGTACATTGGTACATTGTACTCATTGGGACCTTGTACATTGGAACATTATATTCATTTGGATCTGTAAATTGGTACATTGTACTCATTGAGACCATGTACATTGGAACATTGTACTCATTGAGACCTTGTACATTGGAACGTTGTACTCATTGGGACCTTGTACATTGTACTCATTGGGACCTTGTACATTGGAACGTTGTACTCATTGGGACCTTGTACATTGGAACATTATATTCATTTGGATATGTAAATTGGTACATTGTACTCATTTGGACCATGTACATTGGTACATTGTATTCATTGGGACCATGTACATTGGAACATTGTACTCATTGAGACCTTGTACATTGAACATCGTACTCATTGGGACCGTGTACATTGGAACGTTGTACTCATTGGGACCTTGTACATTGTACTCATTGGGACCTTGTACATTGAAACATTATTGGTATATTGTACTCATTGGGACCTTGAACATTGTACTCATTGGGACCTTGAACATTGTACTCATTGGGACCTTGAACATTGTACTCATTGGGACCTTTACATTGGAACATTGTATTAATTGAGTTTCTTGTTTTCGTGTCATCGTATACCGACGACGTGGATGGAAGCTAATAATATCAAACAATGGTCTGTAATATATAGAGTCGATTATATACAGAACGCCCTTACACTAACTGGAACATTACTGTATGGCGTTACATAACGTACAAACAAACTCATTTCGCCACTTATCCCAACGTCCGCCAGCTTTGTTATATACAATATCAACAGCGAACATAATTACTGGGGCTGCTAAACAAGATTGCATTTGAGATAATCCTTATTGGATTTACTTACGAAATAGCACATGAACCAATCGCCTTCACAAATCTTAAATCAACGCGTAATATGTCACGTGACCATGACGGCAACATAAGTTCATTATATTTCGGGTACTGTGATGGCCTGATAAAATAGGGTGTACCCCGGGGGTAGGAAAAGACCATATAAGTACTGTGGAAATAGGATACTGTATCGCAAGCATGACGGCCACCATGACGAGAGGGAGATGGACTCTGTTCGCCATTTTAATTACAGCAGTTGGTAAGACATTATGAATACTTATTTAGCTTGTACAGAACTATTATCATCAATGGTTATTAACACGAACGGATATTTTGTTTTGATGAATCATGAAATTGGTAAAACGTATTACTGTGGAAGGGTTTGAGCATTGTTATTAATCAGATGTATATAACACTCAGGACCCGTAAAATTCCGGGGTAGAATTGGTCTTCAGCAACCCATGCGTCTCGTTAAAGGTGACTTTCGAAGATTAAAGAGTAAATTCAAAAGATTGGGTCGAATACTAGTATTCAAGTTTTCTTTACACTGATAATATTTTCCGTTTGAAAAATTTTGAATTGAGTTAAAGTAAGGATTGTCTAAATTGATCCATTAATACAAGTTTTACATTATTTGTAAGCAAAGTTACATTTTTTTAATAGAAAAGATTTTACCAGATGTAGGAAAAGCCGGTTTCATTTAAACTATATTTCACATTTTCTGAAAGAATCAAAAATCAACATTCGTATCAGACGACAAACTAAACAGTGTGCAGTATATAATATAAGACAATCTATCTACATTGGTAGGTAATATAGCCTTGAAGTTTACAGCTTTAACCTTAACAAAACGTTCAATTGGATAGCTACCACGGTACCCAAAAACATACAAATCAGATGTCGAATGTTTGACGTTAAAGATATATTCACAGAAATTAAATATATCCGTTCTAAATAATATGTTTTCATATCCCCATATTTCTGACCCGTATAGTAATATTGGTTTTATAAGATGATCAAATAAGTTTAATTCGCAATCAACAGGTATATCGAATTGTTTAATATTTGTAAATTCCTAAAGCATTGCTCCAGTAACTTGATCTGCAATTCCATTCCCACTATCAATCGGAACACCCATGCTTATTGAGTAGAGTTTTGTCACTTATGGACCTTCCTTTCACATCTGGGGGCACGGGTGGCCCAGTCGTCTAAGGCGCCGCGATTCGCTGTGCAGAGTTGCGTCCATTGGGAATGCCAGAAACCTATGATTGTGGGTTCGAATCCTGGTTCGCCCCGATTATGTTTCTAGGTTTGTCAGCACCATACCCGTGCTCGTGGGTTTCACCGAAGTGGTAAACGTCTGAGACCTGCATCACTTCGGGCTTTCCTCCCACATTAAGCTGACACGCCGTGATATGACTGGACTACTGTTAAAAGCGGCGTTAAACCCAACTCACTCACTCACTCACTCACTCCTTTCACATCTTTTTCTTTGATGTTTCTTGGAGCTGTGATAACAACAAGCACTTCCAACGGGAGGTAACTCACAAGTGCAAGTGTTACCGATTCCCACTAAATAACACTCCAAGATATTCCTCAACAGTTTCATCTTCTTCCCCAATAGTATATCAAAGAATGAAATGTACTGGCGCTTAGTCAGCATTCACATAATACTTCCACGTAGATTTATTTAAAAAAAAATAAAAATATGATTTAAAACGTTTAAACAATTATTGTTATTTAGCATAAATCACAACAGCTGATTTCAAACATGGCAGGGGCCATGACCATGTGGTTGCTAATTCATTTCTTTACCCCAGTCTTCATTGAACCAATTTATTTTTAGACAAAATTACCCCGACACTGATTACTGAACAAAATGTTGCAGTAATGAGTGATGGTTAAATAGATTAATACTCTTCCTGTGACGTCATTCTGTTGTTTTCCAGCGGGGTTATATCTCATAAACTATCCCGGTTTATATACCATCCCGGGGATTTTATTAATACAAGTTCCGTTCATATTGTAATATATGACTGTTTGACTGCAAGAAATCTATTTTGCATTTGAACACAGTGTAATGAAATGTAATATTAAATGACAAACAACCGTACATTCCTGTGGTTCGAAGATGCAACCTTCGTAGCTGTCGTTCAGAGAGTGTACCACAAAGCTGCAGACGCACTGATGACTTACAATACTTTTAAGAATGTCTTCTTCTACCCCTACGCCAGCAACACATATTTTACGCCCGTTTCCTAGGGATCAAGGAAAGTATGTTTGAAACACTTACCCTCGGGTTTTATGAGAATTAATCCTCGGGATAAAACTCGGTTTTATCCAATGGATTCGGGTTTAAAATCTCATAAAAATCCTCTGACGTGTTTTATCCTACACATAATCAAATTTAACAACTAGGTATAGTATCGTTTGCCCCTCAGTTTATATAGTCCAAACTAATGCATGTTTCATAGAGCTCGCCCACTGAGATACCATGCCGCAGATTAAAATGGCTATCCCTCTCAGACACATTATTCTGACCCCGAGTGGACCAGCACTCGATCGAGCGAGTGCCATATCTTAACGTCCAACCACCGAGCTACCGCTATTTGAACAGACGCTCTCTTTTCACATCTTCCCGAGGCAAGCTTGTTCACTGAGTATGAAAGTCCAGTTTCCACCCTTGCCGAACTAGACTGGAATTTCCAGGTCCGTCGCAGCCCCACCAGTGGCTATTACGACTTACGTCACTTCTATGTCCCGCTAATTGTCCAATCAGATTCCATCTCTCATATCACTTGCATTTGCCTCAAACAAAATGGCGGCGCCCATTCCAGACGATCTGATCGATAATTAAGATCTATATTGTTATGAAACGGGTCTTACCACGCGAAGTGCATCAAATCACGTTAGCACCTTGATTTAAAACATGAAAAGATTTGGATTTTGATTGGAATATGCATAGACCAGCCATACTGTAACTCCGGAATTCAAGCCTCGTTCGGCAAGGATGGAAACTGGACTTGTATAGTCAGTTAACTCCCTTGCATCGGGAAGATGTCTGTTCTTGACACATGGAGCTTGTGTGTACAAGGAGATGACGAGGCTTATTGGCTTACTAGTGACACGTCAGATAGCAATATTTCACCTCATCTTTTATTGTGTAGATATAGATTTTATGACAGAGTGGAAGCCATTATTACATACTGAACTTCCCTTTGTTCTTCAGTAAAAAAATAAACATAACCGTCTCCGTGGTCTAGTGGTAGAGCGTCCACCCGGAGTGCGGAAGGTCCGGGTTTCGATAACGGCGGTGTCATACCAAACGACGTTAAACGATAGAACTTGTTATTTCCCTGCCTGGCTCTCGGCATTAAGGGCCAACAACAACTGTTGGGCTCGAAGTCAGTACACTGTGTCTGAGTGGGGTAATTGTAAGCAGACACACACACACACACACACGTGGATGCACGTCGCTACATAAGATAACCCCCATTTCACCCCATCTCACCTCTTCAGTCAATACGACGCGTTAAAGACCTTTGTAATAAGTGCAATAAAGAGCGACATGCTTTCTTTAGTGGTTAAAGCGTTCGCTCGTCACGCCGAAGACCCGGGTTCGATTCCCGACATGGGTACAATGTGTGAAGCCCATTTGTGGTGTCTCCCGACGTGATATTGCTGGAATATTGATAAAAGCTGCGTAAAACCCCACTCACTCACTGACTGAGTGGTGTCCGCGTGTGTTTATGTAGACAACCCCGTGAAGCTCCGGTGAGAGTTGACGGGATCAGTAGCATGGCTCGCTGACATGGTTGATACAGGTCATCGTACCGGAGTTACGTGGATCAATACCCATAATGTCAACAAGGTGATCTAGATTCGATTGCCGACTGCTTCGTTAAAAAAACCAACCAAACAAACATTTATGTAGACGTGCGCAGCACTATTGTCCGGAAAGTGGGTTTCCGGACTGCCAGGGTTCGGTTTAACGGGGTTTCGCTGTTATCAAGTTCAACGTTGAATGGTTTGAATAGGTGACAGGTTTGCATGACTATTTTGTACTAACACGGCCGGTGTCGAGCCTTCTTTGAAACATCCCCACTGAGGTAGTCCAAACGTACCGCTGAACATGCTTCCTTTTTTTCCAGCGAGCAAGAAGTCGATCCTACCAACAGTATACGACGCTGAGTCGGCGGGTCAGATCGCCAGCAGTCCACGTACAGACTCGGGCCACACGTCCGGATTGGTCAAGTGAGTGGAATCATCCGCGAAAACATACTAAATAAGTTTGTTTTCCCATCTCGAGCTCCAGAGCGAGGCTAAGACAGATCACGTGATGCATAATTTTTTTAATTTTTGACACATTAGTAGCCTAAATAAGAAATAAAATAATAACAAACAAAATCATCAACCGTGCCCAGTCAGTTTTGAAAAACGTGAAGAATATATTTCAGAACTAGCCTGCAGTTTTAAGGCCATTGATGTCTTAGCGCAAACGGGCATAACAAAAACAATTGTCAACTCGTTGCGTGATGGTTAATTCAGATGCAATTCAAAGCACATCGGGGCATACGGAATTATACAGTATGAACACATTTAACTGTGTCTTGGGTATATTTTTAGATGCAAGACATATGTAAAATCAAAAGTTATTCCTGAGGGATTCTTTGACGAAGAACTTGAAGCCATACGCGCATTCTGATTGGTTTGTCGTATTTTCGAACATAACATTCATCGATAGGGGCACGAGTCCTTCTTGCAGGTTACGGAAAGGGGCGAGTGGTGACGAATGTATTGATGTGTTACAGGCGGCAGACTTGCGAGGCCAGTCGCTTCAGGACAATAGACGGCGTGTGCAACAACATGAACAACCCCTTGTGGGGCTCCGTCAACCGGAACTTCAGGCGAGTCTTACCGGCGGTGTACAATGATGGTATGTGAAAAGGTTGAATGTAAATAGTATTTAGGAGATTTAAGAAGTAACGCGGGGCGGAGCCCTTTTTTACCCGGAGATGTGTTTTCTTACATCTCTCAAAATGTTGTGTTTTTATCCTATGTATAAACCGACATTAATCGTTCTTTTAAATTATGAATACCCCATTTTGTAAACAACAAACACCCGAACAATGTCGGGTGCACGACCTGCTTGCATTGGAGGAGAGTTGATAAAATTTTAAAAATATAAAACCATCCTTCCTACACGATTAGTATGAAAAAAGTCACGAGAATAGAGACTGTATTAAATGTCCTTAATGCAATAAAAGTTGAATAACATTCAGTAACTTAAAAATCGGAGTTACATACAGTGTATGTGCCGATGAGTCAATGCTTGCATGGAGGTTGTTATCCATGAATTGGTTCATAGCGATAGTTAATTATATGGACAAGAAAGAGTAGGACTTTTAAAAAAGAGCGAAACCCTGTTAGACCAGATACTGTTTTTGGAAGGCCTGCATTCCGGCCGATTAATGTTTGGTACGTGCAGAATAGTGAGTGAGTGAGTTGGGTTTTACGCCGCTTTTTACAGTATTCCTGTTATATCACGGCGTGTCAGCTTGATGTGGGAGGAAAGCCCGAAGTGATGCAGGTCTCAGACGTTTACCACTTCAGTGAAACTCACGAGCATGGGTATGGTGCTGACAAACCTAGAAACATAATCGGGGCGAACCTGGATTCGAACCCACAATCATAGGTTTCTGGCGTGCCAAAGGGACGCAACTCTGCACAGCGAATCACGGCGCCTTAGACGATTTGGCCACCCGTGACCCCACGTGCAGAATAGTTAAAGGACCATTACACTGTACCCATGTTTCGTGCCAGGACCCATTGATCGTGGGTTCCAATCTCACATTAGCCCTGACTTCGTTATAGGTTTGTCAGCACCATACCCGTGCTCGTGGGTTTCACCAAAGTGGTAAATGTCTGCATCGTTTTGGGCTTTCCTCGCAGTAAATTGACACGCCATGATATGATTGGGGGGCGGTCGGGTAGCCTAGTGGTTAAAGCGTTCGCTCGTCACGCCGAAGACCCGGGTTCGATTCCCGACATGGGTACAATGTGTGAAGCCCATTTCTGGTGTCCCCCGCCGTGATATTGCTGGAATATTGCTAAAAGCGGCGTAAAACCACACTCACTCACTGATATGATTGGAATACTGTCAAAGCGGCGTCAAACGAAACCCACTGACTTACTTATATTGTGCGTAAACATTTGTAGTTATGCTATATCACTGTAATGTCTTTTCCAGCGAATGGCACTCCACGCCTCAACACAGCATCCGGGGTACCTTTGCCGACTGCACGAACGGTCAGCAATAATGTCCACTTCGAGCTGAACCGGACGTCAAACCGCCTCAGTGTGATGGCTATGCAATGGGGACAGTTCCTTGACCACGACTTGACCGGTACTCCCGTCACTACCAGTAAGTGCCGCACGTCCGATTAGAACGTCTGTCTGAGACCTGCCTCACTTGGGGATGGCTGCCCATATCAGGCGATCACACCGTGATATAACGTTGTTTGTTTGTTTGATGGTTGTTTAGCGCCGCACACAGCAATATTCCAGCTATATGACGGCGGTCTGTAAATACTCGACCAGACAATCCAGTGATTGACATCATGAGCATCGATCTTCGCAACTGGGATACAATGACATGCATCAACCAAGTCAGCGAGCCTGACCACCCTTACGACAAGCATAGTGAAATGAAATGAGTGAGTATAGTTCAACGTGCCCTTGAAGAGAAGGTCAGTTATATCACGGACCCGTGAAGATCCGGGGTAGAATGGGTCCTCAGCAACCCATGCTTGTCGTAAGATGCGAATTACGGGATCGGGTGGTCAGGATCGCTGAATTGGTTGATGCATGTCATCGTACCCCAGTGCGTGGATCGATGCTCATGATGTCATTCACTAGAGTTCCTGGTTCAGACTCAATTATTTACAGACTGACGTCATATAGCTGGAATATTGCTGAGTGCGGCGTTAAACAACAAACAAACAAACAAGCTGTGGGGCCTTCATCACACAATGAAATTTCTTGAACGTTGTTGTTGAAATACTATTCGAATCATTGTTCACAAAAGACAAGTCATTTGGTGGTTCTATCAAAATGCAGTTAGGTCTAAACATATGAAATGGACGATCGTCTCACAGCCCAAAAAAAACCAAAACACAACCTCACCTTAAACACGTTAAAACAAATTTAGATTTTAAACATTGATTATTGTTGTTATTGTTCTTGGTAGTAGTAGTAGTAGTAGTAGTAGTAGTAGTAGTAGTAGTAGTAGTAGTAGTAGTATGGAAAAGCAAAAGACGCCCGTCATGACCGAGGTTAACTTGTTTAGGAATGAAGGGAGGTAACTCTGATTAGTGTCTGATATGATTTCTTTTATGAATTGATACTCACATTTCTGCTTGAACAAGGTGTTTTGGATAAAACGAATCCGAATTAATTAAAAACGAATAATTAATTATCAATAGCAGTTTGTTGTACATGTCGACACTATTGACATTACTATTGACATCGATGTTAGCCTACTGATATCGGGAAATAAGCTATTACGCTGCATCCACACCCCCATCAGTCGTTACTATGACACATGACGTTTATATTTGTCTTACTCTTCATTAGACAATGGTGACAAGATCGAGTGCTGCAATGTCCTTGAAGACGCGACAACAGAGTGAGTTGGACCCTCGTTATAACCATCTTCCTTTTATAGTTCTTTACATTTTCTTTGTGAAAGTAGTATACTTAGCGTCCTTATTGAGGGGTCACGCATATAATAAGATGACAGAGAGTTATCTGCTGCCACGCGAGAGAGCGTGTCTGGGGTTTGAGAGGGTTCAGGGTAAGGGAGTATCCAAGGAGGGAGAGGGTCTTGGTCAGAGAGAGAGAGAGAGAGAGAGAGAGAGAGAGAGAGAGAGAGAGAGAGAGAGAGAGAGAGAGAGAGAGAGAGAGAGAGAGAGAGATGTTGTTCAAACATATATCGACAGTTTCCAATAAGTTTCAGGACAAAATATTTCTACCAAGGTAAAGTAATCATGTTAATAAGGTAATACTTACATGTAGATGCAGAATAATGACGGATAATTCGTTCTTGAAGATCATTTGTTAATAACATCGAGTAGTGGGTAACAATTTGCACCGTCCTGACAAAACGTCGCATTTTCAACTTTCAAGAGTGCAGTTCCATTACAATTACAGCATCCAGTCATACTGATATAGGCAGAACCAACATGTTCTTAAACTGTCACATAGTCAACATACTCAGACCTATTGTCACTGGGGCGGTCAGGGTAGCCTAGTGGTTAAAGCGTTCGCTCGTCACGCCGAAGACCCAGGTTCGATTCCCGACATGGGTACAATGTGTGAAGCCCATTTGTGGTGTCCCTCGCCGTGATATTGCTCGAATATTGCTAAAAGCGGCGTAAAACCACACTCACTCACTCACTCACCTATTGTCACTTATTTGTATAGATTCAATAATGACGCTGAGTGTAATTTGTGATCAAATAGAGTTCCTTGTATCAAACGTAAAAACATAAACATATCTATCACATAACCATAGTAAATTATTTATTTCCAATGATGTCCTGCTTGACGTTTCCAGTCCAAGTAACCCTTGTTTCCCGATCTCCCTGCCATTCCGAGATGCCAATTTCCCCACCAAGGACTGCATGAACTTTGTCCGCTCCGAGCCAGCTGAAGTAGCCCCCGGAGGTAAGGCACCGCCGCGACTGGTATTTGTTTGTTGGTATTACGGCCAGCAATATACAGTAAACTACGGTTATAACGAACACGCTTATAACGAACTGAGGGATAAAAAGAACCTACTTTTTTGTCCGGACTTTTTGCTGTAGTTATGCTGTATATATGCATATAACGAACCACGGCTACAACGAACTAAAATTAGTGGTCCCTTTGAGTTCGTTATAACCGTAGTTTACTGTACCAAGTTTATCATTGCGTCTTGTAAGAAATCGGGATTGCACCAGGCAAAACTGGTGATTGATATTATGAACAACGTCCGACGTTATCGGATACGATGACACACAATCAACGATCACCCGATCCAATACAGTCGCCTCTCACGACAAGCAGGGATATATTCTAACACGGAATCGGTCGCTTTCGTGGTCTATCTATCTATCTATCTATCTACATATATATATATATATATATATATATATATATTATATTATATTATATTCCTGTACGACACCTCTCTTTACCTCTAACAGGACGTATACTTAATGACAGTTACATTTGTGTATGCATGATTTATTCCAGCTCCCCGGGAACAGAAGAACTCTTTGACTTCATTCATCGATGGTTCCCAGATCTATGGTGCCAGTACTGTTGAGACGGCCAAACTCATTGACCTCACAGGCGGTTAGTATCCTGCTGTCCACCATCTTTAATGCCCTCTTTACAAGGCAGACTGCTAGTGAGTGAGTGAGTGTTGTTGTTGTTTGTTGTTTAACACCGCACTCAGCAAGACTCCAGTTATATGACGGCGGTCTGTAAATAATCGAGTCTGGACCCGACAATCCAGTTATTAACATCATGAATATCGACCCACGCAATTGGGATCGATGGCATGCATCAACGAAGTCAGCGAGCCTGACCACCCGTTCCAGCATAGTCGCCTTTTACGGCAAGCATAGGTTGCTGAAGACCTATTCTACCCCGGATCTTCACCAGTCGAGTGAATGAATGAATGAGTCGGAAGGTGGTTTTGTGTGGGTCCGTGAGTGCGTGAGTGAATGAGTGAGTGAAGGAGTGAATGAGTGAAGGAGTGAGTGAGTGAAGGAGGGAGCGTGTGAGCCTTCTGTGATGGAGAGAGGGGAGAGAGCGAGAACCCCAACAAGCCAAAGGACGTAACTCTGCCTAGCGCCTTAGATGACTGGGTTGCATTGAACCCAACTCACTGACTCCTATAACCTTGCTACAGGTCTTCTGAAGGTGACGTCAGACAACCTGCTGCCTGCTGGAGAGGGGACAGCGTGCGCCCTTGACCCCAACGACACAGCTGATTACTGTTTCCTTGCAGGTTAGTGGGGGTTTCAAATGACACAATCTAAGCAGCATGATGAGAACCAAAGGTTATTCACCGTATCGCTGTCACATAAATTATTTTATTATAGAAACAAATTAGAAGAGAATTCATGCAACAAACAAACATTTTCAGAGCATAATATTTCTGATTGCAGCGTTTATGAACATTCATTCACTGATCGATTTGGTAAGGCGATCACACTTCTCTAAATCATCAAAATTATTATTACTATTAATATATAAATATATAAATATTAGAAAAAATTAGAGGACTAAGATGTGCAACATGAAGATGTTTAATGTGTTATAGTGTCAGTGACAAATTTCCCGGATCAAAATGATCACAACACCATGCAAACCATGAGTCGGGAAACACGTACGATTCGGAAAAACGCACCCAGTGCATTAACAAAGGGGACACTTTGAACGGTACAGGGTGCAGGGTTTTTGATTGCCTGCCATCTGCGTCAATCGAACAGTGACAGTTCAACAACATGCCAAGATTAACAGAAGTGCAAAGAAACAACGTCATAGGCCGCTTGCAGGCAGGGGAATCCCGATCAGCTGTAGCCAGGGTCGTCAATGTAGCGCCCAGCACCATCACAAGGCTATGGGATCGGTTTCAACAGTATGGGTCAACACGTGATCGGCCAAGGTTGGGACGACCAAGAGTAACCACCCCAGCCCAAGATCGCTACATCCGACCGCAACCTATGTGAAAGGACGACCACAGCCACCTCAACCGCATCCCAAATACCCGGAGTGTGCAGAATCTCCGACCAGACCGTACGAAACCGTACGAAAAGCTGCAGGTCTACGAGCAAGACGTCCTGTTCGACTGTCTGGTTCAACGACGAATCAAGATTTCTCCCCCGTCGAGGGGATGGAAGAGCACGGGTTACAGACGTCGAGGAGAACGTTACGCCGATCTGAGTACAGGAAGTTGACAGGTTTTGTGGAGGTAGCGTTATGATGTGGACGACTATCTCTCATCATGGCAGGACAGGTTTCGTCCATATTCAGGGCAATCTTGTATCAACGATACATTATCGAAATTCTCCTACCAAACGTCCTCACAATTGCTGCCAACGGCAAAGGTGTATTCCAGCAGGACAACGCTCGAGCGAATGCAGCACGGATCACAAGAGCCTGTCTACACAACAACATTCATGTTCTCCCCTGGCCCTCCAGATCCCCGGATATGAACCCAATAGCGCACCCGTGGGATGAATTGGATAGACGGCTACGCCCACGTCAAGCACAACCCCAGACGTTGCAGCAGTTGGATTTTGCGTTGCAGGCTAATCGGGCTATCATTCCCGAGGATGTGATTCTGATACTCGTCTCTTCCATGGGCAGGAGATGTCAGGCCGCTATCGATTCCAACGGTGGACATACGCGTTATTGATGGTAGATGACCTTCACCTTGGACTTTTCCTATGTACCGATAACTGCCATGGCTACAATCACCAGGTGTTCTCTCCACAACATTTTGGCTCAATACTTTGTACGGTGCCTCGTATAAATGTATTTTCCTAATTCACACAAATCTGGCTTCGCGTTTCATTTTTTTAAGAGTATATGATTATGATTATGTCTATGATTATGATGATGGTAATTATTATTATCATCATCATTATTATTATTATTATTATTATTATTATTATTATTATTATTATTATTGGGCTTCTTTACAGGTGATAGTCGTGTGAACGTCTTCCCTGGTCTCTCTGCACTCCACACCCTCTTCGTCCGCGAACACAATCGCATTGCCACAACCTTGGCTTCCCTTCAGCCCTCCTGGTCTCACGAAACTCTCTTCAACGAAGCCAGGAAGATTGTAGGGGCACAGCTGCAGGTCATCACGTACAACCAGTGGCTACCGGAAATCATCGGAAGGGACGCCATGACCTCACACGGTCTTACTTCCGGTGACTACTCGTATGACCAGACCGTCGACCCAAGTCTTGCAAACGTCTTCTCGACGGCGTCGTTCAGATTTGGACATACAATGATCCCAAAGACTATGCGTTTCGAAAATGATGACGTTTCTTTGACAAAAATGTACAACCGGCCTTCCTACGTCCGGAAAAATATTAATTCCATCTTTGAAGGCCTTCTTGGTGGAGCGAATGAGAGAGTTGATGCATGGTACGCGGACGAGATGAGGAACCATTTGTTTGAAACCACGGCCGAGTCTGGGTTGGACATCGTGTCTCTCAACATCCAGAGAGGCCGAGACCATGGGCTCCCTGCCTATAACGCCTGGAGACATTACTGCCAGCTGCCAAATGTTACTTATCCCACCAATAACGTATTTTCTGGTCGAGCGGGAAGAGACATAGAAAGGACATACACGTAAGTTGAACCTTTCCAATACGTAACGCAAAAAGGCAAAAGATTAGACTCTTCAAATAAATATTTTATGTATTTTAAAGTTTCGTTAGGATGAGAGAAAAATATGATTTTCACTTTTAATCTTAAGTTCTTTAATTTTATTCTGTGCATTTTATTCAATTGTATCAGAATGATAATTTTATAGACATGAATGGGAACAACACCACACACTGAGTACTGGTGAAGTAGAGCTATGAGTATGTGAATAAACCGGTTATTAACCTTGTACCAGTTTACTGGCTGCATGTGGAAGCAGTTTGTACATTTATCATTTTGATGAGTGATTATCCGACTTGATAAGCGTTGATGCAACATCACTTAACTAGCCTGGTTCTGTAAACCAAGTAATAGAAACAAAACGCCTTGGGGATGGAGCGGTCTGGGGGTGGGTCGGTATGTGGGATCCCCCAACTTTGCCACATAATGCCATCTTCCCGAGGCAAGCGAGTTAACTGACTTTTTACAGTGAGTTAACTTCTTTGCCTCGGGAAGACGCATCATGCCGACAACTCGTCATCTTCCCAAGGCAAGGGAGTTAACTGACTATGAAAGTCTACTTTCCACCCTTGCCGAACTATCCTTGTATTAAGGAGTTACATTTTAGCTTGACTAACGAGTCTATGCATAGTCCAATCAAAATTGCGCAACGAAATCGAAATCCAGTTCGTAAACTGTCATTCAGATTTCGGTCGATTGCAGGATTTGCGAAGCATGTGCACTGCCAACTCGTTGTCGACAGGTATTTTCTAAATCTTTTCATGTTTTAATGAAGGTGCTCACGTGATCTGGTGCACTTCGCGATGAAAGACCCGTTTGATCACAATCCAGATCTTGATAATCGATCAGATCGTATTGACTGGGCGCCGCTATTTTGCTTGAAGCAAATGCAAGTGATGCGAGAGGTTAAATCTGGTTGGTCCATAGGAGATGCATGGAAGGGACATAGCTCGTAATAGCCACAGGTGGCGCTACGATCGAGCCCAGGAATTCCAGCCTAGTTCGGCAAGGATGGAAACTGTACTTTTAAAGTCAGTTAACTCTCTTTCCTCGGGAAGATGACAACCCGTCAAATAACCGATCACATATTGATCGAAGCGGAGTTAAAATCTCACATCACCAAATATACAACCTTTTCATTGAACTAAAACAAAACATTGCCAAAGTACAAAAACAGTTAGGTATATAGTTTCTTAATGTTAGATTCACCTGATAAAACGGATTTCAGTTCCCCTGATGACATCGATCTGTACACCGGGGGCGTCTCCGAAGCTCCAGTTGGAGGTGCCGCTGTTGGGAGCTTGTACATCTGCTTGCTGGGAGAACAGTTTGCCGATTTGAAATATGGCGACAGTTACTGGTATGAAACCACAGATCCAGTTAAGGGATTCACTACAGGTATGTAATAATGATAATCTTGTTTTGTCGATCAGTAGGTTATGTTTATTTTGTTTAATGTATTTATTCTGTATTAATGTCAAGGAGACAAGGGGTAGCCTTTTAGATAAAGTGGTGGCTCGTCACGCCAAATGCCCTGATTCGAACCCGAACAAAGGTACAATACAGTAAAGTACGGTTATAACGAACTCAAAGGGACTAGTAATTTAAGTTCGTTATAACCGTAGTTCGTTATAATCATATATACAGTATAACAACAGCAAATAGTCGGGACCAAAAAAGTAACTTCGTTATATCCGTCAGTTCGTTATAAGCGTGTTCGTTATAATCGTAGTTTACTGTATTTGTCTACTTCTGATGCCTTCCCCCATAATAATGCTGGAATATTGCTTCAAGAGTCGTAAAACTCTCTCACTCAGAGCACCGATGTTTTCATTTGTTCCAGAACAAATTGCCTCCCTTGAGCAAGTATCTCTATCCCGTATCATCTGTGACAACACCGACATCAACAGCATCCAGACACGCCCGTTCCGCTTGCCTGAAGACAATAAGTAAGTCGGATATGATTTCATTATCAATAAATGCTTGTGGATAAATTGATTTTTCGCAAATAAAAAATATATCAGATTACTCACTAAAATAACTAACTCTGAAGCCCATATGTTACTTATTCGTTTACTTATATAATAATCCGGGTGCACGGGTCGACTAAGATACCGCGAGTAGCTGTACAGAGTTGTGTCCCTTGAGCACGCCAGAAATCTATGATCGTGGTTCGAGTCTCAGATAATGTTTCTAGGTTCTTCAGCACGAAATCCGTGCACGTAGGTTTCACCTAAGAGGTAAACGTCTGAGACTTGCATCGTTTTCTCCCACAATGAGCTGACGGCGTGGTATAACTGAAATCCTATTCATAGCACCCCACTCACTCACTATACAATAATATAATACGTTGAGAAGATTACGTCTGGATTCACAAGAGTGCCAGATTCTTGTCGATTATAACATGTGTCCTGTTAACACTGTGTTGTTGAGATTCACGTACGTCTTAACGCTAACGTTCCATATCAAGTTGCCACGTCAGGATATTACTTGAAATTTGTTCAAATCAGTTGTGAACCTAGATAGTAAATGCAGCCAAAAACGTCACCAACTATGTATCAAGAACCATTTGAACAATATCTCCCGCGCTGCTATTGATGCAAACCGACGAAGAGTTTTTAATATCTACGCAATCTCATTAAAATCAGACCTTAGTTCTCGCTACAGCTAATCAAAGATCTGAAGACACCCCATTAGGGGTCACGTCAGAACGACCTTTCATCCGACCAATCAGAGCGTTGCTTACCAGATTATGAAAGTGACAGTCGGAATGTGATTTTCGAATCATGCAACCTCGAAAACACGGGGTATTCCGAACGATAGATAGGGTTTAACGACTGAATCCATACAATCTAGACCATCTATTAGCCATTCCAGAATGTTCTTTTGTTCAGGTTTCAAATTTGTAATCGAGAATTTGTCAAAATATGTTTCGAAGCGTAGTCGCCAATTTGAAATTAGTGCCGTAAAGCACGAGAAAGCTGCCTTCTGATTGGTCATTCCATTGGTCGGTCAAAGTTCGCGCAAGGTCGGTCTGACGTGACCCCTGGGATGTCCTCACATCTTTGTTTAGTGGTAGCGAGGACTAAGATCTGATTTTAATGAGATTGATATCTACCATTCATACAATAAGTTCAACCATTCATATATTTCATGTTTTCGCCTCCAGCAACCAGGTTGTTGACTGCAGTTCAACGGCTATCGCATCCTTAGATCTGTCCCTGTGGGGACCCACGGGACAGACTGGGGAAAATACACCAGACCCACAAGCTTCACAGCCTACACAACCTCCACGCCGACGACCGGATGGACGACGACCACGACCCCCAAAGATGACAGGAGGAAAACGACCTGGGCGACGCGGCTAGTGGAAACTTACGCTCTGGCAATTGGCAATCCCAACAAAATTTATTCAAGTCATTCCTTAATTCTATTTCAAGTGTCGAGAATTATAATCACAAATACAATTTCTTGACAGACCGAAAATATTGACACCTAATCATGGAGCCTCAACACAGAAAAACAATAACCTCGTTATGTTCGTGAATCTTCGAAAATAAACGTTTTACAAATGTTGATGTCTTTTATATTCTGGGTTTTTTTTAGTTTTCTTACTGGTTTTGTTTCATCGCTTGCTGTTTAACGTCACACTCAGCAATATTGCAGCTATTTTGCGGCGGTCTGTAAATAATGTAGGTTGGACCAAACCAGAAAGATTGTGCAACGATCTACGCCATAAGCGCGCCATGATACACAATCCACTACGTCACTGAGCCTGACCTCCCGTGTTATTTCATTGCCTCTTATGGCAAGCGTCGTTTGGAGAGGTCCTATATTCTTACCAGGAATACCCACAGGTTGTGTGAGCATTCTCACTGTGTCTCAAATTGAGTGGTATATTTGACCACGATTGATTGTCACGATTGGCTCGTGCAGCCTGTTTTGGTTCTGGTTGACTGATTTTGGTGTGAATTTAAACAGAGGTCTTTCAGTGGAATTATATGACAAATTTCCTTTTCAACAATTACAATTCCATCCCAGTGAATGAAGTCGGTGTTGTGTATCAATTTCCCAGATGAAATCCAGCCCATAATCTCATGCGTCACCACTCGCCCCTTTCCGTAACCTGCAAGAAGACTCGCCCCCATCGATAAATGTTATATGCAAAAATACGACAAACCAATCAGAATGCGCGTATGATTTCGAGTTCTTTGTCAAATAATCCCTCAGAAATATTTTTTGATTTTACATATGTCTTGCACCTAAACATATACCCAAGACACAGTTAAATGTTTTCAATCATACTGTATAATTCCGCACTACCCGATGTGCTTTAAATTGCATCTGAAATATATATAATATATGGGGAAATGTATGTGAACCATTGCGCAACGAGTTGACAATTGTTTTAGGTATGCCCGTTTGCGCTAAGACGGAACCCAGTCGCAAAAATGGCCATGAGAGGGGCACGAGTCGCTATTCGGCTTGTCCCGGAATAACACGAGTTGGTCAGGAATGCCTATAATCTGTGAGCGGATTGTTTTACCTGATATCTAGAAATGGTGAGGCAAGAAATCATCATTGCTTTCACAAGTTGTAGCCATGTTTGGGAATCTAACACGGGACGTACGAAAACACACCCTCCGCGCAGTTACCTCGCATGTACGGAGCGAATACTATCATACGCGGTACAACGCTGTTGTGCAGCAATAGCTTCCGTATTTAGAGTTAGCTCCCTTACATCGCTTAGTCAACTTTTCTCGTTTGGTGGCGGGCGCACCGACGAGATGAACCACATTATTGCCAAATCTCGCAATGTCTCGTACTTTTGTGGATGGCTGTAGCTGGTTTCTGAAGATTGATATTATATATTGAATATAATAATATTGAATTATGATATTTGCGTATTATTCTTTGTAAGGGTACAATGTCACCCCCGTTGTGATGGTTCTAAAAGTGGCGTGAAACCTTTGGTGTACGCATGTATGACATGCCATGTTTAGAAACTCCATTATACAGTGAAATCGTTAGTGCGTGCCCCGTTAATCCGGAAACTCTACAATCCGGACGATCTGTTTTGAGGACGTATTCGTATAGGCAAAGGAAAACCTTCGTAATCCGGACATATTTTAACCCGGGAGATTTCTTTGGAAAGTTCCGTCCGGATTAACGAGGTTCAACTGTATGTTTGTTTTGCGTCGCTGTTGACTTCGTTATTCCTGACTTCAGGTTGTACAATCCTAGTTTCGTCTACCCTAAAGTGAACAGGAATAGGACTATCCACAATTGTAAACTTCCCCTGTATGTCCAGCAATATTCCTGCAGCACCAGATTCTGTGATTCGATTAGAGGTACCATCGATCATGCTCTTACTACGAAGATTTCAAAGCTGATCATTCGACTTTGGCTAAACATTCTTTGATCAAGGTTACAACTTTCAAGGCAATCATGTGGAGGACATCAGAGACAAAAACTATGTCCGATTGAATTCCCTAATTTGACTTTACTATATTTTCCCCGTGTTGTTTTCAGGTGAACAATTGACTTGATTTTGCATGTGTTTGCAACGAGCACCACCGGTGGAGCAGAACATGCTTACCTTTTCTCGCTCACCTGGTATCACCACCATGTGACAGTGATTTATAAACACATGCTCATGATATAGAAATTGTACAATGGAATATGCATTTATGAATAATTACAATCAAGCTTCATCAAAGAGTTTAGGCTGCAAACAATAACGAAGAAAATTCACATGTTTGTGGGCCATTGCCATGGCAAAAAAATCTAATGTCAAATGGAAAGCTGAAATTAAATAACGTCATGTCGTTTTCATCATATAAGTAGTCATATGGGTCCAACAAGCTTGTCTAAAACATATGACACCTGATTGTGACCAGGCCGATTTATCTAATCAGTGTGTGTCAATTACTGTGTAAAAGAACGTTATCTTGAACTCATTATTGCACTAATCCGTCCGTACTAGAGTGTCAGTAAGCCACCACGTTCAGTTCAACCCGACAAGGCATCAGTGCTTTACCGTACAGCTCCAACACCATGGCAAATTAATGTTTCTTGTATCGGTGCTGCGTTCTGTAATGATGTATATCTGGCATAGTGAATTAAACAAAATTGATTGTCTGCATTAGAAACTGAAGTAGTTATCGGCGGGTCGTTAGAGGGCTTTAACATGGCGCCAGAGTCTGCGTGATCTCTCAAATCCTCTTGATATTTTATCTTGATAAACAAGGTAAAACTTTTTATCTTTCAGAGACACAGAGAGGCTTTATGTACAGGGTATTTTATAGCACACACATTATCATTACAGTCAACATAATATACTGTGGATGTAAAAATAATGTAACGAACAGCTACTTTTACACAGTTTTCTACCATGAATTTGGAATTTCCTCGATTGTGATTGGTCAATCAGAGGCCATTAAATCACAATAAACCCCCTCTGATTGAAACAGCTGGTTTGACGGCCGCATCACCGCGGAAGCTAATATTCATAGTACTATTTAATCATATCTACAATTACAGGTTACAAAATGCACAGATGCGGTTACTACAATATTCAAAGGATGTGTGGCAATACATTTCGTGCCGCTTCACTCAGTATATTTGCTAACACGAAAGAGTTCGCGTTTTATTTAGTCATGGTAGAATGGAGATAAAAATACCGTGTTTTCAATGTTGAGCTAGGTTACCTGTAGATTTAACCGCTCTAAATTTAACATTTTAAACCCCACGATGCGGGTTCGGTCCCAAATTCAATTTAGCGGGGTTAAATCTACAGGTAACCTAGCTCTACACTGAAAACACGGAATGTTTATCTACTAAATAATAGGGACATGAATAGTTATCTGATCGACGAGCTCTGTAAGAGGTAACTGCAGTAAAGCATTAGCGAATAAAATAAGTATTATTTCCTACTACCTTGTAAATAGTTCCTATTTTTGTATTAATATTTCTTTCAAAAGTATATGTTTTATAACGCCAGTTTTAACCATATATGAATATTAAAAAATGTGATATAACACCACAGAAATAAAGAGTTGGAACGAATTGGTTAAACACTTTCTCAAGGTGATCCAAAATACAGTGTCACTAGGTTAATGGACGAGCACGGAAACTGTTTAGAATCATGCGGCTGTATCAGCAAGTAAGTACAAACAATAGGGTTAGTCCTAACACAATTTTAATCCTTGCTTTGTCAGATATCACCTTGATTCATATTCATGTCAAACGTTCCGTAAGTCTGTTATCTCCCTTTGGTACATGAAACAGAATAACTGAACCATCCCAACTTATTCACGCTATCTCATACGTCCATTGATAGGTGGGTCTTAAGCTCCCGAACATATCATCTCCTGTACAACTCCATACAGTGTCAAAGTTTCTGTAAACAGAGTTGTTCACCCTTGGCCAATAGATGGCGTTGATGTAATCTTCGGCCTTTGAGACGAGGTAGCCACGCTTAAGAGATAACCGCACTGCGATAACTGTGATCATCATTCCAGAATTGATGCTTAAATGTTTTCGCATATTTGAGTAGATCGTTAAGGTATTTGTCTAATAGTTTGAATTATCAGCCCCTCCTGTATAACATATTTTAGTAGCCATGCTCGGGAAATGACTACAGGCGAGGCGGCAAGACCGTGGGGGTTGCTGATGGTCTGTCATTGATACACAAGAACGTCAAGTCATCCACGACTGGTGAGGCATGAAACTTCCCCAAATCCAAAGACACTGGTGCCAGAAACCTGTGATCGTGGCTTCGTCCTGATTATGTTTCTAGGTTTGGTAGCTTAATGCTCATGGGTTTCACCAAAGTGGTAAGAACCGTGAAGATCCGGGGTAGAATAGGTCTTCATAAAACCCATGCTTGCCGTAAAAGGTGACTGTACTTGTCGTTAGAGGCGACTAACGGGATCGGGTGGTCAGGCTCGCTGACTTGGTTGATGCATGTCATCGATCCCAATTGCGTGGATCGATGCTCATGATATTAATCACTGGATTGTCCAGACTCGATTATTTACAGACCGCCGTCATATAGCTGGAATATTGCTGAGTGCGGCGTTAAACAACAAACAAACCAACACCAAACCAAAGTGGTTAACGTCTATGAACCGCTTCATGTCGGGTTTTCCTCCACACCAATCTGACATGCTGTAATATACATTGTATTATGCAAAAATGTTGAAAGCCGCGTTAAACCAAACGCACTTACGTTAGACCCCTTTTTCTTAACTTTTAACATACTACATCTTCAAACATTGCCTGGGTCACAATCCGTCATTCACAATCCATTATTTTCATATCTATAGTTATCCTACATCTTAACGCTCCCTGCTTGGGACACAATATACAATATATATATAGAGAGAGAGAATCTCACCCGAGTGTCTTTTGATATCAAATATATCAACACGAGTTGATAAAAGTGGAAAAATTCCTAGGCTTGCCGGGACACAGTATATACGTCATTCATAATCCACGATCTTAACATGAATGGGTGTCCTACATCTTAAAGCTCACTGCTTGGGTAACAATATATACACCATTCATAATCCACGATCTTCACATGAATAGGTGTCCCACATCTTAAAGCACACTGCTTGGGTAACAATATATACACCATTCATAATCCACGATCTTCACATGAATAGGTGTCCTACATCTTAAAGCACACTGACAGGACACAGTATATACGTCATTCATAATCCACGATCTTCACATGAATAGGTGTCCTACATCTTAAAGGACACTGCTTGGGTAACAATATATACACCATTCATAATCCACTATCTTCACATGCATAGGTGTCCTACATCTTACAGGACACTGACGGGACACAGTATATACGTCATTCATAATCCACGATCTTCACATGAATAGGTGTCCTTCATCTTAAAGCACACTGCTTGGGTAACAATTTATACGCCATTCATAATCCACGATCTTCACATGAATAGGTGTCCTACATCTTAACGCTCACTGCTTGGGTCACAATATATACGCCATTCACAATCCACGATCTTCACTTCAACAATTATCCTGCATCTTCACGCTCACTGCTTGGGTCACAATATATACGCCATTCACAATCCACGATCTTCACTTAAACAGTTATCCTGCATCTTAACGCTCACTGCTTGGGTCACAATATATACGCCATTCACAATCCATGATCTTCACTAAAACAGTTATCCTGCATCTTAACGCTCACTGCTTGGGTCACAATATATACATCATACCAAACGCACTATTTTGGTCTGATAATTCACAATGTATATTCTTTAACTAATTCAGTATAATTACAGAGATATAATATATACGGTTCACGCTAGGCCGTGAGGCCTATATATAATAAACGTTCTCCCAAGTGTGAAAAAGGACGTATCCTAAACCTAAATTCTGTAATATCTTTTTCTTTAGGATCTCTTCCGTTTCTGAGATATTGATAAGATGCATTATCAACTTTTGGTGTTGAAAGTAATAATGTTTTAACATCAAAAACAAAAAACACATTTAAGGAAAAAGAGATCCGAAGAACAACTATGTAATTTGTATGGCCTTTACTATGTATATAACTATAACTATGTATATAACTATAACTATGTATATAACTATAACTATGTATATAACAATAACTATGTTTATTTCTTTCGTCTTATTGCTGGATAAACGATGTAAGTGACACTAACAATTTCTTCAGTGGAGATGATCTTGAAGGTCTTTGAGAATTATACTCTGTAAAGGAGGTAAAGATAAGGACCCTTTGGGGTCTGCTGGAAATACATAAAAAAAAAGATATTTAAAAAAAATAACAGTTACAGATAACTTTGAAATATAGATGTGCAGACATATCAAAATGGTTATTTTTCTTTCTTACACGTGCAAGTAATGGACTTCAGACATAATGAAATCCATAATTATGGCAAAAATGAGAGAGTTGATTTTTCAAATTTGAGAGAAAACCTAATTATGAGCAAGTATTGGACCCAAGATGAGCTTTTTACCATATGTTTGTACTATCGTTGTCAACATTTCGAAAGAAATTCAGCACCAAAATTACTCATGTTGAAATGTTCTTAAAAATACTTCCCGAAAACGTATAGAATCCGCCATTTCGGCACATTTGAGCCTTTAGTTTACGTACTGTGTTACAAAGTCTAACTGTCATTCATATGAACCATGTCTGATTACTTTCAAAACCCTTTCTAAAAAAATGCTCATTTCTTGAATTAGGTAGATTAGGCCATTATCACACAGAAATCAAGCAGGTTTAATTTGTCTTGTGGTCATTACTAATTGATATGAATTATTCCACCTAAAGCATATTATGAAACCGATCCTTTAAAATAGAAACCAGACCTTTTCAACTTCATTATTCAGTATCATGAAACTAAACGACGCCCCACAATTCTATCTACGTAATACCACAATGGTTTTCAATTACTATCAACACAATTAGAAGCCCAAGGAACAATCGACGCCACGTAAGAACCGGACATTGGGCTCTCGAGAAAACAATAAACGGAAGTCTTCAGAGACGGTGTTCCCCAACAATCGCCTTAATTGTTTCATCGGGCGCCTGTCGTCGACCAAATTAGACGATCTTTGACGATACAGAAGCTACCGAGATTTGATCGCCCTCTTCCGTTCGTTTTAGTTCCTGTCCAAGTTTTCGAGTGACTTGTGTTTCACTTATATCTCACAATGATGGTGTTGAGCATGAGTCGTTCTTGTGTCTCATAAGGAGTTATTTCCTTTGTTTTGGAAGGTTTCAATTGATTCAAGTGCGGTGCATGTCAATCACGTGTCATTGTTTGGAGCAATTTGAAACCTTTGATTTGGTTTTGTGTTTTATTATGCAATTATACTATCTATATCGTCGTGAAAAGGTGTGATCGAGCAGGGTGGTCATATACATAGATGCCAATTTATCGATTAATGGTTCTGATTAATACAACAAAAGGTTCGAGATATTCCACGTTCGAAATGGGAAATAGCTTTTAGATTATCACAGATTCTGCCCGGACCATAAACATTCACCGCCTTGGTCGATATATCGAGTTTAAAGAGTTCGAGTTAACAAGGTTTCACTTCTGATGACGTCAAATTTCAGCTTGCTAAATAATTTCTGTTTGTGCGATAATTCGGCTCACCCCAGTAGGATCTCGGCCACCATCGACCGGAATCCATATTGGAACCCGTTTCGTGTACGTGACTATCACATGACATAACACAACCAGGTGGCAACTTGTTTCTTCAAATCAAAGTGTGTACATAATTTCTGTTATGAAAAATGAAATCTCCAAACACGAACATCATGGTATATAAACTAAACTGACGGGTGAATAAAACGCAATCTCATTAAAATCAGATCTAGGTTCTCGCTGCCGCTAAACACAAGATCTGAGGACATCCCATTACAGATCACGTCAGAACGACCTTTCGCGAACTTTGACCGACCACAGAAATGACGAACAAGAAGTCGACATCAGCCAATTAGAAAGCAGCTTTTTCGAGCTTTACGGCACTCGTTTCAACATGGCAACTTCTATTTCAGACAACGCTTGAAAAATATGTTGACACAGTTCTCGATTAAAATTTTGAAAACTGAACAAACGAACATTCCGGAATGTCTAATATATGGCTGAGATTGCATGAGAGTGCTTCCCACGAACTGTGCAACGCCTCCTCCGTTCAAATGTTTATCCCACGGAAGCGAGAGATAGACGATAATTTTGACGGAATAAGTCGTTCGGGCCGTAGCTGTCGTTTGGAATACCCCGTGTTAACGTTTTCGAGGTTGCATGATTAGCAAACACATTCCGACTGTCACTTTCATTATCTGGCAAGCGACGCTTTGATTGGTCGGATGAAAGGTCGTTCTGACGTGACCCGTAATGGGATGTCCTCAGATCTTTGTTTGGCGATAGCGAGAACTAAGATCTGATTTTAATGAGATTGAATCAAACGATACCAAACCCAAAATTGCATTTTCTAAAAAGACCATGAAGCGACTCGAAACAAAATAATGTTGTTGAATGGCACGTCAGCATGGGGTATGTGTACAGAATTTTATCAAATGGCACATATAATGAGTGAGTGAGGATGGTTTTACGCCGCTTTTAGCAATATTCCAGCAATATCACGGCGGGGGACACCAGAAATGGGCTTCACACATTGTACCCATGTCGGGAATCGAACCCGGGTCTTCGGCGTGACGAGCGAACGCTTTAACCACTAGGCTACCCGACCGCCCCTCACATATAATGATGTCATGGGTACAGTAATGAAGGTGGGGTCAAGTGTTCAGTATTCGAGCAAGTAGTCAGTGTCCTCAAACACAATAAAGTCTCCTTGAAGAGCTGGAATCACACATTTCAGTCAATAACGTAAATGTCCTCCATTAGCACGTTAAAACAGGATACAACTCGACACGCAGCAAAAGTTTGTTGCCACACGGCTATGGGTAGCCCCAATCTATGTCATACAGATGACCGTTCTGTCTGCTATGGTGATAATCCTGACATCACTGTGTGATGTTTTTTTGTAGTTGAAGTTGAATTACATTTTTGTATTGTTTTAAGACATTTCTTACGTATATAAGTTTGGACAATATATTTTTTTGTATCGTTTCATGTTCCTGTGGGATCCCATGTGTGAGGATCAGGCGTTGCGCGGTTTACAGCTAGTTCATGCAACTTTACATTTGAGAATCTCTTTCACAAGATTTAGATGTGGCAATTTTAGACTTATGACAAAAACAGGAAGATACACTAATATTACTATACCATTTAAGACTATGCCCTCATTGTAGGCTAAATGACAAAATGTTCTTAGAAGACGAGATTCATGTTTTACATGTATGTGATGCATATACCTATATTAGAAAAAAGTATATTAGTAAATACACCAGAAATGACAGTGCAGTAAACTTATTCATAAATATTATGAACACTCAAAATACACAAACAATAAATGATCTCTGATACCTATTCAATGTGCAAAAAATGAGAAATATGTTAAATAACACTTAATATACCTATTTTCCAAGAATGAAAACAGATGTATATATATGTATGTGTGTGTATGTGTATGTGTGTTTGTATGTTTGTGCGTGCGTGCGTGCGTGCGTGCGTGCGTGCGTGCGTGCGTGCGTGTGTGTGTGTGTGTGTGTAAAATAGCGCTAAGAAATTAAACCTTTATATATCTGTATTTTGGGCCACTGGCCTCTATACTGAATAAAATTGTCTTGTCTTGTCTTGTCTTGTCTTGTCTTGTCTTGTCTTGTCTTGTCTTGTCTTGTCTTGTTTTGTTTTGTCTTGTCTTGTCTTGTCTTGTTTTGTCATGCAAAGTCACTACTACCATTCTGATGGAAGTGGAATAAGCGGAGTGAGCACGAAAATTGAAACAAAGAAACAAAGGAACAGGACACAGATCAGTTCCATGATAGTGTCAGAATATGTTCCCAATAACCTATGCTTGTGGAAACTGAATGAATCGGCTGGTCAGGCTCGTTGCCAAACTTGGTTGGTAGCATCGGGATACATTGCTCATAATATCAATAATATCAATTGTTTACAGACCGATGCAGTTGAAAACCTAACGAGTGCAGTGTTAAACGTCAAACGAACAAACATCAATGGCAGTGACATCGTAGATAGTGTACCCGATACGGCTAACAAATGCTTATCATTATTATGTGTTTTGCTGATTGAGAACATCTTATATATCTGTGTAGAATATACCGTCAGTGATTAATTTTGAGGAAAATAAAACCAAACTTTTGCCAAACGTTACCAATCTAGGCATACCTGATAAAATATATGGTGTTGTTTTCACCATCGCAATCTGGTGCCGTTATAGTCAAATTGACTTTTCGGCAAGCAATTTTTGTTGCCGTTTTGAGGTGTGGTCGTTTTAGATTGATCGCATATAAAAGCATACGATTGAGCCTTCTGCGTTTGCTGGGGAAAATAGTTTTACTGTGCCCGGATTTGGGTGAGGTTTTGAGGTTGAAATGTGTTTCAAGGACTGGTCCGCTGACCCAAGGTGCGATTCGCTGAACAGAGATGCGTCCCTTAGTTCCATTGCTTCATCCTTCATATGTTAGTTCCATACCCTTGCTGGAGGGGTCCAGTCGCAATTAGCTGTGCAGAGTTGCGTCCCTTAATTCCATTGCTTCATCCTTCATATGTTAGTTGCATACCCTTGCTCGAGGGGTCCAGTCGCAATTAGCTGTGCAGAGTTGCGTCCCTTAGTTCCATTGCTTCATCCTTCATATGTTAGTTCCATACCCATGCTCGAGGGGTCCAGTCCCAATTAGCTCTGCAGAGTTGCGTCCCTTAGTTTCATTGCTTCATCCTTCATATGTTAGTTCCATACCCTTGCTCGAGGGGTCCAGTCGCAATTAGCTCTGCAGAGTTGCGTCCCTTAGTTCCATTGCTTCATCCTTCATATGCTAGTTCCATACCCTTGCTCGAGGGGTCCAGTCGCAATTAGCTGTGCAGAGTCGGGTCCCTTGGGAACACCAGAAACCTATGATCGAGGGTTCCAATCTCGGTTCGCCACGATTATGTTTCTAGGTCTGTCAGCAGCATACCCGTGCTCGTGTGGTTCACTGAAGTGGTAAACGTCTGACACCGCATCACTTCGGGCTTTCCTCCCACATTAAGCTAACATGCCGTGATATAACAGGAATACTGTTCAAACAGCGTTAAAACTCCAAACTTGCTCGATTATGTCAACAGCTTTCTCCCAACATTATGTCATGATTAATCCTAGTCCGGACCGCCTGAGTGGTTTAGTGGTAGAGCGTCCGCCCGGAGAGCGGAAGGTCCGGGGTTCGATCCCCGGCGGCGTCATACAATAGACGTTAAAAGATGGTACTTGTTGTTACCCTGCCTGGCGCTCGGCATTAAGGGGCTGAAGCAAGGACTGGTTGGCTCGGAGTCAGTATACTGTGTCTGAGTGGGGTATTCATGTTAAACTGCGGCATGGTATCTCAGTGTGCTAGCACTTTAAATCGGCATCAGTCCGGACTAGTACAGGCAGCCACACACACACACACACACACGTGCATGAATGTCGCTATATAAGTGCAATAATCTTGGACGCGACGTTAATCCCAATTTCACCTCACCTCGCCTAATCCTAGTCCGAATGAGAGCTAGAACATTTCTAAACCTTATTACGTTCATGTTATTCTCACGGATAATATCGTTCTTTTCCGCGAGTCTTCGTACGTCAAATGCCCTCAGTGTCCTTTAGGGACATTTACTAAGCCGGACATACCCGGAGGTGTTTATGCAAATCCTTTTGTTACAGATACCAGTGCATGAACCTTTTACAGTGAAATATACTAAATACAAAACTGTCCACGATGGTGCTTCAGCAGAGGGAACATTTCAGAGTGTGACGCTCAAATTGACACGCGTGTTTGCAGGGTTGTCTTGTTTCAATCCCAGATAAGCAATTTACTTCACATGAAATTGACTTTCAAATGTTGTTTGACAAACATTCCCCTCCCACTAATGCAAGCAAATAAAACCCTGTCGGTACTAAGCGGAATGTATTGAGTGTTCAAGACAGACTTGAGACGAACATCAAGAAATATATAACACTTTGGAATACTACCTGACGGCCTATGTCATAACAAGAACCTCAGATATCCCCTTGTCATCAGGAATAAAGGATATTATTGTTACAAAGAGTAACTGTGAATGATTAAATGATTACTAACCTATTTTGAGTTTGAGGAGAAACAAAAACTCAGTCATGATTTGAAGGAGTGGTCAGGAAAATAGGTTCTCTTTGAAAATTGCATTTGATCTCACAAGATATATACTTTCAGTTGAGAATCGCTTTCACAAAGCAAGTCGGGCAAACAGAATTGATAAATCATCTACAAGATTCACACGTTCAGACATTTATCTTTGTTGAATATAGAATTGAATGTAGGTCTCCATCGTCTAGTGGAAGAGCGTCTGCCTGGATAGTGGAAACCGCGTCATACCAAAGGCCGTTAAACGATGGTACTTGCTGTTACCCTGTCTGGCGCCCCGAGTCAGTATACTGTGTCTGAGAGGGGTATTAAAAGGGGCAGAAAGAGAGTTAAATTACATATACAACATGGTACGTAGCGAGTACAAAGTAACATATGACTTGCTATATAGAGAGTACAATCTCACATACAACAATGGTACATAGAGAGTTCACTCTCACATACAGCATGGTACATTCAAGACGGTACATAGAGAGTACAATCTAACATAAAAAATGAATGTAGATAGAGAGTACAATCTCACATTCAACAAGGTACATAGAGAATACAATCTCACACACTGCAGGGTACATAGAGAGTACAATCTCACACACTGCAGGGTAACATAGAGAGTATAATCTCACACACTGCAGGGTACAGAGAGAGTATAATCTCAAACACTGCAGGGTACAGAGAGAGTATAATCTTACACACTGCAGGGTGCAGAGAGAGTACAATCTCACACACTGCAGGGTACAGAGAGAGTATAATCTCACATACTGCAGGGTATATAGAGAGTACAATCTCACATTCAACATGGCACATAGAGAATACAATCTCACATTCTACATGGTACATAGAGAGTACAATCTCACACACTGCAGGGTACATAGAGAGTATAATCTCACATACTGCAGGGTATATAGAGAGTACAATCTCACATTCAACATGGCACATAGAGAATACAATCTCACATTCTACATGGTACATAGAGAGTACAATCTCACACACTGCAGGGTACATAGAGAGTACAATCTCACATTCTACATGGTACATAGAGAGTACAATCTCACACACTGCAGGGTACAGAGAGAGTATAATCTCACACACTGCAGGGTACATAGAGTGTACAATCTCACACACTGCAGAGTACATAGAGAGTACAATCTCACACACTGCAGGGTACATAGAGAGTACAATCTCACACACTGCAGGGTACATAGAGAGTACAATCTCACACACTGCAGGGTACATAGAGAGTACAATCTCACATACAACAATGGTACATAGAGAGTTCACTCTCACATACAGCATGGTACATTCAAGACGGTACATAGAGAGTACAATCTAACATAAAAAATGAATGTAGATAGAGAGTACAATCTCACATTCAACAAGGTACATAGAGAATACAATCTCACACACTGCAGGGTACATAGAGAGTACAATCTTACACACTGCAGGGTGCAGAGAGAGTACAATCTCACACACTGCAGGGTACAGAGAGTACATTCTCACACAGTGCAGGGTACATAGAGAGTACATTCTCACACAGTGCAGGGTACATAGAGAGTACAATCTCACACAGTGCAGGGTACATAGAGAGTATAATCTCACACACTGCAGGGTACAGAGAGAGTACCATCACACACACGGCAGGGTACAGAGAGAGTACAATCTCACACACTGCAGGGTGCAGAGAGAGTATAATCTCTCACACTGCAGGGTGCAGAGAGAGTACATCCTCACACACTGCAGGGTGCAGAGAGAGTACATCCTCTCACACTGCAGGGTACAGAGAGAGTACAATCTCACACACTGCAGGGTACAGAGAGAGTACATCCTCACACACTGCAGGGTACATAGAGAGTACAATCTCACACACTGCAGGGTACAGAGAGAGTACAATCTCACACACTGCAGGGTGCAGAGAGAGTACAATCTCACACACTGCAGGGTGCAGAGAGAGTACATCCTCACACACTGCAGGGTACAGAGAGAGTACAATCTCACACACTGCAGGGTGCAGAGAGAGTACAATCTCACACACTGCAGGGTGCAGAGAGAGTACATCCTCACACACTGCAGGGTACAGAGAGAGTCCAATTCCACATTCCACAGGGTCCATAGAGAATTCTCATATGCACGAAGGTACGTAAAGGGTCCAATCTCATATACAAACAGGGTACATTCAACAAGTTACTAAGAGGGTCCACTCTCACTTTTCTTCCATATCAAGCTGACACACTGTGATATAAATGGGTACATAGAGAGTCCAATCTCACATACTGCAGGGTACATTGAGAACACATTCTCACATTCTACAGGGTATATAGAGAGCACAATCTCACATTCAACAAGGAACACGGAGAGCACAATCCCATATTTAACATGGTACATAGAGAGCACACTCTCACATTCAACAAGGAACATAGAGAGCACAATCTCACATTGAACAGGGTAATAGAGAGTACAATCTCATATTCAACAGGGTGCAAAGACACCACAATCTCATATTCAACAGGGTACATAGACATCACAATCTCATATTCAACAGGGGACATAGACACCACAATCTCATATTCAACAGGGTACATAGTCATCAAAATCTCACATTCAACAGGGTATAAAGGCACCACAATCTCATATTTAACAGGGTAAATAGACATCACAATCTCATATTCAACAGGGTACACTGACATCACAATCTCATATTCAACAGGGTACATAGACATCACAATCTCATATTCAACATGGCACATAGACATCACAATCTCATATTCAACAGGGTACATAGACACCAAAATCTTATATTCAAAAGGGTACATAGACACCTCAATCTCATATTCAACAGGGTACATTGAGAGCACAATCTCACATTCAAACAGGGGACATAGAGAGCACAATCTTATAATCAAAAGGGTATATAGAGAGCACAATCTCGCATTGAACAGGGTACATAGAGAGTACAATCTCATATTCAACAGGGTGCATGGACATCACAATCTCATATTCAACAGGGTACATAGACACCACAATCTCATATTCAACAGGGTACATAGACACCAAAATCTTATATTCAACAGGGTACATAGACAACACAATCTCATATTCAACAGGGAACATAGACACCACAATCTCATATTTAACAGGGAACATGGACATCACAATCTCATATTTAATAGGGAACATAGACATCACAATCCCATATTCAACAAGGTACATAGACATCACAATCTCATATTCAACAGGGTACATGTTCACAGCAGAGTGCGTATGGTTTTACGCCGCTTTTAGCAATATTCCAGCAATATCACGGCAGGCGACACCAGAAATGGGCTTCACACATTGTACCCATGTCGGGAATCGAACCCGGGTCTTCGGCATGACGAGTGACTAGGTTCACAGCACTAGGTTAACCACTAGGTTCACAGTAGAGGCTTAGTCTATAAGAACGGTGACCTATCCAATCAATATTCACATTCAGCCATTATAGCCAACGTATCCTCATTTCGTCACGAAATGCGCGAAGCAGTGGATACCAATAACCGCCAGGGAACTATTAGGGATGTGTTCAAAGGGTCACTGTGTGATAAATTGAGGCATTGACCCCCTCCCAACGCTTATTTATAGAACGAGATGGGGTTTTTTGGGTTTTTTTTTTGTGCCAGGTGTCTTATTATCTGTCGCGCCCTTTGTTGTGCTGAGTTATGCCCCTTAGTCACCCCAGGATCCCCTGATCATTGTTTCGGGTCTAAGTGTTCTGCCGATTATGATCCGTTGTCTGATCGCCTCATACCCATGTAAACATCGACGGCCTGATTTAAGGCATTCTTATCTCCCACATCAAAATGACACATCGCAATATACATGACATACTGTTCATACTGAACCAAACTGACATATAGTCGCTGAAGACAAACCGTTCTGTAAATGGTTACATGATATCATTCTACAAAGTAAGCAATAATTATTAAAGGAACTCCTAAATCTGAAACGGGGATGATGGTAGGCTGCTTTTGGAGGCCGCCTTTAACAGAATGACAGTTATATCATGGCGTGTCACCTTTATGTGATAGGAATGCCCGCAATGATGCAGGTCTCAGACGTTTTCCACTTTGGTGAAAGCCACGAGCACTGGTATGGTGCTGACAAGCCTAGAAACATAATTGGGGCGAACCGAGATTCGCGGCTTTTAGCAATATTCCAGCAATATCATGGCGGGGGACACCAGAAATGGGCTTCGCACAATGTACCCATGTCTGGAATCGAACCCGGGGCTTCGGCGTGACGAGCCAAACGCTTTAACCACTAGGCTACCCGACCGCCCAGGAGGTATTAAGAGGGTGAGTACAGGCTGCTAGAGCTGAGAAGAGGGTGAGTACAGGCTGCTAGAGCTGAGAAGAGGGTGAGTACAGGCTGCTAGAGCTGAGAAGAGGGTGAGTACAGGCTGCTAGGGCTGAGAAGAGGGTGAGTACAGTCTGCTAGAGCTGAGAAGAGGGTAAGGAAAACGCTGCTTGAGCTGGGAAGAAGTTGTGTATAAGCTGTCGTATTGGCTGCTTTATCTCTACTTCTCGAGACAAGGGAGTTAACAGACTATAATAGTTTCCACCCTGGCCGGACTAGGCTGCAATTATGGAGATATATTTTGGCTGGACTAACGAGTCTATGCATGGTCCAATCAAAATCGCCTAACGAAATCGAAATCTTGTTCTTAAACGGCCATGCAGATTTCGGTCGATTCCAGGATTTGCAAAGCATGTGAACAGTCCACTGGGTGTCAACAGATATTTCCCAAGTCTTTTCATGTTTTTAATCAAGGTTCTCATGTGATATGATGCACTTCGCGAAGATCTTGATTATCGATCAGATCGTCTTCACTGGGCGACGCCATTCTATTTGAAGCAAATACAAGTGATATTAGAGGTGGAATCTGATTGGTCAATAGGAGGGACATAGAAGGGACATAACTCGTAATAGCCACTGGTCGCGCTCCGATCGAACCAAGAAATTCCTGCCTGGTTCGGCAAGGGTGGAAACTGGACTTTTATTGTCAATTAACTCCCTTGCCTCGGGAAGATGGCTTGAGCTGGGAATGGAAAGAGAGTGGAATGGGAATGAATGATATATTAAAGTAAATATATGATCTGGGATCTTTAAAAGAGACCATATCTATCTGTCCATAATCAGAAATGCGCAGTCTACATGCACACTCAAACTATTCGGTTTAACTGGTACAATCGTGGTCGACAATGTTATCATTTATCAATTAAGAAAAGAAAAACACGAAAACCCATCTCGCAGTTTAATTTCATCTCAACCAACCTGAAGGGCGAACTTCGTTACATTTGATTATATTCACTAGTCTAAGATTCCTAATAACATTCTCTGAGTCTCCCGCAACACAGAGCACACGATGCATAGTCTCGGGGTATGCCCAATGCATTAGGAATTTCTATTGATCAACCACAACGAGGCTTGACACAGTTATCGTTCTTTACTGCCACTGTGCAGTAATTGAATACTATCTAATTGGCCATTGGCTCTTATTAATCTGCACTCCGCTGTCTTAACTATAGAGGTTCCAAGCAATACGTCAGCTGCCTATAACCTCTTGTCTAACACGGAGTCTCCGTGGCGGATTTCTTTCACACCGTCACGTTTAATCGCCCCAAAAGTAAACAAAAAGGTAATATACTGTTTGGTTTGCGATCAAAATCGTAAAGTTGGCCACATTTTGTGTCGTTCTAGGGCTGTAAATTCAGACCGCGAGAGTCAATCCATAGCTTCAGACTTGAAACAGGGAGAGGTCACTCTCAAGACGGTTCCGTTGCCTGGAGGCGTGGCCGAGCACGAATCACGCACGAGCGTTAATACAATAGTCTAAGTGGGAATTGTTCTTAAAGGTGAATTCGAAAGTTGACAAATTGCTTCAATTAAATGCAAAGAGGTGCCACGGAGGCCGCATACACTTTCCTATTGCTATGCTGGGTCTAATTCAGATGATTATGTTTTTCTCAACTACCTGGTTTTGAAGGTTTTGAGTTCCGATCACATACATAAATAAGGCTAATTCAAAGCCTATTGAGACCAAAATCTTGCTGGTACCTCCTGCTGTGCAAAACCAACAATTATAATTCAATTATATCATCCTAGTCAAAGCCCTAGATGAAAGGATTGGTTCTGGGAGCAATCGCAAGTTCAACCATCTTCTCAATGATAGATATCTCTGAGGAGCTCGTCCGATGTAACTCAGCGACTCTGTGTTCCACTTCTGGTGCTTGATCCTTTGTAAAGTTCGTTTTTCTTTGAACGTGTTTCGTCACTGACAATGTATAACATATGGTTGCTCCAATTGTCCATTTCAAAGTAATAAGTGTGCTCTGCGTGCCCCTAAATTGAAGTTAATGGGGTACAAGGGGTGTGAGAATTTGACGAAAATGCTGAAAAGATCTCCCTTTGTGTGGATGTGCTGGATGTGAATTGTCATTGACGCACGGGTGTCAGTCCATCGGTGTATTTTTGTTCACGTCATGAATACAGCACACAATATCTTCTAAAATTTGCAGTTGATGATGTCGCCGTTAGTCAATTTGTTTCGGAGTCAACACTCAAAGTCATCTTGATCTCGTCCTTTGATTGAGTGATTGTGTGTTCCTTAACGCCACACCAGCAATATTCCAGCTATATGACGGCGGCTTATAAATAATCGACCAGACCAGACAATCCAGTGATTGACGCCATGAGCATCGATATGCGAAATTAGGATACGATGACATGCAAGTCAGTGAGCCTGACCACTCGAACCCGTTAGCCGCATCTTAAGACAATCATAGGTTGCTGAAGACTTCTAACCCGCATCTTCACGGGAGACTTCTTCCATGATAGTTAACAGTACGAGAGTTCCAATATACTGCAGATAATGCCGAACTTTCGTTCAGGGGAGCCAGTTTGTTTGGTTGTCAGTAAAGGAAAAAACAGTGGGTTTTTTATTTATCATAGGATACACTTGATCAGCGGGGATGGGTCCAACGCTGTAGCCACTGATAAACAGTGAAGATTATATAGTATAAGTTATAGTAGCAGTGAAAGAAGAAGAGACACACCCTTCAGTCAGGCTGTGTGAATCTGAACTGGCGTATGTATGTATGCTTGTTGTTGAACCGCACTCAGCAATCTTCCACATATATGATCATGACAGCGGCCTGTAAATAATCGAGTCAGTACCAGCCAGTCCAGTGATTATTATCTGCAACGATCAACGCCGTCGGGGTAGGTTGACACACCATCACCAGTCACCGGGTCTGACCACCTGATCCATTCGCTTCATACGACCAGCATAGGTCGGGGACCAATTCTAACCTGGAATCATCACGTGAACATTACAAACAGCTGGGGAAGATAACTAAACATGAAAATCACCACAGAGACATTGATAAAATAAGACCGTTGGAGTGTAGTATAGGGGCGGTCGGGTAGCCTAGTGGTTAAAGCGTTCGCTCGTCATGCCGAAAACCCGGGTTCGATTCCCGACATGGGTACAATGTGTGAAGCCCATTTCTGGTGTCCCCCGCCATGATATTGCTAAAAGCGGCGTAAAACCATACTCACTCACTCTCTCACTCAGTGTAGCTAAAGAACGCCTCTAAAATTATTTTTGTCAAATTGACATGATTTACTGTAATAAATGAAGGCTATTTGATCTGTCTTGTTAGTTAAACATGCATTAACAGCGACTCTTAAAGTAGGGGAGCTACTTTCAATATGAGACAAATGAAATACGGTCGGTTATGAGTTATAGGTGTAAACGTGACTTTATAAATCGTAAATAAGTCAAAGATGACAACACACTCACGTAAGAAGGGTTTTTACAGCCACAGTATATTTACTTTAAAAACAACTGGTTTTTTACAGACGGTTATTCGACATTTGTACATGAATTATTAGCCATTTAATACTTGTAATGTTCAACTCAATGGCTTCATTCTTCGGTCTGATCATTATTCTCAATATTATGATTTATGATGATTGCAGTTTAAGCGCATTACGCAATACAAGTTGCATGACAACAATTATAATCGGCGTTTCGGCTTGCTCTTAAAGATACTTCAGCGTGTAAGCGCTCCGTTTTCTTCCAAATTTTATTTCGGCAATAAAGTGGTCATACAGCATTATTGCCTGGCGGTAGGTGAAATGATAGCCCAATATTTCGATTAATTGTCCATTATTATCGGCCGTTCTACCTCTTGAGGTCTCTTGACGTTTCCCATGTTGTAAAAATTATCAGAGATCCGACCAAGCTATGTCGATTCCTGATAAAGGTGACAAGTATCGTATTGTTATAGTATTGAGTAGGTTGGGTATTGGTGATACGACAAGGAGATACGTCATTAAGTACTTAATGTACGACCTCTGAGAAGGGTTGAAGGAACGATGCTTAATTTTTCTCCATGTTGTTAATCATTTATATGACGCCGTCATGTCCGATGTGTTGTGTGAATGGCGTCGTTGACATGATATCAAACACGATACGGCTTGTGGGGAATTACGAGAGAGGTTTATGCATGTTGTTAATCACTTTCGGACAAATATATTCGCCGTCGAGAGAATTAAACATCCTGGAAGCGAAATTGTTAATGTTGTAAATAATCGTAAAGCAGTCGTTCGTTCATTTATTTAGACAAAAAATTGTCGTGTTATATATAGGATAATACAATACCACACGGTGTAACACAACCCAGCAAAGGGTTGGGCAACTTAGTAAAAACAGAAGAGCTTAGTAAAACAAATCACAAAACAGGACATTACGACACAACAGAGTACAGTACAAGTGAACGCAACTTCACACAACACAACACAGTGCAGTACTAAATGACGTATCACTGCAAGGTACAAGAAAGAAAATGACAGCAAAACAGCACAGCACAACGCAGGAATAACTGGTACCGCGCAACAACAGAACACAGAGAGTCAAGACACAACACAGTAAAGAACGAGATGACACATCGCCGCACAACACTGCACAAGAACGCAAATGATTTCACAGCACAGAACAACCCGGTGAAACATGGCACCAAACCAACACAACACGCTCTGCATAATCACACAACACGTTCCACATCATTACACAACCCGCTCTGCATCACCACACAACACGCTCTGCATCACCACACGGCACGTTCCACATCACGACACGACACGCTCCACATCACCACACAACACGCTCCACATCACCACACAACACGTTCCACACAACACGTTCCACATCACCACACAACACGCTCCACGTTACCACACAAAACGTTCCACATCACCCTCTGCATCACCACAAAACACGTTCCACATCACCACACAACACGTTCCACATCACCACACAACACGCTCTGCATCACCACACAACACGTTCCACATCATCATACAACACGTTCCACATCACCACACAACACGCTCTGCATAATCACACAACACGCTCCACATCACAACACAACACGCTCTGCATAATCACACAACACGTTCCACATCACCACACAACACGCTCTGCATAATCACACAACACACTCCACATCACCACACAACATGCTCTGCATATCACACAACACGTTCCACGTTACCACACAACACGCTCTGCATAACCACACAACACGCTCCACATCACCACACAACACGTTCCACATCACCAAACAACACGCTCTGCATGACCACACGACACGCTCCACATCACCACACAACACGCTCTGCATAATCACACAACACGTTCCACATCACGTTCCACCAGCACAGAACAACCCGGTGAAACATGGCACCAAACCAACACAACCCGCTCTGCATCACCACACAACACGCTCTGCATCATCACACGGCACGTTCCACATCACCACACGACACGTTCCACATCACCACACAACACGCTCTGTATCACCACACAACACGTTCCACGTTACCACACAACACGCTCTGCATCACCACACAACACGTTCCACGTTACCACACAACACGCTCTGCATCACCACACGACACGCTCCACATCACCACACAACACGCTCTGCATAATCACACAACACGTTCCACATCACCACACAACACGCTCCACATGACCACACAACACGTTCCACACAACACGTTCAACATCACCACACAACACGCTCCACGTTACCACACAACATGTTCCAAACAACACGTTCCACATCACCACACAACACGTTCCACATCACCACACAACACGTTCCACGTTACCACACAACACGCTCTGCATCACCACACAACACGTTCCACATCACCACACAACACGTTCCACATCACCACACGACACGCTCCACATCACCACACAACACGTTCCACATCACCACACAACATGCTCTGCATAATCACACAACACGCTCCACATCACCACACAACATGCTCTGCATAATCACACAACACACTCCACATCACCACACAACATGCTCTGCATATCACACAACACGTTCCACGTTACCACACAACACGCTCTGCATAATCACACAACACGTTCCACATCATTACACAACACGCTCTGCATCACCACACAACACGCTCTGCATCACCACACGGCACGTTCCACATCACCACACGACACGTTCCACATCACCACACAACACGCTCTGCATCACCACACAACACGTTCCACGTTACCACACAACACGCTCTGCATCACCACACGACATGCTCCACATCACCACACAACACGCTCCACATCACCACAGAACACGTTCCACATCACCACACGACACGCTCTGCATCGCCACATCCACATACAACTACACAACACAACCACACAACACATGTAACCTGTACCCACCGCAATTACGTATGCGACTCTGGTGCAACCTCTAACTCGGGTAGTTAACAACATGTGTGCGTTTCACCAAAGTGGTAAATGTCTAAAACCTGCATCACTTCGGCTGTCCTCACCCAGCAAGCTGACAGGTCGTCACACAGCCGTCATAATATTCACGTTATACCCACTCACTCACTCATTCAAACACCGCATGCTGGACACGTTGAACCGATCTTCCAAAATATCAGCCCATAAAAATCCACGTAGAATTCATTGGCCTTCTTGTGTAGTCTTGTTTATAACATATACACATTTCAGACAGCAACGACGATTGAATGGGCCGCTTTCACGCCACCTCAGTCAGACGTATCAGGCCCCGGACATCATTTAATCAAATCGTGTTGTGAGTTAGTCATACTACACACGTCAAGAATGCCAGAGAGACAGATTAGCCTTTAAATGAGCTCTAGAGACTTCAACAGATAAGAAAGTCGTTAAAACACAATCAGTTGTGAGGGGATGAGCGTTGACTCGGCCTCTCACCTGACGACCGCCATTCTGTCTGAAGTGACTCCGCCATATTGGATACGTCTCCGCGCTTGCATGGCGTTTCGCGACCAAATCCCTCTGCTATTCGGATAGACGTCATCAATTAAGCCGCGTTAGACACTATGACTTATTACAGTCAGGTTAAGGTTATGCTGTCCTAAACTGACATTTAAACACCCTCATTCATAACTCCTCTCCCTGCCGTCTTAGGCTCCGAGGAGGCGCGTGGACTATGTTTTCAACAATGGCGGACGTCACTCTGATAGATTGGGATAAAATATTGTTCTAATAAACTTTGAGCGAACTAGAAACTGTTGGGGGCGTATGGCAATTACTCTGAAAGGAACATTGCTGTTCATTGTCGTGATATTGGCAGATTAAATGATTACACAAAAATCTATACGTCTATTTCTTGCAATACGACTACGTTGATGGCTAAATGACTTTGTCGTTAGAAATTGAGTATTGTCGATGGGTATAGCGTTATCAGGCACAAGGAAAATGAAAAAATGTTTTGCACTTGGAACAGGTACTGCTGACTTTGTCACGACGAACATTAATCGTGAATGTGTGTTTGTGTGCATGTCAGTGGGTTTAATGGAAAAGTATACCAAGAAAATAAATAGATAAATAGTGGGTGAGTGAGTGAGTGAGTGAGTGAGTGAGTGAGTGAATGAATGTATGAAAGAACGATTGAATGAGATCTACAAGACGATAACCTCTAGATAGTGACCATTTATGTATGACCTTCAAGAAACAATCAGTCAATCAATACATCAATTACCAATCCACCAATACATCATGCAGTACATCATTCAATATTAATCAATACATCATACAATATTAATCAATACATAAATCAATAAATCAGTCATGTTATGAGCCACTTAACCATCTCCTTCCTAATTTTACCTACGTATCTATAATTTAACCAAATTAAAACGATAAAATTCAAGACTATCCCATAAAGAGGTCATGTCAAACATAAACTAAGACGATAAAGTTTTGAAATGGGACTTAGATTCGATATTCCAAGTCTTAATTGAATAAAGATGGCAGTTGTCAAATTCAAAGCAGAATCTATGTGGACAATCCACTCCAGTTATGGCTCTCTAAAAACAAGTTTCCTGTAATCTACGACCTTCAAAACAAATAACAATAAACAGCCCTCCTTCAATATTTAGCGCACTATGAGCATTTATAATGTTTGTGAGAAACAATATCTTCAATTACAGCTGTTCAACATGAAGATAAATGTTTGGCGATAGATTACCTATTTATTTAAAGAGGTGATTAAGAATAGCGATGTAATATAATCCTGCGTCACCTGTCGTTGTCACATACATTGAAGTACCTTAGTAGCTGATAACGATTTTTACTCAGAAGCCTATATCATGTAGTATATGTTTTTCTTATATTTCGTTTTTGCTAAAAAATGTCCGAAATTCACGTTTCTGAGATGGAACGTAATCTATGTTTGCCCTCGCCATGGTAACACATTTTCACCAGGGCGGGAATCAGAGAATACTACTGTCAGTGGTTTTATTAAAAAATTCTGGAAGTCTTTTAAATTTAAAAAATTAAAATTTGGAATTTAAAAACCCCCAACTGTTTTCCAAGCACACCATATATATTAACTTTTTAACCCCAGTTAATGTCTTTAGGTATCGCTCCATGACACACATATTGTCAAATTGAAATGACTTCTCAAATTAGCAAGAAATCAAAATTCGTTGCTTGTTCCAGGAAACACAAATTCGAAGTTCGGCATACAGAAATTTATGTATTTTGTTATGTTTAATTTTTTGCATTACAGTTAAGATGTAAACTGATGGTATGTCAACGTTCCCTGATGTCACGGATCCTTGCTCACACTATTAACCACTATGTTTACAGACCCAGACTCGAGTATGATTTATGTTGAAAGTGCCCGAAAACAATATTCACCCAGTCATTCTTCAAGCGTGTATTTTGTTCCGTTCATCCACATGTTGTACAGCTTGCGCGTTTGTGACTAGGCCCCCAGTTACCCATGACTGTCGTAAGAGTGAGTGAGTGAGTGAGTGAGTGAGTTGGGTTTAACGCTGCTTTTAACAGTATTCCAGTTATATCACGGCGTGTCAGCTTAATGTGGGTCTCAGACGTTTACCGCATCGATGAAACCCACTAGCATGGGTATGGTTCTGACAAACCTAGAAACATAATCGGGGCGAACCGGGATTCGAACCCACAAGCATATGTTTCTGGCGTGCCCAAGGGACGCAACTCTGCACAGCGAATCGCGGCGCCCTAGCCGACTGGGCCACCCGTGCCCCCGACTGTCGTAAGAGCCGACTAAAATTTGGATCTTATGGTCAGGCTCTGTGATTGTGTTTGTTTCTTTATTTGTTGTTTAACGCTGCATTCACAAATATTCCAGCTATATGACGGCGGTCTGTAAAAAATAGTGTCTGGACTAGACAAACCAGTGATTGATATCATGAGCATCGATCCACGCAATTGGGATACGACGACATGCATCAACCAAGTCAGCGAACCTGACCATCCGATCCCGTTAGTCGCCTCTTACGACAGGCATAATCGCCTTTTATGACAATCATGGGTTGCTGAAGACCTATTCCTACCCGGATCTGTGATTGTGTCACCGTTCCCTTACGGCGTGAGACGTCGGTCACGCTATCAACCACTGGTTTCGACAAGGTTATTACGTGCAAGCCGAGTGTGGACAGAGCTTGAATGTTGCTGAAAGCGGAATTACAACAAACAAAAACAAACAAACAAACATTTGTCCCGGGTCTCGTTTATCATTTTTCTTAAAACAATAACGAAATTTCACTGAATCTTAATTTTTTATTAATCAGAGCCCTGAAAATGAAATCATTTTTTTTAAATTGACGAGCCCATCTGATGATGATTCATGAACTATTCATCGCTAAACGTCGTGTTGATATTACAACACGCTTTTGTTGAAGGAGTGTAAGCAGGACTTTAGAACGGTAGTCAACGCAATATTACACCTTCACTCACTGCAATACGCCTTGTAAATAAGGCCTGTTTACACTAACAACACACAAAGCCTATAATTGGGTTCGATGTAACCTGCCGATAAGACATGGGCAAACTTTATGGCAGGTTGAAAAAGGTCACTCACCTTGAGATTGGGTCAAAGTTCACAGCAGATTGAACAGTACATTTAGAATTCAGCTTCGAGAACTTACTTGGACAAATATGTAATCCCTTTCGCTTATTAACTTTTCATATATGATTCTCTGTGACGTCACCCTTCACATTATTTGTCGTAAATATGTTTGGTCGAATATTTGCATAACACTGCATTACCACGTTTACATTTATTAGAGGCAAGTGTCGACTGTCGGCCCAGTAGAATAAAGTTAGTATAAAACCTTTTTTATCCTACACCCTCTACAAACCAGCATCAGCTGTCGGCCCAACAGAGTAAGGTTACCGAAAGGATCTTTATTATTCGACATCCTCCGTGAACCAGCAAGAGATTTTTTGTTGTGGAAAACCCCAATTGTTCTCGAAAATATTTTGCCTCAAAATTTACTCCCCAAAATAAATTGTGCTTTGGACATTCTCCAAAACACACGTTGGCGTCCTTTTTCAAAAAGAAAAGTGGATATCTTAGAGTGTAAAGAGAAAGAAATGTTTCGTCTCCAACACAAATCCGCCCCATCACTTAATATTAAAAGGTCTGCCCCTAAAACCACCCAAAGCTTGCGTCATCCCCTTTTACGTAACCTCAGGTAGCAAAGTTGAGAGCTTTGGTTGCTAATACCCCTGTTAAACACAGAACGTTTACACAATCTATCACGCGGGTCCTTCACGCGGCGGGCACACAACAGCGTGTTGCGCAGCCTACAACAGGTCTCTATCTCGCCATACCCGGTATGACAGCCAGTATTACCCTCTTACCTTTGACAGCTCATAAACAACTGCACACACATACCCAGACCGCCCCTTAATATCGAAGAGGGGACAATATAGTAATTACTGCAGCGCTAGCATAAGCTATTAATTTGACGGCACGGCCGCCATATTTGAAGTTCAGGGTGACCTCTGACCTTGAGGATTTGGACTGGCGACACTGGGTTTAGCGAAATAGACTGCTGGTGTGGTTTCGCTATCTCCAGCATTGATTTTGGATTGACACTGGGACTTATATGTGAAAGTGAAATGAAAGATTAACGCGAGGAAAGGAGTAGGCGAAAAGAGGATTTTGACATTTGATTTTGACATGTTTGGCCCCATCCTATAAGATTCCCTGTGAAGGTCCAGGTTAGAATTGGTCTTCACCAACCCATGTTTGTCGTAAGAGGCGACTAACGGGATCGTGTGGTCAGGCTCGCTGACTTGAATTGTACATCCCTATATCCCTATTGTCTAAGCCGATGCTCATGATGTCAGTCACTGGATTGTATTGTGCAGACTCCATTTTTTACAGACCGTTGCCACATAGCTGGAATATTGCTGAGTGCGGCGTTCAACAACAAACTATTAAACTATAAATATCCCAAGTACGAAACCTTAAAGGGCCCGACATAACGGATGTTCACAATAGCTGCAGGTTATGAATATTAACTCGATGGGTGATCACGAAAAATGTATTTTATGCCCTGTACCGATTGTTAAAGGAGTCGACATTAATGGAGATGACGTGTTCACGATGACTGTTAATTATGAATATTTTCATATTGGGTAATCACGAAAAAATTAAGTGATGTGTTGTGAAGTATGTTTTTTAACACCACACTCAGCAATATTCCAGCTGTATGACGGCAGTCTGTAAAAAACACCAGACAATCCAGTGATTGACATCATGAGCATCGATCCACGCAATTGGGATACGAAGACATGCATCAACCAAGTCAGCAAGCCTGACAACCCGATCCCGTAAGTCGCCTCTTACGAAGAGTTTAAGTGTACTCGTCGACACCATAGACATGAATCTCTGCTCCAATTAGCGACCATAATTTTGTCTTGTGGCAAGTGCAAGGAGTCGTAGCCATAAGGCGTGTGCAGAGTTTTCTCCCTTAGCAGTGCAACGATCCGCGAATCCACGTTTCCGTCGTATGTCATCCCTTTCTTTACCAACACGACACCCCTGCCAATTTCCCAGTGACAATTCACTTATATATGTTCACCTGATATATGAATTGAAATACTGTTCAAAGCGGATATAAACCCAACTCCGTGAACTCATCAGAATCTACAAACATAGGTATTCAATAAAATAAATGATATAAAAATAATAATGAAATATAAAAGACGAGTAGATAAAAATAAGTGTATATATGTTTAAAACAAGTAATGAAAATGGCTGTTAAGGTAAAGACTTTATGAATGCTTGTAGATTGAAATCTGCAGCAATCAATAAACGACGACAGTCAAGGAAATGAAAGTGCAATGTTTGCATTTTCGTGGGCGTGGTCCGGTTCAAACGTCATTGCCATGCAATAAACATGTTCACCTTTGACCTACTAAGAATAAATCTGATAAAGCGAATATGGTTGCGTCGGATGATTTTCACAGCCAGAATCAAATATATAAATAGTTAAAAATAATTCCTATCAAACTTCGGAACATTGCTTTATTGTATTTATCATAAATATTGCTCCTGTTCCAAGTATAAATGGAAATTGTAACATTCAAGCGAGATTGTTTTTTTTATATCATGCAATACGGTAAATTATCAGTTAATGAAGTTAAACATTAATTTCTATGCGAAACCACTGTGATTTGAAATGTACGCGCTCTTGTGAGCGTCGGTTTATGCTGGAATAGCTGGACGCGCTTCCTTACGACGCAGCCGTGATCAATGTGTTTTTTTGTTATTGAAGGTCACTAAACCTATTTATGTTTTTTGGATCGGCTGGTTGGAGGACATGTGCCTTACAACGTCGGCGCAATTAGGGAGTGGGTCTAACGTTACTTTGGACAGTATTTGCATCACGGCATGTCAGCTTAATAAGGGAGGAAAACGATACATGCCTTTCGCGTTGACCACTTTGTGAAAACCCACGAACAGGTATTCTGCTGAAAAACCAGGATTCAGGGTGATTAGGGGTTTCAAAAACACGATAATAAAATCCTGGCACGGCTAAGCTGATTGGTCAACTGGGTCACGTTTGGAAAATGACGAGCATCGACAGTAAGAGTATACATCCGGGCAGAATGACGAAGACAAAATGACTGTTCACAAATTTCACACATACATATTTCTTTCTGAAACGTAGGAGCCCAACTATTTGGGAAGAGGGGCCGAGAATTCATTTTCTTCGGCATTTCGAATTAACAATTTAAAAAACAAACCAAAAACTGAGGCAAAAATAATTTTGACAGTGTGGTCTGGAACAAATTATTTTTTACTCAAAATATCTTTCCCTGATAATCGAATTAACCTAACGCCGACACAACAATCAAACATGATTGACCAGAAAGTCTAACATCAATCATTTTGTCCCACAATTTCAAACCAGTCAGATTTATATCAGAATGTTATTTCACTTTTAAAATGATTCGTATATGAATATATTTGCCCATTAGTTGCCCATTAAATGAAGAGCTTAAAATTTCGAGCAAATAGAAACGGTGGAAGAGAAATAATTATCAGAAAATATGTTTTACAACTATTGATACGCACACTCATTGTTGGGTGCAATGCGTACGACATCCACGTCAGTGTAAAATCTTTGTCAAAATATTAAACAATCAAACAGTGAATCGGTAACATTTTTTTATTTTAAAATGCATGTAAAGTTTTTCCCCAAACGATTTTAGTGCTAGGACTAGCCAGTATGTAACTCCAGTACAATTAATTACCTATTAGTGGCAGCGATAAAACCGATTGGTGGAGCGGTCCCATGTCTCTGTACTTAAATTAAAGGTGAGGTGTGGAAAACGGGGTTTACGTCGGGTGAGTGACTGTGTGCGTGCGGCTGCTTGCTCTTATGCAGCGACATGCGTGCGTGCGCGCGCGTGCGTGTGTGTGCGTGTGTGTGTTTGTGTATGTGTGTGTGTGTGTGACTGCTTTTGCTAGTCAACACTAATGCGGATTTTACAGTGCTAGCCCACTGAGATACCTACCAATTTCTACCGTGGATACCACACTCAGACACTATATAATGCCGAGCGCCAGTCAGGTTAACAACAAATAGCATCTTTTAACGTCTTTTGGTATGACCCCGACCTTCCGCTCCCCAGGCAGCCGCTCTACCACTAGACTACGAAGGCGGTTACTTATTAAAGAATAAAATACGAGATTGAGACACTGCCAAACCTAGAAACATAATCGGGGCCAACCGGAATTCGAACCCATGATGATAGGTTTAGGTCGTGTCCAAGGGACGCAACTCTAGTCAGGAAACGACCGCGGCACCTTGTCATTAAAATAATAATAATAATAATAATAATAATAATAATAATATATACATACTTATGTCACGTTTAAAATGAACCAAAGGAACCCAAACTATTTTGGCAATATGGCCTCATGTTGCTACAACTGACCAATCAAGTTTAAAAATAGCTAAAACGCTCATGTGCAAATATCGAACCCTTATTATACTCGATCTTTCAACCTTTATGGGCAATATATTAAATTATACCGGGCGCTTTGATGATACCTACTTGTTAGACATAAATTAACTTGTTGAACACTCGTTTGTATGATGAATCGTAAATTGTTAAGCAAACAGTCTTCTTCATAAATTATATAATCGTATAGCCTCTCTGGTCAATGGCTTTAAATACCTCGGAACACATGTCCAGAACGTTAATTGATAAAGCCAGGTCTCAAGAAGAATGATATGAGGTACTTCCAGTTGTCTAAACTGTGAATTATCATGAATAGTGAGTAGTTTGTCTTTTCAAAACACCGTAAAGTCAAGTAGATTTGTTTGAAAGCCTGTCCATATGAAATGTAATTGAAGCATACAATTGCTTAATATGCCGCTCTTCCAGTCTGTCTTGCAATAGACAACAATAATGATTGATGACGCCAAGCACATTCACTGGGACATCTTACTCTTAAATTGCCAGCTAACCTTAGCTCCGACAGTCAATAGAGAAGCAGGTTTGAGTACCGCGCATGCCCGGATACCTGCTTGTCGTCATGGTAACTGAAGGAGCTAATGGCTGCCAGGTCGCGCCTACTTGACGAGATCTCTTGGTGACGAGAGTTCGGATTTGAGGCAGCATTCGAGAGCTAGAGACGCAGCCATGATTGATCGAAATTAGGATACATGTTTAGAGAAATTATGGAGAATTTAAACAGCCGTCTTGAACGTGAGAGGGTGTCGCCGCCTGGCGGCCAAATAACGTGACCATATCGTGGCGACGTAGTCCCCGGGCTCTTCAAAAGATATTTCTATCTGTCGTGTTTTAGGAGGAGAAGACAAATTAGCTTCAATTGGTGCATGCAATTTCACACAGGTCTCTATGTTGAATGGGGCAATTCTTCTGTGTATTGGATGTTCTTGAGGGTCGTCCTGCTGTAAGTAGCGATGAGTCGACAATAACGATGGAGGGCTGTTCTAAGGTTTACAGGATCTAACCGCTATCTTGATCTGAAGAATGTAAACACTTTCAAACATGAACCTAGTGACAGTTGTTTAAAAGACAACTCATCTTGGAAGCCCGAAATATATTTTATTCAGGGCGTCTAGAAGATATTAAACTTGTTTCGTAAAACTTGAGGCCATTTGTTTATAAAGCCAACAACAGTATTACGGGCTATATTTTATATAAATATTAAAATGCATTCGAACACGGCTCATATGGTCGTTGATATGTGAGTGAGTGAGTGAGTGAGTGAGTGAGTGAGTGAGTGAGTGAGTGAGTGAGTGTGTGAGTAAGTGAGTGAGTGAGAATGTATAGTTCAAGCAAAGTATATGATGTGTAAACGACTTCAAAACAATTTGCTTGGTCTGCCAATTTAGCAGAGCATAGCCCACCTTTAAGGAGAGTCGAACTTGGTGATATCTGACATATCGAATGAATGGTATACACATATGTAATTACACATTAGACAACGTTCAAGCGGAACCCATTTAACCAAGAACCTTGCCATACCGAACTGCGCTTGCCAATGTCACTCGTTTATTCAGATAAAATAAACATTTCTAATTACTAACTGACCCAACCAATAGTTTCGAGTGTTTCAACTGGTTTCTGAAAGCCCACTTGTTAAAAGTCAACTGATCAATTCTTTTTAAATCACACAGCAGCTGCAATCTAATAACAACGATTAATTTGAATTTGAAAAAGATTTCACAATTTGAATATTAATTCCCTCTTAAAAAACGTGACTTCACAGCTGTATTCTGAAAGTAATCGCTATTTACAATCGGGTGTTTGGAGAGAAATGCACACAACTGGATTTCAAACACCCATCCAAGAGACGTCACCCGGTGGATTTTAGCATTCTACTTCTGCCGTTTCAAGCAGTTATATTTGTTCGAACGTCGGATCTAGGGTTATATTTCATATTCAACTCGAGCAATAACCAAACATTTGACGCCGAACACAGCGGAGGAAATAGTGAAATTGATAGATTGTACAGGTAATAACTTAATGAATCCATATTTACTTGTCCTACAAACACTCGAGGTTTGTCACTAATTCCTAAAATGAGGACCGATTTGTCAGATTCGACTCTATATTCTCCAACCTTTCACCCATCCCATATATCTCCTTCGAGAGCGGCGCCTTCAAAAGTTTACTGCGGTGAAAAAAGCGGAGGAAATATGCTCTTGAAGTTGAGAGACGTCATAACGTTGTGCCATAAACCTGAAGATATATTGGGGGGTGTATTTTTGCACTGTGGGTTTACATGGGATTACGCTGTAGAATAGATTCACTTTTTGTAAAGACGAAAATGGACAGTGTGTGTCTTATGGTTTAACCTCGAATTCGAGTGTCCCCTCTTTATTTAGCCGTTAAACCCTCGGAGCGATTGGAAAAATAAAGCGGATCCTGCCACCTAAGGCAGATAATCGTGCAAATTGAGGGATCTTTTCGTACTGGGTCACCCGTGCCAAACCGAAATTTTGGAAGAACGTTGGGTTGCCCAAAATCTGTATTTTTAAACATTTCAGGGTTAGTGAGTGTGTGAGTAAGGTTTTACGCCACTTTTAACAATATTCCAGCAATATCACGGCGGGGGACATCTGAAATGGGCTTCACACATTGTACCCATGTCGGGAATCGAACCCGCGTCTACAGCGGGCATTAATTAATCTAATTAATTTGTCTAAATACGAAACTCACTCACTCACTGAATTCAACAAGCAATCAGTAAATATTTCAATTATTGCTATATATTGGATAAACAAAGGGGGATTTTACATGCGCTTCATATTGTCACCCCATCAACAATTTCTGTATGTTTATCGCCGCATGGTGAGGTGGGGTGAAATGAGGTTTAACGTCACGTCCAAGAGTATTGCATTTATATAGCGATGTGCATGCCCGTATGTGTGTGTGGTTGCTTGTTCGGATTAATGCTGATTTATTGTGCTAGCCCATTGAGATACCATCCCACAGTTAAACACAAATACCCCACACAGTACACTGACGCCGAAGCGACCACTTTTTGTTAAAGCCCCTTAATTCCTTGTACAAGGCAAGGTAACACGAGTGCCAGGCAGGGTAACAACAAATACCATCTTTGAACGTCTTTTGATATGACGCGGCAGGGGCTCGAACCCCGGACCTTCCGCTCTCCGGGCGGACGCTCTACCATTAGACCACGGAGCCGGTCTCGTCGCATGGCCTACATCCGGTGCATAATTCACTGAGAGAAGCGAATTATTTGTTGTATTACCGGCAATCGGCTTTTACTTCCTACATCAACTCCATGTCATGTATAATTATGGGAAAAGAAGAATGTCCACCAGAGGCTGATCCTGGAGCTGAAACTGGTTGATGAGGATAGTGATGCACACTTTATTCAAGTCACTTGACCGAGGGCAAATCCAACATGTACGGTGTCTGCAAAAAAGGTGGGTAGCCGATACGGGGAAATCCGTGGTACATAAAGCGTTACTAATTTGCGCCAAAGTACCACTTCGAGAAAGACTTTTCCAGTTGTTTGGGAAAGACTTTCGCTAGATCGACCATTGCCCACCAAATCACTTGATATGGGAATGCCTAGAGTTGTCACGTGATATGAGCAGCGGACGACCTGGTCACGTGATTGCTGAGCACTTAAAATGTTGTGCAGTCTCTCTCCCATATATGGTAGTCGTATCAGTCATAACTCCTTGCCGAGCATAGATACGGTACACACGCAGTCACAATGATGTTTACACCGCCGTTACATCTTCCTCATTAAATTGGATGTTTGGGGTCGGGGTGGGTGTGGGTGTGGGTGTGGGTGGGGTGTCGGGGTGGGGTGGGGTGTGGGGGCGTTCCAGGTTTGTCGGCACCATAACCGTGATAGTGAGTTTCACCAAAGTGGAAGTGGTAAACGTCCAAGACCCGCATCCCCTCGGGCTTTCCTCCCCATCATACTGACACGCCGTGATATAACTGAAATGCTGTTCAAAGGGCAGTTGCCCCCTCCTAGATTTTTTTTTTTATAGAAAACAGTTTTATTTGAATCAAGTTGGGGAGAAGTGATACTTGAACAAATATTTGCCCCCCGTCAAGAAAAGTTAACTTCGGCCTTGATCAACCAAGTCACCGAACCCAAACACATATAATCGCCCCTATGACAAACATAGGTCACTGGGTACTCCCCGCGGGTGTACAGAGGTTGGTCATTTAGCACACTGCCCTTTGCGAAGCTGTTTAGTGTGAAACCCAGGGAAAGTCGCAACATGTATGTCACGCAACGCATATTCAACAAGTCACCAGTCAATGTGAAGGAATTTGTCTTCGAAACTGTGACGTCACGAATGGCGTCTGTAATTTTTACATGAATGCCACAATGAGCATTATTCCAGCGACATCATGTAAATAATTGAGTCTGGACCAGACAAACCAGTCATTGATATCATGGACATCGAAACAATCAATTGGGATACGATGGCATGCATCAACCAAGTCAGCGAGCCTGAACAGCCGATCCCGTTAGTCGCCTCTTGCGACAAGCACAGTAGCATCTTTCGACAAGCATGGGTTGCTGAAGACTAATTCTTAGCTTGATCTTCACGGGTCTCGCCTCTAGAGACAAACACATTATACCCAGGACAAGTTACATGGGAGTAAGGTAAAGTAAATGTGGTTATTAATAAACTATTGCTATAAAAAAACATGTGCATACACAAACCTTCTCCATGTGAATAAACACAAACATGCACAAAGTCCGAAAACAAAACAGAAAGTAACTGGACCTGGATTTCTGAGAACAGGACAAGAAACCCAAAACACAGCACCCAAACACACCATCCACACTCAGACAAATTTCCAGCCTCCGGTGGCCTCCTGCCCACAAGGATGACAAGCCGACTATAGCCCACTTTGTTTTTGTTTGGCTGGATATCTGGAAGTAATTCAAAGTAAAATTACCTTGTTTGGAACTCCAATGACTTGGGACGAACCGTTTATCACCTCCGGGAATAGCACAAACGGCGGATATACTCCTTTTTCTTTGACCTCATAAACAAGGGATTAGGACTAGCGTATCGAGATCTAGTCTTTGAAGAGACTGGGGTATGTTTGGTTGAGGTAAAGGACTAAAACTTCTGTTTGAAGACCGTATGACAAAATTGCGGTTAGCAGGCGGTTTCAAAATATACAGAAAATTTCACTGCAAACCCGTATACTCAGTATTCTCGGAAAGGAGTAGCCAAACATTTTTTTCACAATACATTTTTTTCCGAACGTCCGTCATATCCAGACAACTGTTATTTGAGGTGTGGCAGACGGGGTATTTTGGAGGATGTGTGTGTTAAGATTGAGGCAGAAAATTGTTAAGTATATTCTATACCATCTATTTTCTGAATAATTACATCCATCCCACCAATGCTCACCCATCCTCACCCATCTTCACAATAATTCGACAAAAGCATTATCTCGACATGGCCGTGTGGATGATTGCAAATAGTAACATATATCTAACACTGGTGGTCACCTTTATTTAAAAAATGCTATTTCAATATTATACTACATACTCTGAGGTCGCCACTCTCCCGCTAAGTCCCTGCATTTGTGTTGACGTTCAACGAGTGTTTACACTTCCGAACTAAAGGTTGCTGTCGAAAAAACATCAACAACTGTACTTAAACAAGCGTGGCTCTGGCTTTCATCTTGGTCAATTAAGGGCAAAAACATCCTCTAGAGCCAGTGCTTAAAGGGGCTATCTGTAACGTAGCGAGAGTCGGGGGTCAGTGGGACGGGTCATAGCTTCAAAGTAACTGGGAGTACTGTTGTCGTGTCTACTCCATGATTAGATTCAAGGGATGGCTCGTGTTTTATTCGAGAGCGAATACGTCTTTTGAAGGAGATTCTACAATCGATCCTGTCTCTGTTTCCTCTGTTACTATATATACTATGTGCTGATATCACCACACACCTGCCATCCAATATTACCCTGGCATTACGTCTAATATTATCACATATCTACTATCCAATATTACCCCGGCATTATGTCTTATATTATCACAGACCTACTATCCAATATTAACCTGGCACTGCATCTTATATCACCACAAAACTACTATCCAATATTATCCTGGCATTACGTCTAACATTACCGTTTGTCTACTGTCCAATATTACCCTAGCATTGCATCTTATATTATCTCTGATTTACAATCCAATATTACCCTTGCACTACGCCCAACATTACCACATATCTCCTATCCAATTCGTATTACCTTTCCACTCCGTCTAAGGGATGGCTCATGTTTTATTCGAGAGCGAATACGTCTTTTGAAGGAGATTCTACAATCGATCCTGTCTCTGTTTCCTCTGTTACTATATATACTATGTACTGATATCACCACACACCTGCCATCCGATATTACCCTGACACTGCGTCCAATATTACCACATAACTACGATCTAATATTACCCCGGCATTGCATCTTATATTAACACAGACCTTCTATCCAATATTAACCTGGCACTGCATCTTATATCACCACAGATCTACTATCCAAAATTATCCTGGCACTACGTCCAATGTTACTATATGTCTGCTATCCTAGCATTGCATCTTATATTATCACAAATTTACCATCCAATATTACCCTTGCCCTACGCTCAATATTACCACATATCTCCTATCAAATTCTGGTATTGCTTTTCCACTCCGTCTAATATTACCACAGACCTACTATCCAATATTACCACGGCACCACGTCTAATATCCCCACAGACTTACCCTCCAAAATTACCCTGACACTGCGACTAGTATTACTACAGATCTGCGACCCAATATACCCCGGCACTGCATCTAATATCACCAGACATACCATCCAATATTACCCTGACCCTGCTTCAAATATCATCACTATTTTACCATCCAATATTACCCTGACCCTGCTTCTAATATCATCACTATTTTACCATCCAATATTACCCTGACCCTGCTTCTAATATCATCACAGTTTTACCATCCAATATTACCCTGACCCTGCTTCTAATATCATCACAGTTTTACCATCCAATATTACCCTGACCCTGCTTCTAATATCATCACAGTTTTACCATCCAATATTACCCTGACCCTGCTTCTAATATCATCACAGTTTTACCATCCAATATTACCCTGACCCTGCTTCTAATATTATCACAGTTTTACCATCCAATATTACCCTGACCCTGCTTCTAATATCATCACAGGTTTACCATCCAATATTACCCTGACCCTGCTTCTAATATCATCACAGTTTTACCATCCAATATTACCCTGACCCTGCTTCTAATATTATCACAGTTTTACCATCCAATATTACCCTGACCCTGCTTCTAATATCATCACAGGTTTACCATCCAATAGTACCCTGACCCTGCTTCTAATATTATCACTATTTTACCATCCAATATTACCCTGACCCTGCTTCTAATATCATCACAGTTTTACCATCCAATATTACCCTGACCCTGCTTCTAATATTATCACTATTTTACCATCCAATATTACCCTGACCCTGCTTCTAATATCATCACAGTTTTACCATCCAATATTACCCTGACCCTGCTTCTAATATCATCACAGTTTTACCATCCAATATTACCCTGACCCTGCTTCTAACATCATCACAGTTTTACCATCCAATATTACCCTGACCCTGCTTCTAATATTATATCTATTTTACCATCCAATATTACCCTGACCCTGCTTCTAATATCATCACAGGTTTACCATCCAATATTACCCTGACCCTGCTTCTAATATCATCACAGTTTTACCATCCAATATTACCCTGACCCTGCTTCTAATATTATCACAGTTTTACCATCCAATATTACCCTGACCCTGCTTCTAATATCATCAGACATACCATCCAATATTACCCTGACCCTGCTTCTAATATCATCACAGTTTTACCATCCAATATTACCCTGACCCTGCTTCTAATATTATCACAGTTTTACCATCCAATATTACCCTGACCCTGCTTCTAATATCATCACAAGTTTACCATCCAATATTACCCTGACCCTGCTTCTAATATTATCACTATTTTACAATCCAATATTACCCTGACCCTGCTTCTAATATCATCACAGTTTTACCATCCAATATTACCCTGACCCTGCTTCTAATATTATCATTATTTTACCATCCAATATTACCCTGACCCTGCTTCTAATATCATCACAGTTTTACCATCCAATATTACCCTGACCCTGCTTCTAATATCATCACAGTTTTACCATCCAATATTACCCTGGCACTGCTTCTAATATCATCACAGTTTTACCATCCAATATTACCCTGACCCTGCTTCTAATATTATCACAGTTTTACCATCCAATATTACCCTGACCCTGCTTCAAATATCATCACAGGTTTACCATCCAATATTACTCTGACCCTGCTTCTAATATTATCACAGTTTTACCATCCAATATTACCCTGACCCTGCTTCTAATATTTTCACAGTGTTACCATCCAATATTACCCTGGAACTACGTCCAATCACTACAAGCCCACCATGAATTATTACCCTTGGTACGACGAACACGATCGGGTGGTCAGGTTCGCTGACTTAGTTGATGAATGTCACCGTACAGACCACCCTCATATAGCTTGAATATTACTGATTTTCGCGGTTAATAACAAACAACAAACATATTATCCGGGCTCTACGTCTTATCTCACCACAGACCCATCGTTCAATATTACCCTGGCACTTCGCCTAATGTCACCCCTTACATTTCATTCAGTTTTACACCTGTCATACCATTTTACACTTCTCGCACACTACGCATGATGTTCGCCTGACACTGCGTCAAATAGCATGAGTGAGTGAGTGAGTTATTTTTTAACCTCACATCGGCAGTATTTCAGCCATATCCTGACGCGAAGTCATACATTTTTAGTACATGTATTTAAACTAAATAAAACCTGTCATCGATAGACAGTAAAATTACCAGAACATCACAGATTAATGTTTAAAACTAGCATACAACCATAAAAAGATATCGCTAAATGAAACAGTACAATGTAAAAAAGGGCTACAGATCGCCAGCAGCTGAAGGTAGATCACCATGCTAGGGTCCATGGAGACTTTCAGTACTTTTGCTACCTGCATGGACCCCAGCCGGATTTACATAATCCCTTCTGCTGTTGGCGATTAATGACAAATTTAGCCAGATTGAACGAACATATATACAACGATTAAAAAAAGTGGAAGAAATAAACATATTTTGAAAGACGTGGTCTCACATACCTTCTCAGGGGGACAGTTATATGTCTAATAGCAGCACTGACACCACGTCTAATGTTACCACCCACACTACGTCTAATGTTACCACCCACACTACGTCTAAATATTACCACCCACACTACGTCTAATGTTACCACCACACTACGTCTAATGTTACCGCCCACCCTACGTCTAATGTTACCGCCCACACTACGTCTAATGTTACCACCCACACTACGTCTAATGCTACCACTCACACTAATCCAATGTTACCCTCACATTAGGTAGAATGTTACCACTTCTATTGTTACAACTGATACTGCGTCTAAAGCTACAACTGACACTACGTCTGAGGTTTCCACCACACTACGTCTAATGTTACCATTGATACAACAGCTATTGTTACCCCACACTGCGTTGAATGTTACTCATAAAACCCCGTCTAAAGTTGCCATCACACTATGTCTATGGTTACAACTTCGCCTAATGTTACTTACATGTAATGTTACCCCTCACACTGCGTTAAAGGTTTCCCCTTAAAGTCTCGTCTGATGTTACCATCACACTGCGTTCATTGTTACCACTAAACACCTGTCTTATGTTACCAGTCACACTACGTCTAATGTGGTTACTGACACTAAGTCCAATGTGATAACTGACACTGCATCTAATGCTACCACTCACACAACGACTAATGTTACCACTCACAAAACGTCTAATTTTACCACTCACACCACGTCTAATGTTACCACTGACACCACGTCTAATGTTACCTATCACACTACGTCTAATGTTACCACTCACACTACGTCTAATGTTACCACTGACACCACGTCTAATGTTACCTATCACACTACGTATAATGTTACCACTCACACAACGTCTAATGTTACCTATCACACTACGTCTAAAGTTACCACTCGCACAACGTCTAATGTTACCACTCTCACTACGTCGTATGTTCGAATCCCGGTTCAACCCAATTATGTTTCTAGGTTTGTCCGGACAGTGCTCGTGGGTTTCACCAAAGTGGTAAACGTCTAAGACCTGCATCGCTTTTGACATTCCTCCCATATCAAGCTGACACTCTGTCATATAACTGAAATACTGTTCCAAGCGGCGTTAAACCCAGCCCACTTACTCACTCAAGTCGCCACATGGATCACATTTCCTAAGCTCATTCCTGGTTTCCCCAGTTTGGCTGAATACTGTGAAACCGGCGTAAATTCACGCTCCCAAATCCAGATGAACCTCGCGAGACAACGTTTCAGCGGTGACGGCGCAACTCAACAGTGATACAGCGTGACCACTGACCCTTTGCACACGAACCTTCCGAACATAATCATTCGAATGCTATAAAAACAAAGGGTGACTCTAGTAGAGAATTAAGTATCTTTTATTTACATACATTATACATAACTTGCATAGATTTACATTCATACCTTCACATACGACAATGTTAAAGCGGATCGTGTGGTCGTTAAATACCAACGGACACATATAACATTATACCACTGAACAATAATATGTACAAACATGGTAGCGGCAAAAGTTTAACAAAGCCCTGGGTGCAAAGCATTAACAAGACGGCTGAATACGGTAAGTGATTGGCTTATATTTATGTATAAATTAGAATCATAGAGCAGTTGTATACATGCTATAATTGTTTATATTCTGTCTATTTATTGACAAGGCATATTTATTATGGAATGTATTTGATATGATGTATTATTGCAGTTGCGTGTTGCGACAGCACGTCACTTGTTGGCTGACGTTGAGTGGCGTTAAGTGACGTTCAGTGACGTTTTGTGACAATTGCATGTTCGTTAAAGAGATAAACCCTGTTCCTTATCCGAACGTCAGTATCATATAGAATGTCAAATGAAATAATGATGAGGATATTCGTTCTAAGAACGTCACCGCGGCGGATACAGCGTAATAGTGTAAGCCATTTTACACACGGAACCCTTTCAATTATAACACAGTGGGTCCAGGGATCCTAAGAGTTTATTATAAAATTATTGCTTATTTTAGTGTAAATGAGTTCGATACAGTAAATACAGTAAATCCTCGTTAACTCGAAGTACTCGTAGTTCGAGACAAACGTTCTACTTGTATTCGACCGTAGTATCGGAAATTTCTTCTGGCGGAACCTCCAGTTAAAGACTATATCGAATTAAACGAAGTTCGGTTTAACGAGTTTCCTTGTATTATACTGCCTGCATTGCAAGGACACAATTGAATTTTCTCAAAACATTAGATATTCTTGTTTTAGTATAGTTTTCTAATGACCCTATTCAGGATTTGCTATATAAAAATGCACTCCGCGTCTTATTAGTTTCGCTACCTTTTCCTCTGCCGAATGTAGGGCAAGTAACATGTAGCACTTCCGATAGCCTTTCAACTTGGCTTAATTTCTTCCGTAATATGGGCTTCAGCACTTTGAACAGTTTCTCTCAGTGCAATGCACCACCATCTTTGGTTTTTAAGTCACGCGAGAGTTCCTGTCAAGTCACGTGGGCGTCAGCATTTGTCTCACGCGTATGTATTTTTTCAATGAAATATTTCCTTGGCACAATCCCTTTTCAGAAGCGTAATTGCCCTGAGTTAATACCCGTTTCTCATGTTCCTTCAGCCTCGTTTTCCACGTCTATTTCATCCTCAGATTGCTCATCTTCCTCTTCTGACGTCTGGCCCGCCATTTCACAATCGTCTGCGCCACCCTCAGCTGACGTCACTTCCTTTTCTTTGTCTTCCGCCTCGTGTTTCTCGTTATCTTCACTCGTGGGGGTGTCCTGAAAAATGATTGACAAGTGTCATTTAAACGAACTCGAGAAGTAGATCAAAACAGTTAAAGAATTTGAATCATCAGACCGTTGATTGACACGACCGATAGCTTAAAAGTGCTTATGACTGAAACACATTTATGTACCAGTTACGCTCTGTACATGCTGACTGCATGAGTAAATGCATAATTGTCCTCTCACCAAAAAAAATAATAACATCTTTCATATTCCCCTGATCATATCAGTCATCAGATTATATGACCATATACTTCAGTTCAAGAATAAGACGGGTGGCGGGTTATCCTTGTGGTTAAAGCGTTCGTTCGTCACGCCGAAGAGCTGGGTTCGATTCCCAGCATGGGTACAATGTGTGACACCCATTTCTGGTGTCCCCGCCGTGATATTGCTGGAATATTGTTAAAAGAGGCGTAAAACCATACTCACTCATTCACTCACTAACAAATATATTAAACAAGTTGTTTTACTAAATACCTGTTTTAGGCGTCTCCATTTCGCCCGCCGATTCTGGAACCAGGTTTTCACCTACGAAAAAAATAATCGAATTCAGTTTCAAACACGAGATAAATACGCGTCCTGTAGGGTGGCCCAGTCGTCTCAGGAGCCGTGATTCGACGGCAGAAACCTATGATTGTGGGTTCGAATCCCGGTTCGCCCCAATTATGTTTCTAGGTTTGTCAGCACCATACCCGTGCTCGTGGGTTTCACCGAAGTGGCAAACGTCTGAGACCTGCATCACTTCGGGCTTTGCTCCCACAATAAGCTGACACGCCGTGATATAACTACACTACTGTTAAAAGCGGCGTTAAACCCAACTCACTCACTCACTCTCACTTCGGAAATGCTCACACTATTGATCATTCGTTTGTAAGGTTCAGGTATGAAATTATTTTGCTGACATCAACGCAAATGTACATGTTACAAGTAGGTGTATTTGTGTTTTGTTTTCCCTTTTTCAACAAACTAATGAATACAATATGGGATGATTCTAATTGCCCCACAGACTATGGTTGGGGAAATGAAGACATAGACCTCATTATTTAAAAACTGCGGTTAGTGAGTGAGTAACTGTCGCATTCTTAATTCTAAATTACTGGGCAACAGAACGTATACACTTCAAAATTGGATATGACCAAACGATTACAAACGTTATCAAAGCAGACTGAAAACAGTCGCCAAAACACTGAACACGGAAGGTCCAAGACACAACTTTGACACCCGTATCACATACATTACCATCAAAGAACCATTTCGTGTTTGCTTCATTTTTAGCCACTATCAAACATTGGTGTATACCGGCACTTTAAAGAGCATTTAAAAAATGGTAAAATCAGCGACAGACAGGAAAATATTTTTCGCCCAGATATAACACAAACTATACATGTCATAAATAACTAAACTGTTCCAACTAAACACTTTTACACACCTGTCTCTCGGTGAGCTGTAATACTTTGGCAAGCCTCTTCCTCTCCTGTGGAGTTAAGTATTTCTGAGTTTCAAACTTCTTCTCTAGCTCAACGGTCTGTTCGTTTGAAAACCGCACTTGACCGCCTTTTCGTTTATGTATTGGTCTTTGAATGAACGGGTTCCAGAGAAAGGGTGGCTTGGGGCCAACTGAAACAAAACATTATACCTTGAAATCACAGAATATCATGAAAGAAAATGCGTCTAATGTCTTTTATAAATATATTGGTTTATGAATCTCGATAATAAAAATTTGAAAACTTTAATTGAGCATTATTACTTTATAGATCAATAGATCAAAGAAATTTATTGTATAATTGCAATGCTAAAATATCTTTACTAATTGTTTGCATTTCCTAAATATAACCTATAGGGTTCATATTTTCTGATCCATAATTATTTATAGGGAGAACAATAGTTGGAGGTCAAGTTTTTGTAATTTCCTTTGTTAAAACTAGACCCAGTAACTTTTTCCGAATCAGGCGCCAGCGAGACTCATTATAAAAGAACCAGTCTGACAGAGGGTTCACGTTTCACCCAACTCGGAAGGGTCCAAGTAAAACGCTTCAAAGGGAACCTCGTTTTCATTTCCAATACTATTTCCCAAACGACAAGACATTATATAAGGAATTGTAATAAGCATTGTTAATGTGCACCAATTACTACAATATGCGTGCGCCAGTCCTTAAGCAACGAGGAAATATTCTGCCCCCAAGTTCAACGATTTCCTACGCTCTAACTTGGTACTTGTAGGCTTGTTTTGTCAACGGAAGACTGCTCAGCGAGATAAGAAGTAGAATTTGTCTGAAGCATTTTAGTTCCAAGCTCAGAACGTCCAAATGAATCAGATAAAGAGATTTTTAGATTGGATACATGTTATCCTAACATACACATTTTGACTTCTGTGTGTTTAACAAAGATATAGATATAATATTGGGATCAAAAGCAGACTGAAGTGAAGTCTTAAGTGCTCGTTTTGTGTCATTGTAGGCAATACTTTCGTCTTGATCTCAGTCGGAATAGCCTTTCATTTTTATCCTGAACGTTTTGTCATTTTGAATGCTTTCGGGGACGGGTGGGGTGGAGTTGGGTGGGTAATTGGTAATTGTTTTGTTTTGCGTCGATAAGACGATAAGGGACAACATGGTGTACTTGGTTTGTTTTCAGTAAAATGGTTCAAGTAACAAATCAAACTTCTAACGTAAATGAAATGGAATGCATTGTATATTTGATCACACATGCAAAAAAACACGAGAAGAATAAGTGCGTATTTAAAACAGTATACGTCTATGTAGAAACAATGTAAATGTTGCACGAATACCAACATGGCTGCACGTGCACCTATAATATGTATTTACACAAGTGATTGTTGATGTACACATTCGTCCTTGTCAATTATGTGTCGTACATCATATTCATCCTGTCCCTTCTATTCAATCCCACGGTACATTCAGACAATACTTTCGTCTTGATCTCAGTCGGAATAGCCTTTCATTTTTATCCTGAACGTTTTGTCATTTTGAATGATTTAGGGGAAGGGTGGGGTGGAGTTGGGTGGGTAATTGGTAATTGTTTTGTTTTGCGTCGATAAGACGATAAGGGACAACATGGTGTACTTGGTTTGTTTTCAGTAAAATGGTTCAAATAACAAATCAAACTTCTAACGTAAATGAAATGGAATGCATTGTATATGTAATTGTTGATGTACACATTCGTCCTTGTCAATTATGTGTTGTACATCATATTCATCCTGTCCCTTCTATTCAATCCCACGGTACATTCAGACAATCTAAGTGGTTTAATCGATGACATAGGAAGAGACTGAACATACATTATACAACATAAGCAGAATATTTCCTTTATTTTAAAATCATAATCATAATCATAATCACAATGATCATCATCACCATCATCATTGTAAAACTTAACCATAACCCGAAGAGTCAGAGAATGTGTCATAGCAATGTGTCATAGCAATTGGTAAATTTCGTGTCAGGAATAAGTTCACCGAGATGCAAATACCTTGTACATTTCCTTCTTTGATATCATTAACGCTCACTCTGGTCGCGGGTGAAATAAACACTTTAACTAGAGACCCGTGAGCCCTGATAGTACAGGCCATACGTGACAAAACAAACACATTTCACACTAAAATTAGCATCAAGTGTCAATCATCTTGACCGTTTCCTCCGAAATATACATTTTCAAATTGTCATCTGTTTTAATGCAGACTATTTCAAGAGTTACTGTAAGGGCACTCTTATATGCGGAAGGCATTCAATGATAATCAGAAATAAACATGAGTGTTTATGTCATGTACATGTACGCGTGTTACTCTTTGTTCCTTCTTATCATTGCATTGCAGTCCATCTTCTAACAGAAATATACAAGCGTCAATTTCACCCACAGAGTAGACACTTCAGATATGTGCTACCATGATTGTTCCCATATATCGCAAAGTACAGAAACGATTTAATCATTAAACTCTAATTTGAGAAAATTGAACGTAAGTGCTTCTTTAAAAACAGTTGGTGCTACTTAATGTCTGTGGAAGTCACACCCTCTCCATGTGAAACTGGTGTTGGCATATATTGTCATTGTTATCGTTATCATTAATTATGGTTTATTAATAATTCAATATCGTGCAGATGAAATAATTCATACTTCAAGTTCCAGTTTGGTTTTACAATATATCTTTTATTATCTATGATCATATAAAATAATGAATAATCTTTTGAGTGCCGTTTTCCTATAAATGCTTTCGATTTTTTACATATCATGTGCAGGAAACTGCTTGATTTGATTCTAATTCAAAATTGAAATATTTTCTAACATGTAAAATGACCTTTCTATGTTAATTTGCTCTTTAACAGGATGTGTGAATTGTAAAAAAAATCATATTTTTTGTGTTATTTAAAGTTGTTGTGATATCCCTGTGAACAAGATCACAGTATGACATGGTGTTTGGCGAACATAATTCAAAAGATATATAACATATATTGTAAAATTTAAATATTATCTACACATTTCATAACCAAAATCAAACATTAACAAAACTATATAGAATTCGAGTGAAGCAAATATTCCAAATGACTTAGTTTCAGGTTAGTTAATAGTTAATATAGAATTTACTTTATACTAATCGAGATCTAACACCATCGTTTTGCATGCAACCAGCAGAAGGCATACAAGAGCTATTTACCACCTCGGGTTAAAAGTCAGATGTTCTGCAAAACATCTTTTGTTAATAAAACTGATCTTAATATATTCCACATTACAGATTTTGCGAAGTAAACGTGATAACCACACAATAAATGTATTTTGTTTGTTGTTCAACTCCGCGCTCAATAATCATTCAGCTATGCTTCATTTAGTCATGTTTCTGTTGGATTATGATACCCTCTTAATAGCTAAAAATATGAGTCGAGTTTTACGTGTAGTATTAAACTATGATGCACTTTGTCAGTTCCGCACATACAAAAATGGGCACGTGTCTTCCTTATATGGTTTTGGATTCTACCGGGCAACAGTAAATAGGAACTAAAATGAACGCACAAAGCAATGTAAATTTACATTGAAATATCAAATAATGATCAAAATGGAAATACTTGATATTAATGGTTGTGACAGCTGATTGTGCAGTTTTCCGACAAAAGAACACAATCAATTAAAGAGTAATATGATAAGTGTACGCGTGCAGTTCAAAAGTTCGATATTAGATAAAAATCTGAATTCCTTAAGTTTAGTTGTGCGGGCTTACAGGTCTGCAAGAGTTTTCTTCAGACAAAATCAACGTTTGATTGATGTACAGTTCAAGTCAATCAACAGCAGCTCACATCGTCATGAACAACAGTCCCATCTTAAGTATAAAAATCAACTGCATCAAAACACATAATATCCTGCCCCATCACCAGTTTTAAGCAGAGAGTTCTTGTAGCTCTGGAAAGAGTCTTGTCGCTTTTATTTATATTATTGTACATCCGTGGGATTCTCTTTGACGATTTCAAGATTTTCACAATTAAGGTTGTATTTGGTCGTTTTGTAAATGATGTTTGGTTTGTTGGTTCATGTATTTATTTTCAAGGGAACATGTCTCAAAACTTAAAGAATACACTGTTCTGAACTGCTCCCTTAGGACAGAAGCAGTTGGCAGACAGCGACAAAAGGGAAATCATATTATAAATATTAAGTAAGTTTAATGCCAATTATCTGTCGCTTTGAAATACAAATTGATATTGTATCATTAATTTTACGTTTTGTTTTCATATTTACATATGTTTGGGTGAGATTCCGAATTTAGCGCGTGATCAATATGTCAAACACAACACATTGCATATTCAAGCGACCGTACAAAATGTATTTTCATGCACTGAAACACCATCCCTATAATTACTGAAATATTTCCAGGGCGGCGTTGATGATACCCAAGCACAATGATTATGTCCAAGACATGTCTGAAATTAAATGCTGGATATATCACGATTTGTGGATCATACCAAAATTACAGATTTAGCTTGCATCTCATCATGGAGGTATGTTAACTGTTTCCGATGAATATTGAATATATATATTATGTCATAATGTTAAAGAAATTAAATTGACATTCAACCATTATCTCATCATATATATATTTCAAATTCATATCTTATGATGAGATAATGGTTGAATGTCAATTTATATTCTTTAACATTATTACATATATTTCAAATTATGATATTCATATCTTATGATAAGATAATGGTTGAATGTCAATTTATTTTCTTTAATATTATGACATAAACTTACGATATTGATAAGATGTGAAAGTAATACCGTTAACCTAGCTAAAAGGTAGATAATTACATTTATTATCACGTGCACCGTTTATTATAAGCAATGACGATACAATGACGGTACATCGATTAACAATTGTAATATGTTCATCAAAATGTCACAACCTTGGTCAACGCCAAGCGGAAACATTGAGGTTACAAATTCATAGAAAAAACTGAAAAAAATCACTGTAAACATAAAAACGACATTAAACGCAAAATTAAAAGTTCGACTTTTGACATTTACAGTTAAAAATATTTCTTTTGTTAACCTGGACCTAACGTTCTCAATCTAAAATGAATTTGAAAATCATCCAATTCTGTCAAACCATAAAGTTTACATGAAATTTCATTACCTTCACACTATTAACAGACATTGGTCGGCTGCGCTAATCTATGGCTTATCGAGGGCGCCGCCCGACTATCATACCGATAAAAACAATTTGAAAGTTATCCATATAACCCTCCATGTCACCCGCCAAGTGCCATCAATGCAGTCATCTCCTGGGACTTGGCGAGATTGTTTGACGGCGTGTCAAACACCCAGGTACCACACGAACCCCTCCCGATGTTTGTCAATAATGAAAGCGTTTCAGACGTTAAATATCTGGAAAAGGATTGTGTAGACATAAATTTGTACACACAATCATTGTATATAATCCCCAATTGTTCAGTGTATTGATCGTTCTTAGGACACAAGTGGTTTGAATAGTTTTTTTCGTAGCTGGGAGTCGAAGTCTGGAATGACAGATTAATATAAATACAAATAGTGTTTCCCTTGAGAACTGTTTGACAGATATAAATCCATGTATCATAATTATTGCAATGTTTGGTTCGTAATGGATTTGAATGAATGGTATGTGACGCTTTAAAGCAACGCAAAGATTAAGGTCTTTTTACTTGATCGGGGCAACCATGGTTTCAGTGAAACATTTGAATACTGTTTCGACATAAGCAGAAACACTGACAATCTCTTCTTTGGGTTCCAAACCGAAAGCATAGCTTTTTAATAACAATAATCTTCTGTCATATTTGTGTGTTTCACGTGGGTTCTAGGTGGGTTGCACGTCTGTGACCTGCCGCACTTTGGGCTTCTCTACTGCATAAGTCAAGCTGTGAAACTTGAACCCCAACTAACTCACTCACCGCTGTCAGCTGGCGTTATGACGATCTTAAGGTGAACATTGACACACTGATATATTTGTTATGTCCGAACATAACATTAATAACCATGACACAGAAATAACCTTTGGCATAACTATTATTTCGCTTTATGCAGTTTACTTGCAAAGGGATAAACAATTTACTTTGTATCATATTGATAAATTCAAACTATCTTATGTTTGGATGAACATTTTAATACATGCCGTTAAACTAAGCAAAGTGTAATGGTATGGTGGGACATTGGACTATTTTTGTTTTAAATGCCTTTGTTTTCTTCTCGTCCATCAATCGAGAAGAATGAGAGATGGAGGTTTTACGTCTCACTGAGCAATAATACGGTAATATCTCAAATAATGTGTCTCACATATGCTACTCAAAAGAAGTTAAGGAACACATGGATTTTTCATATTACTATAGTTAATCTGTGAATTAGGATATAGATGTCACACTATCATACCTTGCACAAGACACTAATATTATACTGCCTAATACAAAATGGAAATAATATTTACTGCGTCTTTCCCACATGTCAACATTGTACACATTGTACACACTGACTGAAACAAAATCATGAACATCGACGTTTTATAGCAAACTACATAACTCCGGGCTGTCGTGGGTTTACTACTACATCTACTACTACTGATGCTGCCGCTACTGCCACTGCTACTGATGCTGCTGCTGCTACTACTACTATTACCCCTACTACTTCTACCACTACTTCTACTACTACTACAACTGATAATAATAATAATAATAATAATAATAATAATAATAATAATAATAATTGGCAAGATTGAGAAAACATATGGCAAATAGGCAGACCTTTCGCTTTCGAAATGTCACGCTTGCATCCCAAGTACTATGTTGTTCGACTCCCCATTGTTCTCGGTGCCTTAGGTTTGGTACCTCCTAATCTGGAAGAGTACCCGGGTTCGCTACCAGGAATACAGCCCTTCTGACAATCCGTGTAATGCAGAAGTCTGCAGTGTTGGGGAGTCCTCACATTCTCCGAAAAATTCTGGGTGGGTTTGACTAGGCAGCGCTTCCTGGGAGAGGTCCCATTCGCTGTATGGGCTGCGTGTAGAGTGGGCAAGGACCCTGAGCTGATGATGAGCCTAACCAGCCAGACTGTGCCAGGATAACCCAAACTCTCTTTGCTGCATTTTTCTATTTTAATCTGTACATAATGATTATAAAGATGATTAACTGGTTTATTCATCTACCAGTACGCATACAGTTTCGGGCTTTGTTTACACTCTCCGGATGGTTATAGTATATCATAGTCACTTCCAATTCAGTATAAATACATCCGCCAGGAAATCGTAACGCATAATGCATAATGGGGCGGAAGGATTCTAATAGAAGTATCTCATGCATCCTGTTCTTATTATACGTGTGAGGATTCACTAACACCCTGACTGCTGAATGGCCATTTTCGTGGGAAAGACTAGTGGATGTATTCGAAATCATATCTTTGTAAAACCATATTTTCTCTAAAATAACTGCGATCTTCCAATAAATGGACAAAGGACACAACTACCACCTTGTTTGACACCGTGTTGGCAATGTCCAGGATGCATATGATAAAAGTTCCAATACATACATACATACATACATACATACATACATACATACATACATGGGGAATATCTAAGTAAATAGCATACTACTACGGATTCGAGTGCATATATACACACACACACACACACACACACATGCATACATACATACATACATACATACATACATACATACATACATACATACATACATACATACATACATACATACATACATACATACATACATACATACATACATACATACATGCATACATACATACATACATGGGGAATATCTAAGTAAATAGCATACTACTACGGATTCGAGTGCATATATACACACACACACACACACACACACACACACACATGCATACATACATACATACATACATACATACATACATACATACATACATACATACATACATACATACATACATACATACATACATACATACATACATACATACATACATACATGCATACATACATACATACATACATACATACATACATAACATACATAACATACATACATAGGGGAATATCTTAGTAAATAGCATACTACCGTGTTGGCAATGTCCAGGATGCATATGATAAAAGTTCCAATACATACATACATACATACATACATACATACATACATACATACATACATACATACATACATACATACATACATGGGAAATATCTAAGTAAATAGCATACTACTACGGATTTGAGTGCACACACACACACACACACACACACACACACACACACACACACACACACACACACACACACACACACACACACACACACACACACACACACACACATACATACATACATACATAACATACATACATAGGGGAATATCTTAGTAAATAGCATACTACTATGGCTTCTCATAAAGTGTACACACAAATAGTTCTTTACACACGAGCTCGACATACACAGCAGTAGTCTATTGAAGTTGGTAGAATATATGGATTTTTTTTAATAATCAATGTATGAACTACCGTCTTAAATCCTCTTTGATATATACGTAATCGGCTTTCAACAAAACCGTTTTGTCCCAATCGCGGAATGGATGCGCACGCTCCTTTCGCCGACCGTGTGTGCCTCCTTCTGTACCGAATGATCACTGTCGGGTATCACATGGCGTGTGGTATGTTCTTGTTGTCGGTATAAGATTAGTCTCAGCGAGGTATGAAAACAGGAGATATTGTCAACAGTATCATAAACACTTGCCATCTCCTGCATTTCTTTGGATTCATTTTTATCAACGTGTTGTTTATACCAGTAACTTGACTTTAGGTCAGTCCGTCCTTTCGGTTCAATAAGTTACAAAAGGACGCATAATGATATGCATAATCAATAGGAAGCCATTATGTCGTACTGACAGTGTGTAATCTCCTTTAACAATTTACCAATACATAATGAGATCTAAGGTGAATTTCATATGAATTAACTTTTTAACAGACTAATTGCATATTTAGACGCTGGATCACATATTGCAAAAAGCCCGAGGCACAAGAAATACGTGCTAGGCCATAAAGACAGTAGTTATATACCCTTCTCGTGTTAATAATGCATATTGTGTTGACATATGTTTAAAGCAACCTTTTTTAAACCGAGTTCTGTATTCCTGTTGTTTAAACGGTTGACAAGCATAATGTAAATCGATAATGACTCGAACTGAGCAACTCATTAATGACAACATAATTACTTTATGAATATACATTAGTTTACACGGCAGCGTGGTCTATCGGGTTTAAGTGTTAGAATGATGGACATGCATTTAATATCAACAAAGGGTATATAGAAGTACTGCCGGAATTGCCAGACCCAAGAGAATAACTTGCAAAAGGAGTCCAACTCAAGTCTAGAATGATTTGGCAAGACTAGATTGCCCCAGCACTTGGCCTAAAATTAAGGATTGTTCTCAGCTCCATTTGGATTTTTGGATTTTTTATTTTGTAGTTATATGTTTATTAATAAGATAACTTTATTTCTGGGTCTAAATGGCAGTATATTGCCAGTACTGCAAGTCATGTTAATACTACCATACGTTTTTTCAATTCCCCAACAAAACGATACACTGTCGTGGCCTCTTTTCATATAAAAGCGGTATTTGTAAGAACAGATAAAGAACACAATAGCCACCTTGCCTTACACCAATTTGGCAAAATAACGTAATGGAGACGCATACGTAATCGGATTAACTCTGGTACAAGATTGAGTCCATTTAACTACTTGTTGTGTCCAACAATGTCCACTTGAACCTTATCATGGTCTTGAATTCAAACAGTGGTCATCGGTCTGCGGACACGTGAATTGCATGCCTGACCAACATGGCAAAACAAGAACGTTACCTGCGATGACTGGACCCGTATCTCGAGACATCGGTGACTCGTGGCCACATGGCTAAATAGGTAAACAGTGTGGGGCTTGCTTTATTAACTATCAGCAGGTCGGTGATGTTATACAAAACGTAGCGATAAACTCGACAAATTCACAAATTTAACATTGTTTGATTGTTACATGAAACTGTCTTTCATGTAGACGTGCACTATGACGCAAAAACCCGAATGTTTATCTCACGTGGTGATTTGGGGCCCCAGTCCGCTTTTTTCTTACCCATATTTTGATTCTACTGCAATGTCTTACCTATTTGACAATGAAAGATTCCTCTCGTAAATTGGTAGTTACTTTATCATAGACCAGTTAATGGCTGTCTATCCATGTTGGATAGACATGTTGTCATAGAATCTGGTTTGTAACTAATCAACATGGGCATACATATAGGAAATGCTTATTTGGCAATGAAGAATAATTTATCATGACATATGACTCATGTCGGTGTCAATTATCATGAAGGAAGATGTTTATACCTCGTCAAATAGAAAACAATCACGATTTCAGAACACAATGTAAAACAATAGGAATAAAGAGATAATTTAAGATAATTCAAATATTGGTCAGTCGAATGTTTTTGCATAAAGGAATCATTCAAGTATAACAACCATCACTATCATACCAACCATCACTTTGAATACATTTGGTTTCTGTATTCAATACATGCGGGTATTTGTTAGCAAACATTATGTTAAAAAGTGAACAGTCAACGCTCACATTCGTTTATTGCCAACGTTGAACGAGGCGTTGGGTATAAATCAAGTATCCAGGGTGATGTTTCTGGTCGATACGTTGAACGTATCTTAAGTTTACCTTACGAATTTCAACACTGGTAAAGTCATCTGTGGCGTCGTTAGTAGTGTGCACATGACACAGAACACATATATGGATGCTAAATCGTTCAATTGCAAGGCATGGGTTTGTTTTATACAGAAGCTGTTTGCTTCTTATGCTAATCGTGTTTACTAACACTCTTAGCATGTCACGAAATTAAGATGTAATTTATTATACATAACTCTTGACCCATTTTATGGCGTCTGATAACCCTAAATGTTGGAATAGGGAAATATGTCACGTTTGCGATTATTGCACTGTAGTAGTTTGTAGCTAATTATAAGCAACCTAAACCTATTGATATTCTGGTATATAATATATATAAAATATCCGAAGAAAAAAACTAAACTGCCGGGCAAACTTTACATATGAAAATTGGATTTGAGCAAAAATTTACAAACATTATCAAAACGTTACTAAGCTGAAAAAAGTCGCTGAAACACTGCAAACTTATGGTCCAGTACGCATCTATGATATCCGTATCAAATATGTCACCATCGAAAAAACATTTCTTGTTTGTTTCATTTTAACCATTATCAAAAATGGATGTGTACTCTCGTTTGCCCGGCCTTTTGTATTTGGAATTACATTGCAGTGAGGGGACATCGTAATAATCAACGACAAAATGTGTTTTACCTGATCGCTGTATGTATACATTTAATATCAAACTAAAGATTTTAGGGGTGAAATAAATTGATGCCTAATAAGGTTGGGCTCAGAAGATTGTGTAGATATGTATTATCTGTTAAACATTGTTCAGTGTTACGGTTCTCTGTACTATTTGTTCATATATAAGTAAATCTTGCTCTATGTTCGAATTCTTTTGCATTGGTAGAGTAGACTTATATACATTTTGAATATGAAATACCTAAATCATTTCTTCATCAAGGGAAATTTAACGTTTGCAAATATTAATGGCGTTTTGTAAAACATACGTTACTGTATACCGTTGAAATATATCTGTGTTCTTTTTTCACATAATAAATTCGAGATTGGCATAATATGGCCTAATATCAACGACAAAAGGGTGACATGAAATAAAAGTACTGAGAAACTACGCGTGCTAAATATAATAAAATCACTGTATGTGCTTACAATCTCAAAAGGAATTGTTAGAAATAATAATACTTATTCGAATTAAATCATGCCGAAAATAGAATAAACAATTATGAACAGGACCAACCGAAGAGACCGGCAGTGGGGTGAATTTTCTGGCACAAGTAATCAGTGTTCGAGTCAAATACGAACGATAAAGAGCTGTATAATTTTGGATTGAATTTTTTTCAAGGGCTATCAAGAGCCTTGTGCAACTCACGTTTTAAATAGATTTATCACAATTCGAAATGATGGTTTGCAAATTTGTCTAATACGCAAGGAATTACTACAGTCCACAGTCCTCGATTGGGCTGTGTTTGCTGTTTATGTGCAATCGGAGATGCTTTCATACAGGTCCTGATAAGGCACTAGACCCAAAGCAAAGTCAGACAATTTTGTCAAACAATTGTTGGTTGAACGAGGTGTTGGGTGTCACTTCAAAGGAAATGTTATGAAATCAACACAAAATAAACATATCTTTAATAACTCAATATTATGAGCAGTTGAGAGGTTGTCTGGACGTTTAATGGATAAAGTGAATGGGATGGGACACCTGTATTAAAATGATATCTACCCGTATCTGATTTTGTGATATATTGTCGATTTCGTGTGCATGCATATATTATAGATATTCCCCATCTATGTTCAAACTGTGTGTGGTGAATTAAACAAGTTAAGGTTTTACAAAGCAGTTTGTGTTTTATGTTTACATGGTTAAAAAGACATATGATATTGAGAGAAATAATACCAGGGACCATCAACTTAGGTGGAATACTGATTCATTTTTATATTTTCACCAATATTACATTACAAGTTATTTTGTCATTTATTCTGAAAAATGTTTTTGAATAGATAGTTTCATTCATCGAATCTGCATGTTATGTAGTTCATATTTGCAGTGGAGTCTATATTCGGGTTTCTATCTGTATATCGTCGTCATTTCTCTAAGTATTTCAATATAGATTCTAAAGAAAAAAGCACTGCCACATGCGTTCAAATTGACAATTCCTCACTTAAACGTCTTAACTTTCAGGAATTGTAGAAATAAAATATTTTGGACATAATATCAGCTGACATTTTAATTATATATTAATGTTATCATATAATTCTTATCTTCAAAATATTAAATCCAAGTTGTGAATGTTTAGACAAAAAGAGGTATTTATCATTTGCATATGTAATGCAGGCAAAATATAATCACATAAGTTTTAGGTGTATAACGAAATAGAATATGCAGTATAAAAATCGATGGAACAGATAATATCATTTTACTTTAAGGAACTATTAAGTTCCACCTCATCATATTGTGTTCATTGACCTCCCTACACACAAATGCACCTTCTAGTGTTAAAAATCGCAGATTTAATATCAAGATTTCGCTGTGGGAAATTTTTATGTGTCCTTGCTCTGAAATTAATCTCTTATCACTTTGGTGTGAAAAGCAATTTAGCCGGATTTATTTTACGATCGTGCCCGTAAAATAGCGTTATGCGTTGCTTTTCTCTTATTCTTAAAGCTGATATCAAAGACATACCCTGAATTATGAGCTTTGTAGCAAATGAAAGAGTATTTGGAACCCCTATTACCAGAAAGGGGTGTTTGGGGTTAGAACTTAGAATCAGATTGAGGAACGCGCAAGGATCAGAGCAAGGCTATAGAGTGTTGGGGGAGATGAAATTTTATATGCCTTTTCAATTTGCTGGGTGGTTGCTTTTGAGCACAGAGCCGTTTTTCAACCAAGCTATTTTTTAGCTCTTTGTTGTTATTAAAGTTCTCTTCAATAACGATAACATGGTTATGAAAAATACATATATGAACATTAGGATGGAAATGGATAGTTCAAAATGGAAGAATATATACCTTTGGGGTGGATGATGGTCTTTGATATGCCATAGTGGGGGATTCAAGTAGATTGTGAATGCAACATTTAAGATTTCTTAATTATGATTAATAAATTGCATACCGTAAACGGTGATAAATGTAGTTTAAAATATAGATATAATGACTTTAGAAAATATATTATTATTGGAAATAGCTTCATATAATTATTCATGTAGTGTAGATGAACATTACATATTGGCGAACTCCACGAGTCTGTTTCAGGTACATTTTTAATAGCTTACTTTACATAACAGCAAAATGATCAAACATTGTTCGATTATGTCTCCTTGATAAAAAAAAGTCACTACATAAAGTCGTGGTCGGATCACACACTACCCGAGACATTATGCTGTTTTCTCTATGAAACCAGTTACGTCTATATAAATTCAACCGAATGAATAAATATATACAGAGAGTGACTATTTGATCACAAAAAAGTACATGAGATATTTCACAAAGACGTGGGATGATTTACATAACATGCATAGAAAAAACGGGCAAATAAAACACCGGTATGACCTACATTGGAATATATATTGCTCTTGGGGTGGATCGTGACACGCATAAAATATGTCTTTCTCAGGGTTCAGATTTGTCATACTTGTTTGCTCAGGTTATATAGCAAATATGAGAAAGTAGTCAGGTAGATCCTGTGGTTTAACGGGCATTTCAGGATTTCGAATATGTATGTACACCTATGACCATCTTGAGGAGGTTATTTTGTCAAGGTATTTCCGTAAACACATCACGCCGCATTGTCGTGTGATGTGTTCAGTTATCAGAAACCCCGACACCTTCTTCCTTGTTTTAAGGGTACATTGTGTGCATGAAGTGATTATATCCGCATACAGTGTTAGTATATGTGGTACACATCGGTGAGGATGTTCGCAGGTTAACGAAATTGAACTCACCTTTTGAAAACGCATGATGTCTCCCGTCCAACAAGGCATACTCGTGAGCACGATATGGAGGAAAGGGGTACATTTGACTGAGCAGAGTTCCGTTGTAAGCCATTGGCGTTGTGAGGTAACTGTGTGATAGGAGGGAAGGGTCATACACTGCCACGGGCTTGTATAAGTTCGGAGGTGCAATTGTATGTGAAATTGGACTAGATTGCAGAGCAACTGGGTTGATAGGCGTAGGTCTTGCTGGTGCAGAGTTCGACACAGATGAACCAGTCGTATTGCCTAAAATGTCATCAATTCGGAACGATGTCTGTCCCCCTGGTGAAGTGTTGCCGTGGTGTTGTACCCCCGGGGGTGATGTCTGTAGGGTTGGGTACAGCGTTGACAGCCCCCCTGGAAGGATATGGTGATGATGCTGCGCAAGAGGATGCATCATGGCGACGTTGGCAAATGTCGTCTGCAAGTGTCGTCTGCTTCCGTACGAATTTCCAGGGGAAATATTTTCATTAAACATTCACTGAAGTATGTGCCAAAGACGATCCAGATACACAAAAGCACGTTTTGAACGGCCAAGGCAATCACTGAAATGAAATCAAATAATACAGTTCACTCCATTGTTCTACGAACATCGCTCATTAAATTATGTCGCTTAACTGCTCACAATACCCGTTATATCTTCTACTCCTAAATTTCCGTGTTATTAAAGGCCCTTAAGTGACTACATCTCGTCACATGTCGAGACGAAGCCACCACACGGAGGTGGGAGTGGCGATTCGACGCTATCACTGTGAAGTGCTATCGGTAGATGCTTATAGGTCAGCTCGAATAATTAATGGCATCTACCCATGTTCGTTTACCAGGACCTGATTGATGACATACTTTGACATGGACCCCTCACACCCCTGACACTTCAAATATGGACTCTCCCCAAGAGGAAAGGAGCCCGTCGTCAGTAACTGCCCAATTCGTATAAGAAGTGGGCGGATCCAACAAGCATCAATCACGCTATAGAAAGTTTTCAACTGTTCCGCTGCTTATTGCCACGCCCCCTGTTTAAGATAAGCTGAAATCAGCAGTGGGATACCTACAGTGTTTTGTTAAGCTTACTTGTTAACCACATCCAACACGGACGCCTAAGTCGTTCACTCGCTAAGGGTTTCTTATATAACTGTGTACACTACTAAACTTGGAGCAATTTCGGACAAACATTCAACAACCCAAAGTACATTAGGTGGTAGGTTTTCAAGGTTACCTTGTATTAAGTACGGTTGAGGAGGTTAATGAAGGGATATTTATAATAGAATGAACGTTTAGGGATAGAACATAGAAGAAGGTAATATTGTGGTCGTTCTGGACATTTTTTAAACAACTTAAGATTAACGCATGCATTTTTTATTTAATTGCTGAAAGTTGTCCAGTGTACAGCATGGAGATGATCTGCGGGTGGACAGTGTACATTAAAGTGATTGGTATGTAGGACAACACCATTATAAAGTTTGGCATAGAGTGCATAGTACCTTCTTAATGGGTGTTAATGTTAAATGGCACATAGTCTCGAGCACTTGCTTTTTCTGCTTGTAAAATAAGCATATCTGTATGAGTAAAATTTGAACATGGGATATTTTCAAAATGGTGACAAAAATCATCAGCTGCATTGATTTAGAAGAAAGAAAGTTCTATGGATGAACAACTTCTTTATTGCAATTAAATGCCACTGAAAGAAGTTGCATTAATTTAGTTAAACTAATTAAGAAATTAGAGACAATATATACTTCTATATTCCTTTTTTATAACCAATAATTCTTATATAGATGGAGCGAATTTCAACTGCTTGGATTGAGAATCCTAGTATGTATATCCGATATAGATATCAGATTTCTGACAGAGGATGTTAAATGTCTCATGTTTCACACATCAGATTTTTTTTTAAATATAATACGTGTACATATTATTGTGTAATATGATGCGTACAACGTGTACCTATGTGTCATGTATATGATGCGTACCACGTGTACATATGTTTCATGTATATCATGCGTACGTGTACATATGTGTCATGTATATGATGTGTACGTGTACATATGTGCCATGTATATGATGCGTACAACGTGTACATATGTGTCATGTATATGATGCGTACAACGAGTACATATGTGCCATGTATATGATGCGTACAACGAGTGCATATGTGCCATGTATATGATGCGTACAACGAGTACATATGTGCCATGTATATGATGCGTACAACGTGTACATATGTGCCATGTATATGATGCGTACAACGAGTACATATGTGTCATGTATATGATGCGTACAACGTGTACATATGTGTCATGTATATGATGCGTACAACGTGTACATATGTGTCATGTATATGATGCGTACAACGTGTACATATGTGTCATGTATATGATGCGTACAACGTGTACATGTGTGTCATGTATATGATGCGTACAACGTGTACATATGTGTCATGTATATGATGCGTACAACGTGTACATATGTGTCATGTATATGATGCGTACAACGTGTACATATGTGCCATGTATATGATGCGTACAACGTGTACATATGTGTCATGTATATGATGCGTACAACGAGTACATGTGTGTCATGTATGTGATCCGTACCACGTATGCATATGATTGTGCCATGTACAACACGAATACCATTAATACCATGTGCATCGCATCTGCATATGTGTCATGTCATGTATATGATGCGTACCATGTGTACGCTTGTCATATATATGATGTGTACCATGTGTGCAAATGTGACATATATATGATGCATACCATGTGATTAATGTGTCATGTATATGATGCGTACCGTGTGTTCATATGACTTTGTCGTGTATATAATGCGTATATTTTTACCACGTGTTAAGATATATATATATATATAGTGCGTACCATGTGTACGAATGTTAGGTATATCATGCGTATCATGTACATATGTGTCATGTATATGATGCATGTCGTAATTCATGTATGTGTTATGCTTCTTGGCACCAATGACTCTGAAAAAGTCCAAAATCGACGAAACAATGTATTAAGGGATAACACTCAGTCTTGCATTTTTCCATATTCATTCCACATTACATTGCAGGATGTCTATTAAATATTTATTGCTTAAGATAGTCTGATTTATTTTAGCAATATGTTATGTTTTACTGGTTGGGATAACAACATGTTATTATCTACAGGAAGCAGTGACCAAAGACAAAGTATGAAGTCTTCATCGGAAATTAAGTGCTTTTAAATCATCAGCTGCATTTACCATCTCATTTACACACTATTTACTTACTTCTGAACCTTTTTTTAAACAACACAATGTAATATCGAAATATTATAAAATTGAAACGCCAATGATACAAGCTGATCATTCTGAAATATTTTATATATCTAAATATAAAAGTATAATGTATAAATCCTCGATAACAATATATACTAATTTTTAAAACATTTAATTTTTTTTGGTATGCTTTGAAAAAATGCCGTTGTCGTACAAGAAGCAGTGAAGGATTATGTGATGCCTATAAGGCATAATGTATTTTTCCAAAACCTAAATATGACTCGACCCTAACAGGATCTTTATCAACGACATTCTCTTCCGTTCTGTGCAAGACATTTCTCCTACCCTTTGTTATCAATGAAGAACACGCACATATAACCGGGAAATAAGATTGTAAGAAAAGTACGACGTAATACACCATTGTTGTACCAGTGTTCCGTTGTGCTACGATTTACTATCTGTCAGGGTTTTATTGTCTATGGCGATTATCTAAGATTAGCAGTTTAAAAATAAAAAGCAACTAAATTTTCGTTCCGTTTTTTGGGGGGAAGTTCTATGAACAACGATGCCTTTGCATGAATTCAAACCTTGTGTATACCATGGTTGCAAATTTGCTTTCAGCACATATGCATTTTTATGGCGTAACATGTACACTTTTTTTTCACACAAGTTACTTGTTTCATACAGTTTAATCAATGCTCAATAAAAATTACAAATACATATACACATACTAGTAGGGTTTTTGATTAAATATTTATGTGAGATTTTGTAAGTTGATTGACAGTTTTTCGTCAGGGTGATGAATATGTGTTTCCAGTTACAAAACAATTACATTTCACAGATCCATATTCCATACATTATCAACGTTAGTGATATGTGTGAATAAACCACAAGATAAAAGTACATGTAAAGCAAGTTTCATGAACTTAAATATCCATGGTTTTAGTAAAATAATAATAGCCAGTAGCTGAAGAAGACATGTAAAAATGTTTGATATGAGTTGGAGCGAATCAGCAGCGATATGAGCATCAATGATAATGACACAAAAGAACAAGAAGATGAGTATATGAAATTCAAATGCCAATCAATGGTACGCTGTTAACGATAATGAGAGGTTGTGATTATTATGGGGGGAAATTTTAAAAAGAAGGAAAGCATCATGAGGAAGGAAATGATAGTTGAACATATTACAAACAACGATGTAAACTACAGCTATTTACACTGGAAATAATACGTGAAGAATTTATGTGTTATGACATTCTACATTTTGATTGAGATGATGTTTGATTTTGTGTTGTGTTCGGGCGCTAACATTTCACTGTGGATGTTTCATATGAAGTGCGTTTTGGATGCAGATCGATACTTTTCTCCAGTAGTTCATACTTTCTCTTATTTATTACCATCGGTATTTTTGTCATTTCAGTAGTGCGTATGTCATTTAATGCAAAAATGTCAGGGATCATGAATAGTTTTGGGGATATTTTTTTAAAATAAAATTGTGAACACTGCACATTATCCCCCAAAACATTAACTATCCCTAACTTGTTTTGTTTAGTATATATACATGTGGCTTCAATGGGTGAATTGTTTGTTATTTTATTGTCCGGGTGATGATGAGGACTAATTCCCTAGTTGTTAAATTATGCTGAAGTAATTGCTACCTCCTCATTTTAACATATTGACAAAGATGAAAAATCTTCCAGAACACCATGTTATCATATCATAGAGTTTGCTGTCATTACAGTGTATCATATCTATGATCACATGGTATCATATCATCACAGGGTATCATATCATCACTAGTTTCAAATTGCCACTCAGTATCATTTCATCTTAATTTTTTGTATGGGTCGCAATCACAGATCAACATATCATCACAGAACACGACATTTACTAAGTGTAGCATATTATTACATAGTATCACATGTTCAGAGTACTGCATCATCACAGAATTTCATATTGTTACAGAATATGATATCTTCGCGTATTATCATAGCATCACATTTCCGCCATATAGCTGGAATAACGCAGAGTATAGCATATTAAACAACCCGATTAAAGTATCACCGAATATACCTCCGCAGTATAGTACATCATGATAGAGTATCATATCAATAAAGAAATACAAAACTGAAATATACACAATAATAACAATGCTTTAACTACCAAGGATTCATAAGAAATTTCAAAACAACATAGAGAGAAGAGAAAACACAACTTTATGGATGACAGCCAAAGGTGGAATGTTTTCCTTTTGACTAACCAACTTCTAGAATGCCAAACAAACAGTTAACGTGGAGAGACTCATTTAAAACCACAACTCATGGAATAAATATCATTGAGGATAGATGACTAAAGTAGGTAGTTACAAGAATGATAATATATTTCTCCTGACATGTTTGACAGAAACTATTTAATAGCTAATGTTCTATTTTATCTCTCTAATATACATAAAATGATAATTATAAGCATACCCTTGAAACGGAAATTAGATTTTACTGCAACGCTACCTTCCGGAGTAACGAGGTTCGCTGTACAAAAAACACATGCCATTTCTTCGAGGTAAGCAAACGGCATTTATATTCCAGCTCATTGATACAATTCGCAAAGAGCCATGTTATTATGCATGGCACATGAAATGCATATTAGGATGTACGGATATGTACAAGCACCGAGAGAGGCGTGTGTCTGTCATTTCCTTTGTAACCTCATGTGTGAATCATACATGGGATTCTATTCATTTCCCACGAGCCAAATATAACGCGAATAACAGTCTTCCGTCAGATAAACTATTCGCAAAAACAACACTGCATCTGTCAAGGGCTGAGGATTCGTTTTATCATCCGAAATAAAACACATCTAAATAACTGTATTGTCAAATTATTGTTTGATTTTAAAGAATTAATTGAATTGAACTGTATTTTGAATCGGGTGATAGTGTGATACAAATGCCTTTATTATAGGTTAGGTTTGGGTAAATAATTTCAAGGTATATATCACACATCAGCCTAATGTTTTACTTAAATTTTGATGGCATCTTCCAAGATGGAACACGATCAAAATCAGCAAGACAGTAAAACACATGTATGGACAATAAGATATTATCACAGAATCTGCATTAGGCACCGTACTGTTTTTTCTATGTATTTTGTTTTTCTTGTATAGTTTTTGAAAATATTTCTCAACTTTATATATGTTTTTAGTCATAATTCACCACTAGTATCGCTATACATGCAATTGCGAGCAGAAGGTCGACGAAATGTGAACGAGTACAGGTGTATATAATACATGGATTTCTGTGCCCGAGAAATGAGCAATCACAAATTTATATTAAGTTACATCCTATTTTAATTTAATTTATCCTAAATTAATGTCGAAAATCATTTGCTGAGTAGGATTCCTTGAAAATGAAGTTCCTCGTTTTCCGAAAACATCCGCATTGCGTTATATTCCTATATTATTTACAATAAATGTATGTAGTGGCTTACACGTTTAAAGGGCATTTAATGGACGCATGCTCGAGACTGCCTTGTGGGTTTTTTCGGGTCTTGGGACAGCCGCCATAGAAAGACAGTGAAATTTAAGATGGTCGTCGTTAGTCCTGAAGTCCATATATGCTACCTTATCAAACAATCATTTATATAGCTGTATTTCGTTCTGGCGCCACGTCTTGCTTGGCCTCTTGGTCCATTGATAAGGGAGATCAGTGTATGATTTCTTTTCCCTTTCGCATTTGGCGTTTAAATAAGACAAGCTGTCAGTCAGGCAGGGGAGAGTGGGTTGTTTGTTTATGGTATAGGGAGAAGTTATCGTTTTGTTTGCACGCCGGCCTACCACAGTATTATGGCAATTGCATAAAAATGAAACGGTTTAGGGTGTTTGTAAAGTAATATGTGCGACAAGTGGCAAACATAATTTCTCTTTGCACAAATTCAATCATAAATATCCCATTTGAAACAAACCGTGGAGAAACAGCATTAACTTTGGATTCACACAGGGATTAAATTTTACTTAAACCGTCCTCTTTTCCACTTGTATTGATTCAGTTTAACACAGGATAAAACCGTGATAGCGGGCCCTTTCTGGGTTTTTTAATGGGTTCAATGACAGGTGTTTTGGATGACCTGTATTGTCAGTAGATTTTTGCAGACCGTGTCAAAATCAGACATAACTGAAAGTTTATGCACTCTTTTAGATATTTTCTGATTTGTGTTTAAAATATTTTCTTTTTAATGAGATGTAAAATTGTTTCATTTAATTTTTTAATTCAAAAACTATATATTTCGCTTTGGAGCATGCGTTTTCGCCAATGTGCTTACACTGAACTGATATTCCTATGATAATATACAGGTGCTTTTATCTCTGCTATAAGGCGTCATCGTATAAAACACATTGTGGCTTATATGTTTATCGTATTCAATATCAAATATATCCTTAATCAACATAATTTTAAGACTGCCTCTATGGTCTAGTGGTAGAGCGTCCTCCCGAAGAGCGGGAGGTCCAGGGTTCGATCCCCGACCGCGTCGTCCAAAAGACGTTAAAAGATGGTACTTGTTGTTATCCTGTCTGGCGCTCGACATAAAGGGGCTAAAACAAAGACTGGTCGGCTCGGAGTCAGTATACTGTGTCTGAGTGGGGTATTCATGTTAAACTGCGGCACGGTATCTCAGTGAGCTAGCACTATAAATCGGTATTAGTCCGGTCTAGTGCATGCACGTTGCTATATAAGTGCAATAATCTTGGACGCGACGGTAAACCCAATTTCACCTCACCTCACATAATTTTAACCTATTTTTCATTGTGGTAACAACATAAAGACCCATTCAAAGGTTTAACTGACACATTTTTGTGTTTGTTTGTTGTTTAACGCCGTACTCTATATGACATAAGCTTCTAAATAATCGAGTTGAGACCAGACCATCCATTTTCTTTTCGCTTTCAGTTTGGTGGCCATCGTGGGTTTAAAACTGGATTTTAAACTATATTGAGTCATTGAATATCTTCTGTTTGAGTTGAAACCAAAACCTTTCTATTTGAATTATGCAAAGCAATGTCTAATGATATGAATATGTAGATAGTCAAGTAATAGCTATCCAGTGGAATAAAATATAACTCTAAATCAACGCAAATACAATTAAAACACACCACCCTTGAAGATTGGGGTTACAATTGTGTTTGTCGTAAGAGGCGACTAACGAAAACGGGTGGTCATGATCAGACTGGCTGACTTGGTTGATACATGTCATCATATCCCAACTGCTCATGATGTCAATCACTCGAATGTCTGGACCAGATTTTAAACGACACCGACAATGAAGCTATTTAATTGCACCTTATGTCACATGTCAGTGTTGTTACCGGTGAAGGGGCAACCGCCAGGTGCCATCACACAAGAATAATTATTAATGTTAACGCCAGGTGCTACCACACGAAAATAGTTCTGACGTTAACACCATGTGCTACCACACGAGAATACCTACTGCCGTTAACACCAGATGCCACCACACAAGAATACGTACTGCCGTTAACACCAGGTGCCACCACACAAGAATACGTACTGCCGTTAACACCAGGTGCCACCACACAAGAATACGTACTGCCGTTAACACCAGGTGCCACCACACAAGAATACGTACTGCCGTTAACACCAGGTGCCACCACACAAGAATACGTACTGCCGTTAACACCATGTGCTACCAGATAAGAATACGTACTGCCGTTAACACCAGGTGCCACCACACGAAAATACGTACTGCCGTTAACACCAGGTGCCATCACACAAGAATACGTACTGCCGTTAACACCATGTGCTACCACACGAGAATACGTACTGCCGTTAACACCATGTGCTACCACACGAGAATACGTACTGCCGTTAACACCAGGTGCCACCACACGAGAGTACGTACTGCCGTTAACACCAGGTGCCACCACACAAGAATACGTACTGCCGTTAACACCATGTGCTACCAGATAAGAATACGTACTGCCGTTAACACCAGGTGCCACCACACGTGAATACGTACTGCCGTTAACACCAGATGCCACCACACAAGAATACGTACTGCCGTTAACACCAGGTGCCACCACACAAGAATACGTACTGCCGTTAACACCAGGTGCCACCACACAAGAATACGTACTGCCGTTAACACCATGAGCTACCACATAAGAATACGTACTGCCGTTAACACCATGTGCCACCACACGAAAATACGTACTGCCGTTAACACCAGATGCCACCACACAAGAATACGTACTGCCGTTAACACCAGATGCCACCACACAAGAATACGTACTGCCGTTAACACCAGGTGCCACCACACAAGAATACGCACTGCCGTTAACACCAGGTGCCTCCACACGAGAATACGTACTGGGGTTAACATCAGGTGCTACCACTCAAGAATACGTACTAGCGTTAATACCAGGTACTACCACGCTAGAAGATGTACTAACGTAAACGCAAGATTTCATTACACAATAATACCTACTGACGTTAGCACCAAGTACCATCGTAAAGAGAAAAAGTAACGACGTTGGCACAGAGTGTTTGAAAATAAGAATTGGTGTCCGGTGTCCACAAAGCGATCTTAGCACAATAACTGATGTCAGCGTTGTGTAAATGGAATACGGTATCATTTAACAAAGACAGTTTAGAGCTCCGACTATCGTACGTCAACTTAAAGAAACACCACGTTCTTACAGCCCATGTTTTTATACCATACCACATGGTTAAGGAGAGATTATGTTTCACTGTCCCGTGGCCATTTTCAGTCTCTGGCTAGATGTTGTAATGAGTGTCTGATGTCAAGCTGAGACATAGTCCTTGTATAATTTAGATTACCATTAACTGCTTGATTGATATAGACTTTAAAATTTGAGATCGTAGACGAAGTGAATTTGTATTGACTGGAGTTACAAAGGACTACCAATTGACCCGAGCCAAATCTTAATTTAATCAAGTTGAAATATGAATTGCATATTATTCAAATAATTCTATGATAAGCTTTAAGAAAGCGTTTTATTTCAGTGCCAATCATTTCTTTCTTATCTGGGAAGAAGCGTATGTTGTAGATAACAAGAACATGCTCTTATTACCTGTCCCCTTAGGCGTGAGATGAAGCAAACAATGACACACATTTCTCGCTTGATTGACAGGTTAAATGTAAATATCAAAAGTTTTAATAACTGTGTTTTCTTTTCTCTTAAAACACACGTTGCATATTCTGATCTCTTATTTATATTAATTTTCAGTTGTAATTTACGAAACCCATTACCATATATATGCAACTAATAAATGTGGGAATGAATTCTTTCATCGAAGGACAGTTTCAAGGGGATTGAGAAGATCATTACATCACAAGAACTGGTAAAACATGCCTGAGGCTTGTTATTGTATAAATATATTAGTGTGCATACACACACACACACACACACACACACACACACACACACACACACACACACACACACACACACACACACACACACACACACACACACACACACAGACAGACAGACAGACATACATACATACATACATACATACATACATACATACATACATACATACATACATACATACATACATACATACACACATACATACATACATGTACATACATACATACATACACACACACACACAGACATACATACATACATACATACATACATACATACATACATACATGTACATACATACATACATACATACATACATACATACATACATACATACATACATACATACATACATACATACATACATACATACATACATACATACATACATACATACATACATACATGTACATACATACATACATGGGGGAATATCTAAGTAAATAGCATACTACTACGGCCTCTCATAAAGTGTACACACAAACAGTTCTTTACCGTTCGACATACACAACAGTAGTCTATTGAAGTTGGTAGAACATAAGGAAAGTTATTTTATCAATTAATGTATGAACTACCGTCTTAAATCCTCTTTGATATGTATACGCAATTGGTTTCCAACATAACAGTTTTGTCACGATCGCGGAATGGATGTCCATACAGCTTTTCCCATTCTGTACCGAATGATTCGTGATAGCATTTGTTTAGTTTGTATGTTTACATTTATGGTCGAATGTCATAATGACGACATCTTGGCAACAGAAGGGCTTCCTCCAGTGAGTAAGAATACCTCAAACCATCGATATACAACATTCACAATACTTATGGCACTAATACTACTCCTACCACCACCACCAATATTACTACTGCTACTACTGTTGCTATGACTACTACTGCTGCTGCCACTACTGTGACAATAATGGCACCATTTCCAATCTTTAGAGTGATAATTGCTGATTTATAAATTAAAAGAATATTTTGAAATGTTACTGTTGTCATTCATATTGGAGTGAAATTCCCTTAATTCAGACCACAACATTCTTACTGAAAATGACCCGATATACGGCGTCATTTTATTTGAAGTGTTCCCGGCAGTGGTCGTCTTGAAGATGGGGTTTCCGGATTAAAAGAGTTTCAATCTATTTGGAATGACAACAGTAAAATTTCAAAGGTTGCAAAAAATGTTCTTTCAAATGTATATCAGCAAATAACACGTGATGTTTTAATGGAGTTCTATGAGCACATGAAGGTAATCTAATTTTCGACGAGCAATGACCGGAAGATTGAAAAAAGAAATTCATTGGAGTCCAGTGGATTGTTTTTAGGCGAATGTCGTGCATATTTGAGAAAAACAGATTTCAAAAGAAATCTATTCTTCATCAAATTATTACATCTGTCATGAAATTGTAGTAGTTAAGTTGACACCTTGGGTAAACCTCACTATGCCAAGCGGAAAGAGTACACGGACAACTCAAAACTCAAAACATAAACATAATTATATTTTTTTAATAATGTGGGCATAAGATATTTGATACCTTAACCAGTATTACTATTGGAGATGTGATACTGGTTTCAAGAATCAAAACATACAGGATAAAGAGGAATCTTAGTTTAAGAAGAACTACAGGCAATACATGAATGAGAAAAAAAGATTCAAATTTTCCATACAAACTGCAAAGATCAACCGTTGGCTTTGTGAATTCGTCATTCTCCTAGTGATCTTTATCAGAGTTTCCTGTATGTAAACATTGTCTATGGAATTTACGTTTAAGCGCTGGCTTTCTCCGTCAGCTTGACATCTCTCAGCCGCGCCAGGATGCGATTACCATGGGTTCGAATCCAATATTCGCCCCGATTATGATCCTTGCTTCGTTAGTACCGTACCCATGTGGTGTGATTCACAACATTGGTAGGACATTCACTTCAGAATGGAGAGTAGACGTAAAGCACTGTATTATCAATACCTTAAAACCAAATCTAACTTTGAGAAGTTTCTTTATCTTGGCAAAATATAAGTAGGGAAAATTTACTTTACCCACAATGTTATTCTTCAAACATCGGAGACGAATGCCATTATCTGTTTAATGCGAAGCCCTCAAGCCACAACGACTTCTCTGTATTCCAGTTAAATAAATTTATAACGAAAGTCCTAATATTTCAACAATCTGTAGAACAATAACTCCATCAAATGTATCAGCACTTAAAGATCTATCAAGATTTTTTACTCACCGTCAAAATGCATTTCGCCAAAGCACTTAATGATATTACCTTTGTAAATAGACATGCATTATATGATAGATATACATTATATGATAGAATATATGCAAATGCCGTCGTGTATGTTATGTATATGAACTGTATTGTAACGTATGGTCATGTACCACCGATGGTGGTTGTTTTTTTAGATTAAACAGGATCCAGGTACAATCTTCGAATTTGGGATTTCCTCCAATATTCAGCTTACACACCATGATGTCATTGAAATATTATTCAACACAGCGTAAAACTCGTCTCACTTACGCTCTGCTCAGTTTGACTTTACTGTTAGATGGAATCTGACAACATTTATATGAGATAAATGATCCAACTCTGCATGTTCGATCATCTCATTACAATAACCTGCAGTAGTCTTCCCCTTCGCTTGTACAGAAGTATCAGTTATTTTTGTCAAATAATTAATGTAACAATAATATTTATTTGTTATGCAATATATATTTCCAAGCCATATATCATGACGGGCTTTCATGGAAGTGAAGTGAAACAAAACTAAATTAAATAATTCCGTTAATAAAACATAATTATAATGTTTACATTGCTTCCAAACGTGTACAATCTTCATAGAGCCACTTTGAAATACTCGTGAATTTTGAACGTTTTTCATGTTTAGGTCACATTAGTCTGCTATAATTACCCGCGAAGCATTATCGTTCTTAACTACGTTTGTTTGCAATAAACAATGTTACACTAAATCCTTGAAGGGGTGTACAAGACTCAAAGCATGGACATTGTTATGTAACAAACACACGTCAAATCTTTGACGTCTAAACGTGGAAGGTCAACAAAATAAAGCCAATCAGCTTTCGTTATTCACGAAACGCAACTCCTATTTTACAACCAACGTGTGTATATTTACCGAACAGTTTTAATTATTTGCTTCCCGACTTGTTCCTTTTCACTGCGGAACTGTCATTATTTAGTGCAGAACTAACAGGAAGTGGTCAATTTACCAATCAGAAAGACCACCCCGTGACTACTACCTGTTCTGTTGGTAATCTAACCTTGTTAAAGTAACACTCATAAACCGAATAACACAGAAGTGTCATCAGATACCTTGTTAACAAAATTAACAAAGCACAAATTGTCCTGTAAGCCTTCAATTAACTTCGGAATAAGGTAAATACAAATACAACCATAACTACCACAGCACTGGGTAATTAGCTGTCAATTAGTCGGCCGGTAAACATTGTGAGAGTACTAAATGGTCATTCAATGATTGGCTACTGCTAAGAGCAGCTCTTACGGTCAAACAAGACTGACCATTGCCGGGTTCTAATTAGGATTGGCGTATTCTATAGCATTACATATAAATGTCAAATGACCATCGTCATATTTAGACAATTGAGTTTTACAAAGAATGTGATACCCTTACTTATGGTGGTAAATGCCTTGTAGGTAGATTATAGGCTGTTTTATCAATACAGGAAGAATTATACGATACTCCGAGAGGAATGGAGTTTCCTGTAGGGCAGAACTTCGTAGATGTGGATCCTCTAACTTAGGAAACCTCAAGTGCGTGTACCGCATTCTTTACGGTTAAATACCAGAGTGTTATTTCGAGCGATTAAGATGAAACCTATTGCGTCCTTATTGAGAGGTAATCTTGTTACGATGATAAGGATGGACACACTACAAGGATATACGTTATTAAGGTTTAATTAATGTCCTCATTACGGAGTAACAGGACTAATACTGTTTGGTTTGTGGCAACATACACTTACTTTTTTATGGAAATTGTATGAGTGATGGGTTCTACCTGTAGAGCAGGTCAGTCTTACCCTTTTTTGCGAACACCTGGTGTCATCATTGATGTTCAGCGATCCATTCATATAATTTCCAACACTATTTTCCCTTTTACGTCAAATGAAATCTATTTCGGCAGAAAATCGAGACTGATGTTTTCTTGGTTTGACGTGTTATATTGTGTACATGTAAACGCTTGTAGCGTCTAGGTTCGGACAACGGGAATTCCGAAATAGTGGAATCCGGTTAAGAGAAGTTTCATTTAAATGGGTGATGTGCTTAAGGAAATAATATCAGTTCAAATATTTATTATTCTGTGTTTCCAGTGTTTGTTGTCAACAGGTTGTAACATACTATAATAGGATGAATACAGATTCGAACTGTTTTTGAGTCATATCACGGGGTGTAAGCTTGACGTACGTAGAAGGTAAAACCGAAGTGAAACATATCACGGACGTTGTGCTGACTGGCCAATCGTATTTAATACAAAACTGTCACAGAGAGAGTACCAAACCAGCAAATGTGTGTGTGTTGTTATATCTTTCTGTATTGTATACTCCCTAGGGAGCTGAGAATACTAAATGGAGTGCACACTGTTTCAAAGACCGGGCGTATCGCTATGATGATTTACATGTGGCAATTGGAATCTGTAGTAGTAGTAGTAGTAGTAGTAGTAGTAGTAGTAGTAGTAGTAGTAGTAGTAGGAGTAGGAGTGAGTGAGTGAGTGAGTGAGTGAGTGAGTGAATGAGTGAGTGAGTGAGTGAGCATAGTTTTACACCGCTTTTAGCAGTATTCCAGCAATATCACGGCAGGGGACACCAGAAATGGGCTTCACACATTCTACCCATGTCGGGAATCGAACCCGAGTCTTCGGCGTGACGAGCGAACGCTTTAACCACTAGGCTACCCGACCGGCACAGTAGTAGTAGTAGTAGTAGTAGCAGTAGTAGTAGCAGCAGCAGCAGCAGTAGTAGTAGCAGCAGCAGTAGTAGTAGTAGTAGCAGCAGCAGCAGCAGCAGCAGCAGCAGCAGCAGTAGTAGTAGTAGTAGCAGCAGCAGTAGTAGTAGTAGTAGTAGTAGTAGTAGTAGTAGTGGCAGTGGTAGTGGTACACATTAAAATAAATAAATTCAACAACGGGGTTTCAGGTGATCCTGGCACAGTCAGGATGGTTAGGCTCATCATCAGCTCAGGGCCCTTGCTCCCTCTACACCGAATGAGACTTCCCCAAGGAAGCGCTGCCAAGTCAAACCCGCCAAGAACTTTTCGGAAAATGTGAAGACTCCCAAACGCTGCAGCTTTCTGCATTACCCAGATTGTCAGAAGGGCTGTATTCCCAGCAGCAAACCCGGGTACTCTCCCAATGTCAGTCAAGAGATTGAGATGCTAAAAAACCTGAGGCACCGAGAACAATGGGTCGCATGGACACCAGAATGACCTTTACACATGGAATAATATATATGGATGTCGGCTGAACGGAATGTTAATCAAAATGTTAGAACTAACATTTAATTAAGCGTCGAAACATTTAAATGAAAATGTTTCTGAGAGTTATCGGATCTGTTTAGATGTCTGAAAATAGTATTCTTTTCAACACATGCTTGTTTGTACTTACATCAACATTAAAATGTGTCAAAAATGCTGATTTCAGAGGTTTTCGGAAAGTGGTTTCTAAATATTTGAACATCAGCAAGTCTATGCATTCGTGACCCAACTCGTGTTATTCCGGGAAAAGCCGAATAGCGACTCGTGCCCCTCTCATGGCCATTTTTGCGACCGGGTTCCGTCTTAGCGCAGACGGGCATACCTAAAACAATTGTCAACTCGTTGCGTAATGGTTCACATTTATTTCCCCATATGTTATATATATTTCAGATGAAATTTAAAGCACATCGAGACATGTGGAATTATACAGTATGATTGAACACATTTAACTGTGTCTTGGGTATATTTTTAGATGCAAAACATATGTAAAATAAAAAAATATTTCTGAGGGATTCTTTGACGAAGAACTTGAAATCATACGCGCATTCTGATTGGTTTGTCGTATTTTCGCGCATAACATTCATCGATAGGGGGACGATTTTACAGTGAATGGCGTCGGTCGCTTTAACTGAGTTTCATTGTAATTGATCATACCGTTTAATATATTGCATACTCTGTTTTCAAATTCATAATACACGACCAAGCCCGTCCCTGATTCATCTACAGATAATTTACGAGAAAAAATGCAATGTATGATTTGACGGCAGATGTCAACATCATCCATAGAAATTCATCTCTTCTTCACAATCGACGATACAATAAAGATTATCCGGTACGCAGTATTTATTACCAGTTTCCTTGAATTTATGCTCTCACAAGTTTCCATTACATTACTGACATACGCACTTAACATAAATACACAATTGTCCATGTACAAGTTAAATGCCTTTCAATGGACTCGATTCTGTTATCAATAAACGCCTTTCTTACAAATACTTAGAAATTTCGTCACACAAACAGAAGGAAATTTACAATACATACATATCTCGTATTGCAAACATTCAGAGAGCCTAATAAATCGCGTCGGCGCCGCTTGTCTCCAGATTTCCACAGTTATCAGTGCGATGTGGTCTTAGGTTGGCTTTATTATAGTTTTATTCGAGGAATTAAGTCTTAAGGAGAGTTAATAACGAACTTTACAATGATATTATCTGATTAGAATCAACCCTGTGAGTGTCCTTTGACCATAGATTCAACATAAAGCGTGATTTGGATATGACAATTATTTAGTATTCTTATGTCAAGAAATGGGATTTATTGTCCCCAGATTCGATCACGTACTTAGTTGGAATTTAATAGATAAATATGAAATTTTCGACCGTGTGACATGTTTATTCAGATACGGTAATGAGATGTCAAATCTGATACTATCTGAGTCTATCTGTGTTGATTTGAGAGATATGGACCTTGAACGATTTTATTATTGAGCTGTTATATTTAATTGCGTCCATAACAGTGGTACAACAGGAAAGCTGCCTCTGTCGTCGCATTGGATACGATATTTGCAGCTTCTTGTAACAATGACAAGGCAGTGGTCATTTAGAATGGAAACTACAGGGCTTGGACAAGCTTATTTAAGAAATATGAAGACTTTAAATTTCTTGAACCTTCTTGATGGAATCGAAATCAGGCTTTGTGCATTACTCACTTTAATGTTTGACTGATATATGTGTTGTTTGTGCCACATTATTCCAGCTATATGTACATTATCTTGTCTAGAGCAGACAGAAACAGTGATTGATATTATGAGCATCGCATGATGACATGCAATCAACCATGTTGCATAGCCTGACCACCAGATCATACGTCGTCTCTTGTGACTAGTATAGGATGGGGACCAGTTTCATATTTCATACCAGTAAGCAGTTACGATAGTGTTGGCAGAAATATCATTATCGCTTGGGTACTGTAGCTGAACATGACACCGATGTGATATCAAGTCAGTCGAGGTGATTCAGTGGGACATTGTCCAATATATGTACTAGTACATTAAGTCAAACACCCATGGTCGGCTGTCAACTGTCTACCATGGTGTGGTCAGCTGTCTACCGTGATGTGGTCAGCTGTCTGTCTACCGTGGTGTGGTTAACTGTCCACAGCGGTGTGGTTAACTGTCTAACATGGTGTGGTGAACTGTCTGCCGTGGTGTGGTTAGTTGTCTACCATGGTGTGGTTAACTGTCTACCGTGGTGTGGTGAACTGTCTACCGTGGTGTGGTAAACTGTCTACCGTGGTGTGGTGATCTGTCTAACGTTGTGTGGTTAACTGTCTACCGTAGTGTGGTGAACTGTTTACAGTGGTGTGGTGAACTGTCTAACGTGGTGTGGCCAGCTGTCTGCCGTGGTGTGGTGAACTGTCTACCGTGGTGTGGTGAACTGTCTGCCGTGGTGTGGTGAACTGTTTACAGTGGTGTGGTGAACTGTCTAACGTGGTGTGGCCAGCTGTCTGCCGTGGTGTGGTGAACTGTCTACCGTGGTGTGGTGAACTGTCTGCCGTGGTGTGGTGAACTGTTTACAGTGGTGTGGTGAACTGTCTAACGTGGTGTGGCCAGCTGTCTGCCGTGGTGTGGTGAACTGTCTACCGTGGTGTGGTGAACTGTCTGCCGTGGTGTGGTGAACTGTCTACCATGGTGTGGTGAACTGTCTACCGTGGTGTGGTTAACTGTCTACCATGGTGTGGTGAACTGTCTGCCATGGTGTGGTGAACTGTCTGCCGTGGTGTGGTGAACTGTCTACGGTGGTGTGGTGAACTGTCTAACGTGGTGTGGCCAGCTGTCTACCGTGGTGTGGTTAACTGTCTACCATGGTGTGGTCAACTGTCTAACGTGGTGTGGCCAGCTGTCTACCGTGGTGTGGTTAACTGTCTACCATGGTGTGGTCAGCTGTCTACAGTGATGTGGTCAACTGTCTACAGTGGTGTGGTCAGCTGTCTGCAGTGGTGTGGTCAACTGTCTACAGTGGTGTGGTCAGCTGTCTACAGTGGTGTGGTCAGCTGTCTACAGTGGTGTGGTCAGCTGTTTACAGTGGTGTGGTCAGCTGTCTACGGTGGTGTGGTCAGCTGTTTACAGTGGTGTGGTCAGCTGTCTACGGTGGTGTGGTCAACTATCTACCGTGGTGTGGTCAGCTGTCTACTATGGTGTGGTTAACTGTCTACCATGGTGTGGTCAGCTGTCTACAGTGATGTGGTCAACTGTCTACAGTGGTGTGGTCAGCTGTCTGCAGTGGTGTGGTCAACTGTCTACAGTGGTGTGGTCAGCTGTCTACAGTGGTGTGGTAAGCTGTCTACAGTGGTGTGGTCAGCTGTTTACAGTGGTGTGGTCAGCTGTCTACGGTGGTGTGGTCAGCTGTTTACAGTGGTGTGGTCAGCTGTCTACGGTGGTGTGGTCAACTATCTACCGTGGTGTGGTCAGCTGTCTACTATGGTGTGGTCAGCTGTCTACTATGGTGTGGTCAGCTGTCCATAGTGGTGTGGTCAACTGTCTGTAGTGGTGAGGTCAGCTGTCTACAACGGTGTGGTCAGCTATTAACCAAGGTATCGAATAAATGCAAGCCATTTACAGCCAACGGAGAATATATGCTAGACGTCGTGTTCACTGAGCTATTAAATCGTAAACCTTCAAAACAAAGGAAGCGAAGAATTTAGCTTTCACGTTTCATATTATAACATCGCGGTGCGTTTTAGGTGTGTATATGTTTATACGTGATGTCCAATTGGTATTATTCGCAGCTATTCAATGTGAAGAGTAGCGTCCCTTTTCTGCCAGGATCCGCTGACTCTGAATCCCTAATATGTTCCAGTTATGATCTGTAAGCATCCAATCTCGCCTTGGGCTTTACCTTGGACTTGTGGCACACTATGAATGCAATTACTTTGCCTTGCAATTATAAAGCACTGTAAATATTTTAGCCTTCGTGTATGCATATGTCAGAATGCTAATAGCCGAGTGAACTGGCAGAAAAATATTGACGAACACCCGACATTTGAAATTGGAGGAGACTCTTTCTAAATCGAAATATTCGGCTTAGAAAGCGTTCGATGTACTCAGATCGTTGATTTTTTTAAACGTTTGGTCGAATTCGCACACGACTATAAACACAGCAGTTGAGAAGTGGTTGATTTGCCTACAGGGACATAAACAAAAATTCCATATCTAGAATATGACAAATATAATTAATCGTTTATTTGAAGGATACGGAACTATTTTAAGTATGTTTTAGAGCGCTCATTCCAAGCGCTTTTTAATACCAAAAATAAGGCTTACGCTATTGTATTATTTGGGTGCACCTTTGTTTTTTACGGATACGTTTATGATGAGTATTTAAACTGTCATGACCAGAACGGGAATTCCATTGTGACGTTAAGTCTTCCAGTCTTTGGGTGTCGCTCGATGACTTCCTTTAACTGAGTGAGTCAGTGTTGTATGTTACATGGAACAACCCACTTTAGACAAACATCGGAAAACGGTCCGTTTAGTGGTCAAAGGTGCCTCAACTCTCTGTGTAGAGTTACGTCCCTTAGCCTGCATCCGCTGCCGTGGGTTCGAATCCCAGATTAGTATTCGTCTTCAGCACCAAAGTGGTAAACGTCCAAGATCTGAATCTCTTCGGGCTTTCCTCCCACATCAAGCTGACACGCCGTGATATAACTGGAATACTGTTAAAAGCGTCGCTACACCAACCCCATCGCACGAGAGATCGGACATTATGAAAATGCACCAGTTATAATTACGACCATAAGCACTTAATATCACTGCATTATCCAAACTAAGTCAGTGGAGCAAGTTTACATTTCGACAGACCCTTACTTTCCTTTTGATAAATTTGAATACATTTCCAACCACATAGGGAACTACGTGTCCGAAGTTTTAAGTGTGGTTTCAAAGTACTTTCAAGTGTTTGAAAAGGTCCAACTCAATTAATTCAAGGACATAAAGTGTACGTCTAATTACTATGGCACGCGAATTTGTCAATAACATCATGCACGCCAGTTCTCCTAGTGTAGAACAGAGTGATGGGGCTCAAATTACCATGTTCATTACTAATTAGACTGATGGTGTATCCGCGCTGTCCACCCATACGGAAACTATACAGTGTGCTTGGGTTGACAATTGGCCTCGAGGCCCTATCTGCCAGGACAAGTGCTTCCGATCTTCCATTTCACACTAAACAACCACGCGATGGGGGTGGCGCGGCCGGGATCTCACTTGGCTGGGATTGTTGTTAATTTCATTAAAGATAGACATCGAGTGATACTAAAAGGCTGGCAGATCCATGGTAACACGTGATCGCCGGTCCGTCTCTCACTTGGATCATAGTTAATTGCATTAAAGTAGACATCGAATAATACTAAATGGCTGGAAGATCTATGCTATTACGTAATATTCGGTGGGACTCTTTCTTGAATTATATTTTAATTTCATTTAAAGGTAGACATCGAGTAATATTAAAACGCTTGAAGATATGCGGTAACACGTGATCTCCTGTGGGACTCTCACTGGCATTGTTGTTAATTTTATTAAAGGTAGACATCGTGTAACACTAAAAGGCTGGAAGGTCGATGGTAACACATGATCTTCGGTGGGGCTCTTTCTTGGATTATCTTTAATTTCATTTAAGGTAGTCATCGAGTCATACTAACAGGCTTGAGGATATGTGGTAACACGTGATCGCCTGTCGGACTTTCACTGGGATTGTTGTTAATTTTATTAAAGGTACACATCGAGTCAGACTAAAAGGCTGTGGCCTTTTCATGTCAAATAATGGGATTCTCAATAAATTCATGTCAGAGGCACAACATCTGGATTGAACAAACAGTCAAAAAACAGTCGTATAACAAACAGTCAATCGATAAAGCATGTAACTGCCCTGCTGGCTACCTTTCCATTGACAAACTTTTGTAACGTCGCTTTTTATAATTATCGCAATTATATCACAGCGTGTCAGATTGTTTGGATGAAAGCTCAAAGTGATGCAGGCCATTTTGATCATAGGTCAAGGATCAAGGTATAGCTCCGAGTCTCGGATTTGAACCCGAGCCCGGAGAACTGAGGCGCCTTAGACCACTCGGCCACCCATGCCATGGCATCTTTAATCATTTTGATCTGCAGTAATACAAATTTGCTTTCACATCTATCGTCCAGGTACGTATGAATCAAATGGGAAACATATTTGGATAATAAATTATTCTCTAGCAAATATTTTGTATTAATTTAAGACATGCTCTGCGTTTAATGTAACCTATCCCAGTACGAAAGCGTCGGGAAATGATTTGGTTCCTATACTGAGAACTTCGGTCGACTCTGCAACGTCGGCAATATAACAATTATGTGAGGCACAGTAACACTACATCATTTTATTTGGTTTGTGAAGACATTTCATTCGTTTGTTTGTTTGTTATAAGCGCAATATTCCAGCAATATGAAGGCCGTCTGTAAATAATCGAGTCTGGTCAAGCCAAACTAGAGATTGCCGTCATGAGCATCGATCTACGCAATTGGAATACGATGTCATGTATCAACCAAGGCTTGCCACCCGATCCCGTTAGTCGCCTCTTACGACAAACATGGTTTGCCGAATACGAATTCTAACCAGGATCTTCACGGATTATACTTCAGTGGTAACGGGACTGGGTAATTTAGTAATAGAGTCTGAAATAAACATGTTCTCTTACGTTCCATCTTAATCCATCTGCCAACTTGTTTACTTTACGGGAACGTATGCAAGCCACGGATCATAACACGGACTTTCGAACCCCAGTTAAGCGGATCCTGTCACGGTTAGGGGACACAACTCTGCACATGGAGATCGCGATACGCTGAAAAACTTTGCCAATACTACCCAACGTTTACTAATTTCCCAGTCTGAATATGTCCCTATTAAAAGTTTTCAATGACATGCGATCTACTAAACACATTCAGTGTCATATTTATTGACTTCGAATTCTATCTCGTGTATTACCCATCCCTCTGGGGCCGCCTATTTAACACCAATTACATCCGTGGGTTTTAATTACTGCTATTTTTCCGAGTGCCTCTCGAGACTGGACAGCGAACCTGTCACTGAAAGGACGACGGGATATGGGTCATTGCAGATGACCCCGACCAACCCGGACCGGAAGTTGAGGAAAGCTCCACACACCACCGGAAAGCAAGCAGCCGTGCTTTGAATCAAGAAATGTTCAAAATGTCGAAATATGTTTCTTTGATGAAGAAACGGAAAAAGACGTTAGTTTATTTGATGACACATGAGTATCGGTCACTCAGTTTATATATTCATGTCAAGTATGCTTCCATTCAACGCTACTTTAATCACTTGGAATAATATACATTCAGTTCCCCTAAATTCTTGGTGTCCTCTCCCGGAGTTTGGCGGGAATAATGATAGAAGATGCGTAAAACCATTCGCACTTACTATAATTCAAGATAAATATCCTTATAGGTTTCAACGATCGTAGATACATGTTTTCTGGTGCATTATTCAATCTAATACAATCATTATAAAGTCGCGTTTTAGAAAACAAATTATTTCGTTTATCTTTGTGTCATGCATATAATATACATCGTACATGTGTATATGTTTGTTTGTTGTTTAACGCCGCACTCAGCAATATTCCAGCATTATGACGGCGATACGTAAATAACCGTGTCTGGACCAGACAATCCAGTGATTGATATCATAAGCATCGATCTATGCTATGACATACGATACGATGACATGCATCAGCCATGAGAGCCAACCTTGACCACCCGATCCGATTTGTCGCCTCTTACGCCAATCATAGTCGCCTCGTACGGCAAGCATGGGTTGCTGAAGACCTATTCTACCCCGGATCACAGGTCACATGTGTTTGATAAGGATACAAACATTCGTCAATTTGAGCACACCATCAATCACGCACGATAAACTTACAATTCATGGAAGAGGAAGTATATATAATTACAGCTTTGTTTGATGATTACGAAAGGCTCTGCTTACATGTTCCTATTAAGCTATTCAGCATGACAGTGCCGCTTGGTGTGTAGGGAGTACGTGACACAGTGGCTTGGTGCACAGAACGTACGTGACGTCCTTCAAACTGAATTCATGCGAGTAATGAAACTGTTCAAGTGCCAAATAATTTTTTTGTTGGAAAGAGCTTTAACGATTTTCGGTTCATGAAGTTAGGCCAAATTAAAAAAGGCTCTTGTTTTTCATGACGTTTATCAAACCTGACTAAGTCGGTAGTTTTTATTTTGCTATTTTATATTTTTTTAGTAGATTACAAATTTACAAAAGTCAACGTGATTGCAATGTACCACCTAATTACTCCCCCTGCGCCTCGAGAATATGAGGGGCAGTCGGGTAGCCTGGTGGTTAAAGCGCTCGCTCGTCACGCCGAAAACCCGGGTTCGATTCCCGACATGGGTACAATGTGTGAAGCCCATTTCCTGTGCCCCCCCGCCGTGATATTGCTGGAATATTGCTAAAAGCGGCGTTAAACCATACTCATTCACTCGAGAATATGAAGTTATGTTCCCTTGGTCCCATAGCTAGGCTGCCCTGCGATTCCGACATATTTTATTTGAAAAGCATGTGCAAAAAGTCAGAATCTGGTGCAAAAACGGAATTAGATTTGAAATGTCATCTCTGGAGTCAGCACTGATTTTCACTTATCTATTCCTATTATCTTTCACAGCTATTTTTGCCTTTTACGTCCAATGGAATCTATTCCGGAGACTGGTTATTCTCTGGTCATACGTATAAGCAGTGCTTAAAAGTGAAAATTAGGGGTACGGGAAATATTTGAGAAACAAGAACTTCATTTCAACCAGCCTTAATTAAGACTGTTCAGACGTAGCGGTGTGGTGTTCGATGGAATGTACATCATATTACATATTTCCCTGGTTGTTTGAACTAAAATTGCTGTGTTAGTGATTTCTATACGCGATCGTAATTGGATTCAGTGAGTCGCCGCTTTAACAGTATTCCAGTTATGTCGCGGCGTGTCAGCTTAATGTGGGAGGAAAGCCCGAAGTGATGCAGGTATCAGACGTTTACCACTTCGGTGAAACCCACGAGCACGGGTATAGGGCTGACAAACCTAGAAACATAATCGGGTCGAAGCCGGATTCGAACCCACAATCATAGGTCTCTGGCGCGCCCAATGAATGCAACTCTGCACAGCGAATCTTGGTCACCCGTGCTCCCCGTAATTGGACACTGTGATGTGAAATGTTGATTTGACAGGATGATGCGATTAGCTTAGGTTTCGTTCAACAAATGTTAAAATATTGTATATTTCAAATTAGATAAAATCAGTGATTAGCTATTCCAGGATAAAAGAATTATGGCTTAAAATAGTGTCAACTTATATACATATCCAGCAGTAATTGTCCGGAATGAAGGGTTTCCGAATTGGCGGGGTCCAGACTAACACGGTTTCAGATTCTCAACACAATTGCAACTAACCGTGCTTTCACTGCATTAACCTTTGTCGTCTTAGTTTTGTGTTACTGAGTACTTTACTGTCCCCTCGTGGACAGAAAAATATTAGTAATTAACGGTGTTGTTACTAGTAGCAGTAGCAGTAGCAGTGGCAGTAGTAGTGGTAGCAGTTGAAGTAGTAAGAGTTTGGACGGTTGTAGCAGCTGGAGTTTTATTAGTAGCAAGTGCAGTACCAGAGAAAATATATGTTGTTTGGTTTGGTTTGTTGTTTAACGCCGCACTCAGCAATATTCCAGCTATATGACGGCGGTCTGTATATAACCGAGTCTGGACCAGACAATCCAGTGACTGGCATCGTGAGCATCGATCCACGCGATTGGGATACAATGACATGCATCAACCAAGTCAGCGAGACTGACCACCCGACCCTGTTACGACAAGCAGGGGTTGCTGAAGACCTATTCTACCCCGGATCTTTACGGTTCCAAAGTCTATATGAATTCTATGGCATAATATCAACGGATATCTCGATGCATACGCAATAGACCCCATGACGTGGGAATTCACTGTTATAATATTCTCATGAGTTTGTGATATGTACTATACAACACTAAAATACATAAAGACTTGCTACGTGGTATACCACGTCAACAATCCTGTCCCTATCTGCAACATCAAACATAAGACCGATACGTTATCGCTACTAAATTACCAATCAAACTTGGATAATTGAACCTACTTCACAAACCAAAGTTATCTAATCAACCACAGATTGACAAATTTATACTCACGATAATAATGCTTGTCTTGAAATAACCTTGTTTAGACTCCGGCCGAACGAAACACCTTCCCCGAATCGGCAGAAGCCTTTGATCTCATCCGCATGAAATAGATACCGCCGGATGATAGACTGTTGTGTATTGCACGTGGAAATATACTGTTACGTATACGTATTGCATCGAGATATGTCAATCAATCAAAAACGGGTAATTTGTTTGTCTGACAGGTCATGTTTATTTCACTCAAGGGTGCAGGTGGACAAGGATTGTGTACTTTGCGCCCTAGTTTAAGTAGATTGTTTTATCGGCCCCCATATTCGTGAGCATAGAAGCGCTTCGCTATGTTGGTGTTGAGGAGTATCTAACGACCAGGGTGATTGTCTTAAGTCTATGTTAAAGTATGGGAACAAAGATCGTCTTAGCGCTAAGATCGCTTTGTGGAACGGGGCCCTGGCAGAACAATACACACAGCAAAAAAAAGCAACGAATGTATGGAATTATATTTTAGGTTTTTGTTACATTACTTTTATTGAGCATTTAATGAATGTTCATACCGATTTATTAGTCATACTATTTTATGAAATATGCCTAACCTATTCAATGGTTTAGAAGTATATCTTTTTAACCCCAGAGCTCTTCGCATCTCCTTTTGTGCGAAAAAAGCAACCAGAACCAGTTCAAGCATTATTTATATAAGAAACGCGTAGGACCCGTGAAGATTCCGGAGTAGAATAAGTCTTCAGCAACCCATGCTTGCCGTAAAAGGCGACTATGCTTGTCGTAAAAGGCGACTAACGGGATCGGGTGGTCAGGCTCGCTGACTTGGTTGATGCATGTCATCGATCCCAATTGCGTGGATCGATGCTCATGATATTAATCACTGTATTGTCTGGTCCAGACTCGATTATTTACAAACCTCCGTCATATAGCTGGAATATTGCTGAGTGCGGCGTCAAACAACAATCCAAACCAAACCAAAAAGAAACGCGTAGTGTTTTAAATTATATTTTTTACCATAATGGACCTATATTCCATCAATCATCATAAGTTCAAAACGTCTCTTGTTTTAGCGAAACGGACACGTGATCAATTGCATACAAACGCATACAAATATATAGAGGATACTGTGACAATGATTTGATACTCTGGATGAGCTCTGTGGAAGTGTTTTATTTATCCTATTTATGGAAAAATAGGGTTTCATTGTGATGTAATCTTAAACAAAGACCATTGTTTTGAAGTAAACTGCTTCCTGAAATAAACTACTTTGGAATCCTCATTGGAATGGTCCACTCTGTGTGATACTGTGTATGCGTACTGCCTCACCTGTGAACATTATGTCAACGTCTTGCGCGCGTTTTCACTAATTCAAACCTTTACGTCTTGTAAATATTCGCTCAATGTTTCTACGTGTACAGGACCGCTGAATCAATCTAGAAGATTTACAAACATAAGTATAATGCTCAATTTACCCTATGTCAAACAGCTGTAAACCTGCTTAAAGTGGCCCCTTGTCATACCAACCACAGCGAAACTCCCGTTGATAACTCCGGATTAACACATTTCATATTAATGAAGTATGTCATGTATCATCTGTCCATTTGAATATATAGGAGTACTAATGAAAACAACCATATGGCAAGTAATCGTAAGAAAGACAGGTTTCCGGAATAACGGGTGTTTGCTGTGTTGAATTCACTCGTCTGAATGTATGACGATAATGCAACAACTCCACTTATCAACTGTGTATACAAAGCTAAAGGAACCAAAATGTGTGCTCGTACTTATCAGTTCTATCAACTTCTATACATTGAACAAATTATGAAATTGTGTGTTCGGTCTTAACTGCTAAAAATATACCCTAAAGTATTCAAGATCCCTAACTTTTTGTTTAGTATTTTTTGTATCAACCTCAATCCTTACATGTGGTAAGCGAATATTTACAGAAAAATGAAATCCAAATTGTTATATGAATAAAACGGTCATTTCAAAGAAGGAATATAGTATATAACTCATGCTTGCATAAACAAGCAACCCAGCATTTAGGCCGTAGGGAATAGACAGACATACAGACAGATTTGGTTCGTATATGTGGCCATGAGGCCAATAGTACAATCATAATGAAATTTTGTTGTAGGACAGTTCGTCGTGGAGCACCACTTGTATATTATAACTGAATAGATGTACACATTTGAGTTTTATTAATATTAAATGAATCATCCTTCTTATCAACAAAAAACTGCAAGTATGGATTATATTTCTGTTCAACGTCCTGTTTATAACAGTTATTCGGGAAGCTTTATTATGTCTTTCACAAAGAGTATTTCGGGAAATGAATGGAATATCTGATGTGAATAAAGTGTGGTTTGTTTAATTTTGTTTGGGATAAACAAATATGGTTTTAAAACGATTTTTCAGATAGCTATTTCAATGCGATGAAATATGTCAAAGAATTGGATGCTACATGTACTTCAAAACACATCCTGTTGCTGTCGAAAACAGAACACGGGAAGCGTTGTTCTGGAGGTAGCCATGACAGATCCGTTATATTCGGAACTAGTATGAAGATGACAATTTTGGTAGATTTTTGTTTGATTGTTTTTGGTTATCTTTTAATATCCTTGTGTGCTGTTTCGTTTGGGCTACATCAATTTCCGTTCATTATGTGGTTATGAGAACCATGAGAAAATGAAATGGTTAAACAATAATTTATTTCATTATACCTCCACAAACATAATACAAAACGCATTTCCCATTGCGACCTTATACAGATTGAAATAGTAATGTTCAAATACGGAACTGCAGTGCAAAAGAGAGTATACGTCCATGTTTGATGGTAGCACAAAAATGAAATGGCTATTCCATGGTGATATATTTGATACAGTAACCACAGTCGATATCATATGCATTTATCAATGAGTAGCTCACAACAGATGACGTGCACATGACGCTTCAAGGAACATGGGAGTCGAAATATCTCAGCACACATTAATGAGCAGAGTGAAGAGCGAATTTTCAAGTGTATAATTTATTTTGCCTGGCAATTTATTTCACATACAAATAAACATTGCTTCGGGGTTTTATACCTAAATAACATTAAAGAGAAATTTTAGGAGTCCAGCTATATTTGAGATAATATCCGACCCCATATGTCGTTATGACTGTGTTCATTATACCATGAAAAAATAAACTGTTTGTATATAAGTAAGAGAATTTATGGATGTCAACTTATTATTATAAGGACCACAACGTTTCGGAGTATATGCTTACTCCTTCATCAGGTGCAACAATGCTTTGAGGCAGAGAAAATACATATGTACCGGTCTTTGTTGTTCAACATGTACATATATAAGTTCTCTGCTTCATAGCATTTATTCACCTGAAGAAGGAGTGAGTACTTACCCCGAAACGATTTGTCCCTCATGATAAAGAAGTTGAACATCCACAAATTCTCTTCCTTATGTGTATCACTTTTAAATGCCTTTCAAAGACTTGTTCGTACATATGAACTCTAAAAGACAACATCGTTTACATTTAAAAACAAATTACACTATAATGTGCACGATTAAGTCATGACTATGTATATGTAAGAGCTTTAATTGAAAGTGATTGTAATTATGTGGCAATAAATTAATAAGACGTATGTTTTATGAACATATATCGTTCTATTTTGTATATAATTTTCAACAATGAAATTTTGATATATTTGGTTGGTTTGAATAAAGGTATTTCAGTGCAAACATTTTTATAATATCCCTATTATTTGTTTTTATTTATTTATTAATTAAGATGAATGATAAGAACATACTTTAGAAATGAATATTTGTATACGGTGTTGTCATACTGCGAATGAGTGGAATGTTACTTAGAAAATAACTACGGTTTGTTTGAGTTTAAAATATGGTATGAAGATCAAATTAATGGGAAGAAAAAAGCGTCTGTCTCAATCACTGTCTCTTCTTTACTTCACGAAAAACCACCAGCGGCGCGAACAGTGACATTAATCAGATTAAAGTAAACCTTAGGGGGTACACGTTTGTCTAAGCTACCATCAAATTGTCTTCTTTCAAAATAAAGGTGAACGAACCAAGAATTAATTTCGGCATGTGTGAGAAGTATATATACAAAGAACACTCACATTCCTGCCTGTGGTATCGGATACTAAACACTAAGTACACCCCGAGTGGCGAAAGCTATCCCAGCTTTTAAAACTAAGCGTTTTCCAATCTTCACCTTGTTGTGGTGGACAAAGGTTAAGACACTTAAAGTCAGAAACAAATAAACCTTGATGTGTTTTGAGAAACAAACAAATCACTCACGGTTAGATATCTGTCTTCGCAGGAACTGGGTTTCAGGGTGTAATTTCACTCTGGGCCTGGAAAACTCACCTCACGTCAGCAGTGATAAATGTACTGCACCATCAGACAAACTTACCCATCCAGACCCCTATAAAGGGTAGCTCGATTTAATCAAATGCTAACAGTTTAATTGAACACCATGATTACACAGCGACTGGTAGGGGCACAGGTGGGGGATGGGGTGGGGGGTGGGGGTGTGGGTGTGGGGGGGTGGGGGGGGGGGGGTGTGTGTGCTGTATTCAGAAACGAGGGGTGGGGGTACAAGTTAACCTACAATGGGTTCTGTTGATCTTAATTGTCTCTTGTAATATGTTATGTAAACAACATGTCGGCGTGGATGCGATGGCAAATGGTAAGGGTTATTACAATGATTACAATCCTTATTAATGCATTTAGTAAGCGGGGCGATATGATACGACGCGAGGGGAAGGGGCAGGCCTCGTGATAAGGCATTATTAATGTTTAAACAAGTAATGATGGCAGACCGAGGGAGAGATGCAAAGCCAGTCTGCCGCCCTCTAGATCTGACTGGGATCCCGGAAGGCCCGGACCGTCCCGATCATGACTCCTTTCTAAACATTTGTGGGTTAAGGTGTTGTAATTATCGTGACTAAAAGCCTATGGTGGCAGGCGGTGTAAAAGATATTGCTGTATTAACACATTGTCACAATGTAGCACCTTCGTGCGAATGTGTTTATACACGATAAAGACTCGATAAAGAAGAGAATTTATGGATGTCAACTTCTTTATTATGAAGAACACAACGTTTCTGAGTACATACTTCCTTTATCAGAGGGAGTAAGCATGTACTCCTAAACGTTGTGTTCCTCATAATAAAGAAGTTGACATCCATAAATTCTCTTCCTTATGTGTATCAATTCTAAATGCATTTCAAAGACTACATACAGTATTTGTTGGAGTGAAAAAGAGAGTGTCCTCCCACGCAACAATACTTAATAAAGTTTTTGAAAAGCATTTAGAAGTGATACACATAAGGAAGAGAATTTATGGATGTCAACTTCTTTATTATGAGGAACAGCCCATAATAAGGAAGTTGACATCCATAAATTGTCTTCTTTATGATACTTAATTATCTTGTACTTGGCAAAATATTATGTGTGAAAAAGTAAAAGATCTCTACATTCAATAACTATGTTAAGGGGCTAGAGTTTCAAATTATTAACAAACATGGACCGTGAAACGATAGAGCGAATATCACAAGCTCTGCACAAGCAATGTCTACTGAGCCTGCACATACTACGACCCGTTAGGCCAGCCACATGGTCCTGGGTTTGGTGTAAAATCATGGCACCTAATGTGAAATTCAGACGAAGGTGGCGCGTTTATAGTTGTACTGTGGATAACTTGCATTTAAAAGGGATTTTGTCTCAGGCAAATCGGTGCCGTGCGGTTGCCGATACACTACTTGTGTTATTTTACTCGGCAACAAGGGGGGTAAAATATAGATATTATATGTATACCAGAGGAAAGGTACGCTGCTGAATTAATGAGCGTTGCCTTCTGTCGCCACCGAGCCATACTTGCAGCTTGGGCCTGGTTGTTATAAAATAAAAATACACGTGTCTCATGACCCGGCCGCCCCTTAATATCGTATCATGTTAGGGGCATAGGTAGCACAGTTGTCTAAGGTACCGCAATTCGCTGTGCAAAGTTGCGCCCTTCGGACCAGAAACATAAGTCTTGGGTTCGAATCCCGGTTCGCTTTCATGTTTCTGGGTTTCTGACCAGTTCTCGTGGCTTTCACCATAATGGTAAACGTCTAAGACCTGCATAACTTCGGACTTTCCCTACATCAAGCCGATGCGATGCCACATAACTGAAATACTGACCGAAGCGGCTTAAAACCCAAACTCACTCCTTCATGTCTTGATAACAGAGAAGAAAATGCATTTGTTAACTACCTTGATTAGAAGCCAATATAATCTCATTAACTATATCAAACTATGAAACTACGACCTACAAAAAATACCCGTGAAGATTCAGGTTAAAATTGGTCTTTAGCAACCTATGCTTGTCGTAAGAGGCGACTAACGAGATCGGGTCGTCGGGATCGTTGACTGAGTTGATGCATGTCATAGAATCTCAGTTGCGTAGATCGATGCTCGTGATGATCACTGGATTGTCCGGTCCATACTGGATTATTTACAAACCGCCGTTAAACAACAAACAAACAAACAAACAAAACACATCGTGAGTATATGTATTCATGTCCCCACACCGACATAGTGACACAAAGCAAGGTATGAATGCAGTAAAGATATTTTATGGATGACAACTTCTTATATTCTATTATGATGTAGTATCTCGGTACATATCCTTATACTGCTGTCAAGCAATAGTGTCAACGTCGCATCATAAGAAAAAAAAAGGTTGTCATCCATAAAATATCTATGCTTAATGTTGCTTACCAACTTCTACAAATGTCAATCAAACAGTTCAAGTTATGAACACAGTATTCGTATTTATTTATCGTATTTATTTATTTATTTTATTGTATTATTATTATTTTTATTTATCTATTTTTTATTTCTTAATTTATTGATTTATTCAGTGTGGCAAGCACATTGTAATTATATCATTGGTTTCATGGATAAGCTTAAACTATAAGAGCAAAAAGGTCAAAATATGAATGAATGGTGTTTATGAAGGAACTAAAAAAACAAAATACCAACAAACCAGTCTGGTAGTAGAAGTAGTATGTTTGGTATAAAAAACATTAACAATGGAAGTAGTATATATGTTAGTGGTAGTAGTTGTAGTGGAAGTAGTATATATGGCAGTGGTATTAATTGTAGTGGAAGTAGTGTATGAGGTAGTAGTTGTAATGGAAGCAGTATATGTGGTAGTAGTTGTAGTGGAAGCAGTAGCTGTGGTAGTGGTAGTTGTAGTGGAAGTAGTATATATGGTAGTAGTTGTAGTGGAAGCAGTATCTGTGGAACTGGTAGTATATGTGGTTGTAGTTGTAGTGGAAGTAGTATATGTGGTAGTAGTTGTAGTGGAAGTAGTATATGTGGTAGTAGTTGTAGTGGAAGCAGTATGTGTGGTAGTAGTTGTAGTGGAAGTAGTATATGTGGTCGTGGACATAGTATATGCGCTAGTTGCAGTAATTGTAGTTGAGATAGAGTATGTGGTAGTGGTTGTAGCTGTAGTTGAAATGTGGAGGTAAAATCAGTTGTAATGGAAGTTGTATATGTGGCAGTGATGGTTGTTGAAGTGGAAGGAGTATGTGTGATAGTTGTTGCAATGGTAGTAGTATATTTGATAGTGGTAGTGGTTGTAGTGGAAGTAGAACATGTGATAGTAGTTGTAATGGAAGTAGTATATATGGTAGTAGCTGTAGTGGAAGTAGTATATGTGGTAGTAGTTGTAGTGGAAGTAGTATATGTGGTAGTGGTTGTAGTGGAAGCAGTATATGTGGTACTAGTTGTAGTGGAAGTAGTATATGTGGTAGTAGTTGTAGTGGAAGTAGTATATGTGGTTGTAGTTGTAGTGGAAGTAGTACATGTGGTAGTAGTTGTAGTGGAAGTAGTATATGTGGTAGTGGTTGTAGTGGAAGCAGTATATGTGGTACTAGTTGTAGTGGAAGTAGTATATGTGGTAGTAGTTGTAGTGGAAGTAGTATATGTGGTTGTAGTTGTAGTGGAAGTAGTACATGTGGTAGTAGTTGTAGTGGAAGTAGTATATGTGGTAGTGGTTGTAGTGGAAGCAGTATATGTGGTACTAGTTGTAGTGGAAGTAGTATATGTGGTAGTAGTTGTAGTGGAAGTAGTATATGTGATAGTAGTTGTAGTGGAAGTAGTACATGTGATAGTAGTTGTAGTGGAAGTAGTATATGTGGTAGTGGTTGTAGTGGAAGCAGTATATATGGTAGTAGCTGTAGTGGAAGCAGTATATGTGGTAGTAGCTGTAGTGGAAGTAGTACATGTGGTAGTAGCTGTAGTGGAAGTAGTACATGTGGTAATGGTAGTTTTTTTGAAGTGACGATTTTATGTTCGATTCACGAAGTAGGATAAGAAAGCTGATTGACTGTATTGATTGACTGACCAGAGCGAAATGACACCATCACAATTAGGTAAGGCGTACAAGGTTCTGTTGTGACCAATACTGGGTAAAGGTGGCCTACTCTGGTATATGTAGGTACAGGATACAGGATTCTGTTCTGACAAATACTGGGTAGAGGCGACCTACCCTGGTATATGTAGGTACGGGGTACAGGGTTCTGTCGTGACAAATACTGGGTAAAGGCGACCTACTCTGGTATATGTAGGTACAGGATACAGGGTTCTGTCGTGACAAATACTTGGTAGAGGCGACCTACTCTGGTATATGTAGGTACATGATATAGGGTTCTGTTCTGGCAAAGAATGGCATAGGATTCTGGCAGAACTGAGGGACGCAACTCTTTACAACGTAGTGCTGCGCCTAAGACGACTGGACCGCCATGACACCCCTCTTGCCCTCTTCTGTCTGCTTCGTGTATACAGGTAACTGTATCGTTCGGATAAGCCCTGCAGTTTCTGTGATATTTTAATCCGAAACCGAAGATTCACTTTCAAGGCCATCAGCTACAAGGTTCCCCACTGGCTACAGTGAAACCTCGTAAAGTCAAACACCTATAATCTTAAAAGATTGTTAAATATAATATTAATGTTTATCCCCGACAGAATCACGAAAGGCATTGAAATCGCTTGTATCAAACTACGGACAACTTGACACATATTCGATGTCCCCAATGAATACAAATGACGTCCCATCCAACAAGTACTCTAACAGATTTCTGAGGTCAAAATCAACATCAAGGTGTTAAAGGCTAGCAGGATGTAAATGATGGAAAAAATTGAAATAGATTTATCAAATGACATTTAAAAAAATGTTACACTCATTTCCTTTCATTGTTCATTTTAGATCCTTCTTGTAACTCGCATTTTGTGTCAAAGGTGATTTCACTGCGGTTGAAACTTTTCGAAGAGAAGCTATGAGTCAATGTTCAGCTTGGGCCCAGTCCTTGAAGGCGCCGTAATTCGCCGTGCAGAGTTGCGTCCCTTGGGTCCGCCAGAGCCTATGGTTGTGGGTTCGAATCCCAGCTCTCCCCGATTTTGTTTCCAGGTTTGTCAGCACCTTACCCGTTTTCGTGGATTTCACCAACATGGTAAACGTCTGAAACCTGCGTGACTTCGATGTTTTCTCCCTCATATAGATTACACGCCATGATATAACTGCAATACTGTTCAATGCAGCGTTAAACAGAATTCACTCACTCACTAATGTTTAGTTAGTCAGAAAGAAATACACATGCGTGTACCACTAATCGTTTTGATGTTGATACTTCTTGTTAAAACGTGTGATTAATTCAATTAGTCATGGATTCACCTGTTTAGTGATAGGGGGCACCGGTGGCCCAGTCGTCTAAGGCGCCGCGATTCGCTTTGCAGAGTTGCGTCCCTTTGGCACGCCAGAAACCTATGATTGTGGGTTCGAATCCCGGTTCGCCCCGATTATGTTCCTAGGTTTGTCAGCACCATACCTGTGCTCGTGGGTTTCAGTGAAGTGGTAAACGTCTGAAACCTGCACACTTCGGGCTGTCCTCCCATATTAAGCTGAAACGCCGCGATATAACTTGAATACTGTTAAAAGCAGCGTTAAACCAAACTCACTCACTCACTGTTTAGTGATAATTAATCATTAACACATCCTCATGATGTAGCCGGAATCGCACAATCGGGTTTTGTCGCTTTTATTATATATATCAAATATAATTTACACTCAACCCCCTCACCCACGTCATATAACTGAAAACTTTTATTAACTTTATCAACCTGACAATTGTATTATTGCCCGGCGAAAATTAGTTAAAACTATTTCCTTCTTCGAGAAACAGAGATGCATACTTAACTAACGTCTTTTAATCAGGTTATTTCACACTTTAGACTGTTGACTCTGCTACTTGTGTAAATAACGAATATAGATCGGAAATTTAGAAAACCCTATCTGAATAAATTCGTATTTATTTACAGAGATTGACTTTTTATTTACATATTAACCCCGCGGTGCAGGATTATTTACATTAATGCAGTTCCTTATGACAAGCTCCGTCAATGGTATTTGAAATCTCAGCGGGTTTTAGCACTGGATGGCTACCGCCATGAACACATCAAGATTGATGGAGCGTCTATTTATGCCTCCGCAGTAATCTATCTGTGAATTGCGTTTACGAATTAGCCTTGTGCGCTACAGTTTTTCTCACAGCTTGAGAGTTAATCTTATTACATATCGCTTACATCTAATGCTTGAATTTGTTTTCATTATTGAGTGCTAGTTTGATAAAATTTGACATAAGACGTTGATTGTTTTAAGATTTTAAAGACATGCAGCTGCACGAGATAGGGCAAGTTCAACCGGTATACATCTTTTCAAACATTCTTGGAATTACTATATTTTCCCTTTTTGACAAAACACATGTAATGATATTATTATTGAATATATGCTGAAAGTGTCATCTACAATTTGAAATATACTACTTGGATGTTGCCTCATGAAGAACGTAAAGTTAACAAAGGTTCAGGAAGGGTGTTTCATGATGAAATATATTAAACGTAGCAATTTGTTTACTCAGTTTGTTGTGATATTAATTCTTGGCCGCAAGAACAGCGGTATTGACTTTTCGCACTTTCGCCATCTTGGATCGAAAACGAGGCTTGGAGAGCATAGCTCCCTGCGGAGTGAGTTGAATCAGCAGATAGGGAACAGAGAACATGTTGTGAAGGAAACTCCGTGTCCCCGCATTTAATTTAAGGCCATTTTAAACAAAATATGGTATCTCCTGTGTCTCATACAGGAGATATTGCATATTTAATCCTGAGGTGCAACTAAAATATGCTTGTAACGCACTGGAATTCGCATTTTGCTGTCAAGATTCCGGAATAAATCAAAAGGTGCATTTCGAGATACATATTTCGGAAATAGATTGTTTTATCACAACCTCGTCGGCATATGTATACAGTGTGATAGCCTACTTAATGACTGAATTTGTGTAACGTAAATCAAACTGCATAACATGAAACACGTCCTTGTATTTTGCTAATTTGCTCAGTCAACGCATGGCTTGTCCAACTCTGGATTGTCATGTTTATTTCACGAGTTATGGTGGTGTTTGCGGCACGACTCACTATCGTTTTGCCATGAGTCCAGTTGACGTAAGGCACCTTTTCTGCAATGATTTTCATCCAAGCATATTAAGATGTAAATAGTTTACAATAGAACTCGTGCGTCAAAATAAATATTCAGAAGGGGCGATAACTCTATTCAGTTTGTACAATGACAGATGAAGCTTTACTTTTCCTTTAAGCATCACTTGTTTAACCGATTAAGACTGCATCGTGCACGACAAAAGTAAGAATGTGTGGATTTTTAAACTAACTTAAAATGAAACTTAAAATTAAAAAAATACAGATATTGTATGAAATAGAAGAAACATAAGAATTGAAACAAAAAAGCCACTCCTTGAACACCCTGCCCTAAGCCTATGAAGATAGGGAATTATATACTAAAAGGAGGCTACTAACACAATTATCCTGAATTGTATGAAACCTTAACGAACTGACCCAGACTCTGCAACAGGAGGTGAGGTGAAATGGGGTTTAACGTCGCGTCCAAGATTATTGCACTTATAAAGCGACGTGCATGTACGTGTGTGTGTTTGTGTGGCTGCTTGTACTAGTCCGGACTGATGACGATTTATAGTGCTCACTGAGATACCATGCCGCAGTTTAACATGAATACCCCACTCAGACACAGTATACTGACTCAGAGCCGACCAGTCCTTGCTTAATGCCGAGCGCCAGACAGGGTAACAACATGACCATCTTTTAACGTCTTTTGGTATGATGCGGCCGGGTATCGAGCCCTGGCCCTTCCGCTCTCCGGGCGGACGCTGTACCACTAGACCACGGAGGCGGTCACTTCCGTGATAAAGCTTGAATATTGCTAAAAAGGGCGTTAAAGCATACTCACTCCTCCAACGTACAATGTCATGTATCATGCGTATTCGTTGAAATTCCAATATATTTTATTCCCAGACGTCTAAGGCGTATGTGCAAAGTTACGTCCCTTAGACGTGCAAGAATCCTATAATCGTTGATTCGAATCCCGAACGCCAGACAGGGTAACAACAAGTACCATCGTTTAACGTCTTTTGGTATGGCGCGGTCGGGGTTCGAATCCCGAACCTTCCGCTCTCCGGGCGGACGCTCTACCACTAGACCACGGAGGCGGTCCTCTGCAGCAGGAATGGCAAAGGATGCCAATGTGGAAAGCCTGACGTCTGATCAGCAGCACGGGGAGACGCCTCGCGAATGTCATCCGTGATTACAGAGACAGTGCTGATTCCGAGTCTAACAATAATAGTTTTTCACTGCATAATGAGACAGTCCTACTTGTGGCATTGTTGAAATGTTGAAAACCTTTTCGCATGACACTAATAAATAGGAACCGACTGCTTGCGTCAGTATCATTATTTGTGTGATGGTAGTGCCAGGCGGTCTATGTATTTACTACTCTTTTGTCGTTTCCAACAACGAATAAAACCATTTATTAATGGAACACATATCCGAAAATGTGGGTGGTGCTTGATTAATGCTCATGTGAATTTTCAGGGAATGGGGAATGAATTACTCAAATATCAGTAATGGTATACATTCCAGTTGTTGTAAGCATGGACCACTATCTGGGTCGTCCAGTTGGCAAAAGACCGAAAGCGTTCACTCGTATATTTGTTCACGCATTATTTATTGGCTATTGACCGTTTTGATTCTTCGCTACTTCCGGTTTGAAACCGAGGCTTGGAGTGCAGAAGGCGAAGGCTGGGTAGCACATTATACATATGGCGATGTCAACAAGGCACGCAATCGGGACAAACTATGACAATTTGACCATTCCGATACTATCACGGCAACATTTATTATAAGTATTGAACAATGTTCTTATTCTTATCATTTACAAAATATCCTACTGTTATCTGGTCTCCTTACTGATATAATTTAGCAAAGTGAGTCTGGCCGTTCTGTTGTGATTTCAATTTCAAATATCCATGACCATCTGGTAACTCCCAGGGCAGTTTACAGTAGCTGAACACAGACATAATACAAATCCTACAGGCATCGTGTAAAGAATAAGTCATATTATACACACTTTTAGCCAACTATTGATCTTTTTGTTTTAGTCAAGGTGTGAGGTCGAAAAGCCTTGCGAATTGTATTTGAAGTCAGCATGGTCTTTGGCGAGTAGAAAATATTGACCTTTGACCACATCAAGATGGTTGGTTTGGTTTGGTTTGGTTTGTTTTTCTACGCCGCATTCAGCAATATTCCAGCTATATGACGGCGGTCTGTAAATAATCGAGTCTGGACCAGACAATCCAGTGATTAACACCATGAACATCGATCCACGCAATTGGGATCGATGACATGCATCAACCAAGTCAGCGAGCCTGACCACCCGATCCCCTTTTACGACAAGCGTAGTCGCCTTTCACGGCAAGCATGGGTTGCTGAAGACCGATTCTAACCCGGAATCTTCACGGGTCCCTTAATTAACAAAGCAACTGTTACATTAATTAACAAAGCAACATCATCCAGCTATGCAAAATTCGTCTCCACTGATTATGTTGTTACCGAAACCGACAAGAAAGAAAAAAAACGAATTCAGCGACGCATGGAGTTAGTATAATCAACGAAAACAGGATTCAGTGACGCAGGATGTTACCCAAATCAACGACAACAGGATTTAGTGTTGTATGAAGATGTTCAAATAAACTAAATCGAAATCACAAGATGTTGAGACCCGCGTGATGACGTTTCAAGAGTAAAATACCTGTTCAAAACAACCACAGACTGATTCATCAATTATATTTTGCCGAACTGAACGAAAACAGACGGACATGGACGCAATGTCAATCAAATCAACGAAAACCGAATACAATGACTGTTATTCCCGTTTACTATGCCTAATGGTTGCACCAAATCGTTTTCTCAAATCAGGATGTGGTATTTTTTTTGTGTCTGAGCAGTTCTTTGTGTTTGATGTGGGACAAATAATCTCCACATTATCATTACAAATTGACATTTACTGTGCAAATATATATATATTATCCGCACTACCTTTTTCGCTAACAGTGCACAGTGTCATGTGTGTCTAAATCTAAATGAGTTGATATGACCTATCCTTTAACACAACACGTGTATTAAGACCTTGACTGAATGCCAAAAAAATGAAAATTATCGTATTTTTAAACGCTGTTTTAATAAATATCAATCTCTATCAGCGTTAAAAAAATTGTATTTGACAATTTTGACAGTGATTGTAATTGGGGAAACAGCCACCGTAGCTACAAGTCATCGTAGGAGAATCTAGCTTGCATTTTTAACCCAGTATTACATGTAACATATCTGAGAATGAAAACTGTTTCAATACCACTGAATAATTATCATTTGACGGGCAATATTTCATTACTTAATTGACAAACGCTTTTAAAATGTGTGCATTCTCGATCAGTGTCGATAAAAATGCGAATTAACGTCATCATGACAGATGACTAAATGCTATTTTTGTATTACTATTTTATGAACGTTACTTGAATAAATACTTAAATTAAACATTTCTCATTATTCTGCTTTTATGAGTTTGCATATTGAGAACGTTTTGCACCGAATTACATTTGATAGGCTCAGAGCTGGATAGAGTCAACACATAGAGATTTGAGTCAAACTACATGTTAATTTTGCACTCCCATGCTTCTCTTTCGTATAACGCTATACTTTATAAATGTTGTGCATAAAGAAATAAAATTCTCAAAACCACAAGAACGCTATGGATAAGGTTATTAAAACGGTTTCTTTCTAAATCAAATCGGCTGTTTAATAATTACATGCAAAATAATTGTTAGGTGAATATCACTATCACAAATTTACAGCCGTTCCAGAATTCGTTTAATCGTTCATCTTATTCGAATTATTAATAGTTATTCGTTCAGTTTTAGAACTACGCAATCATAAAACGAAAACGATTAGCCCTACCCGAATAAAACTAAACAAATTTAAAATATAAAGAGCGTGATTTTTAAAAATAAAATAAGCTAAAATATGTTGTCAAATTATTACAAATTTAATTTATCAAAATAGGAAGTAGTCTTGTTTATGGTCTAGCCTGAGATATCTTCTCAAGGAAGGGTCTGAATCATAAGTTTCGCTTGCAAAATGTTCCGGGTTGTGTTCTATTGTTATAACAGGATGGACCAACACAGTGGGATTTAGCGATTGGTCCGTTTTGTTAAATATACAGCCAATCATTTATCAGTAATTATTAATTGTCAGGAAGCATCACCTTTCTTCCATGAAATATTCTTAAAGAACATATTGTCATTTTGAGAATAAAATTTAAATGTCTGAAGTCACGTTCATTTATGGAGAATGCGTTATTGAGGAAAAATGTTATGAAATAATATTGGTCCTGTTTGTTGAATATTATAGGCAATCATTATCCAATAGTTATTTTAGTTAAGTAGTTAAAATAGTTAAAATTAAAGCGCCAGAATTTTCTAACAAAGTGCTTCGGAAAAAAAGACTGTTTACCACAATAATATATCTTTTGTGAAGATTGTAGTTGAATTGCAAATCAAATCATGAATTAACAATTAAAAATTATCTATTCAAAGGTATTGTGTGAACATACATACACAAGGTAATATAAAATAATTTGTCTTATATTAAGCTTGGTTGGTTGATTAGTTGGTTTGTTGTTTTACGCCGCACTCAGCAATATTCCAGCTATATGACGGCGGTCTGTAAGTAATCGAGTCTGGACCAGACAATCCAGTGATTAATATCATGAACATCGATCCACGCAATTGGGATCGATGACATGAATCAACCAAGTCAGCGAGCCTGACCACCCGATCCCGTTAGTCGCCTTTTACGACAAGCATAGTCGCATTTTACGGCAAGCATGGGTTGCTGAAGACCTGTTCTACCCCGGAATTTATATATTTAGTTTGGTCTATTTTTTATTCATTTAAAACTTACAAAATAAAAGTGTAATATGGTCATTTATTAATGGAATGCAATTTTAAAAGCTTCCCTTTTGAGCGTTATTCCGAAATATTCATAGAGTTTCTATTGTTTCCATTTTCATAATATTAATCACAGGATTGTCTGGTCCACACTAGATTATTTACAGACGCCGTCATATAGCTGGAACATTGCTGAGAGCGGCGTTAAACAACAAACCAACCAACCAACATTTTCATAATGCCGATTAAGCAGGTTATATTAATCAGTTCACTTGATTTGGAGAATCAATAACGTTTTTAACCTTAACAATGTCGGACAAAAAACCCGTGTGTTGAGAGAGGCGTGTTGTGACAAATCTTTTCTTTCTTTGGTGCACATGCGCGCCAGCGTTTGGGTGTCGAATAGAAACATACAAATATGGAACATGATTTCCAAATGCACGTATGTGTCATGCAATGCACGTTTTGTACGGATATCAGACATGAATTATGATTGTTGACGTTTTCCGTTAGGTTCATAATTAACGAACGTATTTACCGAACGACTTTGATCATGATTTATTTGTTATATAATATTGAATGCAGTGGAAAATCTATTATTACATTGGTTTTTTTGCCAACGGAATAATTCGTAGATTTAAAAAAAACAGGCTTAAAGAACCGTTAGTATGGCGAAGAGTTCCTATAAATGAGGGTGCGGATACTATCGAAGTTTTCCCTCTGAGACACTTTGTTTGTTTGTTGTTTAACTCCGCACTCAGCAATATTCGAGCTATATGACGGTGGTCTGTAAATAATCGAATCTGGACCAGACAATCCAGTGATTGACATCATGAGCATCGATCCACGAAATTGGTTGGTTGGTTTGTTGTTTAACGCCGCACTCAGCAATATTCCAGCTATATGACGGAGGTCTGTAAATAATCGAGTCTGGACGAGACAATCCAGTGATACATATCATGAGCATCGATCCACGCAATTTGGATCGATCACATCAACCAAGTAAGCGAGCCTGACCACCCGATCCCGTTAGTCGCCTTTTACGACAAGCGTAGTCCAATTTTACGGCAAGCATGGGTTGCTGAAGACCTGTTCTACCCCGGATCTTCACGGGTCCTCTGAGACACTGCTTACCCCTGAATCCCGAATATAACTTTACACAAATATCAAAAGCACTGAGAAAAGGGTGCCATTTAAAGTTTAATAACTGAAAAAATATCGAAACGTTTACGTACACCATTATGTGATATGTTGAACAATAATCCGACTTTGAATTTATGAATTGATATATACAGCTAAATACACATACCCGTGAAGATTCCGGGGTAGAATAGGTCTTCAGCAACCCATGCTTTCCGTAAAAGGCGACTAACGGGATCGGGTGGTCAGGCTCGCTGACTTGGTTGATGCATGTCATCGATCCCAATTGCGTGGATCGATGCTCATGATATCAATCACTGTATTGTCTGGTCCAGACTCGATTATTTACAGACCTCCGTCATATAGTTGGACTATTGCTGAGTGTGGCGTTAAACAACAAACCAACCAACCAACCACATAAGAACCTGACAACCCGCGGATTAGCATAATGATGACACCAACTCGGGTGGAAGGTTTGCTTGTGGACTAATAAACACCTTCAGTGCACGTGTCGAGTCAAGGTGTACGCGGCGCATTGAAGCTTACACCACCGCCTCCGTGGTCTAGGGGTAGAGCGTCCACCCGGAGAGCGGAATGTCCGGGGTTCGATACCCGGCCCCGTCATACCAAAAGACGTTAAAAGATGGTGCTTGTTGTTACCCTGTCTGGCGCTCGGCATAAAGGGGCTAAAACAAAGACTGGTCGGCTCGGTGTCAGTATACTGTATCTGAGTGGGGTATTCGTGTGAAACTGCGGCATGGTATCTCAGTGAGCTAGCACTATAAATCGGCATTAGCCCGGACTAGTACAAACAGCCACACAAACACACACACGTGCATGCACGTCGCTATATAAGTGCAATAGTCTTGGACGCGACGTTAAACCCAATTTCACCTCACCTTGAAGCTTACACGTTGACCCAACACTGCACCGAGGTGCCTTGATCAGTGGAAATATACCGTCGCTCGCAGAACGTCTAGGGGGCACGGGTAGCCGCGATTTGCTGTGCAGAGTTGCGTCCCTTTGGCACGCCAGAAACCTATGATTGTGCGTTCGAATCCCGGTTCGCCCGGATTATGTTTCTAGGTTTGTCAGCACCATACCCGTACTCATGGGTATCACCGAAGTTTTGGTTTGTTTCGGGGTAGAACAGGTCTTCAGCAACCCATGCTTGCCGTAAAAGGCGACTATGCTTGTCGTAAGAGGCGACTAACGGGATCGGCTGGTCAGGCTCGCCGACTTAGTTGATGCATGTCATCGTATCCAGATTGCGTGGATCGATGCTTATGATGTCAATCACTGGATTGTCTGGTCCAGACTCTATTATTTTTCAGACCGCCATCATATAGCTGGAATATTGCTGAGTGTGGCATTAAACAACAAACAAACAAAATTAAATTGAAGCATTTATATATTTTGTTGGAATGCATATCAAAGCATAGGCATAATTCAACGTTCAAAGAGGAACGGATTATCACATCTTCGAGGGTGTGTCAGCTATAACGACAAACAACTGACATATCATTGTTGCCAAACGTGGATGTAGACGAACGTGGATGACGCCCTGTTGACGAGATCTTTCGTGTCAATATGTGACATTTCAACTGCGTCAAACACAGCTTGCTAACATCCTAGTTTTGGGTATTTCAGAGCCATCAAAACAAATTCTCCAGAATTTACACATTATCGAGAAGTTCACTTTCAGTGTAAGCTAACGACCATTGCGGGCTAACTGGCATTCTGACAAACAAATCGTCCTTGCTTGGCTCACATATACCCGCCAATCATTAAGACCCGTGAAGATTCCGGGGTAGAATAGGTCTTCAGCAACCCATGCTTTCCGTAAAAGGTGACTATGCTTGTCGTAAAAGGCGACTAACGGGATCGGGTGGTCAGGCTCGCTGACTTGGTTGATGCATGTCATCAATCCCAATTGCGTGAATCGATGCTCATGATATTAATCACTGGATTGTCTGGTCCAGACTCGATTATTTACAGACCGCCGTCATATAGCTGGAATATTGCTGAGTGTGGCGTTAAACAACCAACCAACCAACCAACCAGCCAATCATTAATAGCCTGTTTTATCAAAGCATACAAAACCAATGGACTTATTCACGGGTATAAGCCCACTGTCGACTGTTAGTATCTTTGTTCGACAGGGCCAACAAAGACGCACGGTTGTACTAAATAATGCGACTGATTAACTAACGATGATAAGTATATTCTTCATGCCATTAGCACTGATCGGAGCGGGCTGCGATAAGGGGAGATATAGGCATTTTCAATAGGGGAATACTCAAACCGGCGATAACAACCCGTGCCACTTGTTTATCGCCGCCGATTTATTTACCAACGTGATGGCGCTTTACTGGAATTGAAAAGTTATGATTGTTTGCCGGTGATACTCTTGTCGGTAGATTATGAACGAGCCACTTGGAGGGGACATTTGTCCACTCTGTGTGATAATCTCTTAATGTATGGAATGAACGGTTTTCAGCCCTGTGTCCCGTGGCACGAAAATGACTCACTTAAGTGACTGTTACAGCGAAACCCCATTAATCCGCACGGTACTGTTACCAGTGAAATCGGAAGAACGAATTTGCTCTTTAACGAATCACAGGAACGTAGTAATGTCCCCTTTCTTGTATGTAGATTTTACCAGCAGTAATCGTCCGGATTAACTTACAGTGAAACCTCATCAATCCGGACCGAACCGATTCCTGTTTAATCATCCGGTTTAACGAAATGACCTCTGAACAAATCATGGAAGTGGTAATTTCCCTTTAATTAAACGTAATCTTTCCCAGCAGTGATTGTTCATATTAACGAGGTTTCACTGTATAAATATTTGGTTCGTTTACAAATGTCACCACATGTATGCAGACAAGAAAAGGATGTATTTAAAATCGGAATCTAACAACCTAAGTAAAACAATGTCCCACAAGTAAACAGGAAGAATAGGTCTTCAGCAACCAATGCTTGCCGCAAAAGACGACTATGCTTGTCGTAGGAGACGACTAACGGGATCGGGTGGTCAGGTTTACTGACCTGGTTGATGCATCTCATCGTATCCGAATTGCGTGGATCGATGCTCATGTCTATCACTGGATTGTCTGGTCCAGACTCGATTATTTTTCAGACCGCCGTCATATAGCTGGAATATAGCATTTGACCTAAATTCATGATGCAACTTGAATTTTGGCATTCGACTTGATGTGGAAATATATTCTTGGTTCGATGCCGCACTTTGGTTAAATGTGTGAAACCCATTTCTGGCGTCTCCTTTTTAGTGTTGGAATATTGCTAAGAGCGGCGTAAAACCATACTCACTCTCTATTAAATATACAGAAATAGCAAAATATATGTCGCTATAGTTGGTACTTCTTTCTCAATGATGTGTTTAAATCAATTATTTAATGCAAGTTTATTCAAGCTTGAAGGGACTCATGGTTTGTCACCACAGATTTTGTGCCAATAAATGTATTCACTTAAATACTACTTACTCACCTACAGTGATTCCGGAAGATATATGATTCTGGAAACTGTCACGAGCTCTTGACAATGAGTGATAAGAGTGTTGTTTTTGTTCCAAATTCATTAAAGACCCTTCACGATGCGAACATTTAGAGCTTCGTTGATAAGACTGAAATTTATAATACAACGCCGGGATTAAATAGGTAGCGTGGCTTTGTTTGTGGGATGTATCGTGAATCAACAGCATGTCAAGAATATATATCAATACAGAAAGCGTTTGAGGAGAAATTAGGCAGCCTTTTGTTGGTCCTTGTAAATCTCTGTCTCTGACTCATTTTAAATAAATGTAAAGATAACTCCCGGGTGTCTGGAATGAAATATGGTATAATTGCTGACATATCCTTATTATCAGAGAGGTGTTAGACTACAACAGAGAGTCGAGATATAGACTATAGTGTTTTGGAGTGCATTATGGCGGTTTATGGCGCAGAAAAACTGATCAAGTTATTATTATTATTGTTGTTGTTGTTGCTGTTGTTATTGTTATTATGTACAGATTAAAACATAAAATGCAGCAAAGAGGGTTTGGGTGATCCTGGCACAGTCAGGCTGGTTAGGCTCATCATCAACTCAGGGTCCATGCCCCCTCTACACGCAGACCAGACAGCGAATGAGACTTCTCCTAAAAAGCGCTGCCTCGTCAAACCCGTCCAGAACCTTTCGGAGAATGTGAAGACTCCCCAACACTGCAGCCTTCTGCATTACCCAGATTGTCAGAAGGGCTGTATTCCTGCTAACAAACCTGGGTACTCTCCCAATGTCAGTCAACAGATTGGGAGGTACCAAACCTAAGGCACCGAGAACAATGGGGAGTCGGACAACTTGGTACTTAGGATGCAAGCGTGACATTTCGAACGCGAGGTTATTTGCCATGTTTTTCCACAATCTTGACAATGACATTGGTGTCAAAAGGGACAGAAAATTCAATAATATAAATGATTTCATTGGATTTATCAAAAAGGACAAAATCAGGTTTGTTGGCCTGGATACATGTGAGGCTGTATACGGGCCTATTCCAAAGAATTTTGCATTGATCATTTTCCAAGACGCCCTCTACATATTCCGGGTCGTACCATGGACAGACCTCTGTGTCAAAGCCACTCCATCATGTTGCTTCAGATACTGTGTTTGTGCCAAAGCTGGGCATCCACTGACAGTGTGTTGGACAGTCTCATTAAATTCATTACATAATCTACATTTCATATTTTTTATTATTGTTGTTGTTGTTGTTGTTGTTATTAATTCGACATATTCGCAATATAAACAGCCCGTAGGTTCCGTTGCACTACCTACCTATATATATTTCGTATTATTATTATTATTATTATTATTATTAATTCGACATATTCGCAATAGAAACAGACCGTAGGTTCCGTTGCACTACCTACCTATATATATTTAATAAGGTAATATACTATATAGTTAATAAGGTAAGTAACGATATGCGCCAATTAATCTAGATAAGTGCAACCTTTTCATGTACTCAAGTAAGAGAAATGAGAAACGAAAATAACAGTAAATCAAAATCTCAAATCTTGCTGAGGCATGGGACAAATATCCTGTAACCTATTTCATATCATCTTCTCAGTGACCTTATCTCCTACAGGCAATTTGTGGATACAACTTTGTAATTGTTCATTGTAATTTCAAATACAGATGACTATCATGATATTGTTGTGTTTCCCCTACTTGATAACATTTCCTGTAAAAATCCTTATCTCACAGGTTACAGTTGTATGTGTACTGATTTGCCGTTACATTGTTCTTATCAGCTAGATAGGATATAGGGGTTTGCAGGAGCATTGTCTTAAGAGAATCTGTTCCTGGTTATGACGTGAAGAAGGTTTGGTCGCATCAGTGTAAGATTTAGTAGCAACGTCGACCCGTGAAGATTCCGGGGTAGAATAGGCCTTCAGCAACCCATGCTTGCCGTAAAAGGTGATTATGCTTGTCGTAAAAGGCGACTAAAGGGATCGGGGGGTCAGGCTCGCCGACTTAGTTGATGCATATCATCGTATTCGACACAAAGTATATTTTATCGAAAATATGTAATAGTAGCCTCGATAGTTCCGCTATTTGAAAGGCATAGAATCCTCCAATATTTGCTACGTGCCCCCTGGATTAACGGGATTTCACTGTTCACGTATTGCTAGCTAATGTCGGAAATTCGAAATTACGGATTAAAACCAACTGAAACGAAATGATAAATCGTTCACTTAGATAAGAAGATAACAATTGTAATATTTATGGGGTATTTTGGAAACGCGATATTGAGTGTCACGAATCCGTTTCTTTTCCCCGTCAGTATATACTACCGGTAACCCGATAATTTAATTTAAAACGGTATAATTTATAAATCGAACCGATAAATAAACCACTCTTGTCTATGTATATTCAATTTAGTTATTTATCAATGAACACAAAACAATTTATAATCTTCATACAATCTGGTGAAAAATAGGTTTCTAACACAAATACATACTCACGAACTTGTGTAAATAAATGCTAAACAATTTTAAAATGTTGAACATTGGACTACGCCAAGGTTATAACAACGCCTCTATCTAAAGTACTAATACGAATCTTCTTAAAAGCAAAACGATCACGCAACCTGCTATGTCAACACAAGCGCGGCGTCCACTTTTCTTCATTATCTGATTTTCTCCATTCATCGATATCCTTATATTGATATCATCCATTAGACTTATCTGATATCCTTCTGAAAAGCAATGATATTTCAATTGATTCTAAAATGTTATCTTTAGACAGTAAACACCATGCATTTAAGATTAAAATTACAATCGTTTTATCATTTCTTTGGTTAAGGAAAGCTGAGGTTTTTAGCAAACAAGTTTAACTGGTACAGGGAGCACTGGGTGTTTGGGATTCTACAAGGTGGTCCTGTTTGCAGCCAGTTGTTGACTAAGCTCACAAGAAGGGACGTCAGAGTTATAGTAAATCCCATTATGTTAAAATGGAATATTAAGTAAATCAAATTTGACCATGAACAAGATTTAAAACTGGAATAAATATTGTTTTGAGGCTTATAGCGAGCTTATGTGTTCGTTGTTATGTTCATCGTTGATATGTTCACGGCTGTTGTGTTTATGGCTAATGTATTCATGGCTGATGTATTCATGGCTGATATAGTCATGGCCGATATATTCATGGCTGATTAATTCATGCCTAATCGTTTATGGCCGATTTATTCATGACTGGTGTGTTTATGGCTGATGTATTCATGGCTGATGTATTCGTGGCCGATTTATTCATGGCTGATGTATTCATGGCCGATTTATATCATGGCTGATGTGTTTATGGCTTATGTATTCATGGCCGATTTATTCATGACTGATGTATTCATGGCCGATTTATTCATGGTTGATGTATTCATGGCCGATTTATTCATAGCTGATGTATTCATGGCCGATTTATTCATAGCTGATGTATTCATGGCCGATTTATTCATGGTTGATGTATTCATGGCCGATTTATTCATAGCTGATGTATTCATGGCCGATTTATTCATGGCTGATGTATTCATGGCCGATATGTCCATTGCAGATGTATTCATGGCCGATTTATTCATGGCCGATGTATTCATGGCCGATTTGTCCATGGCAGATGTATTCATGGCTGTTGTGTTTATGGCTGATGTATTCATGGCCGATTTATTCACGACTGATGTGTTTATGGCTAAGATATTCATGGCTTGTGTTTATGGCTGGTGTATTCATGGTTGATATGTTCATTGATGCTATGTTCAATCTTGATATATTCATAGCTGACGTCATGCTTGCACTAAAAGGCGACTATGCTTGTCGTAAAAGGCGACTAACGGGATCGGGTGGTCAGGCTCGCTGACTTGGTTTATACATGTCATCGATCCCAATTGCGTGGATCGATGCTCATGATATTAATCACTGGATTGTCTGGTCCAGACTCGATTATTTACAGACCGCCGTCATATAGCTGGAATATTGCTGAGTGCGGCGTTAAACAACAAACAAAAAAAACAAAAAAAAAACATAGCTGACGTGTTTGTGGTCGATATATTCATGGTAGTTATGTTCGTAGTTGATATGTTTATTGTTAATATATTCGTAGCTGACGTGATTGTACATGTGGTCAATATCTTCATGGTTCATATGTTCATTGTTGATAGTACATGGTTCATATGTTGAGTGGCTGATATCTTCGTGGTTGATAGCTTTGCGCCGCTTTTAGCAATATTCAAGCAATATCACGAACGGCCGGGAAACACAGAAGTGGGCTTCACACATTGTACCCATATGGGGTAGCCTAGTACTACCTCTAGGCTAGCCCACCGCTCCTCAACACCACTGAGCCAGATGGAAATGTTGCAATATCTAAATGATAGTATACCAATTGGAAATATTTACATAATTTCACGGTTTATAGCATTCACAACACATGATTAGTTTTACCAACATTAATATGATTTTTATGAACGAATATTATTGGCGTTTTACAATATTTCATTACCCATCGGGTTAGAAATAACCGAGTTCATAAATATCGTATGTGCACTAGTGCAAACATCACTTCAAGCGCACTAGTGTATTGTTTACAGAACCCGGACTGCACTGTTGACGTCATTCGAATCATATTGTGACGTAAGATGGGAATGACGTCATACCAGAAACAACGTCATAGCTGAAGATTGTTGACGTAATTCGACAACTGTGGTTTTTTAGACGGCGGTAGTGATCAGTGCATTTCTTATAAAGAGGACCAAAAATGTATTAAGAAATAATGGGTAGTAAAAAAACAAGTACACTCGCTTGTGTGTCATACTGATTTTACGAAACTCGCTCTTGCTCCGGAAATACAAGAATTCTGACCCTCGTTTTGTAAACTCAGTTTGAGACACATGCTCGTTTTATAATCTCTATAAATCGTCCTTGGTGCAGATTTTCACAGCCATTCAGAAATGCTGTATGCTAATTTGGATATGGCTATGAATACGCGTGAAATAAAGAACTACGTGGGTTATTCAGACCCAGCTTTGGTGAGTGTGGGGTAATGAGATGTATAGGAAACAAGAGCCCGATTTAATAGCGAGCTATCTAAACAAGTCCCAAATACTGGACAACACAACTGGTCTCTCGCCAACCTGCGTGCCTTGATAGGCTATTGTCAAAGTGTCAAACATTCAATTGCTGAATTGATGATAGAAATGGCTTTTGTAACAAGTGTTTGTTATTGGCTGAAGTGTCTATACTAAGCGATGGCGCAATTAGATTGTTTGCTTGAAAAACGACAATCGGCTTCGTCTAGAGAATTTGTCTGTAAAACGATATATCCGTTCTCGTTAATTGGAATGTTTCACATAAGTTACAGTAAACTACGGTTATAACAAACTCAAAGGGACCACTAATTTTAGTTCGTTATAACCGTAGTTCGTTATAAGCCTATATACAGCATATGTACAACAAATGGCCGGAACTAAAATATAAGTTCGTTATATCGGTCAGTTCGTTATAAGCGTGTTCGTTATAACCGTAGTTCACTGTATCTGCAATCAAATGAATGGTTATTCATTATTACTTGTGTTTCTCTGGCACATTAGAGGTTTGACCTTCAACCACGAGGCTCCTTGTAATTCCTTACTTTTATCACTGGTAAGTTTGGTTGTTTTGAGCGGGTTTCAAGTAGAAGAGATTAAAGAGAAACTTCGTTAATTCGGACATCGTTATTCCAGACGCGCGGCCTCCCGGCCGACCATGCAGCTACGGAACCTGTCGTCTGAAGCGCGGTTATTCCTTGTGCAGAGCTGCGTCCCCGTGTCTTGCCGGGAACCTTTGATCTTGGGTTCTGATGCCGGTTCACTCTGATTATGTTTCTTGTTTGTTAGGGGGCACTTGTGGCCCAGTCGTCTAAGGCGCCGCGATTCGTTGTGCAGGGTTGCGTCCCTTGGGCACGCCAGAAACCTATGATTGAGGGTTCGGATCCCGGTTCGCCCCAATTATGTTTCACCGAAGTGGTAAACGTCTAAGACCTGCATCACTTCGGGCTTTCCTCCCACATTAAGCTGACACGCCGTGATATAACTGGAATACTGTTAAAAGCGGCGTTAAACCCAACTCACTCACTCACTCACTCTTGTTTGTTAGCACCATACCCGTGTTTGTGGGTTTTACCGAAGTGGTACACGTCTAAAATCACCAAGATCACTGGATCACTTCAGGCTAGACTAACATCTAGTCTCTGAAATGAAGATATTATACATAAAAAACAGTTGTGAAATTATAGTTGTAAAATTATTTATAATAAAAAAGGAGACCAGAGACTTTCTTCATTTTCAGATACTGCAGTAATCTAGATCTGCCAAACATTATAGACTTTTTTGGATAAATTTGTTTCAGGGTCCGTGGAACAGACAAACTTCAGGCTTGCTTCCCACTTCATGCAAACAAGTCGCAGTATAAATGACCTATTCTTTAAGCGGCGGTAAACCAAACTCACTCACTTCGAAAAATGTCTATGTCCAAGGATTTAAATTCGTTACCATGATTCGTTAATCCGGATATTTGTTGATTCCTCAAGTAACGAAACCGTCTGGATTAACGGGGTTTCACTGGCCTTTAAACTCTGTCAAGTTGAGTGAGTGAGTGAGTTTGGTTTTACGCCGCTTTTAGAAATATTCCAGCAATATCACGACAGGGGACACCAGAAATGGGCTTCACACATTGTACCCATGTCGGGAATCGTAATCGGGTCTTCTGCGTGACGAGCGAACGCTTTAACCACTAGGCTACCCGACCGCCCCCTGTCAAGTTGACCTCATAGTTCTACTATCGATCAATGCCGTCTTAATTTAGCATTATTTGACTCTGGGGCTAACTACTTGATCGTCGGAAATACTACTGAAAATAATTCTCCGGTTTTAAAAAAAGATCAGTATTATCGGTCACTGGACATACTGGCTGTTCCGACAATATAATCTGTGGGACCCAAAATTGCTTTTTTCCTATCAGAGAAAGAAGTATGTAACTTGAAGTACTGACCGAAATCATTTATCTATCTGTAATTCCACACATGTTGCTCGTATTGTATACTCCCCGGAGAGCTGAAAATGACAATAAAATCTATAACGGTCTTAGCGTTTTTGGGCAGTTATAAATTAGAAAGTGTGCCATACAAATTTATAATGTAATAATATAACAATTACAAAGCGTTCGCGAAAAAAATTAGCGTATCCTACCCATCGGTGGTATTTAAAAGAATGAAATTATTTTTAAGATTTCGTAAATTTTATTATATCAATGCAATGCGAAATTTAACTTCGTATCAGTGTTGCCCTGAAAAGAGTCGGTACGCCCCGATTATGTTTCTAGGTTTGTCAGCACCATACCCGTGCTCATGCGTTTCACCGAAGCGGTAAACGTCTGAGACCTGCATCACTTCGGGCTTTCCTCCCACATTAAGCTGACACGCCGTGATATAACTGGAATACTGTTAAAAGCGGCGTTAAACCAAACTCACACTCTCACTCACTGAAAAGAGTCAAGCTGTGGAGCAAGGTCACCCATCCAACTTTCAAACGTCCTGGCGTTCTAAACACGTCTAAGATATTTGTTTTTGATTCGTTACATTTCAACTGGAAAGACAATCTGATATTGAGGTTTTTTTATTAAGACTGGGACCTAATATTATCAAACTTGTTGCGTGCGGAATGGCCCGTGTATAAAATCACAATGTCTCCAGCCTTTAAGTTACGACCATGTTGATGTACTGATATATGACTCCGCGTGAGCCAAACTACTGCACCTTCTTTAACCCACTGAACACCCATACTGCAATCTACAACAGATTATTTTTCATTTCAAAAGTCCGGCGCCAGTCTGATGGTCAGAACAAGGGACTGTTCACCATTGTATCCGATCAAGAGTCCACTATGCACACATGCCTGGACTGTTATTATAATGACCATTGGTCAAATATTGACCATGTAATTGACAAAGTGCTGCGGCTAACAAGATGGGCGGGCCAGAGGTCACCAAAGCTGTTTGTGCCTTGTTCATAAGCGTTTATGTTGGTGTATTAATTGAATACTCTTGAGACCCTTGTTCTTTGATTTTCCTTTATGGTGGGCCGTGTGGGCTATTACTGGTCAGAACTCGGAGCTCATTAAAGCGGACGTTTTAATGTAGCGCCCAGAGTAACAGGTGCCATGAGGCATTGACGTTAAGATATTTGTTCCTTTAAAGTGCAAGAAATGCAAGCTCCCGATTAATGTGGTGTTACTGTATTCAATTAAATGTGTATAAGCAGGGTTTGGACTACGTGAGTGAGTGAGGTTGGTTTAACGCCGCTTTAACAGTGTTCCAGTAATATCAGTGTCAGGTTAATGTGGGAGGAACGCTTGAAGTCACGCCGGTCTCAGACGTTTATCACTTTCGTGAAACCAACAAGCACATGGCACAGCAGCACCTTAGACGACTGGGCCACCCGTGACCCTTTGAATTAAGTGAGTGTCAGTTGTTTGTAGGTGTAACAGTGTAGATACTGTGAGATCATTGTGAGATTTCAGAGATGCTTCAACAATTCATGGTTGGTTGGTTGTTTAACGCCGCACTCAGCAATATTCCAGCTATATGACGGCGGTCTGTAAATAATCGAGTCTGGGCCAAACAATCCAGTGATTAATGTCATGAGCATCGATCTACGCAATTGGGATCGATGACATACATAAACCAAGTCAGCGAGCCAGACCACCCGATCCCGTTAGTCGCCTTTTACGACAAGCATAGTCACCTTTTACGCTTGTCGTAAAAGGCGACTGACGGGATCGGGTGGTCTGGCTTGCAATTCATGGACCATAGTGACATGTTATAGTTACTTCAAACATTCATGCAACCTTGGACCATGTCATAGATACATCACATAATGATTGATTGAGTGAGTATGCTTTTACGCTTTATGCAATACTCCAGCAACATCACGGCGGGCTTGAAAGGATATGGGCTTGAAACATTGCACTTGTGAGGAGAATTGAACCCGGCTCTTAGGCGCGATGAGCGAACGCTTTAACAACTGAGCTACCTTACCACCCACACATTGATTGACCTTCGTGACATGTCATATAAGTCAAAGACCATTGTGACATGTTATTGACACTTCACACATCCATCGACTATTGTGACATGTCAGATATACTTGAACTATTCATGAACCACTGGGGCATGTCACAGGTACTGCATCCTTTCATTAACTATCAGAGAATCTTCATCCATTCGTGCACTAGTGAAAGTCATAGATACTTTAACCATTCACATACAATTTTAAAACAAAGATGGCAATCTGACGAGTGTGAAATGAAGACATGCTGTTATTTATTTTATTGTTTTTATTGTTAAATTATAAATGTCTAATAACCCTTTTTTTATTTCATAATTTTATAATTCGGTAAAGTTTATCATTGTATGGCATGCATTGTCTCGTCAGGCAGTTTGTCCGGGCTCAAATCCCAATACTGGCATTCTTGTTATAACATTTATTGGTTTTCGCCTTGTTTATGGCTACAATTACACTTTAGGCCTGCACACTGTTAGTTCCTAACAAGCTGTATCTCTATGTGACGTCGCTGTGCAGAGTTGTGTCCCTTAGTTACGCCAGAAACCTATGATTGTGGGTTCGAATCCCGGTTCGCCCCGATTATGTTTCTAGGTTTGTCAGCACCATACCCGTGCTCGTAGGTTTCACCGAAGTGGTAAACGTCTGAGAACTGCATCACTTCGGGCTTTCCTCCAACATTAAGCTGACAATGCCGTGATATAACTGGAATACTGTTAAAAGCGGCGTTAAACCAAACTCACTCACTCACCCTATGTGACGATTGCGTCTGATTGATGTCATTCATATCTGTCTCATTACATTGGGTCTGGTCTTCTGATTCCTAACACTGGTCCACATGTCAAGTTAGATATTGTTGTCAAAGCTCAAGACGTTGAAGTGAGTGAGTATGGTTTCACGCCGCTTTTAGCGACATTCCAGCAATATCACGGCGGGGAACACGGGTCTTCAGCGAACGCTTTAACCACTTGGCTACCCGACCGCCCCTCAAGACGTTGTAAATAGAGATGCATTGCTCCTCAGAAAGCTGCAACCTTGCAACATACATAGAAAACATCACGAGTGACTTACGAGGTCTAATATATCAACAAGTGTTGATAAAAGTTACAAATACCCGAGGCTGCCCGAGGACAATTGTACGTTTGTCAACAAGTGTTGACATATTTGAGTCTGGAAGACACGAGGTGAGATTCTATTTATCATCCGAAATCATTCTGCCAACTTTTGCAGTTTGTAAACAGCAATAACCAGTATCTGGAAAGTAAAAGTACTGCTAACCAGCTTCAGAGAATAGTGATGTCATATGAATGTGACGTTATTGTAACAATGACGTCACAATGGTCGGCAAAGCTTTGTGCTAAAATTTCATTCTAGTGATATTATCTTGGCGATATTGCATGATTTCTGCTGTGGAAGCTAGGTTTGGATGGACATTATTATTCAACCTATTCTGTTTTTAAGACACCTTATGTGTCCCCCGTGTCAGTCTTTTTATCATTTTTTGTTCATTTTGTGACTTCGATAATTTGAGCCCCACCCATAATGATTTATAATGAATATTTGACCATTATCTCGCCACTATAACTTTCAGAAGCTTCATGAAAGGTCTACTATGCAGGAACAAGGAAATTAAACGGTCAAAGACTTGACATAAATGTGCGTAATGTATGTTCTTGTACGAGCAGCCATAAGCTTACTCATGCCGTAATCAAAGGTCACATTTGACAGGGGTGTAAGAAGTGATAAATAAGGATTGGCAATTGCGAGCCTACGTTCAAGAGTTTTCCAGACTATTACGTTAGAACCGAAGTACATCACACCGAATAGGCCCTTCATTCAATTTTCATCATGGTCGTATTTGAAGGGGAACGTCACAGGACAAGTGGAAAGAAAATGGCGACAACAATGGCTGAAGAGGCTCTCTCAAGAGGAGCAATCGTGACCACAATACGCCAAGTCTGGAGTGTGTACACACAATCTCAAAACGAGTAATCCAATATTTTGAAGACCGGGCAAGTGTTCTTGGAGCAGTTCCTGCTTGGTTCTGGCGCCACAACCTCATGCCCGCTCTACGAGTGGGGTAATCCACTTTTATTGCCTATAGAGGGCGCTGCGGCTGCTCAAAGCTCCACACACAGGTCTAGTTGTCATAAGATACGACAGGATTAGTGTCAAATGAGTGGAGGAGTTACGCTATACTTCATGTCAAACAATTGTGCCGAGAATGGGCCTTATTTCGTAATGCTTTGTCATTGACAGCGGATTTAAAGCCATTTCTCAAATGTACAACTTGTTTGCATGGAGAAAACATTATCTTTATTGTGGCGCCTCACAAAAAAATCGACCCTTATTCTTTAGGGGTGTTGCTTACCACTTTCGAGTTTAATGGGTCATTCGGCTATTACAAGGTGCCCTATAGTGAGTCTACTAAGAGGATGTAAATTTAGAATGCAAACAATAGAAACCGTATTTCTGACTGTCAGCACAGGACACAGAAGTCGGAAACCAGGCGGGAAACAATGACAATAGCAAGACACTTTTATAACAGATTGACTCACCACCCGAAGGACACAAATTTTGGAGAGGATACAAGAGATTCTCCTAAGGAAACACAACAATACACGAACAGTGGGGAAACAGCTTCAGGTTACACACAACCAGATGATATCAATAGTAGCATTATATTCTTTGTTATAATTGACCCTAAAGCTGCAATAAAATTACAAATTGTGGCTCCATTCACCAGTACAGGAAGGTAAAGCCTTTGGAACATACATGTGGTCACATTCAGCATAAGTCATCATGTTAAAAAGACAGCGCTAAATGTTGAAAATCATAGTCAGTTTTAATTACTTGATGGATATACATATAAACATATAAATCTTACACAATATCATCCAATCAGAAATGCCAGATATCTCCCTGCACACGAAGGTCGAACAACTGATTCTGATTTGGTGTAGGAAAACCTTCGGGCGTCGTAGATAACATTCTAGAATCACAATGACTCGGACAAATCACCTTGGCTTTGTAATTTCCATTTAACTGTTGGCTCCCTGATACAACAGCTTAAAGAAAGCAGAAAATAAGAGTATGTTCGTCTAGTTCTATACTGTTGGTCAATTGTATGTGTATGTAGTTGAATAATGTTTGTTTTAACGCAGCTTTGAAAAGTATTTTAATTAGTTACAAGTCTTTCAAAGGCATAAGAAGTGATACACATAAGGAAGAGAATTTATGGATGTCAACTTCTTTATTATGATTAACACAACGTTTCGGAGTATGTACTTACTCCTTCATCGACGAAGGAGTAAGCATATACTCCGAAACTTTGTGTTCCTCTTAATAAGGAAATTGACATCAATAAATTTTCTTCTTTAGTTTAGTTTCCACAAGGAGTCGGATTGATGTGGGAGATAAGTTTGATGTGATGCGGGTCTTTAACGTGAATCACTTTAATGAAACCAGCGCTGGTGTGGTGCTGACGAACCTAGTAATATAATCAGGGCGAATCTAGAATTCGAACCCACGATCATAGATTCCTGGTACAACAAAGTGAAGCCACTCTGCACAAGCGAACACCGGCGCCTTGGACGGCTGGGCCAATTGTGCCAACTGTGCCTTATGTATTTGATTGACAGATACGTCTGTACATTGCATCTGGGATATTCCTAATATTCAATTTCAGTAATGAATGAATATATGATTATGTACTTCATAGTTGAATCGAAAGAAAAGAAACGGAAGACATACAAAAATATCTTGTTTGCAATTATGGTCGGAGGAGAGCATAATGGGGAAAAATGAGAACCACAAGCCGAAGGAACATGTTTGCAAAAATAGTATGTCATGGAAGAATTCGTTCATCAAGAACCACCCTATGACATAAGCAGGGATTCGGCACGGACTATTTAAATATTTTAGTTTGAATGTTCTTAAATGCCAACTCGCGTGATTATTTTTCTGTATTGAAAAAAAACTTGAAACTGAAGTTAGAAAATAAGTACATTTTTTATGAAGGACTCTGTACAAGCATTCATAAAGAAAGTAATCAAGATTTGATATACACATGAATGAAAATAAAGTGAACACGCCAGATGGGGATTTCTTTAAACCACTTAGGCTGTCTTACGAACCAGGCCCATCTGCTATGATGGCGTAAAGCTCTCGTAGAATCAATTAGTACTCTCGGTGGCTCTTTCAACCCCATTTTACTCGCTCAATTACTGATTGTACAAGTCAAGATCAGCGAACGGCGATGGTATGGAGAGACAGACTTGTTGTCTAGGTGTGTTTTACAAGGCGTTTTAGCCTTTCACTTTTCTCGTCGACTGAGCTGAATGTTTACCCGTAGGGTTGTAGAGAGGTACTTCAGCTGACTGGCCCTCCATTCACCCCCATATTATATCTTGACTTCGGTATTGTTCATCCGAACCGAGTGGTCACGAGTCTTAACGAATGAAGTGGTTCTTTTGTGACGAGAGTATACATTTTCATGGAGTGAATGATTGTTGGTATTCTTACATAAACCCAGCCTGTGTTGCTGTAGGCGACTTATTCCTCCGCGAGATGAAGCGATTAACCCATACTCGCCCACATGGACACTTGTGAAATACCGAACTATCTCTAGCCACTTCAATGGATTGTAGAATAAATGAAATATTTATGGGTAGGCATACATTTGGCGTCTTTCGCGACTGATATTAAGGATAAAGGAACAAGCACACAGCCCTGTAAATCACCCCATAGGCGCTTAGTCGACGCCCTTGCCTCCAATCTATGCCCACATTTACCCTTTCCGACATTATAGATGTTGAAATCCTTTGAGAAGAAATGATTTACACAAAGACCATCTATGTTGTCAGAGATGGGAATCGAATTGGAACTAGTTTCTCACTGGGAGAGCAAACACAATCACAATCGATATCGCATACAAAAATATGTTCGTTTTGCTGTTTTTAGTATTACAAATATTTATTCAGTATGGCATTTTCAACGTTATTTCATAGTGAATGTCTAAGTATGAGCTAGTTTAAAAGAAGAGGAACTGCGCAAATTCTACATTAAAAATTCTACTCGAATGAATATTAATTGGTAGGCATAATATTTTCTAAAAAAAATATAAAAACACGACCGAGCTCATTTAGTGTTTGCGCGGCATGGGAAGAGTGGGTGGGAGGATGGGGGTGGGGAGGGGTTGCATGTTTTTGCCATGTCTTTTTTTTAAAAGGTCACCCATGCAGTGTCCTTGATAACAAGTTTATGTATCGGATCCACAACCCCAAAATAATGTTAATAAAACAATATATTAATAACAACAACGTTCTGGCTCCCTCCTTTCAAAAACAGACAATATCAAGAGTAGTCTATAACAGGAAAATTCCAGGTCCCCTTGCTAGAATATTGATTTGTTCGTCCCTAAAAACATGTAGTTGCAAAAATCTAACTGGCGCCACAGAAGCGGATACGGAATGTACAAAGGCTGTCTTAATTCGCGTCTGTGTTCTATGCCCAACAACTACCCAGTCGCCCTTCCTTCTGGTCATGTATTCATCGTCTAGGATACAAAGCGTAGGTTGCTAACAATAGTTATACCCCACCAAGAGTTTGTCAGTAGTAAACCTACCCCAAAGCTCAGACATCGCACGACTACATTCTCTTCCTTTGTAGAATGACTTAAGAATGGTTGACAGTTTATCGTCAGCAAAGACGTCTCTATTCTGCTACCCGTCGCGATAAACTTGTTATCAACATAACCAGAATGGGAAAGGATTGGGTCCTCTTAACTTCCTTACATGTGTTAAACCGCTGTGAAGCTGTAAAGACGGGTAATAGTCTTATTGAAGAGACTGCCTGGTTATGACGCTCTTGGACATTTACCTATGCCTAGCACTATAAGGGAGGTGGCTTAGCTTGGTGGTTAAAGTGATGACTCGTCTCGCCGAATGGCCGAGTTCGATCCTTTATACAGATAAGCGAGTTGTTGGTTTTCTGTGATATGGCTTGAATATTGCTGACAGCTGCGTATTCCAGATTTACTCATATACCTTCAACACTTTGTTCTCAGTTCTTTCATGTTCTGTATGTTGCTTACAGTGAAACCTTTGTCCCTCGTGAAATCGCCCGGATGATCAAAATTCCGAATCAACGAATCATAAATATAACATTAACGTACTTAGTTATTCACCGTTACATACACCGTTGCAGTCAGTAACTTAAGGAAAGTAGACCGTCTCTGTGGTCTTGTGGTAGAGCGTCCGCCCGGAGAGCGGAAGGTCGGGGGTTCGATCCCCGGCCGCGTCATACCAAAAGGCCTTAAAAGATGGTTACCCTGTCTGCGCTTGGCATTAAGGGGCTAAAACAAGGACTGGTCGGCTCGGAGTCAGTATACTGTGTCTGAGTGGGGTATTCATGTTAAACTGTGGCATGGTATCACAGTGGGCTAACACTATAAATCGGCATCATTCCGGACTAGTACAAGCAGCCACCCGCACGTCGTTTATATAAGTGCAATAATCTTGGACGCGACGTTAAAACCCCATTTCACCCCAACTCACCTTACGGAAAGTGAGATTCCGGATTAACGGGGTTTTTCTCTCCAAACCTGTCTAAAGCGCGTTGTTATACAACAAACTGTACATTTATACATGTAAATACAATGCACAGAAACAACTGATAAATGTCATTAAATTTACCGTCATTAAGGTAACGGCGTGCAACAATGTTTTTAAAATATGAGATATTATGCTGAAAATTGTGAGTTTTTTTCTCAGCAGCACCACATACTAACATTGAGTAATATAGAACAAATACAGAGAAGATCCGGATGTCGATCTAATAAAACCTTCAGTTTATTCATACTCATGAAATCAAACATAAAACACCCTCTCTGTGATTTATCCAAAGGGTAGCGTAACCAATATCACCATTCAAGTCACAATAAGACCCGTTGACTATACACAGTGACAAAGCACCAATGACTACACAAAGCGACTTGAGGACAACACAGACACAATAAGAACCATTGACGATCAGGCAGCGTCCTTCAAGACGGCAGACCTTTTACATTACCCTTCTGTCTCCGCTCCGCCCCTTTCCATTTCACACAATATATTTTTCAATCGATATCATAAACATCAATCATTATCAATTCATTTTAAGATTATTTGAAGAAAACAAAGGGCATTATTTTCTCTCCAGAGTTATTTATCTTTCTTGACGGTGTTGAAATATATAGAGGAGTTTTGTTCATGCTTTTACGATCAGTTCCTTTGAGACAAAGGAGAAAATAGCATTAAAAATGCAATCTTATTTGACACACAGAGTCTATAAAATCTCGTGACAGACTTAAAGCACTGGGGATTAGTCGTATGTACATTTCGAAAAACCATTACACCTCATCCATTGATTTAATTAATAGCCATATCGATCAATAGACTTAGGACATCACGTTTGTTTTTCTAATATATTACGCTTTTGGATTAGTTGAATTTCAGATTAAACAATCATAAAATAATGTATTTACTCAATTATTGAACAGACTGTGTACTTCATGTGTCGTCGTAATTTATGGCACGACGAACAAACAAGCTTATATGTGAGTGTTTTAGACTACAGACGTTCAAACACAGCAAAAAAGAGACTAGATAATTCCATAAAAGGGTATCTCGTTCTAAGTATTGTAACCTACGGCATAGAAATCTATGGCCGTTATTTTAAGTTCATTTAGGACAATAGCATTGCAAATATTGCAAACATATGTCCCTCTTCGCTTAATTCATCTCTCATTTTCCAACCAGTCGTAAAACATTGAACGTGTTACACCAATCCATGGTACGGACTGGGTAATTTGACACCAGCAACGTTTGGATGGCATTGGAAAGCTAACTTGGGAATAGTCTCAGAAATGTGTCAATATTGAGTCCATATTCGACGTTTGACAAGCACGTTTCTTGATCTCTAAGTATTGAACGGAGGTTAGAGAAGCCTCGATTATCGCGATAGGGCAGTTCTTGCCTAATAATTTGCAAACTCCAAGTTTCGAGTTTCCGCTAGTGTGGCGATAAGCATCAACAGAACTCTTTAAAAGACCCTTTGCTTCAGGAGAAAAACTTTCAAAATACGATTAGTTTTCTGTCGAGTGTTTAACGACTGCTTGAATTGTTGAAAGAGGTCTTTTGTTGGGAATAAAAAAAGGTATAAAAGGTTTCTCAGACATGAATCTTAACAATTTTGATCGGACGTGAATTGAAATTCCATGCATAACAGCGAGGAGAGAGGAATTAGAGGTCCAAGATTTGTACAACTTGTTTAAAAAATGTTGACATATAGTGCCAACCATTGCAATGATTTTAGCATTTTGTTGATACCCCCTCAGGTTTATTTACTTAAGAAACAATTATTAAAAGACTAACGCGTTTACGGTTCGGGCCCGACAGAGCATGTACACATCTATTGATATACATAAATGTAACTATTTAAATAACAGAATCAGCTTTCACAAATAGGACATAGTGGTAAAGGATGCTTTGAAAATGAGAGTTAAGATATAAAAATACAGTATGACATAATGGTGTAAGATCAGAGTAAGAAATGCCTATACAAACTGTTAAAAGAGTTATTTTCCGTTAATGTTCATATTACTTATCTCGTTGTCGAGTATTTGCAGCTAAATCATGCTCATAAATTTTGATTATATATTTCTCGTGCCATAATTTTTTAATTTTTTCTGACCCCGACAATGATGAAAATTGGATTTATAGTATGGTACATGGACAAAAATCGTTCGGGGTCGTGGGGTGTCTCGTGTTAAAAGAGTTCGCTCGTCACGCCGAGGACATGAATACATTGTGTGAAGCTCATTTTCTGGTGTCCCCCGAAGTGATATTGCTGAACTATTGCTAAATGTGGCGTACAACCTTACACATCTACTCATTCACTTTGTCTGCTATGAGTGAATGTACCGCCTTTTTGACAATAGTCCAGTAAAATCATGACATACAGTTTACCAATGTGAGGCATCAAACTTGGGTTTTCGGCGTGACTGATAGGACAATATTTAAACTGTAAACATGATGATAACGCGCCAAATAGGACAACATATCTTCTTACCTTGCCACAATAAAAATAGCATTGAACAAATACAGTAAAAAAGGACATCTGTGCATATTATTGCGTCAGATAACAATTTGAACAAGCGAGAAAGCATAACGTATTTGCAATAGGTCAAGAGTCATCGGAGATAATATTTGTTCATATTTACTAAATATGGTGTTCAACAAGGTTGTTTACCCCGTCCATACTCGTTCAAGTCTTTGTCAGAATTCTCCTATCGTTGTCAAAGATAATAGATGCAAATCCTCTATAGCTGTCGTTCTTGTTTTCAAATGACACTTGTCAAATGTTTGACGACTGTATTAGTCTGTTATGGGACACTATGACGCGAAATTGTAACAGCTAAACTCGGATCATGTGATACTTGGTATTCTAATGTATGAAAACATACAAATTCTGCAATTGATAACATCATTTAAATGCACAGGCGTATTGACCGTTATAATCGCAGTACCATCGTGGCAAAGCATTTGTTTTTTGGAAAAAATATGAGGTATCATATCAGTAGCACCTGTTATAAGTGGGCAGTTTTTTCACGACAGTAAATAGTTCTATTAATCACGCCATCAGTTGTATGACATTTAAAAATAGTTTTCTTTCGCTGTTTATATTAAGCATGGGCATCATGAAGGTAAACATTTATTTCATGTTCAAATTTTAAAAGGACTTAAAACTGTCTCTCAAATCTTATCTGCCAACAGCCCTATGTTTATTTTTCTTGAAAATACATTACACAAAGAAGAAATACCCACTAGACCACCCAGAAACGCATGGTTGATGCCATTTTATAGAAAATGAAGTAGGTTAATGACCAACAGGTTTAAATAAGAATATTACTGTCCAGATAATCTTTATCATTATATGACGGTACACATTGCTTACGACTGCATTCACTTTGATCATGATAAAGTAAAACGTTCTCTGCAGATTGTCTGAAAACGACCGTGACGTTGAATTCAATTGCTTGCTTATTCAAAACGATGCATCAATAGGAGATAGTTCTGTGATAATAACGAAATGTTTGCTTTCATATATACATGTCATCAAATGCTTTAGATAGGAATCTAGACTCTAATACTAAAACTACAAGTCTCTTTTACGATGTTCGTGATTTCAAACTTTAAAAGTATTTTTAATGGATCTTGCGTTGTAAAAAATCCTTTGTCATCCACTGTCAGCATTATTTCATTTGTCTAGCTGATGTGCAATATATATCATATCGAGATTTTGTTTATCTTGCAGCTGTTAAACCACCGTATGTCAGTACGTATATATTGACCTTACAACGTGCACCTTGTCATTCCGGAAACCTCCATTAAGCCAATTACAAAAAGAACGATTTGATCATTCCGACTGAAGTTCATATAGTCTGAATGTCACGCTGATTTGAAGAAAACCAATATACACATTTAGTCAAATTTCTCAAACTTTCAGAGTGAGTCGTGAACAGTGTCCATTGACTTACGTCTGAAACTATATCCGGTTCCGTGAATCTTATGTCTTCGTCTGTTAAACGTGAACTTTGATTTTGTTTGTTTGTTTGTTGTTTAACGCCGCACTCAGCAATATTCCAGCTATATGAGGGCGGTCTGTAAATAATTGAGTCTGGAACAGACAATCCAGTGATTGACATCATGAGCATCGATCCACGCAATTGGGATCGATGACATGCTTCAACCAAGTCAGCGAGCCTGACCACCCGATCCCGTTAGTCGCCTTTTACGACAAGCATTGTCGCCTTTTACGGCAAGCATGGGTTGCTGAAGACCTATTCTACCCCGGATTTTCACGGGTCCGTGAACTTTGAGGTTGTGAGCAATAGCTTGTGGGCTATGAACCGTGAGTCTCGAGGTTCAGTCGGTTTAGATATGCCATAAACGGTATGTGTTCAGCCAAGGGCCGTTAAAGGGAGACTAGTCATAGGTCTATTAGTAGTCTTAGCAAGGTTGACTGAACTCGTTTAAATACCACTCTGTCAATAACAAAAGGATTGCCACCTTGTCTGCTAACTCAAATTGTATAAGATATACCAGTATAGTGGTTAACATAGTCATTATATAGAAGCAATGTCTCGGCCTTAAACAAAGCATTTATTATAGATTATAAATCCCCACCAGATCGTACAGTATAGTCCCTCTTTAACCGAGAGCCTTCAGCTGAAGCTGTGTACGTGAACTGTAAGCCATGAACTTCTCCTTCATACTCAGACGAGAAGTGAACCTTGAATGTTGAGCCTTGGCTTGTTAAACCGTTAGATTAAACTGTGACCATCAGTCAAAGAGACAACGTCTAGCTCAAACGTTAACCTCGAACTGATGGTCACTGAACATCATCTGTGAGCCTCAAAACTTGTTAACCTTGTGTTTAAGCTGAGCCGGGAAAGTTGCAGTTTATGTTTCGTGAAGGGTTCGACACGTCCTTTCTCATTAATATGAGCGTGCTGCATGTATTAATGTTACGAGACATGACAACACAACAGACATACGCATTTATCTTAACAAAGTGGTTGTATGATACAACACCTGTCGTTGATATGACGTGTTGGGATAGTTAATTATTACTATCTAATGAACACTTGAAAGGTTAATTGATCTTGCCTCGATTCCCGATAAGGCAATTGTTATGTTCCTATCTTTGTTACTGTTTTTGGTTTTTTTAGATTTTCGACGATGCATGTGTTGATAAAGGTTATACGGATGACAGAAGGGATGATAACCGATGGATACACGGACGGACGGGCTGGACAGATAAGAAAAATCAGGCATTTATAAAGCTTTATATTTAAATTTAGTTACGGTCTACTGTGCACATTGTTCAGACAGTCCACGCTCTGTGACACACTGTACCCATGTGGGTTAGAACTCGGGCCTTCAGCGCGAAGAGTGAACCCTTTGACCTTTAGGCTACCCAACCGCCCGTGAAGATGTACCTTTCAGAGGACAGATATACGGTTGGACGGACAGATTCACAGGCCGACAATCCAAGAAACAAACAGAGTGGAGGATTGAGACACTCAACATTGATAGGGATACTGAGAAATGTGAAAACGTATTAAACTGTGGGTTTATGTTGAAATGAACTTGAAATGAAATTACAAATGTTTCAGTTCATTGTATCGAGTACTATTGGTATGGCAACATATCCGAGCAATCAGTCACATTCGGATCCCATGCCACCTGGACACTCCATTTCCCTATCAAAAGTTGAGTAGTGTATAATCATAATACTCTTCCAGCTTTTTAAAGTATTTTATGAGGATGTGGTCTCAACCTGCGTATTGTTGAAGACGAATGTATTACATATCAAACAATATAACCCCTATGATGAATGATGTATTAAATCAGATTCGCTAATATGGTCATTTTATTGGATATATGTGATACATGCGGAATATATAACTACCCCAAACTTTCACAATATTGTAATTTATTGATACCTAGAAGGTTTAGGACTCTTTAAAAATGTGACCTCTGTCAGTTAATTGTTGAGATATAATAAATTGGTAATCTATGGACAGATTTTATGTAAAGGCTGGTTAAGCTATAAATATAAGTAGTTGTTATGGTTATTTATATAACAATAAACATAACAATTATTGCTCGCAGTGTATGCATAGCCCAAAACCTACAGACAAATTATACTCGTGTATCTCAAGACAAGATAACACTATGAAAATATTGTTGCAATAATACTGTGCTGACGAAGCCTTAAAGTAATGAACACTTTTAACTGTTAAGCTGTCAAACTGACACACCTGCTGGTACGTCGTTTTCTCATAAGAAACACTCCTTCGTGACAGCACACAGCCCATAGACTGTCATACCATACCCTACTGGGATATTTCTATTCATGAATATCGCAAGACATGTTTGAATTCACGACATTAGTCGGGTAATCGTTATGCTCAAACATTCCCGTGCCATAAACCTATCAGGGGGAAAATGCTCAATGAATTGCCATGAATTTTCATCCATTACTAAACTTGTCAAGAATTTCAATGTGACATTCATTATTTCATAGTTTTCCTTTTGCCGCTGAGACCATATGTGTGTATTCAGAGACGTGTCAACATAGTTGGTCCAAAACGTCTGCGGCCGCCGTTTTGACGACACATGCCATTGAAAAATGGCGGCAAATATTGAATGAAATATGATAGCTATACTATGACAGAAACACCCAGGCATTGTTGCTAATCACTTATATTTGAAAAGACTGGATGTTTACAAGGACCACTCGATTGCTCAGGATTACGAAAACGTTTTATCCCTATCACGTTTACCACTGCTCAGCTAGGTCTGTAAAGAGTCGGAATCTGGTCTGTATTACGAGGAGCCTAACCTGTTGCCAAAGAAAAAAACATTTCGTGGGCGTTTATATGTTAGCCAAGTAATATCTAAACATGCATGTATACAAAATACACGCACGTATATGTAAAGGTTACGCGGAACCAGGAGGAGGGGTCATTCAAAATATTGGAATGAAACCGTCATTTGTCTGTTAACGTTGGATTCTACTTGGTTTCAATTTCTAATTTTAATTACGGAAACATTTTATTCCCACACATTATCAACTAAACCATAAGACAACAATAAGTCACCACGGTCGCTATAGAATGGTGGCCTAACTTTGGTTGTTGCCGAGCAGCCGCTCTTTTTTATATTGTGTTGTTGAATGATAGTTTATTCTTTAAAATGTTCTCGAACCAGTTTTAAAATAAACATTTTTCTTGTGACAATATGGATAAAAAACTGCCGATGTGGCTATAAATTGTAACTCACTCACTCTCTCACTCACTCACTCAAAACAACACTATTTAAAATATTCATAGCGTACCTGTTCTCAAGTGTTTCAATAACTAGCTGGCCATACGAAATTATGGTCACTATTTGAGCACGATGAAAGGAACAGAGGAAACGATGACATGTTATTCATTTAACGTTTGTCGTGTTACAATAGACGTCATTAGATAATCAGTTTCGGTTTCTATATTTCATTATGAGCGTGACACACACAAAAAACAAGTGCGTTATAAACGACTTTTATGTTAAAAAATGAATATTTAATTTCTACAATGAAATTTTAACCTCAACCGTAATACGCCTGTGATTAATACCCTTATGATTAAATACGAAAAAAAATTCCAGTCATAATTCATTAAATATGAATATTGCCGAAAAACTCATAATACACCATAAATAAATCATTATCATAAATATTTCCATAATCATAAGTATCTCTAGTTTTTTGTTTGTTTCTTGTTTAACGCCGCACTCAGCAATATTCGAACTATATGACGGCGGTCTGTAAATAATCAAGTCTGGACCAGGCAATCCAGTGATTGACATCATGAGCATCGATCCACGCAATTGGGATGCGATGACACGCATCAACCAAGTCAGCGAGCCTAACCATCTGATCCCGTTAGTCGCCTCTTATGTACGACAAGCATTGTCGCTTTTACGGCGAGCACGGGTTTCTGAAGACCTATTCTACCCCGGATCTTCACTGGTCAAGTATCTCTAGTAAAAGCAGAGTCCATTGTACGATTCCAACTTTACCATAAGCATGTGTTTACGATTCACTATACAATAGTGAAACCAGGTGTTCGCGAATAGGTGAGCGTATCCTCTTCCACCTACGTGTACATCCTATTGAATTACTTCATGATTAGAAAACGTGGGTATATTTAAAAGGGTGAACAAGTGACTTGAACAGTTATCAGTTATATCACCTTGTGTCGTTAAATCTGGGAGGCAAGTACAGATGATGCAAGACTTATATGTGTACCAGATTGTCGAAACCAACGGTACTGACATGCAAATGATCATGTCATGTCGGATCTAGGATTCAACCAAGTCAGCGAGCCTGACCACCCGATCCCGTTAGTCGCCTTTTACGACAAGCATTGTCGCCTTTTACGGCAAGCATGGGTTGAACAAGTGACTTGAACAGTTATCAGTTATATCACCTTGTGTCGTTAAATCTGGGAGGCAAGTACAGATGATGCAGGTCTTTTATGTGTACCAGATTGTCGAAACCAATGGTACTGACATGCAAAGGATCATGTCATGGCGGATCTAGGATTCGAAGCCTATAACATCGGATCATCACATGACTAAGGGACGTAATTCTGCATGAAACATAGCGCCTTTCATGAATAGCCTATGTATTTGAATTTTAAGGCGAAGATTCACGAAAAAGGAAATGTGGTTCCCATTGACGATCAAGGGACGCAACCCTGCAAGAAAAATGTGGCTCCTTATACGATGAGACCACCCGTGACCCCATATACAATTTCACGTCAACTCATTTTTCTCATTATTGATGTGATACGTTTATTAATTACATGTACAGTTCATTGATGTGATTTGGAAAAATGTGATAAATAGCGTCATATTATTTATAATGACTTAGAGTTGATAATCTGACCGTGTCAGAGTGACAAGGTGCATTTGTTATAGATGTTTAAGGTTTAATTTTTATTGACTCTACAAGGAAAGAATAAGTGTCTTTTTGACAGAACGAACTACTGCATATGTGCTTCTACATGTGAATAATTAAAGACTATATTTGATGGCTGACTTATTGACAAACGTTCACAATTTGCTTTTAACGTCAACTTTCATTGAGAAAATGACATAAAATACGAAAAAAGGTTTCATGATTAAAGAAAGTTTTTGGCATACAAATCATGTCTTCGATTTGGGTGTGTCGTTGTAGTTTAGGAATAAGGGCTGATTATGTATCTTAATGACAAGGTCTTAAAGTCCATACAACACTTTCTCAAGAGAAAATCCCTTCACGAGATAAACCGTTCTATTGTAGGACCGCGACTTGTCAGCCTTGTATGAGAACGCATCCATGCCAACACGCAATCCTATGTCGTGAAGTGACAATGCCCGAGTGCAATTTACATGCAAAGCTTATCTTATTGCCAAAAATATTGGACAGATATGAGCGAATTATTGGTTTCAGAGATCGAATATCGTGAATATGAGAGTTATTAGTCGTTCCCGGATAAAGAATTATCAAAACAAGTCATTTTCTATAAAATTAATATACCGTCATTTATTAAGTGAAAACGTCGACAAGGCTCATTTTGCATTTAGTCTGAAACAGTCTCATAAACCGGGACAAAGAAAAGGTTGACTACTTCTTTGACAGTGTATTTACTCAGGGTCATTAGCAAAGACTTTTGTCGGCAATGTCTAGGATTGAGACCCCTCAATAGGGAGGCCATGTTAAATGCTTTATTCTATTAATCTTTTGTAAACCTCCTGTCGCCATAAGCCCCTGTTAATAATAGTGTCAGACTCCACAAATCGATGAGGTCAATGTGAAATAAACGAACCTGCCTTCATTCAAATGTTCCTTGCCGAGAAATTGGAGAATCTTTTTGAAATCAGCCAGCGCGGGTGACTACACCAAGAGCTATGAGATCAATTAAACTTTCGTCATTCAAACATCTAGATTTGCCACTATAATCCGGGTATTCATTGCCCGGATTATCCTCGTCAGGGATAATCCATAAAGTTTACGATCTCTTAGGAGTGCTCGAATTAAGCTCGTCCATCAGATCCGTGTTATTTTTCTCTGTAAAGCTTCATGCGATACAGATAGCCCTGTATGAAACAGTCAACACGTCGTTATATTCTAAATCTATCCTGTGAAGAACGATTTGTAGTTGTTTCTGTAATAAATGTGATATAATCCTTTAATTGCGTCTTTATACTCCGACATTTAAGATCCTTTTAGGTATAATGCTTTACATGGCGTGGGATTGTGTAAATATATGACCATTAAAGCCCTTCTTAGGAGCCATAGAATGCAACATAAAGATTTTTGCCGCACTTCTTTTCATTTTTTTTCAAGGAACATGTCTTAACGTTCGTGTTTGTGGAAGATAAATTGTCCGCAACTTCAAACAGAATTACCGATAGTTGAAATGGAGATGACTTATCTAGGTATCTAGGTATTGGTAATCCATTTTGTCCAGTACCATTTGGCAGAGAGCGGGCGTGGTCCAACAACTGCTGGCAGAGAGCCCGACGGAATGAAAACCACTCGATGTAAATATAATACCTTACATCCGATCTTTCAGGATCGCCAGGAAGGCATTCTCTTTCTTTGAATCTATTAATTGGTGTTTGTCATTGCATCTAACACTTTGTATGTTGTTCATAATACTTTGAAAGGGTACGGAACAGGTGTTAGACAGGGAGCTTCACTCTGACCCATCGTTTCCACATATCCATGTACCAATTCAAGTATAGATTGCAAGGTGTTAATAACGTCTTATTGTACAGTTTGTATAGTTGTGGCTGTATAAACATCCTAGACTGTTTAGACATACATCTGGAGAGATCTTCCTTGTTGCATTACTTTTGTCAAGTATCAAGAGTGAGATGAGTTTAACGTTGCGATAGTTCCATTATTTAGCTATATGAGGAACGGCCCGAAGCGATGCAGGTTTTAGACGTTTAACACTTTGGTTGAAACACATGAGCACGGGTATGGTACTGACAAACCCAGAAACACAGTAAGGGCCAACCGGGGTTCGAAACTGTAACCACAGTTCCTAGCATGCATGAGTGAGTGAGTGTGTATGGTTTTACGCCACTTTTAGCAACATTCCAGCAATATTACGGCGGGGGACACCAGAAATGGGCTTCACGCGTTGTATCCATGTCGGGAATCGAACCCGGTTCTTCGGCGTGAGGAGCGAACGCTTTAACCACTGCAATAGAAAATAAGTCACCCACTAATTTCAAGTATCTCAAACTCGAAGCGGAAGTAACAAAAAACGTGAAAAGGTTTGATTAATTATTGTGCATTTTGAATCAGGCCATGTTCGAGACAATTAGTCAAAGCTGAAATTCTAAAACATTGGTAGGCTTCAGAATGTTTGGCATATAGTTTCATTAGGTTTTAGATAATTTATAAATAATTTGGACGATTATATGAGTGTAGAATAAATATCATATCACACGGGTTGGATATTCTGTTTAAATAAAGCGAAAAAAACTTTTTCATAATCATAAGAAATGTCTGCCAAGTGCGGAGTACATTGTACAACCTTATCTTAAGCATGTGTTAATGAATCACTTTTAAATAGTCCGTGAAAAGATGAGTGTATCCTGCCCCACCGGTGGCCCCCCTCACACACAGATCATATGACAAAGAAAACGTTAATATGAGTGACCAAACAACATTCCATTAATATGACGTCACAAAACTTTGGTTTGTATTCATTACGTCATGCCACATTAATGGTGTATTATCGGAACATTGCTCACCTGAAAATGAGAAAAATGACCAAATATGACTAAAGCGTCAAAAAGTATAGTTAGTCTAAGATTAGGTTATCAGTTTTAATGTGAGAGGAAAGTACAGTTGACGCTGGTCGTTTGTTTGTTGTTTAACGCCGCAATATTACAGCTGTATGACGGCGGTCTGTAAATAATCGAGTCTAGACCAGACAATCCAGTGATTGACATCATGAGAATCGATCAACGCAACTGAGTCAGCGAGCCTGACCACCCGATCCCGTTAGTCGCCTCTTACGACAAGTATGGGTTGCTGAAGACCTATTTTAACCCGAATCTTAACTCATGATCATGTATCAAACACTGGATGGTCTGGCCTAGACTCGATTATTTACAGACCGCCGTCATATAGCTGTAATATTGATTAGTGCTGCGTTAAACACCAAACAAACATTTCTTGATGTGTTTTCAATCAGAAAAAGGAGGGCACGGATGGCCCAGTCGTCTAAGGCGCTGCGATTCGCTGTGCAGAGTTGCGTCCCTTGAGCACGCCAGAAACCTATGATTGTGGGTTCGAATCCCGGTTCGCCCCGACTATGTTTCTAGGTTTGTCAGCACCATACCCGTGCTCGTGGGTTTCACCGAAGTGGTAAACGTCTGAGACCTGCATCCCTTCGGGCTTTCCTCCCACAGTAAGCTGACACGCCGCGATATAACTGGAATACTGTTAAAATCGGCGTTAAACCCAACTCACTCACTCAATCAGAAATAACAATCCCCAAAGCACTTGAAAATGTGATCTTGACACAAAATATACACACCCTTCCCCCTTCAACAAAAGCTGCATCAGCACTTGCTCCTACGTGATAGAAAGACAACAGCTGAATATCAAAAATAACTTTCGTTCATCGCACGTTTTTGTTCTCTTTATTCAGCAAAACCCAAACTGAGTCAGTGCAATATGTATCTGACATGCCCGTGTCAGGCTGGTTTGTGTCCTTGGTGTGAGGTGTCATACAGTTCACGTGCAAACGTAACAAAAAGAAGCCACGCTTGTACGAACAGTTAAAGATCATGCTGCACATATTGCACGTACACGACTGTGTGGGGTGTCATTGTTATCCCCTGCAATCATGTACACGCGGGTAAATTCCATTTTATCCGCAGTTTTAGAAGGTTTATGCTATGCATCTTATTTCATCACATCCACGAGCTTCTGTGCAAAAGCCTTCAGATCGTGCTGTGCCTGGTCGGGTTTGCGTTACAAAAATACTTTTCAAATGTTCACGAGCTTCTCGTGAGGTATATTATAAATGTCACGATCTGCATGCACATTTGACAACAGTACTGTGAAGTGCAGTTAACGTTACAGGTATCCAACGTTACCGTAAATAAACGTAAAAGTGTGAGTATTCATTTTAATATATATATCCTTTTCAGCATGTAAAAGAGGTCCATTCTGCCCTTATAATATATCCATTTTGGTAGAATGCTGTGCAGCGAAGCCCCGATTTTCCGATGGTGCAGTTTCAAGTGAAATAACCAAATGGCTGGATTAACGAAGCATTATATCCAAGTAATATCGCTGTCGTGTTTGTGTGTATGTGCGCTTGTGCGTGTGTGTGTGTGTGTGCGTGCGTGCGTGCGTGTGTGTGTGTGTGTGTGTGTGCTTAACTTAAATGCAACTCTCTTTCCATAACCGCACCGTTGGTCTAGTGGATAGCGCCTGGAGTGCCTAAAGTCTGTGGTTCGTTCTACAGAAAGCGTCATACCAAGGTACGTTAACAAATGGTACCTGTTACCCTGCAAGGTGCTCTGCGTTATGGGGATAAAACAAGGAATGGTGGGCTCGTGATATATCAGTGGCTCAGCACTATCAGCCACGCTTGTTGAATAATCGTGTACGCGACGTTAAAAAATATTCAATATCACCTCACTTCATCTGAAATATTCGCCTGGAGAGAGGTTAATCCGGATTATCTGCGTCCGGACTCGCGAGGTCTTAGCTGTATACAACATATTTCTACGTGTCATCCCCGATCATCGCAAATTATTACCAGTACTTCAACCCTTCTCCCAACCCAACACTCATATTTTATATGTAGGGGATCTGAAACACGCCTTAGATAACGACTGCTAGTCACAATTAAACATATCTTGAACAGTGCAGGTCCTCATCGAAATGAAAAGCATTTTGAAAGAGCCCATAACACTATTTATTCAACACCTTCCGTCCGCACATATATTTTGTCTCTTAACTACGTCTCATTGTGAACATCATAACAAGCATTTCATATTAAAATACCTCGTCTTCGACGCGCAAAGCACCCTTATGTATGATGGTCAAAATAGGGTGGCTTGACGGCATCACTGGTGACAATGGAACAGACACGGAGAGCCTTAGAACTGTCAATAATGTCTCGGGTAGAGCGACCAAATCGTGAAACGATTGGTCCTAATTTGAAAAATATGACCAGTCTGGGGTCGCTCAGACTGGACTGGTAGCTGAAGTGACCAGCTATAGTGGACACTTCACGAATTAATTGCCCGTGCGTGGTGAAGCCTGTCTTTCCTTCTGTCGGCTTAATATCAAGACAAATAAATGCCTCTGTCGCTTAAAGTGATGGCTGGTGTAAAAGGTTGATATTGGGTGGGGCGGACGATTTAAGTATGCTTTTATTGTTCCCTTTATGACGATTTCTTCATATTATGTTTATAAAGAATTACTGGGATTTATAGAAAATGATTTTGAAACATATTGCAGAAGTAATATCCACACGGTGTGTACAAACAAGTTCTTCTGTCATGTACAGAGGTCGATATGGCCATAATTGCCACATCGAGAAATCATCCATTAATAGTTTCGTTTGTTTAAATTAAACATTATCCAATGATGAAGTGGACAGCTTGCAATGGTTTAGAGTTAAGCAAACCCGCTCCGAAAGAAGAATTATTTAAAGCAAATATTTTCATGGATGCAGATGAAGATCCGAGTTAGAAATGGTCTTCAGCAACCCATGCTTGCCGTAAAAGGCGACTATGCTTGTCGTAAGAGGCGACTAACGGGATCGGGTGGTCAGGCTCGCTGACGTGGTTGATGCATGTCATCGTATCCCAATTGCGAAGATCGATGCTCATAATGTCAAACTCTAGACTGTTTGGTCCATACTCGATTATTTACAAACCGTTGTCATATAGTTCGAATATTGCTGAGTGCGGCGTTAAACAAACAAACAAACAAATCATAGATGCAAACGTATAACATTTCTATTTAAACGTACTTCGGTTTAATTTACGACATTACCTTTATCAGTAATGATAACATGCATTTATGTTATCAGCTAGTAAGACTTATTTTATGGTAACTGTAACTGCCCAGTTATATAAGTACCCGTTCAGTCCTGTTATCTATTTGATTGATATTCAAATATCCATGGCAATGAAATGCCAATTACTACGTCGTTTGTGACATAATGTTAAATCTATATTGTTACTATTATATCTTTAATGACATCCCCAGGAGAATTCCTGGTTAGAACAAGTCCCAGCAACAGAGGCTTGTAGTACGAGGTGATCAAATGGATTGGCTGGGACTTGATTGCTCCGACGGCGTTGGACGTTGCTCATCATATCAACCACTGGTTTGTCTAGTCAGTTATTTACAGGCCGCCGTCTTATAGTTGTAGATTTATAAGCTGAACAGTGAAAACAAACAATTTGTTAATTATATCGGACACCCATTCTACTGACATATATATCCGCCATGTTTCATATGATATAATTAGACACGCAATAACTTTTTTTCCACATGGATCCCATTCAGCGAATGGGACTTCTCCCAGGAAGTGCTGCCTAGTCAAACCCACCTAGAACTTGTCGGAGAATGTGAAGTCTCCCCAACACAGCAGCCTTCTGCATTACCCAGATTGTCAGAAGGGCTGTATTTCTGGCAGCAAACCCGAGTACTCTCCCAATGTAAGACAACAGATTGGGAGGTACCAAACCTAAGGCACCGAGAACAGTAGGGAGTCGGACAACTTGGTACTTAGGATGCAAACGTGACATTTCGAAAGTGAGGTCCGCCATGTTTTCCCTGAATCGTCAATCACGTTTGTGTCAAAGGGGACAGAAAATGCCTTCCCAGATTGACGTATCGGTGACAAGAATGATGTCCCTTTGGTGGGGCAGGATACGCCCACATTTTCGCAAACACTTGGTATCACCACTATTTGATAGTGATTTAAAAACATGGCTATGATAATGTCGGAATCATACAATCGACTCTGTTTTCGGCAGAGATTGCATATGGATATTGAAAGGGTTTTGTTGCTTTTATTGTACTTATTCCTGACAAAACCATAAAATCTTAAATAGTATGTTGGCTCCAGTTATTAAGGATAAAAATGTGCAGGGGCCTTTTTCTCACCCTCGATACCTAGCCTTACTTGTTTTCTTGCTCAATGAGCGCATCATACCTACCCTACCAGTCACAAATACATGCAAAGGCAAGTAAATTGTCCACCTGAAAAAATAACTTTGGAAAATATGGTACAAGTCGAAATAGGTAATTATATCAGACATCATTAATGTCACTGAAATGAAAATGTCCTCCACATGTCTACCATAAAACGGACCCGTGAAGATTCCGGGGTAGAATAGGTCTTCAGCAACCCATACTTGCCGTAAAAGGTGACTATGCTTGTCGTAAAAGGCGACTAACGGGATCGGGTGGTCAGGCTCGCTGACTTGGTTGATGCATGTCATCGATCCCAATTGCGTGGATCGATGCTCATGAAATTAATTACTGAATTGTCTGGTCCAGACTCGATTATTTACAGACCGCCGTCATATAGCTGGAATATTGCTGAGTGCGGCGTTAAACAACAAACAACCATAAAACGTTTTGTAAGCTGTACTAAAGCCTTTCAATGTTGTAACACTGATCAAACAACATTGGAGCAAGAGTCGTAATGTCATCGTTAAAAGTACGAGGGTAAATCATCTCGCGTGAATTCCATTACTTATATACCCCCTGCCAATACCTAAACTCGCTTATACCTACAATATACATTCCAGATACAGGACCAGTATTCCATGGGCTCTTCCATTCGACATAACATTGAGACATAAAGCAAGAAAGGTCGAGTACAACTACTTCATACTCTATAGAAATTCTTCATTTGAACATATAAATTGTCAAAATGTACCCACAGATAGCCATAATGTAGATATACGAGTTGTTATGACATTGACAAAGCCGTTGACATTGCACTTGGTGTTGAGATATACCCAGATAGATAAGAAACCTTCTGATATTAACTTTCCCGGCGTTGAAGCGGTATAGTCATAAATGCCAGCGTGGCAGTGAAGACTAATTTATGACGACTAAAATATCCCTATCATTTTCAAGTGAGCTTGATAATTGTGTGTTTGTAATGCTATTTGATGTTAATCCTATGACGACAAGAGTTTCTGCTATATCTAGGGGTCATGTGATAGTCTGTATGGCGTCAATGAGTAGTGATGGTGACATGGTGTCAAATTTCACGAGGTATCGAAAGACATGTGTGATTAATAAATCTTAAACAATGAGAATAATTGTGTTTGTATTTATTCTGCGTGGCATTTTGTATTCCTTCAAGCAAATGGTTTGTTCGATTTGTTTCATATTTCAACATTATGACATGGTTTTAAATACATCTTGTAGTGAAACTGTATTCTATTTTGCAGTTATAAAGTCTTTCGTTTATATTTGTTCCAGATGAAATGCAGGGGTATATGTCAACCAAATATTCACTGTTCAACAAGAAGTGGACTATGTACATACGGGCTGTAGTCATATCCTCACCCTTGCGTCTTTCTGTTTGAGATATAGCAGTAGCTATTAATGATTAGGTAACTTGGAGTACTGTTAAACACTTTGACCGATATGACACATTTCTAGGTTTATGTATTCATAGCAGACGTTTCATAAGGCGACAATGCTTGTCGTCAGGCTCGCTGACTTAGTTAATGCATGTCATCGATCCCAATTGCGTGGATCGATGCTTATGATACCAATCACTGGATTGTCTGGTCGAGACTCGATTATTTACACAGACCGCCGTCATATAGCTGTAAAATATATTGCTGAGTGCGGCGTTAAACAACAAACAAACAACAACATAAGCAACCGGGCATAAGAGAGCACTAGTTTTCACCCATGTTTGATGGTGGCTAAAATGAAACAGACAAGAAATGGTTATTCGATGGTGACGTATTTGATACGGGTATCTAGTTGTGTTTATCATCCAAAACTGGCTCCCACAGGAGATATCGCTTGGGTGAGATCAAGCGATATCTATACTGTAGTTATCGCTGCAATGAAATTGCATCACAATGCTTTGCAGACCATTGTGACATCATTGGTTACCATGACGTCACAATCAAATGACATCACTAATGGCTCTGCTACTGAAGCTGTTAGTAGTGCTTTTTAGTGCTGAAGCTGTTAGACACCGCTTATAACTTTCTACAAAAGTCAGAAGAATGATACTGGATGATAAATAAAATCTCACCCTCGTGTCTTTTGATATCAAATATATCAACACTTGTTGATAAAAGTGGAAAATCAAAAGACACTCGGGTGAGATTCTCTATTTCGTACCTCAGGTTTGCAGTGTTTCGGCGACTGTTTTCCTAGTATGATTTTCATCACGTTTGTAATTTTTTACTTAAATCCTATATTCAAGTGTATATTTCCTTTGCCCGGCAGTGTATATTCACTACAACCATCACATCGAAAGAAGTTGGACAAAGTCAAATTTACTCACAGTAGTACCGTTTTTTTATCTGTGAATATTGTTTTACAAGAATATGATGACATTTTTCATTAAATCTCTAAGGTTATACCAGGAACGAGGACAGATTTCTTTCACACGAAACAAAACAATGTTTATTTTCCTGTGTGACATAAATTTTCTTTTGCAGTTCTGATATAGTACATAAAAAAGAGATTGTAATTAATATGATTGAAAATTAACACCGTCAACACACATCGTTCTGCTAATAAGTAAGGAGAACTTACAACAACGACCAAATGAAATCACGACTAACAGTGAGTGAGTGAGCATTGTTTTACGCCGCCTTCAGTACTATTCCACTATTCACACATTGTACCCATGTAGGAAATCGAACCCAGGTCTTCGGCTTAAAGAGCGAGCGCCTTATCCACGAGGCTACCCCTGCCGCCCCAAGACTAACATGATATATAGGCGTGGTCTATTCCTAACAGTTTTTTCATTATTTTAGACCTCTGGAAAACGTAAGAATTTGTCCATCTGTGTAAATTACAATATAACGATATTGTTACAAATTTACTGTTCGATTCATGTGTCCATCCTTTGCTAGTGTGTTGAATATCGAATATATACATGACCATTACTGTCGGGGCGGTAGGGTAGCCTAGTGGTTAAAGCGTTCGCTCGTCACGACGAAGACCCGGGTTCGATTCCCGACATGGGTACAATGTGTGAAGCCCATTTCTTGTGTCCCCCGCCGTGATATTGCTGGAATATTGCTAAAAGCGGCGTAAAATCAAACTCACTCACTCACTCACCATTACTGCCAAAATTTATAAAGAACGATTTGGTCACGGTGCATAACTTTTAAAATGTTTACAAAATAGTCTGTTCTTGTAGGTTGATATGTAAAGTCGTTTCAGATCGAAGTCAGCATAATGAAAACGAAATAACGTAAAACACTTGTTTTTAATATATGCGTGTTGAAATACCAGTACACATGCACTTTACCTTTATCTGTACAGTGTAACCCCGTTAATTCGTACTGGCACGCTCGCTACCGTTCTTGGTGAATTCGTCCAGATTAAAGGATTTCCGGATAAAGGAATTTTTTTTATAGATATGTGTACGGTCCTGACAGTAAGTAGAGTATTCGGATTAAATTAGTATTCTGTGACACATAATGTAACAGAAAACATGAATAATAGTTAACATAACGGTACATTTCGAGGTTACTGTTTCTTTCAACGGTGTGTAATCTTCAGAAATAACACCGACACACGCCTTAATATCTTCCGACGGTTGTTCTGAATTTCTACATCTGCAAGGAGTGACGTAAAGTCGTTTTCTTTAGGGCATCCCATCTATAAGTAAATGTGGAAGAAGGACATATATTTTGTACATAAACATTGAAAAGTGACCATTCATAAATTAATTATAATGCCCTTTTGTTTCGAGTTTGTCCCGTTTTGTGTATTAAATCTATGATCCTAGGAGCGCAAAATTGTCAGTTTTTTTAGTCAAGAAAACTACACATATATTATAATTGTTATTATTTTTGTTCTTATTATTAAAATTCAATCATAACATACCTATACATTTTGTTCCTTTCCCTAAGAAACTGTAATATTTTGAGTCACCTCTCCCTGATTCCCATCCCTTATAATAAATGACAGATTCTATAAATAAAATATGACCATACCTGGTACGTCTGCAATTGGTTATATTGTCCAGAATGTTTGGGACACTACGTTATCTTCGACCCGTGAAGATCCGGGGTAGAACAAGTCTTCAGCAACCCATGCTTGTCGTAAGAGGCGACTATGCTTGTCGTAAGAAGCGACTAACGGGATGATCGGGTGGTCAAGCTCTCTAACTTGGTAGATGCATGTCGTTGTAACCCAAATCGATGCTTATGATGTCAATCCCTGGATTGTCTGGTCCAGACTCGATTGTTCACAGACCGCTGTCGTATAGCTGGAATATTGCAGAGTGCGGTGTTAAACAAACAAACAAACAATTAACTACATCAACTTCAACGTTGGTTTGCTGCACTGTGTTAAAGCAGATATAATAGCGTAAGATAGATTTTACGAACGCTTCCAGCGTTGATGGGTTGCCTAGTTTGTTTTATTCAGCAATATTCATCTGTATGACTGTGGCTTGTACATAATGGATTCTGGACCAGACAAACCAGTGGTTGGCTACCCTACCGCCCCTAACACAAAAACTAGAAATACAACACCTCTTTGACATAATTAAAATTCTTCAACCCCTTGGCCCTAATTAAACGATTATCATCCCCGTCCAATTCACTACCCAACACCCCGCCTCAAATCAGTTTATTGTCCCGAAGCATACCTACAGACGAAGAAAATCGCTATGTGTACGTTCCCTTCTTTCATTACTTTAGATAGACCATATACGTAGCCCTACCATTTGTTTGCTTGTTTGTTGTTTGACGCCGTTACTCAGCAATATTCAAGCTATATGACGGCGGTCAGTGAATAATTGAGTCTGCACCAGACAATCCTGTGATTGACATAAGATAATCATTTCACGCAATTCACGCAGTCAGTCAGTCTGCAAGTCACCGAGCCTGAGCGCCCGCTCCATTCAGTCGCCAGTCGCCTACCAAGCATAATATTCTTACCCGGATTCCCCAATGGGTTGTTATGTCATGACATTAAAAATATGTATTAGTCATGACATTAAAAATATGTATTAGTCATGACAATAAACATATGTATTAGTCATGTCATTAAATATATGTAATAGTCATGAATTAAAAATATGTATTAGTCATGACATTAAACATATGTATTAGTCATGACATTAAAAATATGTATTAGTCATGACAATAAACATATGTATGAGTCATGCCATTAAATATATGTAATAGTCATGACATAAAAATGTGTATTAGTCATGACATTAAACATATGTATTAGTCATGACATTAAAAATATGTATTAGTCATATGAAAATAAACATAAAAAAGTCTAATAAGACAGTTATAAGACCATACATGCAATAATAGAATTGTTATAACGTTAGATCCAACTATGACGTCAGATCCAACTATAACACCACAGGGCTTAACCATCATGTATAAACAACAGACGATGCCTGGACATATTTTATTTCTTCAATTCTTTGTGGCCATAAACAATTACTTGTTTCATTTCTGTGAGAACCTTAAAGTGTATTCTGTTCATTCGTGAGTTCACAACACATATCTGTGGCCGCACCTCGTGTCTGATAAGGCTAGCTCGACACAAGTAACTAGTTCTCAGCCACTACCATGAAGTCGGTCGTGTTTTGGGGGCTTTTCGTCGTGGCTGTTTCAGGTATTTATTTCAAGGTGGTTACAAGTCGTGACAACATCACTCGGTTACTGCATGGAACGCTTATATGCTAAAATGACTTTATTCAGTTACTGCTAGGGACCCTTATATGATGACCTTACTCACTGATAGGAACCCTTATATGGTGACGTTACTCACTGCTAGGAACCCTTACACGATGACAAAATGACCTTACTCACTACTAGGAACCCTTACACGATGACAAAATGACCTTACTCACTGCTAATAACCCTTATATGATGGACCTTACTCGCTACTAGAAAGCCTTACACGATGACAGAATGACGCTATTCACTGCTAGGAACGCTTACATGATGACACAATGACGCTACTCACTGCTAGGAACACTTACATGATGACAAAATGACGCTACTCACTTCTAGGAACACAAGGACAAAATGACCTTTCTTTTGGGAACGCTTATATGATGACAAAATAACCTTACTCATTGCTGGGAACGCTTACATGAACACAAAATAGAATTACTCAGTAACCACACTTCTTTTAATCCGGACGTTTTAAATGAAACGCTACCGTCCCGATTAGTGGAGTTTCAATGTAAGTTATTCAACGGTTAAGAGGGATATGTCATCCTATATAGAGATATCACCAGTAGTCAGTTTAACGTGTTGTGGAGTAAAACAACGATCATGAGTTGGCTGGTGAACAAGATGTCCATACATTTTTCATCACCCAATTTATGTTGAGGCGTATTCTTAGTCTCTATGTGGGGATTTCGGAGCCCCCAGTTTCTCAAACTTCTCTTGACAGCCTCCGGGATTCCGGGTAAGAATAGGTCCTCAGCAACATATGCTTGTCCTAAAAGGTGGCCAAATGGATTGGGTGGTCAGGCTCGGTGACAGCGTGTCCTGTCATCGTAGCCCGAAGGCGTGTTTTGTTACTTACAGTATCGTTCACTGGATTGTCTGGTCCAGACTCGATTATTTACAGGCCACCGTCATATAGCTTGAATATTATATTACCGAGTTCGTGCTTAAACAACAAACAAAAACACGTAAGAGCTTACTGCAATGATGATCGGATGATCAGGCATTTTGACTTTGTTGATTATGTGCCATATTGCTCCGATGACGTTGAACGTTGCTCATACTTTCAGTCATTGGTTTGTCTGATCCAAATTCGATTGTGTACATACCTTATTAAATTATTTGTATTTCATTTCAGCCCCACCCGCTCTGGATAGTCTAAGTAAGTATCTTTTATTACTTTTATTCTGACTGCAGTTCTACAATTCTAATCTTATTTTGTTAAATCAAAAACTTTAAACTGCAAATTTTGGATCAGGTTTCAATTTTGTATATACTGTCAGATTGGCTTCATAATTTACTGTAATATTGCTTTGGTAATAATAAAGACCGTTTGTTGTATAGGAACAAGGGAATCGTCCAGTTGTCCACCATCTTCTGGATTGGCAGGTGCTTGTGTCTTCATCCAAGGCATCAACTGCATTTCAGACAGCGAATGTTCTGGTGGTTGGTATTGAGCTTCTCTACCCTAGTCACATACAGCATCACAGTTCGCTGTCCCTCAGGCGTGACAAAACCTATGATCGTGGGTTCGAATCCTGATTCGCTCTGATTATGTTTCTTGTTTGTCAGCACCATACCAGTAACAGTAGGTATCACTTAAGTTAAACACTAAGATGCATCTCTTTCACATTCAGCTGACACACTTTGATTTAATTGAAATACTGTAAAACCCAACTCACCCTCTATCATACTTTTATAACGAAACTAACGTATATTTTATTACCAATGTCATAATTTTAACGTCAACAAAACAAAATATTATATCATATATATGTTCTAATCAAACTATCAGCTTTACGAGGAAACTAAAGATATTTTTATTTAATGATCGCAAGTGTTTCATTGTTCATCATTATCAATGATCACTAGTGGTCATATATATTTCATTAATAATGATTATTTCATTGGTCGTTAATGTGTCAGTATGTTGCTTAACGAAATAAAATCTTTTACGTTTTTCATATTTTTTATGGCGGTAGCCTAGTGGTTAAATCATTCGCCCGGGTTCTATTCCCCACATTGGTAATGTGTTAAGCCCATTTCTGGTGTCCTCCGCCGTGATATTGCTGGAATATTGCTAAAAGCGGCGTAAATCCATACTCACTCACTCATATTCTTTTAATGAAATATCACTTATAAATTCAAGGTATAATTAAGCAGCCTTGAAGCACATCACCCTTGTAACTTCTATCTTTCTATACAGGTAAAGTATGCTGCAGCGAGGGGTGTGGCAGTGTCTGCAAGGTCCCCATCCCCAATGCTAAACGAGAGATAATTCAACCAGGTAACAGAGTGTCATGGCTTTCAATTCAAAACTCACAGATTATTCAAATTTTATAACAATTTAGCATTCAGTGAGCCAGTAATTCTTAACATACATAGCCTGATCAAGCTCTTAAACAGCTCAACGGATGTTCAGAGAAGGTTCAATTTCTTCAATGTTGATATTCTTGATGCTGGGCGTTGGGGTAGCTTTGTGGTTAAAGTGTTTGCTCTTAAAACCGAAGGCCAAAGTTCGATAACCATCATGAGTGCAATGTGAAGTCCTGTCGGGATACTACTGCAATGTAACTCACTAACTCACTCACTCACTCACTCACTCACTCAATCAATCACTCAATCACCCACTCACCCACTCACTCACTCACTCACTCACTCACTCACTCACTCACCTTGTTTTACCAGATCTTGTGATAACATAATCTTGTTAATATTTGTTTTCTCATTCTACGCCATACGCACACTCCACCTTTTAGCCAGAGTAATTACGTTTTATTATATAACTAAATGATTTGGTGACATGTTTCCAACAAAAACAAAATTTATTTGAGTATTAGTTGGCGTCCAAACAGATTTTTTTCCCGAATGAATTATTTGCATTCAACAAACAGTTTTTGTTATAAGATCAGCTCACCATGCATGGTTCCGCCTTTCTCCTCCAGCGAAGCGTGTATCCGGCTCCTGTCCCACCTCGTCTGGTATGGTTGGTATTTGTTTGTTTGTTCCCGGCGTCAACTGTATTGAAGACAGCGAGTGTGCTAACGGTATGTTAATCTGGAACGGTTGTCGTCATTTGTGCCATGCAGTTTGTACATACATGTAGATTATTATTTACTGGAGAGAACGGGTGATCATGTCGTCTGCTGCTCACATCAGACGATTATGATATTGCCTTGTCGGAACAGATATACAGGCAACAGATATAACACAGACATTGATACAGAGAATGATACATACATTGATAATGACACAGAGACATATACAGACATAGAAACAGTCATTGGTACAGAGAAAGGCACTGACATTGATAATGACACATAGACATATACAGACATAGAAACAGTCATTGATACAGAGAAAGGTACTGACATTGATAATGACACAGAGACATATACAGACATAGAAACAGTCATTGATTCAGAAAAAGGCACTTACATTGATAATGACACAGAGACATATACATAGATTGTCACAGACATTGATTCAGAGAAAGGCACTGACATTGATAGGGGCGGTCGGGTAGCCTAGTGGTTAAAGCGTTGGCTCGTCACGCCGAAGACCCGGGTTCGATTCTCGACATGGGTACAATGTGTGAAGCCCATTTCTGGTGTCCCCGCCGTGATATTGCTGGAATATTGCTAAAAGCGGCGTAAAGCCATACTCACTCACTCACTCACTGACATTGATAATGACACAGAGACATATACAGACATAGAAACAGTCATTGATTCAGAAAAAGGCACTTACATTGATAATGACACAGAGACATATACATAGATTGTCACAGACATTGATTCAGAGAAAGGCACTGACATTGATAATGACACATAGACATATACAGACATTGAAAAAGTCATTGATACAGAGAAAGACACATAGACATATACATAGATTGTCACAGACATTGATTCAGGGAAAGGCACTGACATTGATAATGACACATAGACATATACAGACATAGAAACAGTTTTGTGATACAGAGAAAGGCACTGACATTGATAATGACACAGAGACATATACAGACATAGAAACAGTTTTGTGATACAGAGAAAGGCACTGACATTGATAATGACACAGAGACATATACAGACATAGAAACAGTTTTGTGATACAGAGAAAGGCACTGACATTGATAATGACACATAGACATATACAGACATAGAAACAGTTTTGTGATACAGAGAAAGGCACTGACATTGATAATGACACATAGACATATACAGACATAGAAACAGTTTTGTGATACAGAGAAAGGCACTGACATTGATAATGACACAGAGACATATACAGACATAGAAACAGTTTTGTGATACAGAGAAAGGCACTGACATTGATAATGACACAGAGACATATACAGACATAGAAACAGTTTTGTGATACAGAGAAAGGCACTGACATTGATAATGACACATAGACATATACAGACATAGAAACAGTTTTGTGATACAGAGAAAGGCACTGACATTGATAATGACACACAATAACAGACCTTGATACAGAGCAAGGCACATACAAGGATAATGACACGAGACATACAGACATAAGCCCCATTCACATGGACACTTTTACTTACGTGAGTATATATACTTACATAAGTAAATTTACTTATGGTGGCATGTGAACGCATTTGCTTACGTGAGTAAATATACTCCAGGAGTAGAGAGGTATGAGTAAAAGTATATTTGCTACACCTGATGAGGTCTAGTAAAAGTATATTTTCTCATAAGTATATATGCTCCTGGAGTATTTCTGGTCATGTGAACACAATCTCTATTTGCTTTCATCAGCATATTAATTCCAAGATACTGATAATCAGGAAAAAAATACGGCTGTAGTTCCATGCAAAGAACATAACATGTTCATAAAATGTTTCGCGTGTCATGCGAAAGTTATCGATCCACAGTTTATCATCAAATGATCGTTTGACGACATTGTTCCACCAGTGTTGAGAACGTTCTCTCTTCCACAGTTCTCTTTCCTGGCATAATCCTAAGACTAATCCCATACTAAGCAAGTATGGAAAGTCTCTCTTTCGCCTCTGGTTGACTATCGTCGACAGCGACATGGCCTCAAATGATAAAAGTCCACAATTTATTTATGAAATGATGTTTACTTCTGCCTTGCATAAACTTCATGTGAACGCAATGTAAATATACTTTTGCTTACATGAGTAAATATACTCCATGAGTAAATTTGCTTACATGAGTAAATTTTGTCCACGTGAATGGGGCTATAGACACAGATAAAGACACCCATACTGATAATGACACATGGACACAAATACATACACATAGATAAAGACTGATCATACACTGATAATGACACATGGACACATACAGACATGGACACAGATAAAGACACATATACTGATGATAGCACATAGACACATACAGACATAGACACAGATAAAGACATACTATGATAATGGCACGTGGACACATACAGACATAGACACAGATAAAGACATACTATGATAATGACACATGGACACATACGGACATAGACACAGATAAAGACATACTCTGATAATGTCACATGGACACATACGGACATAGACACATATAACACACATACACTGATAATGACACATGGACACATACAGACATAGACACATATAACACACATACTCTGATAATGACACATGGACACATACAGACATAGACACATATAACACACATACTCTGATAATGATACGTGGACACAAACGTACATAGACACAGGTAAAGACATACTATGATAATGACACATGGACACATATAGACATAGACACATATAACACACATACTCTGATAATGACACATGGACACATACGGACATAGACACATATAACACACATACACTGATAATGACACATGGACACATACAGACATAGAGACATATAACACACAAACACTGATAATGGCACACGGACACATACATATACTCACACGCAAAAGAAACGCAAGTCGAGTATGCAGTATACATGTTATTTATTTTCAACAGTAAAGACAAGAAATACTAATAGGGCAAGATTGACAGTTTAATGGATTAAAAGGCAGATGACATAATGGGTTTTTTTAAATGTTAGGGGCTTACTCAGTTTCGGGTCAATACCCAGAATGTCAGTCAATACCTCGTGTGACCACCATTAGCATTGATCACTGCCACACATCTCCTGTACATTGAGTGGATCAGACGATTTGTGAAGGCCCTAGGGATCCTCCTGCACACATCCATTGCAGCTGTGCGTAGTTCATCGGCAGTTGTAGGGACTGGGCGCACATTGTGCAGACGCCTTTGAACCTCATCCCACAAGTGTTCTATGGGGTTCAGATCAGGGCTGAGGGCTGGCCACGGCAGAACACGGATGTTGTGTTGTTGCAGAAAGGCCATGGTAGCTCTGGCAACATGGGGACGAGAGTTGTCCTGCTGGAAAATGTGTTTTTGATGTTGTGCAAAAAATGGAATAACTTGGGGTCTGATCACTTGGTCGATATACCGCTGAGCAGTGACGCCGTGTCCCCGACCTTGACCAACATTCAGAAAGCACATTGGTCCAAGTCTCGCCTTAAGTCCAATCCCTGCCCATATCATAGGTCCACCCCATGAATCCCTTTCCACAACGTTTCTGTCAGCGAAACGATCACCTCGACGCCGCCAAATTCTGACTCTTCCGTCTGCATGGGAGACACAAAAGCGACTTTCATCAGAGAAGATGACACGCCTCCACTCACGAGGACGCCAATTTCGATGACCCTGTGCCCACTGAAGTCGTGCTTGTCGATGCCGTGGTTGGAGAACAGGACGACGTGCTGGTCGGTGACATCTGAGGTTGTTGGAACGGAGACGTCGGATCACAGTGTCCCGGCTAATGTGTCGATTATGTGTTTCTATGGTCTGTCGAGCACTTTCACTTGCAGTTAGGAACGGATGTCGCTGGTGTTGACGGGTAATCTGCCGATCTTGTCGAGGTGTGGTGACCCTAAGACGACCGCTCCGAGGAAGGTCATCTGTGGTCTGTGTAGCATTGTATCGATGCAGGAGACGGTAAATTGTGGTTATGTTAACGTTGAAATGACGGGCAACATCTTGGACAGACTCTCCAGCTTCCAAACGCGTCCGATAGCCTGGTTTCTCTGAATTTGATTTAGGCGTGGCATTGTTGACCAAGGAGTGGTAGGTCCAAGAATCGGCCACAGTTTTATACCCACTACAGTTCGTGACAGTTCGTGCATTTTCGATTTCGCGAGAAAAGGGTGCATGATACCCACATATTCATTCAAATGGTGCGTTTTGGCGATTCGTTTTTTATGTTGCGTTTTTACTCGGGGCTTCCAAAATGCAACCATTCATTACATGCTAAAATTCGTATCAATTTATGGTTCCGTGATTGTTACCTATTTGCTTAAAACCACTTGCGTTTCTTTTGCGTGTGAGTATACATAGACTCAGATAAAGACACATACACTGATATTGGCACGAAAAAATACAGACACTGGCACAGTCACGGAAGCTCGTGCACAGATGGCACATTCACACACAGCCTGTTTTGGGGACCAAATGCATATACTTGACATGTATCATTTTACAAAGAGTAGTAATTGTTATATCTGCCTTCTGAATAAAGCAATATTGCTAGTCGGTAAATGTATTTCCCATTGCTGTGGTTCATTACAATGCTGGTATTCCTCTATGTTTAGGCAAGCTGTGCTGCAGTGAAGGCTGCGGAAAGGTGTGCAAAGAGCCAGTGGCTCACGCCAAAAGGGAGGTAACCCGCGCAGGTAGGAAGTCACATCATTATTTTTGTTTTAAATATTGCAAAGGAAAAAGACCTGTACCAGATTTCAAGTGTTGCCTAGCGCGGTGTCCCTCAAAGAAGTTACTCATGAAATTAAAAAATTAAAAAATTAAATATCCTTGAAAACCCGTAGAAAATTTCTCTTCCCATGTGAATGACCGTTTTGAAAGAACAAGATCGGGTCAGTTGGTTGTCATGGGTATCTTATAAATTCATGCAAGTCATGGTTTTCTGCTTTGAAATTGTATGATGTATATCAATCTATCAGTTAGTAAAGCCTAACCACCGACCTTCCGCTCTCCGGGAAGACGCAATGTCCACGAGACCACAGACGTGGTCTGTTATGAACAAGAAACATTTAACATGTTCAGATGGTTTAACAGTTTCCTCTTGGTTGGGTTGGCCAGCCCAGCAGTTCGTTGTTCGCTCGTCACACCAACAGCCACGTTCAATTCCATCACGGTTTTCTGTTCTCTGCCCGCTCCGTGGTCTAGTGGTAGAGCGTCCGCCCAGAGAGCGCAAGGTCCGGGGTTCGATCCTCGGCCGCGTCATACCAAACGACGTTAAAAGATGGTACTTGTTGTTACCCTGGCGTTCGGCATTAAGGGGCTAAAACAAGGACTGGTCGCCTCGGAGTCAGTATACTGTATCTGAGTGGGGTATTCATGTTAAACTGTGGCATTGTATCTCAGTGAGCTGGAACTATATATCGGCATCAGTCTGGACTAGTACAAGCAGCCACATAAAACACACACGTACATGCACGTCGCTATATAAGTGCAATAATCTTGGACGCGACGTTAAACCCCATTTCACCTCACCTCACTTCTTTGTTCTCTTGTTTCTTCTGCAGGGTCGTGTCCGAAGGTAGACCAGAACATGTTCGGGTTCTGCGTGTTCCGTCCTGGCATCAACTGTCTGAGTGATGACGAGTGTACAACTAACAAGAGGTGTTGTCAAGAAGGTTGTGGAAGAATCTGCAAGACTGCGGTTTAGATCCACAAATTAGCTAAAAATCATCAGGCATTTATAGAAGCTCACCTTGTTACTTATATTTTTGGCCACATTGATGTAGTTACAGTAAATGATTTATCCATGCTAGTTAAAGACGTCCGTATTATTTTGAGTGTTTCTGATCTCCTTCAAATCCTAAAGTGCTGACCGTTCAACGAAAATAAGTTCATTTTTCCGCCCATTGTATTGAACCGCTTGTGGGGTTATTTTTCACAATCTTCAATCGAGCGGCTTACTGGTAATTGACTTCGACTCTGGGATATTCTACTCCTTAGCATTGAAATGAACAAAACTGAGTAGAGATCAGTTATTATATATTTACCGTTGAGGCCAATCAGCGAAAGAATTTAGATGAACGGCTGAGTGCTGTGTATGGGGTGTTTCCCCCATCATATGCCACAATAAAAACGCTGCTTGGAGGACATTCGGTATAGAAGAGAGAGTTTGGAATATGATTTTCTCTGGTCGATCCATAACCAGCACCACGAAAGAAAACCTGGGACTGAACAATAGGTGCATTGCACTCCATGAGTTAGAGGATACTGTACAGGGTTCTCGCATGGGTCAATAGAAACAATCCTTCGACAACATCTTCAGATGTCAATGGTTTGTGCCCGATGGGGTCCTAGAATGTTATCGAATGAAATGATGGCTACGTGGGCCACCACCTCCAATGCCCTGTTCACCGGATATAATCGCGACCCGGAACATTTACATTTTAGGCTAGTCACAGGTGATGAGACCTGGATTTATCACTATGACAGCGAGAGCAAATGAATCCTTTTTGTAGAAACACTTCGGGTCTCCCTTAACCAAGACGTTTAAAGCAACCAGACCCACTAAGGAAGTTTTGGCCACAATCGTTTGGACAGCACAGGCATAATACACATTTATTATTTCCCACGGGGAAGAACCGTGAATGGTATTATGCCAAATCATTGAAAAGTTTGCCCAAGTCTATCATTGAGAAGCGTTGCGGCAAACTTCGCCCTGGAGTTCACCTCCATCATGACAATTCCCACCAGTCTTGATACAATGGCCACTGTACGGGAATGTGGAGACGAGCTTCTACCCATCGACCGTATTCACCAATTTTGGCACCAAGTGACTACCATCTGTTCTCAAACCTGAAAAGAAACCTGGAGAAAAACACAAAATAATATGTAGGGCCTATTTAGCTTTTGAGATTGGGGTTTTTCATGTTTAGAGTGAATGATTTTTGTTTCACGACGTTTTGAACAGTATTTCATTTATATCACTGTTTGTTAGCTTAATGTCTGAGAAATGTCTGGAGTAATTTAACGTCGCACTCAGCAAAATATATGGTTGCAGCTTGTAAAACAATCGAGTCTGGGCCAGACAAAACAGTGACTGATATCATGAGCAACGTCCCGAGCTTTTACGTTGACCCGCAATCAACCAAGTCACCAAGCCTGACCACCTCATCCACTGAGTCGGCCAGCAAAGGTGCCCGAGGGTCTATTCTAACTTGGAATCCCCACGGGGCCTGACAAGAAAGGTGTTGCCGTACTGGTCTATGACATCAGTTTGTGGATAAGGAGATACGTATGTGTTTGACTTTTGTCTGAATGGGTTTGATCATTTGGTTTGAATGGCAGTTTGACGCTGGTTGGGATAAGTAATGTATGTTAGGCACATGGCGTGGGTCTATTTAGCGGTGATGTAAAGCCTCTACATTTTTCACTATTTCTTATGTTCGCGAACACCTGGTGTCATCACTGATATTCAGGGGTCTATTCATATTATCTTTACAGCCATGTAACCCTTTACGCCAAATGGAATTTGTTTCGGTGGATAATCTAGACTGGCTATTCTCTTGCATTCTCAATTATTACTTGAAATAGTTCAATAATTGACATTATTAAGATCAAAATCGTGCAACAAAATCTCAACGTACATTGCCTGTCAAGCAAATCGACAATTAGAATCACAATTTCCTGGGAGACAAAGCCTGAGAAACCTACGTCGTATGATAAGTACGTGGTATCCTAGGAAACCATCTTCCATATCTGGAAATGTTGACCATATGTCAACGGACAGGTGGCTCGCAGGAACACCAACAGAGGAAGGGTCTGACCTTGAATTCTCGAGAGATATGAATTCGCTTGCCTACCACTTAACCCAAACTTGTCCCATATTTGGTGTTAACTTCATGTAGCTTTAAAAAGGTGCAGTAAGGTAGTAGTAAGGTGAAATGGGGTTTAACGTCGCGTCCAAGATTATTGCACTTATATAGCGGCGTGCATGTACGTGTGTGTTTGTGTGGCTGCTTGTACTAGTCTGGACTGATGCCGATTTATAGTGCTAGCTCACTGAGATACCATGCCGCAGTTTAACATGAATACCCCACTCAGACACAGTATACTGACTCCGAGCCGAATAGTCCTTGTTTTAGCCCCTTAATGCCGAGCTCCAGACAGGGTAACAACAAGAACCATCTTTTAACGTCTTTTGGTATGACGCGGTCGGGGATCGAACCCCGCACCTTCCGCTCTCCGGGCGGACGCTGTACCACTAGACCACGGAGGCGGTCGCAGTAAGGTAGTAGTAAGGTGCTGTCGTCCTTTCTGTCCCCGAGTCCAAGGTGAAAGGCTACAGCATCTTTCCTGACGATTGCTGCTGGTCACAAAAGTGCTTCATCTTTGATAAATATATTTTTTGAATGCGGCGACACTGCAGTACGGTTATGTGTGTGGTTTGGATGTGTGGACATGTCTCTCAGACAGACCCCGAAACAAACATTTCCGAATCTCCAGAGCATGACTACAATGCTTGGGCAAACAAGGCAATTTGACAAAATGAATTTAAAATACTGGTAGTTTTATTTGAAACACTAAATTTTACACTTGGTTTTATGGTTATGTGTACGGTACAGAAGATTTAAAATATCCGCTTCCTTACTCCTTTATATGTTCCCCCTCCTCTCTCTCTCTCTCTCTCTCCCCCCCCCCCCCACCACTCCCCCCACCCCCTTTCTGTACTTCTAACTCTCGTGTTCTCTTTCTTTATCCTTTTCTTTTACTCACTCTTTCTTTCCACCACCCCAGCATATGTTGGCCAACGTGTAGAGTTGCGTCCCCTGGTGCACGCACCCCCTGCTAATGTCTCTTTCCCTGTCAAATATTAAGTTAGATAGAAACTAGTACAGCGACTATCTATGAATGACTCGTCATCTCGATGACACATATAATGTGGTGTACATGCACACACACACACACACACACACACACACACACACACACACACACACACACCCCTTAAGGGACCCACCCAAGGCATTATCTCTCACCCGATTGCAGATGTGTGGTAATGATAAAAATGTCAGATCTAAACATAGAAACGTAACAAGGGCAAAATGCTTGTGTGTAATGTGCGCAATCTATATGACAAACAACTAACTGGTAAGCCTTTGCATCTCTTACATGGTAAAAGACACAGTAAATAAGACATTTTTTGTGTAATTAACATGTGTATCGCATAGATGGGACATTCATCATGTTTCATTTACAGTCAAACACCGTTTTGTCGAAGATGAAGGGACCAATGTAAATACTTCAAGTTATGCGAAGTTCGACACAACCGAAAATTAAACTTGGCATTTACCGATTAATACGTTAATAACACAATATATGCGACAAAACAACGAGAAAATGAAATAAATGTCCAACATTACTAAATTTATTGGTCATTATTAGCAATAATGACACACACGTTAATTGAGCAATTAACATACAAACTATGTATACATTTACGTATAGTTAAAACTATAAAAGATATGTACATACAGTGAACAAAACAGCTCACCTATTCCACGTCCGCAGCTCATAGAACATTTAACATGACATTAACCGAAATTACGTCGGAGTCACTCGTGATGAGTAAGGTCAGAATAGGTCTTCAGCAACCCATGCTTGCCGTTAAAGGTGACTATGCTTGTCGTAACAGGCGACTAACAGGATCGGGTGATCAGACTCGCTGACTTGGTTGATGCATGTCATCGATCCCAATTGTGTGGATCGACGCTCATGATGTCAATCACTAGATTGTCTGGTCCAGACTAGATTATTAAGACCACCGTCATATAGCTGTAATATTGCTGAGTTCGGCGTTAAACAACAAACAAACATCTGAGTAAACTCCAGTTATCAGAGATTAATAATAATGAGTAAAGGCGAAATGTGCAAGGACCAATATTTTACCTCCAGACAACTGTAAGTTCGACACATCCAAGTCTTTAAAAATCTATAGACAAAGCATCTGCAGTGCGGTTTTTGTGTTGTATTAATGTATTACTTGCAAGACTTTAAAAAATCGAAACATAATTTTAAAAGCATAATGTTTTTGACGTTTGAAATTTGAAATTATAATTTCAAACATATTCCAGAGGTTGGGGACTATTTCACCAAAAAATATAATGTTTTCGTTCAAGATGGGATATGCATAAAAATATGCAATACACGTCATGGTCAGATTTATTTTCGCTTTCAGTAAATGATTTACAGTAAACTACGTTTATAACGAACACGTTTATAACGAACTGACGGATATAACTAACTGTTCTTTTGGTCCCGTCCATTTGCTGTATATATGTTGTAAATATGCTTATAACGAACTACGGCTATAACGAACTAAATTTAGTGGTCCCTCTGAGTTCGTTATAACCGTAGTTTACTGTATGTTGAATTGCACGAATATGAAATGAATATGAATGCCCATTTAGAACTACCGAAAGGTTAAAATTAATTCAGCGAAATGCCGATGCACTCAACATTTTTAACTATAAAAGAGCATTTATTATTCATATTGTTCAATATAAGTTAGTTACCTATTGGTAACATGTATAATCTCATGCAAATGTTTTTATTCTTAAGAATTGATTCTAAATTCCATGTGTCACAAAAGATGTTTTGTACGGTTATAAACATCGATAATATTACCATGCCATACGACAAAAAATACTTTTCAGTTCATAGAATTATATTCTCGTTCGCGATCATTTTACGTGGAGTTGCTCCCCTTTGACCAGTCAAATTTATATTGAAAGCAAACTCGAGCGATAAATAACGTACCTGCTAAAATCCAGCAAGCGAGACTGCATAGATCGATATGTCAGCTAGTAAGAGTTTTAAACAGTTGTTTATTCATATATGTCACATATACAGGATGGACAATCAACACGACAATCCGGCGTGCATTTTCTAAAAGTTATTTGCCTGAGATGAAAACAGCCTATTCGATTTAACTCTGACAGACCGACCCATTCGAAACCCACTCTAAACCCATGATACCCGTGAAGATTCGTGGTAGAATAGGTCTTCAGCAACCCATGCTTGACGTAAAAGGCATCTATGCTTGTCGTAAGAGGCGACTAACGGGATCGGGTGGTCAGGCTCGCTGACTTGGTTGATGCATATCATCGATCCCAATTGCGTGGATCGATGCTCATGATGTCAATCACTGGATTATCTAGTCCAGACTCGATGTTTTTGTTTACATAAAATGGGGTTTTACGTCTCCTTCAAGACCATTGCGCTTCTTTAGAGTTGTGCATATACGTGTGTGTGTGTGGCTGCTTTTACTAGTCCGGGTGCCGATTCTATAGTGCTATCCAACTGACATACCGTGCAGCAGAATGAATACACAACCCTGACACAGTAGTGAGTGAGTGAGTATGGTTTTACGCCTTTTTTAGCAATATTCCAGCAATATCATGGCGGGGGGCACCAGAAATGGGCTTCACGCATTGTACCCATGTCGGAAATCGAACCCGGGCCTTCGGCGTGACGAGCGAACGCTTTAACCACTAGGCTACCCGACCGCCCCTCAGATACCATAGAAAGTTCTTGTATTAGCCGCTTAATGCCAACCATCAGCCAGGGTAACAACAAGTACCATATTTTAATGTATTTTGGTATGACGGGCTGTGGATCGAACCCAGACCTTCCGCTCCCTGGGCAGACGCCTCATCAGTTAGATCGCGGAGGCGGGCAGGGGTAATTTGACATATATGTGAAATGGATATTGTATAAGGTTAATAATCCAGTTCTTTAAAGAAAATATCTGAAATATTGTAGTGCATACCACGTTACCTTTGACGTTTGTATATACATGTAGGTGAGATGAGGTGAAATGGGCTTTAACGTCGTGTTCATTGCACTTGCGTGCGTGCGTGCGTGCGTGCGTGCGTGCGTGCGTGCGTGCGTGCGTGCATTTACTAGTACGCCTTTATGCCGATTTTATAGCCCAATCCCATGCTGCAGGGTAACAAGAAGTAATTTGGTTAACGTATTTTGGTATGACGCGGTCAAAACATCGAATACCAAACCTTCCGCTCACCGATCTCAACGACCTCATGCGATCTCTGTATATAGAGTGCAACGTACAATAATCCACTTTTCCTTGAACAAGTAGCAGAACAATTCCCTTCTTACACTGCTGCGATCATTGGTTCGTGTGAGTAGGTGCTACCGAAATAGTCTACACCTTGCGACGCTTCGGGCTGTCTGTCCACATTAAACTTACACACCACTATACAAATGTAACAACGTTCAAACTGACTCACTCTTTCATGGTTTGATATCAATGTTGGTTGGTTGGTTGGTTGGTTGTTTAACGCCGCACTCAGCAATATTCAAGTTATATGCCGGCGGTCTGTATATAATCGAGACTGGACCAGACAATCCAGTGATTGATACCATGAGCATCGATCCACGCAATTGGGATCGATGGCATGCATCAAACAAGTCAGCGAGCCTGACCACCCGATCCCGTTAGCCGCCTTTTACGACAAGCATAGTCACCTTTTACGGCAAGCATAGTCACCTTTTACGACAAGCATAGTCACCTTTTAAGGCAAGCATGGGTTGCGTAGGACCTATTCTACCCCGGAATCTTCACGGGTCTTGATATCAATGTGTGTACACGTATATGCACACAGTCTTGCCGGACACCTTCACAGAACACTTACTTAACCAGAGATTACACAACCAACGACGACTTCCAAATGTTTAATTACGCTGGATACATGTAGTACCGTATTCGACGTAATAAGCGCCCCGCTCTAATAAGCGCCCGCGGCGATATTTGCTAATTATTTTGGGTAGTGAACAGTCTCAGTTAGCACCCCTTCCGATTGATCAATGTAAGACTTATTTATTCGTGTATAATACGCATTCGTGTGTTATATGCATCCTTAATTATGGGCAATTAAATCCTGGAAAAATATATCTGTTGTATATAAACATTTCTGGCTGTCAGCATAAACCACGATATTTACGATCTTTTTTCACCAAAATACTATTTTGATAAGAGCCCCCTATTTTTAATTTTGAGAGCGCCCTGGGCGTTTATTACGTCGAATACGGTATTTGAACTAAAACATCACATAATGTATTGAGGACTGAAACTAACAATAGATTCATGGACATCTGGATTCATCTGGATAACATTTGCAGCTCTGTGCAGTACCCCTGTGAGTGTGAGTGAGTTAAGATTTAACGTCACATCGGCAGTATTTCAGCCATATCGTGACGACAGTACCCCTGTGGAGGCACCGGGTTGCTTGTCTTGTCTTAATGGGCAGGGTGGTCAGGCTCGGTGACGTGGTTAATTGTGTGTCATCGTACCCCAACGATGTGGACCGTTGTTCATAACATCTTATGCATTCTACCATGGCTTGCCAGTAGATAGCATCACCAGTGAGTCAAGAGTTTTACGTTAGACCGGCATTATGAAAGCTATATTTGTTTTTAAAATAAAGACAGCAAAACAATGAGCAAAATATCAGACATTAAAAATAACATTTATAAACGTCATCAACTATTCATTTCACATATATGTACATTCTATCATGGGGATCATGATGACTTTAGTGAGTGAGTGAGTACGGTTTTACGCCGTTTTTAGCAATATTCCAGCAATATCACGGCGGGGGACACCAGAAATGGGCTTCACACATTGTACCCACGTCGGAAATCGGCGTGACGAGCGAACGCTTTAACCACTAGGCTACCCGACCGCCACCATGATGACTTTAAGTAAATCTGCTACGTTCATAATGTCCCAGCAGGATTTAAGTCATCACCCTGCCACTACTAGTTGTATGCAAAAGCGACAAAACCCTTTCCACTCTCACAAGACATGCTAATACAGCCCACTGTACTCTAAATACAAAAGACCACCACCTAGATAACAGTGACAAAACGCTTTGCATAGTCATAAGAAACATCTGCCCAAAACAGAATCGATGGTAGGATTCCAACTATCACATGAGCATGTGTTTACGAATCATTATCAAATAGTGATGTTCGCGAAACGATGAGCTTATCCTGCCCAAATGGTGTCACCCATCACAAACACATGCAAAGGCAAGTTAATTGGTCACCTGAAAAAACACGGGAATTTATGGTACAAGCGAAAATAGGGAATTGCATCGGACATCATGTTCAGATATGTAATGAATTAAAAAAACTTAAAATTGAAAGTGTTGCCGTGTACATTGTTAACATTTGGAATTTACAATGCTAATCTTGTCAGAAGCGTATTATCCTGCAACTGATCAAACGCTTAATCAAAAAAAAAGCTCTGCATGTACAACAATCATCACGTCAAAACTGAAATATACAGTATTTGCATACAAAAAAAGTTATAAAAAAACTACTTAATTTACGACACACATTTTTACAAAAAAAGGATAATTCTATTCAACTTCTGTCACTAATACATACTTGTGTATTTTATCCCTATTCCGGCTGCAATTGGATTATGCTACACCTGCATATAAAACAATTTATCATCTAAAAGATACTTAGATACTTTAATTATCACATCACACATCTCACGAGAATTGGATCATACAACACCTGCACAAAGCACGCTTTATCATCGCAAACATACTTTAAGTGTCTACAACACTAATCGTACGAGGATTGGATTTCAACACCTGCATATAACACACTATATGATAAAACAAAACAAAATTCTTCAGGGATACAACACTAACATTGTTGGAAATGGATTATTCAATACACGCATATTGAACACTATATTGTCAAAAATATACTTTACATATCAAGATCAATTATATTTGGATTATGCAACACCTGTATATAACACACTATTTGAAAAACAACGCACCATCTTTATCAATTTACAACACTTATTTCTTGGAACAGGATTATACAATAACTGCATACAACACAATTTATCGCAAGGCACAGACTTTATGTATTTGAAAAATAAAACACATCATCTTTAAGTATATACAACACTAGTTTTGCTGGAACAGGATTATACAATAACTGCATACAGCACAATTTATCTCAAGGCACAGACTTTATGTATTTACATCACTAATCTTACTAGAACTGGATTATAGAACACCTGCATATAACACACTATTTGAAAAACAACACATCATCTTTATCTATATACAACACTAGATTTGCTGGAACAGGATTATACAATAACTGCATACAGCACAATTTATCGCAAGGAACAGACTGTATGTATTACATCACTAATCTTACTAGAACTGGATAATACGACACCTGCATATAACACACTATTTGAAAAACAACACATCATCTTTATCTATATACAACACTAGTTTTGTTGGAACAGGATTATACAATAACTGCATACAACACAATTTATCACAAGGCACAGACTTTATGTATTTACATCACTAATCTTACTAGAATGTGGATTATACAACACCTGCATATAACACACTATTTGAAAAATAACAACTTTTTCATGTATACAGCACTATCCTTGCAAGATTAGTAAATGCCTGCATACAACACAATTTATCACAAGGCACAGACTTTATGTAGTTACATCACTAATCTTACTAGGTTGGTTGGTGATTTCAAGTTCACGAGCGAAAGACATTCTGTACTAGGTTAAGGGGGCACGGGTGGCCCAGTCGTCTAAGGTGCCGCGATTCGCTGTGCAGAGTTGCGTCCCTTGGGCACGCCAGAAACCTATGATTGTGGGTTCGAATCACGGTTCGCCCCAATTATGTTTCTAGGTTTGTCAGCACCATACCCGTGCTCGTGGGTTTCACCGAAGTGGTAAACGTCTCAGACCTGCATCGCTTCGGGCTTTCCTCCCACCTTAAGCTGGCACGCCGTGATATAACTGGAATACTGTTAAAAGCGGCGTTAAACCCAACTCACTCACTCACTCTCTGTACTAGGTTAGTCATAGGAGATTGGAATGAAAGTAAGGTGGCGAACGGGTGAAGGGTGTCTTTCATAATAGACGGAATAATGGACACTTATTATACTTGATATTCATTATTCCCTGTATATATAATGTGTCTGTTCATAATCAATCAAGTTTTCATATATCACACAAACATCAATTCATCACATATACAAACAATTGTCAAAAAGGAAGGTAATTAAGTGAGAAAGTGACCAAACATATTTTTTTCTGTCAAATAGTTAACAAAACCCATTGCATCATGATTTCTTTGCAGTGGAATAATATACAGACACGGATTCCGTATTTTCTTTCATGTTTGTCAAAAGTCAAGTAAAAGATAACGATAATATTTGGCTTCGTTTGCTTTGTTAACCGGCTTTCTATAAGACTAAATACCCATCTATACATGTCCAGTCAACGGTCAAACAATTCGATTAACTCATTTCAGTATTGTTGCAGTAATATGAACACCATGTCGCAAAGGGACACATTAAAGTCATTTCAGTACAACAATCTATTTTCAAGTATAGAATTGGACACAAATAAGTATTAGAATTAATATTTACTTACTAACGCGTCAAAAGGGCCGACACGATAAACGTGACGGGAGAGATTTCGGAAGCTGTTAATGAACCAGTGGCGGTTACATGTTTTAGTCATCATTGATCAACTGGCCGATCATAGAAAGGTGATTAAAGATGTGTCAAATAGACACTAAGGTAAATTCGTAGATTACTGTAGACTGTCACCCAAGACACTGATCCAGGGGCATTTCCTTCATACTTACGGCTAACTACGCTAGACATTAATGTTTCTTATTGAAATGATGTAAGTATATTGTATAAAGTAGAACTTGAACAAATTCTAAGGAAACATGTGTGTTTTACAAACGATCGTCATTGCAGTCTCAAACTGTAAACATCACTCTACATCACCGTGAATACGAAATCAGATGTATTAATCGCAACAAACGTACACATTATATCTAGTATATACATGTTTATCAAGGTAACGTGCACGACTTTCCTGTTTACAAGCGAGGTATGTGATCGAGTGTCTCGTGACACTCAGGTCCAATTTCCCACGTAGGTACAAGAAAAACCTTCCTGGAGTCCCGGTATTGCTAGAGCATTCCGAAAACTCACATTTAACACAATCAGTAAAAAAAAGTATTAATGCATTTCAGGTTTACATTAAAAGTAGCATGTAGCTCTTTAACTGAACTAATGTTATATAAGGTTCCTATGTTTGTATTGATATGCAACATAACTCAAGCTGACAGGTGAGAATGTCATATTCTGTAAAATGCATCTGTCACTTTTAACCTTTAATCTTTGAATAATTGAATAATCATGAACTGCTGTTGTTGCTGATTGATATATGACCACGACAAGTCCGCATCCCCAAATACCTCTTGAGACTACAGGAAACTCCACGTGCATCGCCAATTCAGGTTTTGGCCTTGTCATTGGTCCCCATGACGTATTCACCTTATGTTTGTGCAGCCTTGGGTTCTTCTGCAATGATGAAAAGGTTCATTCACATATAAAACTATGTTGCCAAACCAATTCCCCGAACAACTGGTCAGCTTAAACACTTGAAGTTGTTGATTAAGTTGTTGTCAGATCAGTGCTGCTGTTACTCCAAGCTCAGTGACCCCAGTGATTTACAGAACATAGATGTTTACAGCTTTAATGAAATATATGGGATAGTACTGTGATCCCAACCAGCGCATTACATCAACTGAGACACACAGATGTGCATAACAATTGTGCTGTCTTTGAGCATTGGGTCAGGCATACATCCTCATATTAAAGAACAAAATATTGAAGTTACCTTTCATACATTCGGGACACTTTACTTCATCCAGGTTAGGTTTCTCGTATGTGCTGCCCTCAAAAAATATGTGACCTGTTTAAGAAGATATATTTGTGTCACTGTTGCCAAAGCAATATATGCACAAGAAAACTATTTTGTAATCACTGGTATCAGTATACAAATCATCAGGTCATTATTACTTGATGTAGTTGTGAACAACCGAGTGAAGAAGACCACATATTGTACGACTTACGATTTCTGCATTTGAACCAGCATCCAAACACGAGGGGCTTGGGAAGAGCAATATTTTGGACGTGTAACCTTAGTGGTTGGTCATCAGATTCAGGTACACACAATGTTTCTAAAAGATCTTCTATCCCAGATGATACACGTGGAATCAGTGGTCCTGTTTGCTGCAAGAGTCTTATGCCACTCTCTAAAGTCACGCGCTGGGCACCAGTTAGTTGAGAATCAGCTGCAGCCCCTGTATCAGTGGCAGGAACATCGAAGTTCTCTTCCTTGCTTTTGATGGTGTTATCATCATCCAGAACTTTCAGAAGGGTCAAGAGTAACGTCTGACGTTTCAATTCCTTTTTTGCATCAGATGTCTCTTGTTCACTAAAGTAGTCCCTCTCTTCAGAAATCCATTTCCGTAAGTATTTTATGTCTTCTGAACATTGATTGACCACATGTATATTTGAAGAAGATTCATCCCATTGTTCTATGCTTTCCTCAATATTCCATACATCATCTAACAGTGGCAATCTGATTTGTGCAGAGATCCAGCTGTAGGATTCGGGTCTCCTGAATCTAGATCTTTTTCTTTCAAAAACAGATGGGAAACCTGTGTGACGTGATCCTGTTTTGGGCACAGCTTCAATAGCTTGGCGAAAGATCTGTTCTTGCTTTTGTTGAGCATTGGATAGTTCAACAATATCAGCCTGTATGCATTTCAGAATTTTACCATACCTAGGGTTGTTCCTTATAGGAGTTGAACAGAAAGGACAACTTCTATAACCGATTTCAGTTACGCCATATTTGTTGAAAAAAGGTTGCATCCACTCATCCAGAAAGGTCACATCCAACATGTGGCTACAGTCAGAAAGTTGTACATATCTTGACTTATGACTGAAAGGTCTAAGTATGAATGTAATGTCGCCCTGGTTACATATTTTGCACTTGCTTGGGCACTTCTCGCCACATAATCCAGGACACAGATGCCTGCATTCTAGTCGTCTTTTACAAGGTCTGGAGCAACGTCGGCTATTATCACTACACCGTTTGTCACATCGAAAATGTGGACAAAGCCAAGTACATTGCTTGTTACATTCAATACATTTTTCTCCACATTTGTTTCTACATTGAACGTGATCACAAAGTGTTGGACACCTGTGACTACAAGGTTGCGTGTATGTCCCTTTAATGTCGCTCATGTGTCCGCAAACAAGCATACATTTGTGTTCCTCTTTGCACTGGCGATGTAAACGACCTCCCCAACATTCAATGCATGACCCACCACAGGGATGGCCACATTTGAGGATCGTATTACACTTAACTTTGCACTGGATATTGGGGACATTTTTATCTTCACATAGAATCGACTTTTGGTGGCCACATTTCAAAAGTTTGAGGATGTATGTTTTACATCTACATCTTTGGCCACACAGATTCTCACACATATGCCCACACTGTAAGATATTCTCACAAGTTGTCATGCACTGTGCGTACCTAGGATCGTCAGAGCACTTAATAAAGTTTTCATGTCCACACCTGGGAAGTATTTTAGGAACCTCAACTGAACATTTTCCACAAAGTTCATGACATTTCTTATTGCATGGATGTCCCTCTGGACATACTTTTTCACAGTCGTGCTCACATTTGACAAATCTGGGATCAAGATGACACTCACTATCTTGCACATGACCACACTTTGGCAAAGTTTTAGATACTGTAACCCTGCATGGTCCACACCTTTCAAAGCATTTCTTTTGGCAGTGATGACCACTCTCACAAGTTCTTTCACATTGTGTTTGACAGTTTTCGTCTTCAGGGGGTACATAACAGTATCCTCCTTGAGTATGTCCACACCTGGGAAGTATTTTAGGAACCTCAACTGAACATTTTCCACAAAGTTCATGACATTTCTTATTGCATGGATGTCCCTCTGGACATACCTTTTCACAGTCGTGCTCACATTTGACAAATCTGGGATCAAGATGACACTCACTATCTTGCACATGACCACACTTTGGCAAAACCTTTGGAACAACAACAATACATTTCCCACACTCCTCAAAACATGGCTTTGGACAATTATGCCCAACTGTACATGTCTTAAGACAAGCTTTCTGGCAATGATATTTACTATGCTCTCTGTCTAATGGATGACATGAGTATCGGCAAACATGTCCACAGTTAAGTCGGTAGTCACACTTTTTCATGCAGCCTCCATCAGGAGCAGCATTGAAGTCCTCTGGTTTAGTTGCAACAATTCCATCATTGTTTGAATGGTTTTGACAATACAGAGGTAACCCTGGTCCAAGTTCACCCATTTGATGCACATCAGAGATAATTCGTCTCCAGAGGTCACTCTTTTTGGACAGCAAATCAAAATTGCCTATGACATACATTCCCATCTTTGCTCGCGACAAAGCCACACAAACTCGGTTCTCGATCCTCAGAAATCCAACTTTTTCTTCAACATTGCTCCTTACTAGGGACAGGAGGATGATGTCATTCTCTTCACCTTGATAATTGTCCACAGGCGTGACAGTAACATCACAAAACTCTGGGTTTGGCAGTTCTTTTCTTATGCGAGCAACTTGACCCAAATAAGCACTTAGAATTGTTATCTGTGACTTCTGATAGCCTTGCAGAAGAAGATACTTGCAAAGTCTAACTATATAGTTCCCCTCAAAGCCATTGAAATGACTCATTGAATCTTCTTTTTCACCCTCATGTTCAGAGTGATTGATGAAAAACAAGTTTTTGGCAATACCTTTCATGTTTTCATACTTAGATACTTTAGGATGGTCATCAAGACGAAGGTAAATGTGCCTCATCAGTCTCGAAATACAGGGCCTCATTCGATGCTGAAGTGTCAAACAGTTGAACTTGAGTCCATTTTTAACCATTCGCTCAAATAATGAAAGGTCAAGGTTGAATCTTTTGGCCAAAGTATACACATTCGGATTGGGACGGAGCTGCTGGTGATCCCCAATGAGAATAAGATGTTCACATCCAGGATGTATTGATGTAACTGAATGACTTTCTAGAACTTCTGCCGCCTCTTCAATGATAATAATACGTGGTTTAACCAACTTTAACAGTTCATAATTCTTTGCCGCCCCTGTTGTAGTCATTCCAATTACCTTTGCCTTTTTCAAAATATTCTCATCAATCTTTCTTTTGACATTTTCATACTCTGTCACTGTTTCTTTGAACTTGCAAATCTTGTCTTTCAGCTCATCCAATCTCTTTCTTTCAAGAAAATCTTGCAATAATTGTACCCAGTACCAATAGAGACGCCATCGGTCAGTCCTTTGCAGGTTCCAGATATGTGTGACCTTTTGTACTTCCTTGGCTGTCATACATCTTCTAAGACGTAATAATCCCTGCATATTTTTAAGAATGACTTCCTTTTGTTTTTTTGAAAGTTTCTTCAAATCTTCTATATTTTCTTTGTCTGCACCATTGTCACTCTCTGAATTAGATTCAGCATTGGCTTTGCTGACATCTGTCATTATTAGAGCAAACATTTGGTTTTTAGTTTCAAGTAAATGGTAGTTCTGGGTATAGTATTCTTGTGCAGATTGAACCACTGTGTCTTTCATCCGTAACCGTTTGTTGCGCTTTGTAAGCATACCAAACCCCAACCAATTAAGTATAGCAGAATTGCAATGTCTTGCATCAAACTGTTTTGTGAGATGATAAAAATGTTCTTTTATGAAGGGCCTCAAAACATCTTCATGAATGACCCCCTCTCTTAAAACATTTATTTGCCATCCACATCTCCGAATGTCGCTCTTACACTTTTGCAGTTGAATTGTTATGTCAGACAAATGTCTGTTGCATCTCAAGTCAAATCTTCTATTCCTGATGTTAAATTTGTCTATTTTGTCATTTTTGCTCTGGCCTCCAATACGGACAATGCTATTGCAGTCATCAGGTTTGATAAATCTGGATATTCCCTCCATGAACTGATCCAAGGCATGATTGGTGTAACACACTAGGAGCATTGGACTGGTTGTGTCAGGTTCAGACACATCTTTGTCATCTGTGTCTGTGTGCCACAAGTGTAAGTTTGATAGCAAAGTTTCCACAAGTTTCAGACCTACATATGTTTTTCCAGTCCCGGGAGGACCTTGGATAATGGAAAATTCTTCTGTAAGGGCAGCTTTAAATGCTTTGTATTGTGAATCATTTAGTCCCAGGTCTTCTGCAATTGGCCATGTATCATGGTTTGTACCTGTCCCATTCTCCTCTGAAACAACTTCAGCTTTTCCATTTTTGTCAGAGTTCACGTCTGACTTCAGTGTAGCTTTAGTTTTTCTAGTTGATGTTTGCAAATCTAATTTTGCATGTCGTTGGACAACCATAGAAAAGTCTATTGGCACACTGCAATATTTCATATAGAGAGGTGGCCTTGTACATGGTTCACATTCAAGAATGTATTTCGTGAATGGCATGTCATCAGTGACACATTTGAGAGCCTCTAAAACAGGCCTGTATGCTTCAAAGTAAGCAGGTGTTTCTATCATTACATATGGTCCTCCTTTGAATAGGCTACAAGATGCACTGTAATCTATCTCAAAATACACAGTGACATTGCCTTGTTGAAGTTCATTTTCATTTCTTTGTTTCACTGTTGCATTGTAAAATGTCAGGAAGTTGTCTGAAGATAGACATACAAGTGCATCATTTGTTAGACGTTTAGTATTTTCCCACTTAATTCCCTTCAGTTCTTCAGTCTTAAAGGAAAGTTTGTGAAGTATTTTCTCATTTAATGACCACACCACATCTTGAATGATAACGTCTTTATAAACATTAATGCTTTTTCTAATGTTTGGATCTTTTTGGGAATCCCAATATTCTTGTATTCCTTCTCTAAGTGGCTGAATAAAATCCTCTCTCAAGAGCCTGAATTGGGTGTCCAAATATTCATCAATATCACCGTATGTTCCACTCCTCTTATTTCTTCTGAGGAATGGTATATGTCTCATGTTAAGATCTTCCCTTTTTGGATATATAGACAAAGTCCGGAAATCATCAGGTGGTTTGATTTTCTTTCGCTGTTTTTGAGCTCTTTCTTTTTCTTTGTTTAGCCTGCTCAGTGTTTGTTCCTTTATGCATGAAAATGCTTTCATTTCTTGCAAAAGGTCTTCATTCCCACTTTTGGTTTCTAGCTTCATTGTTAGAACAATGTTCTTTAAACGTGTGTCAAGACCCAGTATAAGCATGACACTACTTGGAAAATGACTACTGATATGTTGTAAAACAATGTATAAATCTTTTAATAAATTTGTCTTCTCCTCCATAGTACATTCTATGTCGGACATTTCAGTCAGCATCTCTGGCACAATCTTTTTCAAAAAGTTTGATTCCTTCAAAGCAGCCAGCATCTTTGAGACATTTTCAGCAGATGTACGACTCTTGCACCCTTTAGCTAGAATAGAAGTCATCAATAAGGTGTTGTCTAATGTCCAGTTCTCTGTATCTAAGGCTGTCTGAAACCAGCTTCCGGCATCTGTAGTGCACCTCGCAATATTGTCTGAGGACTGACACCTTAAATGTTGAAGATCTTGTAAAGACACGTTTCCATTTCTGAAATATCCAGAATAATCAGCAGCAGCTTCACTGTCAGTCTTTGCTCTCTGCACACGTGAAACCGGGTCAGCTGCTAAATTCGTATCCATTTTAGATGCCTTTGTTCCATGATCACTGCTCCACATCTGACTGATTTCATGTTTCTCGTTGTTTGTTTCATTGGGAAACCGTCTTTTGTGGTCTGTGGGGAGTTGGTATTCGACCACCTCCAGTGCAATACTGTGTGATAAATCTGATCTTTTCTTTCTATCACCATTCCTGATCGCATCAGATCTTTTTGATCCAATGGTAAGTTGTGTTGAATGGCCATCTTGACATTCGGATGTTACTCTGGAAGGAACTTCATTAGTTTTATGTTCGAGTGAAGGGTTATTATCAATTCCGCATCTCTTTTTCATCTCCTCCTCATATTCCACAATTTCAGGATACTTTGATGTGCCTGACTTAGTTTGGAGACATGGGTGAAGGGATTGTCTTCTTTCTCCATGATAAATTGGCTTGGGATACCGCTGTGGCACTCTGTCCCTCGCTCCGTTGCCATCATGGTGATATTCATCATTGTGTCTGGATCCCTTTGGGGGCTCTTGTCTATCCATGGTACAGCATGCATCCACTGAACAGCAAACACCTACAGAAAAAATGTTACATTGATTTATTGTTTCCTTTCGATTCGGTTTGGTTTGGTTTGTTGTTTAACGCCGCACTCAGCAATATTCAAGCTATATGACGGCGGTCTGTAAAATAATCGAGTCTGGACCAGAAAATCCAGTGATTGATATCATGAGCATCGATCCACGCAATTGGGATCAATAGCATGCATCAACCAAGTCTGCGAGCCTGACCACCCGATCCCGTTAGTCGCCTTTTACGACAAACATAGTCACCTTTAACGGCAAGCATGAGTTGCTGAAGACCTATTCTACCCCGGAATCTTCGCGGGTCGTTTCCTTTCGAGGTGATGGGGGAGGGGATATTTTACGTTGCTTTTGCATTGTTATATCTTATGACTTTCCAACACTCAATTTTCCCCTTATGTCGCTTAATATTCCTGCAACTCCAACCTTTGGTGTTTACATCTCACAACTTTTGAGATACAATCGATCATTGTCTTTCTTCGAAGATTTCACACGGCGTCATACGACTCTTGCTCAGAAGCTGTTTGATCAACATTCAAGGTCTCAGTAAAGCTTTCAAAAAGGTGTATGGTAGAGATGTGGAGGACATTCCAAATTTGACGCATCAGTGACAAACATTATGGCCGATGCATGTGCATGATGTGAGATACGTTCCCGTGTTTTTCTTTCCGGTGAAAGATTAATAAACACGTGTTCATGATATACTCGGAATCGTACAGTCGCCTCTGTATTAGGCTGTGACTTCTATTGGATATGGAAAGAGATTTGTCGCTTTATTTAATTTCTTTTTGAATATGGAAAGGGTTTTGTCGCTTTCATTTTGCCGTCTCACATCTCACACCCTTCACATTAAACCATGCTTAAGTTACAAATGCAATGTGGCGATAAAGTATGGGTTGACAACTACGCAACATACACAGGACACTGCAGTGTTCTGTAGGTGGTAGCGGTCAGTGCAGAGCATTCCATTTAAGAATCAGAATGACATAAAAAAGCCGTATTACACTTCAAAGCTATTGTTCATGGACAACGCATAGTTATGAAATTGCTAAAAGATTAATGTAATAATCAACTGCTTCGGGAATTTAGGTTTAGGTAATATGGAAATATGTGAGAGACTGATTTTATAGTAACTTTTTAGTTACTGATGTTTTCATATATGATACACTGTCACACACGAACAGTCACTATATATTTTAAAAATATATGTTTGAACGGACTGAGAACTATTTACGGTGCAGGTCTCTGTAAGAGTCATGACGAAAAGTATAATGAAACAAATTTTATTACAAGTATTTCGCCTGAATATCTAAATGAACTTTTTCCATGTCTTGTCTCAGCAAAACAGTAATTTAAACCTGAGAAATCGATCTGATGTCCAGACAATCAACTGTAAGACCCAGAGATATGTTAAACCGTTTCTACCCAATACGATAAGCTTCTAGAACGCTATGCATGGGAAGTGTAGTGACGATTGGTCACGAAGAAAATTTACAATCATTTCCCCTAGCTTAAACAACACACTTGAACTTCGGTACTAGTCTTGTTACCTTATTCATTGTTGCCACAGGCTCTGTTGTAGCGAGTGAAACGCTGATTAATCTAACTGACATGTATGGGAGAGATAAGTCTGCTTATGTTATTTTCTATTCAAATGCAAATACTAAGCAAATTTCAGAAATAATATGCATTTTTACACCCATGGTTATAATCTGAAAATAATTTTCAAAAGTGACTCAACTCGTATTGAAATATTTAAATCAGTGCAGTACTTTGAATAATGAGAACTAACTTTTTCATTAAATGTTGATGTTTTGCAACTGCAACATTCTTAAACAGATTCCATTTAGTAAACTTACGGTATTCGATCTAACCATATGCATTTAGTTATATTTAGAGTTAACATGTTTAATTTACCAGCTCTAAGCCAAATGATGCATATATTTTAAATGTTTGTCACATAGGACATGGAGTAATCACAGAGACGAAGTTAACGTGGGTGGAACGTCGGGAGAAAATTAATAGCCGTGACCAAGCCCTGTGAATATTTCAAAATATGTTTGTCCTTTATTAGACTTTATCGCAGTATAAAAGGGACCCAAAGCCTTGCTTATATTTAAATATCAGAAAAACGCTTGCTGAAAACATTGTATAGTTTCACATATACACTTGATCAAAATATTGAGGAGTAATGAAGTAACAAAACTATTTCGTAGCAAACGTATGTTGTATTAAACAGATAGTTGTCAACGGTATGTTTGCAAATTCATCTTCGCATATATCCCAGGAATTGGCGTTGTTTCAATTTTGACGTATAATCTCGCTCTGAAGGCATCGGCGTGCAGAATGAATGGAATCTCTGTGAGGTTGTGAGTATTATCTTCTGTTAGGGTGTATGCTTAGCATTTCGAATCACCAACCTTTCAGAATGGAAACTTCATGTATGTTTTGATACTTATCTTTTGAGGGGAAAGGGGTTGTGGCTGACAATTATTTAACAAGGACATTTCTTAGGAATATGGAAAGTGTTTTATCGCTTTTATTTGAAGTTGAAACACACAGATGTAACAAAATAAAAGATGCTGAAAGGATTTGTAATTTATGTAAGCAACATGACTTTGATGATGAGTATCAGTATTTAAAACAAAGTGATTTCTTGGAAGGGAAAAGAATGTCGTTACCATGGAAACATTTAAAATAGCCAGGAATTGAACAAGAGTTTTAAAAGTAGATTGTGTTAAGAATTAAGACCAGAAAACCACACATCTATTGTTTACAGGATGCACACTTTACAGGTGATATGGAGACACAAAGATATTAATGACACTAAAATGAGTGCAGAATTAGTTTATATTCAAAGTATAATTTGACTTTAATCTTGTCAGAGAAAAATGTACGTTGGTAAGGAAAATTATCACGCACGCCAGACTTAAATTTCTTACAAAACACCTACGCTAACACACCACCTAACATATATAGTACGGTCCAAACCACGAATCAGCCCATTTCTATTTTCTATTCGAGGACGTCAGGAAATTGTCTTGTCGAAAGTCCAACCCAAGCTACATCGAATTACACCACAATTGACTGATACTGAATACACCAAACTGCTAAAAAAGTAAGGAAGCTGAATTGCAATATACCAAATACATGGGCAGTGGTAGCGTAACGTATTTAATGGAATGGAAGACTGGAAAACTGTCTTGGGAAACACATTACCCGATGTTAAAAGTAAAAGTATGAAATCGTAATATCACAAAATGAAAAGGAAAGAAATCAACAAGTTATAGCACAAATTTTGCTAAATGAACCTGAACTACATGCTAATTGCTAATTTAGACGCAAATAATACCAAACATAGATATAACAAAAACAAGTCACTAATACAAATATCGAAGATTTAATCATTAGATCAAAAGGCACTCGACTGAAAATTGGAGAAACCAACTAAACATATTTTTGCCATTGAGAGAAAGACGTTTTTAAACAAAGCACTTTTGAAACTTGAAACCAAAAAAGGGACAACTGTATCAAAAAAATAAAATTCATCAACCAAGTACAAAAATTAATGCATTAAGATATTACCAATATCACGAGGATTTGGTACACCTAAGCCTAAAACAGATTAACATAATAGCATAGAGAGAGAATTAACCCATAATGAAGTACCAAACGCCCTCAAACATAAAGGGAATGAAAATGTCCCGGACCATCGGGTTATACTGTCGAATTTTAGATATTCTCTTGGAAAGACGTTAAAATTTACTTTAGCATAACAAAAACAGGGATATATTACATCTGTGCCTTAAAGCGTTGAACCAAAACACTTTCTCAAAAATTGGTTATCATTCACAATTCAGGGTTGTAGTCAACAAACAAACTCTCACTATTTCATGCAAATTGAGTGAGTGTTGGGTGCTACCGGGAGGACAGTACATGCTCATCCATTTTCGCTGGCTCTTAGTGCCATTCATATATTTTTCACATTTAATTCACCGCTTTATTACTTTTTACGCCAAATATTTTGTTTGTTTGTTGTTTAACGCCGCACTTAGCAATATCCCAGCTATATGACGGTCTGTAAATAATCAAGTCTGGACCAGACAATCCAGTGATTGATATCAAGCGCATCGATCCAAGCAATTGGGATACGATGACATGCATGAACCAAGTCAGCGAGCCTGACCACCTGAACCCGTTGGTCGCATCTTACGACAAGCATAGTAACCTTTTACGACAAACATGGCTTGTGAAGACCTATTCTAACCCTTTACGACAATTGAATCTGTTTCGGCGGATAAGCGAGACTGGTTATTCTCCGGCGTTGACCTTTGTATAACCATGAATAATTAACTTCGATCTTCGACATCCTGTTGGAAGTCGCACTTTTCAGATCATAACAACGCCAATACAAGCCGGGCACAAGAAATGGTTCTCATGGACGGCACATATGATAAATTAATGTTAGTTCAGGTTCGGGCGGGAAATCTCGCTATTAAGATAATTACAACGCTAAGACAAACTGCGGAGGTCCAAGAAACGGTTCTCACGACCTGCATGTATGATCATGTTAATTCTGGTTCAAGTATATTATGACTGGATAAATGTTTCATGTTATAATGCGACAAATAGTCAGTAGGACTACCATTAAGATTTGTATACATTTTGCATTTACCGTTTTTTCTTGAGTATAGTGCGCACTATTTTTCCAAATAACACAGCTGTGTAGAAGGGGGTGCGCATTATACACGAATTAATGAGTTTTGATGTTTTTCCCCCAAAGGAAAGTCATTACCGTCAGCACGTAACACCGGAAATACCATGTCAACAAATCCATACTGAAGTACGCAAATTAGTCATGTAATTACACTGTCTGGCTTTAAAAAGTGTTCTTTGTATATCTAGACTTATGTTTGTAACTTATTTTATTAATTTTATTCAAAATTCCTTTTAATATTGTTTTAATTAATTTCGGCTAAATCGTGTGTGAAGCGATCGGAAGATCGCACAACTCACCGTTATTAACAGAAACCACGGTCAGATTACCGCTATTGACGCCTTGAGACAAACTTTAGTTGACAGAGAATTGATACATATATCATAAATGCCATACTGTGACTCGTTAAAAGTCATATTTGTTTTTGTTGGACGATTCTATGCCAACACGTAATTCTCGTGATCACGCGATCACGGGCACGGGGCCTTGACGGTGACGTGTCAGACTGGTTCCACGTAAAAAATAATACCCGGCAATAGCGATCAGCTGCTTCGCTTAGGGTTATTATTAGGGTACAAGTGGGCAGAGACGAAAAGGCTGGGTGTGGTTTGGAAATGACAATTCATTTAACAAGAGAAACCACGTCTTTATATTAGTCATGGGCATGCGACAGCCCTAAAAGAAAATCAAATTCGTTTGTATCTAAAGCTTTGACACCAGGTAATGTAACCGGATCCTTCAGTGAATGTGCCTTTGAGATCATATGACTTTAAAGTGCTATTTGGTACATTACAAAGAATTTTGAATTCTTTCAAAAGCCACTGTCGTCAACTACACGGATACATGCGTCTAGAGTTATAGTGATATTATATTTTTGTGAATGAGCCTTTGTATGTTGAATGAGGTTTTTGTTTTTGCTACGCGTCCTTACAGTCTCTGTCTCCTCTTATATTAAATCTCAGTAGGTATCTGTTTCCCCGATATTTCATGGACACGGGAACGTTGTCACTTGTTCCAACACATGATATGTGTGTAATGGATCATGGGAAGAATGGTCTTATACTTTGATAAGTTAAGCAAGAACTTTAGACATGGCAATTAACACATAATCTATGTGTCATAATCTCTAGGCTCCAACTAAAACAAAACACATAGCTCATAGGAGCTGAATACATTCTGTTCCCATTCAACTACTGCAGTGTCTGTCTTGATACAGAGCTCATGATCAGTGTCTTAGTGAATCATGATAAACCTACAATGGGAATTTTGCTTTGTGAAAACCACCCTGACTAGATCTAGATCTGTGCATTGTAGCGTACGTGCCATTCTACTGGGGAATTACGGGAGTGATATCATGGTTAGAAATTAAACATGGCAATGGGTAGTAATTACAGATAATAAGCAACACGACCATTTTTATAGGAATTGCATTTTTTTCATTAGCTCTCTGTATAAAAAGAAGATATTGTATTCCGCTTTAGTTCCGCATTACCACTTTTATGCGCTGCTATATTTAGCTACAAGTGCATTCGTCACCACTCGCCCCTTTCCGTAACCTGCAAGAAGATTGTCCCGGAATAACACGAGTTGGTCACGAATGCTACACATGACGGATATCGAGTCAGTAGCACCGCCATTGGCGCACTTTGCAGAACGGAGTAAAGATATAAAACACAAGAAGTGCAGATGATTTTACTCTTATTAAATGTTTGTCAATTAAACACATAGTTGAGTGTGACAGATATAATTCTCTTTAGTGTTTATCCCAGTTCTGGTCGTATCCCACTTCAGGTCGCTACACACATGACGCTGCCTAAACATTATACGTTCAAATAAGGTGCCGTTTTCGCCAGGCAACAGTAGCCGTTTTCGCTTGTGTCGAGGTGCCGTTTTCGCCCGGTGACGTTTTGCTGAGGTGCCGTTTACGCTATAACCCGTTCCTCTCGGCCGGTGCCGCTATATTATGCGTTTGAAACATTGCGCTAAACTGCTCGGTTTTTTCATATAAAAGTAAGAGGTATCAAATCTACAGTGGGACTAGATCAAATTTCAAAATATAGTAGGTTATCTCCTAGGTGACTGGCATTCATTGTCAGCTGTAAGGTCTAATATATGCAATCGGGACAAATACGATGGCCCCTACTTCGAGTTAAACCAGAGTGGAATATACATACTTGATGTGAGTGGTCTCCAGAACAGGCATCCTCTGTAACAGACACAATTGTTATGACAGTCCGACAATGAATGTCGGCGTATCTATGAGTCACCTTTCCGCGAAATCGACCGATAGTCACCTGACTATAAATACCACCTCCGCGAATTTGTATTACTGCCAAGTGCAGTGTAACCTTACATGAATATGACCTCTATGACATAACGCTCAGTTATATAGAACGATACGATAGCATGCAAGGCTTACAACAGCCTGTGTATTATTTGCCAAGCTGTGTAATATTGATTCGTCAATATATTTATAAATACGTATCTTATGCTGGCTTTCTGTGCGGGAGTGAATGAGTTGGGTTGAACAGTTTTTTGATTATATCCCAGCGTTTCAGCTGGATATGTGAGGAAGGCCCGAAACTTAGACGCTTACCCCTTTGGGGAAAGCCCACGAACAAGGGGACATGTACAGTGCTTACGAACCTAGAAACATAATCAGAGCGAACATGGATTCGAACCCACAATGTCATGTTTCTGTGTCCAAAGGAACACAATACAATTAGGGCGCTTGACACGACTGTTATCAGGTTAAAAATGCATCTCAGAAACTAATGATAATAAAAAGAACCATTATAGCTGCAATGAGGAGTTGCATTAGATGTAGTTCGTGACAGAACTTGTAGTTGGAAAGGAATCAATAGAGAAAAGACATTTCACATTTATCACAAGTGTATTCTGGACATTTCACATTTATCATTGGATTGGTCTCTGGCTATCGTCCATGAGTTAATGAAACAAATGGGGAATTAAAAGGTATAATCCATTTGGAGCTTCGGAGCGAGTCACAAAATCAATAGAGAGATGAGCAATCTGGCACGTAGGCTTCTGGTATTTTTCCGATGGCGACACACATGAGTTCAAGGTCAGATCTAAACTTGTAACGAATCAAATGGAGGTATTGAGACATGTGACAAGGACAGGTCAGGCTCGAACGCTATAAAATGATACCCTCAACATTAGGAGAGGGGAGCGCGGTTTGCAGTCGATCGAGTCGAATCCCGATCGTTCTAAGTTTCCCCCAGCTAGTGACGAGCATGGCCAGTCTGATCCTGTCCTGTATTGATAGGTGGGCTGAGAGTAAGTAAAACTATGTGAGTATAAACTGGTGTTGCGTTTCTTTATTATGCGGGTGTGAATGCTGATAGAGACAACTTGGAGTAAGGGTCATTAGGCCAATCCTCTCCTTGACGGAGCCGAGCCGTGGTGGACAAGGCGAGGGCAATGTCCTGGCTTAATTGACCACAAGGACCAGGAACGGCAATACATTTAGTAACTGTAGCAGGGTCGCACTGGACGCCCGAAAGCAGTTACGACACGACTGGGCAATCCGTACTCACAGTTCCATTGAAATTGCCACAGGTGTTAATAGTGTCTTGAGTACTTATTTATAAATGCGACAAAACCATTTTAATAATCATAAGACTTTGTTCGTGTGTATGTTGTTTAACGCCGCACTCAGCAACATTCCAGCTATATGATGGCGGTCTGTTTATAATCGAGTCTGGACCAGTCTGGACAATCCAGTGATTGATATTATGAGCATCCTTAAATGCAATAGGGATACGATGACCAAGCCAGCGAGCGTGACCACCCGATGTCATTAGTCACCTCTTACGACAAGCATAGTCACCTTTACCACAATATTCCAGCAATATCACGGAGGGGTACACCAGAAATTAGCTTCACACATGGTACCCATGTGAGGAATCGAACCTGGACCTTCGGCGTGACGAGCGAACGCATTAACCACCCGGACACAGGTACAGAATCTTTGGAGTCTCTGTGATTCTGTGATAGTGAAACCTCGTTATACCAGACGCCGTCTAATCCGAACGCGCATCGGATATTTACAGTTTGCAACGTCTTTATATAACACTACGAACATTACTACTTGTTATTGATGCGTTGGTCCGAACAATTTCACCGGGAACACCTAAGTCCGATTTATCAGGATTTCATTGTATACGTCTCACTGTTATAATCAAATATACTAACTCGTTGTTGCTCATCTCCGTGCCATCAGTCCCCACTAAAACACCTTGAACGGGACATTATATCGGACTCTCAATACCTGTAGAGCAGAACAACTCATCAGGTTTGGATAAATGTGAAGGTTAACGTAACAATGGAATTCATTGAACGACGCGCACGACAGGCGTGAATTCCATTGTTATTTTTTACCGGGATATTCCCATTACGGGCGTCCGTAAAATTAATGCCATTGTTATGTCTCAGAAGGTAAAATCAGTTATTGTATTCTGGAGGCTACTTTGACAGGGAACTGATTTGTCTGAACAAATACCAGCCCCCACACACTCTAACAAAGGTTGGCGGAACAATTATTGGTATGTCTTTAATCAGATGCATATACATGTCTCATGTATCACCCGATCCCGTTAGTCGCCTCTTACGCCAAGCATAGTGGCCTTTTACGGCAAGCATGGGTTGCTGAAGACCTATTCTACCCCGGATCTTCACGGGATAAAGTAGTGTAAAATTATCCATATAAACTGAAGTATATATCATCGACTAGTGTAATAATTCCTTCTTCCTATCGGTTAACAGTCCATGTGAAATAGCGTCTGGTGCTCAAGGTTACTTGCCTTTTACGAGACCTTCTTTCAGTATTTTCTGTTAAGTTCATAAGGTTTGGCCCGGGGAGTGATCCGGATCATTAGTTGTGAAAGCACACGTTGTGACGGTTGCGGCGGTACTGAATTGAGAGAGATTTGAATTTATGTAGGGAATAGGCCCCCACTATTTTGTAAGTATGCTATAAATATCTTAAAATACATTTATGAATAATTTTTAGACATGTGAAGAAAATATGAACTTGTGTAATGAGGGCTTTCATTGAAAATTTGTTGTCATAATTTCAAAATACCCGTGAAGATCCGGTTGGTTGGTTGGTTTGTTGTTTAACGCCGTACTCAGCAATATTCCAGCTATATGACGGCGGTCTGTAAATAATCGAGTCTGGACCAGACAATCCAGTGTTTGATATCATGAGCATCGATCCACGCATTTGGGATCGATGACATGCATCAACCAAGTCAGCGAGCCTGACCACCCGATCCCGTTAGTCGCCTTTTACGACAAGCATAGTGGCGTTTTACGGCAAGCATGGGTTGCTGAAGACCTATTCTACCCCGGAATCTTCACGGGTCGATATATATATATACTTGAAATACTGGTCATAATGTCTATGATCTCAATGTAACTGTCTGCTTGGCAGCATCCATACTGACGATGACTAACCCCAATAGAAATACATAGGAAATTATCCACTTCCAGTGCAATCCATGCGGTCTTGTGAACACCAACCAAGGTGCATCTTGACAATTTCCTGTTTAAGAAGGCAAAAAAGTGAAACAATCAATTCTTTGCCATCGAGTAAACATACAACTGGGAACATATTGATAACATAACAAAGAAATTGCATCGATTCACAACCCTTCGTGTAGTCGTATGGGGCAATAGACTTAAGTTTAATAAGTGATTATATTGATACAAAACTGCATGCAATGGAATTCAATCATTTCATTTTGAGATGATGGCATAGAGTTACACAGAAACGCCTTTTTCCCCCCGCCGGGCCAGAATGGCCAAAGGGGGATTATGTCCACAGCAAAAAAAGTGTAGGTTTCCGTCTTCCGGAAACCTTCCGGAAACCTTCCCATTTTGGATCCGGCCCGGATACCTTCCGGAAACCTTCCAAAAAAAATGTCAAAATTTGGGGGGTGCATTTTGTTCACTTAAGTGTGAAACACATAAAAAAATTAACTTGAAAATACCAAGCAATTTGAAGGTTGTTGAAGGCATCTGGAAGGTTTCCGGAAGGTTTCCGGAAGGTTTCCGGAAGGTTTCCGGAAGGTATCCGGATGCAAATTTTCTTCATGACTTGCTCCTGGTAAATAATGTTAGCCTGTGCATTACAGATACCTGTTGTAATATTCTGTGTTATTTTAATGGTAAATATCCTCCTAAAACATTTTTGGAGAAGAAAATTGTTCAATTTCATATTTTGTCCTTTTTGGATATTAATGGTATTTAATGAACAAACATCAGTTCTTGTATGATGATATCCTTAAATTTCATGTCCAGACTTCCAGTTTGTACTGAGAAAAAGAAAAAGTCATTGACAATGTGCTCACTTGGGCCTTTGGTCCTAGTGAGATGATAATAAGACTATTTGTAACGGTACATGCACTTGTTATATCCAAAATACTAACTTCATTGACATTTGTCTCACCCTAGTTTTATGGTACTACAGTAAGCTCTTCCTCAGTTACTGTGAATTATTTTATTAAAAGGGATTGACAGTTAATTTGACACTGGAGTTGTAACCACTGCACATATATGTGTATTCAAATAATATAACAACGATGTGCTTAATACTTCACAAATATCTCCAGAAATAGGCATTTTAGTTATAATTGCAGAAATACTTTATGAATGACCCCTTCACTGTTGCCTTGATCTTACACTTCAACCCCTCATGAGTTATCACTATTGAGTGTGAATTTGACCTTCAATATCAGTGATAAATATTTCAAAAACATTTCAAAGAGCTATCCAGCACATAAACCAAATATGCAGTCCTTTGGTAGAATTCAACATATCATTGACCAAAATATGGAAGTAATGTAACCAGTATATGTATAAGAGTTACTAAGACTTCTGTAGAAAAGGCAATTTAAGGGAAAATGTAGTATATATAGATCACACACGACCTTTTTCCAACTTCGACCCCTGCCCAAAGGAAGAGTTAGACCACAAACAAACTTTTTGTCTGGTTGTGACTTTAACCTTTGACATAACAGATCAATGTGTCATCAGACGTTTTCAGAGCAAAGGAAACGTGTTATTTATCTTGAGATGCCCAAGCAATGCATGGTGTCATAAGATAAGAGTGGCTATTAAACTGAGGCAAAATCATGAAACATCCCCAATTACACAGCTGGTAAATGAAACATAAGCAACAATCAAATTATCAATTTCTTTTATTCATATGCCTATAGTATATCGCACATTGAACAGTGTTCACATGATGGTTCCTAATGCAGTATGCAATTTCATCCTATTCTTCAATACTCATAACAGAGTGTGATAACTGTTCGCTTGACAGTACCTACGGATTATGTTCACCAGTTCAGATAACTTCCTTTCCCTCAATCCTCCTTTTCTTTCTATATTGCCATGGATGAACAGGAACCAGGATGAGGGGATACCAGTTGGACTCTATCTCTGCTGCATTGTGTTAGTAGAATTGTGAACTTTCCATTTGGTGTTTGGGTCCACATTTAAAGACAATAAGTCCCATTTATCATTCCTTTCAAGTGTTTACAAGAATTTCCTGAATGTCCTGGAAGAATTACACTCCAGCTTGGCATTGGTTGGTCTTCTCACATTAGCCAGACCAGCCTTTGTGTGTCCCAGTACCATTTGGCATACAATTTCTCGGTCGGCCTCCATTGAAATAACAGGACCCTCATCATCGCTGTCTGCAAATCACCTCTGATATCTGAAGGGGTGCAGCCTCTGTTTAGGACTCCCTTGTCTGGTCCTTCCAGACTGTCAACCTGGAGTACTCATCCAGGGATCTCAAGCAGGACTTCAGTTTCTGCAGCATTATGTAAAAAGATTTTAGCAATCAAAAAGAATTGTTGCCACATGTACTTACAGATAGAAGGCAGCAAAATCACTTAAGTTGTCATATGTGAGTCTTGTTATATGCTAAACATTTAAGATAATCACATCTCAAATCTCAACCAGTCAAACCAGTGACTAATGTTATGAACTCGGTCCAGACAAACCGATGATAACTATTATGGACAATATCCCACATCACTGTGGTATGATTACATGTGATCAATGAGCCTACTCAATCACAACCTTATCTATTAATTAGGCTTGGAATGCTGGGAATCTTTTTAAGAGATGTCATTTAGTGATTGTTTCAACTCATCAACATGGAAAAATATATATTCACAATCCTTGTCATATAGCCAAACTATTGCTGGATGCAGTGTTAAATAAATGATTTGGCTTTAACACTGCTTTGAACAGTATTCCAGATATATCACCGCATGTTAGTTTGATGTGGGAAGAAAGTCCTAAGTGATGCAGGTCTTTGATGAATCCCACGAGTATGTGTATAATGCTGACAAACCTAGCAACATAATCGGGGAGAACCAGGATTTGAACCCATGACTATAGGTTTCTGCTAAGCCCAAGAGATGCAACTCTGCACAGAAAATTGTAGTGCCTTAGATAATAGGACATCCGTGCCTACAGCGATAAGGAACAAACTGAAGACATATTTGCAAAATAACCATATGAACCAAACAGAATAATTTCAAAATATTTACCACTCACTGTTGCTCTTCTATGGTCTTTCTTTGCATTGATGCTGCACGGATGACTGTCTCTTTTATTCATCCGGACATTCTACAAACATAAGTAGCATTCACATCACAGAAATGTCCAAACTGTACATGTTGTACATTTGATTCAAATGAAAAAACCCTGGTTGTGATTCCGACTTAGAACTACACTAATCATAATAATTCATGTCAAACATTCAGAGATGACATTTATCCCCATATTTAACAAATGTTAAAACAATATTTTGACAACAAAGTCAGGGTCATTCAACACATACATTACATAGGAAATAACTTGTTCGACAAAGAAGAGAGATCCTCACCGAGGTGAATATCATTCCATGAATTATTGCCACATTTTCTTGAAATGCAGATTAATGCAATGCAGTATTTACTTTTATTTCTAGGCTATTTGTTTGGCTTTTCCATGGCACTGTTTTGACAGAGATCTAACCGTGATATGACACTTTGTTCAGAAATGATATAAATAAGAGAATACTTTATTATTCCAGAGAAAATTTGGGTTACATAGTAAAAGCACAGAGAAACAAGTATAAGATTCATGATTTAAGTTAAATACACTCGACCCGTGAAGATTCCGGGGTAGACTAGGTCTTCAGCAACCCATGCTTGCCGTAAAAGGCCATTATGCTTGTCGTAAAAGGCGACTAACGGGATCGGGTGGTCAGACTCTCTGACTTGGTTGATGCATGTCATTGATCTAAATTCCGTGGCTCGATGCTCATGATATGAATCACTGGGTTGTCTGGTCCAGACTTGATTATTTACAGACCGCCGTCATATAGCTGAGTGCGGCGTTAAACAACAAACCAACCTAAATACACTCATACATACACACACAAACACAACATCCAAACACCAGGGTTAGAAATTGGCACTAGTCATTTTGACATTTTAAAGGTTTTGCTATATGCTATCATTTTAGGACTAGTGGACTGAAAGTGTTAGTTTCTACCGCTGCAAACACTAATCAACTAATGAATTGAGTGGTCAGACTAGGTTGTCATCATACTCTGAGGGCATGGATCTTTGCTGAAAATAACAATCACTAGATTGCCTGGTCCATGTTCAATTATTTACAGGCTGCCATCACAGAGCTGGACTATTGTGAGTGTGATGTTTCACATTACATTGAAATATACCATGATGAATACATGTAGTTTGTATTTATCACAAACAAAAATACTCACTCAATACTTGGTATCCTCCCTGAGGATGTCTGTGAACCTTCCCACAAACCCTGAACATGCTGAAACAGAAAACAACTAACTTGTCTTTATCCTTTCAATGTTTCAGTGTGAATTTGTTAAAGATTGATAAGCTGTCATCATTCATTGTAATCCATATCTCACTTTCAGGTGGTTCAGGTGGCAACACATGATTGGAATTGAATGCCACGTTTTGTTTGACATGCACTTTGCCAGATTTATACCCTTGGTAACTAACCCTCATCATCAAATCCCAGCGTTATGTTGAGAATAAGGACACGACCCTTAAAAGTCCTGCACCTGTAGCTCTTATGCAATCCCAAATAGAAATATCATGTCACAACAAACACTTGATCATAATAATAACAAAGGGTTTCCGAAAACAACCAAACTAAAAGGGCCCTTGACGTTTACAGTAGTAACATGGAGATCAGGAAAATATCTAAATCAATCCATTCCATAAGATCTCTGTATAGAAATCATGGAACATTATGTCTCGAAGCCCTGCTACGTACCTGGCATCTGCAAGCTGCTCTTCCTTCCTTCGGCTGTCAATCGAGTTTTCGAAATACTTGACGTCCTCGTTGTGGATGGCTCAGGTGGATTTCGACCGGGATTTCCGAGTTAGAGGTGATTGAGAACAATGTATCGATACACGAGGTAAGCATATCGCAATCAAGCATCACGGTGTACATCGATTACACGAGGTTTGAGTGTTTGTTTACATTTGTGTTCCAAAATGGCGCCCTCGGCCATACAGGGAATTATGGGTAGACTTGCTTGTCCCGGAATAACAGGAGTTGGTCACGAATGACGAGCGGTCATTTCTGCAGCAGTTACGGAAAGAGACGAGGTTGGCCGATTACAGTTCATACAGGCCATATTGGGAGCTGCGGGGATTTCGACAGTGTGTATTAGGAAGTATACCTATGTGGTGTATGGAATATGCGTTTGCCTACCATGCCAGGCAGTGTGACATGGGATATCCCAGCGGATGTAATATTCCTACAGCAGAAATGTTTCACAACCTCGATTGCAGGGAGCTGAAGATGTGACATATTCAGACAGAGACCATAATACATAGACTGTTATATGGTCTCTGATTCAGGTAAGGAATATGTTAATAATATTGATCACGTATTAAAGTTATTTATCTTCTGTAAGCCACTTATTCTGTTTTATATATGTTAGTAAATGTGTGATTTAATTTTTGTAGGATAAGCAATCTACCTAACTTATGTTAATCCTTGCTAATGTATATGATGTAGAAATATGTTTGCTTATTTATATTCCTTTATCTAGATACTCTATAGTGACTCATTTTTTTAGTTCATACCGTACCGACTAAACTTACTTTTGCAGGTGTGAATAATCAAGAACAAATTAAATGACAGGAGTTTTGCAACAGTGAACATTGTGAAGTGGAAGATAAGACATTTGAAAGGTATGGATATTTTCACTTGAACTTGTTGAAGAATACCGTGATGACAACTTTATCATGTTGGGAATTTTGGCGGTGGGGTAGCCTAGTGGTTGAAGTGCTGAAGACCAAGGTTCGATTCTTGTCATGGGTACAATGTGTGAAGTCTATGTCAGGTGTCCCTTGCTGTGGTATTGCTAAAAACAGCGTAAAACCATACCCACTCATTTGGGGATTCCGGGTTGGACTTGGTCCCCATCAACCTATGCTAGTTGTAAGAGAGGGTTATACTATAAAGGGAAATAGCACCTCGCCTACTATTGCCTGGTGAAAACAGCACCTTGTTATTTTTTTTACCTTGGGTCTGAATATGCCCGAATACATGAAATTAAACTTGCATGGTCACTTGTAAACACAAATAACTGAGAAATGTTCAAAAAGGTTTACATTAAAAACTAACATCTACTTGCCGACTCTGATTTGGAGATGCAACTAAACTTATTGTGAAAATATAATATGCTTTGATTTCTTTGAAGTAAAATAAATGCAATTAAACTTGCAAACACAAATAATTGTTAAATGTTAGTCACCTAAAAATAGTTTACATTAGAAATTAGCCTCTGCTCAAATTTACTCATGATTCTGATTGGGAGGTGCAACTAAACTTATCATTGAAAGATCACATGCTTTGAAGTTTTAAGTAGCTTTACTCAGATTAGCTCAATGTCAAGCTGAACCTGAGTCTGGCTAAAATGTCAAGAAACTGGACAACAGGTATACTATATATGTCATATTTATTTTAGTAAGCAGGAAATAAATAGTAATTTTATAGAAATTTCATTTATATATATTTCGGCCAGGAATCAACATGTCTCTCCAGATATCAGACAACAATTAGTAGCCTTTTTTGCCAAATCAAGGTGCTGTTTTCGTTGGAGAAATCAGTGACATTTTGCTGAGGTGCCATTTTAGCCTCACCCATAAGAGATAACCTAATAGATCAGGTGATCAGGCTCAGTGACCTGGTTCATGGCATCTGACAATGACCATCTAACAGTGTGGATTGATGTTCACAATATCAATCACTGGATTGTGTAGAATTTTGGGCCTACCTTTAGAATCTATCGTCTCCACACACTATGTTGTTGCATGAGTTTAAATTATTTGTTTACTAAATATTGTTTTAAACATTTATATGTGAACTGGATGGGTAAACAAGCAAAAACTTATTTGAATACCGCTCCAGAATTAGAATACAATATGATATGACAAAAGTACAGTCAAGGAATACAATTATATACATGTTCTTATTATAGAAACTACGTTGTCCGCGCTGTCAGGTCGCATTTTTAGTAGTAATAGTGTACTGCAATATACGGCAAGGAATAGTATTATAAATTTAAGATGCTATGTACAATCACAAAACCTATTGGATAGCTGAATGTAGTCTTCTACTGATTTAAGAATTTCTAAGTTTATTTTTGACGTCCTTTCAGGATTACCTAATAGAATTGAATTTAGATCATATCCCTTAACATAATAGTACATATTCTGTCTTAAATCATTGTAATTTGGACATATGAGAAAGAAGTGAAGTGCATCTTCAGTGTGATGGCCACAGCTACATGCAGAATTATCTTATAAATATTGCCTGCGGATGCACATTTTATAACAAGTGCTTGTTTATTTTCTATATACTTTTATTTCATTTTTTACTTATTACAGTGGTTAAAATGATTATAAATATAAATTGAAACTAATAATGTGCAATAAGCGGGTTATAGCTGAAACGACACCTTAGCAAAACAGCACTGACTGGCGAAATACTCGCCGAAAGCGAAAACGGCGATTATTACTTGACGAAAATGACACCATATTTTTTTTTTACCTTGGTAAAATAAATGAAATTAAACTAGGATTGATAACTTGCAAAGACCAATAATTGTGAAATGTTAAAACAAGTTTACAATAGAAATTAGCCTCTACTCCAACTTATCCTATACCCGACTCAATTTATTGTGATAACATGCTTTGAAGTAAAATATATGGAATTAAACACACATCGTCTCATACAAACACAAATGCATGTAGTTGTTAAACGTTGAAACAAGTTTACCTTCGAAATTAGTCCCCTACTCCAATTTACTCACCGACTCTGATTGGCAGAAACAGCTCACTTGTTGTGAATGTATTTTTCACTTTAAAGTTTAAAGTACTCAATGTCAAGCTGAAACTGTATTTAAGAATCCTAACATGGTGCAATTTTTCACAATGGCCTTTCGATGTGTCATTTGAACATGTTGAAAGGTTTTACAAGGGATATTTGTAACCCAATACTCGATTATTTACATATAGCCGGAATATTGCTTGAGTGCGGCATAAAACAGCAAACCAAATCATAAGTGTGGGATGAATGATTTGAAATTAGCAAGTTTAATGTGACCTTCAATCACTACAACCTGATCTGAGTCTTGTCAAAGATATGACTTTGATTAAGTGAAAATTTGCATCATGATAGTTTCAACTGTAGATACAGTTAATCTGTTTTTTGTACAGTTTCTGTTTATTCAATATATATTTTGTTCAAATAAGCTTTGCCTCTTCGCCAACCCTATTCCTCTTTTGGAATAAATAGTATCTAATAATTCAAACACCATCACCATCATCCTAGTGAACACAACAAAGAAATGCACATCAAAAACGTCATTATTATTATTTCTGATCTCTGATAAATTAGAAAAAAACTGTTATCCAGCAAGATACATTTCCTTGGTCTGACTGACTGATATAGAAGATTTAACGTGCGCTTTCTGACTACAGCGTATTTCGCACACGGGCCTGGCCGGACCATTTAGTGTATTCCGAGAAGGGTGAAAGTGGTGTGTGCAACCCAAGGGGGGGGGGGGGGGGCTTTTAGGGGTTGCTTATATTGATTTTTTGAAATTTTTAAATTTGGAATAAATGCCGAGGTGGGTGGAGGAGGGAACTAAGGGAGCCGGGTGAGGTGGGTGTTTGTATGTTTATTGGATTTTGGATTGGTAGATTAATTAATTTTTAGATGCGCTTAATTAGATCTGTTTTGATTAGGAATACGCCTAGGGCCTTGAAGTTTTCTAGTTCATTTTGAGGGTTTAGTATTTCATCTAGAGTAGGAACCTTATTTAGATTGAGGGTGGTTTGTAGTGTGGTTCTGTGTGTTTGATAGTGGGTGCAGTGAATGAGTGCGTGTTCTGTGGTTTCGGGTTGTTTGCAGTGGGGGCAGTTGCCTGTGGTGTGTCTTTTAAGTTGTTTTAGGTGGTTATTTAGGTTAGTGTGTCCTGTTTGGAGTTTTGTAATTAATCTGTCGATTTTTTTAGAGGGGTGTAGGATTTTAGGTTTGGCTAGTGGTTTTCTGAGCACTTTTTTGATTTGGCTATTTGAGTTTTGATATTGATTATGCCATTTTTTGGTTATTTTTTGTTTGTTTACACTTTTAATTTCTGATTTTGAGATGGGTAGGTTTAGGCTTATTTCTGGTATTTTGAGAGATAATTTAGCTGCTTTATCGGCGCTTTCGTTGCCGTAAATTCCTACGTGGGCGGGGATCCACAAGAAGGTTATTTGTTTGCCTGCTTTTGTTAGGTCGTTGGAGCTTTTAAGTATTTGGTTTATTAATTTAGGTCGTTTTTTGGTATTTTTGTTTTGGAGGGCTTGTAGTCCACTAAGGGAGTCAGTGAGAATTAGGATTTTTTTGTTGTTTTTAGATTGTTGGTTATGCAGGGCTGAGGCCATGCCCATAAGTTCGGCCGTGAATATAGATTGGTTGTTAGGGAGTCGGTAAGATTGTGTGGATATAACTGGTTGTGTGGTATGGACTCCGAAGCCTGTGTGGTTGGAGATCGGGTCTGAAGATCCGTCAGTGTATATGTGACACCAATTTGGCCAATTTTCGTGTATGTATGCAAGTGTGGTGGTTTTAGCTATGTTTGGGTCGGTTTGTTTATTTATTTGGTTAGCTAGCGTTGTGTCTATTTGGGGTATTTTGAGTTTAGGGGTGAAGATATTTGATTTTTTGCAGTTTTGTTTAAGATTTTGAGTTTGGTGTTCATTGAGGTAGTTAGTTATTCTTTGGGATATTGGGGTGAGTAAGGGGTGTTTGCGAGCTAGAGCTTGGTTTCTTGGGCTAATGTTTTGGTTAATTAGGTTTTGGATGAGAGGGTTTGTTTGGGACGCGGCCCAGAAATTAAGGCTTAGATGTTCCCTGCGTAGATTTAGTGGCATTTCTCCTGTAAGGGCCTGAAGTGAGGTGTAGGAGGTGCCATGTTGGGTGCGTGTAATTAGTTTGAGAGCCTGATATTGTATTGAGTCAAGTTTTTTAGAAAGAGAGTTGTTTAGGGTATTGTATATGGCACAGCCGTAGTCTAGTTTTGATCTAATTAGTGTTGTATATAGTGAGAGGAGGGTATCTTTGGAGGCTCCCCAGTTAGAGCCGGTGAGACATCTTAATGTGTTAAGGTCTTTGCTGCATCTAGTTTTTAGGTTTTGGACGTGAGCCTCCCAGGTGAGGTGTTGATCGAAAATAAGTCCTAAGAATTTTTTTTGTTTTTGGAATTTGATTGTTTGGTTGTTTAGCTGGAGGATTGGGTAGGCAGGTTTCATGTTTTTATGTTTGAATACTACTCCTGTTGTTTTATCTGAGTTAAGGGAGAAGCCCCATTTGTCTGCCCATTGTTGTATTTTATTTAGAGATTTTTGGATTAAGTTTTCTGCCATTTTAATGCTTTTAGTGCGGATCCATAGGGCTCCATCATCCGCAAATTTTGAAGTGTTTAGTTTAGGGGATAAGCCCTCGAATAGATCATTTATCATTATATTGAAGAGGGTTGGGCTGAGGATGCTGCCCTGGGGAGTGCCATTTTCTAGGGGACACTGGTCCGATAGTGTATGGTCTATACCCACGGTAATTTTGCGATTGTTTAGGAAATCTTGGATGAAGTTTATTATTTGACCTTTTAGTCCTATTTTTTTTAGTTTTTGTATTAGCCCGTGGTGCCATACCATATCGAAAGCTTTAGAGAAGTCGAGGAATATGCCTATGGTGTATTGCTTGTTTAGCTGTCCTGTTTTTATATCCTGTTCTAGTCGGGCAAGGTTATCGAGAGTTGATCGGCCAGGAGTGAAGCCGCTTTGGTCAGGATTTATGATGTTGTTTTGGTCTAGGTAGTGCTGTAGCCTATTTTTAGTCATAAGTTCCATTATTTTGCAGAGATTTGAGGTTAGGGAGATGGGCCTATAGGAGTTTGCCTGATCTGCTGGTTTATTTGGTTTAGGTATTGGGATTACTAGAGCTTCCTTCCATAAGGATGGGACCTGTCCGTTTAGGTAGACTAGGTTGTATAGTTTAAGTAAAGTTTGGAGTAGTTTGGTAGGTAAGTGTTTGATTATTTGGTAAGAGGTGAGGTTTAGGCCAGGGGCTGTTCCTTTTTTTCTATTGTTTAGTACGTGATTTAGTTCTTCTATGGTGTAAGGTTGATTTATTTCTAGGTTGTCTTGTCTGTTTTCTTTGGAGAATTTGGTTTCTTTATTTAGTTTATCTTGGAATTTCTTACTGAAGTTACTGTTGCTGCTAACTTTAGAGAAGTGTTTGGCTAGGTTGTTGGCCTTTTGGGTGGGGTTGGTTGAGTTGTTTATATTGGGGCTTTTTTTGTGCCGTTTGATGCCTCGGATGGCGTGAATTTTGCGCCACACCTTCCTAGCGTCGGTGTGGTGGTTTAGCTCCTCACAGAATTTTTTCCAGTTTTTGGTTTTAGCAGTTTTAACTAGGTATTGCACTTGGTGGTTAAGTTCATGAGCTGTTTTGAGATGAGAGGGGTCTCGTTTAGCTCTGTTGAAAGCTGATTTGCGTTTTAGTCTAGTTAGCTCTATTTCCTCATTCCACCAAGGGACAGTGGGTTTTCCTGGGTTGGATGATTTGAAGGGGATTGCGGATTTGGCTGCGTTGATTATGAAGTTAGTTAGGTTTTGACAGAATGTTTCGGGGTCTGTTGTTTCTAAATCGTTTAGATTAGCTTCGTTGCATAATTCTTGGAATTGGTCCCAGTTGGCGTTTTTATACTGAAATTTAGGTTCCTGTTTAGGGGTTTGATTTGGTATTTTTATATTTCCTAGGGTTATATTTATGGGAAAGTGGTCGCTGCCTAGAGGTACTGGGTGGACGTCCCACATCAGACTTTGTGCTAAGTCTGGCGTACATATTGTTAAGTCGATAGCCGACATGGTGTGGTGGGTTTTGTCGTATCTAGTTGGTTGGTTATTGTTTAATAGTATTAGGTCATTTTTTTCTATCCACTCTGATATTAGTTGTCCATGGTTGTCTAGTTTATCTGCAATGCCCCAGGTAGGATGATGGGCATTGAAGTCTCCTAGGAAGATGGTTGATTTATTTCCTAATTGGTAAAGGATATCTAGGTCTGTATCTTTAATTGGCTTTAGTGTCCCTTTTCCTTGGTCCCAAGAAGCATGTTACATAGTAAACTGACTCGATAATTGAATAGCAGTTGTAAAGGCACAACTGACTAAGCCGTCACTACTCAATTAAGTAATTAACAGACAATTGCAAGTACTAATACCCACCCGACACTAATTGCCCTGTTAATCCCTAGTCCACAATGAGTTGACATTGAGTTCATTTTGCTAATTAGCTGTTTTTAGAGTAGCAAGGTAATAATAACAAAGGTGGGGCAGGCTTTGATCATGTGTTCTGTAGAAGAGATGATGTCACTTGTTTTATGTTTATTTAGGATTAGCTACATCCCTTGATGCTACCAAGGCAGCCCTTGAGATTATCAGACAGTTTGGCTAGACAGAAACTGATGTCTCCCTTGTAGTACACTATGTGTCAGACACAGACTTTGACCACTCTGTGCAGATGCATATCAATGCATAAAGAACATTGGGTAGATAATTCAACAATGCCACACAAGTCAAAGTTGGGTTTCACTGTATTTAGAAACAGACGATGGATCCAAAACTTTATAACAGTAATTATGATTAATTTAAACTTTGCCAGGCCAATATTTTGGCAGATTTGCATGTTATTGTTAATCTTCATTTAGTTAATGTTCAAAAAAGATAGGATGAATGATAAAATATGATAATGAGTCATGAATATTTGAATTCAGATCAGAACAAACAGGGAGGGTCACCCCAAAATGTGAGAGTCTCTAGGGGAGACTTTTGACAAAACGGACAATAAAATATAAAGTGCTTTGCATTTTCTTTCAGTGAGGGTTGTGTCAAAAATGAATGAGAACATACCGGTAATACATGACCGGCCCCTTTAATGTAATATACATAGTTTTTAGTTGATGGTTCAGGTTGTACTTTTCAGTTGAATTTCTTATCACTGTCTATGATGGACTACCAATTAACGGTAGATATTTAATATCCATAATAACTTAGATAAATGCTTCTACAGTCTCATCCTAATTTGTCAAAATTTGAATTTCAATATAGCTTCCATTAATGAATTAATGAATTTGGTGAGAATATCTATTGTCTGAATTCCTAATATACTTTCTTTTGTATTTGGTGTGCAAGGGTAGCCTAGTGGGTGAAACAGTCTCTGAAACCCGGGTTCAATTCACCACATGGGTACAATGTGTGAAGCCCATAGCTGGAATATTGCTAACAAGCTGCATGAAACTATACCAACTCACTCGCTCATTATGTTGTATTTTGAGATCACTTACATGACATGTGTTTTGATAATTATGAATAGTTGCATTTATGTATTTATGTATAAGAACCTATGTAACTTAGTTTTGCATAGTCTTGTTTACCCTTCCTTACATTTTGATGTAATGCAAACACTCAAGCAAAATTCAGGTGAACCTTGTGGTATTGTTTTCGAAGACCGCATACATTTTTGTATTTTCTGAACACTTTTCTCTTTGCAATGGCTTATTTACATGTTCAAAGATTGGTTAAATATCAGTTGCAAGATAAATTGTCAATACCTCACTGTTTGAGAAAACAACTTTAAACATTTGTAAATTTATATGTGTGTGTTTCATAACTTTTGACAAACAAGTTTCTAAAGATGTTATGAAATGTTTCAGGTACCTGGATTTCACAATCTGACACCAGCTACATTTAAGAAGATCTTGCTCACACAATTCAGACAAGGGACTCGCCGGAAGATGAACAGTACTCCTGATAACAACCAACAGATTCACCTCAGAAAGTGATGATTCTGAATGAATATTGCCACTAATGTGACTGTAGGTGGTTTTATTATGACACTAATGAAGTCTGAATGAATTTATGCCAAAGCACTGTGACTATGTCCAGGTTGTGTACACCGATGCTGACCATACAAATCTGAATGACTTTTGTGGTTTACTGCAGAAACATAATTGACTTTAGATATTCTTCTTCAATAAAATTCTTCTGAGATTTGACTAATTTGTTTATTTAGAAAATGGCATTGAAGCGTCTGTTCTGTAAGGCCTTGCAAACACCACTGGTTACTTTATGCTAGTTCCTCTTCTTGCTTGATCAAATTTCAATTTGTGATATGTACCAATGAAATGCCATATAATCAATAAATAAGATTTTTTTCCAAAAACATGATTTGTTTTGCTTCATTAGCATAAAGATATATAATACTGATCAGCCATAACATAGGTGCTGAACAAATATGAAATGTACTAATGCCCTGAATGTTTTCCTACTATAAATACTTAACAAAAGTTGTAGTTCCACCATAGTAGACAAATGACATTGATATTTTTTCTGTACTTTATTTAGGTGTTTTCTATGGATGCCATTAGTCTTATGCACCAATTTGGGACAATTGTATTCTGTTTTATATTCCCATGAAACTACACTGTCCCGATATAACAAGTACTGATACCGTTCCAAACTAATCTGTTAATCTCACCAGGGCCAAATGCCAAATCACATAGCCAATGACTTTCCATTTTTTTCTGAGTGAGAATGCTGTTTTGCCACTTTTAGCAATATTGCAACAATATCATGGTGGCGGACACCAGCAATAAGCTTCACACATTGGACCCATGTCGCAAAACAACTTGTGAACAATGCATGCCCACATATCTCAGTTTGAGGAGGATATTTACCATTAAAATAACACAGAATATTACAACAGGTACCTGTAACTTTTTCTTTTTCTCAGTACAAACTGGAAGTCTGGACATGAAATTTAAGGATATCATTATACAAGAACTGATGTTTGTTCATTAAATACCATTAACATCCGAAAAGGACAAAATATGAAATTGAACAATTTTCTTCTCCAAAAATGTTTTAGGAGGATATTTACCATTAAAATAACACAGAATATTACAACAGGTACCTGTAATGCACAGGCTAACATTATTTACCAGAAGCAAGTCATGAAGAAAATTTGCTTCCGGAAACCTTCCGGAAACCTTCCAGATGCCTTCAACAACCTTCAAATTGCTTGGTATTTTCAAGTTCATTTTTTTATGTGTTTCACACTTAAGTGAACAAAATGCACCCCCAAATTTTGACATTTTTTTTGGAAGGTTTCCGGAAGGTTTCCGAAAGGTATCCGGGGCGGATCCAAAATGGGAAGGTATCCGGAAGGTTTCCGGAAGGTTTCCGGAAGACGGAAACCTACACTTTTTTTGCTGTGGTCGTGGCGCAGTCCGTCCGTCCGTCCGCCGTCTGTCCGTCCCACAGAGGGTACTAAGCTTGTGAAATCAACTCCTCCTAGTTTCCCACAAAATATCCTTGAAATTCTACGCACAAGATGTCGACATGTTGATGATAGGCATATCGCAGTCCTGTTTCCTATCGACTAATTTGGACAGAGTTACTGCCCCTGTTTTACGGAGCTTCATTTGCCTTATTGTGAGAGAGGGTACTTAGCTTGTGAAATCAACTCCTCCTACAGTTTCCAGACAATATCCCTGACACTCTACACACAAGATGTCGACATGTTGATGATACGCATATCGCAGTCCCGTTACGTTTCGACTAATTTGGACAGAGTTACTGCCCCTGTTTTACGGAGCTTCATTTGCCTTATTGTGAGAGAGGGTACTTAGCTTGTGAAATCAACTCCTCCTAGTTTCCCACAAAATATCCTTGAAATTCTACGCACAAGATGTCGACATGTTGATGATACGCATATCGCAGTCCTGTTTCCTATCGACTAATTTGGACAGAGTTACTGCCCCTGTTTTACGGAGCTTCATTTGCCTTATTGTGAGAGAGGGTACTTAGCTTGTGAAATCAACTCCTCCTACAGTTTCCAGACAATATCCCTGACACTCTACACACAAGATGTCGACATGTTGATGATACGCATATCGCAGTCCCGTTACGTTTCGACTAATTTGGACAGAGTTACTGCCCCTGTTTTTACGGAGCTTCATTTGCCTTATTGTGAGAGAGGGTACTTAGCTTGTGAAATCAACTCCTCCTACAGTTTCCAGACAATATCCCTGACACTCTACACACAGGATGTCCACATGTTGATGATACGCATATCGCAGTCCCGTTACGTTTCGACTAATTTGGACAGAGTTACTGCCCCTGTTTTACGGAGCTTCATTTGCCTTATTGTGAGAGATGGTACTTAGCTTGTGAAATCAACTCCTCCTACAGTTTCCAGACAATATCCCTGACACTCTACACACAAGATGTCGACATGTTGATGATACGCATATCGCAGTCCCGTTACGTTTCGACTAATTTGGACAGAGTTACTGCCCCTGTTTTTATAGAGCTCCATTTGCCTTATTGTGAGAGAGGGTACTTAGCTTGTGAAATCAACTCCCCTACAGTTTCCAGACAATATCCTTGACACTCTGCACACAAGATGTCGACATGTTGATGATTTGCATATCGCAGTCCCGTTACGTTTCGACTAAGTTTGACAGAGTTACTGCCCCTGTTTTACGGAGCTTCATTTACCTTATTGTGAGAGATGGTACTTAGCTTGTGAAATCAACTCCTCCTACAGTTTCCAGACAATATCCCTGACACTCTGCACACAAGATGTCGACATGTTGATGATACGCATATCGCAGTCCCGTTACGTTTCGACTAATTTGGACAGAGTTACTGCCCCTGTTTTACGGAGCTTCATTTGCCTTATTGTGAGAGAGGGTACTTAGCTTGGGAAATCAACTCCTCCTACAGTTTCCAGACAATATCCCTGACACTCTACACACAGGATGTCGACATGTTGATGATACGCATATCGCAGTCCCGTTACGTTTCGACTAATTTGGACAGAGTTACTGCCCCTGTTTTACGGAGCTTCATTTGCCTTATTGTGAGAGAGGGTACTTAGCTTGTGAAATCAACTCCTCCTACAGTTTCCAGACAATATCCCTGAAACTCGACACACAATATGTCGACATGTTGATGATACGCATATCGCTGTCCCGTTACGTTTCGCCTAATTTTGACAGAGTTACTGCCCCTGTTTTTATAGAGCTTCATTTGCCTTATTGTGAGAGATGGTACTTAGCTTGTGAAATCAACTCCTCCTACAGTTTCCAGACAATATCCCTGACACTCTACACACAGGATGTCCACATGTTGATGATACGCATATCGCAGTCCCGTTACGTTTCGACTAATTTTGACAGAGTTACTGCCCCTGTTTTACGGAGCTTCATTTGCCTTATTGTGAGAGAGGGTACTTAGCTTGTGAAATCAACTCCTCCTACAGTTTCCAGACAATATCCCTGACACTCTGCACACAAGATGTCGACATGTTGATGATACGCATATCGCAGTCCCGTTACGTTTCGACTAATTTGGACAGAGTTACTGCCCCTGTTTTACGGAGCTTCATTTGCCTTATTGTGAGAGAGGGTACTTAGCTTGTGAAATCAACTCCTCCTACAGTTTCCAGACAATATCCCTGACACTCTACACACAGGATGTCCACATGTTGATGATACGCATATCGCAGTCCCGTTACGTTTCGACTAATTTGGACAGAGTTACTGCCCCTGTTTTTATAGAGCTCCATTTGCCTTATTGTGAGAGATGGTACTTAGCTTGTGAAATCAACTCCTCCTACAGTTTCCAGACAATATCCCTGACACTCTGCACACAAGATGTCGACATGTTGATGATACGCATATCGCAGTCCCGTTACGTTTCGACTAATTTGGACAGAGTTACTGCCCCTGTTTTACGGAGCTTCATTTGCCTTATTGTGAGAGAGGGTACTTAGCTTGGGAAATCAACTCCTCCTACAGTTTCCAGACAATATCCCTGACACTCGACACACAAGATGTCGATATGTTGATGATACGCATATCGCTGTCCCGTTACGTTTCGACTAATTTTGACAGAGTTACTGCCCCTGTTTTTACGGAGCTTCATTTGCCTTATTGTGAGAGAGGGTACTTAGCTTGTGAAATCAACTCCTCCTACAGTTTCCAGACAATATCCCTGACACTCTGCACACAAGATGTCGACATGTTGATGATACGCATATCGCAGTCCCGTTACGTTTCGACTAATTTGGACAGAGTTACTGCCCCTGTTTTACGGAGCTTCATTTGCCTTATTGTGAGAGAGGGTACTTAGCTTGTGAAATCAACTCCTCCTACAGTTTCCAGACAATATCCCTGACACTCTACACACAGGATGTCCACATGTTGATGATACGCATATCGTAGTCCCGTTACGTTTCGACTAATTTTGACAGAGTTACTGCCCCTGTTTTTATAGAGCTCCATTTGCCTTAATGTGAGAGATGGTACTTAGCTTGTGAAATCAACTCCTCCTACAGTTTCCAGACAATATCCCTGACACTCTGCACACAAGATGTCGACATGTTGATGATACGCATATCGCAGTCCCGTTACGTTTCGACTAAGTTTGACAGAGTTACTGCCCCTGTTTTACGGAGCTTCATTTGCCTTATTGTGAGAGAGGGTACTTAGCTTGTGAAATCAACTCCTCCTACAGTTTCCAGACAATATCCCTGACACTCTACACACAGGATGTCCACATGTTGATGATACGCATATCGCAGTCCCGTTACGTTTCGACTAAGTTTGACAGAGTTACTGCCCCTGTTTTTACGGAGCTTCATTTGCCTTATTGGAGAGAGGGTACTTAGCTTGTGAAATCAACTCCTCCTACAGTTTCCAGACAATATCCCTGACACTCTGCACACAAGATGTCGACATGTTGATGATACGCATATCGCAGTCCCGTTACGTTTCGACTAATTTGGACAGAGTTACTGCCCCTGTTTTACGGAGCTTCATTTGCCTTATTGTGAGAGAGGGTACTTAGCTTGTGAAATCAACTCCTACAGTTTCCAGACAATATCCCTGATACTCTGCACACAAGATGTCGACATGTTGATGATTTGCATAACGCAGTCCCGTTACGTTTCGACTAATTTGGACAGAGTTACTGCCCCTGTTTTACGGAGCTTCATTTGCCTTATTGTGAGAGAGGGTACTTAGCTTGTGAAATCAACTCCTCCTACAGTTTCCAGACAATATCCCTGACACTCTACACACAGGATGTCCACATGTTGATGATACGCATATCGCAGTCCCGTTACGTTTCGACTAATTTGGACAGAGTTACTGCCCCTGTTTTTACGGAGCTTCATTTGCCTTATTGTGAGAGATGGTACTTAGCTTGTGAAATCAACTCCTACAGTTTCCAGACAATATCCCTGACACTCTGCACACAAGATGTCGACATGTTGATGATACGCATATCGCAGTCCCGTTACGTTTCGACTAATTTGGACAGAGTTACTGCCCCTGTTTTACGGAGCTTCATTTGCCTTATTGTGAGAGAGGGTACTTACAATGTAGCTTGTGAAATCAACTCCTCCTACAGTTTCCAGACAATATCCCTGACACTCTACACACAGGATGTCGACATGTTGATGATACACATATCGCAGTCCCGTTACGTTTCGACTAAGTTTGACAGAGTTACTGCCCCTGTTTTACGGAGCTTCATTTGCCTTATTGTGAGAGAGGGTACTTAGCTTGTGAAATCAACTCCTCCTACAGTTTCCAGAGTATATCCTTGAAACTTTACACACAAGATGTCGACATGTTGATAATACGCATATCGCAGTCCCGTTACGTTTCGACTAATTTGGACAGAGTTACTGCCCCTGTTTTACGGAGCTTCATTTGCCTTATTGTGAGAGAGGGTACTTAGCTTGTGAAATCAACTCCTCCTACAGTTTCCAGACAATATCCCTGACACTCTACACACAGGATGTCCACATGTTGATGATACGCATATCGCAGTCCCGTTACGTTTCGACTAATTTGGACAGAGTTACTGCCCCTGTTTTTATAGAGCTCCATTTGCCTTAATGTGAGAGATGGTACTTAGCTTGTGAAATCAACTCCTCCTACAGTTTCCAGACAATATCCCTGACACTCTGCACACAAGATGTCGACATGTTGATGATACGCATATCGCAGTCCCGTTACGTTTCGACTAATTTGGACAGAGTTACTGCCCCTGTTTTACGGAGCTTCATTTGCCTTATTGTGAGAGAGGGTACTTAGCTTGTGAAATCAACTCCTCCTACAGTTTCCAGACAATATCCCTGAAACTCGACACACAAGATGTCCACATGTTGATGATACGCATATCGCTGTCCCGTTACGTTTCGACTAATTTTGACAGAGTTACTGCCCCTGTTTTTACGGAGCTTCATTTGCCTTATTGTGAGAGAGGGTACTTAGCTTGTGAAATCAACTCCTCCTACAGTTTCCAGACAATATCCCTGAAACTCGACACACAAGATGTCGACATGTTGATGATACGCATATCGCAGTCCCGTTACGTTTCGACTAAGTTTGACAGAGTTACTGCCCCTGTTTTACGGAGCTTCATTTGCCTTATTGTGAGAGAGGGTACTTAGCTTGTGAAATCAACTCCTCCTACAGTTTCCAGACAATATCCCTGACACTCTACACACAGGATGTCCACATGTTGATGATACGCATATCGCAGTCCCGTTACGTTTCGACTAAGTTTGACAGAGTTACTGCCCCTGTTTTTACGGAGCTTCATTTGCCTTATTGTGAGAGATGGTACTTAGCTTGTGAAATCAACTCCTCCTACAGTTTCCAGACAATATCCCTGACACTCTGCACACAAGATGTCGACATGTTGATGATACGCATATCGCAGTCCCGTTACGTTTCGACTAATTTGGACAGAGTTACTGCCCCTGTTTTACGGAGCTTCATTTGCCTTATTGTGAGAGAGGGTACTTACAATGTCGCTTGTGAAATCAACTCCTCCTACAGTTTCCAGACAATATCCCTGACACTCTGCACACAAGATGTCGACATGTTGATGATACGCATATCGCAGTCCCGTTACGTTTCGACTAATTTGGACAGAGTTACTGCCCCTGTTTTACGGAGCTTCATTTGCCTTATTGTGAGAGAGGGTACTTACAATGTAGCTTGTGAAATCAACTCCTCCTACAGTTTCCAGACAATATCCACTCTACACACAGGATGTCCACATGTTGATGATACGCATATCGCTGTCCCGTTACGTTTCGACTAATTTGGACAGAGTTACTGCCCCTGTTTTACGGAGCTTCATTTGCCTTATTGTGAGAGAGGGTACTTAGCTTGTGAAATCAACTCCTCCTACAGTTTCCAGACAATATCCCTGACACTCTGCACACAAGATGTCGACATGTTGATGATACGCATATCGCAGTCCCGTTACGTTTCGACTAATTTGGACAGAGTTACTGCCCCTGTTTTACGGAGCTTCATTTGCCTTATTGTGAGAGAGGGTACTTAGCTTGTGAAATCAACTCCTCCTACAGTTTCCAGACAATATCCCTGACACTCTACACACAGGATGTCCACATGTTGATGATACGCATATCGCAGTCCCGTTACGTTTCGACTAATTTGGACAGAGTTACTGCCCCTGTTTTTATAGAGCTCCATTTGCCTTATTGTGAGAGATGGTACTTAGCTTGTGAAATCAACTCCTCCTACAGTTTCCAGACAATATCCCTGACACTCTGCACACAAGATGTCGACATGTTGATGATACGCATATCGCAGTCCCGTTACGTTTCGACTAATTTGGACAGAGTTACTGCCCCTGTTTTACGGAGCTTCATTTGCCTTATTGTGAGAGAGGGTACTTAGCTTGGGAAATCAACTCCTCCTACAGTTTCCAGACAATATCCCTGAAACTCGACACACAAGATGTCGATATGTTGATGATACGCATATCGCTGTCCCGTTACGTTTCGACTAATTTTGACAGAGTTACTGCCCCTGTTTTTACGGAGCTTCATTTGCCTTATTGTGAGAGAGGGTACTTAGCTTGTGAAATCAACTCCTCCTACAGTTTCCAGACAATATCCCTGACACTCTGCACACAAGATGTCGACATGTTGATGATACGCATATCGCAGTCCCGTTACGTTTCGACTAATTTGGACAGAGTTACTGCCCCTGTTTTACGGAGCTTCATTTGCCTTATTGTGAGAGAGGGTACTTAGCTTGTGAAATCAACTCCTCCTACAGTTTCCAGACAATATCCCTGACACTCTACACACAGGATGTCCACATGTTGATGATACGCATATCGCAGTCCCGTTACGTTTCGACTAATTTTGACAGAGTTACTGCCCCTGTTTTTATAGAGCTCCATTTGCCTTAATGTGAGAGATGGTACTTAGCTTGTGAAATCAACTCCTCCTACAGTTTCCAGACAATATCCCTGACACTCTGCACACAAGATGTCGACATGTTGATGATACGCATATCGCAGTCCCGTTACGTTTCGACTAAGTTTGACAGAGTTACTGCCCCTGTTTTACGGAGCTTCATTTGCCTTATTGTGAGAGAGGGTACTTAGCTTGTGAAATCAACTCCTCCTACAGTTTCCAGACAATATCCCTGACACTCTACACACAGGATGTCCACATGTTGATGATACGCATATCGCAGTCCCGTTACGTTTCGACTAAGTTTGACAGAGTTACTGCCCCTGTTTTTACGGAGCTTCATTTGCCTTATTGTGAGAGAGGGTACTTAGCTTGTGAAATCAACTCCTACAGTTTCCAGACAATATCCCTGATACTCTGCACACAAGATGTCGACATGTTGATGATTTGCATAACGCAGTCCCGTTACGTTTCGACTAATTTTGACAGAGTTACTGCCCCTGTTTTACGGAGCTTCATTTGCCTTATTGTGAGAGAGGGTACTTAGCTTGTGAAATCAACTCCTCCTACAGTTTCCAGACAATATCCCTGACACTCTGCACACAAGATGTCGACATGTTGATGATTTGCATAACGCAGTCCCGTTACGTTTCGACTAATTTTGACAGAGTTACTGCCCCTGTTTTACGGAGCTTCATTTGCCTTATTGTGAGAGAGGGTACTTAGCTTGTGAAATCAACTCCTACAGTTTCCAGACAATATCCCTGATACTCTGCACACAAGATGTCGACATGTTGATGATTTGCATAACGCAGTCCCGTTACGTTTCGACTAATTTTGACAGAGTTACTGCCCCTGTTTTACGGAGCTTCATTTGCCTTATTGTGAGAGAGGGTACTTAGCTTGTGAAATCAACTCCTCCTACAGTTTCCAGACAATATCCCTGACACTCTACACACAGGATGTCCACATGTTGATGATACGCATATCGCAGTCCCGTTACGTTTCGACTAATTTGGACAGAGTTACTGCCCCTGTTTTTACGGAGCTTCATTTGCCTTATTGTGAGAGATGGTACTTAGCTTGTGAAATCAACTCCTCCTACAGTTTCCAGACAATATCCCTGACACTCTGCACACAAGATGTCGACATGTTGATGATACGCATATCGCAGTCCCGTTACGTTTCGACTAATTTGGACAGAGTTACTGCCCCTGTTTTACGGAGCTTCATTTGCCTTATTGTGAGAGAGGGTACTTACAATGTAGCTTGTGAAATCAACTCCTCCTACAGTTTCCAGACAATATCCCTGACACTCTACACACAGGATGTCGACATGTTGATGATACACATATCGCAGTCCCGTTACGTTTCGACTAAGTTTGACAGAGTTACTGCCCCTGTTTTACGGAGCTTCATTTGCCTTATTGTGAGAGAGGGTACTTAGCTTGTGAAATCAACTCCTCCTACAGTTTCCAGAGTATATCCTTGAAACTTTACACACAAGATGTCGACATGTTGATAATACGCATATCGCAGTCCCGTTACGTTTCGACTAATTTTGACAGAGTTACTGCCCCTGTTTTACGGAGCTTCATTTGCCTTATTGTGAGAGAGGGTACTTAGCTTGTGAAATCAACTCCTCCTACAGTTTCCAGACAATATCCCTGACACTCTACACACAGGATGTCCACATGTTGATGATACGCATATCGCAGTCCCGTTACGTTTCGACTAATTTGGACAGAGTTACTGCCCCTGTTTTTATAGAGCTCCATTTGCCTTAATGTGAGAGATGGTACTTAGCTTGTGAAATCAACTCCTCCTACAGTTTCCAGACAATATCCCTGACACTCTGCACACAAGATGTCGACATGTTGATGATACGCATATCGCAGTCCCGTTACGTTTCGACTAATTTGGACAGAGTTACTGCCCCTGTTTTACGGAGCTTCATTTGCCTTATTGTGAGAGAGGGTACTTAGCTTGTGAAATCAACTCCTCCTACAGTTTCCAGACAATATCCCTGAAACTCGACACACAAGATGTCGACATGTTGATGATACGCATATCGCTGTCCCGTTACGTTTCGACTAATTTTGACAGAGTTACTGCCCCTGTTTTTACGGAGCTTCATTTGCCTTATTGTGAGAGAGGGTACTTAGCTTGTGAAATCAACTCCTCCTACAGTTTCCAGACAATATCCCTGAAACTCGACACACAAGATGTCGACATGTTGATGATACGCATATCGCAGTCCCGTTACGTTTCGACTAAGTTTGACAGAGTTACTGCCCCTGTTTTACGGAGCTTCATTTGCCTTATTGTGAGAGAGGGTACTTAGCTTGTGAAATCAACTCCTCCTACAGTTTCCAGACAATATCCCTGACACTCTACACACAGGATGTCCACATGTTGATGATACGCATATCGCAGTCCCGTTACGTTTCGACTAAGTTTGACAGAGTTACTGCCCCTGTTTTTACGGAGCTTCATTTGCCTTATTGTGAGAGATGGTACTTAGCTTGTGAAATCAACTCCTCCTACAGTTTCCAGACAATATCCCTGACACTCTGCACACAAGATGTCGACATGTTGATGATACGCATATCGCAGTCCCGTTACGTTTCGACTAATTTGGACAGAGTTACTGCCCCTGTTTTACGGAGCTTCATTTGCCTTATTGTGAGAGAGGGTACTTACAATGTCGCTTGTGAAATCAACTCCTCCTACAGTTTCCAGACAATATCCCTGACACTCTGCACACAAGATGTCGACATGTTGATGATACGCATATCGCAGTCCCGTTACGTTTCGACTAATTTGGACAGAGTTACTGCCCCTGTTTTACGGAGCTTCATTTGCCTTATTGTGAGAGAGGGTACTTACAATGTAGCTTGTGAAATCAACTCCTCCTACAGTTTCCAGACAATATCCACTCTACACACAGGATGTCCACATGTTGATGATACGCATATCGCTGTCCCGTTACGTTTCGACTAATTTGGACAGAGTTACTGCCCCTGTTTTACGGAGCTTCATTTGCCTTATTGTGAGAGAGGGTACTTAGCTTGTGAAATCAACTCCTCCTACAGTTTCCAGACAATATCCCTTACACTCTACACACAAGATGTCGACATGTTGATGATACGCATATCGCAGTCCCGTTACGTTTCGACTAATTTGGACAGAGTTACTGCCCCTGTTTTACGGAGCTTCATTTGCCTTATTGTGAGAGAGGGTACTTAGCTTGTGAAATCAACTCCTACAGTTTCCAGATAATATCCCTGATACTCTGCACACAAGATGTCGACATGTTGATGATTTGCATAACGCAGTCCCGTTACGTTTCGACTAATTTTGACAGAGTTACTGCCCCTGTTTTACGGAGCTTCATTTGCCTTATTGTGAGAGAGGGTACTTAGCTTGTGAAATCAACTCCTCCTACAGTTTCCAGACAATATCCCTGACACTCTACACACAGGATGTCCACATGTTGATGATACGCATATCGCAGTCCCGTTACGTTTCGACTAATTTGGACAGAGTTACTGCCCCTGTTTTTACGGAGCTTCATTTGCCTTATTGTGAGAGATGGTACTTAGCTTGTGAAATCAACTCCTCCTACAGTTTCCAGACAATATCCCTGACACTCTGCACACAAGATGTCGACATGTTGATGATACGCATATCGCAGTCCCGTTACGTTTCGACTAATTTGGACAGAGTTACTGCCCCTGTTTTACGGAGCTTCATTTGCCTTATTGTGAGAGAGGGTACTTACAATGTAGCTTGTGAAATCAACTCCTCCTACAGTTTCCAGACAATATCCACTCTACACACAGGATGTCCACATGTTGATGATACGCATATCGCTGTCCCGTTACGTTTCGACTAATTTGGACAGAGTTACTGCCCCTGTTTTACGGAGCTTCATTTGCCTTATTGTGAGAGAGGGTACTTAGCTTGTGAAATCAACTCCTCCTACAGTTTCCAGACAATATCCCTTACACTCTACACACAAGATGTCGACATGTTGATGATACGCATATCGCAGTCCCGTTACGTTTCGACTAATTTGGACAGAGTTACTGCCCCTGTTTTACGGAGCTTCATTTGCCTTATTGTGAGAGAGGGTACTTAGCTTGTGAAATCAACTCCTACAGTTTCCAGATAATATCCCTGATACTCTGCACACAAGATGTCGACATGTTGATGATTTGCATAACGCAGTCCCGTTACGTTTCGACTAATTTTGACAGAGTTACTGCCCCTGTTTTACGGAGCTTCATTTGCCTTATTGTGAGAGAGGGTACTTAGCTTGTGAAATCAACTCCTCCTACAGTTTCCAGACAATATCCCTGACACTCTACACACAGGATGTCCACATGTTGATGATACGCATATCGCAGTCCCGTTACGTTTCGACTAATTTGGACAGAGTTACTGCCCCTGTTTTTACGGAGCTTCATTTGCCTTATTGTGAGAGAGGGTACTTAGCTTGTGAAATCAACTCCTCCTACAGTTTCCAGACAATATCCCTGACACTCTGCACACAAGATGTCGACATGTTGATGATACGCATATCGCAGTCCCGTTACGTTTCGACTAATTTGGACAGAGTTACTGCCCCTGTTTTACGGAGCTTCATTTGCCTTATTGTGAGAGAGGGTACTTACAATGTAGCTTGTGAAATCAACTCCTCCTACAGTTTCCAGACAATATCCCTGACACTCTACACACAGGATGTCGACATGTTGATGATACGCATATCGCAGTCCCGTTACGTTTCGACTAAGTTTGACAGAGTTACTGCCCGTTTTACGGAGCTTCATTTGCCTTATTGTGAGAGAGGGTACTTAGCTTGTGAAATCAACTCCTCCTACAGTTTCCAGAGTATATCCTTGAAACTCTACACACAAGATGTCGACATGTTGATAATACGCATATCGCAGTCCCGTTACGTTTCGACTAATTTTGACAGAGTTACTGCCCCTGTTTTACGGAGCTTCATTTGCCTTATTGTGAGAGAGGGTACTTAGCTTGTGAAATCAACTCCTCCTACAGTTTCCAGACAATATCCCTGACACTCTACACACAGGATGTCCACATGTTGATGATACGCATATCGCAGTCCCGTTACGTTTCGACTAATTTGGACAGAGTTACTGCCCCTGTTTTTATAGAGCTCCATTTGCCTTAATGTGAGAGATGGTACTTAGCTTGTGAAATCAACTCCTCCTACAGTTTCCAGACAATATCCCTGACACTCTGCACACAAGATGTCGACATGTTGATGATACGCATATCGCAGTCCCGTTACGTTTCGACTAAGTTTGACAGAGTTACTGCCCCTGTTTTACGGAGCTTCATTTGCCTTATTGTGAGAGAGGGTACTTAGCTTGTGAAATCAACTCCTCCTACAGTTTCCAGACAATATCCCTGACACTCTACACACAGGATGTCCACATGTTGATGATACGCATATCGCAGTCCCGTTACGTTACGACTAATTTTGACAGAGTTACTGCCCCTGTTTTTACGGAGCTTCATTTGCCTTATTGTGAGAGAGGGTACTTAGCTTGTGAAATCAACTCCTCCTACAGTTTCCAGACAATATCCCTGACACTCTGCACACAAGATGTCGACATGTTGATGATACGCATATCGCAGTCCCGTTACGTTTCGACTAATTTGGACAGAGTTACTGCCCCTGTTTTACGGAGCTTCATTTGCCTTATTGTGAGAGAGGGTACTTACAATGTAGCTTGTGAAATCAACTCCTCCTACAGTTTCCAGACAATATCCCTGACACTCTACACACAGGATGTCCACATGTTGATGATACGCATATCGCAGTCCCGTTACGTTTCGACTAATTTTGACAGAGTTACTGCCCCTGTTTTATGGAGCTTCATTTGCCTTATCGTGAGAGAGGGTACTTAGCTTGTGAAATCAACTCCTACAGTTTCCAGACAATATCCCTGACACTCTGCACACAAGATGTCCACATGTTGATGATTTGCATAACGCAGTCCCGTTACGTTTCGACTAATTTGGACAGAGTTACTGCCCCTGTTTTACGGAGCTTCATTTGCCTTATTGTGAGAGAGGGTACTTAGCTTGTGAAATCAACTCCTCCTACAGTTTCCAGACAATATCCCTGAAACTCGACACACAAGATTTCGACATGTTGATGATACGCATATCGCTGTTCCGTTACGTTTCGACTAATTTTGACAGAGTTACTGCCCCTGTTTTTACGGAGCTTCATTTGCCTTATTGTGAGAGATGGTACTTAGCTTGTGAAATCAACTCCTCCTACAGTTTCCAGACAATATCCCTGACACTCTGCACACAAGATGTCGACATGTTGATGATACGCATATCGCAGTCCCGTTACGTTTCGACTAATTTTGACAGAGTTACTGCCCCTGTTTTACGGAGCTTCATTTGCCTTATTGTGAGAGAGGGTACTTAGCTTGTGAAATCAACTCCTCCTACAGTTTCCAGACAATATCCCTGAAACTCGACACACAAGATTTCGACATGTTGATGATACGCATATCGCTGTTCCGTTACGTTTCGACTAATTTTGACAGAGTTACTGCCCCTGTTTTTACGGAGCTTCATTTGCCTTATTGTGAGAGATGGTACTTAGCTTGTGAAATCAACTCCTCCTACAGTTTCCAGACAATATCCCTGACACTCTGCACACAAGATGTCGACATGTTGATGATACGCATATCGCAGTCCCGTTACGTTTCGACTAATTTTGACAGAGTTACTGCCCCTGTTTTATGGAGCTTCATTTGCCTTATTGTGAGAGAGGGTACTTAGCTTGTGAAATCAACTCCTCCTACAGTTTCCAGACAATATCCCTGACACTCTGCACACAAGATGTCCACATGTTGATGATACGCATATCGCAGTCCCGTTACGTTTCGACTAATTTTGACAGAGTTACTGCCCCTGTTTTATGGAGCTTCATTTGCCTTATTGTGAGAGAGGGTACTTAGCTTGTGAAATCAACTCCTCCTACAGTTTCCAGACAATATCCCTGACACTCTGCACACAAGATGTCGACATAATGATGATACGCATATCGCAGTCTTATGTTTCGACTAATTTGGACAGAGTTACTGCCCCTGTTTTACGGAGCTTCATTTGCCTTATTGTGAGAGATGGTACTTAGCTTGTGAAATCAACTCCTCCTACAGTTTCCAGACAATATCCCTGAAACTCGACACACAAGATGTCGACATGTTGATGATACGCAAATCGCTGTCCCGTTACGTTTCGACTAATTTTGACAGAGTTACTGCCCCTGTTTTTATAGAGCTTCATTTGCCTTATTGTGAGAGATGGTACTTAGCTTGTGAAATCAACTCCTCCTACAGTTTCCAGACAATATCCCTGACACTCTGCACACAAGATGTCCACATGTTGATGATACGCATATTGCAGTCCCGTTACGTTTCGACTAATTTGGACAGAGTTACTGCCCCTGTTTTACGGAGCTTCATTTGCCTTATTGTGAGAGAGGGTACTTAGCTTGTGAAATCAACTCCTCCTACAGTTTCCAGACAATATCCCTGACACTCTACACACAGGATGTCCACATGTTGATGATACGCATATCGCAGTCCCGTTACGTTTCGACTAATTTTGACAGAGTTACTGCCCCTGTTTTTATAGAGCTCCATTTGCCTTAATGTGAGAGATGGTACTTAGCTTGTGAAATCAACTCCTCCTACAGTTTCCAGACAATATCCCTGACACTCTGCACACAAGATGTTGACATGTTGATGATACGCATATCGCAGTCCCGTTACGTTTCGACTAAGTTTGACAGAGTTACTGCCCCTGTTTTACGGAGCTTCATTTGCCTTATTGTGAGAGAGGGTACTTAGCTTGTGAAATCAACTCCTCCTACAGTTTCCAGACAATATCCCTGACACTCTACACACAGGATGTCCACATGTTGATGATACGCATATCGCAGTCCCGTTACGTTTCGACTAATTTGGACAGAGTTACTGCCCCTGTTTTTACGGAGCTTCATTTGCCTTATTGTGAGAGATGGTACTTAGCTTGTGAAATCAACTCCTCCTACAGTTTCCAGACAATATCCCTGACACTCTGCACACAAGATGTCGACATGTTGATGATACGCATATCGCAGTCCCGTTACGTTTCGACTAATTTGGACAGAGTTACTGCCCCTGTTTTACGGAGCTTCATTTGCCTTATTGTGAGAGAGGGTACTTACAATGTAGCTTGTGAAATCAACTCCTCCTACAGTTTCCAGACAATATCCCTGACACTCTACACACAGGATGTCCACATGTTGATGATACGCATATCGCAGTCCCGTTATGTTTCGACTGATTTGGACATAGTTACTGCCCCTGTTTTACGGAGCTTCATTTGCCTTATTGTGAGAGAGGGTACTTAGCTTGTGAAATCAACTCCTCCTACAGTTTCCAGACAATATCCCTGACACTCTACACACAGGATGTCCACATGTTGATGATACGCATATCGCAGTCCCGTTACGTTTCGACTAATTTGGACAGAGTTACTGCCCCTGTTTTACGGAGCTTCATTTGCCTTATTGTGAGAGAGGGTACTTAGCTTGTGAAATCAACTCCTCCTACAGTTTCCAGAGAATATCCCTGACACTCTACACACAGGATGTCCACATGTTGATGATACGCATATCGCAGTCCCGTTACGTTTCGACTAATTTGGACAGAGTTACTGCCCCTGTTTTACGGAGCTTCATTTGCCTTATTGTGAGAGAGGGTACTTACAATGTAGCTTGTGAAATCAACTCCTCCTACAGTTTCCAGACAATATCCCTGACACTCTACACACAGGATGTCCACATGTTGATGATACGCATATCGCAGTCCCGTTATGTTTCGACTGATTTGGACAGAGTTACTGCCCCTGTTTTACGGAGCTTCATTTGCCTTATTGTAAGAGAGGGTACTTAGCTTGTGAAATCAACTCCTCCTACAGTTTCCAGACAATATCCCTGACACTCTACACACAAGATGTCGACATGTTGATGATACGCATGTCGCAGTCCAGTTACGTTTCGACTAATTTTGACAGAGTTACTGCCCCTGTTTTACGGAGCTTCATTTGCCTTATTGTGAGAGAGGGTACTTACAATGTAGCTTGTGAAATCAACTCCTCCTACAGTTTCCAGACAATATCCCTGACACTCTACACACAGGATGTCGACATGTTGATGATACGCATATCGCAGTCCCGTTACGTTTCGACTAAGTTTGACAGAGTTACTGCCCCTGTTTTACGGAGCTTCATTTGCCTTATTGTGAGAGATGGTACTTAGCTTGTGAAATCAACTCCTCCTACAGTTTCCAGACAATATCCCTGACACTCTACACACAGGATGTCCACATGTTGATGATACGCATATCGCAGTCCCGTTACATTTCGACTAATTTTGACAGAGTTACTGCCCCTGTTTTTACGGAGCTTCATTTGCCTTATTGTGAGAGATGGTACTTAGCTTGTGAAATCAACTCCTCCTACAGTTTCCAGACAATATCCCTGACACTCTGCACACAAGATGTCGACATGTTGATGATACGCATATCGCAGTCCCGTTACGTTTCGACTAATTTGGACAGAGTTACTGCCCCTGTTTTACGGAGCTTCATTTGCCTTATTGTGAGTGATGGTACTTAGCTTGTGAAATCAACTCCTCCTACAGTTTCCAGAGAATATCCCTGAAACTCTACACACAGGATGTCGACATGTTGATAATCCGCATATCGCAGTCCCGTTACGTTTCGACTAAGTTTGACAGAGTTACTGCCCCTGTTTAACGGAGCTTCATTTGCCTTATTGTGAGAGATGGTACTTAGCTTGTGAAATCAACTCCTCCTACAGTTTCCAGAGAATATCCCTGAAACTCTACACACAAGATGTCGACATGTTGATGATACGCATATCGCAGTCCCGTTACGTTTCGACTAATTTGGACAGAGTTACTGCCCCTGTTTAACGGAGCTTCATTTGCCTTATTGTGAGAGAGTGTACTTAGCTTGGGAAATCAACTCCTCCTACAGTTTCCAGACAATATCCCTGAAACTCTACACACAAGATATCGACATGTTGGTGATACGCATATCGCAGTCCAGTTACGTTTCGACTAATTTGGACAGAGTTACTGCCCCTGTTTTACGGAGCTTCATTTGCCTTATTGTGAGAGAGGGTACTTAGCTTGTGAAATCAACTCCTCCTACAGTTTCAAGACAATATCCCTGACAGTCTACACACAAGATGTCGACATGTTGATGATACGCATATCGCAGTCCCGTTACGTTTCGACTAATTTGGACAGAGTTACTGCCCCTGTTTTACGGAGCTTCATTTGCCTTATTGTAAGAGAGGGTACTAAGTTTGTGAAATCAACTCCTCCTACAGTTTCCAAAGAATATCCCTGAAACTCTACACACAAGATGTTGACATGTTGATGATACGCATATCACAGTCCTGTTTCACTTCGACTAATTTTGACAGAGTAACTGACCCTGTATTACGGAGCTTCATTTGACTCATTAGAAAATTTCATGCGGGGGGATGCTGTGCTCTCAGAGCGCTCTTGTTCTTGTGTATATGTTTGAGTCAATATCTATAATCAGACACTATGTATATTGACTGATTCAGTCAGGCAATGTACATATGGACTGAAATTGTCAGTCACTATACATATTGTCTGAGAAATGAGACTGGATTTTGGACAGATTGACTGAAATGAATAAGACTCCTTAATTTAATCTTTTCATTCTAATTTGGTTCAGAATGAAGTTTACACAATATATTGGAATCCATCTGATGTATACAAATATCAAAACATCACGTATTACGTTTGTTTCCTTAAAAAATGTGTTTGTTTGTTGTATAACGCCGCACTCAGCAATATTCCAGCTATATGACGGCGGTCTGTAAATAATCGAGTCTGGACCAGATAATCCAGTGATTGATATCATGAGCATCGATCCACGCAATTGGGATACGATGACATGCATCAACCAAGTCAGCGAACCTGACCACCCGATCCCGTTAGTCGCCTTTTACGACAAGCATAGTCACCTTTTACGGCAAGCATGGGTTGCTGCTCAAAGACCTATTCTAACCCGGAATCTTCACGGGTCACATCACATCACCGGGAAAGCATCAGTAAAATGTTCATTGAATTTAACAACACAGTTAACATTGTCATAGAGAGATTGGATGGCATCGAATATTTTGCCTCTTATACCAAGTTGGAACAATTTAAAGCACAGGCATTCTCGATTAACAATGTCGAATGTTTTAAAAAATCAACAAAGCAAACAAAAGTGGAATCTTTTTTGGCTTCTCTTGTCTGAATTAAAGACGATAAAACATAAAGATAATCAATACAATCTCTCTTAGAACGGAACCCAGTCTGTTCATTGACTAAAATGTCATTTTCTCCAACCAATTGCTCAAACGAGTGTTCAGAATATCTGCATAAATCTTGCCTGGAATCGATATAAGGGTTATGCCTTGATATTCAAGTGGGTTACGGGGAGCACTCACACCGGATGTAGGTATGGGGCTAACAATACTTTCATTCCAATTGGGACCCGTGAAGATTCCGGGGTAGAATAGGTCTTCAGCAACCCATGTGTGCCCTCAAAGGCGACTATGCTTGTCGTAAAAGGCGACTAACGGGATCGGGTGGTCAGGCTCGCTGACTTGGTTGATGCATGTCATCGATCCCAATTGCGTGGATTGATGCTCATGATATTAATCAATGAATTGTCTGGCCCAGACTCGATTATTTACAGACCGCCGTCATATAGCTGGAATATTGCTGAGTGCGGCGTTAAACAACAAACCAAACCAAAAAATCATTCCAATTGGGGACCGCCTCCGTGGTCTAGTGGTAGAGCGTCCGCCCGCAGAGCGGAAGGTCCGGGGTTGGATCCCCGACCGCGTCATACCAAAAGACGTTAAAAGATGGTACTTGTTGTTACCCTGTCTGGCGGTCGGTATTAAGGGCCTAAAACAAGGACTGGTCGGCTCGGGGTCAGTATACTGTGTCTGAGTGGGGTATTCATGTTAAACTGCAGCATGGTATCTCAGTGAGCTAGCACTATAAATCGGCATCAGTCCGGACTAGTACAAGCAGCCACACACCTACATGCACGTCGCTATATAAGTGCAATAATCTTGGACGCGACGTTAAACCCCATTTCACCTCACCTCATTCCACTTGGAGGGGACTATTCCGTTATTAAAACAATGTTTGATGATTCTATACAGTAAATCAACACAGGCGGAATGTCTAAGAACCTCAGAGGGTATACCATCAAGGCCACACACACGCCTTATCACGTTTAGCATTAAAAACAGCTTTATCGACTAACAACCTGTCGGCCGGTTTACTTTAGGCAGACATATCTATATTTCTGTTGGTTATAGGGTAACGATCTTTCATAAAAGTAAAAACTTCACTTTGTGAATCTTGTGGGGAGTTATATAAGCGATGATAAGCGTATTTCCACTTATCAAGAACAACATTGTTATAAAAAGCATTGCTGTTATCATGTATACTTCACGGGGAATTCTTTGCTTTCTGTCATTTGCCAGACCTAATTTGCCAATATATTTCCAAAAGTCTTTCCTGTTATACCCTTAATTTAACGTATCAAGTCTATTTTGCTCTTCCAGAGAATATGCACGTTTTGTCCTTCGGTTCATTTTGTCAAAGTCTTTCCCGCACTCTCTGTAAACAGCACGTAAATGTCGTTTAGTTAAAGCAGTTTTACTTTTCAACCACCCCCTTTCAAGGTTACCAAGTAATTCCCACTTGTCTTGAAGTTTATTGTTCCAAGTTCATTGTAAGCTTTAGATCTGACCTTTTTGTTATTTGTATTACTTTTTTGTTTTTACCTTGTTTAGTTTAGTTTCGGTTTCATCAATAATAAGACTATGGAACGCACTATATGCATCATTGGCATTATTGTCCTCGTAAAAATCATTTTCTAACTTGTCAATAGCTTCTAAGACAAGTTGAAGTGACCGTTCGTCATTCAGGAATGATGCGAAACTATGTTTTTTTTGCATTTGTATACTCCTTATTTTCTAAATCATTAGTAGTATCAGTATAAAAAAACGTACAGTTGTTTCTAATAAAGAATTTCCGGGTATCTTTTGACTCCCGTATTGTTTGGTCATATTTACAACATCTGACATTTTATCAACTTCGAAATCAACAACATGACACAGCTGTTCGTTGGGTACAAAAACATAAGCATAGTCGCGTTTTACGGCAAGCATGGGTTACTGAAGACCTATTCTACCCAGATCTACAGAAGGAAGTTGAAATGCTCATGATGTCAATCACTGGTCCAGACTCAATTATTTACAGACCGCCGTCATATAGCTGGAATATTGCTGAGTGCGGCGCTGAACAACAAAACAACCAATCAAATTACAACGCATGGCATTGGACAGCGAGATATTATCAATACTCATAATAATTTATCAGCATAAAAGTTGAATTTTTAAAGCCTTTTTACGAACAACGAGCCTGATAATCACGCTTTTGAATTTAAAAAATCCAAAATTTCACTGAGGTGAAATGTGGGTCTGCCCAGGGCAGTTAACGAGTGTCCTTGACCCAAGGACATGTCAAAAAACGCGTAAAGGGGAAAAGACGTTTTTAAATCATATTTCACCTCATCCTATAGAATCTATTCTAACAAAAACAAATTAATTGAAAACTCTCCTTTTACCAGAGAGGTCTTATAGTTATGTTTGTTTGTTGTTAAACGCCGTTCTCGGCAATATTCCAGCTATATGACGGTGGTCTTAAAATAATCGAGTCTGGACCAGACATTCCAGTGATTGATATCATGAGCATCGATCCACGCAACTGGGATCGATGACATTCATCAACCAAGTCAGCGAGTCTGACCACCCGATCCCGTTAGTCGCCTCTTATGACAAGCATAGTCGCCCTGTATGGCAAGCATAGGTTGATGAAGACCTATTCTATCCCGGATCTTCTAGGGTCTTATAGTTATGTAGAGTCATGTCATTTTTACTACGGCAATGGTCGCCATATCCGGAATGTACAAATATTATGTTGTTTAGCCCGCCCTATAATGTCATGTGTGCGTAACATTCTCGTAAACAGGTTGTTAGTAAATAATGAGGAATATATCTAAGTATTTCGCAGTATTTTGATCACAGATATTGACACCTCTACAAGCTAATGTCATTGGATATTGTGCTCGCAGATCCGATTAATAGAGCGCTGTATTCATGGGTAATGAAAAACCTATTAGACACATCCTCACAGACCCGCAAATCAATGGGGCTTTTTCATATCGAATTCAGCAAAACTGACACACTTCCGTGTTTCAAAGTTCATTACACGTAAAAAGGAAAATCAATGGACTGATGAAAGAAACTGGACCACCTGAGCCGTTTTCCAATTGAGAAACTTTTAAGGACGATCCATTGTACATCGAAAGCTTTTCTAACATTGTGCCGTTCTTATACGCGAGTGTGGACGTTACAGGATTGTGTGTGTAAAGATTACATTAAAACGGAAATTAATATCGGTGATTTTGGCTTCAGGTTGACTTGATTATTGTTCTATAGTGTTTGTCTGGTGGCTAATTTGATGTAGTTCATGGCTGAGGGGATGTGTTTGTATGTGGAAATATCCAGTTTGTCTTCATATAAGAATGACATTGACAAAATGTACAAAATAACCAAATACTGTCAGCAGCTGAATACGTTTTGTTTACAGTCTCAAAAATGTCATATTTGATGATATGAAAATGAAATGATTGGGTGAGTGTTTGTTTGTTGTTTAACGGCGGTCTGTTAATAATCGAGTCTGGACCAGACAATCCAGATCTTGAGCATCGATCTACGCAATTGGGATGCATCATGCATCAACCAAGTCAGCGATTGGAATAGTATATCATCAGTTATATCACAGCTTGTCAGCTTGATGTGGTAGGAAAGTGAAGTGATGCAGATCTCAGACGTTTACCAATTTGGTTAAACCGGTGAGGTGCGTGCGTGCGTGGCTGTATTTATTAGTCCGGACTAACGGCGATTTTATAGTGCTAACCCACTGAGATACATTGCCGCAGTTTAACATCAATACCCTACTCCGACACAGTATACTGGCACCGAACCGAAGAGTCCTTGTTTAAGCCGCTTCATGCCAAGCGCCAGGGTAACAACAAGTATCATGTTTTATCTTTCGCTATGACGACGCCGGTGATCGAACCCCGGACCTTCCGCTCTGCGGGCGGACGATCTACCACTAGACCACGGAGGCTGTCTTGGAGAAACCGATGCACACGGGTATGGTGCTGACACGCCGAAACAAAATCGTGACCCGTGAAGATCCGGGGGTAGAATAGGTCTCCAGCAATCCATGCAATGATAAATCCACATTGCGAATACTTATACTACTTCTCAATATTTAAGACATGAACGATGTGCGAGAATTGTTTATTTCTTTTATTAGATATCAGCATCATGTACAGCCTCTTTAAGGATGTGGCCCGTGAAGATCCGGGGTAGAATAGGTCTTCAGCAATCCATGCTTGCCGTCAAAGGCGACTACGCTTGTAGAAGGCGAGCAATGGGATCGGGTGGTCAGTCTTGCTGACTTGGTAGATGCATGCCGTCGTATTCCAATTGCTTGGATCGATGCTCATGATGTCAATCACTGGATTGTCTTGTCCAGACTGGTTTCTGGAAACCTATTCTCTCCCGGATCTTCACGGGTCGTAGGTTTACTAAAGCAGAGTGAATACACTCATATCATGGCGTGTAGTGCCGATGTAAAATCACCATACTTTATTCAAAGGGTCAATCGATAATAGTTGATTGATTTCTCATTGTAATCTAATTCAATGGATTTATTTTTTTAAGAACCATGGACATTATGAAAATAGTTCTCACGTGGGCTTTCTCAGCTGACCTTTGAGATTTGACCCCTATGTGTCACCTATGCTGCACATGCGTGTAACACGGGACCGGGTTTCAGTTGAAGTTGGCAAATATATCAAATGAATAGTGAGCTAAATCAAAACAGTGAGATGTGAATCTCGAGTTAATGAGCCGCCATTGACCTGTGTTCACCAGACCATGAACACAAGGTCGGCTCGTCTTAATTAGTGTTCGGTTACTGGACTTTTATGGCATGAACCAATCCACATGGGTCAAGTCTGGCCATTGTGGCTACCCGACAGTAGAACAGTAGTGAATTTAGAAGCGAGGTTATTGCTAGGGGAACCCCCGAGATGACACGATTGTCGCGGGTTGGCAAATGTTCGCCATTAATGAAGTGATTGATTGTGGAATGCGGACATATGCGTTTAAAAGGGGCACTGATCTAAAGCAAGTCCCCATGAGTACCTGGATGATCCATGCAGAAATTTTAGAAAATTCTAAAATATTTTGGTTTCATCTTAGACTATGGTACCCGTTTCTGTCAGAATATCTATTCACGTCTCAAGTAATAGAATGCAGTGATTTAAATGCACACAAATATCATACTCATATTCAAAACTACCTGCTCCTGTGAAAATTCCGGGTTAGAATAGGTCTTCAGCAATCCATACTTGCCGTAAAAGACGGTTGAAACATGTCATCGATCCTAATTGCGTGGATCGATTCTCATGATGTCAATCACTGGATTGTCTGGCCCAGACTCGATTATTTTACAGACCGCCGTCATATAGCTGAAAAATTGCTGAGTGCGGCGTTAAACAACAAACAAACAAACTAATTTAATGTTTTATGTATAATAAAAAGATGAGAATACAAAACGTAAAGGGAGTGAGTTTGGTTTAACGCCGCTTCAAACAGTGTTTCAGTTATAGCACGGAATGTCAGCCTAATGTGGGAGGAAACCCCGACGTGATGCGGGTCGCCCATGTGAAACTGTGAGCTTGCATATGGTGCTGACAAACCGATTGATTTAAATATTAATGATGTCGATAACAATGGTCTATTAGTTTGTTATACGTCGGAGAAAAGCTTTGTAAATTGCTTCATACAACTCTGTTTGCAAGGTAAATTCTATCGGGAAATGATTGTTGTAAAGTCACGACACGCAACATGACGTTTTCGAAAAGAGCCTCGCTTGAAATAAATGTCCTTATTGTCTACGCAAGTAATGTGATGACAACACAGTGCAGGTGTACATGGTGGGAGCAGACATTATTCCACAGAGTTCTCGAAACTTGGAGCGTTTGCAGTCAATCTACAAAACAGATACAAATTAATTCCCCAAAGAGAACATGATCGTAATTAGGTCGTACGTTTTTAAAAAAGCTGTGTGAATAGAGGTGTGAACGTACTTGACATACCTGTTGTGCATCAAATTGGTACGCTTGTTGATATTCTGGCAAAGAAAATAGGTCCCCAGCATCCAATGCTTGTCTGGCCGTGGGGACTAGGGGTAAGAATACATGTCCCCAGCAACCTATGGTTGTTGGAAACTACTGGTGTGATCGAGTGGTCAAGCTCCGTGACTTGCAAGTGGTTGATTGCCTGTGATCATGGAACGATGCTCATGATATCAATCATCGGAATACATGGTCCATTATCGATTATTGAGAGACCGCCGTTAAATAGCTGAAATACTGCTGAATGCGGCATTAAACAACTAACAAAGAAACAACTATAAGAACCTGGTTGAGATTCGAAGTGGCACTGACGTAGCCTAGTGGTTAATATTGCGCGGGAATATTGCTAAAAGCGGCGTCAAACCAAACTTACTCACTCACTCAATATAATTTGAAACGTTAAGGCGAAGCTGCAGAAAGAAGCTTTTTGAAGAACCATTTGAATTTGGTATGAATCTATAGAATGGTCTTTAAATGTTCAAACAAACCAGTTGTCTCGTCAGTGCGACCATCCGATCCTCAGCTTAGTCGGCAAGCATTATGCAATCTGCGCCAGAATCTCTGTCAACGCATGGTTAGACTGCTATACCCCCAGGTCGCCATGGTTGCCGGGTGCGGTGTAAAACAACACTCACCCATTGCATTCGTAAACCGAGTTCGTCACGACGCAAAGTTTTATACTCTCTAAATATGTATGACCCAAAATTAATATTTTTCGTGTGAAGGTAACAATGAATGACGGTTTAAACTTAGTCCTTTGTAAAAAGACAAACGTAAACTCCATGTGGCTGGTAAACCTTTTTTTTAAAATGAACGCTCACACAGGTTTTAACACATAGTGAATTTCATAACGTTACAAGTACAAAAGTATAGCAACGTGAACTGTTTTGACACGTGAAAAGGTTTATTCATTACTTTCTACACAGAAGCTGATTGGCAATGATAAATCCACATTGCGAAAACTTATACCACTTCTCAATATTTAAGACATGAACGATGTGCGGGAATTGTTTATTTCTCTTATGAGATATCAGCACCATGTACAGCCTCTTTAAGGTTGTCACCCGTGAAGATTCTGGGGTAGAATAGGTCTTCAGCAACCCATGCTTGCCGTAAGAGGTGATTATGCATGTCGTACAAAGCGACTAACGGGATCGGGTTGTCAGACTCGCTGACTTGGTTGATGCATGTCATCGATCCCAATTGCGTGGATCGGTGCTCATGAAATCAATCACTGGATTGTCTAGTCCAGACTCGATTATTTACAGACCGCCGTCATATAGCTGGAATATTGCTGAGTGCGGCGTTAAACAACAAACCAACCAACTTTAAGGATGTTGATAAAATGTAAAAGCTTTAAAATATTCACCCAAATTTTAATACAGATGACACCATGAATAGAATCATGGAAATGTCGGACCAGTCCATTTTACGAACAGGTGGGTTAGGTTTGGTATATCCCGCATATTCTCACAATCCTCACGTCCACTATTTGTACCTTTTCCCCTAATACCCATTGTTATATATCTCATATGACCACTGCGTTTATCTGCGTAGCCCAGCTACATCTATGGGGAACAACTTTCCAGACACTTCCCTATCAGAAATACTGTCGTCCTGCAATATTCCAGCTATATGACGGCGGTCTGTAAATAATCGAGCCTGGACCAGACAATCCAGGGACTGATATCATGAGCATCGATCCACGCAATTTGCATCGATGACATGCATCAATCAAGTCAGCGAGCCTGACCACCCGATCCCTTTAGTCGCGTCTTACGACAAGCACTGTCGCCTTTTACGGCACGCATGGGTTGCTGAAGACCTATTCTACCCCGGCTCTTCACTGGTCGCCATCACAAATAAACATTAGCGTACAATATAATCCATCTTGTAAACAGCTCCATACAGCTTCCACACTGACTAGCTGCATGCAAGGGTCGATAGCTACTTTCTTATTGGCTCTGGTTTGCCGTGCTCTATCCCTGGGTATTTGATTGACAGGTTTGATTGACGCCTCCGTAATGCATAATGTTATCTTCGGCAAGGCGTCTTTATCCACATATTGTATCATTATCCACACCCCCGTCGTACAGCGATCGAGTCGCAATAACATACATTGATGTTGATCCCATACGTTTAGAGGATGACTTTTGGTTTAATATAGTGTCAATAGTTTCGTGCCAGAGGCCTTGTCAACAGGGATACGCAGACCAAGGATGACAATCCCAGACTGGGCTCACAGAGTGTCGTCCTGTAGACTTTGAGACCAGAGAATGGTAAAATAGTGGCCTCCTGACTATACGTTCCACAAGGTTCATTGATTAACGTGTATTCGTTCTTGACTGTCATAGTCCATGGACAGTCATTAACCCCCTCATCAACGCGGAATCCAAGAATCCAAATCCAAGACTGTTGATATTCCAGTATTTCATTCTCGAGTATGATATATGTCAGAGAGACTGCTGTCGACTTGTACAGTTAAAGGACACAACAAGTGATCGTATCACTTAACCATCAGCCTGGAATGTAAGAGTCATCATATAAGTCCAGTATTCTAAAAAAAGGGATTCATACTTATCAACAATGCTTATATTTGGACTATTTCTCCAAGCTGTGTTTTCCCAATCAGATTCACAAAGCATTGAAATTCCTACGACAGGTAAGTGTTTCTTATAAAGTATATATTTTTCTTATGAAATATACAGATCCTTGAAGATCCGGGATAGAATAGGTCTTCAGCAACCCATGCTTGCCGTAAGAGGCGACTGTGCTTGTCGTAAGAGGCTACTAACGGGATCGGGTGGTCAGGATCGCTGACTTGGTTGATGCATGTCATCGTATCCCAGCTGCGTGGATCGATGCTCATTATGTCAATCACTGGATTGTCTGGTCCAGACTCGTAATTTACAGACCGCCGTCATAAAGCTGGAATATTGCTGAGTGTGGCGTCAAACAAACAACGAAGCATACAAAAATGGGTAAACTTGATGACTGTTAGCCCTGCTCAATGTGTATCCTATGGATGAGGGGGCACGGGTGGCCCAGTCGTCTAAGGCGCCGCGATTCGCTGTGCAGAGTTGCGTCCCTTGGGCACGCCAGAAACCTATGATTGTGGGTTCGAATCCCGGTTCGCCCCGATTATGTCTCTAGGTTTGTCAGCACCATACCCGTGATCATGGGACTCACCGAAGTGGTAAACGTCTGAGACCTGCATTACTTCGGCCGTTCCTGCCACATTAAGCTGACACGCCGTGATATAACTGGAATAATGTTAAAAGCGGCGTTAAACCCAACTCACTCACTCCTACAGATCCTACAGATGAAGCGGCTAGACACGTTATTTCCTCGTGCAAAGTTTAATGTTTAAATCCTTTGAGAAGATAACAGTGTATTTGGCTTCGTATTCTTCGTACAGCTTAAAGGTGAAAATGGGCAGACAAGTCATATAACTCGTGCACCCGGTTTAGAGTTTTATCTCTTCAAGAAGAGAACAGAAAATTAAGGTCCCGTATTCTAGGAACATCTTAGAGATGTTTGTTGTTTAACACCGCACTCAGCAGTATTCCAGCTACAGTCATGTGCAACTTATATTGGCCCACCTTCAAAATGGCTGTGCATTGTTTACATTAACAACCTCGTCTTTCAAAGTCAATAACTTAAAATCTATTTGTCACATGACTTAAATATTTTGTGAGATGACATTTCATCTTTATAACATGCAAAATACGGTTCGGAATCGTCGAATATAATACTTGAACATACTCAAGCGGTATATTTTGCCAAAATGCTTGGATCTCGTTGAAAAGTTTATCAGGTGTAGTGACGTCATTGATATGGGATATATCGTCTTGGAAGACATAATCTCCATCGGGAAAATGACGGGCAATAACTGGTCACAAATTAGTGTCAATTACATCCATATATTTGTCAGCATTCATATTTCCTTCTACGGGAACTAAAGTCCCGACACCCTTAAAAGTGACGCAACCCCATATCATCAAAGACACCTTACGTCACTTATGTGGGCACACACATTAATATTCTGGCCATTCGTCACCACTCGCCCCTTTCCGTAACCTGCAAGAAGACTCGTCCCCCTATCGATGAATGTTATGTGCGAAAACACGACAAACCAATCAGAATGCGCGTATGATTTCAAGTTCTTCGTCAAAGAATCCCTCAGATATAATTTGTGATTTTACATATGTCTTGCATCTAAAAATATACCCAAGACACAGTTAAATGTGTTCAATCATACTGTATAATACCTTAAGTTCCGATGTGTCTTAAATAGCATCTGGGATGTATATGACATATGGGACATTTACGTGAATCATTACGCAGCGACGGAACCCAGTCGCAAAAAATGGCTACGAGAGGGGCACTAGTCGCTATTCGGCTTGTCCCGGAATAACACGAGTTGGTCACGAATGACATTCTGGCCTGTATGCTTCATCGGACTTCCTCCATACATACACACGGTTGTCAGTACCAATAACAATTTTACTTTCGTCTGAAAATATCACCTTTTTCCAGAAATTATCTACACTTTCTTTTCTCCGCTCTTTACACCATGAAACGCGTTTAATTCTATTCACCTGGCGCACAACCATTTTTTTCTTATCAATTCGTCTAAAATATCTTTCAGAGTGAAATGCATGCTGCATGATGCTGGACACTTCGTTCGGAAAAAACTTGATCCTTATTTGAATTAAATTCACTGGTAATTTCCTTCGTCATTCGTCATTCGTCGATTATTTTTCGCGAGTCCAATTGACGAGGTGCTATCACGCCCATCAATGGATTTTTTTCGTGCTCTCCGAGGTAGATTTTCGGCGAATCCAGTGCGGCAATATTTATGAACAATATATCTAACTGTAGATCGAGGAATCTTCAAGAGATCAGCAATTTGTCTCTGACTTCTACCGCTTTCAAAATTTTCTGCAATTATGACTTTGAGAGGCACGCCTAGCTCATTACTTTTTCGACCCATCTCGGCTTTTCGGTCACTCAGTCGACAAAAGCAGCAGACGACAAGTTTAGAACGTGTCACGTGACAGCCACGTGATGTGAGACGTAATGCACCCACTAACATAATTATAAGACGTCCGGTTGCAATACGCGAGCGCTTCAAAGAAGCGAGTTGAGCGTTACACGAACCACGTAATTGCTGGGTAGACCAATATTAGTTGCACATGACTGTATATGACGGCGGTCTGTAAATAAACGAGTATGGACCAGACAATCCAGTTAATGACAACATGAACATCGATCCACGCAATTGGGATACAATGACACGCGTCAACCATTTCATCGAACCTGACCACCCGATCCCGTTAGTCGCCTCTTACGACAAACATGGGTTGCTGAATACCTATTCTACCCCGGATCTTCACGGGTCGTGAAGATCCGGGGTAGTATAGGTAGAATAGGTATTCAGCAACCCATGCTTGCCGTAAAAGGCGACTATGCTTGTCTAAAGGGGCAACTAACGAGATGGGGTGGTCAGGCTTGCTGACTTGTTTGATGCAAATGCGTGGATCGATGCTCATGAGATTAATCACTGGATTGTCTAGTCTAGACTCGATTATTTACAGGCCGCCGTCATATAGCTGGAATATTGCTGAGTGCGGCGTTAAACAACAAACAAACAAAATAGTATTCGTCCAGGAGATCAGGTTCACAGCAGGATGAAGGTACATCTGTTTGAACAGTACGGTATAGAGTCAGTCGGTTTTGGTTTGGTTTGGTTTGTTGTTTAACGCCGCACTCAGCAATATACCAGCTGTATGACGGCGGTCTGTAAAATAATCAAGTCTGGATCAGACAGTGCAGTGATTAATATCATAAGCATCGATCCACGCAATTTGGATCAATGACATGTATCAACCAAGTCAGCGAGCCTGACCACCCGATCCCGTTAGTCGCCTTTTTCGACAAGCAATGTCACCTTTTACGGCAAGCATGGGTTGCTGAAGACCTATTCTACCCCGGAATCTTCACGGGTCCTTTACTATATACATTCTATATGCATTCTATATGCATTCTTAGAGTTGCCATCTCAGAAGACCCAGAAATCAACAGCATTCTTAGAGTTGCCATCTTGGAAGACCCAGAAATCAACAGTATTCTTAGAGTTGTCACCTTGGAAGGCCCAGAAATCAACAGTTATTTGACTTGCCATCCTGGAAGTTGAAGTCATATGGTCGTAAATGTTTCAGTACCAGAGTTCCCTTTACATATCGATCCACGCAATTGGGATCAATGACATGTATCAACCAAGTCAGCGAGCCTGACCACCCGATCCCGTTAGTCGCCTTTTTCGACAAGCAATGTCACCTTTTATGGCAAGCATGGGTTGCTGAAGACCTTTTCTACCCCGGAATCCTCACAGGTCCTTTACTATATACATGTACAGATTGAACTACTTACTTCAAGAGTTCTTTATAAGACTAACCATCCAGAAGGACCTTCATACTCATACAAGATAATTAGACCTCTTTGGTAGTACCATCAAATACATTGAAGACCTTTGCCATCCAGGAATTGCCTCCTCGCTGGGCCATTTGTAAGACAATACAATCCGATCGCATGACTCGGATGATTGCCTCAGGCATACTCTCAAAGCTCTTATCCGTTAGCCATCTTTTGTTAGCGTTCTAGTGCATTCTGGTACAGCTAGCGTGAGAAAGCCGTGGTAAAGTTAGAGCATTTAAACAATGTGACGTTGGTACAAGTATAGTGTGTGCGTGTGCATTCATGAAACATTCTGTCGCAATTCATGTGGATGTTCAGAGAACATTATCTGTCTTTAGAATATAAAATATATCATAAGTAGTTTTCAGCTCTTATCACCCTAATAGTTCATGTTATGTAAAGTAAGTACCTTTTTTACTTTATTCATGTGTAAAGAACACGCGAGTGGTTTGCATAGAATGTAGCATTGAATATAAAAACATACAGTCAGAACGAAAGTCTAACACACTTCAGAAAGCCATATGTTGAAGACCCTTGAAGATCCGGGGTAGAATAGGTCTTCAGCAACTCATGCTTGTCTAAAAATGTGACTATGCTTGTCGTAAGAGGCGACTAACGGGATGGAGTGGTGAGGCTCGCTGACTTGGTTGATGCATGTCATCGATCCCAATTGCGTGGATCGATATGTAAAGGGAACTCTGGTACTGAAACATTTACGACCATATGACTTCAACTTCCAGGATGGCAAGTCAAATAACTGTTGATTTCTGGGCCTTCCAAGGTGACAACTCTAAGAATACTGTCGCGTTCTGGGTCCTCCGAGAGGGCAACTCTAAGAATGCTGTTTATTTCTGGGTCTTCCGAGATGGCAACTCTAAGAATGCTGTTGATATCTGGGTCTTCCAAGATGGCAACTCTAAGAATGCTGTTGATTTCTGGGTCTTCCGAGATGCCGAGATGGCAACTCTAAGAATGCTGTTGATTTCTGGGTCTTCCGAGATGGCAACTCTAAGAATGCTGTTGATTTCTGGGTCTTCCGAGATGGCAACTCTTAGAATGCTGTTGATTTCTGGGTCTTCCGAGATGGCAACTCTAAGAATGCTGTTGATTTCTGGGTCTTCCAAGATGGCAACTCTAAAACTCGTATTCGACTTGTGGGGCTTGTATAGTCCTATGAGCACACAGAGGTATCCTGGAGCTGTCCCGTTCTGGTACTGATACTGCATGGACATTATCTTGAATCCAAGCTTCGTTTTGACCTCGATTAAAATGGCACGACTCTTAAAATAACGGTCCAATTAAATTATATGTAATGCGGTAAATGGTTCCAGGCTATTTTTCAAAATAGAATGGAGCACAATGATAAAAATAGCTGCCCGATACATTTTGACGAGAGAGAGAAATTCTTTGCTTCGCAAGAGATACGGTCGATTGAGATGGTGACGTCGACGTCACTTCCGAAAGGAAGCTATGACGGCCAATGGGTCCAGGGTATCTATCGCTATTGAATGAGGTAATACCTCCCTGGATAATCCAGGATGATGCAGGGCAGGTCTTAAAGCGTTTGTGAAACCGAAAAGAAATTGTCCCTGTGGACATTAATGTCTCATTGTTGTGATGAGTGAGTGAGTATGGTTTTACGCCGCTTTTAGCAATATTCCAGCATATCACGGCGGGGGACACCAGAAATGGGCTTCACACATTGTACCCATGTCGGGAATCGGTCACGGGTCTTCGGCGTGTTGTGATGAGTTCCCTGTAAGAGCGATCAGTTAATGTAAGCCTCATCTACATGAATGAACAAATCTAAAGAGAGCTGAAAAGCCTCAGATAACGACAATCATTCATTGGCGCCGTTGGCTAATTAGTGCAAGGTTTTGATCCAGCTTCAGAGAACTGTTTACCTTGCTGTACTTGTTTTTGTGGAAATACCGTAGGGTTTAGGTCAATACAAGTAGGCGCTTTTAGTGCGATCTATAGACATGTCACTTGGCGACATTGTACATCGTATGTACACATTTAGCTAAACAAATGGCTTCAGGTGAAGTAGACCAACACTACCCAGTGCATCCAGGTGCGAAATCACTGTTGACTTGAACCTTTTGTATAGTATTTCAAGTGCATCACGACGGTTTCGCATATTGTGTGAGGAAATGCACATTTGAACACGTACACTGAATGTAGGTGAAGTGTCGTTTTAAAGAACAGATCATGGTTTGCTTTAGATCCATGTTAAGCTAACTTCACCTGTGCTTCTGGGTGTTGTTCAATGGTCCGACGGCGCCAGGAACTCATTGATGCGGAGTTGAAGTGACCTTTCACTGTGATTGACTTTATCATCTTACTCTTATCTTGTTAACATTTATCAGTACATCAAAGCGTAAAGACGCTAGTGGAGCGTCAACCGATTGAAACTGTGTCTTTATCTCTGATGCCCTAGTATAGGGCCGTCTAAACCCTGACTGGTTAAAGACTGTGTGAACGACTATGTGTATTGCTGTAAAATTTACCTTACTGACCCGTGAATGTCCGTGGTAGAATAGGTCTTCAGCAACCCATGCTTCCCGTAAAAGGCGACTATGCTTGTCGTAAGAGGCGACTAATGGGATCGGGTGGTCAGGGTTGCTGACTTGGTCGATGCATGTCATCGATCCCAATTGCGTGGATCGATGCGCATGATATCAATCAATGTATTTTCTGGTCCAGACTCGACTTACAGACATATTTACAGACCGCCGTCATATGAGTGGAATATTGCTGAGTGTGGCGTTAAACAACAAACCAACCAACATACTTGATTCTAATTGGTATATTTTGTGCTGATTATTTCGTTGGCGTTATAACGCACTGCTGTGAACATTGTACGAGATCGTCGATCTGAAATTGTACCATACATGTAAGTGACCCAACGCCTTATTCTTTACTGAATCTTCTTCACATCAGATATCAATTGACGCCATGGCGACACAAATGAATTGTAGACGTGTTAATTAATTTATACTCTCGTCTTGGTGCTTTGCAAGAACTTAACATCTCTTGGGGTTCTTATTATACGCTTTGTAACGTTTGTAACGATAGCTGAATAAGATGGACCAGAAGCAATTATTGATCTGTGTAAAAAAAAGGCTTTACATTGCAAGAACAACCAACGGATGAATATTTATTGGTTTTTGTATCCAGTGCAATTCTCCTGACATAACGTCGAAGGTGTGTGTAATCATCTTAATTAGGACAGGTATTATCAGCTATTATTGATAGGCATCATATCCATCTGGTTGCTATGTTTAAACTGTGGGACTAACATGGTGACAAGACGCAAACAAATGATAGCGAAAGATGTACAAACAATAAAATAAGATGGAACAATTCTACCAGAGGCGAAACAGTTCAGAGTTAATCAATTTAAGTGAAGGCAGTGAAAGAAAGTGTTCACAAAGTAGAACATTGGTAATTTGAAACCACAATACTATGTCGATAAGGAGCGTTAAGAATGATATGAGTACACTGCCGGGCAAAAGAAGGTTTACACTTGAAAATTGGATTTGGCCAAATAATTTCAAACATTATCAACACGTTACGTGCTGAAAACAGTCGCAAAAAAAACACTGCAAACTTAAGGTTTAAAAAACAACTATGATACCTGTATTGAATACGTCATCATTGCACGGACATTTCATTTAATGCCTAAAACATTAGTGTATACTTAAAATCTTGACATTTATGCGAGTGAAATTAATGCGGAAAATGCGAGTGGTCTTTGCTCGCATTAATTAACATAAATGTGACATTTGCGATAAAACGTCAAGTTTACTATTTAAATAATGTTCCTCAACTAGGCATTGTTTAATATGCAGGACTGACTGCTATAGCCGGATATTTTGTACGTATGGAGCAGTTTGACTCGTCACCGTTAAAGCTTCGCGCGAAAACAGCATGTTGTCAAATAATATGGCATACAGTAGTTGAACTACAACAAATATAACACATTTTAACGAGTGAAAGCATGGCATTTATGATATATGTATCCATTCTCTGTCAACTAAGGTTCGTTTCAAGGCGTCAGTAGCGGTAGTCTGATCGTGATTGTTGTTATTAACGGTGAGTTGGTGCCTATCAGTTCACAAACGATTTCGACGAAATTAATTAAATTAATTTGGAATGAAATACGAAACACATTTGTGAAAACGGAAATACCAACTTCGATACAAACAACTATTTATTCCATATCACGGTATACTGAGCAGCAGTTGTAACAAGACCCGATCAGATCCGGGGTAGAAAATGTCTTCAGCACCCAATGGTGGCCGTAAAAGTCGATTGACTATGCTTGTGGTAAGAGGCGACTAACGGGATCGGGTGATCAGGCTAGCTGACTTGGTTGAAGCATGTCATCGTGTCCAAATTACGTGGATCCATCCTCATGATGTCAACCACTGGATTGTCTGGTCCAGACTCGATTATTTACAGACCGCCGAAATATTTCCTCGAACATTGGACCCATCTCGGGTTAACTTCCTGGAAGCATTTTTTTTTCTCTCTAAAATTACTCTAGGGTTGGGACTTCGCATTAACATTGAGTCGCATTTTTGACTAGGGGTCAGCATTCGCATCAATTTAGAGACGCATTATATAAGGACATGACCCAAATTAGGCCAGATTCCAGCTAGCGCTGCCAGGCAAGTGCTATTGACAAATATTGATCGAGGGCAACTGTTGTTGCCAACTGACCATCCTCTGTAAACGTAAATGGAGTGAGTGAGTATGGTTTTATGCCGCTTTTAGTAATATTCAAGCAATATCACGGCGGGGGACACCAGAATTGGCTTCACACATTGTACCCATGAAGGGAATCGAACCCGGGTAGCTGTATGACGCCCCGTATCACACTAGCTGCCAATCCACCAAAGAGCTCAATATAAATTACTCACTCTTTACAATAGTTTGGCTCCTGCATACTTGCAGGAACTGATAGTACCATTCGAGCCTGCACATTCTCTCCTATCAAACGATTAACATGTGCTAGTGGTTCCAAAGTCTCGTACCAAAACATATGGTGAAACGTCATTTCAACATGCTGGCCCACTCTGCCACAAGAAATCCGCAATTGAGCACTTGTTAATTGGAAAATGCGCTATACAAATTTAAAATTTAACTTAATTTGATACTTTCTCTGCGCCCACTCAAAATGAAAAATTTATAAAACATGAAATTTATTGAAATTGTTCATATGACTGATAATGTGTAAGAGTATTTTAGTCATATCACAATGCGTCAGCTTCATGTGGATGGAAAACGCAAAGTTTGTCAGAGCCAACTTCTACGACTTACTAGTACTAGTGCTGATGACCGCCTCCTCTAGTGGTAGAGCGTCCGCCCAGAGAGCGGAAGGTCCGGGGTTTGATCCCCGGCCGCGTCATACCAAAAGACGTTAAAAGATGGTAATTATTGTTACCCTGTCTGGCGCTGGACATAAGGGGCTAAAACAAGGACTGGTCGGCTCAGAGTCAGTATACTGTTTCTGAGTACTAGGGTATTCATGTTAAACTGCGGCATGGTATCTCAGTGAGCTAGCACTATAAATCGTCATCAGTCCGGACTAGTACAAGCAGCCATACACAAACACACACACACACACACACACACACACACAAACACACACACACACACACACACACACACGTGCATGTACGTCGCTATATAAGTGCAATAATCTTGGACGCGACGTTAAACCCCATTTCACCTCACTTCACCTCACTAGTGCTGATAAATCAAGGGTCTTAATCAGGTGCAATGATGGAATCGACCCCGCGACCTGCAGATCCTTTGTAGGGGACGTAAGGGACGATACCCAGCCAAGCCAAGCCAAGCCAATGCAGTGGAATGCAATACTCTGTCCTGTTGAATAACATGTGATACTGATCATGTAGTTTGTACATACGGTCCGTGCTATGCAATATAAAACTTTTAAAAAATGGACGTTACATGCAGAAGTATATATAAAGTGGTTCATGTTGATTGACGGTGCAAAACAATGTAATATAATACAAACAGGCTGCAGTCCTAGATGCCGCGCCAGTTAAACATACCTACGGCTCAGTGAAGTTATGATCGATATGTGAGCAACAATGAGTGACACACATTTTCGTTTTCCTTTTTGAAGTTATGTGCCATTAATGCCCTTTCTTGTAATTTCATCATCCGTGAAATGTATTTCATTAAGAAAATAGCATTGGAAATCGTGTAAAATCTTTTTTCTTGGATAGGAACATATTATCGACTCAGATGCATTGAAGTTTTATCGATTAAAGAAAATAAACATGTGCCAATCTATCGCCATTCAGCAAGTGTCGTTACATAAAAAGTACTTTAGCACACGTCGATATTGTATAGGATTATATTGAATTTTTTTTAAGTGTATATCAAAAGAATATGCATAACGATATGGAATGTTGTAATTGCCAATCCATAAAATCGGTCTGGAAGGTAACACATTGTGGAATGTATACCAATATCAATCATAATAATAAAATTTTGAATCCCATATCAATATAGTCGAGAGGGTGGAGTACGATTGCATTTTTTGTGAAAATATGTTTGTGAGACTTGATGCACGTTTGAGTTTAAGAGTGTTTTTAACCTTTCCATATCTATGCGGGATAAGAATAGGTCTTCAGCAACCCATGCTTCCCGTAAAAGGCGACTATGCTTGTACGAGGCGACTAACGGGATCATGTGGTCAGGCTCGCTGACTTGGTTCATGCATGTCATCGATCCCAATTGCGTGGATCGATGCTCATGATATCAATCACTGGCTTGTCTGGTCTAGACTTGATTATTTACAGACCGCCGTCATTTAGCTGGAATATTGCTGAGTGCGGCGTTAAACAACAAACCAACCAGCTTTCCATAATCATAAGAACTCTCCGCTAAACGCAATGTCCATTGTAAGATTCCGACCACATCAAGAGCATGTCTTTATCAATCACAATCAAATAGTGATGATACCAGATGTTCGCAAAAAGGTGAGCGTACCCTGTCCCACCGGCGGCACCCGCCACAAACACATGCAGAGGAAAGTCAATTGGTCACCTGAAAAAAGCCTGGTAACATATGGTACATAGTCTTCACCTGGACTGGAACATGGTCTTTCTTTGACACCGTCAAGTCTTGACAACGTTTCAATACCTCTATTATTTCATTATATAGAACCGTATCAAATTAAAAAAATCATTTTTCATTTGGCCAATTAGACTGTATGTCAGAGACGTAATTCAAATCAGTCATATTGAGGCCAGTGGCAAGGGCATTTGAACAGAGATGGGTCAGTTGTTTAGTCCCAAGCAAGCAACAATTTTCCGTTCGTAACTTTACTTTACCTTAGTGTTTAAACACTGACATGCGCAATTGTGTATCACTACATCTATCCGTTAAATCTTCCATATATATTGCAGTGACTGGTGTCAATCATTTGAAAAAAACATATACAGGGAAGACCTATTTTACCGAGTATGTTGTTACGCTATATATTACCAAAAGGGGCTCGAATATTCGAGAAATTATTCGAGAAGTTCGTTCCAATTGTTCCATTGTTTCATTGTTTATGAATGGGACCATAGCAACGTGACGTCATTGAACGCATTGCCGTAAATATTGAAAATGACGTAATACACTGGTTCAACACTGCTGTCATGTCATATCGTGAATATTTTATATATTGATATCTCTCCTTCTTAAACATAAGTAATTTACAGACCGCCGTCATATAGCTGGAATATTGCTGAGTGCGGCGTCAAACAAACAACAAAGCATACAAGAATGGGTAAACTTGATGACTGTTAGCCCTGTTCAATGTGTATCCTATGGATGAGGGGACACGGGTGGCCCAGTCGTCTAAGGCGCCGCGATTCGCTGTGCAGAGTTGCGTCCCTTGGGCACGCCAGAGACCTATGATCGTGGGTTCGAATCCCGGTTCGCCCCGATTATGTTTCTAGGTTTGTCAGCACCATACCCGTGCTCGTGGGTTTCACCGAAGTGGTAAACGTCTGAGAAATGCGTCACTTCGGGCTTTCCTCCCACATTAAGCTGACACGCCGCGATATAACTTGAAAACTGTTAAAAGCGGCTTTAAACCCAACTCACTCACTCGCACTTAAATATATGGATACAGAGCTTATTAGCCGAGTGTATTTCTGCATCGTAAATAGCATATACACGTACATGTATTAGGCATAACAATTATTCCTCATATATTATATTTAAGATACGGAGACAAACGAGGGTAATACCATATAATGTCTTTCTTAGGACAATGAATGTTTAAGAGGCCGTTTTTCACGCAATGAAATTGCTTAAGAAACAGCGTATGAATAAAATTGTTTGAGTGAACCGCCCAATGTAGTGCCAAATGACTTGCAGACATATTTGTCGCCATGTTTACCCGACACATTGGCCCCCTTTGTTAGCATATTGAGAACGTTAGTTATTGAGAAAGAAGGCATCGCATTGATACATGGGGCCTGAAAGTAGTTCCTGCCGAGATACCTCATCTGCATGATACCAAGTTTATCAGATTGGTTTCTCGCAGATTTAACACAAGCCTTGTATATGATAATTTGGTTTACGATATACCTTTCAGTCGTTTACAAAGGTACATTCCATGCACATGGGAAGTAATTTTATAAATCGACAGAACCAGCAAGGTTGATATTCTACCAGCCAGTGTTGTTCTCAAGCGTCCCATTGCACCTAAACTCATTTTCATGGGCTTTCCTAACAATACCAAGCCTGATCACTCTGGGCTGACCGATCGCTTCTGAGAAACATCGATGTTCTTGACGTCTAGGAACGCCGGCAAACCTGGCTGAAGCGAGCTTGGTCGATGTTTCTTCATCCGTAGTAGTAAAGTTTAACGATGCACTTTTTCCTTCAAGGTGTTATTCAGATTCATTGATTCAATGGCCTGAGGACGCCAGGAACTCATTGATACTGAGTGAGTTGAAAAGACCTTTCACTGCGATTGACTTTATAATCTTACTCTTATATTGTTAACAATTATCAGTAAATCAAAGAGTAATGACGTTTGAAGAGCGCCAACCGATTGGAACCACTTTATAACGTCTCTGTATGCACAGGAGTCCGTATCTAAAAATAGACGCCCTCATGCATATTCATGAGATGGTCATGAATATGCATGAGGGCGTCTATTTTTAGATACGGACTCCTGCGCTGTATCCGCCAAAACCCGGGTTAAAGAGGTGGATCCTGAAAACATTGATTTAATTAACAATTTAGAAATTTATGATATAGGTCCTTGCCAAAGTGAGAATAAATAAGAGTTCGAGGATCAAACATTGAGGGTTATACTCAAAACAAATCGAAGAACTACCACAATTGGAAGGCACTGTGTTGCAATACCAGCCTTGACAGATTAACTATAGTCCAATGAAAAAGTCGGGTGTTCTGTTACTTCTTTTCAGAGTTATATATAGCAATCACGGACCTGCCCAAATAGGGTTAAAATTGTCCCAAGTACTCAAATACATGTCGTAAGAGGCGATGATATGGACAGACTGGTCATCAGACTAACTCTGTAAGAACGTTGTTAAGCGACCACAATTGCCTTTGTGACCATCCACAACTCGCCTTCAAGAACAAACAAACAAAGCAATCACTGGTTGTTATTAATAATAAAGCTGCTTGAAGAGGAAATACCAAGTTGTTTGCGCATTTTTTCCATTTGCATGTCAGGACATAAGATTTGTTTGTTTGTTGTTTAACGCCGCACCAAGCTATATTCCAGCTATATGAGGGCGGTCTGTAAATAATCGCCTTTAATGGCAAGCATGGGTTGGGACCTCTCCTGTGGACAGTCTGTGTGTTGACGTTGATGAACCTTCTTTTGAATACCCGGCATTAAACTATCACTGAAATACATTAGTAAATTGCATTCAAAGCAGTTAATTCCAGACCCGTGAAGATCCGGGGTAGAATAGGTCTTCAGCAACCCATGCTTCCTGTAAAAGACGAATATGCTTGTCGTAAAAGGCGACTAAAGGGATCGGGCGGTCAGGCTCGCTGACTTGGTTGATTGTATGTCATCGATCCCAATTGCGTGGATCGATGCTCATGATGTCAATCACTGGATTGTCTGGTCCAGACTCGATTATTTACAGACCGCCGCCATTTCGCTGGAATAGTGCTGAGTGTTGCGTTAAACAGCAAACACACAGCCAAATCAAGCATACACACGTGTTTTCAACCAACTTTATGAGCAGCGGTTTCGAAATTTATCAAACCTGGTCCCTTCCAACGCTTGGAATCACAATTCAACCACACATCGCTGCGGCTAAAATAGATCTTGATGTATTACCTTACCGTCTTTTGTCTTCTTCCTCCCTGGCAGATGGTGAAACCAGAGGTTGACCTCGCCTTCACCCAGCTAAACAATCCGAAGCAAATCCTTTGGTATACCAACAGAAATATAACCAATTACGAATGAAATATAGTTCTCATAGATCCATTTTACAGACGGATCTAAGGATTGTGGCAAAGTTGCAAGTGCCATTGTCATTGCATCCAAAACTCAAGAATCCCAGATAATAGATCTTCACTTCTGAGGCTTAAGCTATGTTAACAGCTTTGACATCTATTAAACAACAAAATTATTCCAAAAATTTCTTTGTCATGCCTTCAGACACTGAAAAGTGTCTTAATCCTAGACATTTTAGAACTTTACACTGCTCTTTCCTTTGGCCAATGTGACTTTGGCTTGTGCTGGTTACCAAGTCACACTGGCACAGCAGGTAACTCAAAGACCGATGCTGCAGCTGAGCAGCTCTTGACAAACCGTTATCTCTTCTCCTTATCCCGTACAGTGATGTCAAACCAACCATCAAAAACTTTTAATCGGGATTTTACGCAAAAGAGGAATCAATAAACTATAGCCCGTATATTCGTAGTGTACGTGCATTTTGTGCGATTTGATCGTTGTAGCCACTACATTTGTAATGCACGAGCTTAGAATTAATGCCTTAGCTTAATATTTGCATTGCAGAGAGGTGAACTGTCAATTCGTTAAAGATAATCTGCTATTGAAACAATAGAGTGACGTCATAGCTGTAGTTAAGTTTTGGATCATGCTTGGTGCACTCAATTCTCAATTTATGAATATTTAATACATTAGATAACAGGGACTGTGTGAAAATTTAAGAAGAGAATCGCGTCATGACGATCTGGGTTAGAGTTGATCTTTAGCAACAAATGCGTCTCGTGACTAACGAGATTGGGTGGTCAGGCTCGCTGACTTGCGTAGATTGATGCTCCTGATGTCAATAACTTGAGCGTCTGGTCCAGACTAGTAATTCACAGATATCCTGAATATTTTGACAGCACTAAACAACAAAGAAATTGAACTGAAAAAGGGAATAGACACATACTTTGTTTTCTGATTTGCAGACAAATAAACTACAAGGGTCCACCATAAAATCGTAATATAGAATTACTTTTGAAATATTTTGAAATCATTTTGGTTTTTGATCAGCATATATTATTTCATTTTGATGTTGCAATTATATTGTTTTATATTCCAGCAAATTCTGTGAACGGGATGAGCGAATATATATTCTACAACCAGGGCCAGTCTTGGAACACAGCGCGAAGTGTGTGCAGCTCTATTGGGGGCTACCTGGCCCGATTTGACACACTCGGGTTATTTCAAATGGCTGAAGCACAATCTGCTGGTGGATTCCCTTGGGAAGCAGGGTTCGTTCATAAGGATATTATAGACAGATCATATGTGATACTTTGATTATAAAATACTATATACCCATTTTACTTTTCTTTTGTTTCATATATATTTTTCATTGTAAGGATTTATGAAACTCACAGTTCGTCTTTTTTCGACGCGACATACGATTCATGTTAAATTGGAAGTGGATTTGGCATTGGTCCCGTCTCTTCATAGTCTGTGGCCAAAAGGGTCAAGTGGTATATTAGAAGTTAACTTTCATTGGACTTTTTGTAACCAAACATAGAATAAAGAGATAAAAGACTCTCGTTTTACCCTTACACTTTGGGAAACGTCATGAAAAATAAGAATATTTTTAAACTATCTTAGGCTAAATATTTATTTAACATTATATCACTCTTTCTTACAGACGCTTTGTGGATGAATATATCGAGCTCAGAAAATGCCTATAATAGGTCATAACTGATTTACCTTCACATTTCCTGGTAAATCTAGGTAGCAATTTGGAGATACCTTCCTCTGATTATTACTCACAGATTGGAGTAAAATGCCCTTATAATAATGTCACAGTTTCAACCTACCTGGCTGATGTCGAGTAAAGCATTATTCGTTCACTCATTCATTCTAGTTTCCTATCCCTCAACATAACCTCATCGTTGTGAGCAGCCTGTCTCTGACAAAAAAATCAAAGTTATTACCTTACCGCCTAACCTGAGAACGACACAACGATAAAACACCGTGTGGTTCTCCGCCTGCCCCTGATCCGTCGAATACTATTCGAAGATATAGATTCACTTGTAAGCTGCACGGTGTGTTACTTTGTTCCCAAAATTAGGGTGTACAGTGTTTAACATTCCTGTCACATGTTCCCGCAAATGCAAAATTTGAAATAGAGAATTTGTCTTTTTCTCCTGCCGACCCTGTTTTTACAAAAAAAGATAACACTTAATTGGATGGTTTCGTTATTTTGACCACAGACCTAAGACCACATTCTCACAAAACTGAGATTCGAACCACGACTTTTGGATCCTGGCAGGAATAAAACAATTCAAAGCTACGAATGAAAAGCCTATGATAAAGCCATGCGAAATGACATGTAAGCTGCAATGAAACAATATAAAAATAAGGACCTTGTTTGTTGTTGGTTCTAATTCGTTTAATAATTGGGGAGGTCTGAAGCATGATTATGTTTTTTTCAAGCATTTTCTGTGACAAGTTATTTTTGTCCATAAAATCCCAGCACCTCCTCTAGATAATATCAGCCCCTCAGCCACATAATTAAAGAACCTTTTTTCTTCATGAGTAACAAATCTTGGTTTTAGTTGGGACCACTCATGGACGAGTCTGTATTGGAATGACGCCCAGGCTCGTGTCTTTGATGACAGTGATTGCAGCCTCTTCACTTCCAATCTCAGTGTCACTGACGTATTCAAGGATGCAAATAATGCCCAATATGACAGCGGGAAGAGATGCTTCAGACTTAATAAAGACTCGTTTCGTTTAGAGAGACATGCCTGTGACGGAAAATTGAATTTTATATGTGAACGAAAAGCAGGTAAGATCTTAATTCAAGTGTGGGCTGATCTTCTTGATAACATAATTCCTTTGCATAAGCATGTTGTGTATGTTTCTACCCCGTGGAGACACGGCGTAGAATGTATCCCAAGGACCCCAAAGCTTGTCGTAAAAGGCGACAAAATTGGGCAACCTGTTTTTTGGGGAACCAGGAACATGTGTTCCTCTTGTCCAATATACCACTTCGACCCTTAATTCACCTAGACGGTGGTAGAATATATGTATCATGTATATGATGACCTTGATTTGTGAAAAAAAAATTGCTATGCCAGAAGGCGGTGGCTCATTGGCCAAGCTGGTGATACGGCCCGAAAAATGCAATGGGTCATTTCTCCTTTTATTAACGACTGCTATTCATGTCTTTATTTCTTGGGTATACCACCCCTGTAACCCTGATGTTGCAGCCTGGCTTCCACTGCAACTTCGTCCTCGGTGACACTCGATGTGGGTGGGGAGCAGGGTTGCTGTATATCATCAATTTACCATGGCTACAAACATACCCTCTGGTTCAAAGACCAATAAAAGTAGACATCTTTCTACGTCTTCTGATGATGAGTGAGTGAGTGAGTTGGGTTTAACGCCGCTTTTAACAGTAATAAAGTTATATCGCGGCATGTCAGCTTAATGAGGAGGAAAGCCGAAGTGAAGGTGTCAGACGTTTACCACTTCGGTGAAACCCACGAGCACGGGTATGGTGCTGCGAACCTAGAAACATAATCGGGGCGAACCGGGATTTGAACCCACAATCATAGGTTTCTGGCGTGCCCAAGTTACGCAAATGTGCACAGCGAATCACGGTGCCTTTGATGACTGGGCCAACCGTGCCCCCTCTGTTGATGATGTCTCTCCATGAGCTCGAGATTCTTGCCAAAGGAGGGGGGGGGGGGCTATTTCTCATTCATATGAACACGGCGGTCTGTAAATAATCGAATCTGAACCACATAATACAGTGATTGACATCATGAGCACCGATCTACGCAATTGGAATACGATGACATGCATCAACCAAGTCAGCGAGCCTGACAACCCGTTCCCGTTAATCGCCTCCTACGACAAGCTTAGTAGGCTTTTACAGTAAGAGTGAGTTGCTGAAGACCTATTCTACCCCGATCTTCACGGGTGAAGCCAATACGCACCCTTATCATAACCTTGTTCTGTTTAGGTGAGGTCAACCTTGACGTATCAGTATGAACATTATCAGAAATGTTTAAATGTTTGACAACTTGTCTTGTTTTGTTTTCATACACTTGAAATTTTTTGTCGTGATCAAATACATAAGTGTAGCTAAAATGGGCGAAAAGGGCCGGTTTTAGTTTGTTGTTTAACGCCGCACTGAGCAGTATTCCAGCAATATTACGGCGGTCTGTAAATAATTTTTTTGAGTCTGAAGCATATATTCCAGTGATTGACATCATGAGCATCGATCTACGCAATATGAATAAAATGTCATGCATCAACCAAGTCAGCGAGACTGACCACCCGATCCCCTTAGTCGCCCCTTACGACAAGCATAGTCGCCTTTTGCGGCAAGTAGGGGTTGCTGAAGACCTATTCTACCCCGGATCTTCACGGGTCGGGCCGGTGTTAATTGTTTTAATTGAGTAAGACATCGAGGAGGCTACATGATCTTATGACTGCTATCTGTAGGGCGGCACATGTTCATTCCTTTTGCGAACAGCTGAGGTTTGCTAACATTCAGAAAAAAAAGCGATATGCCATCTGAATCGTCAACATCGAAACAAAATCGCACTATCTCGAACTATACTGTGCAAAAAAATGTAGAGGATATTTTGTTTTGAGGTGAAAGTAGAGGAAAATACACCAACATATGGCAATACAGTAAACTACGGTTATAACGAACTCAAAGGGACCACAAATTTTAGTTCGTTATAACAGTAGTTCGTTATAAGCATATATACAGCATATAAACAGCAAATGGCCGGGACCAAAAAAAAACAGTTCGTTATATACGCCAGTTCGTTATAAGCGTGTTCGTTATAAACGTAGTTTACTGTATATGTAAGTGATAACTGTGGCAAGAACATTTCTTGAGGAATTCAAGCGTCCAAACAAAACATTGTGACAGTTATGATGCACGTGACCTCATAGAGTACATGCCCAGACGTTGCGAAATCGTCTGCACGGATGACATATTCACGCACGACGTCGACGTGTCATTCCACTGTTAACTGCACGTCATTTGAATTAGAGTCGTCAGCAGTGTAGGGAATGCCAGCACTGCGATAATCGACGTTGGTGTAATGTCATGTTGTCTGACGAATCGAGGTTCACTTTCGACTTGGGATATGAGTGAGTGAGTGAGTTTGGTTTAACGCCGCTTTTAACTGTAGTCCAGTTATATCACGACGTGTCAGCTTAATGTGGGAGGAAAGCCCGAAATGATGCAGGTCTCAGACGTTTACCACTTCAGTGAAACCCACGAGCACGGGTATGGTGCTGACAAACCTAGAAACATAATCGGGACGAACCGGGATTCGAACCCACAATCATAGGTTTCTGGCGTGCCCAAGGGACGCAACTCTGCACAGCGAATCGCGGTGCCTTAGACGACTGGGCCACCGTGACCCCTACTTGGGATATGACCTAATTAACGCTTTATTGACGTTAACGTCGTACAACATGATCGTTTTGGTGGATGGGTCAATAACGGTATGGGGTGGTATCACATGTTGTCCATGGCAGAATCACAGGTCAATACTGTCGGGACAACATCATTGCACTACGCATGGTACCATTTTCACAACGTGTTGGTCAACATTTCATCATTCAAGATGAAAATGCACGTGCTCATCGGGGCAGGATTGTGACGTCATTGCAGACGTGTACGTCAACGTCAGTATATAATAATGTACCACTGACCCGATGTTTCTCAGTTCATTAATAGACGAATTGAAAACAAAAAACACCAATTCCATTCATACCATTTGTACCGCTATTTTGCCTTTTACGCCCTGGCAAATAATAGTGATTGGTTAATCTCTGGCGTTGACGCCTTATATTTAGCGTATTGTTTTGTTACAGCTCAGCTTTTTTCATCATTGTAATAATGAGTTTAGGTATCATCGTGACGAATTTTTAACAGTCCGCCGTGATATATCTTCAACACGAAGAAACAAACATTAATTTCGTCTACATGTATGTATTATTGCTTCCAGATAAATGTCTCTACTCTAGTGTAGGGACGGGGGCTGCTGTAGTTAGTCATGGTAATGCCACGTCAGATGCCTGCCAGGAGGTCTGCAACGCAGTGTCCGGATGCTTCTTGGCAGGCAACTACGAAACCAACCTCTGTGTCATGCTGACAGTACCTCCAGGCTCCAACGCTATGTATCAGAAAAACTGCTTTACAGGTGAGTAATTATTCGGTTGATAGGTGTGTGTGTCTGCTTGTACTAGTCCGATTTCAAAGTGCTAGCCCATTGAGATACCATGCCACAGTTTAACATGAATATCCCACCCTGACACAGCATACTGACTCCGAGCCGACTCCAAGTTCTTGTTTAACCTCTTAATGCCGAGCGCCAGTCAGGCAAACAACGAGTACCATCTTTTAACGTCTTTTGGTATGACGCGGCTGGGGATCGAACCCCTTGGCGTCCGCTCTCCGGTAGGACGTTCTACCACTAGACCAGGGAGGCGGTCAAGGATGATACACACATCCATTACAGCTGTAGCATCAGTTTGGAATTTGTGTTTGAAGAAGGCGTTGGAGGAGAAAGATGAAAATGCAGCTGTATGACAGCAAATGATTTGTAACCGGATGATACCTTTCGTTTGAGAATTTTGCACGGATAGTGAGTGAATGAGATCGGTTTTACGTTGCTTTTAGCAATATTCCAGCAATATCACGGCGCGGAACACCAGAAATGGGAAACAATCCCAAAGTGGCGCTGGTCGGAGAACACCACAGACAACTGAAGGCTCAGAACCAAGGCTCATATTCAAGATGAATTTGGGATTCGAACCCCTGACCAGCGGATCCTGGCACAAAAGACGGGTGTGCATGACTGTGAAACATGTTTCTTGCACGAAATCAATATGATCTTTTAAATCCACTGTCTACTTGCAGCTTCTCGGAACGAAAGCGACACTGACGGATATATAGATCCACTGGATAACCATGAGATTCCTTCTGGCTGCACCCCAAATATTGGTAGTTATATGTTTCACTCTATGTGTGTGTGTGTGTGTGTGTGTGTGTATGTGTGTGGTGGGTGTGTGGGTGTGTGTGTGTGGGTGTAAACCGTACATTATATCTTCACCAAACTTGGTACATAGATAGGTCTAGTGTTAACTTTGGAAGTTGTTTTTTTTCAAATTCAAGTTTCCAAAGCAACAACTTTGACTTAGGGACTAATGCCTTGCACACAACTGTACATGTCATTTGGTTGGGGATATGAGTATTTCATGTTTGTTCGCTTTTAGTTCAAGATTCAAGATGATGCAAGATGGTATAATGCAATAATATGAGACAGGGATATTACTATCGACTATCCTGCAATCCACCCATCAATCTGTTTATGTCTCTGAGAATGTTCCTTTCATTACAGTGGAAACCATTTTCGATCAAATCCCAAACTATTCATTTGGAACATTTCAGGTTCCGAGACTCCTGGGGCTCCTGTAACCAGCACTGTCGTACTTCCAACGATCAGTATAGACTTGTGTCCATCGAGCACGGCGAGTTATGTCTACATCAGCACCGAAACGCTTTCATGTTCTCCTGACTTCATCACAGTCTCAGTCTCTCAACCAGTAAGTTACGTCACAGTGACGGACATAACGTCAGTAGCAACCACAGTGATACAAACCCAGACAGCTACTGAAGTTCTCAGCACGTGCCATCTTCCTACGTCCGTTTCGACATCGGCGAGCCCTTGTGCGATCAGCACCGAGACTCTCATCACAGAGTTAACGTCGACTGTGCTTGTGACGTCAGTGGTGTCCTGCCCGAGCGTAAGTCCAGTCCAGTTGACCATTACGTCTTCTTGTCCAGAACCGATGACGGTTCTTCAAGAACACACGTCTTGCGTCTGCGCATCTGCTTTCATGACGTCAGAACTCACAAGTGTTATCTCCCCAGAATCCGCTTCGTCGATTTTATCATCCGATCTTCAGACTGCAATCCCTGGTCCTGTATTAGATCAGACCACAATATGTCGAACCTATAACCTGACGAATCTTGGTGAAGACGAGCTGAATGCACTTTTAGCATCCATTGTTAAAGAACTTACGATTGAAACAAAAAATCTTTCGAAAACTGTTCGAAAAAAGACAAGTGCTCAAGACTCTAGACCACTGTCACAGAGCATAGGGTATTCGGCCTTGAGTCTGATAATATTACCGTTTGTAGTCGTTATTCTAATGGACGTACCAATAATTATCAAGGATGTACAGAAGACGCTTGTTAATGTTAAAAAGACGGGAACTCCGTGATGTCAGCTGAAGGAACACAGACGATTGAATGGATTAACCGGCCAGTGCTGAGATTATAACATAGCCTTAACATTACTAGTATCCAAAACGAAACCCAAATGAAAGGGGCCGATATTGGCTGGTTCCACAGTCCTCCTGTTAACCAACGTTTAGTTTTAACTAATTTCTTTTAACAATCCATTTATATTATATAGCATAAGCTACATGTACATGCTAAGCCAAATTGAAAATTGTTCGTTTTGGACATGAATTGACTGTATATGTATCTATCAGTTATATACGATCTGTTCATGCTTGTAATTATAAAGGGGGGCACGGGTGGCCCAGTCGTCTAAGGCGCCGCGATTCGCTGCGCAGAGTTGCGTCCCTTTGGCACGCCAGAAACCTATGATTGTGGGTTCGAATCCCGGTTCGCCCGGTTTCTAGGTTTGTCAGCACCATACCCCTGCTCGTGGGTTTCACCGAAGTGGTTAACGTCCGAAACCTGCATCACTTCGGGCTTTCCTCCCACATTAAGCTGACACGCCGTGATATAACTGGAATAGTGTTAAAAGCGGCGTTAAACCAAACTTACTCACTCACTATAATCATAAAGACCCCATGTCTCCTAAGACATGTGCTCTGTCATATGCGCAAACACGACAAAACCATTATGGGTATACAATAGTTTGGGTTTGTTTCTAATAGTTTAGTAATTTATAAATGCATTATGATTGTCGTAGTGATTTACACTCAGCAATATTCCAGCTATATGACGGCGGTCTGTAAGTAATCGATTCTGGACCAGACAATCCAGTGATTGACACCATGTGCATCGATCCAGGCACGATGGGATCGATGACATGCTTCAACCAAGTCAGCGAGCCTTACCAGCCATCCCGTTAGTCGCCGCTTACGACACGCATATTCGCCTTTTACGGCAAGAATGGGGGGCTGAAGACCAATTCTAACCCGAATCTTTACGGGTCTAACATTTCTTGAATATGAGTAAATCTTCATATATTAACCAACATGTATGGTATTCGCGTTTCTTTTGTCGGTGAGTATACTTGTTTGTGCTGCTGCTTGCTGACGCAAAAACGACATACACAATATTATATTGTCAAATGCACATGAAACTGTGGTCTTGTTCTTGTTTGTCATATTGTGCCATGTATTTGTCATGTGATATTTAAAGAAACACTCAAATCAAAACTCCTCGCTTCTTCTTTGGCGAGTAAATGTGTATTGGAGTTTAACGGGGCTGGTCATGAAGTCTGATGTTTTTAGTTTATTATATACTTTTTTTCTCATAAGAGATGTTCGGTAAGGATAGAATGTTTGAGGTGTGATGTCTTGTTATGTATGAACAGGTAGTTTGTTGCGAAGAAAATGTGATAAATGTTTAACACCACAAAAGCAATATGACCATATTACTATTTTTCAATATCAATACATGTACATGTTTTTTCATAATTGTACCCTTGAACTCAAAATATGAACCCAAACTCTTTAAAATCAAATCGTTTACATCCGGAGAAGAATAGTTCTTCAGCAACCCATGCTTGTCGTAAATGGCGACTATGCTTGTCGTCACAGGCGACTAACGGGATCGGGTGGTCAGGCTTGCTGACTTGGTTGATGCATTTCATCGATCCCAACTGCGTGGATCGATGCTCATGATGTCAATCACTGGATTGTGTGGTCCAGATTCGATTATTTACAGACCGCCGTCATATAGCTGGAATAGTTCTGAGTGCGGCGTTAAACAACTTACAAACAAACAAAATCAATAAAGTGTAATAAAATAAGTAACGAAAATCCAGAGAAGTCTGCACACTAATCCTGTTCTTGATATTCATGAGGTATCCCACAATTTCCTTTTGCTTTTGATATTGATGGAAACATGTTTGCTGGTTAAGAACGGCTAAAAGTGGAACGATATATATATATATATATATATCCACTCCAAATCAAGGTTTAATACAATTATGATTAATCTCGCTAAGAATGTGACGATCCTGTTTACAGCTTTGCAAAACGCACCTCAATGCATTTATGTTTTATTGAGCAAAATAAAAATGCTTTACCATTATAGATACCATAAGCCTATCTAAACTGAATGAAAATGGCCCTGGGGTTTGATGAACTGGGTGTACGATGACTGGTGACATTAGTGTGTTTTGTCTAACCTGAAACACAGGAGTGTCCTTGCAGTGTCGTTTCCTGAAGTCGATACATTTTGTAGTTTTTTGTAGTGTCTGCAATGTGTGAACTATCAATAGCGCAATAGTATTACTCTAATAGCCGAGGTACTGTAAGTCCCCATAATCCCCAGCGAGGTGGCCTACTGGTAACTGGTGGCCTATAGCCCGTGTTTTAAAACTGTATACATGGTATGGTTATGCTCAAATTGTTTTTAAATATCGTATGCTCAAATATGTTTCATAAATTGTTTTTGAATATAACTTTTCATAAATGACTCAGTTGTGAATATATCAACTTGGTCTCGTGGTGTATGGCTGAAATAATGCCGATGCGACGTTAAATTTTAACTCACTCACCCATTCACTCTAATAGAAAACTTCGCTACATTGTTGATCTTTGGTGTACAATATGCTAGAGAGAAAAAATCCTGTGCATCACTACCATGGGAAATAATACATAAACGTATACAGAGAATGATTTTGCTACAGAACAATATATTATATTGCTGCCCATGAAACATGAATTCATCATGACACTGCCAACATATGTCCTCTGGAAACGTCAACTCAGGCTGAAAGAGGAGTGAGGTTAATTGTCAGTTCAGAAGTCACTATCGGGTATAACAACCGTTAGCACTGACGCAAGCCTGACAACGGCGCCTCATTGACGACACAAGATGGTTGAGGAAGGCCTGTGGGGTGTAATTCCGAAAGTCTAATGCACATCGATGACCACTAAAGGGGTCTTGTTGTGTGCTGTGATACCTCCCCACACCATTACGCTCCCATCACATAATGCCGAACACGTTCTATCCGACGTCGATAAACACGCAGATGGCCAGCACCGATGTCGGATAAAATCTGGACCCATCCGTAAAGAATGATAAACGTCCATTCCTGTAACGTGAACCTCTGATATTGTCTTGATCATGCCAGGCGTGTCAGTTTGATGTAGTGGCAGCAATAATGAATGAACAGCTGTTCTGTGGCCCATACCCGCCACTGGTGAGATCATTTTCCCCTGTATACCTCTATATTTTATCTGGCGGCCGCCAGAGACTTCCACTGGTGAGATCATTTTTCACTGTATGCCTCTATATTTTTGCCAGATACTTTTCGTTTCAAATTGGCATACCACGTGTGACCAGAATTACTTCCACATCAGTGCCCTGGCATTCGACAGATTGGAGATTGTATCGGTAAGATTGAGCTTTGATTTTAAAGTAGGTACCACTTGCTTGATGAGCCATTAGCAGAGATCTCACCAGTGGAAGTCTCACCAGTGCTCGTGAACCTTTCCCACAAATTAAAACAGTCGAATTTGGCTGAAATATATCCGAATTGTTACCTTGTTTCGTTTTGTCGCAGTGTGAACATCTGACTGCACTTCGTAACGTTATAGCAGGACAGGCCGACTGTCAACAACGTCTGACTGTGGTCGTGATGTCTCGTAGACTAGAGTTAGAGTAGCTTCCCTTTGATAAAGGGAAGTTACTCAAGCGGACAGACCGATTGATTGCCGCGAAAGGCAAGTACCAACAATTTGTTGTTTTTCATATAAGTAATTACGTCACTGTACATAGAAACAGGTTTCAGCTGGAACTATAATGGCTACCGTCACTGTCCGACTGACACATCACTTACCTTCTGACGTAATATACACTCTTCAAAAAATGAAACGCACAAATAGATTTTTAGAAAATTTATTGTACCTAATAGAGTCGATATATTTAATTTAATATCATAGATACAAATATGAAATTATGGAGCTCGATAGTCACATGTTGTCGTTGTCCGCTGGCATTGAAAACTATTCGTTGTCACGTCACATAAGGCCACAAGGTTGCGCTGAACTCAGTATCTCGTGTGAGCGCCCCGGGCAGCAATCACGGCTCTGCATCTCCTCGGCACTGACTGGATAAGTGTACGAATTCGTCCTGCGGAATTCCGAGCCGTTCTGCTTGTAACGCGTTGGCCAGTTGTGGGAGTTTCTGCGTCGTGTTTTGACGTTGACGTACACGTCGATCGAGTTCATCTAAGAGTAGTTCGATTGGGTTGAAATCTGGAGATTTCGACGGCGAGGGCTAATCGTTGATGTTGGCATTATGAAGGTAGTCTACCGTGACACGAGCTGTGTGCGGTGGAGCGTTGTCCCTTTGGCGGTCAATGATTGGAAGAAGGTAAGGTTGAAGAATTTAATTCATGTAGCGATTTGCTGTCAAATTTCCCTGAACCACAACCAAGTCAGATCTCGTTGTGTAGGATATGGCCCCCAACCATGACACTACCGCCACCGAAATTGTCGAATTCACGTACACAATGTGGGGCAAAACGCTCATTTCGACGACGATAAACACATTGTCTTCCATTTCGCCGGTGAGGAAGAAATCGTGATTTATCGCTAAACCACACTCGTCTCAAGTTTCTCAAATTCCAAGGCTGTAAGGTCAACGCAAGCGTCGCTCTCGGTGGATCCGTGTGACATTGCGATGACGTATGTGGAACAGTCGAATATAGCGATCCTGTGCAGGGGTGGTAACTCTTGGTCGGCTGGTTCTTGGACGTCTGCAGTGAAATTGAACTATGTATCGGTCCCAAAGGCGGCAAATTGTGCTGTGGTGGACGTTGAAGTGGCGTGCAACAGAAGATTGCGATTCCCCTCTTTGGATACGTCATATGGCAATGTTCCGATCGGCAGCGCATTTTCGAAATGCTGACAATTGAATGACAAAAACTATTATTGGCTTATGCTTGCCTTTTTATGGCCACTACCACGAGTTACGAATGCCATAACTTGCACGTGCACTTTGCTTTTCCTCCATGTTATTTTTGAACAAGTGTGAAAACAATGCCGTTTAAGACATTGCAAATAGACATTGGCTGCGTTTTGACGCACTGTTTGTCGAATATCAGGCCACCAATATTTTCAGGTCAGTCAGTCAGGTTCAATGAACTACATACTACTTGTGCGTTTCTTTTTTTGAAGAGTGTATATGAATGTGCACATTTAAAAAAAACTTACAATGTTTAGGCAATGTTTGTGAAAGATGGGAAGAGCATATTTCCGAGTACAGAATTGAAGAATGACATTATAGGATAAAGAGGTTATCACGCTTGTGTGTTTGGGGATGGTATATATCGTGTATTAGGAATAAACACTATGTATTTACCATCCCCAAACAAACTTGCGTGATAAGCTCAATTTACCCATGTAAGCAGGCATCTAATTTTAAGATATAACTTTTGAATAAATTTGTCTTTATCATTCATTGTGATTTATGTGTTGAAACTGCATCCTCTTTTTCATTTTGAGTATACCTCGTATATTTATCTACATCTATTTTACTATTATGTGTGCCGTCATATAGCTGGGATATTGCTGAGTGCGGCGTTACACAACAACAACAAAACTTTTCTGTATGTCTAGTTTGTTGTATTTTAACTCTGTGATATTCACTTTGATGTAATGTTTTGTGTGTTCGTTGTTTAACGCCACACTCAGCAAATAATCGAGTGTGGACAAGACAATCAGGTGATTGACATCATGCGCATATATCTACGCAACTGGGATACGATGACAAGCATCAACCAAGTCAGCGAGCCTGACGACCAAATCCCGTTAGTCGCCTCTTACGACAAGCACAGTTGCCTTTTACGACAAGCATGGGTTGCTGAAGACCTATTCTACCCCGATCTTCACGGGTCACTATATTTGTAATGTATGGATAATTTGTTCTTGTCGCTCTATATCTGAGATATTGCCGATGCGACGTTAAATATTAACTTGCTCAGTGATTTCTAAGTTTGTTTGTAACTTTGATTAACAATAACCTGTCCCAAGATGATCATTGATAGTGCGTGACCATTCACTGTAAACCATTATGGGTGTATAACGATTCGTTATTGATATAATTTGTTTTAATGAGAGGATGGTAAGTATGTAACGAATGAACTATTATGTGAATGTGTTTTGTTTGTTTGTATGTTTGTTTGTTTAACGCGGCACTCGTCTTTTGGCATGACGCGGCTGAGGATCGAACACCTGACCTTCCGCTCTCCGTGCAGACGCTCTACCGCTAGGCACGGAGGCGGTCCATAGTCCATCACATCTCCTAATTACAAATCTCCTTGAAAAATAGAAACACGTGTTCTCAGTTCTAAAGCACCAATCATTACATGACATCACCTTCACAACATGACGTTTTACAGACGAAGGATGTTAGCCAATCGCCACACAATAGTTTATTTGTCTGTTTTTTGTTTAACGCCGCACTCAGCAATATTCCAGCTATATGACGGCGGTCTGTAAATAATCAAGTCTGGTCCAGACAATTTAGTGAATGTCATGAGCATCGATCCAAGCCATTGGGATACGATGACATGCATCAACCAAGTCAGCGAGCCTGACCACCCGATCCCGTTGGACGCCTTTGACGACAAGCATAGTCGCCATTTACGGCAAGCATGGGTTGCTGAAGACCGATTCTTCCCCGGATGTAAACGATTTGATTTTAAAGAGTTTGGGTTCATATTTTGAGTTCGAGGGTACAATTATAAAAACAATCCCATATCGAACATAGATTCAAACCCAAAAGATACTGTGAGCGTGTACATGTATTGATATTGAAAAATAGTAATTATAGATATGGTCATATTGATTTTGTGGTATTACAAATTTATCACATTTTGTTCGCAACAAACTATTTAATTCTAGTTGATGAAATACTGATAGGCTGATGAGATGAAGTAACCCTAGTCTCTGTTTATGGTCGTCTTGAATCTATTGATCTGGATATTTCTGTTAGGTGTTTGAGGTTGGAGGCTAGGACGATGGGGCTGTTCCAACTATATGATGGAAGGGGCGTTATGGAATTTGATCTGAGATGGCGGATTTGGAGTCTTGTCTGTCAATTATTCTATGGTGTTCTTCCCTAGGGATGTTGAAAGGACCTGATTGTAGATAATGTACTTATCCTTTCTCAGATCATGGTAGCGATCTAGTGGTTAAAGCATTCGCTCATCGCGCCAAAGGCCCGGGATCGATCCCCACATGAATTAAAAAATAAGCCCATTTCTGGTATCCCCTGCATTATATTGCTAGAAAATTGCTCAGTCACTCATTTTCCGATCGTGCGCTTCACAGCAAAACAATGAGACCATTGTTTTTTAATTCAAAGGGAAGCTGCTTTGGAAACAAAGCTCTTGGGACAGTTTGCAAAGTTAAGCAATACATAATTTAACACTGTAGCCTGAAAATATATTTTTCTGTTTCCTACTTTAACAACACCTTCAAAAGTCGACCAGGCACGGAAAAAAACATTTCCATTAAGGTCAAACCTATAGATGTGAAATAGACAATCAATAAATACAGTTCGTTCGGTAATGCCAGTCACTTAAAATTGATTGATTCAGCCTGTGCTGAACTACGACCTTATATTCAGATCCCATAACCGGATTAATGTTTTTTACCTAGATTCCATTGTCTCAATCTGTACTTTCGGGGTTGGGGATGGGTGGGTGTGTTGGGGTGGCTGATTGTACTAGCCCACTGGGATACCATGCCGCAGTTTTAACATGAATACCCCACTCAGACACAGTATACTGACTCCGAGCCGACCAGTAACAACAAGTACCATCGTTTAACGTTTTTTCGCTATGACGCGTCTGGAGATCGAACTCTCAAGCAGAAGCACTAAGACTACACCACGGGAATAGGTTAAAATAGAATTAATGTGTACTTGATAGATAACAATAATACAATATCATAATGTCACACACAAAAGTTATATACAACTTTAACCATGTGGGTATTCCGGGTTAGCATAGGTAAAAAAAACTGGGCTTACGTCAGAGGCGACTAAATGGGTCGCATGATCAGATTCGGTAGCTTCATCGATTGCCTGTCACCTCATCCCGACGGCAAGCATCCTTGCCCAGTGCAACACTGTATCAATGACCGGTTTGTCTGGCCCGGACTCAATTATTTACAGTCCGCCGATACATCGCTGGAGTATGGTTGCGGCGCTTGAATAACAAACAAACCAAACATTCTGAACACAGACATAAATGGCTTCACATCATATAGTATTAATATTTGCAAATGGCGCTAAGCGCTTGAACAATCAGCACTCATGACACAAAGCAATGTTTTATTTCAATCTGTCGCTGCAGGTCGTTGTGCACAGTTGAGTGAGTGAGTGAGTTGGGTTTAACGCCGCTTTTAACAGTATTCCATTTATATCACGGCGTGTCAGCTGAATGTGGGAGGAAAGCCCAAAGTGATGCAGGTCTCAGACGTTTACCGCTGCGGTGAAACCCACGAGCACATGTATGGTGCTGACAAATCTAGACACATAATTGGGGCGAACCTGGATTCGAACCCACAATCATAAAAGATAATAACCCAAAGGATGCAACTCTGCACAGCGAATCGCGGCGCCTTAGACGACTGGGCCACCCATGCCCCCTTGTGCAGAGTTGAGTCCTCTAGTAATGCCAGAACCAGTTATCGTGGGTTCGAATCCCAGATTTGCCATTATATGGTTCTCAGCACCATACTAATTTACACCAAAGTAGGAAACCAAAATGGTAAACGCCAAAACAATGCTTCACCAGAACACTGATTTCTTTCAAGGCTAGGTGGCCTGTAAGAAAGAGTTGCCTCTTCTTCTTGGAACCTCCTTTCACCACGGACCGCCTCTGTGATCTAGTGGTAGCGCGTCCGCCCGGAGAGCGAAGGTACAAGGTCGTGTCATACCAAAAGACGTTAAAAGATGGTACTTGTTGTTACCCTGTCTGGCGCTCGGCATTAAGGGGCTAAACAGGGACTGGTCGGCTCGGAGTCAGTATAGTTTACCTGAGTGGGGTATTCATGTTAAACTGAGGCATGATATCACTATGGACTAATACTTAAATCGGCATCTGTCCGGACTAGTACAACACACACACACACACACACACACACACACACACACACACACACACACACACACACACACACACACACACACACACACACACACACACACACCTGCATGTACAATATAAGTGCAATAATCTTGGACGCGACGTTAAACCCCATTTCACCAAACCTCACCTTTCTCATACATACACTTTCAGCTTTCAGCGTTTGATTCATAGAGAATCAATAAATCGCCGTCGTGGTTGCTGTGCTACAATTTCTACCAGTTAGAAGCCGACCATTCGATATAGTGGTCAGACCTAGATTTGTTTTGTTTTTCAAATACTTATTCCGAAAATTCAAGTTTAATTCAGGTTTTACAAACTAATCGTACGTTGAACATGCTGCATGTTCTGAAAAAAAATATATATATATAAAATGTTATAAAAAATATATATATATAATTCTAAGTGAAGCGCTGTTTGAGAATATGTTCTATCTCAGCTTGTGACAATCGATGCATTGACGTTGATACGTGTTCTGTTGACAATTTCTATTAAGTATCAATGATGTTGCCACGGACGATGAAACCATAATGACAATATATGGACAGTACCAATCTCGTCTGACTAAAGGTATGCGTCGCCTGCCAGACATCTGATGCTGTATAGATTCAACCTATGATTGGCATTTTGTTCAAGATAATGGGAGTTTCTGTGACCATTAAAACCAACTATGCGTCGGTAGATGGTCAATTCATTCAATGTTGTGTGTATTTGCAAAATATTGTGTAGGTCTCATTTTCATTAAAAAAAATCTTCAAGGGTTTTTTAAAATTATGAATTCATGACCATAGTGTGTATGATTGTGTGGGGGTCAATTCTTGATTTCAGTGGATTTTTGTGGGAAGGGTTCATCTGCTTAGGGGGTGGTCGTGTAGCCTAGTTCGCTCGTCACGCCGAAGACCCGGGTTTGATTCCCGACATGGGTACAATGTGTGAAGCCCATTTCTGGTGTCCCCCGCCGTGATATTGCTGGAATATTGCTAAAAGCGGCGTAAAACCATACTCACTCACTCACTCATCTGCTTAGGTTTTGCATAACTTTATCCTTTGTAGTTTCTAGTTAACGATTATCTTGCGCCCTGGGCATCGGGATATATACGAGTGTAAAGAGGTGTGCTTTCACTTCGAATAAGATATATATTCTTTTAAAAAAAGTAGAGGGTATTCGGAAATAACTTAAACTTTACAAAATTGTAAGTGATATTAGTTTCCAGTAATAGTTGTATGATAACACTAAACGAATTGGGAACAACCGGTCGTGAAGTATGACAGTAGGTGTGAACGTTCTTGAAGGACCATAGGGGTAAGATAGGCAATTTTTTTAATTTTACGTTTTGGGAACAGTAACGCGTAATACCGCCACGATTTGTCAAACATTCATTCACTCGACGAGACACACTGCGTGTGAGTCTCCCAAAGACGATTTCAGGAAGTCTGTCCCACTCCTCTTGCAGCGTCTGGCCAAGTTCAGCCGACGTGGTCGGCGGTCTATGACGTTGACGCACACGTCTCCCATTCGTCTCCCAGACGTGTTCAATGGGGGAAAGGTCTGGGCTCACTGCTGGCCATGGCATTCTATGGATGTTGTGCTGCTGGAGGTGAACTTTGGTTATTCCTGCACGGTGATCACGGGCGCTGTCGTCCTGAAAAACAAAACGTCGACCCACACACCTTGCAAACGGGACAACAAAGGGTGTCAGTATGTTGTCCCAAAAGTACTGTCCGGTGACAGGTATACTGCTGTCCGGTATACTATGGAGTTGGGTTTGCTCAGTCATAGTGATGCCCCACCAGCACACAAACCACACCCCACACCCCACAACCCACAACCCACCACCCACACCCCACATCCCTCACCACCCCATACCACCCCATACCACCCCACACCACCCCACATCATGACCGATCTACCGCCAAATCTTTCATGAGGTCTTTAGTTATCATTGGCTTAGCGTTCATTTCGACGTCGCCATACATGACCACGCCTATGAAGTAAGTGCAAAGTGAATTGGGACTCAGCTAAAAACATGACACATGACCACCTACGATTACCCCAGTTTCGATATTGTGTACACCATTGACGTCCCAATTGGGATCGATGCCCATGATATCAATAACTGGATTGTCTGGTCCAGATTCGATTATTTACAGACCATCGTCAAATCAATCCGACGGACACTGTTGAATTGGTCCGGAGAAACAATTCAGGAAATAGTTCTAATGCATTGACATTTTCAAAGTGTAAAACTGATAATTGTATTCTCTCGATGAATACATGTGCTTGAAAATGCAATTTGCGCTCGACAGGTACTCGGTGAAAGCGTTAGAGTTGGCACCGGAAACAAAAGCTTTTACAATTTGACCTCCCTCAATCATAAAATGTGTGCTAGATATTTTCAGAATGTGCCAATCGCATAAGCTTTCACAAGGTTGATTTAATTTTTTGCATCGTCATGAAAGTGTGGCTCGATAATGTGTTTGAGGAACCAGTGAAATAGATGGCAGCACTTTAAATGCATTGACATATAACGGTTAAGACGTGAATGTCACAACAAACGACAGTGACAACAATTCAGTAAGCAAAACGTACTTTTCATAAATTCATTTTATATACTGGAATGAAGTGCTATTAGTATCTCTATAGTTATTATTTTTTAATCAGATTAAAGAGTGAGTGAGTTTGGTTTTACGCCGCTTTTGGCAATATTCCAGCAATATCACGGCGGGGGACACCAGAAATGGGCTTCAAACATGGAACACATGTGGGGAATCGAACCCATATCTTCGGCGTGACGAGCCCATGCTTTAACCACTAGGCTACCCGACCTAGACCTAGACCGATCGTCATTCTGTCACATGCGCCCTGATTATGTTTCTTAGTTTGACAGCATCATTCCCGTGGTTGTAGGTTTCAGCAATATGACAAACGTTTGTTTGTTTGTTTTTACTGTAGTATGACTCCGCAGCAATATTCCAACTATATAACGGCGGTCTGTGAATTCGAAGAAAATAACGTTTGAACAATTGAGATGTTCAGGGCAGTAATCTTCATTGTCTCAAACCATGTCCACTCACTCATTCAACGTAATGAAGAATATGCCTTTTGATTGTGAACCAAGATCTCTGCAAAATATGTCACAGTTGTAATATTGTAAATGTCGTGTAACTATTCTTGCAGAGGAGTGAGTGTGAGTGAGTGAGTATGGTTTTACGCCGCTTTTGGCAATATTCCAGCAATATCACGGCGGGGGACACCAGAAATGGGCTTCACACATTGTACCCATGTCGGGAATCGAGCCCGGGTCTTCGGCGTGACGAGCGAACGCTTCAACCACTAGGCTACCCGACCGCCCCTTGCAGAGGAAAAATACAAACTAAGAAAATGGACTATAATGCTCTCAATCCTCACACTATATCTGCAACAAAACCCGATGGTACGTACTTGTGTTGTCAGTCACAGCATGATGAGGTCATTTTACGACGATGTCGTACTGCCACGATCAGTTTCTTCAAGAACATATGCTTAAGAAACCCTTAATATCAAACATATTCCCTTGAGTGTGTGGTCTTTGCAATTTCAGGTGAATCGTAGTTTAAAGGAGAAACTTTGAAAGATCTCTTACCCGTGTTAGCGGGCACTTGTCAATATCTTTGGGGAAATCGGTCTGTATAATAAATTGTGAATTATTATGTAATACTAATAATAACGATCGTCATTGTAATTAATATATTTGTCCGTGTATGTTTTACTTTGAGGTGCATCTAGTTTGTTGTGTATTGCTGTAAAATGTACCTTACTGACCCGTTAAGATCCGGGGTAGAATAAGTCTTCAGCTACCCATGCTTGCCTTGAAAAGGCGACTATGCTTGTCGTCACAGGCGACTAACGGGATCGGGTGGTCAGGCTCGCTGACTTGGTTGATGCATGTCATCGTATCCCAATTGCGTGGATCGATGCTCATGATGTCAAATACTGGATTGTCTGGTCAAGACTCGATCATTTACAGACCGCCGTCATATATCTGGAATATTGCTGAATGCGGCGTGAAACAACAAACAAACGCTGTTCTCGTCGCTAAGATATTATCAATGCGACGTAACACTAAGACTCACTTACTGCAGGCTCTAAATCCACTTCGAATGTAAATGCTTGAAAGGCAATTATATAACCAATTTTAATCTTCATTGTCAGGTGCATTAAAGTAATCGATTCTTGTCAAAGGTTTGTCAAACAGAGTTATTGTCCAACATGCTCACTTCGTAATATTTAAAAATATAAACACTTTAACCTCAACGATACACTGTTTGGAAGCGATGTTTCATTCGTGTATGACTAAGTGAGGTATGTGTGCACAGTCAGACACGCTAATTGGTACAACCGTTAAAAGACAGATAGATGAACGCATCCGGCAACAAAACAAACACGAGATGTGGAAGAAAATAAAAATGAACGTGAAGCCAAACCTTTTCAGATTTTTTTACCTTGGGAAAGACCAATGGCGGAAAAACTGTTGTATTTGCTAAGAATTGTGGTGAAGCCCAAATATTCTTTAAATAAACTGACGTCCAAAAGAAACTTTACCAGAGTTTGAAATCACTCTTACTCAAAAACAACAAAACATACATGCATGAAGTAAAGTGTATTGAGAAGATCAATATATCAACATAATTAACACTGAAAATGACAATCATACCGCGACCGAGCATGACGTCAGAGCCCCCCAAAGTTGGGTGTGGTACAAAACTCGAGCTACAGAATCCTGGACAATAGGCAGAGTACATAAACAATCGCTCACGTTCAATAACAAGTCATTAGGTAGCGTGTGTGACCACCAAATGCCTCAATACACGCAAACACTCAGTCTGATGAGGTCACGAGGGATTTGACGCCATTCTTCTTGGAGGGCCAAGATCAGTTCTTGCCGGTTGGCTGGAGAGTGTGGTCGTTGTCGAACACGACGATCCATCAAGTCCCAGAGGTGTTTTATGGGGGACATGTCGGGTGAGCGTGCATGCGGTTGACGTTGTTGGCTGCGAGGAAGTTAGTGACAATTCTGGCTGTATGGGCTCTAGCGTTGTCATGCTAATAAATGACACCACGTGGCTGCTGTTGGAGAAATGGTAGGACAACTGGACGAAGAATGTTATCCATGTAACGCTGAGCTGTCAAGTTTCCGTCAACGATGACCAGCGGTGTCCTCTCCTGCCCACAGATCCCTCCCCACACCATGACACTCCCTCAACAATATGGTACGACCTCCCGCACGCAACACGCCGCCGTTCGTTCACCCCTTCGGCGGTAAACACGTTGTCTTCCATCAGCCCTATACATACAGAATCGACTTTCGTCAGTGAAGACAACCCTCTGCCAGTCACGTCGTTGCCAACGTCGTACAGTCCGGGCCCATCTCAATCGCAGACGACGATATTGCTCTGTCAATAGCTGTCCTCTGTATGGTCTAAAAGCTTTGATTCCATGAGCCCTGAGTCTCCTGGCCACTGTCTGTCGACAAACCATGTGACCTAAGGCATTTGTCGCCGATGACGTCACTGTCAGGAAGCGATTTCGGAGGTGCAAGGTACGCAAGTACCGGTCATCTGTTCTTGGGTCTATCTGTTCTTGGCCTGTCAGCGGTCCGCCCTGTCTGTCTGTAACGTTGCATCAAGTTGGTAACGACAACACGGGAGCAACCGAAGGTTCGTGCAATATGGGCGTGGGTGGCTCCCATCTGTACCATACCCAAGGCTCGTTCACGTTGTTCGACTGTGAGTCGTGGCATTTCTTTTGTGTGTGTTTTTTTATCACTGTGGATGTCTGACTTTCCGTTGCAATCGTTTTATCCCCTTACCCGCACGTGCATTTGCCGTTGTCCGCAAGTACCGGTCATCATGGGGCGTGGTCACCCTGGGTCTGTCAGTTCTTGGCCTATCAGCGGTCCGCCCTGTCTGTCTGTAACGTTGCATGAAGTTGGTAACGGCAACACGGGAGCAACCGAAGGTTCGTGCAATATGGGCGTGGGTGGCTCCCATCTGTACCATACCCAAGGCTCGTTCACGTTGTTCGACTGTGAGTCGTGGTATTTCTTGTGTGTGTTTTTTATCACTGTGGATGTCTGACTTGCCGTTGCGATCGTTTTATACCCTTACCCGCACGTGCATTTGCCGTTGTCCTCAAGTACCGGTCATCATGGGGCGTGGTCACCCTGGGTCTGCCTGTTCTTGGCCTGTCAGCGGTCTGCCCTGTCTGTCTGTAACGTTGCATGAAGTTGGTAACGGCAACACGGGAGCAGCCGAAGGTTCTTGCAATATGGGCGTGGGTGGCTCCCATCTGTACCATACCCAAGGCTCGTTCACGTTGTGCCGTGGCATTTCTTTTGTGTGTGTTTTTTTATCACTGTGGATGTCTGACTTGCCGTTGCAATCGTTTTATACCCTTACCCGCACGTGCATTTGCCGTTCTCCGTGGTGCACGTGTTTTTCACTTTTTCGAGTGTTATCTCGCAAACATGTAACAGACGATTAACATTTTCTGCATACACTATTGTTGTATTTAGGTTATGTGTCTTAGATAGACTTCATCGGGGAAAAAAATTATTGGTAAAGGTAAAGGTAAAGTTTCTTTTGGACGTCAGTTTATAAAACGTCAACGCATGAGAATAACCAGTCTCGATTTTCCCACGATTTTATTGATCTGATATCGTAAAGGCTGCTTGGCTATGAAACACAACCGTCTACATTGTGCAGAATTATTTAGTGCAATCATCTTTTATTCATAAGATCTTCGATTAATCTATACGTGTTAAGCGTGAGACCGTTAGGCATGTTTTTCATGTATCATTTTAATATTTTAAAAATAGTGAATGCTGTATTTTTATCCATTTACCTTTTGTTCCCATGTATATTGTCCTTCGCATACAGGGACCCATCGCTCAACAAGAACACTGGCAATTTACACAACATGTTGCTCGATCATCTTGAAACATAAAGGCGTGTGATGAAACGGAACACTTCCCAAATGACATTATACATGTAGCATAGGTGTGTTCTATTGCGGTGTAAGGGGATCAGATACGCACTGATTGGCGTATAGTGCAAGCAAGTCAGCGTTACCAGTTACCAGTGCATTGTTTGTTGTTTATCTCCACACACAGCTAGTGAGTGAGTGAGTGAGTGAGTATGGTTTTACGCCAATAATTCCAGCAATATAACGGCGGGGGACACCAGAATAGCCTCACACATTCACCCATGTCGGGATTCGAACCCGGGTCTTCGGCCTGACGAGCGAACGGTTTAACCGCTAGGCTACCCTCCTCACTCAGACACGAATCACGCTGTCTCGATATGGTGACAACCCATCAAGCACGCTGCCGAGCCTACTACGGGGGCACCAGGATGTTGATTTTTCGAACTCACTTCCAGACTTGTTTGTATTTTCAGAGTGAGGGGTTATGGTTTTACCCCATTTGGGACAATATTCCAGCAATGGTACGGCAGTTGACGCCGGAAATGGGCTTCACACATTGTACCATGAGGTGAATCGTACCGCGGCCTTCGATGTGACGAGCAAACGCTTCAACCGAGAGTCGGTTCGTGACGAGCGAGCGCTTTAACCACTTGGCGGTTCGTGACGAGCAAACGCTTCAACCGAGAGTCGGTTCGTGACGAGCGAACACTTTAACCACTTGGCGGTTCGTGACGAGCGAACGCTTTAACCACTTGGCGGTTCGTGACGAGAGAACACTTTAACCATTTGGCGGTTCGTGACGAGCGAACGCTTTAACTTAACACTTGGCGGTTCGTGACGAGCGAACGGTTTAACCACTTGGCGGTTCGTGTCGAGAGAACACTTTAACCATTTGGCGGTTCCTGACGAGCGAACGCTTTAACTTAACACTTGGCGGTTCGTGGCTAGCGAACACTTTAACCACTTGGCGGTTCGTGACGAGCGACCACTTGAACCACTCGGCGTGTCGTGACGAGCGAAAGCTTTAACCACTTGGCGGTTCGTTACGAGAAAACGCTTTAACCACTAGGCGGTTCGTGACGAGCGAACGCTTTAACCATTTGGCGGTTCGTGACGAGCGAACGCTTTAACCACTTGGCGGTTCGTGACGAGCGAACGCTTTAACCACTTGGCGGTTCGTGACGAGCGAACGGTTTAACCACTTGGCGGTTCGTGTCGAGAGAACACTTTAACCATTTGGCGGTTCGTGACGAGCGAACGCTTTAACCACTTGGCGGTTCGTGACGAGCGAACGGTTTAACACGTTGGCGGTTCGTGTCGAGAGAACACTTTAATCACTTAGCTGTTCGTGACGAGCGAACACTTTAACCACTTGGCGGTTCGTGACGAGCGAACGCTTTAACCATTTGGCGGTTCGTGACGAGTGAACGCTTTAACCACTTGGCGGTTCGTGACGATCGAACACTTTAACCACTTGGCGGTTCGTGACGAGCGAACGCTTTAACCACTTGGCGTTTCGTGACGAGAGAACACTTTAATCACTTAGCTGTTCGTGACGAGAGAACACTTTAACCACTTGGCGGTTCGTGACAAGAGAACACTTTAACCACTTGGCGGTTCGTGATGAGAGAACACTTTAATCACTTAGCTGTTCGTGACGAGCGAACACTTTAACCACTTGGCGGTTAGTGACGAGCGAACGCTTTAACCACTTGGCGGTTCGTGACGAGCGAACGCTTTAAGCACTTGGCGGTTCGTGTCGAGAGAACACTTTAACCATTTGGCGGTTCCTGACAGGCGAACGCTTTAACCACTTGGCGGTTCGTGACGAGAGAAAACTTTAACTACTTGGCGGTTCGTGACGAGCGAACGCTTTAACCACTTGGCGGTTCGTGTCGAGAGAACACTTTAATCACTTGGCGTGTCGTGACGAGCGAGCGCTTTAACCATTTGGCGGTTCGTGACGAGCGAACGCTTTAACCACTTGGCGGTTTGTGACGAGCGAACACTTTAACCATTTGGCGGTTCGTGACGAGCGAACGCTTTAACTTAACACTTGGCGGTTCGTGACGAGCGAACGCTTTAACCACTTGGCGGTTCGTGACGATCGAACACTTTAACTACTTGGCGGTTCGTGACGAGCGAACGTTTTAACCACTTGGCGGTTCGTGACGAGAGAACACTTTAATCACTTGGCTGTTCGTGACGAGCGAACACTTTAACCACTTGGCGGTTCTTGACGAGATAACACTTTAACCACTTGGCGGTTCGTGACGAGCGAACGCTTTAACCACTTGGCGGTTTGTGACGAGAGAACGCTTTAACCCTTGACGGTTCGTGACGAGCGAACGCTTTAACCACTGTGCGACTCGTGACTATGTTTCTAGGTTTGTCAGCACCACACCCGTGCTCGTGGGTTTCACCGAAGTGGTAAACATCTGAGACCTGCATCACATCTGGCTTTCCTCCAACATTAAGCTGAAACGCCGTGATATAACTGGAATACTGTTAAAAAGGGCGTTTAACCCAACTCACTCACTCACTATTATGAAAAGCGGATAACAGGGTCATTATGACGTCAACAATGCTGTGGAGCACAAATGCTGTGGAGTAAGTGCTGTTTAACACTATGGTCAACAATAGCCCAACTATACCACGAAGTTCTGTAAATACTCGAGTCTGGACCAGACAAACCAGTCGTTGGTGTGAAACGAGCCTGACCATCCGGTATATTTAGGTAACATAACGATAAGCACACGCTGTGGGGGGCTAACGCTGCCCCGAATCCACACGAGGTTTAGTTTGCGTCATATGAACAGTCAAAAAGCCATATTGCCACTGATGGTTAGTGATACATTGATCAAATGTATTTTATATTAGATATTACTCGCTATTGTCACAAACTAGCATATCAATCAAAAATACTTCTGAACTGGAAAAGGGTACTTAAACAATATGTTTTCTGTTTTGCGGGTGTTACGAGTATTGAAAATTTTGTATGCAACTGGAGGTCATGGTACATGGATGACAGTATTTGCTTTCATGACAACACAACCCGCCTTTTCAGTGGACTGCAAACTTAACGAAATAAGCTAACATGTACCTATGTGGAGAATCGACCTCGGGTTCTCGGCGCGTGGAGCAACGCTTTAACCACTCGACTACCCGCCGCCCTTTGAAGACGATGGCTAACAGGGGTTAATGGAACCAGCCCAATAGATCGATAAATATATTTGAGAGACATATTGAACGAAACGTGTATGGATCTTGAACGCTATAGGGGACATAGAAGAGATCGGTACGAGGCAAATCTGTATAAGTATTGGTACGATCGTGTTTTGTTAAATAATACAGGCGCAGTGTGTAAATACGTTGTTGACCATATCTTTGATACTACACGTGGACTGGCACAGGTCAATCGTTGGTAGCATCATCATCCGAAAAAAGATATTTGATTAAATCGACAAGTAAGATCATGTACAAACAGACTTGCCCAGTTACAATATGGATTAATAATAATATGACTATGCTACACATACACGGTTCAACGATCAGATAGCCGCGTGTATAGTTAACTCCAGGACAGGAATAAACACTTACGGCATGTGAAATCTTACAAATGCCCACTCATAATGAACCACTCGGGTACAATGTGGCCGTTATTTGACGTAGAGAAACCGTTTTGTTAAAAACGATATGTAATAGTGCAAACCATTTCAATATTTTTATTTAAAATTTCTTTTGTCTTTAATACCTTATTGGTTCAATGTGTTTTCAAGTGCACGGAAATTCTACGCCCTTTGTCTGTTTAATGTATTCAGCAAACATTCGGCGTATACCCTTTTTTCATGTATCCCCTCCGGGCAGGACCCTCAATCACCAGCGCTATCAATAAATGTCGATAAACACCTCCTTACGTTGCCGGATCTTACGTCAATGAGCTTGACCCACGTTATGTAATACCTCTATCTACAAAACCTGACCCACATGGTCAGTCAGGGAAGCGAGCCAGATCATCGATGTGTGTAAGTGACAGAGCAGGTCTCCGCACCCGGGAACACTGGCCACTCGGTCCCGGTGTGCGTTCTGTCACGTTATTATCAATCGGTACCCTTTTCGCCATTTCAGCCTTTCAACCTGCAACAATAAATGGCTGCTGTCGTCTTAAACTTCAACCCTGAGTTTTGTCTTCCGTAATCACCCTTAGCTACCATCCGAGGGCAGAAACGTACGCCCTTGGACAGATATATCAGACAATTATCATTTAGGTCATCTACATGTATATGTGCCCTGTAAACTTACTTTTTGCCGATACCGAAACCCGTTGTTTCGAAGTGTCATAAATGAAGCAGTGCTGCTTCATTCCATGTCCAACATCTTTCCTAGGCAAGGGAGGTAACTGACAATGGACTTGTACAGTCAGTTAACTCCCTTGACGCGAGAAGGACATACTCATGTCCGAGAAACTGATAGGCCGACCTGTAAACCATTTTATATTTTATTGGTGCTGGAAATAGTTCCAACTTACGTCCGAATCCATTAGATGCTACACGCTTCGTTGTCAACCAATGTATTGCCCAATGTATTGGTCCAGACTTGATTATGTTCTGGCCATTGGCACTAGCTTACATATTACTGAGTTCGGTGCTCATCAACAAACAAACAAACACACAAATGTAAATACTCTTGTAAGAAATTATGTCAAGTAGCCTTGATAAGCTTGATCATACCCGTGAAGATGCAGGTTAGAATTGATCTTCAGTAATCCAGAGGCGACTGACGACATCTGGTGGTCAAGTTCGCTGTGGCGCTCATCAACAAACAAACAAACAAACACACAAATGTAAATACTCTTGTAAGAAATTATGTCAAGTAGCCATGATAAGCTTGATCATACCCGTGAAGATGCAGGTTAGAATTGATCCTCAGTAATCCAGAGGCGACTGGCGACATCGGGTGGTCAAGTTCGCTGAGGCGTTCATCAACAAACAAACAAACACAAAAATGTTAATACTCGCTGGTTCGCTGACTTGGTTGATGCATGTCCTCGTATCACAATTGTGTGGATCGATGCTTAGAATGTCAATCACTGGATTGTCTGTTCCAGACTTGACTATTTACATACCACCCTCATATAGCCGGAACATTGCTGAGTGCGGCGTTCAACAACAAACCAACCAACCAACCAACCGTGATATATCTTCAACACAAAGAAACAAACATATTAATTTATAAACATGTAAGCTTGATTGATTGTTCACCATTTCAACAGATAGCCAAATGTACAGATGTCACTGACAGGGCGCGGATTACCTTTTATCATTGAAGTTCAATACTTATTAATAATGTATGCGCTTCTTTTGAAAACGAGTTATGTGCTATTAATGCTGGTGAGATGTAAACCCCACACCCTCCTGTGTGATGTAAAGGCAAAATTTGTATGATGAAAAGCGGATCTCTCGACTGTACATATTGATTATACTTACACCATCAATAACTTTGTGTCATATTCATATTTCGATTCAGTACGTGGAACGTACATACATTCTTCAAGGTTCGTATGTTCTGTATTCATGTGACTGAATGCAAAAAAACATTTGTCAATTCATAGTTGTAAGGGGCGGCGGGGTAGCCCAGTGGTTAAAGCGTTCGCTTGTCACGTCGAAGGCCCACCCACACCTTGCAATATATTGCTGGAATATTGCGCAAAGCGGCGTAAAACCCTACTCACTCATTCATAGTTATCACTGAATGCGTTTGGTCCACTTCAAACTGTTGTGTTATAAATTCTTGTTTCCGTCTTATTTCTAAAAGTAATCCAATTGGGACTTTGGGGGGGGGGGGGGGGGGGGGGTTGAAACCCATCCGGGATTCGAACCCACAATGCCAGAGTGAAGCCAGCACACAAATTCAGCGATCTAACCCTCTCAGCCACCGAGTCTTCCACAAAAACTGAGCCATGGGAGACGTGCCACTTGTCAGAGGGGTACACAAAGAACGTGACGTACACTACTGTTGTCAGACTTTCATTTTTTGTGGAAGCTTCGGTAAACATACATATAATTTGTGAATTTCATTAAAAAAGTACACTCCAAAGCCGAAACGTAAAACAGTAAGTACCATGTGCAAAGTTGGACTCTGAGCCCCTTAAAGTTTAAAGGTACAGCCGTGAAAACTGTGGTACCTGTGCTCATATATTGGAAGAATGACAATTTCACTAAAACAGACAAAACATATTCTTTGTACGATCAAGCATGAGCTTCCTGGAAAGTATATGTGTTGGTTGGTTATATCGTGAAGGAAACCACGCTTCGTTCTTCACGTTCTTTGCGACCCGTTTAGTTTAGTTTAGTTTGTTTGTTGTTTTACGCCGCACTCAGCAATATTCCAGATATATGACGGCGGCCTGTAAGTAATCGAGTCTGGATCAGACAATCCAGTGATTGATATCATGATCATCGATCTACGCAATTGGGATCGATGACATGCTTCAACCAAGTCAGTGAGCCTGACCACCCGATCCTGTTAGTCGCCTCTTACGACAAGCATAGTCACCTTTTACGGCAAACATGGGTTGCTGAAGACATTCTACTCCGGATCTTCACGGGTCTGGAAAGTGTATGGGATGACACTGCAGTAGATGTAGTAGTGGGTACTCCAGCCTAGGAAGCAATGACTCGTGGTGCAATGGTCCAGTGCAGTTTTAGCAACCTCAAGATGATTGTTTGACAAGTATTTATAGGATGACCTGGCACTGTCAAACAGTTGTCCGGGGTTACAGAGATGAGCTAGCAAAAGCGGATGGTCTATGCAACCGGAAGTTGTCCAAACACTTCATGCAGGTCACCGAGGTGGGAGCTTGGAGCTGGATCATGTGTATGAGACGGTGTAAGCAAAGACATCACACAATGCTTCATGCCTAACATGCCACGAACAGTAAGCATGCAAGATAGACATTATTAGAACCATGAAGGAAGCGAGTATCTGATCGTGGATAATTGCGAAATTACGAAGCTACGAAGCAACACAGCCCATGTACAAGCCATGTAGTTGTCAGTGTCAATGCGATTACCCTTCACCACATAACACACAAACTACTGGATTAAAAGGGCGATGACTGCATTTGAGAAATGAAAAGAAGATAACATGTACCCTGATATGACATAAATGTGCTTAAGGACCACGCCAATGGATAACAACCAACACTCACCTGGAGAATTGTTATGTGGAAGGATGTTATCTATCAATTTAGAATACACAACCACAACCCAAGCAGATCTTACATCTATTTTGACCTGAGACAATACCAACAGCTGCAGAAGCAATACCATGTCAAGCAAGCACTATCCACAAGACTGTATGCCAAGAGTATATAACTCTTCTATATTCTGCCAAGAAGACTTCAACTTTCCAGTTTTCTTCTTAGTCGTGGAATGACTCCCCCAGCTTCAGCCTTTGGTGTCAGCACTTCATAATTTTTGAGGTGCCTACCAAAGATACCAAGATTTCAAAGAGCATCAAACATGCTTCAAAATTGTCCATTTGTCAAAGATCACCGACTACTGCTTGTTCTACTGACTGCTCACAGGGAAACAATTTCCTCATTTGACGCAAAGTGTTTCTGGACATACCTCTATGGCATTATGTAATGTCCACGACAAAAAAATTCCCTATAAAGCAATTCAATCTACGTGGGGCTCAGGACTTATCAATCAATCCTCGTACTTTGTGCTTGGATCAGTAGCAGTCAGTGAGGTCGACAAGGACATGTGTTAGTATACTGACAATCAAATTTCTTTTTCAACTTCTGCTGAATGAAGCGGAAATGTAATTTGTGAAAAATGTTTTCGTGCTATTAGCGTCCCTTTGAAGTAGAATATTACATTTGGTCAACAACGCGTGGAAATCTTGATGTAGTGAATGTATGTTTGTACCTTGTTAAACACTTTTGTCTGTGTAGCATTGTTGTGAATTTGACTGAAAGTGAAACATCAATGGCATGATGATGGGTTATGGTCCTGTGTTGACCTAATTTAAAGCGCTCTTAATTCTAAAAGTAAAATGCCAATATTTGGCAAGGACGTTTTATGGTTTATGCCAAGTGATGCGATACACAATGATTAAAACATATAAATCAAGAACAAATATAGCAGCAACTTATTAAACAGGATCATTAATATTATCCGGAAACAAAACGAAACAGATATGGATCTAAGTGCACCATTGTCCTTGTCAACAGGACGTTCTAATGCAATGGCATTAACAGTGTTTAGGTTTCCATTCTAGAGTTTAATGACGCTTAGTTGTTTGAATTAGGTTTCATTTTGTTGAAGGGTGTTAAATAAATGTTAATACAGTAAATACTTAATTGCTCTCGCCTTCGTGTCCGGTTTAGTAATTAAGTGAGTTGTATTGGTTTAATTCAGCTTTTTCACATGGTAAAATCTCTAAGTGATGCAGGGTCTAGACGTTTACCAACAGATTGATGTTGGAAAGAGTCAGATTCAGTGCCTAAAGATTAAAATAAGAATTCTGCATAGCAACCTTTTACTTGAAAATTCAAAAAATAAACACTCTCATGGCACGGACAAACCAAAAATTTGGAGTGAAAATCACAGAAGTCTGGTTTTGACATATGCTAATGTACAGGGAACATAAGCTGCACGGGGTCTCTTAAAGACAGGTTCCTATTCTACATTTAGGCTGGGCGTGCCGCACATCATCAGGAAACATGAGGTGCACAGGATCTCTTAAAGACGGCTTCCTCTTCTACATTTAGGCTGGGCTTGCCGCATGTAAACTCATTGTGGGTGAATGGTTGTTGTTTAAAGCCGCACTAAACAATATTCCAGCTGTGTAAATAATCTATCTGGGTCAGACAATCAAGTGATTGACATGATGAGCACCGATCCACGCAGTTGGGATTCGATTACATGCTTACAACTTATAATTGTCCTCAAACGTGAATACAATGTTTCATATTGCGATTTATATACAGGAATCTTACAATTGACTCTAGTTTTAGTTGAGATGCTCATGCTTATCAGAATGTGTTTCGTCGCTTATACATACATATTCATTTAGTCGAGTCTCGCAACAAAAGATCCGAGCATAGTCCTTATCGGTACGAGATTCCCGCTCGATTATCCAAGATATTATTGGATTATGATAAAAACCTTTAACCCATTCACTACCACAGCCTCGTTTTGAGTCCGATTCGAGGAGCCGTCCAATGAACTTACTCCCACGAACTAGAGAATGTATGTGCCGAATGAGAGATGTGAGTGATGGAGTGAGTGAGTAATATTTCAGAAATTCGCTTTTAGTAATATTTCAGAAATATCACGGTGGGGGACACCGGCAATGGGCTTCACACATTTTACCCAGGAAGGGTATCGAACCCGGGTCATCAGCGTGACGGGCGAACGCTTTAACCACTAGGCTACCCCGCCGCCCTTATGAGCGATGGACGTAGTGATGTCACTTCGGTGGTGGGGAATTGGTCCTGGTTATTTATAAAATAGAATGGTGAGGTGAGGTGAGTCGCGTCCAAGATTATTGCATTTATATAGCGACGTACATGCACGTCGTGTGTGTGTGTGTGTGTGTGTGTGTGTGTGTGTGTGTGTGTGTGTGGCTGCTTTTACTAGTCCGGACCGATGCCGCCGATTTATAGTGCTGGCACACTGAGATACCATGCCTCAGTGTAACATGAGATCCCCACTCAGACACAGTATACTTACTCCGAACCGACCAGTCCTTGTTTTATCTCCTTAATGCCGAGCGCCAGGCAGGGTAAGAACAAGTACACTCTTTTAACGTCTTATGGTATGACACGGCCGGGGAACCGGGGTGGAAAAAAGTCATTCGAAATATGTATTACAGTTGGGTTGATATTTCAAACCAACTCGTCAATACGACGTACGGTGTCAATACCCATAAGATAACAAAATGTAGAAATAAGATTTTGTAATTTATAGTGGGATTACATCAAATTTCAAAACACAGTAGGTTTATTTCCTAATTGATAAGGCACGTCATATCGATAAGATACAATGAATTGTATAAGGTACAGTTATTGTTATCGTATGGGTATTTATAAGGTACATGTTATTGATAAGGTATAGGGTATTGCTAAGGTACATCGTATTGATAGAATACAAGGTACAGGTATTGTTATCGTATGGGTATTGATAAGGTACATGTTAGTGATAAGGTACAGGATATTGCTAAGGCACATCGTACTGATAGGATGTAAGGTACATGTATTGTTATCGTATGGGTATTGATGAGGTACATGTTAGTGATAAGGTACAGGATATTGCTAAGGTACATCGTATTGATAGGATGTAAGGTACAGTTATTGTTATCGTATGGGTATTTATAAGGTACATGTTATTGATAAGGTATAGGGTATTGCTAAGGTACATCGTATTGACAGAATACAAGGTACAGGTATTGTTATCGTATGGGTATTGATAAGGTACATGTTAGTGATAAGGTACAGGATATTGCTAAGGCACATCGTACTGATAGGATGTAAGGTACATGTATTGTTATCGTATGGGTATTGATGAGGTACATGTTATTGTTAGGTAGATGGCACTGCTAAGGACTAAGTCCCTTTCGTTAATCGGAACATTGCACAAAACTCAGGTTAAGTGTTAAGACGTGTACCATAACGTCAGGATAATACTATATCCAATTATCAGACGACACGCCGATTGAACACTGCCAACGAGTCCTGTTTTCTGATAGTACTTTATGGAACACTGGCTCAATAGTACTTTGACTCTCCGGAAACACTGGTCTGGTTCCGCACAATCCTTCTCGTTCAAAACCATGCACGAAACACATCAGTTCACAAGCCATTATAACACCGGACGAAATCATATTGAGTCATTATTTTATCTTCGGGGTACTAATAAATATTCATAGATTCCCTAGAGGCCCATGACGAAAGTTTTGTCCTTTCTTTCCGCCAAAAGCAGAAAGAAAAGTGTGTTTCTTAACATTGATCAGTGCAATCCATAATAATTCCATTAAAAAATATTTATGTATCACTGCTACAAAAATACACGAGGCTCCATCTCATTAACGGTTTAATGGGTTGTGTCTTGTATTTCTATCACATTACAAAAGAAGTAAGAAAAGAATGCCATCCACTGTGTTCATAACCACCGGATTTTGCGTGGATAAGAAAATGCAAGTATTCTGTCACCTAAGAAGAGGCGTTGGTTTAGCCTACTGCTTGGTCGTAATGCTGAGCACCGGGGTGAAGGTTGTTCTGACTGGAATGTTTGTAAATCCGCCGTACCATCAAACCCAAACATGAACTTTCTCGCCTAATAGTGAGTGAGTGAGTGAGTTATGTTTAACGCCGCTTTGAACAGTATTCCAGTTATATCACGGCGTATCAGCTTAATGAGGGAGGAAAGCCCGAAGTGATGCAGGTCTCAGACGTATACCACTTCGGTGAAACCCACGAGCATGGGTATGGTGCTGACAAACCTAGAAACATAATCGGGGTGAACCGGTATTCGAATCCACAATAATAGGATTCTGGCGTGCCCAACGGACGCAACTCTGCACAGCGAATAGCGGCGCCTTAGACAACTGGGCCACCCGTGTCCCCTCTTGCCTAATAGACAAAACGTTGCTTAAACTGCCGGACAGGAAAAAGTATTCACTTGAAAATTGGATTTGACATTTAAAAAATGCAAACATCATACAAATATTACTCTACTGATATTCATTTATATGTGTGGTATCGCCTATGATACCCGTAAATACAACACCCTCGAATAACCATCCCTTGTTTGTTTCAGTTTCAGCCGATTCCGGGGTAGAATAGGTCTTCAGCAACCCATGCTTGCCAAAAAAGGTGACTATCCTTGTCGTAAAAGGCGTCTAACGGGATCGGGTGGTCAGGCTCGCTGACTTGGTTGATGCATGTCATTGATCCCAATTGGGTGGATCGATGCTCATGATATCAATCACTGGATTGTCTGGTCCAGACTCGATTATTTACAGACCGCCGTCATATAGCTGGAATATTTCTGAGTGCGCCTTAAACAACAAACCAACCAACCAAATCATTTTCAGCCACATAGGTGTATACTTTCTTTTGCCCAACAGTTTATTGTAAAAGCGATATGTTTTGATGGCTAGTAATATTTTTACGATAAATCTTTTTATCAAAGTGTAACTACAATAATCATATTTTCGTGGGGATTCCGGGTTAGAATCGACCCACTGCAGTTTATTCTTGTGGTAAGAGGCGAGTTCATTCATCGGAGGGGTGGTCGGGTAGCCTAGTGGTTAAAGCGTTCGATCGTCACGCCGAAGACCCGGGTTCGATTCCCGACATGGGTACAGTGTGTGAAGCCCTTTTCTGGTGTCCCCTCCCCCTGATATTCTGGAACATTGCTAAAAGCGGCGTTAACCCATACTCACTCACTCACTCATCGGTGGTCAGAATCTGGATGATTGCGTGTCATCGCAACCAACCGGCGTGTGACCTTGGTCATTAAATCAATCAGTTTTTTTCTGGACACCTTTATTCACAGGCCATCGTCAAAAAGTTGGAAAGTGGGACGTTAAACAACAAACCAACTTATAACTTTCCCGATCCACCAATCAGGGGTTTGAAAGAATGACCTCTGTGTGAATGTAGACGTTTACAAAGTATTCATCTCGCAGGCGTGGTTTATGGATTAACGAGGTCTGGATGAACGAGTTTCCTCTGTACATGTCAAGTAATCACCCTAATGATATATTAACTTGAAATACAGGAATAACATAAACAACAATAACACCAATGCACAATAAAAACTAATCGAAGACAGGTTGACTAATGGATGTTATTTTTTTAATTTTTGGGTAAGATTTGTGCAGGCATGTTATAATTTACAACAATGAGGAGTCGTAGTCATATTTGTAGTTCAGATAAAAAGCATGCTTTCAAGGACATATATTTATCCGTTACATGGCAACAATCCAAACACTCGAGCAAAAAACAATGGCATTTCAATTATTGTGTCTGGGAAGTTTCTTTCACTGTGTTGTAGCTTCTCGAGAGTTTCTGTCAAATATAGTGCTTTTCTTTCAAATCATGCTTTACAAACCACTGTAATTAAAATTACATGATTAGTAAGCTGCATTCTTTAGATTTTGCCCATCAAGTTGTCACATTCACCATCATGCCAGAGGCGCATTATATTGATGCTTCATTGTATCGCGGTCGTAGATTAGGGCTTACCTTTCCTTATTGGTTGCAAGACAAGTTTAAACTTTTTTCTTGAAGCAATCATGAGATTGTGACATCAGGGCCCCGTTCCGCAAAGCCATCTTAGCGCTAAGGTGGTCGTAACTCCCATACTTTAACACTGACTTACGACAATCATAGCGCTAAAATCGCTTTGTGGAACGGTGCCCTGAAGCATAACTTCTTAATGTGGAGTCATCTTGGTACGTCACCTCGCATTATATTTACTTTAAGGCATTATATGTTTTGATTAAAAGTTTAATATCCCCTTCGTTCAATAATACCAATGACATATCAATACTTTACTGATTGTTTGTTTGTTTGTTTGTTTAACGCTGCACTGAAATATTCCAGGTGTATGACGGCGGTCTGTACATAATCACGTCTGGACCAGATAATCCGGTGATTGACATCATGAGCATGGATCTGCGCAAATGGGATACGTTGACAAACATCAACCAAGTCAGCATGCCTGACCACCCCATCCCGTTAGTCGCCTCTTACGACAAGCATAGTCGCCTTTTACGGTAAGCGTGGGTTGCTGAAGACGTATTCTACCCAAACCTCGTCGGGTCAACACTGCTTATAAATGTAGCTTTGTAAGAAATGTATATGTGAGAAAATGCTAACTTTGAATTCGTTTATTTTGTACTGAAAAGGGATTAATAGACAAATCAAAAATCACAATCTGGGCAAATCTCAGGTTAGAACCCGAAACCATAGATTTCGGGAACGCCTAAGGGACGCAACTCTGCACGACGAATTGCGGCGGCCACCCTTGCTCCTTCAAATCTAACACAACCCATACTTCCATGAACAAAACGAAGTGAAAGTCAGTTGTACAATAATTCCAATGGTCGAATAAGGACGTTACAAACAATGTATGTCTCTTAACCTATGGACTGCCTCCGTGATCTAGTGGTAGAGCGTCCGCCCGGAGAGCGGAAGGTCCGGGGTTCGATCCCCGGCCGCGTCGTACCAAAAGACGTTAAAAGATGGTACTTAAACTGTGGCATGGTATCTCAGTGAGCTAGCACTATAAATCGGCATCATTCCGGACTAGTACAAGCAGCCACACAAACACACACATGTACATGCACGTCGCTATATAAGTGCAATAATCTTGGAAGCGACGTTAAACCCCATTTCACCTCACCTCACCTTAACCTATTTCTGAAATATTAATGATCGAGATCCAATTTCATGAACATTAACACGAGTGTATTTTTCTTCTTTTCTGCAACAAGAAAAGAAAGATACGAAGACAAACGAATGAATGAAACCAGAAGGAAACCTTTGAGAAGAACCCGTTCCTGTTTATTGTAAACGTTTTAAGACTTCAAACGATCCTGAGAATGAAATCATCACATACGCTGAAGACAAACAGAAAACATTAGAACAAGGTTAAAGTCGTCATGTGTGGGTGAGTTGGGTTTAACGCCGCTTTTAACAGTATTCCAGTTATACCACAGCGTGTCAGCTTAATGTGGGAGGAAAGCCCGAAGTGATGCATGTCTCAGACGTTTACCACTTCGATGAAACCCACGAGCACGGGTATGGTGCTGACAAACCTAGAAACATAATTGGGGCGAACCGGGATTCGAACCCACAATCATGGGTGGTTGTGTGTGTGTAAGTGTGTGTGTAAGTGTGTGTAAGTGTGTGTGTAAGTGTGTGTCCTGGTATGTACCCGTGTATATTGCATGATATTTATGTGTGTCTCTCCAGGTATGTACCCGTGTATCTTGCATGATATATATGTGTGTCTCTCCAGGTATGTACCCGTGTATCTTGCATGGTGTATATACTTGCGTCTCTCCTGGTATGTTATGGTGTATCATGCATGGTGTACTGGTATATGTATGTCTCTCCGGGTGTTTAATGGTGTATCTTGCATGGTGTATATGCGTGTGTCTCTCCTGGTATGTAATGGTATATCTTGCATGGTGTATATGCGTGTGTCTCTCCGGGTGTGTAATGGCGTATCTTGCATGGTGTATATGCGTGTGTCTCTCCTGGTATGTAATGGTGTATCTTGCATGGTGTATATGCGTGTGTCTCTCCGGGTGTGTAATGGTGTATCTTGCATGGTGTATATGCGTGTGTCTCTCCTGGTATGTAATGGTGTATCTTGCATGGTGTATATGCGTGTGTCTCTCCTGGTATGTCATGGTGTATATGCGTGTGTCTCTCCTGGTATGTACCTGTTAATCTTAAATTGCATGGTGTATATGCGTGTGTCTCTCCTGGTATGTACCTGTTAATCTTAAATTGCATGGTGTATACGCGTGTGTCTCCCCTGGTATGTACTATCTTGCATGGTGTCTGCCCTGTGGTGAAGATGCTCCTTTATCTCTATAACTGCTGAAGAACCCTTCTTGCCAATGGAGTGGTCATTACATTACAGACACTGCACAACGAGTGCTGTTGTCGTCTTACAACCTTTAACCAATCTTTATAATACTTCCAAATGATCATGCACTGGCCTAGCCTATTGTTCTCAACGACCTGAAAAGAGAATGGCAACGCATGACTGAATACCATGAAAGTGAAGTGTCTTCGCTCGACATTGTAATGTAAGACGTCGTTTGGGGGTTACTCAAGGTTAACGTGCTTCGCTTTAAAATGCCACAGATGACGGAGTGAGTGAGTGAGTATGGTTTTACGCCGTTTTTAGCACTATTCCAGCAATATGACGGCGGGGGACACCAGAAATGGGCTTCACTCATTGTATCCATGTCGGGAATCGAACCCAGGTCTTCGGCGTGACGAGTGAGCACTGTAACCACTAGACTACCCGAGATTGAGAGGGGCTGCGTTGGTGTGTGTGTGTGTGTGTGTGTGTGTGTGTGTGTGTGTGTGTGTGTGTGTGTGTGTGTGTGTGTGTGTGTGCGTTTCTGGCTGTGTGTGTGGCTGTTTGTTCCAGTTCGGGCTAAAGCCGATTTTATAGTACTGGCCAACTTTGATACCATGCCGCAGTTTATCATGAATACCCCACTCAGACACAGTATACTGACTCCGGGCCGACCAGTCCTTGTTTTAGCCCCTTAATGCCGAACGCCAGACAGGGTAACAACAAGTACCATCTTATAACGTCTTTTGGCATGACGCGACCGAGGATCGGACACCTGACCTTCCGCTCTCCGTGCAGACACTCTACCGCTAGACACTGAGGCGGCCCATACTCCATGACATCCTCTAATCTGAAAGCACATGTTGTCCACATCTCCTAATTACAAATCTTCTTGAAAAATAGAAACACGTGTTCGCAGTTCTAAAGCACCAATCATTACATGACATCACCTTCACAACATGACGTTTTACAGACGAAGCATGTTAGTCAATCGCCACAAAATAGTTTATTTGTTTGTTGTTGTTTAACTCCGCACTCAGCAATATTCAGTCTATATGACGTCGGTCTGTAAATTATCGCGTCTGGACCAGAAAATCCAGTGATAGATGTCATGAGCATAGATCCACGCCATTGGGATACGATGACATGCATCAACCAAGTCAGCGAGCCTGACCACTCGATCCCGTTAGTCGCCTCTTACGACAAGCATAGTCGCCTTTTACGGCAAGCATGGGTTGCTGAAGACCTATTCTACCCCGGATCTTCACTGGTCGCCACTCAATAAACAGGACGTCAAAATACATTATACAGAAGGCCCACATTGAGAGCGAGTCTGGTGTAGCGTCGCTTTAAACGGCATTTCAGTTTACGCAACTTTGGCACCAATATTCCAGCAATATCACGACTTGGAACTCCAGAAATGGTCCTTACGTTCAACCCATGTGTGGAATCGAACCAGGTCTTCGGCGAGCGAACGCTTAAACCAGTAGGCTAACTCACGCCCCATTTCAATAGATCAAGGCGGAAAGCCTAACGCGACACATGTAGACGATTACCGCTTGATCTAACCAACAATCCCCGTATGTTGCCGACAGACACATGGTTCTATTCAGTGAGGTGAGGTGAAATTGGGTTTAACGTCTCGTCCAAGAGTATTGCACTTATATAGCGACGTGCATGTACGTGTGTGTGTGGCAGCTAATGTACTAGTCCGGACTGATGCCGATTTATAGTGCTAGCCCACTGAGATACCATGCCGCAGTTGAACATGAATTCCCCAATCAGACACAGTAAACTTATTCCGAGCCGACCAGTCCTTATTTTAGCCCCTAATGCCGAGCGCCAGACAGGGTTAGAACAAGTACCATCTTTTAACGTCTTTTGGGGTGACGCGGCCGGGGATCGAACCCCGGACCTTCCGCTCTCCGGGCGGACGCTCTACCACTAGACCACGGTGGCGGTCTCTATTTTTCGTGAGTCTGGGATTCGACTATGTGTTGAGCGGATATTGGCACGGTGAAATGCAGTAGCTTAAACCGCTGGAGCAACTGTGTAAACTTAAGGCTTTCTTTATCATTCCGAATGTTACAATACAGTTTAATCGTCATTCGCCGTTGCCACTTGTGATAGGGACACGTTATTAACGGTGTAGATGTGTTTGTATCATTCAGTATTTTAAAATGCCTACCGATCGAGGATTGGACAGACACGCTGTTTTCGAAAGAAAACAAGAATATCGGTTTTCTTAATAAATATTAATATGTTAATAGATGTCGTAGCGGTAATGTTAGGAAAAATGAAACTATGTTTGAAACCTTTTATTATAATTAAAGTTGTGCGCCCGTGTGTGCAAACATGAAAATGGCAGGCTTAATCGTTCGAGAGGTTTCGGTATGGGACGGTTTCTAGAAGGCTATAAGAGCGACAAGATGGCGATGTATATCGGCCGGAGGCCTTACATGCAATAAATATCTTTGACTTTTGACTTTGACTTGACCTTTTTCGCCGGATTTGTTTCCTCTGTACTTGCCAAGTGCGGATGAAAATACCGAATTTATGACACAAACAAATGTTTCGATACTGTCAATTTGTAACCCCTTATATTTCAAGACCAATGTGGAAAAACCCCAACAGTATGTTATCTGTGGAAAGAGTATGTTATAATGACGAAGAAAGGACAAAGGGAAATGGGACAAACATGAACAGATTATTAATGAAGTCCACGCGCATACATGTAAGCTGGCCGAAGTGTGCACGGACAGTTTTCCCAAATTCCAAATACGTTTTGGAGATCCATGTGGTACCTTTGTGAATGCATACTAGAGACTAGTGTTTTGACTATTTCAAGAGGTTCATCTGGCAATTTCCGTTATGACCTTAATGATATCTAAACACGTATATAAGTGAAGCCAATTGCGTCTTGATTATGGGGAGGTGAGGTGAAATGGGGTTAAACGTCGCGTACAAGATTATTGCACTTATGTAGCGACGTGCATGTACATGTGTGTGTTTGTGTGACTGCTTGTACTAGTCCGGACTGATGCCGATTTAGAGTGCTAGGTCACTGTGATACCATGCCGCAGTTTAACATGTATACCCCACTCAGACACAGTATACTGACTCCGAGCCGATTAGTCCTTGTTTTAGTCCCTTGGACAGGGTAACAACAAGTACCATCTTTTAACGTCTTTTGGGGTGACGCGGCCGGGTATCGAACCCCGGACCTTCCGCTCTCCGGGCGGACGCTCTACCACTAGACCACAGAGACGGTCCGATTAAGATTGGTATACAATTCAGAGATAGTGGAGATGACACTTGTTATAATTGCTCTTTCTGCGAAGGTTTCAAGAGCGTCATACCAGTCTTGCTCAAAATACGTTTGATCAGAGTTACAGCATTCAAGGCCTTAGTAAAGCTTACAAGAAGGTTTCAGGTAGGCGCGTGCAGGTCATTTCCAAATTTGACGCATAAGTGACAAACATAGCGTATGATGCAATTCCCTTTTTTGACTTGTACAATATGTTCCTTTGGAGTAATTGCAGGTGCGTGTCTTTGTGATGGGTACCATGATCACTATTTGATCGTGATTCACATTCGTCACCACTCGCACCTTTCCGTAACCACTCGCCCCTTTCCGTAACCTGCAAGAAGACTCGTCCCCCTATCGATGTATGTTATGTGAGAAAATACGACAAACCAATCAGAATGCGCGTATGATTTCAAGTTCTTCGTCAAAGAATCCCTCAAAAATATTTTTTGATTATACATGTGTCTTCCATCTAAAAAATATACCCAAGACAAAGTTAAAGGTTTTCAATCATACTGTATAACTTCGCATTTCCAGATGTGTTTAAATTGCATTTTAAATATATATAATCCATGGGGAAATATATGTGAACCATTACGCAACGAGTTGACAATTGTTTTAGGTATGTCCGTTTGCGCTAAGACGGAACGAGAAGGGCACCAGTCGCTATTCGGCTTGTCCCGGAATAACACGAGTTGGTCACGAATGAGTGATTCATAGACACATGCCTATGATATGGTCGGAATCTTACAGTGGGCAGATATTTCTTATTATAATGGGAAGCGTGTTGTGTTTATTTGCGGGAGAGTCCTTTCAAAACGTTACGACGTGCAGTCATATGTACACACAGCGACAAAACGAAAATTGGTAAAAAATCGGACATATTTCGGACAAATCCAACTTTTTTTAATTGGGGAAAAGGAGCAAGCCATAAAGGCCTACAAGCACAGGTACAAGCACATGTACAAGCACAGGTACAAGCACAGGTACAAGCACAAGTGATTCCGCAAGGTGGGCTCCTCGCTAAATTGTTTTGCAACGTATATCTCCAAATTTGCCCAAACTTGTAAAATGCCTTAGTTTCGTCACAGCTTGACACTGATTTTTAGTATATTAGTCTATTTTGATAATGATAGCAATTATCCCAGTAATTTCTCCAGATTTCCAATGGTTAATTCTGACTCGATTGCCTAGTGACAAATGCGACAAGTTTGTTTGTAAACACTGAAAGTAGTTCCTCCTTTACCTTGATATTGCATCTCTATCCGCATATGACCCCAACGGAAACCAAGCCATTATATGATAGAGTGAGTGAGTGAGTATGGTTTTACGCCGCTTTTAGCAATATTTCAGCAATATCACGGCGGGGGACACCAGAAATGGCCTTCACACATTGTACCCATGTCGGGAATCGAACCCGGGTCTTCGGCGTGACGGCGTGAACCACCAGGCTACCCGACCACCCCTTATATGATAGAAGGTAATATTATGTACAAGGGATCATAAATTAGTTACTACCGATATTACATTGTATAATTTCTTTCAGACATGTTTATCACATAAACTAGCGGGCAAAAGAAAGTTTTCACTTTAAAAGTTGTATAAAAAGAAAAAAAGCTGGTACAGGTTTGAACCCCCGCAGGAAACATTCGCCCAAATGCAACATGACCACAACCACATCGCAGATGTTTGAACGCAGCTTTCCAAATCATGCATTGTTGAAAACGTGCACAACGTGATTTTGAGACATTGGTCCAAATGCAGGTGTATGATTGTGGCATGAATACCGACGTTGGACAGAGCAGGCATTCAGTAAGCAAAAAACACCAAGAATATGCCCAGACTTTCACAACCGCAACGAGACAGAGAGATCGGTATGGCCAATATGGGGGGTACTCAACGTCAGAGAGCCAGAACCTTCAACTGCTCCCAGACCATCATCAGCAAATTGATAATCCGCTACCAACAGACAGGACAGACTCAAAACCGGCCAAGATCGGGAAGACCGAGAGTGACAACACCGGCCGAAGACCGCTACATCCGGCAGATTCACCTCCGAAACAGATGTGTGACGGCGACATCAACGGCGGCAACAGTACTAGAGCATGCCATCAGCAAGCCTTCGACGACTTCGTACGGCTGGTATACGAGCCTACCGACCCTTCCGTGGAATGGCCTTGACCCGTCTACACCGTCAACGCAGACTGCAATGGACACGAACTGTACGTCGGTGGCGGCGACGTGACTGGGCGAGAGTGCTTTTTACAGATGAAAGGCGGTTCTGTCTGTTCAGGAACGATGGCAGAGTTCGAGTTTTTCGACGAAGGGGAGAGCGACTGGCTCCAAACTGCATTAGAGAAGTTCACCCGTTTCGAGGTGGAGGCGTCGTGGTATGGGCTGGTTATCATCCGAGGAAACCTGAATGCTCAGCGATACAGGGATGAAGTGTGGTGCCCTTTATTCAACATCAGCCAAGAGGATTAATTTTGCTACAAGACAACGCAGGGCCTCACACCGCCCGAATTGTTCAAGACTACCTGAACAACGTTAACGTCAACGTATTGCCCTGGCCACCTTGTTCTCCAGACATGAACCCCATTGAACATCTCTGGGAACATCTTGATCGTCAGCTGAGACAACATGTACCGCCTCCAGTGAACCGACAGGAACTTGAACAGACTCTATTGAACTTATGGAACAGGGTTCCTGTTGACGTTATCCGCCGACTGACGACGTCAATGAGGAGGCGTGTGTTGGCGTGCATGGATGCCCAGGGTGGTCACACTCGCTATTGATGACGTGTTACCTGACTACTGTGTCATTAATGGACTCTTCATGCACTTTTTCAATGATCTCTGATTTGTGTGATTTTTAATTTGGACCCCTTGACTCTTTCTTTGTGTATTGCGGAGAATGCAATATCGGCATTACAATGCATTTTCATTGTAATTCATGGAAAATGATTTATGTTTATAAATTAATCATCATAAATCTCACATATGCCTTTGTTTTTGGTGTTTGGTCAAGTGAAGTCGGTGAAAACTTTTCGCCCGGTAGTTTAATAGCTCTGTATTAAATGCGAATGAATGTTATTATCTTGGGATATACATAATGTACAATGTCAAATCGCAAATTAGATATTTTTGGTAATTACGATCAAATCTTTAGTTCATATAACCCATTTCGACATTGTTAGCTTCTTTGATGATATGAAAAGAGTATTGTTACAAACTTAATATCTAAAACGTTTCTATATTTATGCTTAGACTTGATGAAAATGTACGCGTTGTATAAGTTCCACATTGAGTTTGAATCCTTCAAATTCTCGTTGTTTTTTTCTGCTCTTTTCAGGTTTTTTCTAAGAACCACTGTGTAATAAAGTAATTCTGTTCTCGTAGATTTTTTAATTCCAATAATGAAGGCTCTCGTGGTTAATGATCATTAAAATCCATTTTGTAAATTATCAATTGTTGATTGCCATTAATGTCTGTGGATGTTAATAGTCCAAGCAATATTCTAAGCGATCGATAAGGTCCAAAACGATGAATTCAATATCAGCAGCTCTATCAGTCAGCAGCATATAATAGCAGGATTCTAGTATTAAAAAAAGTGTTTACGTCATCGGGATGAGTTGATAAAGAATATTCTGGTCAATATTGTTTTGGGTAACCATAACAACCACATGTGTACATTTAATAAGGCGGAAACTTGCAGGATTTGTACCGAATACTCATCCGTCCATTTCCTTTAATTGAATAATTAACGATCTAAGGCTGCGTTCATACAGTGCAGTTTATAGCTCCCGTTTGAGATCAGACAGCACTACGACACAAAAAGTGAAAAAGTCGGATTACTATCCTCAATGATCTGGAATGTCCTATCATTGTCTGAACGCAGTCGTATACGTTCGTAACAGAGTCCTACGGATCAGGAAGGTCCAGAAAGGTCGGCCAAGCTCCCCCGACAGTATGGTGCGTCCCTTAACATTCGGGAAACTCAGCCGATTCTATGTAGTCGGAAAACAATCGTGACTATGTCGTGACAGATTCTGTTGTATTGGATCAAAATCGTAACAATGTCCTGAGTTGTCTGGACGGTGTCCTGTGGATCGGGACGCTGTCGTGATGAACGGGCATGATTTGGAGAAATTGTTCATTGCCGTTTCTTGTCGATTGAGTCCAGATTGCGTCCAGATCTTGCCGAATGCGAACCGTCTTTGTCTGATCTCTGTCGGATAGCATTCGGGAGAATCGGGACGCTGTCTGAACAGATTCGGACGTTTTTTTACCATGCGGAAGATACAAATCGGATCAGATTCGGGAGAATCGGGACAAATTCGGCTGGAAACGGCTGAATCGGGACTCTTCCTGAACAATATCTGATTGTTGTCGTGATTAAATAAATGTTTTCACAAATTGGTGAATTTCCCTCCAAGAATCCCAGAATCTTGATCAGCCTTTTGACAAATTTTAATCGGGAATGGTCCTGTCAAGGACGGCAGTAAAAATCCTTAATGTGTGACTGAGCCCTAATGTATGTAAATAATATCAGCGTTGTGTTTGCTGCGATGGCACCGTGTGGGAAAGCTATATTTACTCGGTCGTTTGTTTCTCATGTTAGGTGGGCTCTCTGTGTTTTTAAGGTGAGAGTATGGCCTTATTGTGAGAATTTTATGTAGTCGTGTTTCCTGATTTGTAAAGTGTTCTGACTCTTCCCTTGAGTGCAAATGCAAATTGATTTCTGCTGTGGGTGTGTTGGGTGATTGTTTGTACATTTGACGTGTGGGCTGAGGCACCGCGATTTACTGTTCATGGTTGGCTGCTTTGGTAATGCCAGGAACCGTGGGTCGTGAGTTTGAATCCTATATTCGTCCAATTACGATCCTTGCTGTTTCTGTTCCATGTTCGGAGGTTTAACCAAAGTGGTAACGACCTGTCTTTCTTTGTCTTTCTTCTATAATTAGCCAATACGCAGTTATTTATCTGAAATTCTCTTTTCTTTCCGAGGCAAGGGAGTTAACTGACTATAAAAGTCCGGTTTCCAACTTTTGCTGGAATTTCTGGGCTCGATATAACCGCCATAAGTGGCTAGTATGAGATCTTTATTGTAATAAAACGGGTTTTTCACTCGCGGATCACTTGAGCACCTGTATTAAAAACATGAAAAGATTGGGACAGCCAGTTGACGGTACACATGCTCTGCAAATCATGCAATCGAACGAATTCGGCACGGCGGTTGCCATGTTATATATGAACGATATATGATGTCGATTTCGTTTCGGGATTTTCATTGGACTATGCATAGACTCGTTTGTCCAGCCAAAATAAAACTCCATAATTCCAGGGTAGTTGGCAACGGAGTTGAAACTGGACTTTTAAAGTCAAGCAACGGTACGAGGGGCGTTCAATAAGTTTTGCAACTTGGGCATTTGTGTTTACATGAAAAATGTCAACTTGTGGCAGGTGTGACACTAGTCATAACATCAGGTTGACACGTGTCATAACAAGTTCCAGACACAACAATACGTTAGATGTGATGGCTTCATTCACCTAAGGGTGGTCACAATCATGAATTCTCTCAAACATGAACAAAGCGCTGTAACAAAGTTCCTTACCAAGGAGGGATGCAAAGCAAAAGAAATCCACATGTGAATTATGTGAATGTGGATGTTAAATCACCCATCCTATAGCCCAGACTTAGCCCCCATCGACTATTTTCTGTTTCCGGCAAATGAAATCTGCCCTACCTGGAAGACGCTTCCAGGATGACGAGGACATAAAGGCTGCCACAGAGGCGTGGTTAGAGGGCTAATCTGCGGATTTCTATAAAAGTGGTATTAAAAGCTTGAAGGACAAATGGAATAAGTGTATTGAGGTCAATGGAGATTATACTGAAAAAAAGATATTCTGCGACTTGGTCTTATATTGAAGTTGCAAAACATATTGAACGCACCTCGTGAGATGTACTTTTCTTGTACGTTATGGATGTTTGTGAAAAAATCGTTTGTTGTAGAACATACCGGAAAATATATCATTTAATCAGGCCACGCTCACACAAAACATTATGGTTCCCTGGGCATGCTCAATCACCTGAACCAAATGGGTTCCGCTCCTTTCACAGAATCAAATTGTATGTCAATATATATTCCGCCTAAACTAAATTCACAGCCCCCACAAGATTAATAAATGGTAGGCTCCCAATAGATGTGCTTGCCTTTGATAAATCGATTTCTAACCTCTGTTTAGTTTGTCTGAAAAGACATTTCGAGTTATAGCAGTTCCAAGTAAATAGGTTTCACATGATGTCTTTGAATGTCATGATGTTTATCTGAAGTACATCTCTGTAACGCCCTCATCGTGTTGCCTTAATCAAGGTAGGTAGTAGAAGTGCCACTCAGGAGACTTAAAAATTCCATCTATTATCTTGTGCAGTCCTATCGAGTGACTGCGCTCAACAACCTCTTCCGAGCTGATGGCTCTACTGATGTTTTGACAAACTCATAATCGCAACGCATGACTCGTTTCGTTGGTGCTGTGTTCTCTTCATTCTACACTGTCAACTAGAACGTATGCAAGTTAATGTTTAATAATTAGCAAGTATATCAAATAAATCCTTTATGACACAAAGAAATGCCATCAAGATACAGGAGGTTTCTGAACATAATGTATGCTTGCCAGTAAGGTACAGAGGTTTTCGGAGCATAACATTTTCACTGTCATTTCAGAGCCAAGCATTTACCCTGCCACTAGGTGAGGTAAAATTGGGTTTAACGTCGCGTCCAGGATCATTGCACTTATATAGCGACGTGCATGCACGTGTGTGTGGGTGTATGTGGCTGCTTGTACCAGTCCGAGCTGATGCCGATTTATAGTGGTAGCCCACTGAGATACCATGTCGCAGTTTAACATGAATACCCCACTCAGACACAGTATACTGACTCCGAGCCGACCAGTCCTTGCTTTAGCCCCTTAATGCAGAGCGCCAGACAGGGCAACAACAAGTACCATCTTTTAACGTCTTTTGGTATGACGCGGCCGGGTACACTGCCTTTAAGGTACAAGAGTATCTGAGTACATATCTGATGTGGAGTACGTCATCGACTGTCTTGATGCATCGCTTAAATATGAAGGCCAAAGGGCGCATTCCTCGGGGATGTCAGAGGTCCTAGCACTTGTTAGGCTCTTGCCCCTTCTATACCCAGCCCAAAAAGCTAATGGGACTTCTCCCAGGCGGTGCTGCCATTTCGAACACACCAAGAACTTTTCGGAGAATATGGAGACTCCCCAAGACGGCAGAATTTTGCATTACCCATATTGCCAGGAGAGCTGCGCTGCGCATGGAGAACCCGGGCACTCTCCTGGTTTCCGCCAAAAGGTCAGCAGGCACCAAACAATGCATGACGAGTCGGAATACTGTTTAGGTTAGTTCGCTGAAAGTGGGGCTTTAAAAAACATCACGATCAGATTTATAAGCATGAATCAGCAGCAGCAGCAGCGTCGTCGTCATCATCCACATCATCACCATTATTATTGATTATCACTGTAACATGTAAGCCTGGAAATTACCATTTCTGGTGTCCCCCTCCGTGATATTGCTGGAATATTGCTAAAAGCGGCGTAAAACCATACTCACTCACTCACTCACTCACTCACTCACTGGAAATTAAATCAACATGAGTTCAGATCGTTCTGTAGGTTGGATATGTTTTAGGGGGTCGCTAATACCAACAAAATACGCCAATTTATCTTTCCACAAAATTAATGTTCCTGTCTCCTCATTTTTATTGACTAAACGAACAAAAACAAAATAGATGTCAGCCAACTGCGGACACTTTCGAAATTTTATCGATTATCAATGAATCAATTATTAAATGATCGATATTTGCCCCGTGGACACACCAACTTCTACAAAAGTCAATAAATCACAATTAGAATGGATTTATGACGAATAAACGACAGTACACTGATCAATGAGCACAAAAGTTCGGTCGTGTTACCACCGCGAGACTTCCTGCCTGGAGTGTTTCAAGGTGTGCCCAACAGAGTTTGGCGCTTAGAGTACACTCGGGTGATGAATCATATACACCAAGGGAAAATGTAACTGTGATTCATATAAAGTTCAATTAAAACGAATTTATTTATTTAATACTACAAATATATAATAACAAAGTCAGTGAGGCGACTAACATTGTGATGCTTCTAGCAAGTCGAACATTGTACTTGCATCTGTGTTACCGACATACTCACGATGACCCGTGAAGGTTCCGGGGTAGAATAGGTCTTCAGCAACCCATGCTTGCCGTAAAAGGCGACTATGCTTGTCGTAAGAGGCGTCTAACGGGATTGGGTAGTCATTCTCGTTGACTTGGTTGATGCATGTCATCGATCCCAATTACGTGGATCGATGCTCATGATATCAATCACTGGATTGTCTGGTCCATACTCGATTATTTTCAGACCGCCGTCATATAGCTTGAATATTGCTGAATGCGGCGTTAAACAACAAACAAACAAAAGAAAGACAGTGAAATGAAGACATCTTCACAATTTGCATGTGATGTTCATGCACAGCGAACAATTTGGATGTTCTCACGTGTGTTTAGCACACATTTGTTGTTTGGCTATCAGGTGCTCATAACCGTAAAAAAACGCTTTCGCAATGCCACAACTCATGAGGGAACACTGCTCATCATTGTTAATGGCAATTTGAATGGCGTACGCTGCCGAGACGACATCGTTTGACATCATGTTCTTCTCTTAGTGCAAATGCAGGGAGGTAACGTCACGTTACAGCAGGATAATGCCATCCCACGTGTTGCACGTGTTGCACCAGACATTTTGACGCAGCATAACATTGCTGCGCTGCCATGGCTGGCTGTTTCCCCAGACCTCTCCCCATAGAACATGTCTGGGATGAGATATATCGACGCCTACGGCGGTAACGCTTCAATCATCTGGTGTCTTCAATGCACCGCCGTCGCCTAGCCTTATCAACGCAAATTATGGTCACACCCGATACTGACACTGTTGATCTAATATCTCAGTTGATCATCAGTGGGCCAATCTACGATTACCCATACTTACATAGGGTGGGCCAATATACGATTACCCATACTTACAACAGGTGAGGCAATCTACGATTACCCATACTTACATCAGGTGGGCCAATCTACGATTACCCATACTTACATCAGGTGAGCCAATCTACGATTACCCATACTTACATCAGGTGAGCCAATCTACGATTACCCATACTTACATCAGGTGAGCCAATCTACGATTACCCATACTAACATCAGGTGGGCCAATATACGATTACCCATACTTACATAGGGTGGGCCAATCTACGATTACCCATACTTACATCAGATGAGCCAATCTACGATTACCCATACTTACATCAGGTGGGCCAATCTACGATTACCCATACTTACATCAGATGAGCCAATCTACGTTTACCCATACTTACATCGGGTGGGCCAATCTACGATTACCCATACTTACATCGGGTGGGCCAATCTACGATTACCCAAACACAGGATGATGCCGAGTCTGTGCCAGTGTGCAGTGTGTACATAGGGGCAAGGGTTAGTATACCAAGGTTGTCCTGCACTCGAGGACACCAGCGTGACGAGGCAGCCCGAACAGCGGGGAAACCAATACTTGTCTAGTCCCTCGTGACCCTCTTGTATGGATTCCTCGGTAATATTGAGGTCGATCGAACATTGATTCACAACAGTGCAGAAATGTGACGACAACCCCTCTGAAAGGATCGAGGAATGAGTGATTTATTTTGTACCAACGAAGCTATATATACTGTGGGAATGAGGATTAAAGCCCAAGACAGCAGACTGTGACTGAGTGAGTGAGTTTGATTTTAAAGCTATTTATAACAATATTCCAGTTATATCACGGCGTGTCAACTTAATCTGGGGGAAAGCCCGAAATGATGCAGGTCGTAGTCGTTTATCACTTTGGTGAAACCTAAGAGCACAAGCAAGTGCAAACAAACAAACAACTCACTCACTCCTTCTAACATGTGCAAAGGACCCGTCTTCAGCAACCCATTGGATTGTCTGGTCCAGTCTTGATTACTTACAGACAGCCGCCATATAGCTGGAATATTGTGCGGCGTTAAACAACAAACAAAACATGTGCAAGGAGGCACTTTGTTATTGTATTTCTGTTAAGACAAGATATCTAATGGGTGATAACTTTTATATTCTATTTAGGAACAGATAAAAACAAATGACAATCGATCAGTTCGTATTTCAAACCCGCAATGTGTATTGTATTCCATGTCAATTAATAATTCATGTTGAAGATATAATTGATCAATGAATATTTTTCTATTATGTAAATGTGTGTGTTACCTAACCTACACCGAGTGTTTAAACATACAATTCTTTACTTTGATGTATGTCGATCAAAAATATTTACTTTATAAATTAAACACTGTCGATCATTTCCAAGCTTTGAAAGTATTGAAATATGGATCGACTGCTTCTTCGCGGGTTCAGAATTTGCTTGATGTGAACTGTAATCCTGAAGGGTTTAACTTGTATTATGTCAAATAAAAGTCCAGTATGTAAATTGCCAAAACCATGCATCAGTACTATCAACTTTTGACATGACATGACAAGCGATCTTCACATTTTTGTCGTCAAATTGCCTACAAATTTACTTATATCCCTGTTTGGGATAGTGATTCTTCATAATTGACTAGCAGTCCACACGGAGACCTGTCTGCACTTTGTGCCGACGTGTTTTCTCTCCGTCTGACCCTCATGCCCAATGTTCGGATTGTCGTGGATTATGCAGTTTTTTAGAGCGTTGCGAGCTCTGCTCCAATCTACTAGATGAATTCTTCAAACTGTACCTGCATATATGTCGGCGTTGGGTGACAGATCGTCTCTCTAAGACTGCAGAAAAATCAACGAAAGCCAAGAAAACATCGGGCAAGAAAGCAAGATCGGCCCGATCACCCTCATGGGCGAGCCAGGAGACTAGGGATCCCACTGGTCCCATGATCTCGTTAGACGATGAGGGAGGCTCTGACTCTTTTCTCACAGACGACATGTCTATGGTCAAAGGTCTCCACGAATCCACCTTCAAAGCAGAACCTACCGTCCACATCCCGAGACTCGGACATTCGTTAGACACGAGTGTTGATGACCGGCTTACGTCAGCCAACGTATCGAACCCGACCGACGTTCGTACTTTCGACTCGTCGTGTTCAGCGACTAACATGGAGCTCGCTCCTGTTACTGTTACTTTCGGAGGGTACACATAGTACTGGTACCTCGGTCAACCCTATAAGTTCGGTCCGTCGTTCGAAATCTCCCATACGACGATTCTTCGCAGGATCGATCCTCTCAAGACCAGGAGTTGTATGACGACTCATCAGATCAAGGCTCACGAACCTCCCATTCCCGAGAGGATTCACAAGACGATAGACATTCGTCCCGGGATCGACTAGCATCGACAGTCAGTGCACTTTATTCAGTGCAATCATCGGGGGATCGACATTCAGACTGGGACCAACGGACTTCTCACTCTCGACACCGAGATGATTCATCGGACCACCCATCATCGAAGGCTCCTCGTACTTCCGAACCTCGAACCTCCGAACACCGAACCTCCGAAGCTCATCGAACCTTCGAACCTCCGAACCTCGTCAAACATCCGAACCTCGTCAAACATCCGAACCTCGTCGAACATTCGAACATCGCTGTACTCCCGAGGTGCGTCAGTCGAGTTCGAACCGTACACTTTCGGACAAACAAAAGAAATCCGAGCCTCGTCGAACCTGTGAGTTTCAACGAATATCATCGAACCGAACCTCGAAGGACATACAGACTCCTAAGTATCGACATACTTCAAAGGAGGTTCAACGGGACACGAGAAATCATAAAACATCCAAGGATCGGAGACATTCGAGAGAATCCCCTAGGATGCCACCTTCACCTACAAATCGTTACTCGTCTTATGACAGGTGAGCGGATTATCGCTCACCCCTTATCATGTCTCACGAAAAGACTATTCAGACCCATCACGTCTAGGCTAAGAGGATGAACGCTACTACGAGTCTATTTGTCATTCATCCTACATGTCTCGATCTTCTCCTTGGCTCATCCGTCCGGATTTTCGACCAAGAGATTACACTCACACTTTTAATTATCATCATCGTGGTGATTACCCTTGGAACACTACTTCATATAGTGCCTACGCACATGAGTTGGAACGATACCCACACTACAGGGATCCCCACCCTCCATGGCATGGGTATCCTCAAGATCTGGATTACAGACCTTATCGGTCAAGCCACATTTGGATTCTCCTCGGCGACATAGAGATAGACCACTCCCATCAGCTACCGTTAGAAGATGCCCTTCACCTAAAGATAGGCAGAGTTCTACTTCACCTACTCGTCGTACCGGCTCCCAATCACCACATCCGGTTCGACGCCCTCCTGTTTCCTCTGAATCACAGACTCCCGCTACATCACAAGCACCATCTCAAGCTATCCCTACATCATGGATCCCTAGCGAGAACAGATTCCTTCTCTGTTACAGGCTGTAACAGCAGCATGTCTTCCCCAACCGGCACCTGTTGTACCAACTACGGTACCTCCATCTGCATCGACAGCAACTACATCCCTTTCAGTGGATCAACTACCGTTCGTCTCTCAACTGATCACGTGAGTTGTTTCAGGTGTAACGCATGCTTGTCGTCAGAGGCGACTAACGGGATCGGTTGGTCAGGCTCGCTGACTTGCTTGATGCATGCCATCGATCCCAATTGCGTGGATCGATGCTCATGATATTAATCCCTAGATTGTCTGGTCCAGACTCGATTATTTACAGACCGGCGTCAAATAGCTGGAATATTGCTGAGTGCGGCGTTAAACAACAAACCAACCAACCAATCAGGTGTGACACCATCTTTCCGAGAACTGACTTTAAAAGTCAAGTTTCCACCCTTGCCGAACTAGGCTGGAATTTTTGGGTTCGACCGTGGAGCCACCAGTGGCTATTGCGAGTTATGTCCCTTCCCCAAGACGGCAGATTTTTGCATTACCCATATTGACAGGAGAGTTGCGCTCCCAGTGGAGAACCCGGGCACTCTCTTGATCTGCGCCAAAAGGTCGGCGAACGAGTCGGACTACTGTTTAGTTTGGTTGGTTGAAAGCGAGGCTTTATAGAACATCAAGATCAGATTTATTCGCAGGAATCAGCATCAGCAGTGTCGTCATCATCAACGTCATCACCATCATTATTCATTATCGCTGTACATATGTGCGTGGACCCGTGAAGATTCCGGGGTAGAATAGGTCTTCAGCAACCCATGCTTGCCGTAAAAGGTGATTATGCTTGTCGTAAAAGGCGACTAACGGGATCGGGTGGTCAGACTCGCTGACTTAGTTGATGCATGTCATTGATCCCAAATGCGTGGATCGATGCTCATGATATCAATCACTGGATTGTCTGGTCCAGACTCGATTATTTACAGACCGCCGTCATATAGCTGGAATATTGCTGAGTACGGCGTTAAACAACAAAATAACAAACCAACCAACCAACCAACCAACCAACCAACATATGTGCGTGTATATGAGTGAGTATGTGTGTGTGAGAGTGTGCCTGTTTCTGTGTGTATATCTGCGTGTCTGAGTGTGAGTGTGTGTGTCTGTCTCTGTATGTGTGGGTGTATGTGTGCGCGACAGTGTGTTTGTGAGGCTGTGCATGTGTGTGTCTGTCTGTGTCTGTCTGTCTCTCTGTATGTCTGTCTCTGTGTGAGTCTGTGTCTGTGGGTGTATGTGTGCGTGTCTGAGTATGGTTTTACGCCGCTTTTAGCAATATTCCAGCAATATCACGGCGAGGCACACCAGACATGAGCTTCACACATTGTACCCATGTCGGGAATCGAACCCGGATCCAGCGTGACGAGCAAAGTGATCAATGAGCATAAACGATCGGTCGTGTCATCAGCGCGACACTTCCTGCCTGTAGTGTTTCAAGGTGAGCCAAACAGTATACAGCGCGTACTGTACACTGGAGTAATCAATCATGTACACTAACGGGAAAATGTGGTTCATATAAAGTTCAATAAAAATAAATATATTCTAAAAATTAAGGAATGCAATTTCAAAACATGGTCATGAAAACATCTCGACTTAAAGGTCGTGATTCACAATTTGCACGTGCAGGTAGGGCGAAAAAATGGATGTTTGCTTGTATGTTGGGAGCTTGATACTCGCGTGGTTCATTTATGTGAAGAGCACACCCTGGTTGTTTAGCTATCAGGTGTTCCTAAAAAACGCTTTTGTTTACCCATATTTAACGCTTTCACAATGCCACGGCTTGCTAAAAATCAACGCCTACGAGCCGTGGGTATGCTGCAAACAAGAATGCAGCAAAAGAAGTTGTCAGAAATTTTAATGTTCATCGAGAAACAATATCATCTCTTTGGAGGTTTTATATACAGCCGGGCAACACTCTGACTTGCCGGTCGTCCACGTGTGACGTCCTCCCTTGTACTAGACCGGACTAATGCCAATTTAGAAGTGATAGCCCACCGAGATACCATGCCGCAGTTTAACATGAATATATAGTATATTGACTCTGAGCCGACCAGGGGGCACGGGTGGCCCAGTCGGCTAAGGCGCCGCGATTCGCTGTGCAGAGTTGCGTCCTTTGGGCACGCCAGAAACCTATGATTTTGGGTTCGAATCCCGGTTCGCCCCGATTATTTATAGTTTTGTCAGCACCATACTAGTGCTCATGGGTTTCAACGAATGGTAAACGTCGGAGACCTGCATCACTTCGGGCTTTCCTCCCACATTCAGCTGACAAGCCGTGATATAACTTGAATACTGTTAAAAGCAGCGTTAAACCCAACTAGTGGAGTCTCAAAACCTATTATTGTTAATAAACATTGGACTTTTGAACGTGCGTTGTCGGATCTACCAAATATTTACATTTTCACATCCACAATACATCTCTCCGGTACAAGAGGTTACACAGGAAATTTTGTGTCAATGATATCGAGTTACATTATATCCTTCTAACATGTGCAAGGATGCGCCATTTTGTTGTTTGCATACGGTAAGGACAAGCTATTTAATGGATGACAACTTTCTATTTGTATGGCAATCGAACGGTTCGTACTTCAAACGTGCAATATGTTTTGTAATCCATGTCAGTAAACATTTCATGTTGACAACATAATTGATCAATGAATATTTGTTATTATGTTTATTATGTAAATATGTGTTTAAACTAACCTACACCGAGTGTTAGACGATACAATTGATCTTACGTGGACGCATGTTCATCATAATATTTACTTTAAAAAGCAAACATTGTCGAGCGACAATCCATATTTCCATACATCTTCATAGTAATTTAGCTGCATCCTTGTTTGTGTGATTTTTTTATACATTCTTACTCTTACTCGTATTTTCGATCATCGACTCTTCATTTAGCCGGACTATTGCTCAGAGCACCCTTAAACAACTATTGTCTTGCAGTTTAACCTATTGTAGGTATATACTGAACAACAAAAGTTCCTGTGACATTGAACAAGATTTAATGCAAAGTTATGTTTTTTACCAAATCTGAAACAATTTCGGTTTGCAAGAGATAAAAGACTCCTGTAAGTGTTCAAATGGTTTAATTTGCCATACTGACTTCAGAAAATGCGTGATTTCATAAAAAAAAACAAAAAAACATGAACATGCCAAAATGTCAATTTACAAATCAATAGTGTGTGTGTCCACCTCTGGTTGCGATGCAAGCAACACATCTTCGTCTCATGGAATGGACCAGGCGTCGCACAAAGTCCTGTGGGATATCTGTCCATATCTGCTGGAGCATGTTTCGAAGTTCCTGGAGTGTCCGTGGAACACGTGGTTGACGTCGAAGGCGCCGATCCATCTCATCCCACATGTGCTCGATTGGTGAGAGATCAGGGGGGCGAGCCGACCAGGGAATGACAGACATTCACGTTGTTTTGTTGAAGGGAATCCTGAACAAGTCGAGCAATATGAGGCCGGGCGTTGTCATGTTGAAAGGTAATGCCTGGGCCATGACAACGCAAAAACGGTAGAACATGGCCGATGATCTCGTCACGGTAACGCTGTCCATTGAGATTTCCCTCTACCACTATCAAACGGGTCCTCTGTCTTGCTGTAATCCCACCCCATACCATAACGCTGCCGTCTCCAAACCGATCTTCTTCCATGACACAATGATTGACGTAATGTTCTCCTCGACGTCGGTACATTCGAATCCGTCCATCGCTGTGGCTGAGGTGAAAACGAGACTCGTCTGCACCACTGTAGACGTGCTTGACAGTAGTTTCCTCTCAAAATGGGACGTCTGTTGGGTCTTCTGGCGACAATCCCTGCACATCTTAGGCGACGACGTACGGTTTGTGAAGATATTCGTCGAAGGCCAGGGATGCTTCTTGCAGTCACTGTTGCTGGCTGGAATCGGTTTGTGTGTTGTTCGAATCCAGTTGTCTTGTCGATTTTTGGTTACGCGTGGCCTGCCACTCCGAGGATGGTCTCTGACTGCATTCGTCTGTTGCCAACGTTGCCATAAACACCAAATGGTGTTTCTGTGGACGTTAAGTTGTCTTGCAACATCACGTTGACTCGATCCTACTTCAAGCATACCAATGGCTCGCAGACACTTATTTTCGGACAGGCGTGGCATTTCGTAATGTTGAATAATTGCGTAATTTTGTTGTTTTTCTGAGTGGTTGTTGTCAGCACGATGCTAAACAATGCATATCGAATCCCGTTAACGCACATTTTTTTAATACCCATTCTTGGGTAGTGAAAGCATGGACCTTGCATAAAAGTAAACTTTTGCATGGAATGCATGCTTTTCTGTAGCAGTTGCGTTTTTGTGACTTGATTCCATACATGTACTACAATATTGAAAACCAAACTTTACTTGTTTGAAAAATACACTAAAATTGGTGTCACAGGAACTTTTGTTGTTGACTATATATTGTTAACATGTCAGTTTGAAATTCTCCAGAATAAAAACTAGTGCTTTTCGGATTAATAGTTTTCCACTCAACGTTTAAGGTCCATAGAATCCCTATCATATAAACAATTGCATTTTCAGTTTATCATAAACAACACATATGGAACAAAAAATAACAATCTCATTTAAATCAGACCTTAGTTCTCGCAACTGCTAAACAAAGATCTGAAGACATCCCATAAGGGATAATGTCAGAACGACCTTTCATCCGACCAATCTGAGTGTCGCTTACCAGATTATGAAAGTGACAGTCAGAATGTGGTTTCTAATCATGCAACCTCGAAAACTTTAACACGGTATTCCGAACATAAGTAACCACTGAATCCATACAATCTGGACCATCTATTAGCCATTTAAGAATGTTCTTTTGTTCAGGTTTCAAATTTGTAATCGAGAATTTGTCAAATTATGTTTCGAAGCGTACTCGCCAATTTGAAATTAGTACCGCAAAGCACGAGAAAGCTGCCTTCTGATTGGTCATTTCATTGGTCGGTCAAAGTTCACGCAAGGTCGGTCTGACGTGACCTTGAATGGGATGTCCTCAGATCTTTGTTTAGCGAAAACTAAGATCTGATTTTAATGAGATTGAAAAAATAACAAAAGATCTTTAACTCCTAAAACTTTATTTTGTCTTTATCTCAAAAATGCAGGCAAGTAAATACACAAGACAAATGGGATTGCTGAAGAATTATACAAACACAACATATATTAAAGGGTAACCACCAGTCTACAAACAGCCCCATCTTGAAACATGGAAACAGTAGCACTATGATGAAGGAGTTGGCTACTACAGTAAGTAACAAAACAAAAACAGGGACTAAAAAGGCTGGTATGTAACGAATTTCTCTTTTCCAACTACACATGGTTGAGTTATCTCCCTTTAAACTTCACCCATGAGAACCATACAAACTTGACTTATCTCCGTTTTGTACATAATGTGAAAATACGTTCGTGAACAAGAATGGGCTTTTTACTGCAACACATCTGACGATGTTCTGTACGATATAAATACAATCAGTTTACGTAAATATTTCTATGCCTATCAAGGGGTGATCATTCTGAAAAAAAGGTTTGAATACTTACAAACAAACATCATTCAAAGTGTAATTGTGTAGAAGATATCAGTGTCTTTGAAAGGCATTTAGAAGTGATACACCATGTACACATAAGGAAGAGAATATATGGATGCTAACTATATTCTCTTCCTTAAGATATCAGTGTTTGAAATTAAGTATGAAAGTTAAAGAATCCTTGTAAAGACCATAATGTTACAATTTAAGCATTTAGGGTCCTAGATTCAGCAATATTCCAGCAATATCACGCCGAGGCACACCAGACATGAGCTTCACACATTGTACCCATGTCGGGAATCGAACCCGGATCCAGCGTGACGAGCAAAGTGATCAATGAGCATAAACGATCGGTCGTGTCATCAGCGCGACACTTCCTGCCTGTAGTGTTTCAAGGTGAGCCAAACAGTATACAGCGCGTACTGTACACTGGAGTAATCAATCATGTACACTAACGGGAAAATGTGGTTCATATAAAGTTCAATAAAAATAAATATATTCTAAAAATTAAGGAATGCAATTTCAAAACATGGTCATGAAAACATCTCGACTTAAAGGTCGGGATTCACAATTTGCACGTGCAGGTAGGGCGAAAAAATGGATGTTTGCTTGTATGTTGGGAGCTTGATACTCGCGTGGTTCATTTATGTGAAGAGCACACCCTGGTTGTTTAGCTATCAGGTGTTCCTAAAAAACGCTTTTGTTTACCCATATTTAACGCTTTCACAATGCCACGGCTTGCTAAAAATCAACGCCTACGAGCCGTGGGTATGCTGCAAACAAGAATGCCGCAAAAGAAGTTGTCAGAAATTTTAATGTTCATCGAGAAACAATATCATCTCTTTGGAGGTTTTATATACACTCTGACTTGCCGGTCGTCCACGTGTGACGTCCTCCCTTGTACTAGACCGGACTAATGCCAATTTAGAAGTGATAGCCCACCGAGATACCATGCCGCAGTTTAACATGAATATATCTATATTAGTATATTGACTCTGAGCCGACCAGGGGGCACGGGTGGCCCAGTCGGCTAAGGCGCCGCGATTCGCTGTGCAGAGTTGCGTCCTTTGGGCACGCCAGAAACCTATGATTTTGGGTTCGAATCCCGGTTCGCCCCGATTATTTATAGTTTTGTCAGCACCATACTAGTGCTCATGGGTTTCAACGAATGGTTAACGTCTGAGACCTGCATCACTTCGGGCTTTCCTCCCACATTCAGCTGACAAGCCGTGATATAACTTGAATACTGTTAAAAGCAGCGTTAAACCCAACTAGTGGAGTCTCAAAACCTATTATTGTTAATAAACATTGGACTTTTGAACGTGCGTTGTCGGATCTACCAAATATTTACATTTTCACATCCACAATACATCTCTCCGGTACAAGAGGTTACACAGGAAATTTTGTGTCAATGATATCGAGTTACATTATATCCTTCTAACATGTGCAAGGATGCGCCATTTTGTTGTTTGCATACGGTAAGGACAAGCTATTTAATGGATGACAACTTTCTATTTGTATGGCAATCGAACGGTTCGTACTTCAAACGTGCAATATGTTTTGTAATCCATGTCAGTAAACATTTCATGTTGACAACATAATTGATCAATGAATATTTGTTATTATGTTTATTATGTAAATATGTGTTTAAACTAACCTACACCGAGTGTTAGACGATACAATTGATCTTACGTGGACGCATGTTCATCATAATATTTACTTTAAAAAGCAAACATTGTCGAGCGACAATCCATATTTCCATACATCTTCATAGTAATTTAGCTGCATCCTTGTTTGTGTGATTTTTTTATACATTCTTACTCTTACTCGTATTTTCGATCATCGACTCTTCATTTAGCCGGACTATTGCTCAGAGCACCCTTAAACAACTATTGTCTTGCAGTTTAACCTATTGTAGGTATATACTGAACAACAAAAGTTCCTGTGACATTGAACAAGATTTAATGCAAAGTTATGTTTTTTACCAAATCTGAAACAATTTCGGTTTGCAAGAGATAAAAGACTCCTGTAAGTGTTCAAATGGTTTAATTTGCCATACTGACTTCAGAAAATGCGTGATTTCATAAAAAAAAACAAAAAAACATGAACATGCCAAAATGTCAATTTACAAATCAATAGTGTGTGTGTCCACCTCTGGTTGCGATGCAAGCAACACATCTTCGTCTCATGGAATGGACCAGGCGTCGCACAAAGTCCTGTGGGATATCTGTCCATATCTGCTGGAGCATGTTTCGAAGTTCCTGGAGTGTCCGTGGAACACGTGGTTGACGTCGAAGGCGCCGATCCATCTCATCCCACATGTGCTCGATTGGTGAGAGATCAGGGGGGCGAGCCGACCAGGGAATGACAGACATTCACGTTGTTTTGTTGAAGGGAATCCTGAACAAGTCGAGCAATATGAGGCCGGGCGTTGTCATGTTGAAAGGTAATGCCTGGGCCATGACAACGCAAAAACGGTAGAACATGGCCGATGATCTCGTCACGGTAACGCTGTCCATTGAGATTTCCCTCTACCACTATCAAACGGGTCCTCTGTCTTGCTGTAATCCCACCCCATACCATAACGCTGCCGTCTCCAAACCGATCTTCTTCCATGACACAATGATTGACGTAATGTTCTCCTCGACGTCGGTACATTCGAATCCGTCCATCGCTGTGGCTGAGGTGAAAACGAGACTCGTCTGCACCACTGTAGACGTGCTTGACAGTAGTTTCCTCTCAAAATGGGACGTCTGTTGGGTCTTCTGGCGACAATCCCTGCACATCTTAGGCGACGACGTACGGTTTGTGAAGATATTCGTCGAAGGCCAGGGATGCTTCTTGCAGTCACTGTTGCTGGCTGGAATCGGTTTGTGTGTTGTTCGAATCCAGTTGTCTTGTCGATTTTTGGTTACGCGTGGCCTGCCACTCCGAGGATGGTCTCTGACTGCATTCGTCTGTTGCCAACGTTGCCATAAACACCAAATGGTGTTTCTGTGGACGTTAAGTTGTCTTGCAACATCACGTTGACTCGATCCTACTTCAAGCATACCAATGGCTCGCAGACACTTATTTTCGGACAGGCGTGGCATTTCGTAATGTTGAATAATTGCGTAATTTTGTTGTTTTTCTGAGTGGTTGTTGTCAGCACGATGCTAAACAATGCATATCGAATCCCGTTAACGCACATTTTTTTAATACCCATTCTTGGGTAGTGAAAGCATGGACCTTGCATAAAAGTAAACTTTTGCATGGAATGCATGCTTTTCTGTAGCAGTTGCGTTTTTGTGACTTGATTCCATACATGTACTACAATATTGAAAACCAAACTTTACTTGTTTGAAAAATACACTAAAATTGGTGTCACAGGAACTTTTGTTGTTGACTATATATTGTTAACATGTCAGTTTGAAATTCTCCAGAATAAAAACTAGTGCTTTTCGGATTAATAGTTTTCCACTCAACGTTTAAGGTCCATAGAATCCCTATCATATAAACAATTGCATTTTCAGTTTATCATAAACAACACATATGGAACAAAAAATAACAATCTCATTTAAATCAGACCTTAGTTCTCGCAACTGCTAAACAAAGATCTGAAGACATCCCATAAGGGATAATGTCAGAACGACCTTTCATCCGACCAATCTGAGTGTCGCTTACCAGATTATGAAAGTGACAGTCAGAATGTGGTTTCTAATCATGCAACCTCGAAAACTTTAACACGGTATTCCGAACATAAGTAACCACTGAATCCATACAATCTGGACCATCTATTAGCCATTTAAGAATGTTCTTTTGTTCAGGTTTCAAATTTGTAATCGAGAATTTGTCAAATTATGTTTCGAAGCGTACTCGCCAATTTGAAATTAGTACCGTAAAGCACGAGAAAGCTGCCTTCTGATTGGTCATTTCATTGGTCGGTCAAAGTTCACGCAAGGTCGGTCTGACGTGACCTTGAATGGGATGTCCTCAGATCTTTGTTTAGCGAAAACTAAGATCTGATTTTAATGAGATTGAAAAAATAACAAAAGATCTTTAACTCCTAAAACTTTATTTTGTCTTTATCTCAAAAATGCAGGCAAGTAAATACACAAGACAAATGGGATTGCTGAAGAATTATACAAACACAACATATATTAAAGGGTAACCACCAGTCTACAAACAGCCCCATCTTGAAACATGGAAACAGTAGCACTATGATGAAGGAGTTGGCTACTACAGTAAGTAACAAAACAAAAACAGGGACTAAAAAGGCTGGTATGTAACGAATTTCTCTTTTCCAACTACACATGGTTGAGTTATCTCCCTTTAAACTTCACCCATGAGAACCATACAAACTTGACTTATCTCCGTTTTGTACATAATGTGAAAATACGTTCGTGAACAAGAATGGGCTGTTTACTGCAACACATCTGATGATGTTCTGTACGATATAAATACAATCAGTTTACGTAAATATTTCTATGCCTATCAAGGGGTGATCATTCTGAAAAAAAGGTTTGAATACTTACAAACAAACATCATTCAAAGTGTAATTGTGTAGAAGATATCAGTGTCTTTGAAAGGCATTTAGAAGTGATACACCATGTACACATAAGGAAGATAATATATGGATGCTAACTATATTCTCTTCCTTAAGATATCAGTGTTTGAAATTAAGTATGAAAGTTAAAGAATCCTTGTAAAGACCATAATGTTACAATTTAAGCATTTAGGGTCCTAGATTCAGCAATATTCCAGCAATATCACGCCGAGGCACACCAGACATGAGCTTCACACATTGTACCCATGTCGGGAATCGAACCCGGATCCAGCGTGACGAGCAAAGTGATCAATGAGCATAAACGATCGGTCGTGTCACCAGCGCGACACTTCCTGCCTGTAGTGTTTCAAGGTGAGCCAAACAGTATACAGCGCGTACTGTACACTGGAGTAATCAATCATGTACACTAACGGGAAAATGTGGTTCATATAAAGTTCAATAAAAATAAATATATTCTAAAAATTAAGGAATGCAATTTCAAAACATGGTCATGAAAACATCTCGACTTAAAGGTCGGGATTCACAATTTGCACGTGCAGGTAGGGCGAAAAAATGGATGTTTGCTTGTATGTTGGGAGCTTGATACTCGCGTGGTTCATTTATGTGAAGAGCACACACTGGTTGTTTAGCTATCAGGTGTTCCTAAAAAACGCTTTTCTTTACCCATCTTTCACAATGCCACGGCTTGCTAAAAATCAACGCCTACGAGCCGTGGGTATGCTGCAAACAAGAATGCCGCAAAAGAAGTTGTCAGAAATTTTAATGTTCATCGAGAAACAATATCATCTCTTTGGAGGTTTTATATACAGCCGGGCAACACTCTGACTTGCCGGTCTTCCACGTGTGACGTCCTCCCTTGTACTAGACCGGACTAATGCCAATTTAGAAGTGATAGCCCACCGAGATACCATGCCGCAGTTTAACATGAATATATCTATATTAGTATATTGACTCTGAGCCGACCAGGGGGCACGGGTGGCCCAGTCGGCTAAGGCGCCGCGATTCGCTGTGCAGAGTTGCGTCCTTTGGGCACGCCAGAAACCTATGATTTTGGGTTCGAATCCCGGTTCGCCCCGATTATTTATAGGTTTGTCAGCACCATACTAGTGCTCATGGGTTTCAACGAATGGTAAACGTCGGAGACCTGCATCACTTCGGGCTTTCCTCCCACATTCAGCTGACAAGCCGTGATATAACTTGAATACTGTTAAAAGCAGCGTTAAACCCAACTAGTGGAGTCTCAAAACCTATTATTGTTAATAAACATTGGACTTTTGAACGTGCGTTGTCGGATCTACCAAATATTTACATTTTCACATCCACAATACATCTCTCCGGTACAAGAGGTTACACAGGAAATTTTGTGTCAATGATATCGAGTTACATTATATCCTTCTAACATGTGCAAGGATGCGCCATTTTGTTGTTTGCATACGGTAAGGACAAGCTATTTAATGGATGACAACTTTCTATTTGTATGGCAATCGAACGGTTCGTACTTCAAACGTGCAATATGTTTTGTAATCCATGTCAGTAAACATTTCATGTTGACAACATAATTGATCAATGAATATTTGTTATTATGTTTATTATGTAAATATGTGTTTAAACTAACCTACACCGAGTGTTAGACGATACAATTGATCTTACGTGGACGCATGTTCATCATAATATTTACTTTAAAAAGCAAACATTGTCGAGCGACAATCCATATTTCCATACATCTTCATAGTAATTTAGCTGCATCCTTGTTTGTGTGATTTTTTTATACATTCTTACTCCATGTGGTATTTTCGATCATTTAAGGCGGACAAAGTCAGGGTCAGTGGGTCGTCCCAGCCTGTTTGATGCAAATTGCCCAGTGTGTATCCCTTTGAGGATTCCCGGTAAGAAAATCGGTCCCCAGCCACTTGTGCTGCTTGTAAGAGGCGACCAAATGGATCAGGTGGTCATGCTGCGGGACTTGGTTGCTGTTGGTTGATTGCATGTCATCATACCCAGGTGCAAGTCGTAATTCATTTCGTCAATCACTTGGTTGTCTGGTGCCCACTTAATTATTTACAGGCCGTCATCGACTCTTCATTTAGCCGGACTATTGCTCAGAGCACCCTTAAACAACTATTGTCTTGCAGTTTAACCTATTGTAGGTATATACTGAACAACAAAAGTTCCTGTGACATTGAACAAGATTTAATGCAAAGTTATGTTTTTTACCAAATCTGAAACAATTTCGGTTTGCAAGAGATAAAAGACTCCTGTAAGTGTTCAAATGGTTTAATTTGCCATACTAACTTCAGAATATGCGTGATTTCATAAAAAAAACAAAAAAACCATGAACAAGCCAAAATGTCAATTTACAAATCAATAGTGTGTGTGTCCACCTCTGGTTGCGATGCAAGCAACACATCTTCGTCTCATGGAATGGACCAGGCGTCGCACAAAGTCCTGTGGGATATCTGTCCATATCTGCTGGAGCATGTTTCGAAGTTCCTGGAGTGTCCGTGGAACAGTGGTTGACGTCGAAGGCGCCGATCCATCTCATCCCACATGTGCTCGATTGGTGAGAGATCAGGGGGGCGAGCCGACCAGGGAATGACAGACATTCACGTTGTTTTGTTGAAGGGAATCCTGAACAAGTCGAGCAATATGAGGCCGGGCGTTGTCATGTTGAAAGGTAATGCCTGGGCCATGACAACGCAAAAACGGTAGAACATGGCCGATGATCTCGTCGCGGTAACGCTGTCCATTGAGATTTCCCTCTACCACTATCAAACGGGTCCTCTGTCTTGCTGTAATCCCACCCCATACCATAACGCTGCCGCCCCCAAACCGATCTTCTTCCATGACACAATGATTGACGTAATGTTCTCCTCGACGTCGGTACATTCGAATCCGTCCATCGCTGTGGCTGAGGTGAAAACGAGACTCGTCTGCACCACTGTAGACGTGCTTGACGGTAGTTTCCTGTCAAAATGGGTCGTCTGGCGGGTCTTCTGGCGACAATCCCTGCACATCTTAGGCGACGACGTACGGTTTGTGAAGATATTCGTCGAAGGCCAGGGATGCTTCTTGCAGTCACTGTTGCTGGCTGGAATCGGTTTGTGTGTTGTTCGAATCCAGTTGTCTTGTCGATTATTGGTTACGCGTGGCCTGCCACTCCGAGGATGGTCTCTGACTGCATTCGTCTGTTGCCAACGTTGCCATAAACACCAAATGGTGTTTCTGTGGACGTTAAGTTGTCTTGCAACATCACGTTGACTCAATCCTGCTTCAAGCATACCAATGGCTCGCAGACACTTATTTTCGGACAGGCGTGGCATTTCGTAATGTTGAATAATTGCGTAATTTTGTTGTTTTTCTGAGTGGTTGTTGTCAGCACGATGACTAAACAATGCATATCGAATCCCGTTAACGCACATTTTTTTAATACCCATTCTTGGGTAGTGAAAGCATGGACCTTGCATAAAAGTAAACTTTTGCATGGAATGCATGCTTTTCTGTAGCAGTTGCGTTTTTGTGACTTGATTCCATACATGTACTACAATATTGAAAACCAAACTTTACTTGTTTGAAAAATACACTAAAATATTGGTGTCACAGGAACTTTTGTTGTTGACTATATATTGTTAACATGTCAGTTTGAAATTCTCCAGAATAAAAACTAGTGCTTTTCGGATTAATAGTTTTCCACTCAACGTTTAAGGTCCATAGAATCCCTATCATATAAACAATTGCATTTTCAGTTTATCATAAACAACACATATGGAACAAAAAATAACAATCTCATTAAAATCAGACCTTAGTTCTCGCAACTGCTAAACAAAGATCTGAAGACATCCCATAAGGGATAATGTCAGAACGACCTTTCATCCGACCAATCTGAGTGTCGCTTACCAGATTATGAAAGTGACAGTCAGAATGTGATTTCTAATCATGCAACCTCGAAAACTTTAACACCGGTATTCCGAACATAAGTAACCACTGAATCCATACAATCTGGACCATCTATTAGCCATTTAAGAATGTTCTTTTGTTCAGGTTTCAAATTTGTAATCGAGAATTTGTCAAATTATGTTTCGAAGCGTACTCGCCAATTTGAAATTAGTACCGCAAAGCACGAGAAAGCTGCCTTCTGATTGGTCATTTCATTGGTCGGTCAAAGTTCACGCAAGGTCGGTCTGACGTGACCCGTAATGGGATGTCCTCAGATCTTTGTTTAGCGAAAACTAAGATCTGATTTTAATGAGATTGAAAAAATAACAAAAGATCTTTAACTCCTAAAACTTTATTTTGTCTTTATCTCAAAAATGCAGGCAAGTAAATACACAAGACAAATGGGATTGCTGAAGAATTATACAAACACAACATATATTAAAGGGTAACCACCAGTCTACAAACAGCCCCATCTTGAAACATGGAAACAGTAGCACTATGATGAAGGAGTTGGCTACTACAGTAAGTAACAAAACAAAAACAGGGACTAAAAAGGCTGGTATGTAACGAATTATATTAAAATCTTCTCTTTTCCAACTACGCATGGTTGAGTTATCTCCCTTTAAACTTCACCCATGAGAACCATACAAACTTTACTTATCTCCGTTTTGTACATAATGTGAAAATACATTCGTGAACAATAATGGGCTGTTTACTGCAACACATCTGATGATGTTCTGTACGATATAAATACAATCAAGTTACGTAAATATTTCTATGCCTATCAAGGGATGATCATTCTGAAAAAAACGTTTGAATACTTACAAACAAACATCATTCAAAGTGTAATTGTTTAGAAGACATCAGTGTCTTTGAAAGGCATTTAGAAGTGATACACATAAGGAAGAGAATATATGGATGTCAACTATATTCTCTTCCTTAAGATATCAGTGTTTGAAATTAAGTATGAAAGTTAAAGAATCCTTGTAAAGACCATAATGTTACAATTTAAGCATTTAGGGTCCTAGATTCTACAGGAATCTAAGGCCCCTTTTTACTTCGAAAACAGGAGATGCACAGATTCATAAGTGGAAAAATCACATATACATGTGGACAGGTTCAGCCAGATATAAATCAACAGGTTTAATAACCGTCAACAAGTGTGAGGAAAGCACATTTAAGAAAACAAAGTTAATGCCAACAAATTGTTTTCGGGAACAAATGAAAGTGAGAAACTTCACTGTTACAATGAGCATATTCTCTTCAGACAAGGTCCTTAAGTTACACCAACTGAAACGTGTCCTTACAAGGGTACCGTGTTAATAGCAAGGATGTGACATCATGCAGCGGTCATGTCTCCCTCTACTGCTTCTTTCCTTGATTGGCAACTTTCTGCATAGCAGCTTGCACCTTCGCTTCATCAGCAAGATATTGGCTGCTCACTGGCTTGAGATCTTCATCCAGTCGATACACTAACGGGATACCTGCAAGAAAACAAATGACTTGATTGACATTTGGACATAATTCCTGAATGGAATCTATCAAAATCTATGGTGAGATGAAATAGTATCAACGTCTCCTTCAACTGATTGACTGACTGACTGAGTGGTTTTACGCCGCTTTTAGCAAGATTCCAGCAATATCACAGCTGGGGACACCAGAAATGGGCTTCACACATTGTACCCATGTTGGGAATCGAACCCAGGTCTTCGGCGTGACGAGCGAACGCTTTAACCACTGCCCCTACGTCTCGTTCAAGATTATTGCACTTTTGTAGTGATGAGTGTCTGTCTGCACTTGTGTTTGTGGCTGCTTATACGTCCGATGTTATACTTCGGGTGCCCTTGTACAAAACAACCTGAGCACTACGACTGTCGTATGTCTATTTTAAGGTATGGGAGTTACGATCACCTTCGCGCAAAGATCGCTTTGTAAAACAGCACCCTGGCCTACTGAGATACCAGGTAGCTGTTTAACATCAATACCCCACCCAGACACAGCATAGTAGCTCTGAGGCAGTTCTCCAAGGCAGCACTTGACACAAATGTGTGCCATTCTTTTGTTGTTTGTTTGTTTGTTTGTTTGTTGTTTAACGCCGCACTCAGCAATATTCCAGCTATATGACAGCAGTCTGTAAATAATCAAGTCTGGACCAGACAATCCAGTGATTGACGTTATGAGCATCGACCCACGCAATCGGGATACGATGACATGCATCAACCAAGTCAGCTAGCCTGACCACCCGATCCCGTTAGTCGCCTTTTACGACAAGCAAAGTCGCCTTGGTGCCAACATGTACAAAATGAGTTCAGATTGTCACGCCTCATTCAGTTGAATTGATCATTGTTTTCAATCGGTTCAAGCATACACCACTTGCCACTGCATTACAGAATACAATGAAATAAAGAAATTGTTCTGAAATGTCATCTGTTTGGGGTATTTTCCACCTATTCCATACTGCTAAAACCTACTGAAGGCTTTAACAAATTTTCGCATTACTAATTCTTCCTTAAAAAGATATGTTTTCATAACTGGCTCCATTGATCACGGATGAAGTGTGTCATACTCTCAATAAACAAAAAATCAGCCTTTAGGATGGAAGGGAGACAACTCTAAATAAGGGCCATGAGCGAGCAGTGAAGGAACTGGCTTTCCATTATAATTCATTAGAGGTTTACCATGAACACTGTTTATTTTTACAAGTATGAGACTAAAAACAGGCTCAGCTGGTAAACATGTTTAACAGAATGTCATACTGTGATCATGTGTGAACACTCCAATGTTATTCCAACCAAATAAATGTCTAGAAATTAGCAATGTTTGAATATTCTCATTCAGGGGAGTGATAAGAGAATTGAGTTGATTTCCCTGTCAGAAAATCATTTCAAACTTATTGTTCATAAGAAAAACCTATGTGAGTGAGTGAGTTGGGTTAAACGCTACATTTAACAGTATTCCAGTTATATCACAGCGTGTCAGTTTGGTGTGGGAGGAAAGCCCGAAGTCATGCAGGTTTCAGACGTTTACCACTTCGGTGAAACCCACGAGCACGGGTATGGTTCTGACAAACCTAGAAACATAATCGGTGAGAACCGACATTTGAACCCACAAAAATAGGTTTCTGGTGTGCCCAAGGGACGCAACTCTGCACAGCGAATTGTGGCGCCTTAAACCTATGTTAAACATGATGAAATGATTACCACTAATCTCACTCACTCATACCTAGACTGGAAACAGTCCATGTTTCCGATTTGGATTTAAAAATAATGTAAAAAAATCTTATATTTTTTCTTCTTCCCTGGTGTGTTCTGAAAGCAGAGTGAGTATGGTATGGTTTTACGCCGCCTTTAGCAATATTCCAGCAATATCATGGTGGGGGACACCAGAAATGGGCTTCACACGTTGTACCCTTGTCGGGGAGCGAACCTAGGGGTTCGTCGTGACGAGTGAGCGCTTTAACCACTAGGCTACCCGACCTCCCCGAAAACCTCTGGAAACATTGTTCCATATGAAAGTTTTTGGTTAGTCAAGGTCATACAACAAATGTGTGTTGCATTACGTACATGATATCATAACAAAATGGAGACTAGTCATTGTTAGCGCAACACTTCCTGCACATGATCACAATACTATCAGGCTTGTTCAATGGATGAGGCGACTTACCTGTTGGAATGTTCAGACCCACTATGTCTGAATCCGAAACATTGTCAAGGTATTTCACGAGGCCACGCAGACTGTTGCCGTGAGCTGAGATTATAATTCTTTGGCCACTCTGGAACAAGATATGACAATAGCTGGAAATATCAATTTCATCAAAGCTGTTGAATAAAAAAAAATATCAAAAATCATTGACGGCAGGTAACAGTAGGTTAATTGGGGGATATCGCAGCTTGTTTTAATCATGAAACAACAGAATATTTTGATTGGACAACTATTTTTAGAAGCAAGCCATTCAAATCAGGTTCAAAACAAAACCGTGGTAGGGAATGGCTCCAGGGTATTTATCACAATAGTGGGTGAGTGAGTTGGGTTTAACACCGCTTTTAACAGTATTCCAGTTATAACGCGGCATGTCAGCTTAATGTGGGAGGAAAGCCCGAAGTGATGCAGGTCTCAGACGTTTACCACTTCTGTGAAACCCACGAGCACAGGTATGGTGCTGACAAACCTAGAAACATAATCGGGGTGAACCAGGATTCGAACCCATAATCATAGGTTTCTGGCGTGCCCAAGGGACACAACTCTGCACAATGAATCGTGGCGCCTTAGACGACTGGGCCACCCTTTATCACAACAGAATGGAGACACAATACACTGGACTATGGAGGAAGGTGTGAGGCCAAGTTTACCTTGATGGCTGGGACGATGTCACTCTCCCAGTAGGGCATCACCCTGGCTACTGTATCCTTCAAACACTCACAGGCAGGGATGTCAGACTTTGGCAGATCCTGCAGCATCAACAACATACCATTAACACTGTATGTACGTGAAGGCTTCAAACTTCTTTGCACTTGATTGCCAATGGCATGGGTAAAATCATAATTGCACAGTCAAAATAGTTTTTCTGCACCTTAAAAGCACCCAAAATCAAACTCTTTAAATTGTAATGCACTCTGGCAAAGTTTATAAAAAAAAACATAAAAACATAAATTAATTTCAAGACACGTATCAAGATTAAATATCGCCATGATGTAATAAATGTTTTATTTACATTGGCGTCTCAATTCTTAATTCAAACTTTGCTTGATTTGCCAGTACTGTGGACCTAATATATCACTATACTCTGCAACGAAACACATTTACAGGAAACAGAGAAGTAGATCTTGAAACATTGTCTGTTACCAGGACCTTGTGATTCTAAAAAAAAACTTGTATAAAATGGACGCAATTTGTATCATGTTTATGTTCCCTCACAAATTGAAAAAAAAACATGTATTAAAAATGAACTGACATAAGAAGAGAAAATAATAAATAATTACAAGCACGATAATACCGGTATACCACGGAATGAAATACCAATAAATGTGTACCACAATACGTTTGTTAATACAGGTATATTGCATTTCTCAAAATCATGCAAATCATCTTGGTTGAAGATTTTACACTTGTGACAACTCAAATAGAAATTAAGAAATTAGCAGCTTTATCCTGTGGTTTTAACAGTTAAACTATTTGTGACAGTTTCCTGTTTATGATGTGTCGATTACCCATGCTTTGTGACAATAGCAACATTCAACAAAATGAAGTTATGAAGAACAAGGAGGGGGAGCATTTTTGTTAAGGTTCAAAACAAATTACAGATGAAAGAAACTATCAAATATATTGTGGTATATATCACAATACAAGAATCCTAAATTGCAATACATTGCAGTTCAAAATTCAAACCAATACCCATCACTATCAATATTAGATTTGATGATTGACTACTTGACTGGAAATTGATATAAATTAATTGTTGATGTAAACAAATTGATAAACTGATAAACTACACGAGGCTTACACCGACACACTTACATTGTATTTCCTCTCTTTTCCTGACCATCTGTCATCACTCTCCTCCAGTGCAGGGGGAGGAACGTCGTAGGAACGCCTCCAGATCTGAAACAGACACAAGTTCCCTCATCAACCCCCGTAACATAAAATTTGATTTGACTATGCATAGACTCGTTAGTCCAGCCAAAATGTAACTCCAGATTTCCATAGTTCATAGTTCAGCAAATGGACTTTTATTGTCAGTTAACTCCCTTACCTCGGGACGATGAAAAGGGATGTGTGCTTAATATAACGTAAATGTGGATGAATGCAAAGCATTCATTCAGGAAACAATTTTGGTTAGTAAACCCACATTGACATGAAAAAATCCTATGTGAGAGAGGTTCTAATTTATAAAGATGGTGACTATGCGAAGTTAAATGAATTGATTGAATCAACTGATTGGATGTGCATGTTTAATAGCTGCGAGTCTGTTGATGAAATATGTGATATTTTTCTGTCCACATTTAAAAACTATGTAAGCTTATGCATACCAAGCTGTGCTGTCACAATAAGGCCAACAGATAAACCATGGTTTGATAGTGAACTACGTAGAGAAATAAGAATAAGAGATCGACTGAGAAAAAAAGCTAGACGAACATGCAATGAACGTGATTAATCTAAATATAGAAAACAGAGAAATAAAATAAATAATTTGAAGAAAGCTGCCAAGGAAAACTTTTATCTGAACTTAGATGAATTATTATCTACACAAATCAAGGAAAACAGTTCTAATTATTGGAGGAAACTTCTACGTCACTTGATCAAAGAGTCTGGAGCCAGCACTGTGATCCCACCTCTGGTTACTAATGACAACACAGTACCTGAAGCATTTTCTGATTTTGATAAAGCTGAAGCTCTCAACAATTATTTTACGTCAGTTTCCAATGTTGATGATGAAGGCGCCTCACTACCACCATTTGTTAAACTATGTGATCATGAATTGGATTATATCTTTATTGAAACAAACAGTCCCGACAACCTGAATCACAGATTACTTAAATATATATCACTATCCATAGCCAATCCTTTACTCTTGTTATGCCTTTGTACAAAAAGGGAGATAAATCCAACCCTTCCAACTACTGGCCTATTTCACTGTTATCTTGGGAAATATTTGAAAGACTCATTTTTAAAAGAATGTATAATTAGTTTCTGGAGAATAAACTACTTTCCAAATATCAATCAGGATTCATGCTTAACAATTGTACTACATATCAATTAATTGAAATTTACCATCACATTTGTAATTCACTTGATGATCATAAATATTTTTGTATGATATTCTGTGATATTTCTAAGGCATTCGACAGGGTATGGCTAAGGGTGAAACGATACACCGATATTCCGATGCATCGCGATACTTGACCCACGATACGATATACGATACACGTGGGCCCATTTATCGATACGCCACGATACGGAACGCAAATCTCAAGTAAAGCGTTTCCTCGCTATTGTGCCTTTCAATAAACCGCTAACTTGGTTATAGCGCGCGGTAACGCATGGCTCCCCAAACCGTACTTACATTTCTAATAAGCTCAGGTTTTACACCGACATGTTTTTCCCCATCTCAAAAAACATTATCAGCTGATCCCCGCAAGCACATAACACCGGAAATACCTGTCAGCAAATCCGAACTGAAGTACGCAATTAAATACCATTACTATACTATCTTGTTATTAAAACGTGTTCATTATATATCTGGACTTGTGTTTGTAATATATTTTATTAATTTTATTCAAAATTTCATTTAATATTGTTTTCATTAAGTTATGTGAAATCGTGTGTGAAGAGATACTGCAACCACGGTCAGATTACCACTTTTGACGTATTGAAACAAACTTTAGTTGCTAAAGAATGGATACATATATTAAAAATGCCATACTTTGACTCCTTAAAAGTCATGTGTGTGGCAATTTGGCGAATATATGTCAACATAATGTTTTTGCAATCGAAATACATGTAGCACGGGAAGTCCCTAGGGTGACTGATCAAATTGTTCCATACGTAAAAATATCCTGCAACAGCAATCACCAGTACCAAAATGCTACACTTGTGGTTCTTATAATTTGAAATATATATATATATATATATAGTAAAAGCTGCAACTAAGGTAACACGATATTGGAATATATTATTCCTGATAAAATTCTTTGAAGTTGTATCACCAGTGGAGTACATTAATTATTTTCTCGTTTTTGAACTTTGAATTGTTTTTAAGGAAAGTTAGAGAAAGTTCCAACTTCAGTAGTCTTGTTATTATAAAAAAATTTTGACTGTTCCAAAATCATAAAAGGTTCAATCTTGACATGCTTTAAGTCTTGTTTTATTTATCATTGCGTATCGAGATACGTATTGTAACGTGACCAGAATATCGAGATGCGTATCGTATCGTGACCTTCCTGTATCGTTGCAGCCCTAGGTATGGCACAAAGGTATATTGCATAAACTTCAACATTATGGTATCACTGGTAAATTATTAGCTTGGTGTCATAGTTATCTGTCGGCTCGTTGCCAAAGAGTATTTATTAATGGTAGTTTATCATGTAAGTAATTCACTAAAGCTGGGGTCCCACAGGGCTCTGTACTGGGGCCGTTCCTATTTCTAGTTTACATAAATGATATTACTGATCAGCTTCAAAATATTACTAGGTTATTCGCCGACGATACATGTATAGGAACTTCATCTATTGATATGGTCGTAATTGAAGACAGACTAAATCAAGACCTTCTCTCTCTCCACCAGTGGGCAAGCACATGGCCAACCAAGACAAAATACATGCTTTTTAGTCCCACACAGGTGTGGGATTATCCAACTATTTGCTATGCTAACAGTGCCATTGAACATGTTGAAACCCACAAACATCTAGGGGTCTGGTCACGTTATCTCAAGATTTGAAATGGACTGCACATGTTTCAACTATTGCTAGGTCAACAGCGAAAATGTTTTCAGCTATGCGTAAACTTAAATATAAATTAAATAGATATAATCTGTCAAAAATCTATCTGACATTTATAAGACCTATTCTGGAATACTCATCGGAAGTATGGGACAACTGTTCTGCTTATAACGAAAATAAACTTGAATTAATAAAACTTGACAATACCCCACAATAGATCAGCTGCTTCAAATAATAACCTATGAAACAAACAGAACATGACTGTACCTTTTGCCAGAACAAGTACATTTCAGAAATCATTTATAATAGGCTCTTTAAAACAATGGAATTCACAAAATGAAAATATTAAAAATAGTATCTCTGTAGCTGAATTAAAAACTAAAATTTATCCAATTGTTATTAAATCTCCAAATTATTTCAGTTATGGAAAGCGTCAAATTAATATTATCCACACAAGACTTAGACCTAGATGTAGCAATCTAAATGATGATTTATTTAGGGTTGATTTGTCAGACACTATTTCTTGCCTTTGCGGTTCCCCATGCGAAAATGCTTTTCACTATTTTCTTGAATGTAAAAAATATTCTTTAATAAGACAATTTTTGTTTATCAACATTAGGAATATAGGGACTCAGCCAAATTTAGAAACAATTCTTTGTGGTAACAAAAATCTATCTGAAGAACAAAATAACTTAATTATTAAATATGTCCATAAATTTATTGTAGAAACAAATAGATTTTAAATTGTATCCTAATACAACAAGAATTATAACAAAAATTATATGTCACGAGCTACTTTCAAATTATCTGGATTTTACAAGTGACTGGCACATATAATACATGGTTGTTTCAACACTCTGATTTTGATGTAAAACAATAGCATTCCCTGCAACTATCACAGCTTAGTTACATTCTAGATTTCCCGTCCTTCACATAAATTTAAAATGTCTATTAAATGTAGTTTATTAACTACTGTGTTATCTTATAAATATATCATCTACCATTGTTTTTTAAAAATGTAAATTCATCATATGTATATATGTAGATATATGTGTGAGTGTATGTAGGTACATGTGTGTAATACTGTATACATATGAATATGTGTGTGTTATTATATTCTCTCATTACTTGTAATTCCTATGCACTGCACATTTATTCTGCACCACAGAATTTACATACCACAATGTAATGAAATGTATATAGAAGGCCTCGTAAGTGTGTCACTTGTGCCTTATCAATTTGGTTTTCCGCAATAAAATATGTTTAAATCAAGACTTACATTACACTGCACGAAAGGATGGAAATAGTAACTTAGATGCAAATTCAAACAACTGTTCGAAATATGTTTGTTGATTTTAGTTATTACTTTAATTTATATATTTATTTGCTTGAAATGTCTTTATGCTGCTCTTTTAAATGTTTCGATATGGACCCGTTGTTGAAGCATATTTCCCAGATTATTTGGTTTTTCAATAACATAAGTTCATTATTTTAAATCTATTGATAAAATATGATAAATGAATGATATGACGGGTCAGTAATGAAACTATATCTTATTTAACAAGGCTGCGGTGTGGCCAGTACACCGGCCTGCGGTGTTGAAAGAGGTAACGAGCGGAGTACTTTGAAGCTGGACTCTGTTTTACCAAGCAATCTCAGTGTCAGCGTTAATATACTGAAGGCCGTAAGGGCCTGCTGAAATATAAAACTATCAGCCCAAGAAAAAATCTGTCAGCCTCGGGCCTATATAGAACACTGCTTGTGTACCTTCACTTGATCTTCGCCATGCTTCTCTGCTGTCTCAGATTTGTTCAGCCCCTGGAGTCCTCCGTAATGACGCTCGTTGAGACGCCAGCATCGTTTAACTGGGATCCAGTGGTGATCGGTTGCATCTTGAATGTAGTACAGTGTCTTGATGGCTCTCTTCAACACACTGGTGTAGGCCACATCAAACTCAAAACCCTTCTCTTTCAGAATCTGTAGTAATAAAGCCAAAGATGGACTCAATCTCATATAGTGTAGTACTCCTCATTCTAACAGACTAATACAGAAACACCCCATGGGCATTCTGGGTAGATTTGGTGCCCAGCATCCTATCATGTTCCAGTGCTTTACATACATACCATGCAACTCAATGGACTGGGTGGTCACTGGTCAGGATATTTAAACTATACCGGTATGCCAAAAAACTATCAAGCTATTGAATTCCTTGAAATAGAATAACAAAACTTTCAAATTTGTTCTTCGTCAGTTGCGTTATCACATATCAAATGCAGATTTCGTAGAATTACACATTGCATTGCTCCATTTGCTGGTCAAAGTTATGTCATACTTTTTTTTATGAAATTGATGCACCTTCCAATTCCTTTCAAACTTGAGGTGAAGGAGAATATGACATTTAGTTTTGGAGATTATCCAGCATTGTCCGGTGGAAAACAATTTAATTAGTGCACAGGAATGAATTGTCTTTGGGGTCGATATCTCCAACACATAGCATAAAACAATCTAAACAGTAGTCAATTCAATCTTTTTATAACACATGTGACACATCCCTAGGAATTTGAAAAATCTAAACGTAGCCATTAAATTATCTATATTAGGCATAAACTTATTTTTTGGCAAATAACAAAATAACCAAGTGAATATGGTTGAATTAATTCATAATAAAAATAATATTTGGACAGATCACAGGTAAGCCTCATAATGCCCATAATCTGTTTGGTTTGTTTAACTTAACATGTTAACATGACATGAAGAGTCATCAGAATGTCACCTCTCCTGCGCTTTTCGCCTCTGCAATGCCGGTCTCGGATAAATCTGCATCGTGCCATCCGCAAAATTTGTTGAGTTGATTCCATTCGCTTTCACCGTGGCGGACAAGCACCAGGGTATATTTGACGGGTTTTGTGCTACCTTCCTTAGTGGCCATGGCCGAGTATGATGAGCTTGAGAGGACGACCTTGAGAATGCGGAGTCCTTGGCCCAATGTCTTCCGCATGCGATTCGGAACGTCTCGGATATCTCCGGCAAGCAGCTGGCTTCTACATAACGTCCCGAGATTCTAATAAATGAAGAGTGTAGTTCTTAATGATATTCATTCAAAGGGAGATAATAATTTTACAGACCTAATATTTTTCTCAGTACTATCCGTTGGTAGGTTCGAACCTCCCTCGGAGCAAAACCTGACAAAGTAATGTGAATAAACTGTGATTTTTCCATTTTTATTGGCATTCATTCAACAGTTTTAACTAAGTTGTTCTATTCAATAACTTGTATCTTCAATGTTCTAACTTATCTTGAAAGGGAAATCATATGAAGCATCTTATCGTTGTAAGAATCTATCAGTTGTCGCCGCTTATATCCTAGCCAAAAAGGCGCCGAGTTTGTATACATTTTGTTCAACCGAGTTAGATCTACGCTGTCCGTAAAATATTAACAGTATGCTGAAATGATGATCAACTTAATTCCAAATATTAGACCCCCTCCGTGGTATTGCTGAATAAGGCTACGGGCGCTGCAAAACCCAATTCACTCACCATATAATGCATCATTAAAATAAGATACGTTATAACTACGTTTTTAACGAACACGTTTATAACGAACTGCTTTTGGTCCCGGCCATTTACGGTATATATGCCGTATATATGCGTATAACGAACTCCGGTTATTACGAACTAAACTCAGTGGTCCCTTTGAGTTCATTATAACTGTAGTTTACTTATATAAGAGGAAATACAATAACATCGACAAATTCTATCAATATGTGCATACATTCACGTTATAACAATGGGGTCACTACATATCGTGTTACTCGTCCGTACAATTTATCAGTTAATAATGACGTTAATCACTCACCAACATATGTCCCGGTCTCACGCAAGGCACAAACGTCAAGATTTAGGTAGATTTATTATTTGTAGGCCTGTACAGCACTCCGTGTAATCCGACACTGATTGGGAAAGAGGATAAAATGTCGGATTAGACAGTTAAGTGGCTAAGTGGTTAGTCTGTAATCCAACGTACTAAGTATAGAGTAAGTGAGTCACCTGAGTTTTACACCTCTTCTAGCGGTATTCCAGCAATATCACGTCGGGGGACACCAGAAATGGGCTTCACACATTGTCCCATATATTGGAAATCGAACCCGGGCCTTCGGTTTAACGAGAGTACGCTTTTAACCACTAGGCTAAACCGACGCCCTTTCAATAGACTAACATCTAGTCTCTAAAATGTTTCTAGGTTTGTCAGCACCATACCCGTGCTCGTGTGTTTCACCGAAGTGGTAAACATCTGAGACCTGCATCACTTCGGGCTTTCCTCCCACTTTAAGCTGACACGACGTGATATTAACTGGAATACTGTTCAAAGCGGCGTTAATCCCAACTCACTCACTCCAATCAACTTGTCCATATCAATTACTGTTTTACCCATCATGCCTTTTTAACCCTATGTCCGGGCCCCCTAGACACCCCCTTAGTAAAGTATACAACCTCGGTGACACACAAGTATTTTGAGACTATGCGTATTGTTTAATCTACGATCTATAGCACAAAACCATCTGAAACATCTGGAGGAAATAACACCTTATTATTTTAATTATATACACATGATAATGAAGTAAACAAAAACAAAACATGAGGCAATAAAAGATTCTGTGTTCGTGTAAGTCCCCATCATCATGTGCCTGTCGTCAGAGGCGACCAAGTGGATCAGTGGTCAGGTCAGTGACTTGGTTTCGAGCCTATATGTCATGTATATCCCGACGACGTGGAGCGTTGTTCATAATATCAAACACAGGACTGTCTAGGCCAGCCTTTATTATTTACAGGCTGGAATATTGATGAGTGTGGCTGTAAACAACAAACAAATATAACATCAAGATATATACCGAACACTGTAAGGCATTTTAACATCAGAATTGAAAATGCAATGCAACGGGATCTAAACAGGTAAGGAAATAACTTGATGAATTTGTGTTAAGATTAATATAATTGAATTTGGAACCGAACGCACTGTATTTTCAACTCCTAAACAAACACTATAATAAATCTAAAGGACGTATCATATGGGATGTATTCTTATTCCTAGGCAGCGGATTTGCAAACGTGCATTTTTCTTAGAAATACATTATTTCAAACAGTCGGGACCAGAAGCACTATACTGAGATATGACAAGGTCAGTTTTCTCAAAGAGTCGGGAGATTCAAGACATGAGAGATAGAAACGTTGGTCTATCTCCCAGGCCCAAGAGAATTCTTTTTAAAAAAGTAGTCCAGCTCAAGTCTAGAATGATTTGACAAGTCTAGATTGCCTCAGCTTGAAATTAAGAATTGTTCTGGGCTTCATTTGGATTTTAATTCTTAATATTTTGTTGATACAAATATTTTTTTTAGATAAGAAGACTTAATTTCTGGGACTAAATGTCAGTCTAAAAGAATCGCCTCAATGGTGAAAACAGACCACCCCATTTCAACAAAACTGAATCACCAGTCGTTTTGAATTAGAACCAGAGCATTCAATAACACTCAATTCTTTTAATTTATACCCCCTTTTGGTACGCAGGGGTGGTGTTGTCACCCTCACTAACTGACAGTCCCGATAATTATCAGTACCCCGGTAATTATCAAGTTTGATTCTAGTGCTCTAGTAATTATCACGTTGATTCTAGTACTCTAGTAATTATCACGTTGATTCTAGTACCCCACTTGCTTTCCCTGCTAGCTCATATTTATGGAATCCTAGAAAGGACATTGTTGCGTTTTAATTTTGTTTGTTTTTTGTGAGGGCGACAATGTGACAATGCGACAATGTTCCTTCCAGGATTCCATACATATGTTATCATGCATAATAATTAAGAAGTTAATGTCTACCCCAATGTCTGAGTTTCACACTGGGAAGTACAGCGTCTAGAGTGTAATCTTGAAATTTATGTATGTTGAAGACTTAATTATATCCAGGAACTGTACAGTTCAGATTAACGGGGTTTCACTGTAGTTAGATACCAGATAGCTGATATTGTTAGTGTGGGCATCAGACCATGGATACAAACCCATCAAACAACATTTAAATGAGCTGTGAATATGAGCTTATAAATATAGAATATCAAGATTGAAAATGTATTATCCCTTTCAGAATAATGCTGAAAATACTTTAAGGGAATATAAACAATACATAAATTAATAGATATAATTAATATAAAACAGTGATAATGTTTGTTTATGTTTCACTTTTTTAAAAAGCATGCATGAAAAGCAGCATTAGCATTTGAGCAACATGTGCATCATTCCTTAGCGGCATTCCACCTGTGTTGGAATGCGGAAGAGTTATTCCCCTTACATTCCGGGAGGCGCTGCAGTGAACTAGCACTTGTCGCAGAAAAACAGAAAAGGAAGAGATTGTCAATCAATCAATCAGCCACATTCGCAATACAGAAAGTCTTTGTCAGACTGGATATATCGCGATGACCTCCTAATTACACAGGTGTCCTCTATGTTGCAGAACACTGCAACAAGGTAAGCTTTTGCATCGATGGGCGTGAAGTATCTGATAGAACATTATTTCCGTGAAAATTATTGACAGGAATGAAAAACACACAAGAAATGTTTCTTTTCTGGTAATATTTCAGCCTGGGTCATATTGCACTGTCACTGGTGTTGTGAAAATATCTCATGGTGTAGCATATTATTTCTACAGATGGATTTTCATGCTGATAATTTATCATTGAAACACATCTGTTTATTTCCTTAAGATGTTTGCGTTGATTTATTGCCTTATTTCTGCTCATCTGATTTTATTCATGGATCTACAAGATATTGATGTGAATACACAGAATAATGAAGTTTGTTTGATGAATTATCCTGCTTAAAAGAGGGTGAATGGGAATAGGTAACTATCTGATATGCAACTACAAACAATACTAAAAATATGTTACTGCAACATGTCTAACTGACAAGGGCCTAATGGTTTTGAAATCATCACCAGTTTCGGAAGCTTCAGCCTCTGTACAAGAATGACATTTGGCAGGAGTTGCTTCCATCCTTTAGATAAAATGCTAAATACTTATATCTCTTAACTTAAATCTACTACATTTGTAGCTATCACACATGGTCATGTTTTGACTGCCGGAACCCATCACATCTCTTGGACAGTGTCAAACTAAGGGTTAAGTACTGATACTTCATATGTGTGTAACAAATTGTGGTGGTTATCTCCCTAAATACTCATGTCAATAATCAGAGCTATCAAATTAATTACAGGCTTAGAACTAAACTGAAAGGCTTTACTAGGCCAGGTAAAGATAAAATGTCCTTGTAATGTTAAGACAGTGGGGAAATTAGGAAATTTGTTCTAGCCCGCAGGAATTTATACTAGCCCAGGGCAGGTGGGCTAGTGTTAATTTCTAACCATGGGATATTAATTGATCATTATTGAGATTTTTATCATGAAAATGAATAATATTACATGATGCATCTGATTCAGTTGGCTGATCACAAGTTGTTTTTTTGCAAATTGTTGGGCAGGCTTAAAAAGGAGACAGCAAATTATATTTGTTACGGCTGTCATTAATCATTTTTGATGTCAAGATCGATGGTTTAACTGATTATTTGATCAATTGCTCTACCGCTACAAACCTGTGCTTATTCAGATTAGTTATCACATCCTTAATCAGGATAATGTGAATCATGTTGATAAGTTCTCAGACATGGAAATATACTTTGTCCAACATCAAAACCAAACCACTAAATAAAGAAATTTCTCTTAATCATTCTCTGTAGTCTTATATTGACTTCTGGCTGTATGGACACGTGAAGATACGGGGTAGAATAGGTCTTCAGCAACCCATACCTGCCGTAAAAGGCGACTATGCTTGTCATAGACAACTAACAGGATCGGGTGGTCAGGCTCGCTGACTTGGTTTGATGCTGATTGCATGTCATCAATCCCAATTGCATGGATCGATGCTCATGATGTCAATCATGTCAATTACTGGATTGTCTGGTCCAGACTCGATTTTTTACAGACTGCTGTCATATAGCTGGAATATTGCTGAGTGCTGTGTAAAACAACAAACACACAAACCAATCTGGCTGTATGTTATGATTACTGTGATCAGAGTAATGTTGACAGAAGGATTGGCAATGATTACTCAATTTTGTGTCATTTGCTCCTATTCATATGTCACCATCGAGTATGTGATGTGTGGGTCAAGGCACTCCTGATTCTTAATAACTGCAAGCGTGACAGTCATAATTATTGCCCTGAAGCAAATGTGGCTAAGGGGATTTCCATATGCTTAACATTACGGCTGTAACAATTCGCCGACACCTACGATATCATAGATACTTAACTATAGGTACACGATACTTGAATCGTCAGGTTGTGAGATTGCCATACTCTATAGATAGAACAGAAACAATAGAGTTACCTCCTATGATGGCAGATGTAGCATAGTGCCACCAGTAAGCATGGCAGATAACGGGAACGTGGTGGCTGAGGATGTGTCAACTAACTGTTACATAATACCACGGACCTATACAAGTCCGTGATAATACTGTTTTATAGTGTGTATCCTGATTGTTGCCTTGGGTCTAAACTCGAGGCGGGGAGGTAATGTGTTTCCTACTTTCACATAATGTACATCATGTACATAATGTAGGGCTGGGACGAGTCCAAATTTACTACCTGGGTACCCATTCCCCTATTACCCGACCCTACCCGGGTACCCGTCATAGGTCACAAGAGAGGTGTTCAAAATGTCTGATTGGGAAACGTTTGACCGTACACCTGTCAAAATGTATTTAGATACACATATCCTCCGATCTTGTCATGCATACACTGAAGTTGACTGAAGTTATATAATTATGCAAACATATAAAGTCAGAAGGATTGTGTGTATAGTCAGAAAGAAATTTGTCACTTATAGTGTAACCATAGAGTTCGAAATATGTTTTGCCATTAAACAATATAACATTAAACTATGACTTACTACGGTTCCGGGTAGTCTTGTGGGTACGCGGGTCTTACTCAGTACCCACCCAACCCATGTACCCGAGTTACCCGTCCCAGCCCTAACATAATGGATTGAAGAATTGGTTGATTGGTTTGAAGAATTAGCAATCCAAGTTAGTGATCAACATCAGTCTCTGATATAATCACAGGGATTTATATAACATTCTAACTCGGCTAACCTTGCTAAACACATTGGGAAAATATTAAAAATTGGGATTTTTTTAAAAGTTCTTGTTTTGGAGGCATTAAGCAGTGTATTGTGTAGTATTCAATGCAATGATGTAAAATTACATGTTCAAGGCTTACCGTATTTGACGTAATAAGCGCCCGGGGCCACAAGAATTGAATATTTATGAATATGCAATCAAGTGCATTTACATACCCTGTACCTAAAAATATCCTTAAGAACATATAATATGTATAGATTTCTTCCAAAACAACACTCTTATAATATTTAATTTAACAGTATTGTGGTCACTGGTCATTGTCGCATTTGAGCAGATACTAGTAGTAGTACCTGGATAAGTGCAGTATATAAATGTATATTATTAATAATTAACAAACAATGTCAAATATTTTATGTTATTGTTTCACTGAATATGACAAATGATACGTCAACTGCTGACTTGTTATTGTATTCGTGAATTAATATTTGTATTCATTACCCTTATTCATGATACGAATCGTATTCGCCGCATAGTGTATTCGTTGTAGCCCTACTAATAAGCCTGCTACATTCATCAGCTGTTGACTTCATATTGATACTTTCACCTGTTTCCTGACAGACTTCCAAAGGATTAGGTATCATATATAGAGGATATTATGTTCGAGTTCATGTCATACTAGGTGTACGACACGAGTGTCTAAATTCTGTTTGACCCCTAACATACACACCTGAATCTCCATTACACCATATTGCCATGATTACCAGAGGTGTAAATTCCGGGGTAGAATAGGTCTTCAGCAACCCATGCTTGCCGTAAAAGGTGACTATGTTTGTCGTAAAAGGAGACTAACGGGATCGGGTGGTCAGGCTCGCTGACTTGGTTGATGCATGTCATTAATCCCAATTGCGTGGATCGATGCTCATGATATTAATCACTGGATTGTCTGGTCCTGAATCGATTATTTACAGACCGCCGTCATATAGCTGGAATATTGCTGAGTGCGCCGTTAAACAACAAACCAACCAACCAACCAGAGGTGTATCAATACGGTGAGGTCGCAATATGATACATATCTCGATACCGGTAAATACTAGAATTTTGGCACGAATGTTGTAAACCTAGCATGACATGAACACGAATATAATGTGCTATTTATTACAGAAGAAGATGTCTACATACAGAGATAAATTTTAGTGTTTACCTATAAGGACAGCAAGTCGCAACAACAGCGGAACCACAATTTGTCGAATGACGTCAACAATCTTCAGCTATGACGTCTTTTCTAGTGTGACGTCATTCCAACCTCACGTCACAATAAGATTCGAATGACGTCAATAATGCCGTCAAGATGACGGAAACAATACACTGTTGTCAAGTGACGTGATATGAACTGAGGGCACATAACCTACACTTACTAATGTAGTATTACATGTCACTTTATGTTAACATGGTTAAAATATGTAACATGTACTGAATTGAGTAAAAAAAATATAAAAAATGAATATATAAAAGACTTATAAGATATAATCCCTAACTTAATCATGTTAATCATCAAACGATAACATATAGAAAAAAAATAATTAAAATTCTTTTTATTCACTATTGTGCCATTTGCCTCTTCAGACCAACGACGATGGGGAAGCAGGACAACTCCTCTGAGAAGGACACAGAGAACTATGTAGACATCGCCGACTTCGTCATGGAGGTGGAGAGGTTCTCCAAACTCATCGAGCCTTTTGCCTTCGTCCTCTTTGCAGTGGATGATGTGAGAAGGTTGGTAGACACTGACAGGAAAAGTCACAACTGCAATGCAACGCAACCTTCCGCTATAATTTGTAAAAGTAATACAAAGAACATCTTGAGTTAATACTTTGTTAATGCCATAGCCACGTATGTGTCATGTTTCTATAAAGAAAGAGAGATTTGTACTGGAGTTACTTTATTGCCATGAGGTAGATAGTTGGCATCTTTCCGAGGCAAGAGAGTTAACTGACTTTAAAAGTCCAGTTTCCACCCTTGCCGAACTAGGCTGGAATTCCAGGGCTTGATCGTAGCACCACCAGTGGCTATTACGAGTTATGTCCCTTCTTAGCCTCTCCTATGGACCAATCAGATTCCATCACTTGCATTTGTTTCAAACAAAACGGTGGTGCCCAGTCAAGACGATTTGATCTGTAATCAAGATCTATATTGTGATAAAACATGTCTTATATCGCGAAGTGCATCAAATCACTTGAGCACTTTAATTAAAAACATGAAAAGGTTTGGAAAATGTCTGTTGACATGAGTTGGCGGTGCACATGCTTTGCAAATCCTGCACTCAACCGAAATCTGCACAACAGTTTACGAACCTGATTTCGATTTTGTTTTGCGATTTTGATCGGACTATGCATAGACTCGTTAGTCCAGCCAAAATGTAATTCCATAATACTGGCATAGTTCGGCAAGGGTGGAAACTGGACTTTTATAGTCACTTAACTCTCTTGCCACGGGAAGATGGATAGGTGGATGATCTTCATGTTCAATTCAGCTTCTTGTATGTCTTGTAATTTCTTGAATCCCATGGGATTCAGGGTTAGAATTGGTTCCTAGCAAACTATTCTGGCCGTTAGAGTCGCTTAATGGATCGGGTGGTCAGCAGCGCCAGAAATTGGCTAAAGTCCTGTTGTCATTGCCAAATTGCCCAATAGTTAGGTATAAGGACAAGTAGAGATTTGCCACTTTAAGGGTTTTGCTATATGTTATCATTATAAGGACTAGTAGACTAAAAGTGTTAGTTTCTTCCGGTGGTCAGGCTCAAGGACTTGGTTGATGGAGTGTTACCTTCTTCCAACAGCGTGGATTGTTTCACATAATGTCAATCACTGGATTGTCTGATCCAGACTTGATTATCTTCAGGCTGTCACCATGCAGGCGTAATTTTGCGCTGTTAAACATCAAAAACAAACAAATATGATATGTTGAAATAGTAATCTTGAAATAGAAATAGAAATGTACTAAAGTGATTTCCAGTGTATTACCATAATTATGTTTAATCTGATTGAACAATGGTGATCTTTGGTCCTTTAGCATTGTTTAACCTAAAAGAAATTATGGTTTGTGTTTCCTGCCCTCAAACTGTTTTCTTATTTTTCTTGATGTGCACCATCAGCTTTTGTCACCATGTCAGTATTTTCTGTATTGAACATGTTTTACCTTATTCGATGTAATAAGTGCTCAGGGTGCTCTCAAAATTAGAAATAAGGGGTGTTTACTTAACTTTGGTGAGACAAACAGAATTGAAAGATCGTAAATTACAAACTGAAAATTACTGTTTTTCAAAGAAGGAAAACAGACCTTCCTATCTTACTGTGGATAGGCTGAAACAGGAAACACGCAAATTTGGGCCTGGATAAGACCTTACTGACTCTGTAATAAGTGTTATGGATTTAGAAGACTTGTAACTTTTATATTGTAATACATCAGCGATAGATCTGACACTTAAGTTTTAGTCCAATGGACCTTATAATGATAACATTTAGCAAAACCCTTAAAAATTTGCAAATTTCTACTTGTCCAGTGTTAGAAACTAACAGCTATAGTCCACTAGCCCTTATTATGATAACATATAGCAAAACCCTTAAAAATGGCAAATTTTTACAAGTCCTTACAGGATTAGAAACTAACAGTTTTTGTCCACTAATCCTTATGATGATAACATATAGCAAAACCCTTAAAATGGGCCAATTTCTACTAATCCTTAGGATACCTTTACTATTGGGCAATTGGTAAGGACTACAGGACTAGTGCCAATTTCTAACGCTGCCTTATGATATCTTAACAGTTGGGCAGTTTGGTAAGGACTATAGGACTAGTGCCAATTTCTGTATTATCGTTGACAGTTATGTTTTCAATTATTGTTCAGGTGGAAGTTGCCTGGTGTGACAGTGGCCTTATGGTTGATCTCAGTTTTCTGCTGCTTGATTCTCACACAAGGTAAGGCTCCTCATCAAACTATCAGGTGCATCCTCCACTGAGGTGCATGGCTTGTCAGAAGAGGTGAATAGATTGATAAGGTGCTCAGGCTTGGTGACTTGGTAAATTGCATGTCATCCCGTGGACCGATGCTCATGATGTCAATCACTGGATTGTCTGGTCCAACTGGATTACATACAGACTGCCGTCATATAGCTGTTATACTGCTAGTAACAACCAGACAACCCTACATTTTGTAGCAATATTGATGTTTCAGGTCAATGTGTGTGTAGCAATAGTAACACGAAACATATTGGTGTTTTAAGGGATGTGGGTTACAGTGCAGCAACATTGATGTTTTCAGGAGCGATGTTTGTGTTGGTTGCCTTCCTGGTGATGCTCATAGCCGCTGCGTGTCTTTTCCAAGTCCACACCCGCATCCTAGACAAGATACTCCCGGACACACGAAGGGTGAACTTCTATGCCAGCGACGAGGAGAATAACACCCTGCATACTGTCCGCGAGTTCCGATACAGGTGATGGCAGGCAATTATAGAGGTGTCAAGTATCAACCCACTTGAGTCACGATGAGATAGTGTCGTGATGCTTAATTTGCTCTGGTTTTTGCATTAAAATATCCATGTTCGTGTACGTCATGAATCAGCCCAGGTGATCAGATATTGTTGCTATCAACCATCCTATGGATAAATCGCTGGACACATTATTTGAGAATCGTTCTTGTCATCCTAATCAGATTTCAATTTTTGTTTCATGGTAGAAAGGCTAGCTCCAGTAGTTCTGTATTATTTTTTGTGTGAAATGTTTTGAAAATCAACACATAATAAAAACATTAATTGATACATGGGAAGTCATATGTGTTGAATGGGCAAGTGAAAATTTGAGATTCATCGAATCAGGAATAGCGACACCCCTAGAAAAAATTTGGCCATTCTCAGCGCTAGAAATTGGCACTAGTCCTATAGGCTTGCCAAACTGCCCAAAAGTAAAGGTATCATAAGGACTTGTAGAAATTTGCCATTTTTAAAGGTTTTGCTATATGTTATCATTGTAAGGACTAGTGGGCTAAACCTGTTAGTTTCTATTGCTGATTCTACATATTTCCCCCATTGTGTATTCCAATCTAAGACCATGTGGTATTTTTTGCAAGAAAGTGTCATTGTATCCCTACGGCATAGGAGTTGCTCATTATATTAGTCACTTAGTTTTGTATGGTCTAGATTTGATTATTTTCAGATTGTAATGATATAGCTGGAGTATTGCTGTCTCTTATGTTAAGCAACAACAAAAATGAAGGGTTAGAAATGTACAGATTACTCACAAATTTGTTTTAGTGTCAAAAATACTTTTGATCCATCTTCAAGAAATGTTCAACGCCATGAACTGAAGTGTACCATATTTTCTTGAGTATAGTGCGCACTTTTTTTGGATAAAAACACAGCTGTGTAGAAGGGGCTGCGCATTATACACGAATAATGAGTTTGGATGTTTTTTCCCCCATGGAAAGACATTACCGTGAGCACGAAACACCGGAAATACCATGTCAACAAATCCATACTGAAGTACGCAAAATAATCATGTAATTACACTGTTTGGCTATAAAAAGTGTTCTTTGTATATCTGGACTTATGTTTGTAACTTATTTCATTAATTTTATTCAAAATTCTTTTTAATATTGTTTTTATTAATTTCGGCGAAATCGTGTGTGAAGCGATCAGAAGATCGCACAACTCACCGTTATTAACAGCAACCACGGTCAGAATACCGCTATTGACGCCATGAAACAAACTTTTGTTGACAGACATATATCATAAATGACATACTTTGACTCGTTAAAAGTCATATTTGTTTTTGTTTGACGGTTCTATGTCAACATGAAATTCTCGCGATCACGTGCGCGTAAGCCTTGACGGTGACTGGTCAGACTGGTTCCATGTAAAAAATAATACCCGGGAATAGCGATCAGCTGCTTCGCTTAGGGTTATTATTATTTTAAATATGTTTAGTAAAGGCTGCATATAATTAAGAAAATAATGGAATATATTATTCCTGATAAAAAAAAATAGTTTCAGATACAATTCTTGCCAATCCTTGCATTAAAAATCCTATAAAGTTATATCATCGGGTGTGTCTTGACCGAATCACCGGTCGATTTCAAGAAAACATGTGTACAGCTGATTGCCGTTTCCGGCTTAGTTTACGAGAAAATACACAAGGTAATCTTAATCCCTAGCTATAAAACAATGCCTAGCAGAACAATAAATACTATTTAATCGGTAAATAAACATGTCTGGTGATTTTTTTATCTCAAATTTTGAATTTGTACTGACAAAGTTTCTCATCACCCATTCGTTTGCCGGACTTCGCTGAAAGGGTACGGTGTAATTTTTTTCTGCGCATAATATTCAAATTTTTTTTTTTCCAAAATATTAAACCCGCTAGAGGGGGGTGCGCATTATACTATACTCAAGAAAATACGGTATGTCATCTCAACATTTGAAAATAAGCAGTTTTAATGTTGATAGTTTGTTCCCTTCCGTTTCATGGACAGATAGATGATACTCGTTTCAGTTTCTGAATCCCATGTTTATTTTGTGATTCTTCCATTGCATTAAACAAATGTTAAATATGGTAATCATATAAATATGTTTCCTATGTGTTTGTCAAGTTTACAAGTGAAAAAGTACTTTTATGATCACAAAATGATAAACAAGTTTTATTGGATGGTTTTATTAATGTGAATAGAATTGTAAATTCAGATTCAGATCTGTCAAAAACATCATCCATACCGGGATATCCAAGGGCAGATCCAGCATTTTTAAAAGGGAAGGGTCCAAAATATCAAAGTCCTCTCAGTTAACTTTACTGCTTACAATAAACTACATTTGGTTTTCAAATGAGGGAGTGGAGGTTCACATCCCCTGCACGTCGCGTCCAAGATTTTTGCACTTATATAGCGACGTGCATGCATGTGTGTGTGTCTGCTTGTACTAGTCCGGACTGATGATGCTTTATAGTACTAGTCCACTGAGATACCATGCCGCAGTTTAAGATGAATACCCCACTCAGACACAGTATACTGACTCCGAGCCGACCAGTCCTTGTTTTAGCCCCTAAATGCCAAGCATCAGACAGGGTAACAACAAGTACCATCTTTTAACATCATTTGGTATGACCCAGGCGGGGATCGAACCCCAAACCTTCTGCTCTCTGCAGGGACGCTCTACCACTAGACCACGGAGGCGGTCTAATTACAGATGAAAGAATACATGCAATATATTGTGGTACATAAACATGAAACATTATTGTTATAAATTCCAATGTGGAAGTCAGGCCAATACTTATCACCAATGGTTGACCATGTTCTTTATTTTCCAGCCTGATACAGATGCATGACTTTGTGGTGAAGTGTAACGAGTACCTCGCCTACTTCTACGCTCTCCTCAAGTGGGACTACACCATCCCAGCCATCATGTGAGTGATATGTAGTCCACCATTTATCATCATAATAATCATCATAATAATCATCATAATAATCATGCTTGGATTTATTAAGACCTGATCAACAAGCTCAAGGGTCAACATGCTCAGCGGTCAATATTCAATGCATATTTCAGCAAAATATTCCCATATTGGAATTATTAATTTCTCAAATCATATTTATAATGCTATATCTATGATTATAGTTTCATAGAGGTGACATGTATTTCACTGATTATAAAACCAAAAAGAGGAGAGGCTTTAGTGCTTAATATTTCATTAGGGGGCACGGGTGGCCCAGTCTTCTAAGGCGCCGCGATTCGCTGTGCAGAGTTGCGTCCCTTGGGCACGCCAGAAACCTATGATTGTTAGGTTCAAATCCCGGTTCGCCCCAGTTCTTTTTCTAGGTTTGTCAGCACCATTCCCGTGCTCGTGGGTTTCACCAAAGTGGTAAACGTCTGAGACCTGCATCACTTGGGCTTTCCTCCCACATTAAGCTGACACGCCGTGATATAACTGGAATACTGTTAAAAGCGGTGTTAAACCCAACACACTCACTCACTAATTTTCCATTATAGCATAAACATGATAAATGCAATGATAATACCAGAGGTGCCAACCATTATTATTTGGGCATAATTATTACCATATTTTGCACCTACATATGCCAGTATTGTCAGCAGGGGGATGTGGTAATGAAGTTTGTCAAGAAGACATCACCAGTAAGTTTTGACTAGAATTGACATTGCTGAGGCTAAACAAAATAATAGTCTTGGTGCTCAGGCCCTGCATCATCATGAAGTCTGCAACACGTTTCGGTTTTACTTCCATTTTCAAAAAAATATGAAAATCCTAATACTTAAATACAATGCGATCCAATATAGCACGCAGTTACTTCCCTTTCCATGCACACTGCTTCACTGCACATATCATGTTATGGTCATGGCGGCAGTGAGAGTTTGTATGCTTGTTAATTTAGGGAGGCCCTTTCCCAGGTTGATGGTACACAACTGTTTATTTGGTTAAATACTAGTTTGAACAAGCAATTAAAAAAAAACTCCGCCCACTCGCAAAAGTCATTGTTTGAGAACCAAATCTTCTATTTTTTTAAGCCTAATCCATCATGTTTTTGGGCCATATTTACAATAAAGTTCTTTACATCAATTTATTCACCTTGTGAAATTATTATGTTGCCAGTTAGCGTGACGAGGCTAGAATCTGAAGATCTAGCTTTGAGAAACCATTTTGTGTTGACAGTGCTTTTACAGTGCGATTTGTGCCATACAGAGTTACATCCCTACAGTGTTTCTTCAAACCTGTTTAGATTTGTAAGCTGCCACACACAGTAATGTGCTGTTCAACCCATTTCAGCTTCCATGCTGAGCTGAGTGTGTTCATCCTGTCACTCGTGGTCTTCCCGGCGCGGTGGATCTGTCTGATATTTGTCATGTGGTTCTTCTGTGGTCACAGAGACACCATCAATAGTGAGTATCTTCCCGGCTGTGTTGTGACCTGATGCATCAATATGAATTATCAACGCAATCCAACCCCTGATAGGGGGCGGTCAGGTAGCCTAGTGGTTAAAGCGTTTGCTCGTCACGCCGAAGACCCGGGTTCAATCCCCGACATGGGTACAATGTGTGAAGCCCATTTCTGGTGTCCCCCCGCCATGATGTTGCTGGAATATTGCTAAAAGCAGCGTAAAACCATACTCAATCAATCAATCAATCAATCAATCAATCAATCAATCAATCAATCCCTGATAGATCCAAAAGAAACAAGCTGAGGCAGACGTCATTTGATTCAACATATTTAATAATGACCAATCAGAGACCAAGAGATACTTAAGCCCAGGTCAGTAGTCAAAATTGTGACAGAAACAATAAGCTGGTGTCTGATTGATTTGAAGTAATCAATGGCAAATGTTGAATACATGAATTACTCTTGGTGACAACCATTCAGAGTGAATGAGTGAGTATGATGTCACTTTTAGCAATATTCCAGCAATATCACAGCAGGGACACCAGAAATGTGCCTGACACATCATACCCGTATAGGGAATCGAACCTGGGTCTTCAGCGTGATGTGCGAACACTTTCACCTTTCACCACTAGGCTTACCCACAGACATCCCTCCCGCCGATGTTATTGATAGCCTTTGGCTGTGCACTGTCCTCAGTCAGGTTGACAATATCAGGTGGAGGCCAGAAGTGGGCTTCAGACATTTGGAGATTTGAACCTGGGTCATAGAAAAGATGAGTTAACGCTTTAACCACAAGGCTAGCCATGTTAATCTTTGAATTAAATCCAATCAGCATGTTCAGCAGTGTCCAACCCAGGCCGCCCAATTGCGCGATTCACGCTAAAAAAAATCAAATCGCCCTCATAAAAAAATCAAAGCGCGATCTGTCGCACACAGTAATTTCTTGTACAGTCACTTACTTTATCAGCTGTTTATCCCTACCTTTAGATTCAATACTCACTAAATCTTTAATCAATTAACAAAGAAAGACAGTTCACAGCAAACATTGTAAACAACTGTCGAAGACCGATCGATAGCAACCAGAAGTTCAAACACGAGTAACGTCCCTTGGGTTGCTGAATAAATTATCGATAGGATTGGCATAGGAAACGAAATTTGATTTACTTAAGTAGAAAACGTATCAAAACTTTGATTATGTTGTATTTTGTTGTTTAGTAATCAAAAACCTTTGACAGTTTGTTTAAAGACAATGAATATTCTATCTTGAATAGTTCTGAAAATATTTTTGAGCATTTTAGTTCGTTTTAGTTTCGTTTCTGAAATCACACACTATGAATCGCCGACTGTCATAGCAGACGATCTTTTGAATAGTGAATGACCATGTCGCGCAAAAACAAAAGAATTACAGACTTTTTTAATCAAAATAGAAAAAAGCACAAAGCATTGTTATTCATTTCAGTTCTTTATTCTGATCTGTTACACTTTTATATGATGATGTTCCAGTACATTATACAAAATAAGACATTTTTGAAGAGAGCAATTATCCCCCCAACTTTTTCAAAATCCCCCCTATTTTCTACATGATGGGGGGACAAGTCCCCCCTTGATTTTCAATTCTGGGTTGGACACTGGTTCAGTTTAGACAATTGTCTGGATTATGAACATGATTAAAATGAGAAAACACAGTTGATCGATGATGCCTAATGCGAACATTTCTTGCAAAAGTGATGACTTTGATTTTCTATCAGTTGATATCACTCTGGCAACTCGTTTTGAACTAGAATTACAGTATTTGTTGATGTACTCTGTTCCAGTTCTCCACAGCCAGTGGACATTTCTGCAGAACATAGCAAATGGCAAGCCCTGCTCTGGCGCTGCAGCGAACCCCAGTGATTCACAGAGCACTGCCGCCACGCCATCTGAATCTCAGTCAAAGGTAACCCACTCTCAATAGATACAAGATTACAGAGTAGAGAATGAACAGAGATTATGAAATTACAACACATTTGCTTTGTCGTGGAATGTGTTTGACACACTGAAGCTACCTTACTTGAAATTTGTGGAAATTGTTTCATTGAATGGAGTCATCATGTCATATGTCATCTTCCCTGTGCAAGAGAGTTAACTGACTTTAAAAGTCCAGTTTCCACCCTTGCCGAACTAGGCTGGAATTCCTGGGCTCGATCGTAGCGCCACCAGTGGCTATTACGAGTTATGTCCTTTCTGTGCCTCTCCTATTGACCAATCAGATTCGACTTCTCGTATCACTTGCATTTGCTTCAAACAAAACGGTGGCGCCCAGTCAAGACGATCTGATTGATAATCAAGATCTATATTGTGATAAAACGAGTCTTACATCGCGAAGTGCATCAAATCACGTGAGCACCTTGATTAAAAGCATGAAAAGATTGAGAAAATATCTGTTGACAACGAGTTAGCGGTGAACATGCTTTGCAAATCCTGCAGTCGACCGAAATCTGCATGACACTTTACGAACCGGATTTCGATTTCGGTGCCCGATTTTGATTGGACTATGCATAGGCTCGTTAGTCCAGCCAAAATGTAACTCCATAATACCAGCCTAGTTCGGCAAGTTTGGAAACTGGACTTTTATAGTCACTTAACTCTCTTGCCTCGGGAAGATGGTCATATGTAGCTTGAACTGTTTTCTTTTCAACAATTTCAAGTTTGGAATGATGGCAACAGTAAGTCCATTGATGTATGATTGCTTGACACACTTGATGTATGATTGATTGACACAAGCATTAAGTAAATATTTCATTATTTGTATCTTCAAGATGTATAAATAGAGAATCTCACCCGAGTGTCTTTTGACAAGCCTTAGAGTTTTTCTTCTTTTATCAACTCATGGTGACATATTCAATTTCAAAAGATACAAGGGTGAGATTTTATTTATCATCCAACATCATTCTTCCAACTTCTTTAGTTTGTGAACAGTAATAAGCAGTGTCCTAAGTGTAAAAAGTACTAGCAGAGCCATTAGAGATGTCATTTGATTGTGACGTCATGGTAACAATGACATCACAATGGTCTGCAAAGCATTGTGATGCAATTTGATTACAGAAAGATATAGCTTGATCTCACGCAAGCGATATCTCCTGTGGGAGCAAGTCTTGGATGATTACATGTTTTACAAATCAGACATTTATGAATGTTGGTACATGTATATATTTGGACCAGTTTATCATTGTACATTATTTCTAACTTCATAAAAGAAAAATTGCCGGAATGTTTTATTTCACTTACTAAGATTTTTGAAAGGTACTGTGTTGATTTCAGTGGATGAGTGAGTGAGTGAGTATGGTTTTACGCCGCTTTTAGCAATATTCCAGCATTATCACGGCGGTGGTCACTAGAAATGGGCTTCACACATTGTACCCATGTTGGGTATCGAACCCGTTGACAAGCGAATGCTTTAACCACTAGCCTACCCCACCGCCCCTTCAGTGGATGAAAAAGTCATCATGGTAGTACCTTTCAAGGTTTTATTTTGAATGAATCTGGTCATATTTTTCATCAGGGAAGCAGTGAGACAGCCTCAAGTGGGGATGCAACAGATTCCCCAGACAAAGATGAGCTATATGATGTGAGTATACCCATGTGTGGCTGTGGCAGCACGTTAAGTACAAATTATCTCCCGACCACCTTCATGGTCTAGTGGTAGAGCGTCCACCAGGAGAGCAGAAGGTCCGGGGTTCCATCCCTGGCTGCATCATACCAAAAGACGTTAAAAGATGGTACTTGTTGTTACCCTGTCTGGCGCTTGACATTAAGGAACTTAAACAAGGACTGGTCGGTTCGGAGTCAGTATACTGAGTCTGAGTGGGGTATTCAAGTTAAACTGCGGCATGGTATCTCAGTGTGCTAGCACTATAAATTGGCAAGCAGCCACACACACACACGTGCATGCACGTCGCTATTTAAGTGCAATAATCTTGGACAAGATGTTACAACCAATTTCACCTCACAAGTTATCTCCCTTTGACAAATGTGCGACCTTTTTACTTTTTGAAATAGGATCTCATTGAGTGGATAATGATCTACTATCTACACACCCTACTCACTGTATAGTATGTATTGGTTATGAGGTGACCAAGTGGCGATAATACCTTAAATGAAAAATGGTTTGTTTGTGCACATACTGGTTTTGCTGTTGGTTCAGCCAATCCACATAAGCCTCAAAATGTAGTACAAATCTGTGCCAAATCCAGTTGTAGGTGTACATGTGTTGCATCCTTGATTACAAATGTTACGAGACTTTGGGAAAGGAGTACACCTTAAGTTTGCATTTGCACTAAAAGTAATAACAAACACTTCTGTTGATGTTGGGTTGAAGTTATGTAAAATGATTGTCCCCCAGAGAGGGTATGTAAGACACATTTTTTTTTTCTGTCACATTTTTAATCGTAGAATATGTGCAATCTCATTAAAATCAGATATTAGTTCTCGCTATCGCTAAACAAAGATCTGAGGACATCCCATTACGGGTACGGGTCACATCAGAACGACCTTTCATCCGACCAATCAAAGCGTTGCTTACCAGATCATGAAAGTGACAGTCTGAATGTTTTTTCTGATCATGCAACCTCAAAAACTTTAACACGGTGTATTCTGAATGACTGTTACGGCCTGTACGACTGATTCCGTCAAAATTATTGTCTATCTCTCGCTTCCGTGGGATAAACATTTGAACGGAGGAGGTGTTGCACAGTACATGGGGAAGCACTGCCAGACAATCTCAACCATATATTAAACACTCTGGAATGTTCGTTTGTTCAGTTTTCAAAAATTTAATCGAGAACTGTGTCAACATAGTTAACATATTTTTCAAGCGGAGCCTGAATTGGAAGTCACCAGGTTGAAACGAGTGCAGTAAGGCTCAAGAAAGCTGCTTTCTAATTGGCTGATGTAGACTTCTTGTTAGACATTTCAGTGGTCGGTCAAAGTTTCGCGAAAGGTTGTTCTGACGTGACCCATAATGGGATGTCCTCAGATCTTTGATCTTTGAACTTAGATCTGATTTTATTGAGATTGAGAATATGTGTTCATTTAACTTTGGCTAAATTGGACAATAATTGCCAACACCTGAAGGGATGATGTAAATCCGGCTGGGGTCCATGCACTTGATGCAGGAAGCAATGGTACTGTAAGTCCCCATGGACCCTAGCATGGTGATCTATGCTTTCAGCTGCTGGTGATCTATAGCCCTTTTTATCATCTATTGTTACATATAGTGATATCTTTTTATGGGTGTATGCTAGTTTCAAATATCAATCTGTGATATTCTAGTTATTTTACTGTCCATCGATGACAGGTTTTTATTTAATCTACATATATATATTCTAAGCGTTTAACTTCTCATCACGATATGTCTGGAATATTGCCAATGTGACATTAAATATTAACTCACTCACTCTGTTGATGTTAATTACGTCAAGGGCAAGGTTACTTCATATAGTTTGCTATATTTGTTTTCACAGAGGAACAAATAATGCTATGAATATTGCCGTCCCATCTCAGCCGACGAGAAATCGGCCACTGCCTGTCTACTTATTATGGGAGACATGTCCAACCTATAAAAGATAACTGACCGAGTGCCTGACAAACATTCAATCTTATTAAAATCAGATCTTAGTTCTCGCTGCTGCTAAACAAAGATCTGAGGACATCCCATTAGGGTTCACGACAGAACGACCTTTCATTTGACCAATCAGAGTGTCGCTTACAGGATCATGAAAGTGACAGTCAGAATGTGATTTCTAATCATGCAACCTCGAAAACTTTTTACACGGGTATTCCGAACAATAGTTACGGGCTTAACAACTGATTCCATACAATCTAGACCATCTATTAGCCATTCCAAAATGTTCTTTTGTTCAGGTTTCAAATTTTTAATCAAGAATTTGTCAAAATATGTTTCGAAGCGTAGTCGCCAATTTGAAAATAGTGCCGTAAAGCATGAGTAAGCTGCCTTCTGATTGGCTAATGTCAACTTCTTGTCAGTCATTCCATTGGTCGATCAAAGTCCACGCATGACATGGTCTGACATGACCTGTAATGGGATGTCCTCAGATCTTTGTTTAGCGGCAGCGAGAACTAAGATCTGATTTTAATGAGATTGGACAAACATTTTGAGAGAACTTAGAGGATTGACACACTAAAATGACTACTACAACTGTCATATTCCTGACTCCCTAATTCAATATCTCACACTCAAAACTAATGTTAAACTGCTGAGTTTTCACCCACTATGTCTTCAAACTTTCCTTCCAGGAAGATTTAGATGAGAACACAGTAGAGTTGGACGGAGACCACCTAACCAGACTGGAGCCGGCGCCATCTAAACCTGGTATGGTTGCCAGGCTCCTGGAACTCAAGCGGCGCCGGCAACAGCTTGCCAGTGGTAAGTTGATATAGCTCCAGATGTTGTCTTGTGTTTCAGGGGGGAAAGGGGTTCCGTCAAGGCTTGTTCATCTTTTGTGTGTTTGCTTCATCATTCTTCTGATGATGCTGAGAATGATATTTGTTTTTAGGCAATATTTGTTAAAATAAGGAAATAAGTTATTGTATTTATGCTATTTTGAATATACATTCATTGAATGCATTTCTTTTCCAGAAAACTGTTTCACATGCAAAGTGTCTTTCTCATCATTTTTAAAAAGAAGGGTAGGTACAAATTAAATACTATTCACAAAAACAAAGCTTAGTCTTGACATGATAGGCAGAGCCTGTTATGGTTTCTTTACTGGTTTACGGTGCAGCACTGCGCTGTAAAGATCTCCACCCACATTATGGTGTTGAGCGATATAAGACGCTATTGAAAAAAAAACAAAGTACAGTGAAAGATGGCGCATGTTATGGGACAGTCCAAAGTGGACTTTCCCATTCATCAACCAGCAAGCCTAACAGAAAGCAATGGCAAGTGAAAGACGAGCTGAGGAAATCCTGGACTGATCACATTTTCTAAGAGAAGTTTTTGGCTTTTTTTCCTTGGCTGTTTTTGATTGAAAAAGGAAATACTTGACTGTGCATAAAGCACCAGACGTCAAACTACGGATAAATTGTCAAACTTCCAAACAAGCACACGACATGCCATGTGATAGTAAGGATCACCAAGCAGTTTATGGCTTTCCTTTGAAACACCACACCCACCTCTCCCCTTTTTGTTGTCGAAAGTAACCCATATTTTTGTCACTATTGAGCCCAAAGGGCTCGCTCTTCCTTTTTGTCAACTAGAATGAACAATGATAATAATCTGAGAAGCAGTTGTTTTCCTTATGCACATGTTGAAGTCAAATCATCTCAATATTAATCTGAGTGAAATGTATTCCATTTTTCTATTGCAGTACTACTGCCGGCATTGTGGGAACCACTTCTGTAACAAGTGCTGCAACCAGAAGGTCCCTAGATCCGTGTTTGGAGCCACGTGTAAGTCTAGGCCCTATCTGGCAGGATAATGTCCGCATGTACACAATCATTTATGAAAGAGTTGGAAGCCTTGTCTGTTCCCTGTGAGGGTGTTGGGGCAGACAAGATCTCCAGTATCCCATGTTTGCTGTTGTGCCAGCTCATGAGTGCTGGATGGGTACAAAGTGTGTGACCTGGCATATTGTGCGGTACTGTGCCCTGACGACATGGATCGGTGTTCATGCAGTCGACCACTAGTTTACCCAAAAGAGCTGGTACTGTAATGTAGCTGGAATACTGCTGACACGTACTCATTTAGTGGCAAATGGGTCCATGGACGTTATGAGACTTGAATTGAGATACACTGGACAACAAAGGAGTGCTAATTCCAGCTTAAAACTACATGTACTTTATCATTCATTCCAGGCCAGCATGTATGCTATCTTCCATTTCAGATGGCTTTAAAAATTATTGACTTCTTATAGCTAAAATGGATATAATTATCATTAAACCGCCCGCATGTTATCAGAAATCAGCGGGCCACTGTAACTTGATAATGACCTCATATTGCTTGACGACGGGTCATTATCACGCCCGTTGTTAGGTGACGTCATAGGATAGGGATAGGGTTTGTTCTATGATGTTTCTATATTTGAAAGTGGGTCAGTGACCCATTCCTTCGTCGGGCAGTTAATGGAAGACCTCGGGCTTCTGCAAATGATAATGCCCTGAAAAATAGCGATCCACTTATATTAGTCTCAGGCAGCTTTTGTGGCCAGAGGCTAGTGTTACACTCACTAGAACCTATCACTGGTTTCGGACATGAGTATGTTATGTTTTTTTTATGTTGTTTCAGCTCCAGCAGCCCAGACTGAGACTGTGATTGTTTGCAATACTTGTCACGAGCTTCTCACCAAAAAGGACAAGGACAAGGTCAGTTGATGACCTTTACCTCTGTAGCAAGGTCAGATGACCTTGACTTCAAGGATAAGGTCAGGGACCATGACCTTTGACAATCAGCTGAAGAAATAAGAGACCAAGAAGCATGGAGGAAGAATTTCACTTTGGTCAGGGGTGTTCATTTTCACTGATCATTTACAAACGTGAGGATTTGATATATGTAAGGCTTGTTTATAAAATCGATCACAAGCAGTTTTCTTTGACTAAAATGCAATGAGAAACGGGTTTGAAGTATTCTATTTGAAGTGATTAAATCAAGACAAAGATAATTTACTTTTTCCCCCCTGTCAGTGTTACGTTGTCCTCGTCTTGTTGGGAACTATCCTCTGAACAAAAAACTATTCTTCATTCATGAAAACAAACTAAAGGTGTGTACTAGTCAGCAGATGTAAGCTAGTTGAAATACGATTTGTATTATCGTGATTATATAAACTCTTCAAGCAGTATCATGATGTTCATAATAACAACCAAGTCAATGTACATTTTAAACATTGTTGTTTACATTTCTAAGCCTGCTTGTTAACTTGAAAACTTTAATACCTATGTAATTTTATTTTGTTATTATATGCCATGTTTTTAGTTTGAGCTATTAACATATTTATAATGTTTGTTTTTAAGTTATGTAACCCGGTCAATGTTTAGTGCCATCTAGTGTTTTTGTAGATTGTTTTACTGCTACTATGTTGGTCAACATTTTATCATATCATTTATATTTCAAATAGTTGGAGCTAACCAACAATGTTTTTATCATATAGATTTTAATCGAAACAATTTTAGTGAGAAACAATGAAATTTTAAGGATGACGTTTAGCGTATTCTTATGTTACACAATCATGTTGGACCAATTTTGCAACAATTTTTAGACCATGTTAAGAGACCAAAGATTGGTTTGTTTGTTGATAGATGATATGAGTCTCATGCCTGTGGGACGTTGTTGGGTACTATGTAGTGATAGGAAACGATGATGTGAGGAGTGGAGGCTTATGAGGCTATAGCTAACAGCTTACCATGCATTATGTCTCCATCATCTTTGAATACATACGGCAGCAATGCAGTGTAGTCGTTATATATAACCAACAACATGGACTGGATCCAGTGAGAGGGAAACCTGTGAGTCTTTAAGACCAATGAGCACTTAGCTTCCATCTCACAAATGGCAATGTCTGTCACCTGATGTGCTCAACATGTGCCATATCCTTGTGGCTGCTCTACATGTTGCTTTAATGTCAAGCAGTTGTAGGGTTTGCATGAATATGCATCCAAGAGTTATTAACAGTCTTATTTCATTAGCTAAGTAAAAATAAACACACTTCAGACTCACTGCTACACCATGTATACTGCACAGCGGCCATATGTATTCCGCTACGAAGTATTGATGGGTTAGCTTTGCCTACATTGTTCCACAATTCTCTGAAACGGAGATGTTCTATTTGAATGTCACGATACATTCACTTCATGTTTCCATACATTTTTAAAAAAAATTCTTATAACGTCTAGGACTTTTTAACGTCACATCGGTCTCTCTTCTCATAATAACATGTCGTGATATAACTGAACTACTTTTCAAAATAGCATAAAACTTAACTCAAACACTAGCCATTGACTACAATCTTATTGGTTAGAACAGGTTTGTTTTTTGTTACAGTGTCTCAGGTATGTGTGTGGAAGTTGCTCCACGATAAGTGCAAATTGAGTTTCCCCAAATTTCTGTCCAGCTGTTTGAGGGTTGATAGTTGCCCTGTAGTGGTGCAAATGATGTGCAAGACATGATTTGCCCTACAATCATGGAGTTGTCCCTGACCAACATTCATGGAGTTGTCCCTGACCCACATTCATGGAGTTGTCCCTGACACACATTCATGGAGTTGTCCCTGACCCAAATTCATGGAGTTGTCCGTGACCCACATTCATGGAGTTGTCCCTGACACACATTCATGGAGTTGTCCCTGACACACATTCATGGAGTTGTCCCTGACCGTCATTCATGGAGTTGTCCGTGACCCACATTCATGGAGTTGTCCCTGACCCACATTCATGGAGTTGTCCGTGACCCACATTCATGGAGTTGTCCGTGACCCACATTCATGGAGTTGTCCCTGACCCACATTCATGGAGTTGTCCCTGACCCACATTCATGGAGTTGTCCCTAACCCACATTCATGGAGTTGTCCGTGACCCACATTCATGGAGCTGTCGTGACCTTGGGCATGTGGACATGTACTTATCTTAGTACGGGTAGCAGTGCTGGGATCGAAACCTTTTTCGCCAGGGTAGATGATTGTGGATAGAGGGGGGTTGACTTTGTTTTTCTTTGCTTACAATGTTTTCTACATTAATCTCCTCAGTTGCTGGTTTACATGGGATATTTCATCAGTATATTGAAGCATTCAAATGCAGTGTTGAAATTAAGGCGGTCCTGGTGGTCCTTGAGGTTTTGTCCTATAATATGTTCGTTCAGTTACGACAAATGAGGATCTGGCGGTTAGTGGCAAGCACATTAGTAGACAGTTCTGGGCAACCTGTTCATCCCTTGTATGTCTGTTTGGTCACCTGGTGTTCATGATGATGATGATAATGCTATTACCAGGCAGTATTTGAGGCTCAGTGCAATGGTAGCCAGCCTGTTCATGCATATATATGGCAATTGTTCTGTGTTTGAGATGCATTAGATCATATAATTTGCTGAATCCAAGCAACAAGTGTGTATTTAAGTCATTTTAAACCTGTTAAGCAACTACAAAATTAAAAAAAACTGTTAATCTTTTATTAGTTTTAGAACAGCTTGAAGTCTTTGAACTTGATAATCTTTAAAGAAAACTATTTGTAAATGATCTATTTACTCTCAGTAATCACATAGTTATCTCAGTTTCAGCGATTGGCTGCTGAGAGTTTTGAAATTGGGAAAAAAATCTTATAAAGACCTGAAAATTTGAGACTGAACCTGTATGAACCCAACTGTCATAGTAATGTTTTTCAAGCTGATATTGGGGCGGTCGGGTAGCCTAGTGGTTAAAGAGTTCGCTCGTCACGCCGAAGATCCGGGTTCGATACCCGACATGGGTACAATGTGTGAAGCCCATTTCTGGTGTCCCCCGCCTTGATATTGCCGGAATATTGCTAAAAGTGGCAGAAAACCATACTCACTCACTCACTCAAGCTGATATTTTAGACTAGGAAACTATTGTCAGGCACAAGATCCTCACAACCACAGTGAGGCCTGCCAAAGTAATACTTGGTTCCAGAAATCCAGAAATATCCATCATGACTGTTACTTGTTAAGAAAACTCACCCAAACCTATTTGTTTAAAAATAGGTTTCTGTTTCTACTCTCCTATGTCTGTAGACCCCTGGATGCCAAAAGGACATATAGTTCTTAAAATATTAAATATTTGCAAAAGGAATATGATTATGAAGTGTCTCCTTCAGCATGTTCAGGTTCTTGGACCTACCAGTGTATATTCTGTGCTGTTACATTGTTTAACCATACCATCGACGGTCCAACACCAGGAATTTCAAACCAAGATTATTAATCTACATGCACCTCTTGTACTCCAGGGGGCACGGGTGGCCCAGTCGTCTAAGGCGCCGCGATTCGCTGTGCAGAGTTGCGTCCCTTGGGCACGCCAGAAACCTATGATTGTGGGTTCAAATCCCGGTTCGCCCCGATTATGTTTCTAGGTTTGTCAGCACCATACCCGTGCTCGTGGGTTTCACCGAAGTGGTAAACGTCTGAGACCTGCATCACTTCGGGCTTTCCTCCCACATTAAGCTGACACTCCGCGATATAACTGGAATACTGTTAAAAGCGGCGTTAAACCAAACTCACTCACTCACTCACTTGTACTCCAGGTATTAAAATCAGGAAATTAAAAACCAATCATATGTGAATTCATGCCAAATATATCAACAGTCCACGTTGCCTGTTTAGTACCATCCATGTAGGGTAGACGTATGTGTGCATAGAATTTGTGTTCTACATCATCTAGCTGTTTTGGCTGCAGTTACCAACAGATATAAGTTAATATTACTGCCAATACTATTATGGTGCTTTCACAGCCTTGGAACAATTGCATAGAGAATATTCAGAAAAAGCATATTTCTGTTTATTTTAATTACTTTGCTGTACTCTCCTCACCTATATGTCCGGATGGGTTTCAAACTAGTGTCTCTTAAATGTCTTCAAAACTGAAACTGTGAATGGAAGTGTGATAATATGAACAACTTTTTTTTTGTGGACTGAAGTTTTTTTATTCATTGGTGTTCAACAGAGATTGATAATTACATAGAATCATATTTATGTAACTCAAAATGTTCAGAATACAACAGTTTTTTAAAGGCCTGGAGGCCTGGGCCCCGTTTCACAAAGCGATGTTAGTGCGAAGGTGATTGTAACTCCCATGCTTTAACATAGACTTGTAGTTGTAGTGCTACAAGGGGGGCACGGGTGGCCCAGTCGTCTTAGGCGCCGCGATTCGCTGTACAGAGTTGCGTCCCTTGGGCAAGCCAGAAACCTATGATTGTGGGTTCGAATCCCGGTTCGCCCCGATTATGTTTCTAGGTTTGTCAGCACTATACCCGTGCTCATGGGTTTCACTGTAGTGGTAAACGTCTGAGACCTGCATCACTTCGGGCTTTCCTCCCACATTAAGCTGACATGCCGTGATATAACTGGAATAATGTTAAAAGCGGTGTTAAACCCAACTCACTCACTGTAGTGCTACAAACACTTTGTTGTATGGGGCCCTGGGTCGCTTTCCCAAGTACCGGTAATATACTTGACCCACTTGACCCTAAGTTTGAAATCATTCGGAAGCGGTGCCACGAACACTGGCAGCAGTAGTGTGCTTTGTCCTGCTCATCAATATTGTATATCAGTTGTGTTACATGTTATTTGTTTAGCTCATGTTGATAACCTGTGATTCAACCGATTATTGTGTAGAAGGTTGTGCCAATCAGCTCAACACCAGTGACGTTATTGAAAGTTTATGGTAGTGTGCATGTAACCATGTCCTGAGCCGCTGTACCCTGTGACCTCTCTTGGTTACGCCCCTTGCTGTTCAAGGTCAGAGGCTGAGACAGAGGCCACAGGGACCAATGGCTACTACCGTATTCGACGTAATAAGTGCCCCGCTCTAATAAGCACCCACGGCAATATTTGCTAATATATTGGCTAGTGAACAGTCCCAATAAGCACCTCTTCCGATTGATCAATGTATGCAGGACTTATTTATTCGCGTATAATACGCACTCGTGTGTTATATGCACCCTTAATTATGGGCAATTAAATTCTTGAAAAATATATCTGTCGTACATTAACATTTCAGGCTGTCAGCATAAACCACGAAATTTATGTTTTAACTCACCAAAATGATGTTCTAATAACAGACCCCTATTTCTAATTTTGAGAGCGCCCTGGGTGCTAATTACGTCGAATACGGTATATTCTACACTTTTGTGATAATGCAGTCTTTGAGAAGAGTGTTTGTTTTTTACCAAATCTTCATACAGAATTTAAGATTTAAGTAAAAAATATTTGTCAATGAAACCATTTACACATATATATTCAAAGATATACTTGAAGTAAGTATTTTGGAAATGGTTCTGTAAGTTCTGTAATTGCGATTGCTACTTTTCTGAGGTATTTCAGTTTTGTTTGCCATGATGGACTCCAGGATGAAGCAATACCTTCTCTTTCATCCTCCAGTGTAATTATTGTGCTACGAAACTTTCTTGTCCTCTTTGTTATGATTGGTTACCTGTTTTTTCTAGACACTATATGGCTTGAGTTAAAGAGGTATCAAAGCTAAATAATATGTGTATTTTACATATTCCTGTGGCCAACCTTGTGACCTATATTCCAATAAAGAAAATTTAATTACAGTAAATTCTTTGCATGTTTACCGAACACAAACTTTACATTTATGTTAATTCCACGTAGCCTAACTTTTTTCAGATTTTAGATTTTTCATCTTTGGAATTAGTTTCTCAGTTTTAAATGGAAAAATAGAAAAGTAGAAAAAAATGCTTTTCTGTATGATCATGCATTTTTAATATTCCAGCTGATCTGAGGTTCAGCAGATGTGTTATTATGATGCAAATCTTAGCTGGTATTGTTGTCTTTAGCCAATACATGTACCAGTTGATAAATTCAGTAAATCTGGAAATATTTTGATTCTCTGAGAAAACCACAAGTTTAGAGGAACATTCCTCTCAAGTGATTGTATGAAGAGTGAAATATGTGCAATATATGCAACACTTTGTTTGATTTTTTATAAGCATCTACTTGTTGATCAACAATATTGTTTTGTTTTGGCAACATTGTTGTTTCATGTGAAACAAAAACAGTTAAACACTGTTGTGTCGAACTTTGATGTGGTGAATTTACATTTGTCTTGAAGTAAGAGATTGGTCCCGGCTTATTCCTTCTTTATTCATTATTTTCGGTAGTGTCTAATCTCGGATAACTCGAATTATTTACATCGGTTCCTTCAGCTTGGACACAGCAGTGTTTGACCGTATGTTTTTTTCCAGTTTGTAAGAAAATGACTTTGACTGCAGGACATGTTCATGTATTCCTTAAAAAAATATCTGATGAATTGTAAAGTGTAAAAAACAGTTTTTGATGAATTAACAATTTGTAAATAACAATTTCTATTTATGTATTCATGTTGATGACAAATGCATGTTTACTAATTGTGTAAATTTGTTCATAACTATTTAGAGGCTGTTGACCTAGGGTGTTTTAGTAGGTATCTGTGATTTCATTAGGTAGAAGATTTTTCAGAATTCAGTGTTTGTTTGTACGAGTCGAGCTAGACGTAACAAATGTTGTTTGTATCTAGTCTAAAGATTGTCTTTCAGAATTCATACAAACATTTAGCCACGTTTTACAGGAAATATGTTTAAGATGTGAACTGATATCAAATTTGGAGCGAATTTTGTGATATATGATGATAGCAATATTTGTAAAATTAGCAAGATCTGATGATGCTTTGTTCTGGAGACTGCATCAATAATTTTAGTACTGGTGATGTTCTTGTAATACAACAATCAGATGTGAGAATAACAAATCAGCCCATCCAATTTTGAGCCTGGCCCTGTCCTGTCTGACCTTGTCCTGTCTGACCTTGTCCAGGATGACCTTGTCCAGCCTGACCTTGTCAAAGCTGACCTTGACCAGCCCGACCTTGTCAAAGCTGACCTTGTACAGCCTGACCTTGTACAGACTGACCTTATCAAAGCTGACCTTGTCCAGCCTGGCCTTGTCCAAGCTGACCTTGACCAGCCTGACCTTGTCCAAGCTGATCTTGTCCAGACTGACCTTGTCCAAGCTGACCTTGTCCAGACTAGGCTGACCTTGCCCAGGCAGACCCTGTCCAGGCAGACCTTGTCCAGACTGACCTTGTAATCACTTTGATGTACAAAGGACGCAGTTCAAAATTCATCTCAAAGATTTGGGTTCAAAAGGTACAGTGTGTGAAGACCATTTCTGGTATGTTCCTGTCATGATAGTGCAGGAGTATTGAAGAAAGTGGTGTTGAGCCCTACTCACTGACTCACTCATATTAAAGTGCATACATGTATATTTGGTATCCCCTGCCTTGACCAACCTGCTCTTCCTCCACTTGTACACAGACTTCAGAAGTCTATTGTCTGTCATCTGTGTAACAATCTTATTAAAATCTGATACGGTACCTCTCAGTCAGTACAACTGAAGACACCTCCATTGATGATTGTGTCAGGTGAAGCTGGAGCTAACTTTGACAGCACAATCTGAAAGAATGATCTGTGTCCTCAGACCTCAGAGAAGTATCATATTGGAGTAAAAGATCTGCTTTTAATGAGATTGTCTGTGTAATGTATTTATCTGCCTGAACAAATGACATCCAATCAGATGCAATACATATGCACTCTTTTTCAATGAAATGTTTCCTTTATATTGGGCCGTGTGTATATTTTTTTCATTTATTATTATTGTTTTTTTTCATACTTTCATTTCTCAGCGTTGATCAGAAATGAGAATTTTTTTACATTATATATCACATTTACCCTCACAAAAACAAAATTATATGATCAGTATCAGTTACACATTGTCCGTATCAGTTCATCTTCCTGAGGCAAGGGAGCTAACTGACTACAAAAGTCCAATTACCACCCTTGCGTACTAGGCTGGAATTTATGAGTAATCTTTTGGCTGGCCTAAAGAGTTTATGCATAGTCCAATCAGAAATCCCATAACAAAATCGACATCGAGTTCATAAACAACATGGTGATTGCTGCTCAGATTTTGGTCCATAGCAGGATTTGCAAAGCATGTGCACTGTCAGCTTGGTGTCGACAGATATTTTCCAAATCTTTTATCTTTTTTTCCACAAGTGTGCTACAACCCACATGCACCCTCTGTGAAGGGAGGGGATGTGAAACTTTTCTTCAATAAATTGATCAGATTGTCTTGACTGGGCACCACCATTTTGTTTGAAGCAAATGCAAGTGATAGAAGAGATAGAATCTGATTGGTCAACAGGAGGGACAGAGAAAGGAAATAACCTGTAATAGCCACTTGTGAAAGTATGATCAAGCGACAAAATGCCACCCCAAGTTCAGCAAGGTTGGAAACTGGACTTTTGTAGCCAATTACCTCCCTTGCTTCAGGAAGATGGTATCAGTTCTGTATGGTTCATTCTAGTTGTGCATGGTTTGTTATGCATGATCCAGGGATAACAATTGGCTCTAGCCTGCTAGCCCGAGTCAGCTCATCTTATGTTGAAGGCATTCATAGTTTGAGGGCTAGAGACATTTCAGTGAGTGTTCTTGCATGTTATCACTATTGAGTGTAGTACATTTATGGTTCATTTCTACCACTGTATTTGTATCAGACTTCCTCAGATGTGGAGAGCTCTTGTCAAAAAGGATTAAGATAATATTGTTTGGGACCCTTGCAGTGTACTGGTAGGATTAAGAGGCCTAGTCGGCAGTGGTGTGAGGGAATTTGTATTACAAAGCTTTACCAAGAATATTCATAAAATTGATGTTTGCATGACTGTTTTCATGATGGATTTTCAATTTTCATGTAATATTTTGTTGGACCAAATATCACATTTGCTTTTTTGTGGGATTTTCATCTATATCTGCTTTTCAATTTTTATGTAGATTTCATGACTTAGTGTATATTGGTAGCTGTTTTTACGTTTTAGTTAAGTTTATGTTTATTTATTTGTAGATATGATATATGTGACATTCTGTTTTTAATGGGCTTCTTGCAACAGTATACCTTTTTTAGGATTTTATATTCAAAGAGCTTTTCTATGGAACAAATGTTGATATTAATATGAAAAGAATTATGAAGAAATTATTATATATTTTTTTCTCTGTACAGAGTTCAATTTTTCAATATTCTTTATTATCTAAAGAGCCTACTCTTTTAGTGAAATTCTTATGTAACCATAGCTTCCAAATGGCTTGGTGTATGTCTTTTGGACAGTTACACTGGGAATGGTTACACAGTGTGGAATGCTTCGACTGTTATTCATGTAAAGTAATATTTTCCATGTGAAGTAATATTGCTTCTGATGATGCAACTTAGTGATATTAGGCTACAGCTACAGCTACTCTGCTTGTACTCAGAGAAGTTTCATTTATGTGCTATATTAGTACTAAGTAGTGATGACATGGTCTGTAAAGAGCAAGTCCCTTTTGAACATATGATCTTAGTACTAAGACCACTTATGACAGTTGTAGCAGTGCTAAGATTGCTTTGTGAAAAGGGTCACTGGACCCATTGAACATGGCGATCTTTGCACTAAGACAAACTGATCCCATAATGAAAAGGTTAAGATGAGCCAAGAATCGCCATATGGATGATAAGGATTTGTAAGCTGATATACAGGTAAATAGAGGATCGAGACCTTTCAAGTAAGAGTTATACCCACCCCTTTCAGGGCCTATCAGAGAAATGGAACTGTTGGTGTATTGGCCAATCTCCTTAAAATCAGATGTGAGTTCTCGCTGCCGCTAAACAAAGATCTTTGTTTTAGCGATAGCGAGAACTAAGATCTGATTTTAGTTAGATTGGTGTATTGGCCAATACACCAAGGGAAGTATGGGCATCGCTAACGTTTACCCAACTCCAGTTGAGTAACGTTTACCTTTTTCATTTAGAAGTACTTGAAAAGGACAAAATATTCACCCCAAAGCTTGCCTTTGAACGAAGATTGTCCCAAATGTTTTGAATATTCTTCCACACATCCTGGTGGCAGGTTTTTTGGTCAGTGACTTGACTATCAAAAGGTTCCCAGTTTGTAAACAAGCAGAGAAAGATTGGATGTTTCCTTTCCTTCGATTGAATTCAAATCTAGAATTTTTAAGAAAGCATTTAAGTAGTTGATCCTCTGTTGTCAACTTGAGAAACTTTTAAGTACCCGTGCATAGAGTGGTGTATTGGCCAATAAACCTGAGGCTAGGTCAATAACAAGGAGACCAAAGTGAATACAGATAATTGTAGTGTCAAAGGCTTTCTATTTTTCTGCTTGGAAATATGTAATCTTGAGGCCATCAACCAGAAAATCTTTATTATTCACCATTGTTGGTATTATGGCAAGGGTAAGAGCGTCAAAGTCATACTGTTTAAGCCTCTTATTTGGAGAAAACTGTATGGCACAGTATTATTACAGGTTGAGCGAGTTCAGCATTGGGGTTTGATCTTAAAGTATTTGGGTAAATGAAGGGATGTTTTAGTTTTCAGAGTACAAGTGGAATTCAGACATATACCTCAGCAATTTCCATAGGGACATCTTTTGTTTGTTTATTTTGACTGCATATGTTTTACAAACTGTAGGTTTCAGAATTGTTCTTTGTTTTTGTAAGCTTTCTTCACAAGCTTTACTATTGTTTGTATAAACATATTTGCACCAAAACAATTTTGAAAAATAAAAGTATGGATAATAATGAACATCTTGTTATTTTTGTGTATTCTACTATGGGTGTACTTGATGTCAGGAGCATTTCGATGTGTTTGTTTTTAAAGCTGAACACATTGTTCCAGCTATATGGCGCGGTCTGCATATAATCGAGTCTGGACCAGGCAACTCGGTGATTGACATGCGCATCGATCTACGCAATTGGCATACGATGACATGCATCAATCAAGTCAGCGACCATGACCACCGATCCCGTTAGTGGCCTCTTACGACAAGCATGGATTGCTGAAGACCAATTCTAACTCGGATCTTCATGGGTCTTTAGATGTGTCAGATTTGGCGTCTTCTACTTTTACCGAGACTACATGTTCCCACTGTAATCGGATTGATAAAGTCTCGGTTAAAGAATCATAGTTAGCGAGGAATGTCACTGTGTCCACATATGACCGTTCGCAGCATTCGTGGCCCACTCGTGTTATTCCGGGACAGCCGAATGCCGTGTCCCCTCTCGTGGAAGACATCTATCTAAAATCAAAAAAGAAATTTCCTGAAGAATTTTTGACTGAAGTACTTGAAGTCATACGCAAATTCTGATTTTTTTTGGTCGTATTTTCGCACAGGGGACGAGTCGTCTTGCAGGTTGCGGAAAGGGGCGAGGGGTGACGAATGCGTTCGCAGCAGAAATTGTCCGGATGTTGAGGAATCCGGACAAACGAGGTTTCACTGTACAGATATAACAACTTAGCAATCTACTTACTGAACCACTTAATCAGTATGATTATTCATGTGTCAGGAAGTCTACCAGACTACTGCTTTTCAAGTTGCTTTCCTTTTATAATGTCTACACCAGTGCTGAAGCCCCGACAGAATAAGACTGGAGAACCATTGCTAGATACATAATGTTTTCAGTCAGCGCTCCAAGAAGTAAAATCTAGACAAACACAAAACCACAGGAGGACCAACAAAACATGTATATCCAGTGAACAATTTGTTTATTTCTTCCTGCTTTTATGGGCTTTCCTCCCACATTAGCTGACACGCCGTGATATAACTGGAATACTGTTAAAAGCGGCGTTAAACCCAACTCACTCACATATTATGGGAACAGTTTATTTTGTACTACCCCCCCCCCCCCCCCCCCCCCATTTCTATTACCGTTGTTGGAAGAAATAGATGAGAGCTCGTGGTTGTAACGAGATACTCCGTGTTGCACGTGCGCAATCGATTCGGCGTCGGTCGTGCAAATCATGACTGCTAGCACTGTGGCTTCTTTGTTTCGGCTGCTCTTAGGATTGAAAGACGTCTTCATATTTTGATAAATAATTCTTGATATAAAGGCAATATTACATTATAATAGCGCCAGTTATGATGCGACAGCAATATTAATTATAAGCATTCAGCACACTCCGGGGTATGTTGTGGAGAGAGCGTCTGTCCAGAGGGCGGAAGGTCGGTAGTTCGACCAAAAGACGAAAATAGATGGTACTTGTTAAGGGGTTGTAAAAACAAGGACCGATCGGCTCGGAGTCAGAATACTGTGTCTGAGTAGTATATCCATGTTGAATTTATGCATGGTATGTCGGTGGGCGAGCACTATAACACCAGAATAGCTTCTGACTAACACAAGCAGCCAAGTACAATCACGTACATGCACGTCGCTCTATAAGTGCTACAATCTTCAACGCGACGTTAAACCCCATTTCACCTCATAGCTATCATGATACGGCGGTATTATTTCATGATGAGGTCAGGCTCCCCTCGACGTCAGGTCAAATCCCAGATCACCTAGATCCTTGGTCTGTTAGTCCTGCACCATGACCGTGGAATATATTTATTTTATGAAAAAATAATAATCTAGAAACGCATACAAAAGCAAGTCAGACACCTCAAGCTAGCTCTATTCCACATTCTGAAATCAGCATTAGGATTTTTTAATATTTTTTTTAGAGTCAAGAAGGATATTGTGTAATGTAAGATTTCAGAGAGTAAATGTTAGTCTATTGGTCTGTGAACACCTTGCTCGTGGAGCCGTCATTTAGCTGGAATATTGCTGAGTGCGGCGTTAAACAACAAACAAACTTTACTCGTGGGTTTAACCAAATTGGTAGTGTACGACGTCAAAAGCACCGATCTCCATGACTGGTCGCGGGATTTCCTCCAAAGCTGACTCGTCGTGATATACCCGAACTTCTGTTCAGGGAATTAATATTCACGATACATCCTTAATATTGGTACGACAGTATTCATACTGGTATTCTGATGTAGAAATGGTTCCCGGTGACCTATGTGAGAGTCCGGCTCTATTACTTGGTTGGCTGTGTGTCATCGTGCTAGTTGCATGGGTCGTTGAACACTCATGCTATCAATCACTTGTTTGCCTGGTCGAACATAGATCATGTTCATGTCGCCGTTATATACTAGAACTTGAAATCGGAATCGTGTGGTCAGGCTCACTGACTTGGTTGATGCATGTCATCATGTCCCAAATGCGTGGATCGATGCTCATGATAGCAATCACTGGATTGTCTGGTCCAGACTCGATTATTTACAGACCGCCGTCATATAACTGCAAAACTTCTCCGTGTTCTGTTAAACAACAAACAAACAAAACGGTTGAAATATTGCTGACTGACAACTTTCGTTCACATCACCTATGTATATTCATGCTGTCTGTTATATCCATTGTAAGCTTTTGCACATGAACCAACTTCTGAATAGATTTGAGAAAAGTATTATAAAAACATTCCCACCAAACAATCTTATCAGAAAACATTGTATGACCCACATACGACTATTTTGTACATTTTGGACTTTTTTCAAAGTTCACTGCAGCTTTCTCAATAACCTAACAGGCAACGCAGGTATATGAACGCATAGCTATACGGTTTCTGCAGGTATGCCGCTTCTCCGTTCTGCACCAAAAAACCCTTGGATGAGTCAAGTGAAGACCGGGAATAAGATAAGGAGAAGTGCAAGCAACGGAATTCCAGAATTCCAGGCGAGATTTGGTGTTAGTGTCTGTGGCTGGAATGGTTGCCTGCTACCGATTGTGTTAGAAAGCTTACCAGACAAGATAGGCGCGCTGCATACATTAATACATACATCTCGACACTCCGTCACCTCGGAAGTAAAGTTGCCGAAGTTTACCGAATGTAGTTTCCGGCTGTGTGTTTGAAATAAGTTGTATGTGATTGTTGAGTTTGTTTTCCAGTACTCTGAATAAACATTGATAGATTGGTGGGTTGGTTGCATATGCACCAGGTATTTTGAGTTAGTTTAACATCAATTTGTATGTCAGTGGTAATATGCTGGCGAGACGGCTTATTAATGGAGGAAAGCGTAAAGTGAATAAGGCAACTGAGGTGTAACTCGTTTCAAACATCGGGGTTGATGCTGACGAGACCGGGGTTCACAATCCGAGCGAATCTCAGATTCGAGCCAGGGACCAGTTGAAACCAAGTGGCGCAACTAGTTATGAATTGTGTCAGACTGTTCAATAAATCAGGACTGATTTTTAAATTACGTCTTTGCAGAGTTGCGCCCCTTAGGCGTACCAGAAACCTCGTCTCAGATTAGGTTGCTAGCATCATACCCGTACTTGTGGGTGTCACCAAAGTGGTAAACGTCTAAGACCATACCGGGCTTTCCATCTACATCAAACTGACACGCCTTGATATATCTGAAATACTATTAAAAGCGGCGTTAAACCCAAGTCACTCACTTTACATTTTGGGGGCACGGGTGGCCCAGTCGTCTAAGGCGCCGCGATTCGCTGTACAGAGTTGCGTCCCTTGGGCAAGCCAGAAACCTATGATTGTGGGTTCGAATCCCGGTTCGCCCCGATTATGTTACTAGGTTTGTCAGCACTATACCCGTGCTCGTGAGTTTCATCGAAGTGCTAAACGTCTGAGACCTACATCACTTCGGGCTTTCCTACCACATTAAGCTGACACGCCGTGATATAACTGGAAAAATGTTAAAAGCGGAGTTAAACCAAACTCACTCACTCACTCATTTTGACCTGTTACAATAGTAGTTCTGCACTTAAGATAAGTCCTTGTTTTAGCCCCTTAGTGCCGAGCGCAAGACAGGGTAACAACAAATGCCATCTTTTAACGTCTCTTGGTATGACGCGGCCGGGGATCGAACCACGGACCTTCCGCTCTCCGGGCGGACGCTCTACCACTAGACCACGGAGGCGGTCTCATACCAAAAGACGTTAACAGATGGTACTTGTTGTTACTCTGTCTGGCGCTCGGCGTTATGGGGCTAAAAGGACTGGTCGGGTCGGAGTCAGTATATTGTGTCTGAGTGGGATATTCATGTTAAACTGCGGCATGGTATCCCAGTGAGCTAGCACTATAAATCGGCTTCAGTCAGGGCTTGTACAAGCAGCCACACACACACGTACATGAACGTCGCTATATAAGTGCAATAATCTTGGACGCGACGTTAAACCCAGTTTCACCTTACCTCTTGCTTGACTAATAATAACAGCACTGTATCCAATCAAACACGCACGATCGTTGAAAATGCTTGATTTTAACAGTATTACATCCAATCAAACAAGCCACGATCGTTGAAAATGCTTGATTTTAACAGTATTACATCCAATCAAACAAGCTAAGATCGTTGAAAATGCTTGATTTTACAGTATTACATCCAATCAAACAAGCCACGATAGTTGAAAATACTTGATTTTAACAGTATTACATCCAATCAAACAAGCCACGATCGTTGAAAATGCTTGATTTTACAGTATTACATCCAATCAAACAAGCCACGATCGTTGAAAATGCTTGATTTTAACAGTATTACATCCAATCAAACAAGCCACGATCGTTGAAAATGCTTGATTTTAACAGTATTACATCCAATCAAACAAGCTAAGATCGTTGAAAATGCTTGATTTTACAGTATTACATCCAATCAAACAAGCCACGATAGTTGAAAATACTTGATTTTAACAGTATTACATCCAATCAAACAAGCCACGATCGTTGAAAATGCTTGATTTTACAGTATTACATCCAATCAAACAAGCCACGATCGTTGAAAATGCTTGATTTTACTGTATTACATCCAATCAAACAAGCCACGATCGTTGAAAATGCTTGATTTTACAGTATTACATCCAATCAAACAAGCCACGATCGTTGAAAATACTTGATTTTAACAGTATAACAACCAGTAAGACAATTCACGATCGTTGTACATGTTTGACTTGATACAACTTTTTCAACCAGTAAAACAAATCACGACCGGTGTACATGTTTGACTTACAACAAAAGTCTTTCAATATGTTAGAATTGGCCAATACCGTTGTACATGATTGATTGACTGCAGCATTGACTTCGCCTGTAGGTTTAAACCACGGTCGTTTTTTCATATTTTATGTATATCTAAACATAACAGTATTAACTTACCAAAACAGCATTTTACTTATCACCGCAGCATTTTACTTATCATAACGGTTTTGTTATCACAGTAGCATTTTCTTATCATAGTAACTTTTCCTTATCACAACATCATTTTACTTATCACTGTTACATTTTACTTATCATAGTAGCATTTATTTTATAAAACAGCATTTTACTAATCACAACGTTTCACTTATCAGAGTAGCAATTACTTATCATAGTAGCATTTACCTAAAATAGTAGCATTTTATTTATCACAACGTTTTACTTATCATAGTAGCCTTTACTTATCATAGTAGCATTTACATATCATAGTAGCATTTTATTTATCACAACGTTTTACTTATCACAGCAGCATTTTACTTAATATCATAGCAGCATTTATTTATCTCAGTAGCATTTACTTATCATAGTAGCATTTTATTTATCACAACGTTTTACTGATCACAGCAGCATTTTACTTATCATGGTAGCATTTATTTATCTCAGTAGCATTTACTTATCACAGCAACATTTTACTTATCACAACAGTATACTACTTCTTGGGGCAGTATTCAGCGAGTACGATGATCCGTGTATTCCCATACCGTGTTGCAGCACTGCATGTCAGTCCCCCATGCGGGCGTGTTGTGGTGCACGTGTTGGTAATATACTTATTCGTGTTAGGATCATATCATATAAGAAATGAACCGAATCCGGGTTTCGCCTGTTGTCATGGTAACGGTATATAATTGTTATGCAATTGTATCTCTGTATTTAGAATGTTTCTCGTCTACCACATTGCGAGCGTGTTCCAAGATGGGGTTCTTTCAGGAGCTAAAAACAGAAAGCCCAGATAACGAGGCTAAAAAAATATTTCCCTTCCCATCAGCACAAAGAACATGTTCCCAAGTTGTTTTAAAGCAATTGGTGTGAAATTAGAGGAATGTTTAGTAATGTTAAACACTCCCCTTCATACGTTTTATTACACACTTCATTACATACAGTATCGTGTCAACTAAACCTGATTGACGCTTGATTGACGCATGATTGACGCATGATTGACTGGAAGGTTCATGATATATATAACTAAAAAAAAGTAAAGAACACCCGATTATTTCACATTGCTATAGTTAATCTATCATGGCATGACAGATTAACTACAGCAATACGAAGAATCAGGTGTTTTTGAACTTCTTTCGAGTGGAAAGTACTACTCAAATCAATCTCATTAAAATCAGACCTTAGTTCTCGCTACCGCTAAACAAAGATCTGAAGACATCCCATTTGGGGTCACGTCAGAACGGCCTTTCATCCGACCAATCAGAGCGTCACTTACCAGATTATGAAAGTGACAGTCGGAATGTGATTTCTAATCATGCGACCACGAAAACTTTAACTCAGGGTATTCCGAACGATAGTTACGGGTTTAACGACCTAATCCATACAATCTAGACTATCTATTAGCCATTCCAGAATGTTCTTTTGTTCAGGTTTTAAATTTGTAATGGAGAATTTGTCACCCAAAGATGCAATGCTTCCCGAATGCTAAGACTCGGGTGGTTACAGTGTTTGATCTGACGGGTTGTGTGTCACAATACCCCGACTGCCTTTAATGTTGTTCATGCTATCAGTCATCAGCTGGCTGCTAGGTCCAGACCAGACAATCTTACGTTCGGCTATTTCCGTCAACCCCGCTAAAGACACTGGTTATGCTTACGCCCTCTGTTGGCAGATTGCACAAACCTCACGTGATGTGACTTTAACACTGCTGACTGCGGTGTAAACAACATTTACTCACTTAGACAAGGACCCGTGAAGATCCGGTAGGAAATAGGCCTTTAGCAACCCATGTTTGCGACTATGTTTGTTGTAAGAGGCGACTAACGGGATCGGGTGGTCAGGCTTGCTGAACTGGTTGATGCATGTTATCGTATCCTAATTGCGTAGATCAATGCTCATGATGTCAAGCACTTGATAGTCAGGTCCAGACTCGATTATTTACAAACCGCCATCCTATAGATGGAATATTGTTGAATGCAGCGTTAAGCAACAAACAAACAAACAAAACAACAAACACTGTGACAGGGACGTTATGACGTGGGAATCTGACTGTCTAATTGGAGATGAGGTGTTTTGTATCAGCGTGGAGTATTCAAGCCCGTGGGGTATTGACGATGGATGTTTGGATGCGTCACAGGTACTTTAACTTTCATATAATAATTTGACATATACACAAGGAAATCCTTAATACGTCTGACACACGGTACAATATGCTAATTTACAACAGAGACACCCATCTTTGTAACATAATTGGGATTCGAACCAGAGTTGTACAAAGCAACCGATCACAGAAATATTCGGCCACCATTTACACAAAGCGATCATGGCATGAGAGGGTAGAATTTGACCCCGTTTTTAGCAACAATCCGTCAATAATGCCGTTATGCCCATAGAACGCCTTACACATATTCATGTGGAGATTCGAAGCCGGGTTTCGGATTGACGAACAAGCGCATTACCTTATAGGCCACTCAACCGCCTCAGTGATCTACAGTATGGAAGTCATGATAGCGTTACGATCGTCGTGTGTCTCCCGACCGCCTCCGTGGTCTAGTGGTAGAGCGTCCGCCCGGAGAGCGGAAGGTCCGGGGTTCGATCCCTGGCCGCGTCATACCAAAACACGTTAAAATATGGTACTTGTTGTTACCCTGTCTGCCGCTCGGCATTAATGGGTTAAAACAAGTACTGGTCGGCTCGGAGTCAGTATACTGTGTCTGAGTGGGGTATTCATGTTAAACTGCTGCATGGTATCTCAGTGGGCTAGCACTATAAATCGGCATCAGTCCTGACTAGTACAAGCAGCGACACACACACACACACGCGTGCATGCAGGTCGCTATATGAGTGCAATAATCTTGGACGCGACGTTAAACCCAATTTCACCTCACCTCGTGTGTCTCCGGACTGTTTTTTGTAAATGCAGGACAAATACGAACATAAAAGACGATTTATTAAACATGAAGCCTGAAGCGAACACGTTAGCAATACAAGAGAACGCAGCAGAAGGTGGAGATACAGGAGCGAATACAAAGATAACACAGAACACGTTGTCAAATATGTCCACTGCGCATCCGCACTGACATGGTGGGCATACCAAACTGAAGCTGATTGGACGGCTGGTGGATCTGAAACAGAGAGAGCTTTGTGAGCGGGATAATTTGAAATATATTAAAAATGAGTATGAATATGTAATGATTTAAGATACTAGTTGAAATGTTGTCTTTGATAGACATTTAGTAGTTTGAATAACATTCATACATGACACTTTTTCGGAAAACAAAAGACAAAGAAGAAAAAAAGTTGTTATATCATGTGTTCACAGTTGAAATGTTTATCTTGATATAAATGAGAACTCCAAACGCTTTCGTCTATGTTTTATTGATCAAATTATAAAACAGTTCTTTATTTGTCACGTTATGGTCAGAAGCAGAAAGTACGATCGTATTTAATTACAAGCTCCCCATGAAAAGAAAGTCAATCGGTTAATGAATAGGTCACATTTCCTTTTTCAGGACTTTTTTAACCAATGTAGTACGTAACAATTACGCCTGTTTTACATCATCATTGAATTTGTTTTCAGAGTGAAGGCGTGGGGAGGTACGAGCGTAAAGTCGTGGTTAAAATGGATTAAAAATGAACCTGATTATTCTAATTTAGAAAACATGGTAGGATTAGATTCTGACGAACAAACCACATTTTGATGGCGTTAGGAAAGTTTATGTTTTGGACAAATTCAAATTTCAAATTGGACAGAGACACGTTTACTGGGGACTAACTATGCTTTATTTGCACGCAACAGAGGTCGTTAAATGTAGGTAATGGAAATCACAACTATCACTGAGAAAACCACGGCATTTGGCTACCATGACATTCATATTTAACCAAGTTCTACCTAATAGCCTTCTCCCCAGTGGCCAATTTTCAGTCTTCAGTACAAAAACAGAGAAGCTCCTGAGAATTATTACCAAGGATTTCCGTGAGGAAAAGCATCTCCAGTGATGAAGGATCGGAGGAGAATTGCAAGGGAAACAAAAATAAGGCCGAACACACTGACGGATGAATTACAGCCCAGGATTCCCACTCGGAAAATAAATCAACTTCCATGATGAAAGATCACATTAAAAACCCGAGGCGGAGGGGGATATTTGAACAATAAACAGAAGGATGAATACCGCCTCTTCAGCTGTTAAAAGTGCGTTGACTGATATTTGTACAAAGCTTTGGCGTCATGTATAGAAACGACAGAAATCCCTCGATAAACATAAAATGTTGTTTTATAGTTTTGGAGGGTAACCTTGTCTGACTTGAATACTACAATGCCGGGCAAAAGAAAGTATACACCTGAAAATCGGATTTGACAAAACAATAATTATAAACGCTTAAAAACAGTTGCTGAAACATTACAAACTTTAGGTCCAAACGCATCTATTACCCCGTTCACATGCGCCTCTATACATATGTGTGTATATGTGCATACGTATGAAAAAATACATACGTTAGTATACTTGTCATGTGAACGCGTTTACTCATGTGTGTATGTTTACACCAGGAGCAAATTTGCATCGTGTCTGGATCAGTTGCAAATGTAAATGTAAATTTGCACTGTGTGTATATGTTGTAATGTGATCGTTTATGTTAACGTAAGAGGATGATCTAATTAATATCTGATCTTTTGCCAACACCAAAGAAATTGTCAACAGTTGCCAACTTTTATGCGTGTATACAGAGCTGAGCCGACAGGGTTTTCTTTGGGTTTCAAGGAGTCAAAACTTTGTGTACGAATTAAATCAAACACATTTTGCTTCACGCGGAACTTTTCGGTGAAGTAACTCTCTTCTCATTCAACTTTGATTGGAAAACAACTTGTTTTGTGTTGAATGTCGTAAACAGACTGACGAACATGTGTGCCTTACACAATTTACATGCTTTACTTACACACCTGATTTTCATGTGAACACAAAGTAAATTTACTCACGTATGTATAGTAACACATGGGCGAAATTACTTACGTTAGTAAATGTTGTGCATGTGAACGGGGTATATGGTACCCGTATCAAATACACCACCATCGAATAAGCATTAATTGTTTGTTTCATTTTAGCCACCTTCAAACATGGGTGTATACTTTCTTTTAAGTCTTTTAACGTAAACGACCCGTGAAGATCCGGGGTAGAATAGGTCTTCAGCAACCCATGCTTGCTGTAAAAGGTGACTATGCTTGTTGTAAGAGGCAACTAACGGGATCGCGTGGTCAGGCTCTCTGATTGATGCATGTATCCCAATTGCGTGGATCGATGCTCATGATGTCAAGCACTTGATTGTCTGGTCAAGACTAGATTATTTACAAGACCGCCGTCATATAGCTGAAATATTGCTAAGTGCGGCGTTAGATAACAAACAAACAAATTAAACGTAAACCGTGTTTGTGACCAGGTATGTTAATCTCGAGCGAGTACAGTAAACTACGGTTATAACGAACTCATAGGGACTACTTATTTTAGTTCGTTATAACCGTAGTTCTTTAGAAGCACATATACAGCATAACTAGAGCAAATAGTCGGGACTAAAAAAGTAAGTTCGTTATATCCGTCAGTTCGTTATAAGCGTGTTCGTTATAACCGTAGTTTACTGTACATGTTTTAAGTTTTATATATACCATGTGGTAAGTGTACACAGGAGTTTGCACGTCGCTATCCGTGATATATTTAAACACTCGTCACCTACTTGTCTCTTTATGAAAACATGCTAGCGATGTGTAATCCCGTATCGTTAGTATAAACGGCACGGCGTCCTACAAACTCGTGAAGGTGATTAGCCTAATGATAACACTGCCGCTAATCAGTTAACGAACCTGCCAGGGAGTTAATTAACATACACACTTAACTGGAAGTAGAAGTATGAACGAACACTCTCAGTGTTTGAGGATTGGGTTATGATAATTTCCACTTTTATTGTATTTCAGTTATATCATAGCGTGTCAGCTCAAAGTGTTGAAAAGACCAAACTTGATCATAAAAAGGGCAAATCTGGGATTCGGACAGCGGGTCCTGGCACGACTAAGGGACGCAACCCTGCACTGCAACAACTTGCTCCTGTTTGTTTGGACATAAATCAGGTTTTGTTTTACACAAACGCCCACTTTGTGTTCAAGATGTCTAACATGCCAGAAATAAATAAAATTGGTTCCAAGATTTAAAGGATTAACTTAAACGAAACTTCGAGTAGCATTACGAGGAGAAAAACACCAGACCATATCGCCGGATTTAGGAATGTGAAGAATGTTAAGATTGTTTGTCGGTGCTTTTTGTCCCTCTCATCTATAGCCTGCCATGCCAAATAAAGATTCTCTTCTGATAACAACTTATCAGCATTATTTCTATCTTGATGAGTAATCATTTTACCAAGCATGGAACTCATACCAACTTCATGTTCCTGGACAAAGAAATATAACGGACGCTATCGTTGGAGGAAATAGTTTTGCTAGTGAACTCATCACACGTCGAAACAAAGCAAAAACATGTTAATTATAGATAATACGTGTAACGCGTTTTCTCTTAAGTAACAACTTTGAGGAAAAATAATATATGAAAAGGGTTTATGTGAAAGACCTGGCCACTGGAAATCGGGTAATGAAGACCATATAACGGATTCATATTGCAATGAAACCTCATCAATCCGGATGGCACTGTTCCAGTGAAATCGTCTGGATCGTCTGCCTGTCTGGACAGGCAGGGTAACAAAAAGTACCATCTATAACGTCTTTTGGTATGACCCGGCCGGGGATCGAACCATGGGTGAGGATTAGCGTTATATAGAGATATTGCCAAGGGGTTCCGGACTCAAGGGTTCCATACTAAACGATTCCGGACTAACGGGTTCGGGACTAACGGACTCCGGACTAACGAGTTCCGGAATAAATGGTTCGATCCAAGACTCAAGGGATCCATACTAAACGATTCCGGACTAACGGGTTCGGGACTAACGGACTCCGGACTAACGAGTTCCGGAATAAATGGTTCGATCCAAGACTCAAGGGATCCATACTAAACGATCCCGGACTAACGGGTTCGGGACTAACGGACTCCGGACTAACGAGTTCCGGAATAAATGGTTCGATCCAAGACTCAAGGGATCCATACTAAACGATTCCGGACTAACGGGTTCGGGACTAACGAGTTCCGGAATAAATGGTTCGATCCAAGACTAAAGGGTTCCAGACTCAAGGGATTCAGACTAAATACTTCCGGACTCACAGGCCCCGGACTAACGAACTCTCACTTAAATTTGTTTATTGTCTCAGATTTTTCCCAACGCAAATTGATATCATATCACGCTCTATTGTCAAGACATGATGATTTTCAAAAAGGGAAACATTTCTCAAAATGAAAAGAGAAGTTGACCCAAATGTTAATAAATGACCGCTTTTGAACCCTTAACACGGGGGCACTCATGAAGGTGATACACAACCTAATAACAGAATGAAGATTTTTAGCAAAGTGACATACAAATACGCGTTTCTGAAACTACAAAACTCAAGTTAAGCTTAAAAGCAATAGAAATGTCTGTGAACAAATAATTTGAATTTTAGGAATAAAACATATACCCCGAACATTGAAAATTATCAAACAGATTTGCTTAATCTGAAACATAGGATAGAACAAGATATATCTGCCACTAGTATTTGAGTGACAATGCACTGCCGGGGCATCAAGTCTGACTAAAGCACGCCAGGAAGCATTACCTGCCCCCACAGCAAGGTATCACTTACGCACTACCCCCGGGAACGTTAATTAAACCAGACCCAGCGCATAACAAACCAGCCACATTAGATACATCAGAATATATCTGACATGGTAAGAACACTAATATATGGCACCGCGCCAAAGCAATCTAACCGGCACCGAAAACGTCAATGACGTCATAATATTATTCTACCATCTTTCTCAGCGGTACCGTTACGCTGGCAACGAGAAAACGTGCCAATTACAGCTTGGGTAAATTGTTGGCGTCAAATGTATTAGATAAGCTGTTGTTCTTTTTCTAGCGATACACGTGAACGTGAAACATTGCCAGGAACACACTGTGAAGTTGCATGCATGCTCATTAGATGATCAGTTGATAATCAGTACTTCACGCAGTTGATGCTACCTTTATGAGAAGATGGTATATTCTGACCTCAGATAATTATTGTGCTTCCAATGTCAATGTTTTTCTTACATACTTTGAATTGAGAAACAAGCCTACTCTCCATTATTGAAAACACAACGTATCCTTTCGTGAGTTAAATTCTAACGCTGTGCATATCGTTTCCGTCTACAAACATTTATTCTTATATCATTATTATTATTATTATTATTATTATTATTATTATTAGTCTGGCAATAAGTTGATTTACCCTGGTCATAGTTCTTCATGTTTTTCTATTTTTTATTTCAAGGTAAGGAGACTCGCAAACAAATTGACTGGTACGTAAGCCGATTTATTGATTCAAGTTCAAATTGTCTCTGTCGTCACGTTCTGACGTCCACAGAACATTTGAACCAATATTAAAATATAAAATGTTCAGATCTATTCTGACCAGTAAAAACGTAGTCAGCGGTCCTTTTAAAAAAAGTAAAAGAACGAGTTTATTGTTGGAGTATGTTATTGCAATAAACGTGTTACCAGTTTAAGACTGGAACTTGTTGATAATAATAAAGCGTCAACGCCAGAGAATAGCCAGTCTCGATTATCCAACGAAACAGATTCCATAGGGCGTTAAAGGCAAAACAGCGGCGGACATTATATGAATAGATACCTGAAAATCAGGGATGACACCAGGCCTTTGCCACTATGGCCAACGTGCCTCCATTTGGATTGGACCATTCGTTTGAGTACATAGTTTATACATCCACGATAGAAGACTTAGAATCTTTAGGAAAGATTGCAAAAGCATAATAATTGATAATGTTTAATTCAAATACTAACTTACTAGCATAGACATATGACCTACAAGATGATACATCAGTTAAAGTGTATTAAGAAAAACAGATTTACCCAATACCATATTTTTATAATGTATGGTATGGTAGTATATCACTACCAAATTACAGTCAACTACGGTTATAACGAACTCAAAGGGACCATTAATTTTAGTTTGTTATAACCGAAGTTTGTTTTAAGCATGTATACAGCATATATGAAACAAATGGACGAGACTAAAAAATAAGTCCGTTATATCGGTCAGTTCGTTATAAGCGTGTTCGTTATAAACGTAGTTTACTGTATACAAATAAGATAATGCAGATCTCCCCATTAAGAATCAATGTAATGCTTACCAAAGTAAAGCTTAACGTGAACAGAGTCGAATACACTTCTTCACACGAGTCAAAATGAGTCCCCCATCGCACGTCCTGCGTTTCAGCGAGTCATCTGACTCAACCGGTAGTCCATTACACTGTCTACATCTCAACAATAAACTATCGAAACATACGTTGTGTTCGCCAATTATGTATTCACATAAACACATGAATACATAGTTCATGAGCACATACATCCGTATTGCATAATCCCAGTCTTGTAATAGCATTCATTGTTTGAGCATTGTGTTAGGTGCATTTCAATCCATATATATACGTCCTTTGATAGGCTTTTGAGCAGCGAAACATATAAACTTGACTGAACATTCACTTGCGTCACAGTGACTCACCCCTCATATGTCCTTTCTCAATCATTACGAAACCATGTCACAAGAGCTGAATCTGACAAAGATTAACCAAACAAAATCCAAATGGGTTCCTTCCGTCACAGACATATGGTTTATGATCCCGTAGATGCCTTGAGCAAATTAATCCAATAGCATTAAGCCAATAATAGTTTGTCCTTTTGTCATTCTTCACAGCCTGTAGTCCAAAAGAGTGGAGAATTTAGAAGAATCACCTCCGAAATTTGCGTTCAAGGCCAACTTGACATCCCTCCCCCTGTAATCGGCGATACTAAGATTCCCTTCCCAAATGGCCGGTTCGGTCTGGGCTAGATGGATCCATTGTCCCTCCACTGTAAGGGCCACGTCCATAGCTCCGGGGATTCGAACCTTAAAGTTGACATCAGCCAGGTTGTCGTTGCCTATGTACAGAGGTTCAAAGAGATAGCACCCTTGTTTCCACGAGGCATACTGTTTAGGGAAGGCACGGACGGGCTTGCTAGCGCACGGGCAGCTAATCAGGTAGTTGTACACCCCATAGAGGGTCTTACTGTCTTCAGAAGCCGGCAAGGCATAAATCTGGAACTTGTAAAACCCAGTTTCTGGTACGCTGATAGTGAAAGAAATGGTTTCGTCGTCGGTTTGATGAAAAATGCAATCTTTGTACTGGGCCTGAGTTGTAATATTGATAAGATTTGCAGTGACTTTGGTGGGCTGGCCGGCCTTGATCTTGATCACGAGCTCATTGTCCTCAAGCTCAATTTCGGGGTTGTTGTGGCTCAACGTCGACAGGCAATATGGTTGAAACTTCTGCTGAGGACCCAGATACCCTTTCGGCAAATTTGGTCTCTGAACACCATTTATCTCCATCTTGAATTCCGTGTTCCTTTTGCCTGTCGTCTGCTCTCTGATTTCACGTCTGCGCCTCACCTACTCGTCTGCTCTCTGATTTCACGGCTGCTGTTCCAGTTCTCGTCTGCTTACTAATTTTACGTCTGTGCCAAGCGAGTGCCACCACTGTTAGCTATATCCTGAGTGGGATGGCCTCTCTCCTATCTGGTCTATTTAAAAGTTTAGACAACCAATAGCAAGCAGCTGCGAGTTTTAAGACATATCAATCAGGTGTTTGGGTAGTTTCACTGGCACTTATCCTCTCGATATACACACTCGAGGAAACACTTCACCCACAATGACCAAACTGCCGAATGTTTATACAACCATAAACTTCTGCTCCTCTTGCGTTTTTACATACGTGTATTTATAGAGCATCATGTGAAACCAGGCATGAAGAATAAGTGCTGGAATCTGTTCTATTTGTAGATTCGTGAACATGTGTTTTCTTTGGGCTTATATTACAGACATCATATGGAAACTTGAATGTTTCAAACGCTATAATGAAACAATTCGCGTTATACATGTGGCAGTCAACGATTGGTAAATGGCTACCAACTTGAAATACGTTGTAGCATTATAGAATATAGTAACAGTGCATGGGTTTCCATGACTCTCGACTTAAATATATTGATCTTTGGTATCCTTTGTTCCCTTTTTGAAACCATTTCTTTAGTTTAATTATGTAATTCCAACACATGTATGAACTATATCGTGTATATATCGTACCATTCATACATTTCAGACATTCGTGGTTGATTTAAAACAGTTATCATCAAACCATGATACAGATATAACGTCATGCCATCAATTATTATGCTCAGTCTATCAACGCTATACCAAAGCTGTTTCACCAAAGTGGTAAGCATCCATAACGTGCGTGGTCACTAGAGAGCGTCACACACATCTCTTGCTCAAAATTGTCTAATCAGGGCTACAACCTCACAGTGAAGCTTTCAAAATGTTTTGTGGTAGATATGCGGAGGGCATTTCCAAATTTTACGCACCAGCGACAAAAATGCTGTCCGATGCAATTCCCTATTTTCAGTTATATCATGTTCCTGATATTAACAGTTGACTTGCCTTTGCATGTGTTTGTGACGGATGAACCGGCGGGGTAGAATACGTTCACCCGATAACAACACTATTGATAGTGATTATTAAACACATGCTTATGATATAGTCGGAATCGTACACTGAAAATATTTCTTATGATTATGGAAATTGTTTTGTTGCTTTTATTTGCGTCAAGTTGGGTTTTCACCCATATTAAGTTTACACGCCATGAGATACCCGCAACACCAAACAAAGCTGTGTAAAGTCAATCAATCACTCATTATAAACTAAACACCGGTGAATGGTTGTTTGACAAATAGTGCGTTCTTCGCCAGGATGTATTACCCAGTAAAAACTAACAGCAAAGACTGAACCAAATTAACTTGCCCTCACACACAAAAACAGTACTCATTGGTTGTCTTGAGAAATAATTTGCTGTCGGTTCTCCCTAAAATATGTCTTTTATCACCTTTCATCATTTAAGTGTCGGCTTACAACAGCGGCAGAGTCGGAGAGAACCATATCTGTTGCAGAGAGTAATGAACGATCCTTGAATAACAACCCGTCCACTCACTCCAATGACTAGCTTGCCCAGAGGACGTAATAACCTCATGGTACAGTACCTATAAATAACGCCACCAGCAAGGTACAAATATGTCCTATTTTTACAAGGTCTCATTCCTCGATTTCCCGGAAGCGTTCAGTACAACACGGCTTTCGATGCCTGAAGATCCAACCATTTGTACTGCAATAAACTACGGTTATAACGAACTCAAAGGGACCACATATTTTAGTTGGTAGTAACGGTAGTTCGTTTTAAGCATATATACAGCATATATACAACAAATGGCCGGGACAAAACAATAAGTTCGTTATATCGGTCAGTTCGTTATAAGCGTGTCCGTTATAAACGTAGTTTACAGTATTCAATATTATTTTCGACCCATGGTTTCGTGAAAAACAAAAAAGCAAACTGTTTGAAAAAATGCATCATCATCTATTTGTCTATACATCTTAAAACAAAACGTGACTTCTCCGTCTTATGCAAAAATGCCATGATAGATTAAGTATAGTAATTTGAAAGATTAGGTGTTCTTTAACTTTTTGAGTAGTATATATACGCCTGACAAAAGGTTAAGCATCACACTTCCTTTGGAAGTATCTACTTATGGGTGATCACATGTTGACAAGATGCCACTGACACCCTCTGAAACGTAACACAAGGACACTTTATGTGTCGTACGATGATCACGTCGTATCATATGATGCAAAGACTGAATATGGTTTAACGCCGCTTTCAGCAATATTCCAGCTACATAAAGGTGGCTGACAACCAGAGATGGGCTTCACACATTGTACCCAATGAGAATCAAACCCGGGTCTTCGGCGTGACGGGCGAATGCTTTAACCACCAGGCTACCACACCGCCCATTATGATGCTAAGAAGCATAGGGAGCAATTAAAAGGGCAGTCAAATAAAAGTTGGATTATTTCCAAAACATTTCTATAGATTTTGTATGTCACTTTGTAAACAAAAATACATAATTTTCCGCAGAAAATTAATACAGGAAACTATTTATTAAAAAAGGCGTCTTTTCTCAAATGGATAATATAAACTACCGAGCTAAAGAAAGTTTACACTTGAACATTGGATTTGACCAGTCGCGGAAACACTGCAAAAAGTCCAGAACAGAACCGATACCCGTATCACGTCCATAACTACAGAATAACTACAGAATAACCAATTTCATTTTAAGCCACCATCAAACATTGGTGTATATTTTCTTTTACCGGCAGTTAAGTATTCGGTTTTTAACCTTTTTCTTCAGGTGTGATAATATATATAACAACAGTCAAGCAGACATAGACTCTTAGATTCTTCCTTGTAGGTAGCGAGTTTCTTGTCCTCTATCCTGAGGATAGCTTATCTTTACGTTGAGGCTCATGTAATCAATACTCTAAACCCCGCAATTCCTGCCTCTAACTTTTGCTGCCACTCAACGGTTGACACTATCGAACCCTCCTCACTCTATGTCGCTGTATATATAGCATAAAGCGCCACAGAAAGACCGTCTAATATCTTTCAGAGTTGTGACTGTGGCAGTACACGATAGTCGTCAGATAGAGGGCGCTGCGAGTGAGAAACTTGGCGGTAACTAAGTCGGCCATTTTGAGAAGTCTTCTGTTGCAGATGGCGATAAAACGACATTGAAGTTAATTTTATTGTTTGTTTACGAGCTTGTTGATATATTCAGTGAGTCGTTTCAGATTTGGTATCTAGCATCCCTTTTGAAATTGGATCTACTGCGGTGTTTAGATTAGATATTTATATATTTTGATGTTTTACACGTTCACGGATGGGTTTTAATTTTCATTGATGTCATTCGCCGAGGGTGAGGTGAATTGGGGTAACGTCGGGTTCAAGATTATCACGCTTATATATAGACATCTCTCTCTCTCTCACTGTGTGTGTTGGGGGGGGGGGGGGGGGGGGGGGGGGCAGGAGGGTACTAGTACGGACTAATGCAAGTTGTAACGAATGCCGATTTACAGTACCATACCGCAGTTCAAAACGACTATCCCACGACTATCCCACTCAGGCAGTTTACATTGACCGAGCCGACTAGTCCTTGTATCATCATCTTAATGCCGAACGCCAGCCAGGGTAACAACAAGTATCGTTGTTTGGCATGAGGTGGCCACGGATCGAACCATTGACCTTTCGTTCTCCGGGCAGACGCTCTATCCACTAGACCCCGGTGGCGGTCGATGTCGTATGGGGATCGACTGTTGTATAAAAGAGTACACGATTTGTTCTAATTGTGTTCCAGGCTGTATGACAAAATCCGGCCTTAAATAACAAAGTAAGGCGTACAAAACTGATATATTTCCAGGTTAAAAAAAACATATTGAAGTGATATGAAATCTTCGCTCAGGAAGATGTTCCGCCCCTAACAATAAACTGCCTTTCTTAAAATGGTAAACACGTACGAGTGAATGAGTTGTTTCCGCCGCAGACACCAACATATTATAATTAGCGTTACGCCAAGCCATGTCGAGATGAGAGCAGACACACCGTGGTGGTATTGGGTGAGTGAGTGAGTATGGTTTTACTCCGCTTTTAGCAATATTCCAGCAATATCACGGCGGGGGACACCAGAAAGGGGCTTCACACATTGTACCCATGTGGGGAATCGAACCCGGGCCTTCGGCGTGACGAGCGAACGCTTCAACCACTAGGCTACCGACCGTCCCTGGTATTGATTTTGAAGACCGCTGTCTGTGCTCAATATCCGAACTGGGGCAGTGGGGTAGCCTAGTGGTTAAAATGTTCGCACATCGCGCCAAAGATCCGGTTTTGTCCAGCACACAAGTACAACGTGTGAAGCCAGTATCCTCCACCCTGATATTGCAGGAATATCGCTAAAAGCAGATAAAATGACTCACTCAATATCCCAACTACGACGAAAAGACTCCATAAGGAATATATCATGTATGAAAAAGCCCAATAATTTAGCAAAGGAAGTATCGAGAATGAGATTCCTAACGAGACCGATAACATGATTATGGGTAACGGTAAATAGCATAGCCTAGCATCACTAATACTGCACGTTTTCGAAATCAGCGTATGGTGCTTGATGGTATGAAACGGTACTAAAAGTTGCCGATTTCAGCGCCGTCAGTTATATTTGTTTGTTTGATGTTTAACGCCGCACAATATTAAAGCTATATGACGGCGGTCTGTAAATAATCAAGACTGGACCAGACAATCCAGTCATAGACATCATGAGCATCGATCCACGCAACTGGGATACAGTGACATGCATCAACGAAGTCAGCGAGCCTGACCACCCAATCCTTTTCGTCGCCTCTTACGACAAGCATAGTCGCCTATAACGGCAAGCATGGGTTGCTGAAGACCTATTCTACCAACATCATGAGCATCGATCTTGGGATACGATGACAACGGGCCTGACCATTCGATCCGCGAATCGCCTCTTGCGACAAACGTGGGTGGCTGAAGACCTATTCTACCCCGGATGTTCACGGGTACTGTCAGTTGTAAGCGACTACTTCTCTGCTTATATGTATTGCACAGCACAATGTGGAAGTATGCTAACACCAACCTGGTTTAGTATTAGGACAGCGTGGTAAAAGTTCCAACTATGAAGTCAGTGCTAATCTAGGAGCCCTTAGAAACTGTGCTGTCAACTCGTCCGTAATCCTACACACATTCAGCAGATTCCACCTCGGGCTCACTGTGGGATGAGTGAGTGAACATTACTTAACGCAGCATCAGCATATTTGTATCTATTTGTGGCCAGGCCATGAGATGCCGATATTCACTGCGTGGGAGCTAGATGATTATTCTTAGTATTTTGGCATATGTGGCGAGGTTCAAGGTCAAACAACCCAAACCCCCAATAATTGGCAATCATATATCATTATACATTCCGGCTGTTGCACATCACTTAGCCCGTGATGAATCAGGGTTCAAAAGGTTGTTGGATTTAGACTGAAGCAGTTTGGTAACGAGACCACGTTCCATACTTCTGGAATAATAAACATCTTTTCACTGTCAAAATACGTTATCATGCACAGTTAATTTTGACCGTTTCCGTGCTTAGACGAGGAGACAAAGTTCGTGTCTTTAGAAGACGTGCCAACTTGGCTTACACTCGCAGACAAAAGTGAGTTTTGTAACATTATATTTAGAAAATCTAGCTGTTCATGATGCTACAGCTTTCACAAACAGGAAGAGGGTGTACGTGTTATTTAATTAAGATGCGACTTCAAAGACTGTATCGTTCTGAAGTCAGGTGATGGGGTGATTTGGATTATATAATGTAGTTGCAGCTGTTGTGTTTTGTCTCGGAAGAAGAATTATATACAATTTCAGCATAAATATGTTTATCGTGTCATGGACCTAACATTAAGATCAGTTTTGTATGTCTTCTTTGATAGGCATTTAGAGGATGGAGTACTTGATTACGGTGGTAAAACCTACACCGAAACTTAATTGTAATAAAGAAGTTGTTCATCCATAAATTCTTATCCTTACTCAGTTTTGTATGGGCGATATATATTTTTGTAGAAATATAGATATATAGATATTTTTGTTCTACTATATCAATTGGAGTCAAAGACACCTCATGATTTATTTGGAACTGTTGGGTAGATCCTAGAAAGTGTTATGAAGTAACAGGTCTGTTTACGGTCTCCCATAGAAATCAGACCGAAATATATCCTGACTTCGTCTGAATTCTATATTTTTGAATTGAACACGAAAAGGACATTGGTACTACGTAAGTACCTTGATGAGTGAGTGAGTGAGTGAGTTTGGTTTTACGAAGCTTTTAGCAATATTCCAGCAATATCACGGCGGAGGACACCAGAATAAGCTTCACATATTGAACATATGTCGGGAATCGAACCCGGTCCTCGGCGTGACGAGCGAACGCTTTAACCACCAAACTACCCGGCCGCTTCTTCCTGTCAATGACTTCATTCTGTGAACGACATGCACATGCATTATAAAGAAAACACCGGTATTAAACAGTATTTGATACTGCAGACTTTCTTTGGTTGGGTGTGTACATAAGTGCCTCGTTTTCGTTCTTCACGTTTCCACTCATTCGTGACCAACTCGTGTTATTCCGGGACAAGCCGAATTGCAGGTTTCGGAAAGGGTCGAGTGGTGACGAATGGTTACCGCTTTAACGAGATACTCAACACTATCTCAACATTCACGTGTTTCGTTTGTTTCTTGATTCACACAAGTTAAATCTATGTACCAACACGGCCCTAACGAGAACATGTTGACGTAACTTACTCAAAGGATATCTTTCATCTTCATTGCGGACGTCAACGTGGCGAACAGAGCTCGTCTGCAACACTTATCGTCTGTCTTCTCTAAGTACTTCCGGCCAATTGCATAATGGGAGATCCCAGGTGCGCGTGATGTAAATACACTCAGCATGACCCGCAGTCTCGGATCTCTGTTACAGCAAACTCCATTCTCATCGTAAACAATCCCCCCTGGATTTTATACTGGGTAAACTCCCCTTGTACACATGGAAACCTAAGTTTACGTTTTTCACAAACAAACAAGTTTCATTTTGGCTTCTGTGTATATTTACCCTGTTTAATTCAGTCCAAGGTCGGGGTATTTATTGCCTACTACAGCATCTTCAATCGTTCATTCATCCCAAGTCAATTTTGGAAGCCAAAGTGATTCTGCCAAGTTTTCAGACACTATATGGCTGAAATAAAGCCGATGCGACATAATCGAGGCGAACCGGGATTCAAACCCACAATCATGTGTATCTGGCGTTTCTTCTTCATCGAATTGTAGTGCCGTAGATGTCTGGAGTCCCTATAGCCTCCGGTTCTCAGTCTAACTTGCTACGACTGCATATTGGTCTTACTTTAATGACTACCCATGCAACACGGAAGCTTTATAAACATAATAGACCTAACGTATTTGTTATCTTATCAATTAACGTATAAACTAACGTATATCTTTCCTGATGAAACCTTTTTCTCGTATTTGTAATTATAATGTTTTATGTTTTTAGGAAATGTTCCTATGATAAAGCCTTGCAGGCTTAGCGCTAAGATGATCGTAACTCCCATACTTTAGAATAGACTTACAATAGTCTTAGCGCTAAGATCGTTTTGTGCAAGTGGGCCCTGGTCCTCCCTATGAAGGATTTCGTCTTTAAATTCACCCGCAAGGCCTTATCAGAGGAACATTTCCTAAAAACTTAAAATTTATTACAATTATATCAGCTGATCACGAACTTTCTAAACGGGGACTTTAATTGGCGTTTATAACTACATCACGCTTCTCTGTATTCCACTTAAAGACGTGTACCCACAAGTAGTTAAACTATGAAGTACTATGAGTACAAAGTTTAAACTCTTCCTGGTCTGCTACCTCCTTGTATTAATGCTGCTTAAGCATGTTCTCTGGCATCCTGAGAGCTATCTAGAGGTTCGAATGATGAACCGGCTCTCAAAATAGAAAGCTTGGTCGAGAAGTTTTAGGTTAAACCGATAAATAAAGACAAATAGCGTTTACACAGGCGCCTGTAAGACCCCATACGATGAGAACGTTTCTTGTAGCTGTATATATATAACGGAGTCTAGATGATTGCAGATACTTTAACCTTAGGCTCCTGGTTTCAAAATTCAATTTGTTTCCTTGATTCTTTCAGTTTCCAGAGAGGTTTTATCTTCCTGGAGTGTATGTACAGGATTGGTTTATCAGGACAGATGGCAACATGTCAGTGAAGGAGTATCATATTTGGATCCCGGTGAATTTAGATGTTGAAGTTTCTTTTTTTTAAAAGTTATTTGATACCAGAGGCAGTCTGTATGTACATGTATGGCTGTAGCGTTTGAGCATGTTAGATTACATTAAGTGAGTTGGTAAATGTTGTTAAGTACCACAGTCAACAACATTCCAGCCATATCACTACGCACTGTAGCCGTCACGTGAGACCAACACAGCAGTGAACGTACACACGAGTAACGGACCCTTAAAGATCCGGGTTAGAATAGTTTTCCCAACCTATGCTTGCCGTAGGAGGCGACTAACCGGATCGGGTGGTCAGGCTGGCTGACTTGGTTGATGCATCACATCAATCCCAATTGCATGGATCGATGCTCATGATGTCGATCACTGGATTGTCTGGTCAAGACTCGATTATTTACAGACAGCAGTCATATAGCTGGATTATTGTGAGTGTTACGTTAAGCAACAAACAAACAAACAAACATGAGTATCTATCCACGCCATCGGGGCACGATGTCACAGTCTGACGGGTCACAGAGTGACTTATCAAGATCACTCGGTTTCATTTAAGTCTCCCTGGTTCTAGCAAGGACGTATTCATTGTCGGATCCCATGGGGGTACACAGAGACAGTTGGCGATTTGCTACCTAAGCCGTGGCATATAATTTCGAAGTTTGGTCATTTAATTCAGAATCAGATTGATTGGTAATGTTACCATCGTCTGTGGTCACACAGTTGGTTGGTTTGTTGTTTGACGCCGCACTCAGCAATATTCCAGCTATATGACGGTAAATAATCGAGTCTGGACCAAACAATCCAGTGATTAATATCATGAGCATCGATCCACGCAATTGGGATCGATGACATGCATCAACCAAGTCAGCGAGCCTGACCACCCGATCCTGTCAGCCTCTTACGACAAGCATAGCCGCCTTTTACGGCAAGCATGGGTTGCTGAAGACCTATTCTACCCCGGATCTTCACGGGTCCTGTGGTCACAAGGTCTTCAGGGGGTATTGGTCTGCGGATAGTGCCTTAGGGGGGATTGCATCCATCCGTTGTTCGTGGGTTCGAATTCAAAATTGTTCACTTGGTATTTCACTATCAAGCTCGTGGGTTCCAAGCGGCTAAACCGTCTTCCAAACGCAAGAAGTTGACAATATAATACGAAAAAGGCTGTTGAAACTAACTTGAAAGTGCAATCAATAAATATCGCAAATGATGGTGAGGTGAGGAGAAATGAGGGTTAACGTGGCGTTAACGTGGCAAGATTATTGCGCTTATGTAGCGAAGTGTGTGCATGTGTGTGTGTTGGGTGGTGGTGGAGCTACTTTTACAGGCCCGACTAATGCCGTTTTTATAGTGCTAGCCCTTTGAGATACCATGCCGCAGCTTAACATGGATACCCTACTCAGACACAGTATACTGACTACGTGCGATTTTGATCTACTTAATGCCTAGCGCCAGGCAGGGCAACAACAAGTTCCATCTTTTAACGAATTTTGGTTGAAGCGGTCGGGGCAGACGCGCTCTCTACTGAAACACATAGGTGGTCGAGTTCGCTGGTTGTTACATTAGAAATTATAATATATATACATTAGAACACGTCAGTTATTTACTGTCATAACATTACACCGCCAGTAAATGTAATAGGAGTTGTGGTGGTAGCGTAGAAATTGTAGTATTAATAGTAGAATAATCGAAGCATTAGGATGATTAGAATCAGTAGAGTGATCGAGTGAGACATAGAACCATAAATGGGTCGAACCGGGATTCGAACCCACAATCATAGGTTTCTGGAGTGCCCAAGGGAAGCAACTCTGCATAGTGAATCGCTGTGCCTCAGACGACTGGGCCCAGAATCAGTAGAAGTAGAAATAGAAATAGTAGAAGTAAACATTGCACTAATAGTAGACTAACTTCTAGTCTCTGAAATGAACATATTTTACAGAAAAAACAGTTGTTAAAATTAATCATAGTTATAAAATATGATTAAAAGGAGCCCAGAGACTTTCTTCATTGCAGTAATCTAGACTTGCCAAACTATAAACTTGCATAGCTATATAGGTTGTATTGGATATATTTGTTTCATGGTCTGTATGACAGACTACAGTAAAAGCACGAGGCAGTAGTCGCAGCAGCAACAGGAGCAGCAGCAGCAGTAGTAGTTGTCGTAGTAGTAAGACGTTAAGCGTGATTTGTGATTACCACATACTAGTGCTCAGTATGTTTATTTATAAAGAAATATAGTTGACAATGGCGTCGCTCAACACAAACTGACTTCTACCAGTTTTACTTCTACTTTAGCTGCTCTGAAAACTACCAAACTAAACAAGCAACTTATACTACGATGAAAGGCATGGGTTCGAATCCTGATGAAGGCAGATATTAATATTATAAGACACAGGTATATGTACGCCAATTCCGATTATGTTTACACAGAACACGCTGACAGTGATATGGCTTACAATTAGCTAACTTCCTCATATCATCTAAATCACTCACACACCAGGGAACGTTTCTCTATACCTGTCAAGTGATGCTATCTTTAGGCTTTCATCACAATAATACATCGTTTTGACACGTGTAAGCCAAGCAAGAACAAAGTTCATCTTTGTCTTCAGTCTATTCTGGTACGTATTTAAGCTGAAAATAATCCTTGGTTCAAGGAAGCGCCAAAATAGTTGCTCATAACGGTAACTTATATATAGCACCCAAAGCATGATTATAGTGATTATGTTGCATTCTGCACTTCCATTCCTCCTATATCGGAGCCGAACAACAGACGCAAACCTTTACCTTATCAGCTCGGCTTTGTAAACTGCCTCCTTTCAAACACAGCATTAAATCTCCAACGATAGTAAAATGGACATATTTCTCGCCATATAGGCACCGTTCCTGCAGCTGCTGGCGTGATACGCCGCCGACGATGTAAGGAGTTAACGTACTTATTTGAAGTATAGACGCTGTTGTGGAGTTTGTTTATTACTCTCCAGTCATAATTGATGACGTATTTCCATTACTGAAACAGCCGTTTGCTTAAATTGGAGTATGGGAGGAAAACCCTCTAAACACGTTGTTGGGATATGTTGACGGGGATCTAGTCCTATCATATATAGGTAGGCATGTTTATATGATGCCAACAGCATTATTGCGGGATGGATCCATTTACACAATTCAACTGGTTTGGTTTGTTTGTTGCTTAACTTCGTACTCAGCAATATTCCAGCTATATTGCGGCGGTCTGTAAATAATCGAGTCTGGACCAGACAATCCAGTGATTGACATCATGAGCATCGTTCCACGAAACTTGGATACGATGACATCCATCAACCAAGTCAGCGAGCCTGACCATTCGACCGCGTTAGTCGCCTCTTACGACAAGCTTGGGTTGCTGAAGACCAATTCTAACCCGGATCTTCAGTGTGAATCAAGCGGATTGTTTTGATTAGGCTTGTATTTGGTGGTGTGTTCAGCAATATTACAGGTAGTACCGGGTGGGTCAGACAACAACCTGGGATATGTGTGGTTAAAGTACAGCGATGACGTCGAAGAGTTACGCCTCTTATCTGCCCGGTTCCAAATTAAATACGATTATGATGCTTTGTCAGAGAGTGTTGAACCAGAGATCGTGGGTTCCATAAATGTTAAGGGCGTAAGCTTTCTCATCACGTTAAACAGACACGACTTTTCATATCGTGTGTATCAAGCACGTTTTGATATATTTTGTTTTTAACCCCAAATTATGCATCAATCGAGACAAGGCCTAACATGTTACCATTCTATAAAGAATATTCAGCGAATTTAAGCAATGTTTACTCTGAATGTTTAACAGCCAGAAAGTATATGATGGGAGTCAGATGATAACTATGTCTCAGTCAACTGTCGCATTAAGCCTTTTGTAGATGGAGAGAACCTAGACACTGTCGCCTTCAATTACAACTCAACTGAAACTGCCTCATGTTGACTGACAAACGACTCTTCGAGACCCCGCCCCACCCCACCCCACCCCACCCCACCCCACCCCACCCCACCCCACCCCACCCCACCCCACCCCACCCCACCCCACCCCCTCCCCACCCCACCCCACCCCACCTGATTCGCTTACTTAAGTTGAGTATTAATGTTAACATTCGAATCCCGCTTTGCTCAGAGGGTACCGTCTGTTCTTTAGCCGTCCTCGCTAATACTTGTTCTGTCTTCTGACTGGACTCAACTGCCGTCTGTGTTCCTCGCTAGGACTGTTCTGTCTTCTGACTGGACTCAACTGCCGTCTGTGTTCCTTGCTAGGACTGTTCTGTCTTCTGACTGGACTCAACTGCCGTCCGTGTTCCTCGCTAGGACTGCTCTGTCTTCTGACTGGACTCAACTGCCGTCTGTGTTCCTCGCTAGGACTGTTCTGTCTTCTGACTGGACTCAACTGCCGTCCGTGTTCCTCGCTAGGACTGTTCTGTCTTCTGACTGGACTCAACTGCCGTCCGTGTTCCTCGCTAGGACTGCTCTGTCTTCTGACTGGACTCAACTGCCGTCTGTGTTCCTCGCTAGGACTGTTCTGTCTTCTGACTGGACTCAACTGCCGTCCGTGTTCCTCGCTAGGACTGTTCTGTCTTCTGACTGGACTGCCGTCCGTGTTCCTCGCTAGGACTGCTCTGTCTTCTGACTGGACTCAACTGCCGTCCGTGTTCCTCGCTAGGACTGTTCTGTCTTCTGTCTGGACTCAACTACCGCCCGTGTTCCTCGCTAGGACTGTTCTGTCTTCTGTCTGGACTCAACTGCCGCCCGTGTTCCTCGCTAGGACTGTTCTGTCTTCTGACAGTGCTCTACGCCATGAAGCTGCCAACAGCCTATTCCTCCCTTCCTCGTTTTTAACCAGCTGTTCCGTATATCTCTACCGGACTCATTAGGAGGATTAACAGCGCACAAGTACATCTCATCTTGATAAATAGCTGTAAACCACGCGTACCTATCGTCACAAGCTCTAAGTGTGTAGACGTTGTTGTAATGATATTTATACTTGTGTTCGAAAACGAACCGGTCGCGGTTTTCTAGGTACCGCCATCGTCTGTTACAAGGTTTCATGTTCAAACATAAACTCTAACCCATGTACTGAATCATCATGAAAAATATAAAGCTTGATAACAGCCTAATTACATTCTATTTATGCGACTGAAGTAAAAACTAGCTTCCCTTTTCAGTTCATCGGCCTTCTGACAGAGCATGGAACTTTCACACATTAAGAATTAACCACGTGCTTATGTTCCTATGCTCATGCTATGTAAGAATTAGTCTCCAGCAACCCTTGCTTGTCATTCGAGGCGACTTGTTTGGGTGTCATCGTACACGACGGCTTGGGGGGTTGATCATAATATCAATCACTAGTTTATCTGGTCCAGACTTGATTATTTACAGATGCCTGTCAAATATAGGAAATGTTACCGATTGTGGCGCTTTAATGCCGAGTCGATGTGGTACTAGGTTGTCCACAAGGGTCTCTGTAACTGTTCATGAAACGCACAGTTTAGATTTTGTTATGTACATTGCAGGCTTGGGCGTCATTGTTTCGCTTACGTAGAGGTAATAACAGTTGTGAGTCATATGCTGAGATTCAAACCACTGACCTTCTGATCCGAGGTCGGTCGCCTTGTCCACATGACCAAAGTGGGATGACTTTCTGTCATGCTACATCGGCGCTTCCGCATACTTGGTTCCTGAGAGTTACTTTGCTCAAATTTGATCATCTTCCCGAGGCCATGGCGTTAACTGAGTATAAAAGTCAACTTTTCACCTTGGCCAAACTAGGCTGGAATTTCCAGGTCCGCCGTAGCGCTATCAGTGGGTATTATGTGTTATGTCACTTCAATGTCTCTCCTATTCACCAACAAGTTTCCATCTCTCATTTCGCTTGCGTATCCGTTATACAAAATGGAGGCGCCTAGTCATGATCTCATCGATAATCAAGATCTATGTTGTAATTAAACGGTTCTTACCCAGCAAAGACCACCAATTGACTTGAGCACCTTGATTAAAAACAAGAAAAGATTTGAAAAAAAAAATTGTATATCGCCAAGTACAAAAGCTTTGCTAAAACTGCAGTTGACCGAACCGGATGTCTAGTTCGTTACGCGAATTTGATTGGACAATGTAGAGACTCGTTTGTCCAGCCAAAATGTAACTCCGGAATTCCAGCCTAGTTCTTCAAGGGCGGAAACTGGATTTTTATAGTTAAGTTGACGCCCTTGCCTCTTGAAGATGATATTTGATTTGAACGTGCTCAGAATCACGCTGGTCATGAATGCGGCCGCCATAACATTTCGAGTCCCGTGTTGGGATAATAACTACCTTTTAAAGACCTTTTTATCCTAGGTCGGGCGCCTATGAACAAAGAGGTTAATCCAACACTTAGCGTTCTGAAAAGACACTATAGTACCAGTGCTAGACACCGACGGTGTTTACTTGTCGGTACTAACACCTAAACATATCTCGTGATGTGCGAGACAAGGGTAATAAAAATAAATGAACATACCTAAAGTTAAGTAGTTTAGCATTTGCTGACCAACCTGTAGTTTGTTGAGACCCGTGAAGATCCCGCTTAGTGTAGGTCTACGGCAACCCATGCTTGCCGTAAAAGGCGACTATGCTTGTCGTATGAGGCGACTAACAGGATCGGGTGGTCAGGCTCGCTGATTTTGTTGATGCATATCATCGTATCCCAACTGCGTAGGTCGATGCTCATGATGTCAATGACTGGATTATCTGGTCCAGACTCGATTATGTACAGACCGCCGCCATAAAGATGGTATATTCCTGAGTGCGGCGTAAAACAACAAACAAACAAATCTTGCCCACTGCTGGATGTTCTCTTCCTCTCCATCCACTGTTCCACTGTTCCACTGTTCCAAACTTGATTATTAACAGGCCGTCAGGAAATAGTAAAAGAAATCGAACACAACAAATAACTGCAGTCAATCATTCTAGGAATAAATGTGACTAAAATAAAAACACACACAAAAAAACACTATTTGATGAAGATTGACGTGGCTTTTCTCGTTTTCGACGTTTGGTATGTACCTTCCACTGGCGATGTCGGATTTATGCCTGCCCTTCATTTTCCTACTGTTCTACTTGAGTGACAACTGATTCAAGCATCAGCCGTGTTTTGTGGAATCTTGAAATCGTCTTCACATGCTGGTGTGAACGTAACATGAATTAGTACTTTTGCCACAGCCTGTCAGAGTTAGGTTTTCTTTGAAGGTACAGATGGAATTATCGACTTAAGAACAAGTTAGGAGCCACATTGTAGAAAATAGATGAAAATTCCTTAAGTTTGCTATCGTATTCCAAACAACGCTCAAATAGGTTCACGTTTGAGATTGTCGGTATGCCTACATAGGTCAAAACGCGCGCGCGCGTAGGACTTTCGTAATTTTGTACTTCGGGTTTGGTAAGAATTTCAGGAATCGTTGAATCTCGTTTATCCCGACTTAGTTGATAATACAAAGAAGTGTAAATAGGGGTTGACGTCACATCAATATCTGGAATAGTCTGGTATAGTAACTGTTGTCGAAAGTGTGCCTGATTTTCCCTGTCGGGGCACCACTTTACTGTGGGGTCGTTTACAAGCAAACCATCCAATTGTCATTAAGCAGTAAATCTCATTAAAACCAGACTTTGTACACTTTCTATCGTTAATATCGTTAAGATCTGAGAGCGAACTTTGACCGCTTCATCTAAATGAAGGCTCCTTGAGCTAGTCAGATGTCAGCACAAATCTGCTGTGGGGTCGTTTACAAGCAGACGTCAGCTTTCCAAGACGAGACCCTGAAGATCCGGGGCAGAGTAGGTCTTCGGCAACCATTGCTTGCGGTAAAAAGCGACTGTGCTTGGCGTAAGAGGCGACTAACGGGATCGGGTGGTCAGACTTGGTTGATGCTTGTCATCGTATCCCAATTGCGTGGATCAATGTTCATGATGTCAATCACTGGATTGCTTGGTCGAGGCTCGATTATTTACAGACCGCCGTCGTATAACTGGAATATTGCTGAGTGCGGCGTAAACCAACAAACAAACAAATCTAAGACGACACGGCCTGGTTTGTATCAGCTCGATTCGGACAGTTCGATTTATACAAAAGTAAACCAAAACAGAACAACACATATTTCTTCGATGGTATTCCCTTTAGGGTGTAAATGCCACGGCGTTCAGAAACGACAGGGTGTATGGCAAATCCACACCATATATTACGGTCTACTTTCGAAGCTAGTTTGAATGCTTCGCTCACTCATACCGAGAATTTAGACGCCTCGACGCTGATTGGGTGATTAGAACGTTAACTGACGTAATGGACGGGTCCTCAGATCTACATGCAGTGATGTATCTTACCGAAATAAAAGATCTGATATAAATTCATTGATTCAGCAGTCAGTGTAACCACTCTTTCTGCCATTTCAGTTGATTCCAGTCAAACGTATAACCGAGGTATTGGGAACCTATTGTGTCCTGCATACTGGTATCATATTGTCCCCCGCAATCAATACGGAGGTCATACATGTCAGAAGTACTGTGATCATATTGTTCCCAGCCATCAATACGGTGACATACATGGCCGAGGTATTGGTGACAGATTGCTCCTCGCCATCAATACGGTCATACATGGCCGAGGTATTGTGACATATCATTCCTCGCCATCAATACGGTCATACGTGGCAGAAGTACTGTGATCATATTGTTCCCAGCCATCAACACGGTGTCATACATGGCCGAGTTATTGGTGACATATTATTCCTCGCCATCACTACGGTGTCATACACGGTCGAGGTATTGCTGACGTATTATTCCTCGCCATCAATACGGTCATACAGGGCAGAAGTACTGTGATTATATTGTTCCCCGCCATCAATACGGTGTCATACACGGCCGAGGTGTTGGTGACAGATTGTTCCCAGCCACCAACATGGGGGTCATACACGGCCGAGGTGTTGGTGACAGATTGTCCCCAGCCACCAACATGGGGTTCATACATAAATCCATGGACCAAGAAGTTTAATCAGCGAAGGCCAGTCTCACGTGGACCATTCGAGTCCTACTTTAAGGTGAATTACAGGTGAGCAGTTTTTTTCAGTAATTATTTAGGATTTGCTACACGCGGATTCAAATTTTGAACCGGCGGCGTCTTTCCGACGTAGGGGGCACGGGTGGCCCAGTCGTCTAAGGCTCCGCGATTCGCTGTGCAGAGTTCCGTCCCTTGGGCACGTACGAAACCTATGATTGTGGGTTCAAATCCCGGTTCGCCCCGATTATGTTTCTAGGTTTGTCAGCACCATACCCGTGCTCGTGGGTTTCACCGAAGGGGTAAACGTCTGATACTTGCATCACGTCGGGCTTTCCTCCCAAATTAAACTGCCACGCCGCGATATAACTGGAATAATGTTAAAAGCGGCGTTAAAACCAAATCACTCACTCACTCACTCACTCACTTTCCGAAACAAGTTTTTTTATTATGTAGCGACTGCAAAACGTTAAATTTCTAAACCAAAATGATTCATTACAACTTGAACATACTGGTTCCACATTCTGTGGAACCAATCAGATTGCCGGCATACTCTTATTTGACCCCAAGGTAAAATATACGTTAACCTCTACACAACAAGCGGCAAGCCAAACATGACAGCTGGTGTATCAACATTTCGATCTAGGCATAACAAGCTACGAGTAAAGTAAGTGCTCCACATAAAACCAGATATAAATGTAATTGTTGCAACACGTCTCATTGTTTTGGAGTGTGTGTTTTAGGGTACACTCCATCAAGCAACGTGGTATACATATTTAAAGATATATTGTCAGTGGCAGTGCTTCTAACAGTTGTTTATGATAAAGTATAATCAATCATGTCAGGCGGCAAGTAGTCAAGTCTGTTTATACTTGTTATGATTTTGTGTTTCTTCTGAAGTTAGAAACAAACCCACGCATGATGATTTTTACACACATTCTGTGATTATCTATTAACAATCGTAAAAGCACGCTATGCGCTTTATTTTCTTTCCGTCAGCATGTTTACGACCGTTTCATGTCCGTTGCCTAGCAACGCATTTATTATCTATTGTTCAGGATAAGAGGAGTCTGTCTTTCTGCACGTCTTGATGTGTATCTCCTCTTGGAGAAAATGATAGTCTTGGTCTTTGGGTGGAACTATTTCAGAACGTAATTTGCCTGGTAAATTGATGTATTGGTACTGTTTAGAACTGTACAATGGATGTTCAAACGAAGCTTGACAATCTTCCGACTTTTACGAATGACTTTGGTATGTTGTGTGAAGTACAAGCTCAAAACGTGCTGATATGACATAGGAGTAACCCTTTCAACATGTATTACGCTTTTTGTAATTGCCATAAGTGTTAATGCACATACTATCCGTCAGCACGATCATAGAAATACCACTCGTGTACGCATTCCTTTACAATAGATTTATGACGAAATGGCTTTTGCTTTGCGGCGTCGGCATTTAACACAGTGACCATGTACCCCATCGTTTTGCGTCATCGTAATTGGGGCATCTACCTCGCGTTAGGCAATCAGAAACAAGTACTGCATGCTATCCATTTGGAGAATAGTCGAATACAATACAGAGAATACCTGCGCTATACCATGTTGATGATGATGGACATCTGATTGAGTGGATTTCGCACTCGGCCAAAATACGGCATGTCATTTGCGGCATTTTAATATGTTCCATGGGGAAGGTGGCGGTTACGATTGGTCTGGTGGTCTTTGTATAAATAAGGCGCCGCATGTCAAAGTATATAGATGCGTCCCTTGGTAGGATCCGGCGATTTCTGAAATTTGACGCTTTTCGAAATCGTTTTTTTCTGGCGTCATCGTGGCCCTGTCCGAATGAGAGTGTCTTTAGATGATCAAACATTTATATTGAGAACAATTTCTTTATTGTTATACCGACGTCTCAGTTGCTGCTTCTCTGCGGTGTAGTGGGTAGAACGTCTACCCGCGTCATACTAAAAGACGTTTAATGACTATACTTGTCGTTACCCTGCCTGGCTCGGCATTAAGTGGCTAAACGTGAGGTGAAATAAGGTTTAACGTCGCGTAACAGATTATTGCACTTATATAGCGACGTGCATGTACGTGTGTGTGTTTGTGTGGCTGCTTGTACTAGTGCGGACTGATGCCGATTTATAGTGCTAGCTCACTGAGATACCATGCCGCAGTTTAACATGAATATCCCACTCAGACACAGTATACTGACTGAGAGCCATCCAGTCCTTGTTTTAGCCCCTTAATGCCGAGCGCCAGACAGGGTACCAACAAGTACCATCTTTTGACGTCTTTTGGTATGACTGTGTCTGGGTGTTATATCCATGTTAAATTGCAGCATCCCAGTGGGCTTGAACTACAAATTCGGCATTAGGCCGAGTTAGTACAAACACACATGCACACAGGTAAATGCACATCGATGTGTAAGTGCAATAATCTTGAACGCGACGTTGAACCTCATTTCACCATTTTACCTGACCTCACCTACGTCTTCACCTGTTGAAGCTGTGGGAACTATCCCCAAAACGACGTCATTAAACACTAAAGAAGCTGTCATCCAGAAACGCTTCATGATGGTCAAACAGCACGGATCAAATCTGAACCACAATTCGTTTAACAAGCTGATAACGATGTTCCCCATCCATCCCTACGAAGTAGATGTCGGCAACGGCTTACATTAAAATAGCCCATAACGGTATTTGCCGTTAATCCCTGGTGTATGCAGCCAAGCTTCTCGTTTTCTTAATACATTGTAGACTCGTACTCAACCCAGCGAATAGTTTTAGCGTGCAAAATCTGCTTATATTTCTGTTGGTCGGTACTTTATTATGCAAGATATACAAGAAGCATACATATTTCTACGCTTTTGAACACAATTTAGTTTCCTTTCTTCATCTTCCCGAGGCAAAGGCGTTAACTGACCATAAAAGTCCAGTTTCCACTTGGGAACTTGACTTTTATAGTCAGTTAACGCCCTTGCATTTGCAAGATGCCTTTCTTGGATAGGCGTTCTCATGCTTCAAGTAATCTCCCTGTCAAGTTTAACCCGCATGTCGAAAACGTTATGTTTATATACCTGCTCGTGCCTGTATAAGACACGAAATCTAGTCATGTCTTTTATACTTGAAGTCAAGAAGGAACAATTGATACGCCAAATAAAACATTTAAGAAGCAATCGAGTACGGATACGTCATGTGCATGGTATGTTATCACTGACTCTCTAACCTGTTTACAAACATGCCATTGTGTGGTTTGTTATTCAAATACATTTGTCTATCGTCGGCGAACATGTTCATGACATTATATATAAACTTAGGATTTTTCTTCTTTTTGTTTACTTACGTGTCGATTCCCAAATTGAAACAATATGTTAATCTAGAAACCTGAACGTAAAAGAACCCAGTGTGAAACCAACCAACAAACAACAAATAGTATACAATAAACAAAAAATGTATTACAAAATTCAAAGTTTACAAATCAATACAAATAAGTGCATGCAGCTATAATGGTAGTAAACTCTTGTAAATAGAGTGGTAGTACAATATTCAATGGCAATAAATAATATGATGACAGTAGCCAGTATCAAATACAAAACTACACTGTTGATGACAAAAGTCAGTGATACTAATATGTATTCACCCAGCGGCGACAGTGTTCAAGCTTACGAGATGGGCCATGCAGGGAATCAGGGATGATGAGCGATCCTCACATGCAAGCTGGTTCCATGGAGATGAAAATGCTTGTGAGTGAGAGCTACGTAAACGTGCTCTTGTCTCCTTATATCCTTATATACTCTGTTTCCACAACATTCTATCACCGTCCGCGGTAACCGGAAGTTTACACACCACACTAGCATCTAAATAATATAGTAACTTCCCAACGACTGCTTAGATTAAATAGCACTACATTCCTAAAGACTTATCACTTCCAAAATATAATGCAATGAGCGTCTTCCGACAACACAACACAGTTACAATCATCGTTAAACAATAAAATACAGTCTGTCATATAACATTTTTTTTCTTTCAGCTTTCGGGGGCTCTCATCAGTCCTTTATCGGAAAACAACTTAACATGGCAGTATAGGTAACAGAGGGCGATTAGGTACACTTGGGTTAAAGGGGGACTATGAGCTACCCCTGGCTCCCATCTTCATCCTCGGTCGAAACATTGTAATGAATACCATTTGTGAAACGTAAAACTGTGTATAGTTAACTGCTTAATTGGTAAGACTGCACGCTATTATCGGTAAAACGGTAACCGTCATACAAAACTTATATTTTGAGAGAATATGTAAACAAGTGTATTTTTGGGGGTTTTTATCAGTTAAAATAGATGAATAATATTCATAGTACGCAGTGCTATTTTGGTCTTTAAAAAAGGCAGTTCGAAAGTTGAAGAAAACATAAGCCAGCATGTTAATGGCAATGTATTAATACCTTTCACAAAACAGACCTAAGTATCGCAATATATTGCAATACATCCCAGACAATACATGCCATATAAATTGGCAAAAGATGTCATCACTCTTCATTTGATCTAGTTCGTAGACCAAGAAAATTTCATTTGCGGGATATAAGTCAATTTTGCCGGGACTGCCGGCTCTGGTTCCCCTTTAAAAATCCAAAGAAACTTTTTTTTCGATTCTCATTTTGCTAGAAATGTATGAAGTGCATTTTTGGTGTCGCCCTTTGTGCATTATTGTTGAAATACGCTAGAAGCATAGTGAATTACTCACCACAAGCTGCACCCTACTGACTAAGAGAGGTCATGCAGAGGTCAGCGCGAGACGTTCGTGATTACTAAGACATCTGACCTGATCTTAGGAGGACCAAATCAAAATTGAAGCCTGATTAGTATTTTAGTCACATTCATTCCTCGATTCATTGACTGCGGTTATTTGTTGTGGTTGCATTTCTGTTACCATTTCCTGACGGCCTGTTAATAATCAAGTCTGGAACAGTGGAACAGTGGATGGAGAGGAAGAGAACAACCAGCAGTGGGCAAGATTTGTTTGTTTATTGTTTTACGCCGCACTCAGGAATATACCAGCTATATGGCGGCGGTCTGTAAATAATCGAGTCTGGACCAGATAATCCAGTCATTGACATCATTAGCATCGATCTATGCAACTGGGATACAATGACATGCATCAACCAAGTCAGCGAGCCTGACCACCCGATCCTGTTCGTCGCCTCTTACGGCAATCATAAGTTGCTGAAGACAATTATACCCCGGATCGTCACGGGTGCCGTGGGCCAGATCATATCTGGAGGCTGACCATCTGATTCACATATCGGTGGGTTCTAAATGCAAGAATGAGATACTAAGGATTTATATTCTGACTTTTACTAGGAAAGATGTCTGTCCTTGTTTTACGACGGTGAATCATAGTGTGTGTGTGTGTGTGTGTGTGTGTGTGTGTGTGTGTGTGTGTGTGTGTGTGTGTGTGTGTGTGTGTGTGTGTGTTACACATTATTCTCCCAGTGACGCCAACCATTTTAACCCTCTATCCTTCATGGAGATTGACATAGTGATATGTTCAATAAGAGTCTGTATTTCCTTTCGGGGGTCGATTGTGTTCAGTGCGAAGTATAGCCTGCCGGTAACAAAACTTCGATCACTATCCTGTGCAGGTATTGTCGACGGCCATCTTGTAAATGTTTGTTTGTTGTTTAACGCCGCACTGCTTATAAATAGCTGGCATGAGCATGCGCAGATCATGTTATCTGTGGTATAATGTTCACAAGTCTTAGGATCCACATTCACGTGGGCTACGGTCGCGGCTTGGGCATAAAACGTTATATACTATATCCTCCAATGGTCACAATTTCCCTGGTTCTGAGTAGAGATTGTGGAGTTTTAAGTTACAAAATTACATTTCCTTTACATGCTCTGTGCTGATCTCTATGCAGAGAGGGCTAGGTATAATTCATCTTGAAGACAGATAACGGAGATCATATTCCAAAGCAAAACCCACAGTGTAACAAAGTATATAGATAACCACGGTGATACAGTTACACGTACACTGACAACTGCATACCATTGATCGTCAGATATACGTGACCAACCATGAGGTAAGGGACCTTATATTATGGGTGAAAAATCACATCATGACTTCTTGTTGTATTTAACAACTACAGCATCTTGAAGCGACAAAAATAATTCATAAGCTTCAATTCATATTTATTACATACATGGTAGATACATGGTATCACACATTTGGACTCATTTTCAGACTTGTAATTATTTATGTAATAATTGAAGTTTTTATATATAATGATTAATTGAAAGTATGTATGTATGCTGAAATCTTTTGAAATAGAGTTTAGCTATATTACGAGTGAGTGAGTGAGTTGGGTTTAACGCCGCTTTTAACAGTAGTCCGGTTATATCACGGCGTGTCAGCTTAATGTGGGAGGAAAGCAAGAAGTGATGCAGGTCTCAGACGTTTACCACTTCGTACTATATTACGAGCGAGTGAATGAGTATTGTTTTACGCCGCTTTTAGCAATATTCCGGCAATATAATGGCGGTGGACACCAGAAATGGGCTTCATACATTGTACCCATGTCGGGAATCGAACCCTGGTCTTTGGCGTGACGAGCGAACGCTTTAACCATTAGGCTTCCCGACCGCCCCACTATGTTACGAACTAACGAGAGAAAAATAAGATATTTCTGTACAGTCCGTGATTTTTACGTCTTTCTTTAGCACAATTACAGCACAAGTGTGTCCTTGCACCCGTAAGGCCACTTTTCTCCTGGTGGGTCACATATGTTGCCTCAGTGTGTTAATCTTTTTAAGGGATTAGAACGTCGTTTAATGCTGCAGTATTCCATCTATATGGACCGCCTCCGTGGTCTAGTGGTAGAGCGTCCGCCAGGAGAGTGGAAGGTCCGGGGTTCGATCTCCGTTCGCGTCATACCAAAATACGTTAAAAGATGGTACTTGTTGTTACCCTGTCTGGCGCTCGGCATTGAGGGGCTAAAACAAGGACTGGTCGGCTCTGAGTCAGTATACTGTGTCTGAGTGGGGTATTCATGTTAAACTGTTGCATGGTATCTCAGTGAGCTTGTACTATAAATCGGAATCAGACCGGACTGGTACAAGAACCACACACAAATACACGTGCATGCACGTCGCTATATAAGTGCAATAATCTTGGACACGACGTTAAACCCCATTTCACCTCACCAACTATATGACGGCGGCCTGTTAACAATCAAGCCTGGAAAAGACAACCCTGTCACTCATCGGAATCGTATCACCATCCTTGTTTCGTGGTAAATGTTGCCATCTATGAGTTACTGGGATGCAAAATGGCACGGATCTGTTCGTTTTGTGTTAACTGTAATTGGACTCCGTCCCGAGATTTCTGTCTCTTCACGATTTAAAAAGACTAAGTAAAAAAATATTCCATAAACGACTTTCTTGGAGTTTCCATAAAGCCTTATCTCCATACAGATACACGTGTAGCACGTTCATCGGAGCGTCATACAAGATAACGCTGATATTTTGTCAGAAAATGTAAAACACACACTCAAATGTACATTTCAAACGTTTTTAGTTTCAAGAAGTTGTGAACAAAAAATAGAATTTACGTTAACGAATTCGAAAAAGAACCATTTCTATCAATCGCGATAGTAGGAATATTTATTTTATCAAATATGTTTACCATATGTTTACCAGTTTTAGATGATGTCATTGCAGACATTTAATATAGAACATACGTAACCAGTGAGCAATCTTGCATCTCCCTTAACCTTTGATACGATACAAAATATCGGAGTTTAAATATAACTGCGAACTATGATAAATACCTGCAAGCTGTTTCGCCACACAACAATACGATTTAAAGATATGTAAATTGTTGAAATGATCTTTCAATGGGTGGGGTTTTCGTAGGTTTCGTCGTTATTGGGAAATGTAATTTGTCAAAGGTCTTCTAAAAATAAGAGACGATCAAGGCAGTGAATTCGACCAGTTCGAATTTACAGGTTCATTTTGACAAAGGTTCATATGCATAACGATTCAGATTGACAAAACACTCTCAACAAGACTGTTTGACAAGAGGGATGGCTTCAACTTTCCAACAGACAACTTTCCCTTCATTCCGAACAATATTTCAGCAGCTCCAGCCTTTGGTGTTTACATTTCGCAACTTTTGAGATACAATCGAGCATGCTCTTTCTACCAAGATTTCAAAGAGCGTCATACGGCTCTTGCTTAGAAGTTGTTTGATCAAAGTAAAGCTTTCAAAACGTTTCATGGTAGACATGTGGAGGACATTTCCAAATTTGACGTATCAGTGACAAAAATGATGTCCGATGCAATACCCTATTTTGACTTGTACCATATGTTCCCATGTTTTTCAGGTGAACCTGGGACTTGCCTTTGCATGTGTTTGTGACGGTTGTCACTGATGGGGCAGGTTACGCTCACGTTTTCGCGAACACCTGGTATCATTACTATTTGATAGTGATTCATTAACACACATGCTCATGATATACTAGTAGTTGGAATTGTACAATCGACTCTGCTTACGGCCAGGTTCACACATTGCCAATTATGGCTCCCGTTTGAGATCAGACAGCGCTACGACACGTAAAGTGAAAAAGTCAGATAACCATCCTCAATGATCTGGAATGCCCTATCATTGTCTGAACGCAGTCGTATACGTTCGTAACAGAGTCCTACAGATCGGGAAAGGTCCAGAGAGGTCGGGCAAGCACTCCCGACAGTATGGTGCGTCCCGTAACATTCGGGATTACAATCGTGTCTTTGTCGTGACAGATTCTGCTGTATCGGATCAAAATCGTATACTGTTCTGTGTTGTCTGGACGGTGTCCTATGAATCGCGACGCTGTCGTGATGAACGGGCATGAATTGTTCATTGCCGTTTCTTGTCGATTTAGTCCAGATTGCGTCAAGATCCTGCCGAATGCGAACCGTCTTTGACGATTCACTGTCCGGTCACGGTCTGATCTCTGTCGGATCGCATTCGGAAGAATCGGGACGCTGTCGGGACAGATTCGATCGTTTTGTACCCTGCGGAAGATATAAATCGGATCAGATTCGGATGGAGAACGGGAGAATCGGGACGAATTCGGCTGGAAACGCCTGAATCGGGACGCTTCCGGAACAATATCTGATTGTTTGTGAATTTCCCGCCACGAATCACAGGATCTTGATCAGACTTTTAACAAATTTTAATCGGGAATGGTCCAATAAGGCACGGCAGTAAATATCCTGAATGTGTGACTGAGCCTATGCAGAGATGTCTTTTGAATATGCCTTTAGAGGATATCGTAAGTCCATGTCATTCAAAGAATAATTCTGCCTACTACTCTTTTAAACGTAGACTATTTGTATTTTAACTTGTGGCTAACTTTGCATACAATCTCCAGTTGCTGAGGGTATGATGTAAATCCTGCTGGGGTCCATGCAGGTAGCAAAGGTACTGTAAGTCCCCATGGTCCCCAGTATGGTGGTCTGCCTTCAGTTGCTGACGATCTATAGCCCGTTTTTATATTGTGTCGTCTGTTATAATCTGATTATTTTATTGTTCTAAAACTAGTTTGACAATTAGCATCTGTGATATATTGCTAGTTGTTGTACTGTCCTTCGACGACAGGTCTTAACATATCATATAAATGCATAACTTGCTCAAGTCGCGATATGGCTGAAATAATGCCGATGTGACCTTAAATATTAACACACTCACTCACTCTTATGAATATGGAAAGGGTCTTGTCGCTGTCTTCACATACTTTACCACAAATGGTGTTGGGAGTAAGGAGCATACAAATAAATGTCCACGATATTCTCCATTGTGCACACTGACCGGGCTCGTGATGGTCGGGGCAAAATCAGTAACGGGCTCTATTAAAACGTTACGCAGGGAGGATTCGCGCTGTAGATGAGAAGTATTAACGCCCGGTATATATCGGATAGTGAGTGAGTGAGTTGGGTTTAACGCCGCTTTTAACACTATTCCAGTTATATCGCGTTATATGTGGCAGGAAAACTCGAAGTGATGCAGGTCTCAGACGTTTACCACTACGGTGAAACCCACGAGCACGGGTATGGTGCCGACAAACCTAGAAGTGGTAAACGCCTGAGACCTGCATCACTTCGGGCTTTCCTCCCACATTAAGCTGACACGCCGTGATATAACTGGAATACTGTTAAAAGCGGCGTTAAACCCAACTCACTCACTCATTCATGGAGATGAGAAGATTAACATTTGTGACAAGACTGATTGTGTGTCATCTTGCTCCGTGTGCATCGTTGATGACCCAAATTGTAGAGTGAGTGAGTGAGTATGGTATAACGCTGCTTTTAGAAATATTCGCGCAATATCATGGCGGGGGACACCAGACACATTATACCTATGTGGGGAAACGAACCCGGGCCTTCGGCGTGACGAGCGAACGCTTTAACCACAAGGCTACCCCGCCGCCCTTCAAATGGTACAACTGAATGTTATTTATAACGAATTGACGCTGTGTAACTAACGTGAAATCCCGAAGTGATTTGAGCACATAGTTACATGACATCAACACAAAACAAATTCCACATTGATCACTCGAGTCTTCAAATTTTCAGCCTGACAAAATAAACTGTCCTCAGGGTTTTTAGAGTCCAAGTCAATTGACAACAGGTTTTGATACTGAAATGAACGTCTCCTTTATATGTAAAACGAGATGAAATACAAGGAGCGTGTTCGTACAAGTAACGGTGATTCATGTTGTGTATTTTTCCGTAACCTTTCTCTCAGACAATTCTTCGAGCATACCAACGTTTTCACAATGAAGCGGGGCGGTCGGGTAGCCTAGTGATTAGGCGTTCGCTCGTCACGCCGAAGACCCGGGTTCGATTCCCGACATAGGTACTATGTGTGAAGCCCATTTCTGGTGTCCCCCGCCGTGATATTGCTGGAATATTGCTAAAAGCGGCGTAAAACAAAACTCACTCACAATGAAGTTTTAGGCTGTTTGGAGATGTCGCAAACCTAAGGAATTACGACGTAGAACTTTTGAACTGCTCTTTGAGAATTGATGCTCTACAAAGCAAACGTTCACGGTCAAATCTATGATTATACGACGCTTCCTCCACTATTGATCGCTTTTATCCTGTTTGGTGGATATTCTTATTGTTCGCGGGAGACTCCTGAAATAAATCTGCTGTAAAAACAATTTGTTCCCCGTCTTTTCAGAGGAAATAACAGTATATGTCTTCAAGCAGTGACCTAAATGACATTCCGTATTCGTCCACTGTATTATTTGCATTTACAAGCCCCGACGCCCACTCGTCTAATCGACAGCGTTGCTTAGGCGTTCTAAACACCATTACCATGGATTAAAATCCCATAGTCGCTCTAATCTAGACAACATCTAGTCTCTGAAATGAACATATCGTACAGAAAAAAAACAGTTGTTAAATTATCTTAATAAAAATATGATAAAAAGGAGCCCAGAGACTGCTCAGAAACTGCAGTAATCTGCCAAACATTATAGACTTGCATGGGCTGTATTTGATATATTTGTAGCGGGGTCTGTCAGACAGACTAAATCGGACCATGCTTCTAGACTTGTCAACAGCATTCCTGTGCTAGTGGGTTTCACCAACGTGGAAAACGTCATGAACAGCATCATTGAGTTTAGATCACGTGGTCACAACACGACAGCGGATGGGAAGTTAGGTTACCGGCTATATTTAGCAGCGTGTGCAGCGCACGTGCATCAACCAAGTCAGCGAGCCTGATCACCCGATCCCGTTAATCGCCTCTTACGATAAGCATAGTACAGGTCCACAGGATGATATTCAGGGGACAGGACGCACAACGGGACTTGTCGAAGTAGTCGATGGCGATGCGGCGGCCGCTGCCGGTGTGACATTGAAAATGGACCCGCGTTGAAAAGTGACCCGGGAGTCAGTATTCAACGTTGAAAACATACCCGGTCTCAGTTTTCAACAGACCAGGGTCAGTTTTCAACAGTTGAAAAGTGACCCTTTGAGCTTACCAAGTCGTTAAATAGTGACCCGGGCCTCATGTTGAAAAGTGACTCCGTTGAATTGTGACTTCTAGTGTAAATAGAAAGATCGAATTTTATAATCGATAAAATCCTTTAAGTGTCTTTATCCGGGTGTTTCTGTGTGCGTAAAGGTGGGGGCGTTTCATGTTTTATTAAAACGGGAAAAATCCAGATTCAGGATTTACCAAACCTATAAATCTATACAACCAGAAATCTAGCTACCTTTCAATCTTTATTTTTGTTAAGATTTAATTAATAAACAAAGTACTTTTACGAGCTGCTATCAAAACGTTTTGAGCCTCTATAACTTAAAGTTGAAATTCTGGTTAAAGTTACAATTATTTTTCAACATAGTACCATTCCAGTTTCACACACTTGTTTCATCTGTTGTTGTTTTTCCAATCATAAATGCCCGATATAAAATCCAGCCGTCAATTGTTGTCGTCAATTGCTGGTGCTTTTTCAATTTAGGGGACAAGTGGAAATCACCGGGGGCTAGATCTGTAGGTCACAGGTCGAACCCACATTGAACAGCATCCATCTGAACCCAGCTGGCGCGTACTGGTGCGTGGTCTTGTTAGATAATCTAGAAGAGGTACTAGTATATGGGTATTCTCCATTGTATTGTATAGAATCGCTTAATGTGGTAGAGAATGCTCGTCGTTATCTACTTACAACAAGTGTTTTAGGCTCAAAGCATTTGATAACGTCCACATTTCCAAAATTCATCAGCATTTTTCAATTCGGCAAAATTCACAGATGTTACAGTAAACTACAGTTTACTGAAGTTTTTGAAAAAGTGCTGGTTTGGTTTCTTTTCATTTAATCGTGCATACCACTTTTCATAATCAAAACAGGCTTCTATATTTTAAACGAGCTCAATCTCATTGATTTTGTGTTTTTTCGAAGAGTTGCCTTCATTGCCACACCGATACGGAAGCAGTTCACTGACGTAATAGAACATTGCCCTTTTGGATAGGTTTTCAGCTTTCTTATCTTGAAATACCCATAGTATGCAGATATGTCTTTGAGCTTTACATTTGTGTGATCTATTGCGTGTTTGACATTTTAAAAACTATACTCAACAACAAAAGTTCCTGTGACACCAATATTTTAGTGTATTTTTTTTCAAACAAGTAAAGTTTGGTTTTCATCATTGTAGTACATGTATGGAATCAAGTCACAAAACGCAACTGCTACAGAAAAGCATGCATTCCATGCAAAAGTTGACTTTTATGCAAGCCCCATGCATTTCACTACCCAAGAATGGGTATTAAAACATGTGCGTTAACGGGATTCCATATGCATTGTTTAGCAGCGTGCTGACAACAACCACTCAGAGAAACAACAAAATTACGCAATTATTCAACATTTAAAAATGCCACGCCTGTCCGAAAATGAGCGTATGCGAGCCATTGGTATGCAGGATCGAGTACACGTGATGTTGCAAGACAATTTAACGTCCACAGAAACACCATTTGGTGATTATGGGAGTGTTGGCAACAGACGAATGCAGTCAGAGACCATCCGCGGAGTAGCAGGCCACGCGTAACCAATAATCGACAAGACAACTGGATTCGAACAACACATCTACGAAATCGATTCCAGCCAGCAAAAGTGACTGCAAGAAGCATCCCTGGCCTTCGACGAATATCTTCACAAACCGTACGTCGTCGCCTCAGATGTGCAGGGATTGTCGCCTGAAGACCCGCCAGACGTCCCATTTTGACAGGACACCAACCCAAGTACGTCTATAGTGGTGCAGACAGCGTCTACACTGGACGGCCATGCTGTGGGGACCAGTTCTATTCACCGACGAGTCTCGTTTTCACCTCAGCCACAGCGATGGACGGATTCGAGTGTACCGACGTCGAGGTGAACATTACGTCAATCATTCCCTGATCTCTCACTAATCGAGCACATGTGGGATGAAATGGATCGGCGCATTCGACGTCAACACGTGCTCCATAGACAGTCCAGGAACTTCGAAACCTGCTCCAGCAGATATGGACAGATATCCCACAGGACGCCTGGTCCATTTCATGAGACGAAGATGTGTTGCTTGTATCGCAACCAGAGGTGGACACACACGCTATTGATTTGAAAATTGACATTTTGGCATGTTCATGTTTTTCATGAAATCACGCATCTTCTGAAGTCAGTATGGCAAATTAAACCATTTGAACACATACCTGAGTATTTGATCTGCTGCAAACCGAGATTGTTTCAGATTTGGTAAAAACATAACTTTGCATTAAGTCTTATTCAATGTCACAGGAACTTTTGTTGTTCAGTATAGTAAAAAAGTTTAATCTTTTGAAAACAAACTTGGTATTTTGCTGTTGGCGAGTCTGGTAACGTCCATCACTCTGCCTGCACTTTTGTTTCACGTTGCAAATGATGGTAGTGGCCATTGTAGCATATGTGATCAGAAACTTCTAGGGTTTATAATACAAAACTATGTATTTCTGATTTGCTTCACCCGCCTTGTATAAACCGTTGTTATTCCTAATTAGATGATGACGATGATGTGATCCACCCTTCCAACAGAGATGCTAATATCCCAGTAAACACATGGGGGTCCAGGCAACGTTGCATACGTAGGTTACTATTTGGTTACTATGTAGACGCCCAGTAATGTTACAAGAACGTTCCTGTGGAACCATGCAACGTCAGTGCAACGTTCGACTTATTGGCTGCTTAAAAACGTTGTAGCAACACTACGACAACGTCACGTTGCTTAAACAAAGTAACGTTCTTACAACGTTGTGGGCACGTCCTTTTGGTAGCTGGTAACACTTGCAGTCTTCCCTTTCAGACCTTTGTCATGCATTAGACTTATGGTTTCTATTGAATTCCACCGAAAACGTCCCCACGCATCGAATGCGAATGGTGCTTTTAATGTTATAGTTTTTTAACTAATCTTATTGATACTAACTTCTCACAATATCGTTTATTCGTTTGTGAAGTGGGATTTCATATTTTGAAATATTACGGGGTTGAAGTTTGTATGTAAATATACCAACTTGCGTGTCAACACAATATATATTTGCATCAATATAATAATAGAATGACTTCAAATCACAACATTTATATATGCTTGTACTGAAATATACTTGACATCACGTTAACACTTCGAAAAAATAATCATTAAACGCTATTCCTAACACCACCATGAACATTTTATGCGTGGGGACGTCTATCTAGCTTCCAGATTGTAGATATAATACCTTCGGATAATCAACTTCAACCATTCAGGACACAGTGCTCTCTCTCTCTCTCTCTCTCTCTCTCTCTCTCTCTCTCTCTCTCTCTCTCTCTCTCTCTCTCTCTCTCTCACACACACACACACACACACACACACACACACACACATACATACATACATTCATACATACATATATAATACTACCCTGCACCCACATACTTGCTGTATGTAACACACATGCTCCCACCGGGCCACTTTCGCTCAGCCCGAAGACTGGTGCCCCATTGTAACCACCGTGGTGTTATGATTGAAATACTACCCAAAGCCACGTAAAACCCAATCAAACAAACATAACACACGTGCAAGCGTACGCACAGGCAGTCACTAGACAGCTGTACGTGCACACACATTTTTGGACATTTCTAAAGTGAGTGAGTGAGTTAATGCTTCACGTCACATCGGCAATATTTTAGCCATATCGTGACGACCATTTCTAAAGCCAGGAACCATGGCAATTTGTAATATTATGTATACGTTAACACATGCCTATAAATGCGTGTCACCTCCAACCCTCATCCCGAACACACTGGTAAATATTTGCACCAATTTAGACATGTTGCCAAAGTCTTCTGGAAAGCAGAATAAACCACAAGTCATAATTCAACGGAGTCACTTTTCAACGCGAGGCCCGGGTCACTATTTAACGACTTGGTAAGCTCACAGGGTCACTTTTCAACTGTTGAAAACTGACCCTGGTCTGTTGAAAACTGAGACCGGGTATGTTTTCAACGTTGAATACTGACTCCCGGGTCACTTTTCAACGCGGGTCCATTTTCAATGTCACACCGGCAATCTAGATGCCGAATCTAGATGTATTACATAACGCGGTACAAGATCATCGACCCACAGACACATGCATAAGGAAGTTGCGGCGACGCGTTGGCGTGTAAAGTGACTGGTTATTTGTAGATAGCATTGAGGACAAAGGGCCCGGCCCGGGAATTTATGGTATGCTGCACCTTGCTGCTCAAACACACAAAGTAGACATCATTTTTGTGCACTTTGGACATAATGACACAAAAAAGTATGTTTGATAAATGCAGTGAATGTTTGTTGGTTGGTTTGTTGTTTAACGCCGCACTCAGCAATATTTCAGCTATATGACGGCGGCCTGTAAATAATCGAGTCTGAATCGAGATGTTCATGATGGGGTAGAATAGGTCTTCAGCAACCCATGCTTGTCGCAAGAGGCGACTAACGGGATCGGGTGGTAAGGCTTGCTGACTTTGTTGATGCATGTCATTGTATCCCAATTGCGTGGATCGATGCTCATGATATTAATCACTCGATTGTCTGGTCCAGACTCGATTATTTACAGTGCGGCGTTAAATAGCAAACAAACGAGACACTAACATTTATAGCATATGTACATCAAAAATCATTTAAAACAATAAAATCACATACATAGGTATATACGTGTGAATGGTCAGAGTTTAACAAACTTGCTTGCATCTGTAAAGTCTACCTCTAATCATAAAAAGAAATATTCTTTTAGAAAGCGGGTTTTTAACATTAAATACAAGTATATTAGTTACAAATAGAATGTGATTGGTAGGCAGAGATTGTTCTTTCACGCCATTTAAAAAACCGGCATAGAAATGGCATTCTAGGAGAAAGTGTATATCAGATTCTATTTTATTGCAGAAGGGCCCCCTCGAGGTCGTTTTTCCAGAGGGGTCGTTCCGAAACCATGCGTTTCGTTCAATCTTTATAAACCAAACATGATGTTATCGACAGTGCCAGGCGTGTCGATGACGACATGAACTAACATTGTTTCAGTAACTGTTTGTTAAAAAAGATTTTTTTTCGTGTTTTACCCATGTCATGAAGCTAATGGGAGTCGTCGCTTTATGGCTGAAATAATGTTGATGTGACGTTAAATTTTAACTCACTTATGGGGAGTCATTCTTTTACATCTGGTGACCTTGTGGAACCATCTAAAACCCTGTATTCTTGTTTTCTTAGGCACGATGTCCGTCCCATTTCTCCTCGTACTGCTCAGGGACCTGTTCCACAAAGCGATCTTAGCGCTAAGGCGATCGTAATTCCCTTGCTTTAACAAAGAATTACGACAATCGTAGCGATAAGATCGCTTTGTGGAACGGGGCCTAGATAGCTGTATCCTTCTGGACACCCAAAGAGAACCTGCCTGCTCTCTTATGCACGTTGTCTATCTCTCTGTGGGCGTATAAACAGAATGAGGTCAACCATTTACGTACATTTTGGACCCGTGAAGGTCCGGGGTAGAATAGGTCTTCAGCAACCAATGCTTGTTCTTAAAGGCGACTAACGAGATCGGGTGGTCAGGGTCGCTGACTTGGTTGATGCACTTGGGATATCGATGACATGCATCAACCAAGTCAGCGAGCCTGACCACTCGATCCCGTTAGTCGCCTCTTACGACAAGCACAGCCGCCTTTTACGGCAAACATGGGTTGCTGAAGACCTATTCTACCCCGGATCTTCACGGGTCGTTACCTGTAAGCAGGCCAGGGGTCGTCATCAGGACGAATCTGGTATTAGAATCCACGATCGTTCAATCATTGTTTTTGTTTGTTTGTTGTTCAACGCCGCATTCAGCAAAAACTTCCAGCTATATGACGGCGGTCTGTAAACATTCGAATTTGGACCAGACAATTTCTTCAGTCAATGTACGACGAAGGGACGTAACCATGAACCGAAAGTGTCTGTGCCTCAGATTTCCCTTGCCCCAAACGTAAGGACTGACAATTATTGCGAATAGACCTCTATCAACAATGGTAAGCTTGTTACAATCCACCGAGATAAATATGTGCGCCAACTGAAACGCAGTCCCAACTTACAGAGAATCTGCAGTTCCAAGCGTTCCGCACTGACAATACCTCGCATGTGTTTCTCTGCATCCCAGCACAAGTGCAAATAAAGCGCTTTAGACAAGTACGTGATGCGTGTACTGATGACCTTTTAGCTAGTCAGAGACATACAAATACTTGTATGCAAGGTTCAAAGGTCACGGCTGCCGTGTAACTACCTCCTTGCTGGGTTTCACGTGGTCCCTGCTGTGCCTGCATCACAAACCATTGATGAATAGCTTAGCACACAAAAGTCCGTATTCCTTGCCTAAATCTTGAATAAAGCCACTTTGGGTTTTTTTTCAGTTCAGTGTTGATTCAACATCGAAAGAGGGTAGATAAAAGAGAATTTAACTGGGGATTTTGAGCGATACTACTTTTTTAAGGTGTGGTGTTTCTAGAATTGTATGCTTTGCTGTTTGGCAAGTATAGGTTCATATTATTAAAATAAATAAAAAGTTTTAAGGAAAACTATAGGTTCATGAAGCATCAATCTGTTGCGACATGAAAGATGTATGAGTGAGTGAGTTAGTATGGTTTTACGCCGCTTTTAGTAATATTCAAGCAATATCACGGCGGGGGGCACCAGATATGGGCTTCATACATTGTACCCATGTCGGGAATCGAACCCGGGTTTTCGGCGTGACGAGCAAACGCTTTGAAATCTTCCCTACGTGGTAGACGCTTCCAGGATGACGAGGACGACATAAAGGCTGTGGTTAGAGGGCCAATCTGCGGATTTCTTTTCTATAAAAGTGGTATTAAAAGCTTGTAGGACAGATGGAATAAGTGTTTTGAGGTGAATGGAGATTATATTGAGAAAAAAAGTGCAAAAGATATTCCGAGTCGACCAGACCTTGTTTTAGCCCCTTAATGCCAAGCGCCAGGCAGGGTAACAACAAATACCATATTTTGGTATGACGCAGCCGGGTATCGAACAATATACAGTCTATAAATAAATCACAATCTTACGATCAAAACTTCATTCATAGATCTCAGCTGTAAAATATTGCATATGATTGGCTTTACATATTGTACCCATGTGGGGAATCGAACACGAGCCTTTGGCGTAACGAGCGAACGCTTAACTGCTTAGCTCAGTGAGGGGATGCTGTTGTTTTACCGTAGTCGGTAACATCCCAGCTGCAGTACGGCTGCATGTGAATACTCTGGCCCAGGCAAACCAGTTCATCGCATGAGGTGAAATGTCGAAAGATCATTTCGACGTGCCGAGACACAATACCGTGAGTTTTGTCCCTTTAATGCCGAGCACCACACAGGGTAACAACAAGTACCATCTTTGTCTTTTGGTATGACGCACATAGTCTTCAGGCCTGCTGACACGTCAGTACCACTTATAACGAGGTGTGAAAATCCCATGCGTAAACATAATTTACAAAAAAGCTTTTTATGCAAAATTTTATTCCGTTTGGAACAAATCAGTTCGAACAGTATGATTAAAAAGAATATTATGCAAATATATTGTGTAAAAGGTGGAGATTTACATTTGATATGTTAGCTGACAGAGCCTTATTAAATTATCATACACACAATAAACCCGTACCTGATTTCAGAATCAAGACCTGCAGTAATCCGAAATATTGGAATATTAAACATTCAATGATAATCTGTAAAACATTTTTTGTCGTACCCACGGTATACTTCGAGAGAGGGATACTGTTCGAGAAAAGTCACAGCATCAAGTGGAAAATATCAGAATGTCTTTGTGCCCATACATCCGTTGCAAATGAGACCTTCCATCCCATGAAGAAGTGCGGCAATTTGTGTAACACAAGCAATTGTGAGAAAAAACTAAAAACACTCCAAAAAAATAATTCGTGAAAATCCGTAAAACGGGCACAGCCCAACAAGGAACAGTGAATGTTGAAAGTTCAAAGTTTATATTCCAACAATGTATTGTAGTTATTCCCCATATATTTAACATTGAGTTTCGCCAAAGTATTTGGGGGGTAATTATTACTAAGGTCCACAGTGCCTTCAAATGTACCTGGCTCGGTCTGTTCAAGCGGATTCCAATCATTTCCCACCTTCACCTGCACGTCTTTGGCCTTTGGAACGTAGACCTTGAACCCAACAGGCTCTCTGGTACCTTTGGGGATGCTGTAGGGCTCGAAGAGGTAACAGCCATCTTTCCACTGAGGGTACTGTTTCGGGAAAGGCTGGACATCGGCGGCCAGCCCTGGACAATAGACAACATAGTTGATGACTCCTTGCATCTGAGGTCCAGCCTCGCCCGACGGGAGGGCGTAGATTTGGAATTTATAGAATCCTTGAACTGGTGGCCGGAGAAGAAAGCAGAAATTGGGACCTTGAATTCTGACAAGGCTATATTCATTACACTCCTTCTTCGTCCCCATGGAAATCATTTTCGTCGTCATTCGAATCTTTTCTGATGTTCCGATGATTATCTCGACTCGATCCGAATCCATTTTGATAAAGGGATCAGGGTGGGAAACTGTGATTAATCCATAGCTGTCAAACTTCATTTGCTTGCCCAGGTATCCATCAGTCAGATACGGTAGCTCGATATCCTCCTGCATCGCCATGTTGCTGCCGTTAGCTTTGCTGGTTGATATTTAATGTGAAATACACACCAGACAGATGTGCACGCGTTTTGCTTCGAAGGCAGTACGCCGGTCTATATCACCGAAAGCTTTGGCTTAGGGGCAGCTCCTGACACAGACCAACACTCGTCTTTATAGTGTTGTTTAAACAGTCCGATGGATATGAGTTGAAATAACGCTTCGGGCGTTGGAGAGGTATATCTCGACAATACCATGCATGGGCTAAACAAGGAGATCTTCGCAGGCAGACGTTTTCTTCATTAGTCACTGTTATCTCTATCGTGCAGCACGGATATGTGTAAATAAACCCTTTTTGTAAGTTGCGCAAAATGCTCAACCGGTTTACTCACTTGTTTAAAATGTCGTCTGATGTTTGAGGAGCAGACGACACTTTTATCTCCAGGTGTGTCCTTGCTTCTGCGCCAGTACTCGGGCGTTGTAGCAATTGAAGTTTAATTCGAAGGTACGATAGGTCATACTGTCTTTCACCGGTTTAGCCTTGGCCTTTGAAGACAAACCAGTTACATGTCAGTTATCTTCCATTACGCCGTCCGTTAAGATTCTAAATACAGCGATACCTTTTGACATGCTGATAAATATGAAAACAACGTTCATATTTGATACTGGGATTTCATAATAACATGATTATATATCGCTGTTTTGGGCGTATGAGATTATGTTATCTCTTGGCGTTAGAGATTCCACTAATTACTGAGTAATACGCCACAGTGAGACGGCGCCACGCGCAGGGGAAGCTCGTGTTTCGCATGCCTTACTTGTAAGCTATACCTGTATGTACGCGATGTTTACTGCAGAGCCAAAGTAGCCTCAGCTTAGCGGGAAACGAGGGGAAATAGAACTGGGAGTGAGTGAGTTTGGTTTTACGCCGCATTTAGCAAATAGCACTAAGAGAAATAACATGATGTGAGATGAGATGAAATGGGGGTTTAACGTCGCGTTCAAGGTTATCACATTTATGTACGTATGTGTATGTACTAGTCTCGGCTAATGCCGGTATTATAGTGCCAGCTAACTGAGATACTATCCCGCAGTTTAACATGAATACCCCACTCAGACACAGTATACAGACTCCGAGCCGACCAGTCCTTGTTTTAGCCCCTTAATGTCGAGCACCAGATAGGGTAACAACAAGCACCATCTGTTAACGTCTTTTGGTATGAATCTGGTTGTAAGTTCGGAGATCGAACAACCGACCCTCCGCTCTCAGGACATTCGTGATCAACCTCTGCCATTCCGGAACAAACCGAGTGGAGACTCGTGACTCTCTCGAGGGTTTCCACATTGGCGTCTGAACACGAGAACTACAACCAATGCAACAAGAACGATCAGAATTCATATTGTACCCGCGTCGTATAGTAGTGAGATGAAATGGTTTTTAACGTCGCGTCCAAGATTATTGCATGTGCATGTACGTGTGTGTGTACGTGTGTGTGTTTGTGTGGCTGCTTGTACTAGTCCGGACTGATGCCGATGTATAGTGCTAGCTCACTGACATACCATGCCACAATTTAACATGAATACCCCACTCAGACACAGTATACTGACTCCGAGCCGACCAGTCCTTGTTTTAGCCACATAATGCCGAGCGCCAGACAGGGTAACAACAAGTACCATCATTTAACGTCTTTTGTATGACGCGGCCGGGGATCGAACCCCGGACCTTCCGCTCTCCGGGCGGACGCCCTACCATTAGACCACGGAGGCGGTCGCGTCGTATAGTAAAATTGATGTTGGCGTTACGATTATTCCTGTTGTACAAGTATTAAACCTCTCTGATATAAATATATTCTTTTGTACAAATGTATATTTGGCAAGCCATTCAACTCATTAATTCTCAGTTGTCATCACCAGGTCTGTCAGCGCGTTCGTCCGTCCGTATTTCGTTTCCGGAGCATAACTTGACAACCGTGAAAGATTTTTCATCCAACCTTGGTACATGTATTTACCAGGTGCTGTAGTATTGCCTTTTACTTTTGGGGGTGGGGTGTGTGGGGTGGGGGATAGGGTTCGGGTGGGGGGTGTCGTCTGATGGCATTTGTTAAATAAGATAATTATTAAAATAAGACAGGACGAAGTTGGTTTTCGGTTTTAAGTAATTTGCCACTTAGTGGTCAGCGACTGAATGTGTAGACTCGGCCGTGAGAGGCGACTGAATGGTCAGACTCGGTTGTAAGAGGCGACTGCATGTGTAGACTCGGCCGTAAGAGGCGACTGAATGTTCAGACTCGGTTGTAAGAGGCGACTGAATGGTCAGACTCGGCCGTAAGAGGTGACTGAATGGCCAGACTCGGCCGTAAAAGGCGACTAAATGGTCAGACTCGGCCGTAAGAGGTGACTTAATGGTCAGACTCGGTCGTAAGAGGCGACTGAATGTTCAGACTCGGTTGTAAGAGGCGACTGAATGGCCAGACTCGGTCGAAAGAGGCGACTTAATGGCCAGACTCGGTCGTAAGAGGTGACTGAATGTTCCGACTCGGTTGTAAGAGGCGACTGAATGGCCAGACTCGGCCGTAAGAGGCGACTTAATGGCCAGACTCGGCCGTAAGAGGTGACTGAATGTTCAGACTCGGTTGTAAGAGGCGACTGAATGGCCAGACTCGGTCGAAAGAGGCGACTTAATGGCCAGACTCGGTCGTAAGTGGCGACTTAATGGCCAGACTCGGTCGTAAGAGGCGACTTAGTGGTCAGACTCGGCCGTAAGAGGCGACTTAGTGGTCAGACTCGGCCGTAAAAGGCGACTGAATGGTCAGTCACGGTCGTAAGAGGCGACTTAATGGTCAGACACTTCGTAAGAGGCGACTTAATGGTCAGACTCGGTCGTAAGAGGCGACTTAATGGTCAGACTCGGTCGTAAGAGGCGACTTAATGGTCAGACTCGGTCGTAAGAGGCGACTTAATGGTCAGACTCGGTCGTAAGAGGCGTCTGAATGGTCAGACTCGGTCGTAAGAGGCGACTGAATGGTCAGACTCGGTCGTAAGAGGCGACTTAATGGTCAGACTCGGTCGTAAGAGGAGACTTAATGGTCAGACACGGTCGTAAGAGGCGACTTAATGGTCAGACTCGGTCGTAAGAGGCGACTGGATGGTCAGACTCGGTAACTTGGTTGATTTCGTATCATCGTGTCTCGACCGCGTGGATCGTTGCTTAAAATATCAATTACTGGTTTGACTCAAGTCTCGATTATGTACGATCAGCCGTCAGACAGGTGGCATGTTGCTTTGTGCGGCTTTCAAATTTAAGGTATTATGACAGGAATATTACAATGTTATCAACTTATGTAAAGACGTGTCGCTGAGTTAAAACTAACGTGCTGGATATAAAATAAATAGCTTTGGTACAGTTGGTATTTAACTGAATACATTGTGTGCGTGTAACATAATCTCTTCCGGGTTTAATAAACCAGAATATATGTACGTCACTCATTGGGCCATTTAATATTGATTACAGTAAGTTTTGTGTTACTATGTCTGTAAGTATTCAGTGCTGATCTTGTTTACGATAGCTTCCTTTTATGCGACAGTTTTCTTTTACATATATCGAATTATTTTGTTCGAGTGAGTGAGTTGGGTTTAACGCCGTTTTTAACAGTATTCCAGTAATATCAAGGCGTGTCAGCTTCATGTGGGAGGAAAGCCCGAAGTGATGCAGGTCTCAGACGTTTACCACTTCAGTGAAACCCACGAGCACGGGTATGGTGCTGACAAACCTAGAAACATAATTGGGGCGAACCGGGATTCGAACCCACAATCATAGGTTTCTGGCGTGCCTAAGGGACGCAACTCTGCACAGCGAATCGCGGCGCCTTAGACGACCGGGCCACCCGTGCCCCCATTTTGTTCGAATATGATATATGTTAGGATTTAGGATTTGGGGTTTACCAACCATCATATAGTTGTGAATGTTTATTGAGGAATTGAGGTTTTTTTAGCAATTTGTATTTTTTTGTTTTTAGTTATCTTTTGTTAATGTTATAAAGGTATGTGACCCGGATCTGGCATAACGCAGAGGATCGTGTGTACGGGTATCTCAGAGAAACAGTAAATCACCCAAATTAATAGCGATTAAATGCGTTATAAATATATTACCGCTGCCCTAATATTGATGTTTATAATCCATCCACACATTTCCACCCGTTAATATGCTAATAAAGCAAAATTGTTATTGTTATGCTCTAGTTATGAAAGTGGGTTGTCTCCATATATGTCAGTGCTATACTGTATTCATTAAATTAATACCCAGAGCAATGTTTGACAAAGTCACATTTATATATACATTTTTATTAATATAAACTAACATTTGATTGACATGTCAAAAGACAGCTAAGCTCACATCCACTTAAATTCTGTTGTTTTGACATGATCCGTGAATACCGTATAAAATAAGAATGCGCAATTTCAGCTATCTCTATAGATACATGTCCACTTAACAAATTCTAATATTTCAAAACAAAATAATATTCTATTTATCTGTATGAAAATGACATGTTTAATATATTTCTTTACTGGCGCATTTTCTATTTTGGTCTGTCACAATCAAATTTGTAAATATCGCAAGTGGACTCAAATCACGAATGGGAGCTGACGAATGGCTCTCCAGGCAGATGCTCTTCCATAAACGACGGAGGCGGTCGGTAAAAATATCATCTGCTATAAATTAAACAGTTGACGAAGATTTAGATAGAAAGAAGAAAAAAACGTCATCAAGCCTTTGCGGTATCATGCCGTGTGCTATAAATGACACTGTAGCCAACTACATACAATGTTGACGAGTTGTAGTCTGCCTGTATCTTTTATCAAGGAGGCTTTCTTTAATTTTTTTTTTTTAAAAGAATAAGTTATCTCTAACATTCCACAATCTACCCTGGCAGATCTACAGTAGCTGTTACCCACAATCTACACTGGCAGATCTCGAGTAGCTATAACCCACAATCTACCCTGGCAGATCTAGAGTAGCTGTTACCCACAATCTACCCTGGCAGACCTAGAGTAGCTATTACCCACATTCTACCTTGGCAGATCTAGAACAGCTGTTACCAACAATCTACCTTGGCAGATCTAGAGCATCTGTTACCAATAATCTACCCTGGTAGATCTAGAGTAGCTGTTACCCACACTCTACCCTGGCAGTGCTAGAGTAGCTGTTACCCACAATCTACCCTGACAGATCTAGAGTAGCTGTTACCCACAATCTAACCTGGCAGATCTAGAGTAGCTTTTACCCACAATCTACCCTGGCAGATCTAGAGTAGCTGTTACCCACAATCTACCCTGGCAGATATAGAGTAGCTGTTACCCACAATCTACCCTGACCGATCTAGAGTAGCTGTTACCCACAATCTACCCTGGCAGATCTAGAGTAGCTGTTACCTACAATCTACCCTGGCAGATCTAGAGTAGCTGTAGCGACGTTTGTTTTGGGACATCCACGATGTCCGTGTGAGTGACTTTTACGGAGCTTTCAACAGTTTTAGAATTCTGCCAACGTTCTCGATTATGATATATAGAGTTGCGTCCCTTAGAGGTCAGGATCCGCTGATGGTGGTTTCAATTTACCGTCACATCGGCAATATTTCAGACATATCGTGACAAAGTATACAGTAAGTAGCAGCAATAACTCGTAGTTCGTTGTATTTAAACATATTTTAATGTTTATGATGAGGATCAAAACACGTTATATCCTTAAAAATTGCAAGAGGCGACAGAATTGGGCAACCCGTTTGTCGTGGGTTGCGCCCCTGTTTCGGTGGAGGAAGGCATTCTGGTAGTTGAGGGCACTGGATCCAGGAATAGCGTTCCTTTGCCAAATACACCACTTCGACCCTTACTTCGCCTCGACAGGTGGTAGGATGGCCCGGTCCTATCAATCGACTGGTCATGCAGAAGAAGAATATGCAAAATGTAAAGGATATTGGGTAGAATCTGTACTAAAAAAGATAACGCACTGGCTCGGCATAACCAGTCCATTGATAGGACCGCCGTCATATAGCTGAAATGTTGCTGAGTGCGGGGTTAAACAACAAGCAAACAAACAACAACAATAAAAACATATTGCAGAATACTATGTATTGATCACATAATGATGTTTTCACGGGAAGAAGACTTACTTGAATTTTTCAGTATTCTACATGTGTAAATGCTTTCTCTACTTCGCATTGTACAACTAACACGTTGGTCGTGGTTTATGGTCGGAACCCATTCCAATGAGTGGAATGGAAAGTCGAGTACTTGCCCCGCTTTCGACATGTCCACACCAAATCTTTCATCTGGTTAATCTCCGGGTGTGGGTCACAAACACTGTCCCACGACCGCCGTCGCTGAACATACCACAAGCCACTCGGGGTAATCAAATCTGTCAACGCACTGCAGAACTCTATATCTGCAGATGCTGTTCCCCCTCCTCTAAGATGTATTTTTGTTTCTTTGTTTAACGCCACACTCAGCAATATTCCAGCTATATGACGGCGGTCTGTTATCAAATCGAGTCTCGACCAGTCAATCCAGTGACTGACATCATCAGCATCGATCTACGCAATTGCAATACGTTTACATGAATCAACAACGTCAGCGAGACTTACCGCCCGATCCCGTTAGTCGACTCTTACGACAAGCATTGGTTGCTGAAGACCAATTCTACCCCGGAATCGTCACGGGACAAGATGTATGTACAGTGCATGTACATCCCCGGACAATAAACTGAACACTCCCGCAGTCTGCAGGTTTCCACTCTACCTTCGATGTCTCAACAATGAATAATTCATTGTGATGCGAGAAGCATGTATTCGGACGTTCATCTTTCCGTTGTGACTGTTACGACGTAAATTGTAATAAATAGGTAAATTGTAATACTTGCAGCAAATTGTAATAATTTTGACGTACATTGTAATAACAACGTAAATTGTAATAAAACTTGACGTAAATTGTAATACGCAAATTGTAATCAAAATTGACGTAAATTGTAATAATCTCAACTTGTGATAAAATGTAATAACTTTTTACGTAAATTGTAATAATCTTATATGTTTATTGTCAAAGGCGTTAAATGACTAGAACCTATCCTTGTCAGGGTTGGTACAGGGTTTATCCTACAATCGTCATTAAAGTATGGGTGTTGGGGAGGATTGAGGTCGTTATCGTACATTGTTGTATAATTATATGTATATATAAACGCATTTGAATTTCATTTCTATGGTTGTCCAGAAGAGGATCAATTACTAGAATGAACTTAGTTTTCTTATTTATTTGAGAAATACTCTGTGTGTTTTGTACTTAATTGTAATATATCCTATTGACGATTTTCATCATAATTATTCATATTTAAGTTAATGGAATCATATTTCAATTGGTAAAGTAGGTAGTAATATACACAATGGAATAATTATAACGTAACAAACTTACACAAATATATTGATGTATAAATGTGGAAAGTCTGACTTTTACTGACTGAAGCAAATTTATTTATCTTGCAACTGTATATTTGTACATATTTTATGCGGAGAGGGGTTTACTAAGTTGCAAGAACTTGTCCCCAATACAATTCTCATTTTGTTCTGTGAATAAAATATGTTTAAACTAAACTAAACTAGCAAATGGATGACATGTCATTCTGCAGTAGTCTGTGTTCAAGCTGATTTATACATGTTCATATACATAATATCAAATTTATTATTATTCAAGTTTCAAATTTTTTAACCTTGCCTCGGAGGATGTTAAGCAAATAATGACAATGCCCTGGGCGATGTACATGTACGTATGTGAACCCCCAAGGACTACCTTTATCAATTATTTTACGTGCAGCTTGTGTCATGTCTGTATTGTTAGAATGATACTCTAGCAACTGTACACATCGAAATTTATGACTGAAAGATAGATCCATCCTCGGGTTTAAAATGATGAATTACAATTAGCTCAGCTAGGAGTCCATTGCAATAACATTGAGTAACGAGTTACCGAAGAGACCTCTGTGCAACGGATCCTGAAATTATGTCGATTTGCATTGGAGGTTTACTTAATTTGATAAGGAGCACATGACCGTTTCCTTGAAACAAACGAGACAATTCATTCGTATTGATACATTATATTTTGACGAAGAATTCAAATACAACAAATGAGTGACAGATCTCCTGTGCAATGTCAAAGGAAAAAACCCAGCCGTCAGCAAATTCAGCATAGATTTCCCATGCATGGGAAAGGAGAATACTTAATACATAACATTATATACAATGTTTTTATTAATATCAAAAGAGGGGCGTAGATATTCTTTACCTACATTGCATATACTATTGGATATTGTGTATTCTCGATCTCTGTGAACTTCTCACAAATAAAGAAATAATAATAAATAAATGCAAACCATGTTAACTTATGCAATATTTGTAGCAATGTATGATTAACATATGGATCATTAATATAACATAAAATATTTCCTTTTATAGGAAGAAGTATATTTAATGAAATAAATGAATAAATGTAACTGTCTGGATTCCTTTCATATGTCATGAACAACTAACAACAACTTACTGACAACTTTTGCTGGGATAATCACTCCTTGCCCCATCAACAAAAACAGAATCCAACATGATAACGGCACGAAATCATAATTCAAAGCATACACAAATAATATCCGGTATCTTCGGGCATGTCTTGTTGAGTTTCAAAGAGCATCAGAATGTATAATAAATTTGTTGCAATCAATTATTGCTGAAATATATATCTTTTGATCAAAACTGAAAGGATGGAAAATCTATAATGAAAATGGTTTTGTCACTAACGTAAATATTCTCTTTGACCTTATACGAAGAGTATTCTCAGATCATTAAACTCGGCACCCTATACCTGTCTTTCTATGTTGAACTAAGTTCATTCTAGTAATTAATCCTCTTCTGGACAACCATAGAAATGAAATTCAAATGCGTTTATATATATACATATAATTATACAACAATGTACGATAACGACCTCAATCCCCCCCCCCCCCCCCCCCCCCCACACCCATACTTTAATGACGATTGTAGGATAAACCCTGTACCAACCCTGACAAGGATAGGTTCTAGTCATTTAACGCCTTTGACACTAAACATATAAGATTATTACAATTTACGTAAAAAGTTATTACATTTTATCACAAGTTGAGATTATTACAATTTACGTCAATTTTTATTACGTCAAAATTATTACAATTTGCTGCAAGTATTACAATTTACCTTTTTATTACAATTTACGTAGTAACAGTGGCCACGCACACCCTTGACGGCGTTCGACACAAACACCGACACGTACCACTAATGCAAGGACCTTTCGGGACTAGGAAAGGGTCAGTGGATCCGATTAGGACCAGAGACATGTGAACTTTCGTGAATGGTGGTGCCATATTTGGCCATGTGCATTGACATTGGACATTGAACAATCATGATTACTTAATTATGTGAGTGAGGATTGTTTTACGCCGCTGTTAGCAATACTCCAGCAAAATCATGGCGGGGGACACCAGAAATGGGCTTCACACATTATACCCATGTCGGGAATCGAAATGGGGTCTTCGGCGTGAAAAGCCAACACTTAAACAACTAGACTACCTCACCGCCTACTTAATTATTTACTGTGTCTTGATACGATATGTGATGTATGTACTTTGTGATTATACGAAGTAACACTGGATCTTTTCTCCTATTCCCTGGCATGTAAGTATATTTGGCATATGGGCATATTCACCTTTTCTTTTATAGGTATTAATGAAATGGGTTTCACACATTGTACGGATGTCGGGAATCGAACCCGGGTCTTCGTCGTGATGAGCGAACGCTTTAACCACTGGGCTACCCGACCGCCCCGTATTAATAGTGAGATAGGCAGTACATCGATCAGGAAAGGAATCTATATGGGATGACTTACCGGTACTTTCCGATCACAAACAGGGAGTCAAGGTACGGTCTGATATGGTTTGTAAGAAATCAAGAGGATGTATCTGGACATGTGACAAAAGCGGGTCACGCCCGAGCACTTGGTTCGAGGCGGTTTCATCGTTAGGAGAGTGGTGCACATCTCACAGTGGGTTTGTCGAGACGAACCTCGGTCATTCCAGTTACTCACTCCGAATAAACCTGTACTGCCTAAGTAGTTTAGTGTTAAGAGATGGTCTTAAGAGTTTAGTATAGTCTTTTTTTATAGTTTTTTCATGGTATCATACCATGTGTTGTGTTAATACTTATATGCAAGTGCACTGGTACATGAATGTTTATGTAGGTAAGTAGGAGCAAACGTCATCATCCCCCTCAATGCTGGAATCCCCCACGACCATGCAAGTGGCAGAGAAAGGTCGTCAACTGACAATGGCGACACGGAAACGGAAATACGTTTGGGTAACTGCTTGGCACCCAAAAACACAGAGACGACATAGTAGTGATTGTACCCTCAACACAACAACGACAATACTCTTTGTCTATGATGAATATTTATTCAATTAAAAACATATTCGCAAAACTATTCCAGACAGTCTTCTTAATTTCGCATTGTCAAAACACCTAGTTTAATTAGTATGGACTAAAATATTATAATTTGCAAATGTCAATAGAACTCGACTGGATAATACAATTTTACACCTACCAGGAAATTATTATGTATTTTTGTAGTCATTGAATGGAGACAAACATAGAACATAACAAAATGGTCATAATGTTATTCAATCTATTTCTATTAACCCCAAAAAGGTCTGCAAATATACACATATCTACAGTAACTGTACCACCCAAACCCAAAACGAAACACCTGTGTACAGCGAAAATAATATGAGCAGCTTCTCTTCTTTCTTCCTGCAAAGAAAAAATGTTTTATGAATGAAACTGAAATCTGAGGTAATAAAAAATAATGTGGACTGATTAGTATTTCTTCCTTCTTTGAGAGGCATTTAGAAGTTGGAGTACTGAGTAAGGATAGGATATATGGATGAACAACTTCTTTGAGGGGCATTTAGAAGTTGGCGTACTGAGAAAGGATAAGATCTATGGATGAACAACTTCTTTGAGAGGCATTTAGAAGTTGGCGTACTGAGAAAGGATAAGATCTATGGATGAACAACTTCTTTGAGAGGCATTTAGAAAGTTGGCGTACTGAGAAAGGATAAGATCTATGGATGAACAACTTCTTTGAGAGGCATTTAGAAGTTGGAGTACTGAGAAAGGATAAGATCTATGGATGAACAACTGCTTTGAGAGGCATTTAGAAGTTGGAGTACTGAGTAAGGATAGGATATATGGATGAACAACTTCTTTGAGGGGCATTTAGAAGTTGGAGTACTGAGTAAGGATAGGATATATGGATGAACAACTTCTTTGAGAGGCATTAAGAAGTTGGAGTACTGAGTAAGGATAGGATATATGGATGAACAACTTCTTTGAGGGGCATTTAGAAGTTGGCGTACTGAGAAAGGATAGGATATATGGATGAACAACTTCTTTGAGAGGCATTAAGAAGTTGGAGTACTGAGTAAGGATAGGATATATGGATGAACAACTTCTTTGAGGGGCATTTAGAAGTTGGAGTACTGAGTAAGGATAGGATATATGGATGAACAACTTCTTTGAGAGGCATTAAGAAGTTGGAGTACTGAGTAAGGATAGGATATATGGATGAACAACTTCTTTGAGGGGCATTTAGAAGTTGCAGTACTGAGGAAGGATAAGATATATAGATGTTCAAGAATACCGTGAGTGATAAGATGCCGCAGTTTAACATGAATACCCCACTCAGACACAGAATACTGACTCCGAGCCGACCAGTCCTTGTTTTAGCCCCATTATGCCGAGAGCCAGACAGGGTAACAACAAGTACCATCTTTTAACGTCTTTTGTAATGACGTGTCTGGGGTTCGAACACCGCACCTTCCGCTCTCCGGGCGGACGATCTACCATTAGGCTTCAAATTTCGATTGAAATACAATAGAATAATATATTATATACCCGTTTATGAATTAGTTTTGCTGTTCAAACATGCATATTTTGGTTACAACATTACGTTTGTGGCCCCCAGTAATGAAAGTAAAGAAGATGGTTAAGAATCAACGTTTCATAATTTGGATTTTGTTATTCTATTAATTAATCGTACACCAATACCGACTCTTTCGTGCCCAATGTGACATACACAATATAACGGCTTAATCCACGTACTTGTGTTAGGTTCTTCGGTTGCCTCCTCCAAGATTCTGATGTTCCGACCTTGGCACTCGGGAACAAGAGCTTGGATTGCGGCAGATTTATCTTCATCAGCATCCACAGCAACCTCAGTCAAAGTAGTCTCGGCATAATCAATCTGTGGCAAATGAAAATAATTTGCCAAAACATATTTTGCTTTTTAATTGATTGGCGAAATTACTGGTTAAATTTTGGAAACAGGATATCACTGAGTGTGTAACTTACCCCTTTTGGCATCAGAGTCAGGCGTTGTACGTAGCATGAGTTGGTGTCATCTCCTACCTGGGCCACAGTCATCGTCTGAGAGTATCAAATAATATTTTTGATCACAAACTGGTGAGTATTGAATAATCACTAAGTACTCGGATCCGGTGTGTGTTTGTGTGTGGGGTGGGGGTGGGGGTGGGGGTGGGGAGGTGGGGGGTGCTCGAACTAAGGGACTGCTCGAACAGCTTCAAACCAGATATTAGGCCTATGAACCCCCACCCCCATCTACTCCATAATGTCCAATTGTCGGTCCCTGATATATGTTCCAGAAATTACACATCCACGAAACGCTGATTGTTTCGCAATTTCCTTTGCATGAATTCATGTTGTATGTGAACTGCACCCCCTCCTTTCCAAAACCCCGTCTCCCTTGCAACTGAAACACAGCTTTACGGTAGCTTTCTTTTTAAATAAGTTACTTCTCAACTTTTCATTGTTAATAGACAAGGTGTACAGAACATGTATGGATCATGTACCTCGTTTGTGAAAAACTGTATCTCAATGAGTGTTCCGTTGGTGAATCGGATGGTTGTGCATCCGCCGCATGTCTCTGCTTCTATTGTAGGTTCAAGTCGTTCTACTGTGCACTCCTAAAAGGCAAGACAATATGGACCTGAAACATCACTATGACAACAAACTTAATTTTATGGGCACAGATAATGTATTAATTGAACGGGGCGGTCGGGTAGCCTAGTGGTTAAAGTGTTCGCTCGTCACGCCGAAGACCCGGGTTCGATTCCCGACATGGGTACAATGTTTGAAGCCCATTTCTGGTGTCCCCCGCCGTGATATTGCTGGAATATTGCTAAAAGCGGCGTAAAACCATACTCACACACTCATTAATTGAACAATTATACCCAATCAATGGCCCTAATATCAGATAGATGGTGGATGTAGGTAAGTTTAACGTAGACCTCGAAATGATAATAATAATAAAAAAAATAATAATAATGATAATAATAATAATAATGATAGTATTAAACATCTGAACGAGAGCATGATAATAATAATAATAATAATAATAATAACAATGATATTATTATTGCACATCTGAACGAGAGCATCATCATCATCATCATAATAATAATAATAATAATAATAATATTATTATTATTATTATTATTGCACATCTGAACGAGAGCACAAATGTCAAGCTCACAACCATATAAAACAAATTATACTTACGTTTTTCCCAGTAGAGTCACACAAACATGCACTGAAGAAAATTGAAACCAAAATAGACAGCATCAGCATCTGTAAAACGGAAATAAGAAAAAAAAGTTGAAAACAGTGGCAACAACGTGGTTATCTGTAGTGTTATATGACTACTTAGGAAGGCATACCACAACCATCCATCCACACACGTGGTTCTGTCCGGCTGCTGTCTTGACTAAAACGGTATGTTGTTAGAACATTTTATTTTCTGGGGCGAGACATGCTGTTTGTGCCGCTTTTCCTTCAGATTTTACAGAGAGATATACAAAGTCAGCAGAAGAAAAATCAGTGTCCACAGATTCCTTTATGCGTAAAAGGCAAAACTATAGGAATGGATCACCGAAAATCAGTAGTGACACCATGTGTTCGCGAAAAGGGCCCTCTGTCATGCGACGGCGCCCTGTAAACAAACCAGACAATCCAATGAAGGACCAGACAATCCAATGACGGACGAGAAAATCCAGTGACACGAAAGCGCATATACTTTTTTTGTTTTGTTTTGTTTGTTGTTTAACGCCGCACTCAGCAATATTCCGGCTCTGGGCCCGATAATCCAGTGATTGAAATCATCAGCATCGATCCACGCAATTGGGATACGATCAACCAATCAGGGAACCTGGGCCCCGTTCCACAAAGAGATCTTAGCGCTAAGTGGATCGTAACTCCCATACTTTAACATAGACTTACGGCAGTCGTAGCGCTAAGATCGCTTTGTGGAACGGGACCCTGAACACCCGATCCCGTTAGTCGCCTCTTAGGACAAGCATATTCGCTTTTACGGCCAGCATGGGTTGCTGAAGACCTATTCTACCCCGGATCTTCAAGGGTCGCGCATATACTGATTTTGTTGAAACTGAAAACGTTTATTTTGAATTACGTCTACTGTGTACAAATACTTGGCTTCTGCTGCTTATAAGTAAAGAAAACGTTAAAGAAATATATTCAAAACCATGCTTCAGAACTATCAACTTTTGATTGACTCTAAAACATGATGACATGTCCATTTCTCTTTTGTATTAAATTCCAAAGCTCAAAAAAAATTCCTTACGAGATATATTGCTGGATCCAGCAAACGTACAACCAAACCCCTGTCTAAGGGATTAAACATAATCAAGTGGAATTCATATTTTGTGGATTCTCAAAACTTTAAAGTATTGACTCGATTATTTTGCAATCCCAGAAAGGAACCTCACATGACAAATTCAATGGAAAAGTTTATTTCTTGATCTATGTCTCACTAATTACCAAGTTGGTGAACGTAGATATAGTTATATCTATACTTCTTCTGTCCCCTTCTTGATTGGAACGGAATTTATGCTCAGATTAAAAAAAATTAAAAAGGGAATTCGGCCAAGAACCTTAATTTACGCTTCAAGGTATGTTTGTTTGTTTGTTTGGTTTGTTGTTTGTTTAACGCCGCACTCAGCAATATTCCAGGTATATGACGGCGGTCTGTAAATAATCGAGTCTGGACCAGACAATCCAGTGATTGATATCATGAGCATCGATCCACGCAATTGGGACCGATGACATGTATCAACCAAGTCAGCGAGCCTGACCACCCGATACCGTTCGTCGCCTTTTACGACAAGCATAGTCGCCTTTTACGGCAAGCATAGGTTGCTGAAGACCTATTCTATCCCGGAATCGTCACGGGTCTCAAGGTATGTTGATGATCTGATAAATAATGGTCACATAGTCAATTCCCTTCCAGGATTTACCCACATGAGCTAGAAATAAAAGAAACCAGTGAAACCGCCTCATCCGTTTCATGAATAGATCTATGCATAAAGATTCAGAGGGACAAAAACTATTCCCTTTATTTCGAGCAATATTCCAGCAGCTCCGGGTTTTTTTAGGTGCAATCGGCGTGCTCTTTTCTATGAAGACTTCAAAAATCGTTGAGCAGCTCCTGCTTAAAAGTTGTTTGATCAGGGATACAACAGTCACGGCTTTAGTAAAGGTTTGATAACGATTTCTGGTAGACATTTAGAAAATATTTCCAAATATAATGCATCAGAGAGAGAAATGATGTTTATGCAATTCCCTATTTTACTTGTGACATATGTTCCTATGCTACATATTTTGATACATCAAATAGGTAAACTTCACAGAAAACCTTTACAAAATAGAAGTGACGAGAGGACAAACAGTTCCATATTTTATATATACCACTACCGATATATTGCCGAGGTAGCCCTTGCTAATTTGATAGCTGCACTTAAAAGAATATGCAGGCGAGTGCAGGAACATACCAGAACAAGAAAAAGGTTTCTCGAAGCCTACCTTGGTCATCGTGTCGCCGGTGTCTAGGGGATTTCTCTTGGTCTGTTGTCTTCTTGGTCTGTTGTCTTCTATGCAGGTTGCCAGTGGAAACTGATGTCCACGTCTGATAACGTATATACACCCACTCCAAAAATCCCTCTACACACCCCTTTCTGAATTCACCAATCATCCGCGCTGTCTTCTCTATGGTTGACTGCGTGTTGTAATATCTTTCAAATCCACAAAGCTGTTTGGACCACCACAAACCAGTTAACCGTCTGCCTGGGTTTCGTCTGCGCATGTGTAATTATTTAGTATCTTGTTTAATGCTATCTGTTCCTCTAAGGGGACACGTTTGTCCTAGTCGCAACGTTATTCGCTGAACAATTCGCCTATGATCTTGGGTTCGAAACCCATTATGTTTTTAGGTTTGTCAGTACCATACCCGTGCTCATGGGATTCACCAAAGTGGTAAATATTTGAGACCTGAATCACTTTGGGCTTTCCTCGTGATATCTGGAATAGTGTTCAAAGCGGAGTTAAAGCCAGCTCACTCATTTATTCTCCAGCTCAGCACATATCATTTTATATGTTTTAATATGATGAATTTGATTTCTTTGTTTCTTACGTTTCTTTCTTATATTCACACAGAATATTTAGAACAAGCGGAATTAACACCATGTAGATTCTCAAAGGGTTTGCTTGAATTCGAGTGATAGTTCTAAAGACAAACGGGACTTGAATTTCGTTAACTTTCTAATATTTAATTTTACGCCCAGCAGCTCTAGCCGTTGTTGTCTACATTTCGAAACTTTCGAGCTTGCTCTTTCTGCCTATAATCAAAGAGCGTCACGAGACTTTTGCTTAAAAGTTGTTTTTATCAAGGGTACACATTTCAAGTCCCTTATAAGGCTTTCAAAAAACTTTTTTATGATAGACATTATTCTCTCTATATTACATTGTATTTGGACAATGATTAGTTGTCAGGAATGTAGTACTATTTAAATTAAGTACTTGTCAGGAAGTATGCTGGTGTGATGTGTAAACTTCCAGAATACCGTGGACTGAAAGTTATAGAAACATGTGAAATATTTTGTGATGTGTTTTCACTGTGTATAAATTTCCAGAAGCTAGTTAGACTGCATATAAGGGGACAAAAACGTGCCTCACGTATCTATCACACATTTCGTTACACCAAGACCAGTTTTTGTGTGAAGATGTCCTTTCTCGGAAGATTGACCACTATCGCCGATGGGTGAATACATTATTATCTCTGACTTTTGTTGTCACTACTATATTTTTGTATTTGACACCCATCACCGTCATGATATTACTACCAGTCCCTTGTGTACTGTCATTGTAACTGTTGTGCAGTAATTTATATTGATTTGTAAATCTAGTGAATTTTGTAATACATTGCACAGTGGAACACGGATATAACGAACACGGATAGTGAACAAACGGATACAACGAACTGTTACAAAATCCCCGATTTAAGTCCTATATAATATCATATATAATTTACGTACATTGTACATAACGAACTCACTATTGTTATGAGTGACGTTGTATATTTGTATGGTTCACAAGGGATCCAGTTTGGATGGACGGCGTCATGCTTGATTGAGTTAAGCAAGCTGCCTGACGGGGAGAAGCGTGCTTGTGGGGTGATTGGAGTTTGAGTAGGCTTGGTAACTGATTGGTGTGGGCCGATCAACCTTTTGTTGTGTGCTGAAGTAGATAGCTTACTTGGAAATTTGTTTACTATATGAGGGCAAGTTATCGAACAGAAATGAAAAAAGGAAAAAGAATTGGAGAGGGAGAAATATGGTTTAACTGAACGAGAACAGTTCAGCCCAGCATTATGTCCGGAGACAAAGTTAGAAGGTCATGTCGACACTTCGAAGGAGGAAACTGTTGTTACCCAGTTATCCTGTGACCTGTGATATAGAAGTTTGGAACAATTTGAAATGGAATTCATTGGGAATGTGATGTCAAAAAATCTGAGGTGACTATTATCTATATTGCACATTTGCCGTATTGCTTTGCCTAAATAGATGTGTATGAGTGCCTTGCCCAGTAACTGAGAATTGTTATATATTCTAGCTTTAAACTTCAGAGATTGTTGTGTGATTCTTGTAATTGTTATTTGTGGTATTAGCGGGAACCCCTGCCGTTCATACCACACGTAACACTACACCGAACTAATATATAGCGAACTCATATATTATCCCCGTTATACCATTTGTTTTAATTTTCTCACTAAATTCTTTTACGAACAGATTTCTTGGTAAACATATTGTTTCAATTGGGGAATCAAGACGTGACACTGTCTATGTCTTCTTGATCGGTAAAACGTAGTATTAAAAGAGTTAAAAAAAGAAAGTGAGTGAGTGAGTAGGGTTTTACGCCGCTTTTAGCAATATTCCAGCAATATCACGGCGGGGGACACCAATAATGGGCTTCACACATTGTACCCATGTCGGGAATCGAACCCGGGTCTTTGGCGTGACGAGCGAACGCTTTAACCACTAGGCTACCCGACCGCCCCTAAAAAAGAAAGCCGTTCCTGAAATAAATGTGTTCTAAATTGAACAAATGTATTACGTTATCATGGTTATCAAGTATGAGACATTATAATAAGTTGTACCGTAAAAGGCACATTTATGTTTCACACATATATTATACATTATTTAATTTAATCTGGGCAGGGTGAGTGATGTCAAAACAGATTTTCCTAACCATACATTTAATTCATGATGACGAAACATTGTATTCTTTCCTTGTGGGATGCAACAACTCCAATTCAACACGCATTAAAACTTCATGTCCGCCTGTCGTGGGGATTACAAGATTATCCTACTGTGATTCAACAGAGGCATTTATTACTCATCAATACTCCACGCCCATCTGTCAGGAGATAACGGCAGTAAATATCTCTATTTCAAATCCATGGAATGTAAACTAATTAGTTTGGATAATACCTTAAGCATATCAGACATTGTAAGCTTAAAATTAATGTACATTCATTTTTCTTATGGGCAGATAGGTGATAAGACTTGTCATTCTCTGATCTGAAACATCCCGGTTTGATTCATCATTCCATTACACAATCATCATTATTCCATTGCCCTATCATCATCATCGTCGTCGTCGTCGTCGTCATCATTCCAGTACACCATCATTCCATTACACCGCCATCATCGTCATTCCATTACACCATCATTATCATCCTCATTCCAGTACACCATCATTATCATCCTCATTCCAGTACACCATCATTATCATCCTCATTCCAGTACACCTTCATCCTCATTCCAGTACACCATCATCATCCTCATTCCATTACACCATCATTATCATCCTCATTCCATTACACCATCATCCTCATCCTCATTCGATTACACCATCATTATCATTATCATCCTCATTCCAGTACACCATCATTATCATCCTCATTCCAGTACACCATCATTATCATCCTCATTCCAGTTCACCATCATTATCATCCTCATTCCAGTACACCATCATTATCATCCTCATTCCATTACACCATCATTATCATCCTCATTCCAGTACACCATCATTATCATCCTCATTCCATTACACCATCATTATCATCCTCATTCCAGTACACCATCATTATCATCCTCATTCCATTACACCGCCATCATCCTCATTCCATTACACCATCATTATCATCCTCATTCCATTACACCGCCATCATCCTTATTCCATTACACCATCATTATCATCCTCATTCCATTTCACCATCATCACATCCTCATTCCAGTACACCATCATTATCATCCTAATTCCCTTACACCGCCATCATCCTCATTCCAGTACACCATCATTATCATCCTCATTCCAGTACACCATCATCATCATCCTCATTCCATTACACCATCATTATCATCCTCATTCCATTACACCATCATTATTATCCTAATTCCCTTACACCGCCATCATCCTCATTCCAGTACACCATCATTATCATTCTCATTCCAGTACACCATCATTATCATCCTCATTCCAGTACACCATCATTATCATCCTCATTCCAGTACACCATCATCATCATCCTCATTCCACGACACCATCATTATCATCATCATTCCAGTACACCATCATCATCATCCTCATTCCATTACACCATCATTATCATCTTCATTCCAGTACACCATCATCATCATCATCATCATTCCATTACACCGTCATTATCATCCTCATTCCAGTACACCATCATTATCATCCTCATTCCAGTACACCATCATTATCATCCTCATTCCATTACACCGCCATCATACTCATTCCATTACACCATGATCATCATCGTCATTCCTGTACACCATCATCATCATCGTCATTACTGTACACCATCATCATCATCCTCATTCCAGTACACCATCATCATCATCGTCATTCCATTACACCATCATTATCATCCTCATTCTAGTACACCATCATTATCATCCTCATTCCACGACACCATCATTATCATCATCATTCCATTACACCACTACGATCATCATCATCATCATCACCATCATCATCGTCATTCTATTACACCATCATCACCATCATCATGACACCATAACTGAAACAATATGCAGCTCAAATAACATTGGGATATTTTTTAATTCAACTATAGAAGTACTATTTTTAACATTTTCATTATGTGAATTCCACTGTTTTATTTTATCTAATATAAATAACTTTTGAAACGTACTTTGTCTGGCAAAAGGATCACTGATGTTATGTTTGTTACTCAGGTTATAATTTAAATCAGTTGATCACTTGTGAGGTAACAAATCAGTCAGGCATGAGGGATATTCGTTCAGTATTATTTTGTATACTGTCGTAATTTTTCGTCTCTCATTTAATGGCAGCCAGTCCATTTCGAAATATAAACGTTCTCTTGAGGCAAATTTGGTCAAACCTGTAACAATCCCAGCAGCACCAAAATATATTAATTCAAGTGTAATTTCATTATATGCAGACCGTTGGCCCACACCTCAGATGAGTATTCAAGAAAAGTCATTTAAACGTCAGACAGAATTTTGACAGATGTGTATCTACTTAATTTGTATTTAAGTTTACCATAGCTGAAACAATTTGTCCTTTTTGACCTAGCAATAATTGAAATATGTTAAGTTCATTTCGTATCATAAGATAAAGTGACACAGGTGTTAGTGAGTTTCTACATGTTCAATGGCGCTGTTAGCATAACAAATAGTTGGATAATCCCGTACCTGTTTGTGACTAAAAAGCGTATATTTTGTCTAAGTTGGATTAAAATTTACAAGCCATGTCCTTGCCAACTGATGAAGGGAGAGTGAGTCTTGATTTAAAACTTCTTCAATTAAACCCCTATCGGTAGAGGAAGTTCCTATACATGTATCACCGGTGAATAACCAAGAAATATTTTGAAGCTGATCAGTAATGTGATTTATGTAAACTAGAAATAGGAACGGCCCCAGTACAGAGCCTTGTGGGACCCCTGCTATGGTGAATTTATTACTATAAGCTACCATTATTAAATACTTTCTTGCAATGATCTGAAAGACAACCACGACATCAAGCTAATAATGAATCAGTAATTCCATAGTGTTGAATAATATGCCTTTATGCCATACACTATCGAATGTCTAAAAATATCACAGAATATCATACACGAATATCAATTATTATCAAGTGAATTATAAATATGATGGTAACTTGGCTTTGGATAATGGTAGTTTCCTTTCTCTAATTAGCAATGTCCTACCAGCTAAATTCAACAAAATTTATGACTGTTGAGCATGTTTATCACTGAGTCCTGTCGATACATAGATAGATATACTCTTGTTAAAAAAGCGCCAATTTTCAGCTACATAGCTCTGTTAAGAAAGAGTGTTTGTTTTTCTTAATTCCGCCATTTTGAATTACACGTGTTTCAGAGGAAAGTGTTTGTGTTTTGTTCATTGTTTCTTATGGACGTGGGTGTGTTTCTCTCTTCGTCTGACACTATTGTAGAACAGGAATTTAATGCGACATGAAAATAATGCGAGCTCTTGATTTCAGCTTGTAAGGGATAATTCGTGGCTGGCGCCAATCTGGGCTGCTTGACAGGATCTGGGCTGCTTGACAGGATGTGAACTGACCACTACTCAACTTCACTTTGTGTAGATGACTTTGTTATTTTGTCCAGTAATTTATTGATCTATTAATACGACCTCCCGTCACTCGCTTTTTTCGCATTAATATTCTGCTCGCATTAATTTCCTGTTTTACAGTATATGCTCGAGCAGTTGTTTTACACCATAGTACTTCACGATCACATGACATCCATTGGAGGCATGTAGCACAGCAACGTCATAAGCTAACATGAAGTGGGCAACCCTGAAGAAACTAAGTAAGTCACGCAAGGTTAGTTCTACGACATACGTCTCTATAAAGACGTCATATATTTTATTACATCCGAGGTAGAATCCGTCTTCAGCAACCCATGATTGCCGTAAAAGGAAACTGTGCTTGTCGTAAGAGGCGACAATCCAGTGATTAATATCGTGAGCATCGATCCAATTGGGATCGATGACATGCATCAACCAAGTCAGCCAGCCTGACCACCTATTCACGTCAGTCGCCTCTTACGACAAGCATGGGTTTTTGAAGACCTATTCTACCCCGGTTCTTCACGGGTCCAGAACGTTTAGAAGCATACTGGTAATATACCAAGAACAAGCGTCAGTTCATGAGTGGTTGGGTTTGGTTTAATACGACCCTGAACAGTAATTTAGTTAGATTACAATGTAATCTATTAATACTTATGGGCAAAATGTAGAGTGAGTGCGTATGGTTTTACGCCGCCTTTAGCAATATTACAGCAATATCACGGCGGGGGTCACCAAAAATGGGCTTCACACATTGTGCCCATGTCGGGAATCGAACCTGGGTCTTCGGCGTGACGAGCAAACGCTTAAACCACTAGGCTACCCGACTGCCCCGCAAAATGTAGAGATGCCATTAAAACCAGGTAATCAGATACCTCCTGGCATATTACCCACACTGCATTGCTTGACCATGTAGAGCACCAGTGCCTGTCAATCTACATTAGACCACATGGTTTAAATGTATGCAGATTGTTGGCTGGGTGAGTTGGATTTCCCCTTTTCAAGCGAAGTCAGGAGATGAAAGAATGGTAGTTATAGGATATAATCACAAAGTGAGTAACACATATCAAACGTTAAAATGTCTATTAACAGTACAATCATAATATAAAGCCACAAATATAGCCTTTACCAAATACAGAGGTAGAAGACGCTGGCATTCAGTCACATATGTGTTGAACTTGCTACGTCTGGGCAGTAGTGTGGGTGATTTAACTGTACAGTCCAGACCTAGCCCCCAGTGACTATTTCCTGTTCCGGCAAATGAAATCTGCCCTACGTGGAAGACGCTTCCAGGATGACGAGGACATAAAGGCTGCCACAGAGGCGAGGGCCAATCTGCGGATTAATCTGTGGTACTAAAAGCTTGAAGGACAAATGGAATACGTGTATTGAGGTGAATGGAGATTATTTTGAAAAATAAAAGTGCAAAAGATATTCTGCGACTTGGTCTTATACTGAAGTTGCAAAACGTGTTGAACGCCCCTCGTAACTTGATGGTCTAAGTGTATTTTGTGTAAAAAATAACCTAAAGATTAATAGTGACAAAATAAAAAATGTTGTGTTTGGCAAATCAAGTAAAATTACAAGAATACTTTGACCGTTGGTGATGCAAAATACCAGTTATTGATAGTTATCATTACTTAGGAATTACATTTGAAGAATCAATCCTCCTGAACAACTCTAATTCATTCATCCACGGGTGGCCCAGTTGTCAAAGGCGCCGCGATTCTCTGTGCAGAGTTGCGTCACTTGGGCACGCCAGAAACCCATGATTGTGGGTTCGAATCCCGGTTCGCCCCGATTAAGTTTCTAGGTTTGTCAGCACCACACCCGTGCTCGTGGGTTTCACCGAAGTGGTAAACGTCTGAGACCTGCATCACTTCGGGCTTTCCTCCCACATTACTCACTCATTCATCCTCAAGAAACTGCAGCTCAGAGTTTCTATATATCCATGACTGAAGGATTTGCAAAGCATGTGGACCGCCAACTCTGCGTCGACAGGTGTTTTGCAAATCTTTTCATATTCTTAATCAAAGTTCTCAAGTGATCTGATTAAAATATAGATGTAAGCTGCCATGGCGGGGTCAATTGGCGCGCGTATTAAACGTACGTCAAAATATTCGTCCATATTCAAGACTTCAAATGGTTTGCTTGTACCAACGGGATCAAAAGAAAGGCAATGCTTGTAATATATCGCCGCAATACGCCGAAGCGCCCCAGGGTGTTGTGTACCATATCAAACCTCGTCCATAATCGAACCCTCAAATGTTTTGCTTGTACCAACGCCGTCAAAAATTAGGCACCGCTTGCAGGACATCGCCGTTACGAAATTGGCGTGTGTCGGAGTGTCCTATGGTTTTCTGAACCCATTTCAGACCGTGCAGGAGTGCATCATGATTCACCTTCATGCGAATACCTAAAATTAAAAAGTCGCCTTTGTGCAATGACTCAACTATAACAGGGGCAGTCGGGTAGCCTAGTGGTTTAAGCGTTCGCTCGTCACGCCGAAGACCCGGGTTCGATTCCCGACATGGGTACAATGTGTGAAGCCCATTTCTGGTGACCCCCGCCGTGATATTGCTGTAATATTGCTAAAAGCGACGTAAAACCATACTCACTCACCCCCACTATAACAAGTGGCTGTAAAGGCCTTGGATAACATTAACGCTTAGGGGACAAGATGGGGCCCTTGTGTCAAGCTAATCGGCAGTGAAGGAGAGCAGAGGTCTGATTGGTTCAATGGCTCCTGGTACATGTATGAACTATGTATTATCGATCAGATCGTCTTGACTTGGCGCTGCCATTTTGTTTGAAACAATTGCAAGTGATGTGAGAGGTGGAATCTGATTGGACAGTAGGAGGGACATTGAAGGGATATAACTCATAAAAGCCATTGGTGTCGCTACGATAGAGCCATGTAAATTCCAGCCTTGTTCGGCAAGGTTGGAAACTGGACTTTTATAGTCAGTTAACGCCCTTGCTTCGGGAAGATTAAAAAAAAAATACTTTAGAAAGCTGTTGCTCAAGTACATCGTTTGGAAATAAACGAATAGGATGGGTATACCATCTCAATCTATTCTTAGAAAAAAATCAGATTTCCTATCACCAATATTCAAAGAGACAATAAAGTTTAAAGGAAACTCTTCATATGCTAATGCAACTGAAGGTACAGGATACGCAGCAACACAGTAATGCAGCAACACAGTAGCGCAGCAACACAGTAATGCAGCAACACAGTAACGCAGCAACACAGTAATGCAGCAACACAGTAATGCAACAACACAGTAATGCAACAACAGATTAATGCAGCAACACCGTAACGCAGCAACACAGTAACGCAGCAACACAGTAAATTAGCAACACAGCAATGCAGCAATACAGTAGTGCCGCAACACAGTAATGCAGCAACACAGTTACGCAGCAACACAGTAATGCAACAACACAGTAATGCAGCAACACAGTAATGCAACAACACAATAACGCAGCAACACAGTAATGCAACAACACAGTAATGCAACAACACAGTAATGCAGCAACATAGTAATGCAGCAACACAGTAATGTATCAACACAGTAACGCAGCAACACAGTAATGCAACAACACAGTAACGCAGTAACACAGTAACGCAGCAACATAGTAATGCAGCAACACAGTAATGTATCAACACAGTAACGCAGCAACACAGAAATGCAACAACACAGTAATGCAGCAACATAGTAATGCAACAACGCAGCAACACAGTAATGCAGCAACACAGTAATGCAGCAACAGATTAATGCAGCAACACAGAAATGCAACAACACAGTAATGGAGCAACACAGTAACGCAGCAACACAGAAATGCAGCAACACAGTAATGCAGCAACACAGTAACGCAGCAACACAGTAATGCAGCAACACAGTCATGCAACAACACAGTAATGCAGCAACAGATTAATGCAACAACACCGTAACGCAGCAACACAGTAATTCAGCAACACAGTAATGCAGCAACACAGTAGTGCAGCAACACAGTAATGCAGCAACACAGTAGCGCAGTAACACAGTAACGCAGCAACACAGTAATGCAGCAACACAGTAATGCAACAACACAATAACGCAGCAACACAGTAATGCAACAACAGATTAATGCAGCAACACAGAAATGCAGCAACACAGTAACGCAGCAACACAGTAATGCAGCAACACAGAAATGAGCAACTGGTAATTTAGCAACACCGTAACGCAGCAACACAGTCGCACAGCAATACCGTAATGCAGCAACACAGTCGCACAGCAACACAGTAACGCAGCAACACAGTCGCACAGCAACACCGTAATGCAGCAACACAGTAGCGCAGTAACACAGTAATGCAGCAACACAGTAATGCCGCAGTGTGTGTGTGTGTGTGTGTGTGTGTGTGTGTGTGTGTGTGTGTGTGTGTGTGTGTGTGTGTGTGTGTGTGTGTGTGTGTGTGTGTGTGTGTGTGTGTGTGTGTGTGTGTGTGTGTGTGTGTGTGTGTGTGTCTGTCTGTCTGTCTGTCTGTGTTGAAACTTGGAAGGACAGTGAAACGAGGACATAAACTTTTGTTGCAAGATTGTTACCATAAACCATGTAAGAAAAATGCCTGCAGGCAGGAAAGACACATAGATTGCGAATAGAGATGCTGCGTTAAGATTGCACCTATACGTTCAAAAGGACAGTGAAAAAATCGTATTTAGAAACGGATACAAATAATGTGAATCCGGCATTAAAAATACGTCAACTGGCTCCCGCGGTTGATAATCTGTCAAAAAACGGCACCCCGCAGGTATTTTACCAGCGCTTGTGGCCTTCGATGTAGGCCCCTGTCTATATCGCCGTAGCTGACTCTGCGAAGAGACGTTTCACATCCATGACTCATGTCGAATAGTCGTTAGGAAATTTCAAAAAGAACATTTTAAACAGTTTTGTGATTTTTGTTTCGAACTGCATCTGAATCAAGCATAGTTTTATCATATTGTGTACATGTGAGTGAGGGAGTATATCCCCGCTTTAAACAGTTTAATCAGGACGTGTCAGCTTGATGTGGGAGTGAGTGAGTGAGTTGGTCTTAACGCCGCTTTTAACAATGTTCCAGTTATATCACGGCGTGTCAGCTTAATGTGGGAGGAAAGCCCGAAGTAATGCAGGTCTCAGACGTTTACCACTTTGGAGAAACCCACAAGCACGGTAATGATGCTGACAAAACCTACAAACATTATTGGGGTGAACCGGGATTCGAACCCACAATCATAGGTTTCTGGCGTGCCAAATGGATGCAACTCTGCACAGTGAATCGCGGCGCCTTAGTTTTTCCCCAGTGACCCCCGCTTGATGCGGCAATTATGCCGGATGTGATACATACCTTAGACGTTTACTACGAGCATCGCAACAGTGATATTTATGAATAAAGGTGACTTAAACCCATCCTCACATATTCACTTCCTTTCATGCCACTGTCCCTCAAAGCAATCATATCGCTGCACCGCACACAGCAATATTCCAGCTATCGGACAGCGATCTGTAAATGATCAAAGACGGGCCAGTGATTGACCTGAACATCGATCAATGCAAGGAGACACGATGACATGACAAGACAGCCAAGTCGCCGAATCTGACAAGCCGAACCATTTAGGTGCCATTTACGACAAGCATAGGTTGCTGGGGACCTATATTCACACCTGTAATCCACACGGGTCAATTGAGCATTTTATTTACTAAATGTGGAATGTGGTCGGAGCCACAGTGACATATAGCCGTGACTATACTCACGTCACGCACTCAATGCAGAACACAGTTTTATGGCTGAGGTGAACCGGATGCACAAAATCGACTGACGATAGGTTTTTTCAAGAAGCACTGTGGTTAGAAAAATTACGCTCGGCCTACATATCTTCAGCGTCTTCAAGGGTGCAAGGTTAGTGTGTTTTCTCTGTATGCTACGTTCTTAATTTACAACTGTTCATGATATGTTTTGTTGAATAATTAGTATGTGTCCAGTGTCTTGCATATATACATAAAATGATTCTGAACTCTGATAAAGGCAATCGCATCGGCGTTCAGGGATACAATAGCGTCGGTCTAGCATTGCCTTCTTGCTTAGTGGTTAGTATGATTGGATACAGACACAAAGAACGTCAATTTGAGTAAACGTTCTAAAGGAGGAGCCGATTTTTTTATAAAACATAAAAACCAGATTGATTGTTTTGTCATTATCTGGTAACAAATATTTTCTTTCAATCAGAAAATCAACTCGTGAAGATCCGCCGTAAGAGGTAGCTACGCTTGTCGTAAGAGGCGACCAACGGGATCGGGTGGTCAGGTTCGCTGACTTGGTTGATACATGTCATCGTATCCCAGTGGCGTAGATCGATGCTCATGATATCAATCACTAGATTGTCTGGTTCAGACCCTAGTATTTACAGACCGCCGTCATATAGCTGGAATATTGCCGAGTGGGGTGGTAACAACAAACAACCAAACAAACAAACAAACAAACAAACAATCAGAAAATCCCCTTGTGTCTCAAATAAGAGTTAAAGTATATTTAGGAAAAATATTTCAGAAGTCGGAGCCTCTAAACCCAAGCTAACCCAAAATGTCTCTACTTTGACCCATGCCCTTCCTATCAGACTCCCCCAAACCTCAATCCCTCAATATGCCTCTATCCATCTGCTCAACTATACCTCAATTCATCTGATCAACTATAACTTTTCAACCGATCAACTATTACACTATCCACGTGATAATCTATACCTCTAGCCATCTGATCATCTATAACTCCAGTTCACACACCACGCCGCTTGTGCAGTTGACAGGCTGAACATACTATGACCCACAATCTGGGTGATACGCTCTAAAAAAAAAAGTACTCACGGAAATGAAAAAAAACTGTTTTTCTCAATTTAAAAATCGACACAAAGTGTTATATAGCTGTAAATACGAAATACCAAAAGAACTCGAAAAGTACTAGTCTGGATTTGCTAGTTTGATCTCAGTGAACAATACAAAATGTACTTTACAGGAGGTAATTTGTCGGCACTTTCAACATTCAAAAATAAAACTAAGTCCAAATTGACATAGCAGAAATAGACTATAGGCATTATGCACCTGTCCTCACCTGTCGTCAAGGTGTCATAGGTCACCTTGATCTACTTACACCTGGTTATGCCCTGTTTCACAATAGTCTGTTTTATTCATATTTATACACACTTTTACGTGTAAAAAGGCATAAAAACATTTGATACGCTGTATTTGTGCCATGGCCCAATTAGTACTAATTTAGTTGTTTGAATATTAAGATCTGAGGTGTTTTTCATTTCCGTGAGTACTTTTTTTTATTATTTTTTTAATACTTGACATGTTTAAATTGTTTGGACTTCACATTTTTACAGTCCAACCACCTTGTGTTGGATTCTGCATAATATCAACGAAACATAGTCACACGTCTCAAGTCTTTGTTAGTTAAGGAGTACACGTAGCAATGAGAACACACCCAGTCGTAATTCCACATACTCAGACCAGAATCTTCAACAATTGAGGAGTGAATGAGTTGTGTTTAACGCCACTTTTAACAGTATTCCAGTTATATCACGGCGTGTCAGCTTAATTTGGAACGAAAGCCCGAAGAGATGCAGGTCCTAGACGTTTACCGCTTATGTAAAACCCACGAGCACAGGTATGGTGCTGAAAAACCTAAAAACATAATCGGGGCGAACCGGTTTTCGAACCCACAATCATAGGTTTCTGGTGTGCTCAAGGGACGCAACTCTGCAACTCTTGCGGCGCCTCAGGCGACTGGGCCACCCGTGTCCCCCTTCAACACTTGAAATCCTTGAAACATATTTACCACACTGAATAGGTGGCGGTACGTAATTCTTGATGGGGCCTTAAATGGCAGTGAAAGCGTTGTGTCTATTGTAGCTAGTACTTGCAAACACTTTTCCAGTGTTTCAAGCGTTTTCAAGCACATGTTTGTTCTTGTTTCAGATGGGTTTCCTTGCATGTATAGCTACATGCATGTACGTATCCTGGGCATGCATGCTTTTCGCTGGTGGAATGAAGACCCCTCACGTGTGTCCCCCATGCACGTGTGGAACAGACATAAGTTACAAAGGGGTAATGGTCAACTGCATGGGACTACGCTTAAAGAGTCTTCCTGTTCAGCTTCCCGTCAATACCACGACATTACTTCTCAGCAACAACGAGGTGACGAATCTGACAGAACAGATGTTTCAACGTTTCCCTCATCTTCGAGCTCTTGACCTCTCTCATAATTCGATCGTCACGATCCATGAAAATGGCTTTAAGGGAATATCAAAGCTGAAGAAGCTAAACCTACAGTTCAATCAGTTGGTGCTGGACTCGCAAACGTATCACCCCAACGTGTTCAAGGATCTCACGGAATTAGAAGAATTAAGGATCGTAGATAACGATAACATCACAGATCACCCTCACGCCACATACCCAGACCAGAGTTTTCAACACTTGACATCTCTGAAGGTGCTGTATCTTGATGGACTTCCGACTGACTTTGGTCCTGGATTTGGTCAATTGAGGAATCTGAGGAATCTGACTTTATCAGGGTATATGAAGTACTGTTATCTACCCGTGCTGCAGAACACCACATTCACAAATGTACCAACAGTTCAACATCTTAACATCAGCAACTGCTGCATCCGTAACACAGACCTCCTTGCATTTCAACCAATGAAACTTATTAAATCAATAGACATGTCAGACAATGACAATCTTGGCTTCACTAATTTAACCAATGCTACCTATGGGCTACAACATTCGTCTTTAGAAAAACTGAAAATTAACCGCATATACCGTGTGTATGATGTATGCACACACTTGGAAGCCAACCACATTAAGCACCTTGCAAACACAACGCTGAAGGAGCTATACATGGACGGAAATGGAATCATTGTAGTACAATCTGATGCTGTTTCTTCTTTGCCGAAAAGTATTGAGACATTATCAGCTCGTGCTAATAAATTTCAGTATGGACAGTACATGATGTTAGGGAATGAACTTGAGAACTTGAAGGTTCTAGATGTTTCTGAAATTAACAAAATGAAACCAATGCCATTTTTTAAGCGAAGTGCCAAGTTAGTTCCATACTTTCTCTCGGCATGTATATCCGTTCCTCCAAAGCTTGAAATTCTTATTGCGTCAGAATGTTATTTCAGAGGTGAAATCACTCCTGGGGGCCTTATGCCCAATAACATCAAACAAGTCATTGTTGATAATAACTTCTTTACAGCCCTGCACGGACCCATCGCTGGTCTTGAAAAAGTCGAGTTTTATGACTTCTCGAACAACATCCTTGAAGACATTGGAATGAATTACTTCTCTGAAAACAATTCAGTTTCCAAACTGAACCTTACAAACAACATCCTTGGAGGAGCTCTAGCAAAAGATACAAAGGGATATATGTTTCTCAGGCTAACCAAAGCCCGTATCATTGACCTTTCAATGAATAGAATTGCATTCCTACCAAGACACATATTCACAGGACTGAGGAGCGTTGAGGTGATAAACCTGAATGATAACTATCTGCAGTCATTTGAAGTTGACCTCCCCATCACTCTGAAACAGCTTCACCTATCAGGAAACAAAATACAAATGTTGTCTCCAGATATTCTGAGAAATTTTGACAATTTACCCAAGTTAAAATTGTACCTACAGTTCAATCCAATATCATGCACATGTCAGGGGGTGGGCTTCTTAAAATGGTTGAGTGATAACAAACATCGTATACATGGCCTCGAACATATGACTTGTGAACTTGAACCTGGTCATGAGATTCCTTTGTCCAATTTTGATGCTATTATTCAAACCCTCAGCAACAGGTGTAACCTTGGAAACGTGATAGCAGTGGCAACCTCGTTGTCCCTTTTCATATTTATCCTTGGAACCATTGGTGTTACCATTGGTTATCGCCACAGATGGAAGATAAGGTACCTCTACTATGTAAGTAGAAGCAAGTATCGAGTTCAACACGCTGTAGACGATGATGGTAGGGGTACGTTCCAGTACGATGTTTTTGTTTCGTATGCGTCCAAAGATAGGGTATTTGTCACTGGCTCCTTGCTCCCAGAGCTTGAAACGAATCGGGAACTGCGAGTGTGGATACACGACAGAGACTCCACTCCAGGTGATCAAATAGCCGACACTATTGTCGACGTCATAAGAAGGAGCCAGAAGACGCTGATCGTTTTGTCACCGTCTTTCCTGGATAGCCACTGGGGGGAGTTCGTCTTCAATATGGCCCGCATAGAATGGAATGATCGTCACCGTAACACATTGGTTGTTGTTATGTATAAATATGCACCAATCAGGTGTTTATGGAAGGATATCTCGGTGATGATACGAAACAACAATTATCTGGAATATCCAGAAGACCCCGCTGGGAAGGACGTTTTCTGGGGGAATGTGGCGGAAGCTATCAGATCTTGACTTTCAGTAGAAACAGTGAGTGTGCTGCAAGATGTTTATGAATGTTTCCAAATAATCCAACACATATTTGACTTCCTATCATATATCTGTTATTGTCTTTTTGTAATGTATATTCTTAAGCTTCTGAGTGCGTCGTTTTCTAGCTGTTTGATCACGTTATTCAAACTTTTAAGTAAAAGTAGTTCTACATTGTTGTATAAGCGATAGACTGATGATGAATGAATAAAAAATTTGCATGACTTGTCATATATTTTTTAAACCTTTGGGCTCATCAAAACTAGGACATATGTGCGTGTATACGATTGCCTCGGTCACTTGTTGGGTACCCGTAAAGACCCGGGTTCGAATTGATTTTCAAAAACTGAAAAAAAACATGTTTGTCGTAAGAGGCGACTAACGGAATTCGGCGATCAGGTTAGGTGACACAGTTGATGCATGTCATCGAATCCCAATTGCGTAGACCCATGCTCAGGATGTGAATCACTGGATGGTCTGGTATAAACACGATTATTTACAGACCACCGTCATATAACTGGAACATTGCTGAATGCGGCAACAACAAACAAATAAGTAAGTAAACAACTTGAGCTGGGTTGTGATGTGAGAGTTGGGTTTAACGCCGCTTTTAACATTATTCTTGTCAGCCTAATGTGGGAGGAAAGCCCGAAGTGATGCAGGTCTCAGACGTCCATTTCGGCGAAACCCACGAGCACGGGTAAGGTGCTGACAAACCTAGAAACATTATTGGGGCGAACCGGGATTCGAACCTACAATCATAGGTTTCTGGCGTTCCGAAGGGACGCAATCCTGCACAGCAAATCGCGGCGCTTTCGACGACTGTCCCCGGGTTGTGCTGAAACTGAAAAGAATGTGTTCTTGTTTGAATTTAGATCAAATATCTAATACTTCCGAACATTCCTGTGATATTTTCTTATGAACATATAATGCAAGTCACCTTCATTGACAAATTTATGCGGGTGAAAGTATTAATCATTTCGTAAATTAAAGTTGAAATCATGTTGCGACGGTTGCAAATTGTCACTGTCAGCAGCATTTGGAAAGTTCAAGGTGACGTTTACCCCTTTGGTGAATCCGCGAGATCGGGAAGGGTTCTGACGAACCAAGAACCAATACTTGGACTGAAATATAGAATCAGCGAATCCTGACACGACCAATGGACTCACCCAAACACCCTATCCTCAAAATGTTAACAGGGGCGGTCGGGTAGCCTAGTGATTAAAGCGTTCGCTCGTCACGCCGAAGACCCGGGTTCGATTCCCGACATGGGTACAATATGTGAAGCCCATTTCTGGTGTCCCCCGCCATGATATTGCTGGAATATTGCTAAAGGCGGCGTAAAACCAACTCACTCACTCACTCAAAATGTTAACTGAAATCGCCCTGGAGTTAAAAGTGTCATATTTATAGCTGAAATCATAATTTAGACATTTCAAATTACTTCACAGTGGTGAAAAGTAAACTTTTCTCCAGTACAAATAATTTGCTAAAGTGCGACACACATAAAAGTAGCTTCTTTGTCCTGAAGATATATCGCGTCAGGTCCTGACCCCAGGTGCATGGGGGGGCACGGGTGGCCCAGTCGTCTAAGGCGCCGCGATTCGCTGTGCAGAGTTGCGTCCCTTGGGCACGCCAGAAACCTATGATTGTGGGTTCGAATCCCGGTTCGCCCCGATTATGTTTCTAGGTTTGTCAGCACCATACCCGTGCTCGTGGGTTTCACCGAAGTGTTAAACGTCTGAGACCTGCATCACTTCGGGCTTTCCTCCCACATTAAGCTGACACGCCGTGATATAACTGGAATACTGTTAAAAGTGGCGTAAAACCCAACTCACTCACTCACTCACCAGGTGCATGGCCTAGTCTCCCCGTGTCTTTCAAACGCCTTGTCCGATCAAGTCACAATGGCAAGAGTTTAACCTCAACGCCCCGTTTGATTCATGCATGCGCTTGCATATTTATGCGTGCAAGAGTATCATTTCCCCAAGTGTCCAAGATATCATTTTCAAAAAGGATTAACATACTGTAAATGACGCACCACCTTAATATAAACGCTTCATGTTTCAGCCATTGACTAGCCTGACTTTGCTGTATTTATTTATATACGAACCTGGGATTTATATAAAGAAGTCACCTATTCCAGAACATTCTGGAAATGAATAATTTATCCTCAGACCATCACGGGACATGCTTGATGTTCTGACAGTGTTGTGAAATTCTCCCAAAATGTGTTTTCTCCTTTCACAGAAAATACATTTCTCCCCCTTTCAAAGAAAACGATTGTATGATTCGAAAGATGCTCAGAATAATCGCCTAAAATGAGGGAAAATAAAAAAACTGTGTGGTGCGTATTTACAATCCATGTATACACGTCGGAGTCAAGGCCCTGGCTGAGATATTATCTGTGTGTAATAATGATTAGTGATTAGTTTCGGATAGATGATGATTTGGGATATGTGGTTGTGGAGGGAAGGCCTTGTTAACATGGGACTGTAAAAAAAGTCATCATCATTAATAATAGTCATTTATCGTGGTTTCTACCTTCCTCAATGACTTATATGAACGCACAGCTCACCATAGTAAAGTCTCAAACAAGTAATATCAGATTGTTTCTCCAATCTGGATATAACCACCGGATGATAAATGTATTTATTATCCTTAGTAATACAATGAAAAGCAACAAATCACTCGATGTATTTGTAACTTCAATCCCAAAGAGATATCAAACACTCCAATCATTTAAGGAGAAGCACATCACGTGATCCCCACCGGCCTCACACCCAGACAATGCCTTCTTCCTGTCACTGTAACGGGTGAGGTGAAATGTGGTTTACCGTCGCGTACAATGTTATCTTGAACTTTGCATACACGCAACCGGGGGAGCATTCAAAATTACACCACCGAGACTTGAGGTAAGAATGCGTCAGAGGGTTTGTAACGCCATTGTCAACAAAATTCAAGCTTTATCAGCTCGACCTCTAAATATTCGAATGTGGAACGACTCAGTGAATAAAAGCCTGTATAACGATCTAAGCCACTATGCAGGCACGTGACAAATCCAGGTAAAACTATCCTCAGTTCACTCGCATGATGCACTCAAGATCCTTTCTGACCCGCAACTCCCACATGGCCTTGTACCGACCAAATGCGGATTATATCAACCAGACTACATGTCACTGCATATACTGTTATATATACACATATCTGCATACACTTGCCTCATCATACACATATACCAAACCAACGTACATTACTATACACAAAGATAAGATTGACTGGTCCTACGAGCGTTAGCATTAAAACCCTGGTAACATAAGGCAGGAAAGACTTATGTGGTTTGCAAGAAGGCACCTCTGACAATAAAAAAAAATAAAATGATTATCCTGTTTAGATATTTTAATCATGATACGAACAAAAACTCAGATGCACTGTATTTGTGCAATGTGACCACAATAAGTATGGAAGGATGGAGTCAGGAACACACTTCCAAATCATGACTGATGATGAAAAATGCCGTTCCCGGTGAAGGGTGCCTCCAATTGAACCAGACTCTGTATTGGTAGGTCCAGTGCCAGTACTCGACGCCCTCAGATGTCCCAAATATGCTCCAATGGGTTCAGATCAGGGCTCATTGCAGGCAACGGCAGTGTCGTCACGGTGTCATTCTGGGGATAAGCTGTTACTGCTCAGGAAAGATGTGGCCTGGCATCGTCATCCATGTACACAGGTCGGGTGACGAGTGGGTGGTTGTAGAAATTTTGAATTACATCTGGTTGCAGGACGTTACGGATGTACCGATCACATTGAGATTTCACTGCAAGGTGGCAAGATCCCGCTTACAATCGTGTGACAGGCAACCCCAACCCATAACTGAACCTCACCCATACGGGGTTGTAGGTCTTATGTTCGAGGGCGTGTATCATTATGGCTCATAACGCTCAATCGGCCATCTGTAACATGGAGTAGGACTAATGGATTCTTCCTCAAGTCCTCAGATTCCAATATATCCGGGCCATACACCATGCTAAACGAATTCTCCGACAATGGTCGGCAAGGAGGGGACGTTTGATGTCGCTTCTTGACTTCATTCCTGCCGATTTCAGTCGATTCCTCACTGTTCTGGTTGACATTCGACGATTGACTGACCACTGGCGCTTCAGAACAGATGTTGCATTTGTTGGCCGACGTACCGGCAGAAGTAGGGCCATGTTTTCACGGGCAGCATGCTGCACGTGCATGTCGTGCTGCGATGTAACGTCACAGTTGGCATTTTACTGTCCCATCATTTCGACGGAACACCAGTGATTGATTGATCATGGGCATCGGTCTAAATAATTTGGGGATTCGATTACATGCATCAACCAAGTCTACGAGACTGACCAGCCGATTCGGTTAGTCGCCTTCTCCGTCAAGCCTGGGTGGCTAAAGACCGATTCTGACCCGGATATTCACGGGTGTACCGCTATGTAGATACAGGAGATATGTACAAGCAAAGATGATTGTTTTGTGGTAAAAATAAACATGTAGAAGCGAAAAACTTTGCTGTGAAATATTCCTGGTCATGCAGTGAATGAATATTATCTAACGCCGCACTCTGCTATGTTCCAATTAAATGAAATATTGTTATGACTGCAATTCGCTTTTTTTTACATGTACTATATGTTGCCGTATTTGTTCAGATGAATACTTGACTTGCCGTTGCATGTGTTTTTTACATGCCACCGTTTGGGCAGGTTACGCTTACACTTTCGAGAACACCTGGTGTTATCACTGATTGATAGTGATTCATAACAGATGCTTATGTTAAAGTCGGAATCGTATAACTGACTTTTGGCAGAGATTTCTTGTCTTTGTTTGTTTGTTTGTTTGTTCGTTGTTTAACGCCGCATTTCTTATGATTATGGAAAGGGTTTTGTCGCTTTTCTTTCCACACACTTCTTTTAATAAGATGGGTTGAAGCTCGCCGTCTTGTGTGTACACAAACTTTATTTGTTTGTTTGTTGTTTAACGCTGCACCCAGCAATATTCCAGCTATATGACGGCGGTCTGTAAATAATCGAGTCTGGACCAGACAATCCAGTGATTGACATCACGACAATCGATCCACGCAATTGGGACCGATGACATGCATCAACCAAGTCAGCGATCCTGGCCACCCGATCCCGTTAGTCACCTTTTACGACAAGCAAAGTGGCCTTTTACGGCAGGTATGGGTGGCTGAAGACCTATTCTACCCCGGATCTTCACGGGTTACTCAAACTTTTCAGTAGCACTACACATAAACTGTTCACTATTTCTTGTGAAACATTGTGAACATATGAGACAATTGTTGAGTTAGTGCCTTTTGCTAACTGGGAATTTAATAATAATAGGTCCGTCCTACTTCATAACTGCCGACTTAACGTCTTGCAAGATCCGGGTTGAGAAAAGGTCTTCAGCAACCAATACTTGTCGTAAGAGGCGACTAGCAGGATCGGGTGGTCAGGCTCGCTGACTTTGTTGATTCATGTCACCGTGTCCCTAATCGATGTTCATGATGTCAATCACTGTCTGGCCCAAACTCTATTATTTACAGATCGGCGTCATGTAGCTGGAATATTGCTGAGTGCAGCGTTTAACAAAAACAAAACAAAAAAAACAATAGCAATTCACAATGTCAAAGTTCATCTTCTTTTTATCTTCTTCAAAACTCTTCATCAGAGATAGGTTTCGAATTATCTATATGCTTTCTCCACACATGCTATTATTAGTTGGTAAAACGCACACAGGGATGTCATATACACAACTCCATTTGTTTTGCCGTTGTCTTCACAACGTAGAACAGGGACGACGGGTGGCCCAGTCGTCTAAGGCGCCGCGATTAGCTATGCAGAGTCGCGTCCCTTGGGCACGCCAGAAAACCTATGATTGTGGGTTCAAATCCCGGTTCATTATGGCTCGATTATGTTTCTAGGTTTGTCAGCACCATACCCTTGCCCATGGGTTTCACCGATGTGGTAAACGGCTGAGACCTGCATGACTTCGGGCTTTCCTCCCACATTAAGCTGACACGCCGTGATATAACTGGAATACTGTTAAAAGCGGCGTTAAACCCAACTCACTCACCCACTCACAAAGTCGAACAACAAACAGTAGATCCCTTTGCTTTTGCTGACAGCATGTATTTACATACGTAAACTTAATATCATTACCACAGGTTTATATAATACGCTATTGGTCAACAGTACCCGCATCTATGTTATTCAACACCACGGGATTGTCCAGGGCAAACCGAGAGGGGTTTCGTTCCTTCCTCTGACAAAGTCTGCTTGATATGTCAGTGTCGTATGAAGGAGATATTGGGAAGAAACTACAACAGCTGAGCCTGCTTAGGAGCGAGGTGATATATGGCAGCTTGTAGGGGTCATCTGAACACAGATCTTGAGTTTCTTGTCCTGATATACTGTCACGCCACCCTGACAGGCCTCGTTCTTCTGGAGTACCTGCAATACATTCAAGTTCAGTAAACTACGGTTATAACGAACTCAAAGGGACTACTAATTTTAGTTCGTTATAACCGTAGTTCGTTATAAGCACATATACAGCATAACTACAGCAAATAGTCGGGACCAAATAAGTAAGTTCGTTATATCCGTCAGTTCGTTATAAGCGTGTTCGTTATAACCGTATACGTAGTATATAAATTTGCAAACAGTCTTGGACCAATGTGGCGTGAGGAAATAGGCGACGGAAGACATATATTTCATAAATACATAATTAATAACCATGCGTCCTTAGCAGTCGTGTTTTGATTAAAAAGGAGAAAAACATTTATAAAAAGTTGTGTTAAAGATTTTTAATTACCCTTTGACGTTATTAAGCATTGGACAATGTACTCATATATCATTTTTAGATCAGATCTAAAAGTAGTGACTGTTGTCATTTGGTGATTGATATAATGAGCAACATTCCACGCCGTCATGGTACGACAACACGACTTCAACCAACTCACCGAGCCTACATGGTTCCTGGAATAAGAGACGTGATATTATTTCAGTAAATCAAATAATGAGTGAGTGAGTGAGTGAGTATGGTTTTACGCCGCTTTTAACAATATTCCAGCAATATCGCGCCGGGGGACACCAGAAATGGGCTTCACACATTTTACCCATGTCGGGAATCGAACCCGGGTCTTCGGCGTGACGAGCGAACGCTTTAACCACTAGGCTCCCCGACCGCCCCTTAAATCAAATAATAACAAGACAGCAAAATATTGTCTCACCTGGAGCTAGATTATCAAGGGTGCAGCCAACAAAACTTGACACAAACATAGGGGTGGAGAGCAGAATGACGATCACCTGGTCAAGTCCTTTATTTCCTGATGTGAAAAGAGCAAGCCTCCGTCATGATGACAAATGTGGGAATGAGTGTATTTTAGTGACATCAGGGCGTGTCATCTTGATGTTGGAGGAGGCCCAAAGTAATGTAGTTCTTGGACGTTTACCACGAGCATAGTAAAGGTGCTAACAACGCTAGAAACATCAGGCCGAATTTCAGAATCGACCAACGACTAAAGATTTCTGGTATGTCTAAGAAAGAGCGAATTGCACCCAGTTTCCACTTACCACAAATATATTTTGCTTGGACCCAGCAATGACAAAAATATCCCCACGGGACGTTGTATGGTGTGTACCTGTATTGATGGAGTCTCTGTTGTTGTCCACCCAGATCGGCAGCAGCAGGCCCTGACCCAGGGAGAACCCTATGATCATCAGGTTCCGGGAGGATGCTAGATTCACTAACCGGAACATGGACACGCCCATGGCAATAACCATTCCAAGAGTCCCCAATCCGAGTCCACCAATCACAGGGTCAGGAATAAGAACAAAGACAGCTCCGAACTTGCCAATGACGCCCCCGAGGATGGTGATGAAGGCAGCTGTAATGAACACAGCACGGCTGGCCACCTGGAGGCGATACATAGTGCTGTAGGGAGTAACCATGATGATTGGTGGTGGTGGTGGTGTGTGTGTGTCGGGGGGGGGGGGGGGGGGGGGGGGGGTTGCAAAAAATATATTACTTTTTCCATTGCAGACATACTTTTACATGACACTATTAACATAAACATCTTCTCACAACCACATTTGAAATGGTCGCTTCATCACTAAGACTGGGGCAACTAACATTGTACCTTCTGGTACTTAAACAATACCAAGTATTATGAAATTGATTCCGTTCCAGTTAGGCTAGTGAGATCAAGGTATTTCAAGTTTTCCACCTACATAAACTGAGGGTAAAAGAACTAATACGTCACCATTGAATAACAATTTCTTGTTTGTTTCGTTTTTAGTCACCATCAAACATGGGTGTATACTTAGTTTTGCCCGGAAGTTATGTTCTGGGGTGAAAATATTTTGCCCTACTCCGGTGTGACAGAACACAACCTAATGACAAATTACACTCTAAGATCAGTGTCCCAGAAACACTTCCCTATATGTGGTACCTCTGGGCGTTAAACAACAAACAAACAAACAAATCCAAGATGGTGAATAGGTAGCCTTGTTGTAGCTCCCAGATCATGAAGGGTTATCCTTGTAACGATTCTAAGATCGGGAAGACCGACCCCTCTTGCAACACCCTTAATACCAATCATTATGGCAGCTTCCAGATCATGAGAACCTTCCCATTGGGTTGCCACCTGAATATGAAGGTATATCCTAGTGACCGCTACCTAATTATGCATTTCTATCCTTTGTGGCAGCTCAAATAATTATGAATACCAAACATTATGATGGGCCAGAGATCAGGAATACATTGTATCTACCCTTGTAACGATCATCTGATCATGAAAATCTATTTTTGTTGTAGCTTGTTGTAGTTTGTTACAGTAAGGATTGTTGTAAGTTTATTTACAAACGTATTTATGAATATGACGGACTTCATCGCTTGAGAAGTTTCGGAATGGGACAGTTTCTAGAAGGCTGGCTGTACCTATATTTAGATTGACATGAAGGCATTTCGAGGTCTCTTAGGACCTGAATCTTATCTACTTTCCAAGTGCGGATGGAATACCCTTTCTACGAAACTTGTTGTGAAACATATGTTTGAGTGAGAAGGAACCTTTGTGTGATTCATCTTTGACGAAAAATCCAAAAGTTTGAACACATTGAGAGAATTGGAATTCCAAACGTAAAGAGGGGAGAAAGAATTGAAATTGCAAAAAGTAATATTTCCTCATAGAATGATAAAAAAAAACCTCCTTTTACCTTTGAGGCGGCTACGAGATCATGAATACCCACTCTTGTGATTGGCCAGGAGTTTTATCCTTGTGAGGGAAGCGAAATCATGACTACCCAACTTTGCGACAGACATCAGTTTCGTGTGTTTACCTTTGTGACGGCGATAAGGCCCAGACTCTGCATGTAAACAACACTTGCACACACTCCCCCCAGCATGCCGCTGACAGCGCCAGACAACCCGTCCACTGCCATACCTCTGTTCATGGCGTGGGAGGGTGGAGGAGGCATCTCTGCTCCATGAGCAACAGTTTGATAGACGCCAGGGATTTCAATCACAATTGTCATAGTGATGGTTAACATGGACACATAACCTGAGCCACTGATGGTTGGTGGGCCATAGTGAACTGCAAATGCAATCACACATCCCGTATACAAATGATACACCCTATTTCAGAAAATTTAAAGCTAATAATTTCAAGAATATGTAATGTATTAATAACAATTCAGATTTCTTATCTTGAGTGAGTGAGTTTGATTTTACGCCGCTTTAGCAATATCCCAGCAATATCACGGCGGGGGACACCAGAAATGGGCTTCACATATTGCACCCATGTCGGGAATCGAACCCGGGTCCTAGGCGTGACGAGCGAGTGTTTTAACCACTAGGCTCCCCGACCGCCCTTTTTTTTATCTTGAATAGACATGCAAGTAATGTTAAGTAAAGAATAGCACTTAAATATAAAATTTAGTGGATGATTTAGTTTGAAACTCAACAATTAATGTTTGTTTTTAACTTCGAGGTACGCGATTTGTTCTCACCAGTTTTACCTACATGGTAAAGGGAAGTAAAACCATTCTGCATCGTAGAGGGCGCTCATTCTGACATCTGTTCTGGCCATGTGACCATGCATGGTCGAGTTGCTAGGCAATGTGTCTGTCACAGTCAACACGTGGCATACGAAGAAGGATCCAGCCAGTGCTAAAAGTATCTGTTAATGAAACATCTGTTAATGAAACAGCTGTAAGACCTGAAGAGAACTGAAGATTTTCATTTCTGGCGGACAATCATAGAATATTGAAGCAATTCTTATGTCATTCGTTTTGCAAAGAGAGATCAGTTTCAAAAGCATTGATTATTGTGATTATAAGAATAAGTAGACTGTAAGTACTGACATTATTTTGAAGAACTGTATCCAAAGTGTACAGTGTACCCGAATCAGATGGGTAGTGAGTAATAATTTCATCAACTTTTTTTTTAAATCTACAAAGTGAATGAAATGCTTTAAGCAATGATGCAGTGTTTGTTTGTTTGGTTTTTTTTGTTTAACGCAGCACTCAGCAATATTCAAACTATATGACGGAGGTCTGTAAATAATCGAGTCTGGACCAGACAATCCAGTGATTGACATCATGAGCATCGATCCACGCAACTGGGATCGATGACATGCTTCGACCAAGTCAGTGAGCCTGACCACCCGATCCCGTTAGTCGCCTCTTACGACAAGCATAGCCGCCTTTTACGGCAAGCATGGGATGCTGAAGACCTATTCTACCCCGGATCTTCACGGGTCTAATGATGTATTGATGTATTTACTGTGTGCACACTATTTGTCGAATACTTACAGCGTTGAGCTGAAACAAAGGGTACCAGGTAACGTAGCACTTCTCTCCATTATAAGCTGGAAACGGAAGTTTCACTTTGACGAGAAAAAGTGAGAACACTATGATAAGAAACGTTGTCCTGTGGAATGATAAAAACACTGGTTACTGGAAAACAATAATACAATAATAGATGTTTAAGATGCACAAATGCAATTGTGGACAAATGATTTGATTTTAGTCGCTTTGTACTCCTGTCCGAAACCAACCCTCAGGGGATGCGGAGAACAGGGATGGTTAATGGCACCATTGCTGGCTTGAAATAGATGAAAATGTTTTCATTAATAAAAGGTCACGACTGGTCAAATGGTGAGTGTTTTTGTGAATTTGTTTGTCAGGATTCAGTGATAGTGGGTTCGAATCCAAGGCACGCACGTGTTATGATCCTTAGATTGCGTAACTCACTTTGGAATTCTGCCCACCCCCCACCCCCCACCCCCAGCATTGTCATCTTGCCGTTCAAAGTTTCTGCCGATATTTCGAGTGAAATTGAACGACAGGGGGTACATTTTCCTCAACATATCGATGGAGAGTCAAATGTCCATTCACAATAACCAATTCAGTCCGTCTGTCATTAGTGATACCACCCTACAACATGACACTACCGTCCACCATACCTATCATTGTCTTGATTTGTCGCCCTTTCATACCGATCGCCACTACGTCGTTAACAACACTTTCTGACGTCTGTCAACAAGAGGCAAAACCATGATTCGTCTTTAAATATGGTGTAACGCCATTGACGCACAGCCAATCTTTGCCACCTATAGTAAACTGTTAGGGTCACATCCTTCACGTGACGCCTAGCTCCTAGGCGGGATGCATAGATCAGGTTTTTAACGGTAGATGGTGAAAGTCGCCTTCCTGTTACTGTACGGAATTCTCTACTGATACCAGGAGCAGATTTAGATCTATTCGTGGAGCAAATAATGTAATGTGACGATCTTGTCTAGGTGTCTTTTCTTAGGCCTACACACACGCACACACAGACGCACACGCACACGCACACACACACACACACACACACGCGCGCACACACACACACACACACACACGCACGCACGCACGCACGCACGCACGCACACACGCACACCCCTGACTACTTACAAGCTGGCTATGACCCAGTGTTGTTCACACAGTGGTATCATGTACCCACAGAGTGTCACCCCCAGTACTCCCTGACTACTTACAAGCTGGCTATGCCCCAGTGTTGTTCACACAGTGGTATCATGTACCCACAGAGAGTCACCCCAAGGGTGGTTACACAAGGCGCCACTGTCAGAGGCCCAATGAACTTCATGATGAAACCAAGGATACCCGAGACTCCAAGAAGGAACTGAGTTCCACATGCCAGCATCAGGTTGCCCTGGATCTAAACACGACAATGTGTTCATGGAGCGTGTGATATTCAAAGAGGCTAGAAGAGAGATGGAGATGGTAAGAATCATGTACATTTTCCAATACACATATATACATCAATGCATATAGTCATATTCTGTATTTTACTCCAATGTTGATGGATGGATGGAGTTGGGAAGTATGTCGCACACGTACATTATCTAATACCGATGCAGCTTGTATCGAATTAAATTTTTCTCATATCACAGTGGTATCAGTGACATTTTTAACAACCTCTCTCATCCGTATCTTCCATGGTGATGTCCCGTTTTTTTCAGCTTGTTCCCGGAGTGACTCTGTGGAAATAAACACGACCAGGGAACATATCTCAAATTCTGCACTCGATAATTGATTTACAACATCATACAAATTTATTCTGAAGTTTCCTTCAGTATCGTCTGGTAAAACAAGAAACTTGAAAATAAAAACTGGTTTCTGATTTGAAATTGAATGGGTTACTTTGCTCGTGTAAAACGTTCTGTTACAAAACTAATCACATTTCAGCAACAATATTGTTTTATGCACAATATCCACCTCCTCCAGGTTATTAAAATGTTATTTGTCCTTTGATGGTAGGCGATAATATCCCGTTTTATCAATATACTGTATGAACGTTTACCATCTGACCACTTGGGGTCACTCAGGGTGGCAGCGATAGCTATGATAAATGCAGCGTTGGATCCCTGGACAAGTGGAAGCCTGAAGCAGCGAGAAGATCAGTGTGAACATTATTAAAGGATGACGGAGACACAGTCTGTACATATCCTGTTGCCTTCAAAATCGTAACATCGCCTACATACTTAAACATAACTATTCCCGAACTTATATTCTCGAGCCAACTGTGCAGTACCATTGGAATTCGGGTAACTCAACGCAAAGTAGTCTAAAGAGCTGCAATTCACTGTACATATTTGAATTGCTAAGACATGCCCGAAACATATGATCGTGGGTTCGAATCCCAGATTGGCACTAATTATTTTTGTCAGCACTATCTATACCCACGTTCGTGGCTGTCTCCAAAGTGGTCGACGTGTGTGACCTGCATCACTTTAGACTTTCTTCACAAGCTGAGACGCCTTTATATAACTGAAATACAAAGCAGCGTAAACAAACGAAGATCACGCATTCAGTCTCGATTAGGAATGACTGTATGATGAGGAGCACATTCCTTCCGTAAGGAAGAACGTTCCACGATGTAGGTGTGTTCAGGAAACGCCGAATGAGAATGTACCTGCAATGCTTGCAAGTTAAGACAAAATGGCTGAATTATTAGAAATCTTTGTAAAAAGAGATATTGTTCTTGATGTCAAGAATGCGCCAGATATTTCTTTGAAACCAGGAGCAGAATGATGTGACAACACAGTTTCTTCAAGTCGTCCTTCATGTCCACGGAACAATTTGTGGTAAAATCCGAGGCAAAATATTATTTTCTTATACCCCATTCCACTTAGCGGCGCTCTGTGGTGCTCTTACAAAGCGCCATAGATCGCCAAATAGAGCACTAAGATCTTCAAAAGCTTTAATGGATCGCTTCACTGATCTCTAACGGATCATCGCAATCAGAGTGCTATTGTATCACCTTAGAGCGCCGCCGATCGCCACGAAATCCGGTCTTCCAATCAAACGCTTTCCTAGGTGCTGTGTGGCGATCTGATAGCGCTCGGATGGTGCTTCACAGATTGGTAAGCGATTTAGATTGCCTCTCTGTGGCGCTCTGATGGCGCTCCAGTGAGATCCGTTCGCACCATGTTTATGATCTGATGGTGCTCTGATGGCTTTCCTGGAGGCCTATAAAAGAGTGCCGCTACCTTTGGCAATCATCATTTCGCTGTTCGAGACATTTGAGTGATCTTGAATTGGTGTATCAAGTGACACGATGCCACCCAAGGGCAATAGTAAAAGAGGTGCCAAGGGATAGACCACTAGACGTTGGGGCCGGATGACCGTAGCAGTGGCGAGAGACCCCAGTCCCAGCAGACAAGAGGAGACATTCCAGCATGGCGATGAAGACACAGCCCCGCCTGGTGCACAGGAAGAGTCTCATGATGAGGAGAGTCCATCCCCAGCCAGCAAGAGAGCAAACGCATCAGGGTCAACCTAAGAGCAGGACATGAGCTGGCAGAATTTATTCAGGAAAACCCAGTGCCGTATGATAAGGGCAAAGAAGGATGGAAGGACACCGCCCAAAAAGATGTTGTGTGGCGACAGCAAGCTGAGAAGATGGGGGCTCCCCTTTGAAGCAACAAGCGGTGGTACCGTGACCTCAGGACCCGCCTCAGGCGTCTTCTCTGGAAGAAAAGTGGTCAAGCTGGTGAGGTCCCTGAAGACAAGCCGACTCGGACAGGGACAGATGGATCATTGGCAACTTGGGCTTCCTCCGCCAGCACATAGTTCAGCAAGTCCAAAGGAGGCCCATTGTAGCCGTTCGTGACAGGACCAAGGCCCAGTCTTCAGCCCCTATCCCTGAGGAGACGGAAGGTGATGATAGTGGTGAAGAAGGTGCTTCAAGTGCCATCCCAGTCCCAGGCTACCCCTGGCAGTTTTTGTGACTGGGTCAGGAGAGTTCTCCAGGAGGTGGATCTGACAACTACAGGGCAGCCCAGGGGGAGATAACCAACGTGCTCTTCCGCAACTTGGTCCCAGCTGCAGCTCCTAAAGTACAGCAGTACACAGCAGTACACAGCAGGGACAAGCTACCAGGTATACATCTAAGATGAGGAAACTGTTGCGATAGTTGAGATCCGGGTTAGAATAGGTCTTCAGCAACCTATGCTTGCCGTAAACGGCGACTATGCTTGTCGGAAAAGGCAACTAATCGGATCGTGTGGTCAGGCTTGCTGACTTGGTTGATGCATGTCATCGATCCCAATTGCGTGGATCGATGCTCATTATGTAAATCCCTGAATTGTCTGGTCCAGACTCGATTATTTACAGACCACCGTCATATAGCTGCAATATTGCTGAGTGCGGCGTTAAACAACAAACCAACCAACCTCTCATACCACTTGCAATTGCTTGAAACAAAATGGCGGCGCCCAGTCAAGACGATCTGATCGCTAATCATGATCTATATTGTAAGTGCATCAAATCACTTGAGCACCTTGTCAACCTTGTCAACACGCAACTGGCAATACACTTGCTTTGCAAGTCTAGATTTTCCACAGGTTCCGGTTCTGAATCTCCCATCTCACTGGGGCTCCTTTTCAATTTAAATATAGCTGCTTGTTTCTATCAAAAGTATATGTTTACAGAGACTAAGTGTTAGTCTAACATTATGGCTCGCTCATACACACTTGGACTTAGGATTTTTTTATTTATAAGTATTGGGACAGAGAATTGAGTGGTCTTGAAAACCCAAAAACCATATATGCACCATGTTAGATTAAGGACTCTTGCAGTTCAGCTTATTGTATGATTGGATGCGTATTCTTTTTAGGTCAACACCTAAATGTGCATTCAGAGGGATAAATATTACCATAGTACATTTTAGATTTAATTTTTTGCCTCTTATCTTTCACTGTGAAATCGGACCTGTAATCCACTTACAAAAGAAGGTATTGTCTGAGCACACCTGGAACAAGAGGACTGATCCAGTACAGGTATCAGTTTATAAACATACATCCGCCCGTCACACTCTGTTTGGATAACCCTGACAGTCTTTTCTTACACCTGCTCACAGCTTTCTTTCTGAGTGGGGTATTCATGTTAAACTGCGGCATGGTATCTCAGTGCGCTAGCACTATAAATCGGCATCAGTCCGGACTAGTACAAGCACCTACACACAGACATACACGCACACAGACACGCACACACGCACACACGTTACGACAAAACTGTAGTTGGTAGCCTACTAGTAGTGGCTATGGGTTAATGATGCGTCCAGTTATTGTGTTTGTTTATAGTCCTGTTGTTTGCAGAACTTTATAAGGTCCTGGAGAGGATTTCGGCTAGGAGGTCGACTATACCTGTACACTCAGAGATAAAAGAAAGTAAATGTCGGGTTGACGTTGACGTCACGAATCTATTCCGGAGATGTATCTTGCAAATATTGCGGCCTTCCTGGGCCTTTGTGACACGTGGTCTACCACATTGCGTCTTGAGACAGGCTGTGTCGTGGTAACAATGTCGCTACCGTCAGCGGGGTACATCCAAACGTTCGGGAAATATAGCCTTGCATAGCACCCATTTGTGTCATACCAATAGCCGAAATCTGCACCGAAGTCAGTCTGACCATATATTTTGTTTCTTTCATAGCTGTGATACTAAAGCTTCAGTTACGGCAATTAATATCCGATTTCAGCATGAGCATTTCATGCTTCTAGCGGAAAACACGGTTTACACATTTTTCATGACGTCAGCTGTACGGGAACGCGGTCAGTGATTCATCTATATGTGTTTCTTATTATCTGTAGTTAATGAAAACAGTTATACCTACCTACACCCAAAGCATATCTGCAGCAAGCTTGCCAGGCCGGAGGTGAAGAGGCACAGACTCAGGATCTCTGACCTCACTTCCGGTAGTTCGCCAGCTCCAATTTGATTGGTTATTAACACAGCAGCTGACAAAGCCCCGGTTATTCCTAGAAGCGCTTGCTGACATGTGAAATAAAAACTGACATTGAAGAAACTAACGACCAAAAGAGCTACATTGTGTTAGAACATTCCTAAACGTTTCATGATTTTGTTTGTTTGTTTGTTGTTTAACGCCGCACTCAGCAATATTCAAGCTATATGACGGCGGCCTGTAAATAATCGAGTCTGGACCAGACAATCCGGGGATAATTGTCATGAGCATCGATCCACGCCATTGGGATACGATATCATGCATCAACCAAGTCAGCGAGCCTGACCACCCGATCCCGTTAGTCGCTTCTTACGACATGTATAGGCGCCTTTTACGACAATCATGGGTTGCTGAGGACCTATTCTATCCCGAATCTTCATGGGTAAAATATTTCATGAAATATGCAGAGTAAGTAAACGATGCCCAGTTGACATTCTTGAGCAGAATGATTCATAGTGCTGACTTATCAGGACGATTGCAAAGGCTATGTGACTGTGTCATTGTTACATAATGTTTGTTTACCTGTAATCCATAGATGGCCCAGATCACATGGGAAGGGGTTTGTTTGTTTACCTGTAATCCATAGATGGCCCAGATCACAGGGGAAGGGATTTGTTTGTTTACCTGTAATCCATAGATGGCCCAGATCACAGGGGGAGGGGTTTGTTTGTTTACCTGTAATCCATAGATGGCCCAGATCACAGGGGAAGGGGTTTGTTTGTTTACCTGTAATCCATAGATGGCCCAGATCACAGGGGGGGGGGGGGGTTTGTTTGTTTACCAGTAATCCATAGATGGCCCAGATCACAGGGGAAGGGGTTTGTTTGTTTACCTGTAATCCATAGATGGCCCAGATCACAGGGGGAGGGGTTTGTTTGTTTACCTGTAATCCATAGATGGCCCAGATCACAGGGGAAGGGGTTTGTTTGTTTACCTGTAATCCATAGATGGCCCAGATCACAGGGGGAGGGGTTTGTTTGTTTACCTGTAATCCATAGATGGCCCAGATCACAGGGGAAGGGGTTTGTTTGTTTACCTGTAATCCATAGATGGGCCAGAACACAGGGGATGGAGGTTTGTCTATGGTGTAGAGGAGGTTGCTGTGGCTGATATTTTGTTCCACATGCACTTCTTGATCTTCCGAGGCGGGCTCTTGATGGTGCAGACAGTCACCCATAGTTTGTTCTACATGCACTTCTTGATCTTCCGAGGCGCGTTCATGATGGTCCAGACAGTCGCCCATGGTTTTCACTTGTTCTGTACCTCTGTCGCAATGGTCAGCGTTAATCATTACCGATCGAATTTACCAAACACGCAATGTTTATTCAAATGCATGTTCGGAACTATAGAAAAATACAAATAAATTTACCGTGTCTTAGTGACAAGGGGTTTAACGCCTTTTACAATTGTCGTTGCGATTGGACGTTTTTCAAAACAAGGCAGGTCTTCGAGCTTTACCTGTGAAAGAAATCCACTATCACGGGTATGATCCTTGTGACAGAAATCCATAAATGCCTGAAGTTGAGTTTCAAAATCTCAGCCAGTAAGCTTAGGTAACAATATCTTGTGAACGAGTGTCCCTAGCGGGCGCCTGAGGTAGACAACCGCATTAATGACGATGTGAAAGGAGGTTCGAATCATATACCTGTCACATGTCAAAAGCCAAGGAGAACCCAGGAATGGTGGACAGGTACTGTATGTAAACTAGAGGTTATATCTTCTCGAGAAAATTTTAATGCTTGTAGTTACTAAAACCACTATTTTAAAAGAGGAACACTTACCTGTATTATGCACACGTACTGCAAATCGTCTTGGTGGCTGAAATAGTCCGTCTGTTTGTTCGTACATATCAGTGACGCGACATCACATTCGTCACCACTCGTCCCTTTCCGTAACCTGAAAGAAGACTTGTCCCGGAATAACACGAGTTGGTCACGAATGGCGACATCAGTCATCTGAGCAACAGCCATAGGCTGACAGAGTCACGTGAGCAACAGCCATTGGATGACTGTTTTAATTTTTTTTAGGAAGAGAACATTAAAACCCTCCCGTAACATGCTAGGCGACATTGATATCCATCGGGTCCCCAAAGAAATCAAATGGTTAGAATTACTACAATGTCACAGAGTGACTTAATAGCACTCTGTTTGGACAACGTATTACCTTTTAAGAATTATAGCACGTGAACTACTTCCCTTTAATGCAGTGTTCAATGGCATCTCGTTTAGTAATATAGACTTGATCTTGATGTAATCCATGCGTAACAGTGGTCAATTGCGCACAACAATTCACATGTTGACAATTTTAGCCTTAAGCCATTTCCATATGGGTCATGTCTGTAAACGACCGCCTCCGTGGTCTAGTGGTAGAGCGTCCGCCCGGACAGCGGAAGGTCCGGGGTTCGATCCCCGGACGCATCATACCAAAAGACGTTAAAAGATGGTACTAGTTGTTATCCTGTCTGGCGCTCGGCATTAAGGGGCTAAAACAAGGACTGGTCGGCTCGGAGTCAGTATACTGTGTCTGAGTGGGGTATTCATGTTAAACTGCGCCATGGTATCTCAGTGGCCTAGCACTATAAATAGGCATCAGTCCGGACTAGTACAAGCAGCCATACACACACACACACACAAACACCTACAGCACGTCGCTATATAAGTGCAATAACCTTGGAAGCGACGTTAAACCCCATTTCACCTCACCTCACCATGTCTGTAAACACACTGATAAGCCCAATGTCCAGGGCAACACCATTGTCTCTTTGTCGGGCCATTGTTGTCCAATAGTGTATTTTTGTATATATGTTTACTGTTAATTAGTCTAGTATTACGACTGCACCTGTATGTTATGGTTAGGTTAATTATTACTGTTTTATGCCGCACTCAACAATATTCCAGCTATATGACGGAGGTCTGTAAATAATCGCGTCTGGACCAGACAGTCCAGTGAGTGACATCATGAGCATCGATCCACGCAATTTAGATACGATGACATGCATCAACCAAGTCAGCGAGCCTGACCACCAGATCCTGTTAGTCGCCTGCATGTATTGCCGCGAGAAGGATACACCTGCTTGCTGTACTTGACTTGAAGTAGTTGAGTTGGAATCTCCGCTCGACATATTTCTATTAGTAATTGTATTTGCTGTATTTGTTATTGCTTACTAAAGAAGTTTGGACTCAACGTATTCGTCGTCTTCAATCTGAGCTAATTTCCCCGTCAACATACGCGCTGACAATATTAACGAGAGCTCTGTTTTAAAGAAACACAATATTAACAGTTTCTTTACTTTGTACCTATGACATAAAAATGGTAATACTACATGAGATATCACTGTTTAAACAGCTGTATTACACACTATGTAATACCCTCACGAACGAACGGATACTTTTTTTAAAAAATGACTCACGATCAGCCACAATGGTTTCGACGCCCGGGAGATAAGCAGCGGACAGCCACAACCTATTGGCAAGACATCAGTCGGGTAACTCTCGAACCTTCCTGTAACACTCCTGTTAAACTAACCGTCATATCCTCTGAGTTGAGAGTGAGTGAGTAAGTTGTGTTTAACGCTCTTTCAACATTATTCCAGTTATATCACCGCGTAAGCTTGATGTGGGAGGAAAGCCCGAAGTGATGCAAGTCTCAGACATTTACCACTTCAGTGAAACCCGCGAGCACGGGTATGGTGCTGACAAACCTAGAAACATAATCGGGGCGAACCGGCATTCGAACCCACAAACATAGGTTTCTGGCGTGCCCAAGGGACGCAACTCTGCACAGCGAATCGCGGCGCCCTTGAGTTGAGAACGTAGCCCAAATAGGTAACTGATGTGGCTGGAATAAGTTGAGACTTCTTGGGGTGAATTGTGAATCCCAAAGAATCAAACAACCTAGTCGTGTCTGACACATTATTTTCACACTGATGTTCTATGTCACCTTGCAACAGTGAATCGTCAAGATAGCCCGAAATTGCATGTCTATATTTTCTTAACTCTGACAGCGCAACTTTAACCACTTTAGTGAAGACACGAGGAGCCGTACTGAGACCGTTGGCCAAGCAGGCGAATTCTAACCCGTATCATTCTAATGAGGATTTGGAATACCGTGTGAATTTACGAAAGTGCATTACGTCTGCATGTGGCTTACAGTGGCATATATTCTTCTGATTACACATACGATCGCAGGATAGATATTTTGTATTCAGCTGAAAAAACTCATTGTATAAACCAACATCTTCATCATTCAAATAACACTAAACGTTGATATCATGAGAGAACACTATGACCTACTGATAAAGATGCCTACTCTCCCTACACCCCACACAAATTCTTTCAACCGTTCCCTGTCATTGTATAGATTGGGTTACTTGGACCCTCCAAATGCAGCAACGAGAGTCGTATGCTTTTTAAGCACAGGTAAGTGATTCCACAAAAACAGTTTCATCCATAAACTACTGCTCACAATTACGTACCCCTTTACGACAGTACTGTTCCGCAAGTGCACAGCAGTCGTTTCGTAAACCCTACGACGGGGTGGTATTAAACTGGGCGGCAAAAGAAAGTATAGGTCGAGTTCCATGATTGATGGAAAAAAATAACAATAAAAGAGGTTTTGTTGTGAATTATAATATAATCTAGGTAGGGGTAACAAATGATTGATCAACCATAGTTTGAATGAAATTGTGCAATCACAGGTAATGTAAGCTCAAGGTAAACAATGGTGGGGAAAGAAATTTCATTTTCAAAAGTTGTCTGAAATGTCACCAAAAAATTGTCAGACACACTACAAGTATATTGTCGACACAGTTGCCTTCAATAGCGTGTATGACCTCCAGCTGCCTCAATGCATGCTGTGATACGCCGCCTCATCGATGACATCAGTCTACTGATGACGTGGACTGGAATCCGTTGCCACTCGACCCGTGAAGATTCCGGGGTAGAATAGGTCTTCAGCAACCCATGCTTGCCGTAAAAGGTGACTATGCTTGTCGTAAAAGGCGACCAACGGGATCGGGTGGTCAGGCTCGCTGACTTGGTTGATGCTCATGATATTAATCACTGGATTGTCTGGTCCTGATTCGATTATTTACAGACCGCCGTCATATAGCTGCAATATTGCTGAGTGCGGCGTTAAACAACAAACCAACCAACCAACCAACCGTTGCCACTCGTCTCTCAGGGCCTGCTGCAATTCTTGTCTGTTGGCGGGAGGCTGATGGCGTGCTCTAATGTGTCTGTGAAGATGGTCCTAAAGATGTTCAATAGGATTCATATCGGGTGAGTGGGCAGGCCAGGGCAAAACGTCAACGTTCTGCTGGTTTAGAAAGTTCCGAGTCAGTCTTGCATTTTGGGGCCTGGCGTTGTCGTGTTGAAACAATGTCTCCTGCTGTTGGGTTTGTAAGAACGGAAGCACAACTGGCTGCAGCACTTGGTCTCTGTACTGCACAGCGTTCAGGTTTCCCTGTATAATCACCAAATCAGTCTTCTGATCTCCACAATACCGCCCCACACAATGACCCCACACTATACTTTCTTTTGCCGCTTAGTTGATCAACATGGGGAAAATGAACAAAGTTTGACAAATATTTTATCACGTGAAATGCCACATATAAAGAATTGGAAATTGTGAATTGAGGGAATATTACATATAAGTACTGAGCACATGTGTCTTCCCATATTCAAAAAGGCCCCCTGTTATACAGTAAATCTCCAACAAAGGAAATAACAAACGTATGTTTAAGTCTTCATGTAAGTCCAGTAGCATGCACATGCCAAGGTCTGTACGGACCGCCTCCGTGGTCTAATGGTAGAGCATCAGCACGGAGAGAGGAAGGTCCGGGGTTCGATCCCAAGCCGCGTCATACCAAAAGACGTTAAAAGATGGTACTTGTTGTTACCCTGTCTGGCGCTCGGCATTAAAGGGCTAAAACAAGGACTGGTCGGCTCGGAGTCAGTATACTGTGTCTGAGTGGGGAATTCATGATAAACTGCGGCATGGTATCTCAGTGTGCTAGCTCTATGAATCGGCATCAGTCCGGACTAGTACAAGCAGCCACACACACATATATACACGTGCATGAACGTCGCTATATAAGTGCAATAATCTTGGACGCGACGTTAAACCCCTTTTCACCTCACCTCAACTCACCTCACCAAGGTCTGTACTTCTTGAAGCAGGGGGTTGGAAACAGGTTTTGCATGCGAATTTCCTGTTGTATTTTTCGTCACTACATGTCTGCAATAGTGACAACGTGACAAATGTGTAATTCACTCACTGTTTGTAGATAATGATTTTCGGTAGATTTCACGATATACGCATATACAATTTAGCATTTATGTAAATACAAGATAATGTATATTGATATACCAGAAACAAAATAATAACAGTGTTTTTCGGTAGGTGCCCATGTTGTTTCTATGTTTAAAGAAACATTTATGTAAATATGTGATAATGTATAGTTTCATTTCAAATGGAATCTGTATCTGCGGATAATATCATCTGGCATAAATAAAAGTAGAAGTGTTTTACTAAACCTGTAGAAAAGGATTTTTAATAGATGTTCATTATAAACCGATGCTGAAAGAAATATTTATGTAACTGTATATTGTTGACGTATGTATGATGCATTATTGAATGTTTTGCTTAGATCAATTGGACCACGTCTTCCCCAGGCAAGGGAGTTAACTGACTGTAAAAGTCAAGTTCTAACCTTGCCGAACTACGCTGGAATTTCGTGGTTCGATCGTAGCGCCACCAGTGGCTATTACGAGTTATGTCCTTTCTATGTCCCTCCTGTTGACCAATCAGCTTCCACCTCTCATATCACTTGCCTTTGCTTCAAACAAAATGGCGCGCCAGTGAAGACGATCTGATCGATAATCGAGATCTATACTGTAATAAAACGGGTCATACTTTGGGGAGTGCTTCAAATCACATGATCCCCTTGATTATAAACATGGACGATTTGGAAAATTTCTGTTGAAGGCATGTTGACGGTACACATGCTTTGCAAATCCTGTAATCGACTGAAATCTCCACGGCAGTTTACAAACCGGATGTCGATTTCGTTACGCGATTTTGATTGGTCTTTGCATAGACTCGTTAGTCCAATTAGTATAGTCCAACTCCCTCACCATGGGAAGTTGTAGGGCCATAAAGCTTATTGCAAGGTGCGTTTTGTGTTTTTCCCACAACCCGATGGTTAACTCATAAATCGGTACGTATAGAATTAAATTGTAAAATTAGTAAATCGCTTACAATATCAACGAATAAATAACAAATTATATTGAAACACACGGGATTAGCTTTGAAATAGTAAAAGGCAATGCAATTGGATTGCCTAAAAGTCGTCCGGGCAGGACCAGGCCAAGACGGGCCAAGTTATTATTGGCTAATTACGCCATTATCGACGCCCACACCTACATATTATTGATGCAACAAACACACATGACATTAATGAACAATCATAAACTAGAAACGTGCGCCATAATTAAGTGATTGCGAGTAAATCGCTTCCAAATCAGAAAGTGGAGCTGTGTGTAAGCGTAGCTGATCTAGGTAACATGTAAACGAGCAATCGTTTAACGAAATAGGATTTGAAACGTATCAAATATTTCTAGCTATCGTGATACAAATTTCCATCTGTCAGTTTAGCGTTTACATCTACAGGATAGTACTATATCAAAGTAAATACCACTTTATAATGTCACTGTTCATCGTATTTAGAGCAGGCACGTTGGTTCAAGTAGACCTCTTCTCCCCAAACTCTCAACAGTCTCATAAGTGTTCGGTCCGACTTGGCTCCGGCTGTCAAAATCACCAAACGTATCATAAAATTTGTTTTCATCTATAGAGTAGTATTATATCTACCTATATACCACTTTATAGTGTCTCAGATCGCGGTAGCTAAAGCAAACACGGTTCTCAAAGTGAAACCCTTTTCCCCCAACATTCTCAACATAGTCTCTATCAGAAGTGTTTGGCTTGCGTTCGGTCCGACTTGGCCCGGGCTGTCAAGCGATTCGAAATGGTTTATATACCGCCCCTTGTGCCGCTCCTTACATTAGTAGGAATTATTGCCAACAAACGTCAATGGCGTTCACGACGTTGCTGAATGCGACGTACACGACGTTGCTGAATGCGACTTACACAACGTTGCTGAATGCGACTTACAGCAATATTCACACATTCATTTAATTAGAATACTGTTCGCGTTTGTTTTACCATCCTCATTAAATAAACAATATCGTGCAGTCATTTCTTGTTTATTACTCTACAAAAGGTTTATTTACATTATATTTTTATTTATGGATATAACCATTACAAAGTAAACGTTATATCCATCAAAGAAACGAAATGATATGTACAAAGTTTTATGCAAATGAACCGAAAAAAATAAATCACATCACATGAACATTAGAAGGTCACATAAGCTTTACTCAGACGGGATTCCGTGTCAAAGTTCACACCAGTACACCAGTAAGGGTCGAATAGATGGGGATCGACTTGGTTAATTCTGTGTCATTGAACTCCGATGGCAGGAATCGTTGTTCATGCTCAGACTCGATTATGTAGAGGGGGATGTCCGAGTAACTCTCCATTCCTTAGAAATAATGGAGCAGAGGTCCTGCAGAGGCAGAGGCCCATTATTTTTAAGGAATGGAGAGTTACGAGAATATTCCCCTACTTAAAACTCATCCCTACTTTTACACTTTGACAAAATATTCTGTAGTTGAAAATATTTGAAAAATTCAAATGCTGCTTTAAGATATTGTACAGTTGACAAGCAACTCTCCATTCCCGAAAAAATAATGGAGCGGTCAAACAATAGAATGACGTCACAGATGTGTTTTAATTACAGGTAATTGTGACATAGCCCGAATATTGTTGACTCGCGTTCCAACGACATGTGTGGCTCGCCAGTAGAAAAGGGACCTTGTGAGTGCTGGGATACAATTGTGCTGTGACGCCATCAAGTAAGACGTTTGACGTTAACTTACTTTCGTAAAAATTGCAACATGCGCGGACATCTATCCTATTTTTCTCTCGTGATGTAATAAAACCATTTCAAAACATTTTAGGATTCATAACTACTTTCAGTTGAGCAGATATTATATAATGGTTGCCGTTTCTAAACATAAACAGTTATAAGGCTGAAAATGGGACCTTGCAGTAAATGAGTCTAACTGTGTGGTGCCATGAATCTCAGTAATAAATACGGATTGAAGCTTATGAATTGTATTTTTATGGTCTTCAGATACCGTACTAGTATTAAAATATATTAAGAAGTTAAAATGAGATTTTTCATCGCCAAGGTCATTTGTCACACCATACTAAAACTTTCAGATTTATAACTGAAGTCCTCTTTATTGTCAACTGTACAACGCCAGTTATCTCCCCTTCAGCACTAGCAGCTCAGAGCACCTATGTGCTTGAAGGTAGGAAACCTCACGTCTTTCCAAACATTAGTTTACTGGAGACAGATGATTGAGGTGGGAGGGAGTACTTCTGATGTAATAGAGGAAGTATTCGTAGAATTATAAACAATGATAACTATTGTTCGATTTTTCATAGATAAGGTCCCTTATCTCAGGGTTGGTCACATTTACACTACGTTTACACTAAACCCCTTAAAATACTTTGAGGAGAGGTGGTTAAAACTTTCACTCGTCACGCCGAAGGTCCGGGTCAATCTCATCAGATCTTAGTTCTCGCTACCGCTAAACAAAGATCTGAGGACATCCCATTACGGCTTAGATCGACCTTGTGCGAACCTTGACCGACCACTAGAATGACCAATCAGAAGGCAGCTTTCTCGTGCTTTACGGCACTAATTTTAAATTGGCGACTACGCTTCGAAACATATTTTGTCAAATTCTCGATTACAAATTTGAAACGTAAACAAAAGGACATTCCGGAACGGCTAATGGATGGTCTAGATTGTATGGATTCAGTCGTTAAACCTGTAACAATCGTTCGGAATACCCCGTGTAAAAGTTTTCGAGGTTGTATAATTAGAAATCTCACTGTCATGAACTGGTAAGCGACGCTCTCATTGGTCGGACGAAAGGTCGTTCTGACGTGACCCCTAAAGGGATGTCTTCAGATCTTTGTCTAGCGGTAGCGAGAACTAAGGTCCGATTTAAATGAGATTGGGCCCGGGTTGGATTCCTTTCATGGCTGAAGCCACTTTCTCCCGTCGAAATATTACGGGAATATTCTATAATTTGATGATAGGCATTACTTAGAAGTTGACGGATAGGTACAATTTTATGGATACCAACTTCTTTAATACTGTGAAAAGCGACGTTTCGGTATACCGTTGTGAAGCAAGACTGAATGAGGGTTACTTACTTACTTATATTGGAGATTTAACGTGCGCTTTCCGACTGCAAGCGTATGTCGCACACGGGCCCGGCCAGGCCATTTAATGTGTTTCCAAAAAGGTGAAAAGTGAGTTTGTGCAACCCAGGAGGGGGACTTTAGGGGTTGCTTATATAGTAATTTTGAAATTTTGAGATTTGGAAAGAATGCCAAGAGTGGGTGGGGGACGAACTAAGGGAGCTGTGTGTGTTGGGTGGTTATCAAATAAGGTAGTTTTGGTTTTAATATTTTATTTGGGGTTTAAATACGGCTAATTAGTCCTGTTTTTATTAGGTATATGCCTAAGGCTTTGAATTTTTCTAATTTATTTTGTGGATTTAGGATTGATTCTAGTGTAAGTCCGGTTTTAAGATTTAGGGTGGTCTGTAGTGTTGTTCGGTGTGTTTGGTAGTGTGTGCAGTGAATGAGTACGTGTTCTGGTGTTTCTTGTTGTTTGCAATGTGGGCAGTTTCCTGTTGTGTGTAGTTTAGCTATTTTACGGTGATTATTTAGTTTGGTATGGCCTGTTTGTAGTTTGGTAATTATTCTGTCGATTTTTTTGGATGGGTGTAGTATTTTGGGTTTATTTAGGGGTTTTTTGAGTACTTTCCTGATTTGGCTATTTGAGTTTTGGTATATATGAGGGACATAGTACAGGATATATATAGTAGGTGGAGGATTAACAGTAGAGGATTTACAGTAACAACAATTGCATACATGAGTGGGATAACATTGGTAGGATAACATTAGTAGGTGTTGACAACAAAGGGATGATGCTGTCACAACACGATGGACAGAGAACACATAGGTGGAAGCCAATAGGGAAATGAAACCAATAAACAGGCTTCAATATTCCGGGTTGGTGTTGGTCCTTGGCAACCTATGCTGGTCGTATGAGGCGATTGGGTGGATCCGGGGGTCACAATCGTAGACATGGTTCATAGCGTGTTATCGTACACCAACAGTGTGGTTGTTGATATCAACCACTGGATTGTCTGATCTATTGTCCACAGGCCACCGTCATATACATTGGAAATTGCTGAACATGTCAGAACATTCCTCCACAGACAAATATTTAAAATATATACAAACAGTAATCAGGTTTACGGAGCGAAGACTGATTACGACTAATTACACATGAGACTATATCTCCTTGATGCAGGATGGGATGACAATCTCATTAAAATCAGATCCTAGTTCTCGCGACCGCTAAACAAAGATCTGAAGACATCCCATAAGGGATCACGTCAGAACGACCTTTCATCCGACCAATCAGTGCGTCGCTTACCAGATTATGAAAGTGACTGCCGGAATGTGATTTCTAATCATGCAATCTCGAAAACTTTAACATGGTGTATTCCGAACGATAGTTACGGGTTTAATTACTGAATCCTTACAGTCTAGACCATCTATTAGTCATTCCAGAATGTTGTTTTGTTCAGGTTTCAAATTTGTAATCGAGAATTTGTCAAAATATGTTTCGAAGCGTAGTCGCCAATTTGAAATTTGTGCCGTAAAGCACGAGAAAGCTGGTTTCTGATTGGTCATTCCATTGGTCGGTCAAAGTTCGCGCAAGGTCGGTCTGACGTGACCTGTAATGGAATGTCCTCAGATCTTTGTTAAGAGGTAGCGAGAACGAAGGTCTGATTTTAATGAGATTGGATGTATTGACTGAATACATTTTGAAACAGCCTGTCTCTGCCGTAAATACGTAACCATGGCTGAACATGACAGTCCCTCAGTCTGCAATTCTCGTGGTGTTTATTGACTCCACTACATTTCGCCAGAAAACCACGTTTCCGAACACCTCCTCGCTGTATTCCAAATAGGAGTTATTTCGAAACATTACCGCCAGGTCCTTAGGTAAGTCCTTGACCGGTACATACTCATACAGAACTACTATCACTATGTTCTGTCTTCGATGCACTCCTTCCATAATGGCCATATTGTACTCGAACTCGCACCAGTGACTCTTTAGGAACGAAGGGGACAAAACAATCAAGGTCTTCCGGCTTCTTTGAATGGTGTCAACGATGTTCGTAGCGATTACCTCCCCTGGCAGGAAGTCTCTATCATGGATGCACATGCGCAGTTCGGCCTTTGTCTCAAGCTCTTGCATCATAGCGTCAATGACGAATCTTCTATCCGGCGCTGCATAGGACACGAATACATCGTATTCAAACAAATCATCAGAAACATTGTCTACAGCGTGTTGAACTTGATAGCCCCGTCTCCCAACATGGTAGAGGTAACGGAGCTTCCATCTGTGACGATAACAAATCGCAACGAAGATAACCCCAAGAAGTAATATGAGTAAAGATAAGGACACCGAAATGGTTACGATGTTGACAACACTACACCGTTTGGCTAAAATTCCAATAATCACGTCTAAGCTTGTAATTTCAGAGTGATTTGTAATATAGAGCTCCGTACTACAAGACATTGCTTCAACGCCAAGGACGCGATGTATATTGTAACTCAGCCATCTTAAGAAGTATAACCCTTCACATGTACAGGATATCGGGTTATAGCCTAGATTTACCAACAACTTAGGTAATTTGTCAAATTGCTCCAGAACGTGGGGAGGCAACATTTGTATTTTATTCCCACCGAGGTCAAGCTTTGTCATGCTCTTACTAAGGTAGGCCTGAAACGAATTCAAATTATTGTCAGTCAAGTTTATGGTCTTGACATTTCTCAGACCTCTAAATATTCTGGTAGGCAAATCTGAAATGGAATTTCCTGAAAGGTCAAGATGTCGAATTTTTCCTAATCTTTCAAAGATATCTCCTCTCTTGTCATTTTTTAAAGCTACCCCAAGATGGTTGTAACTTAGGTTAAGTATTTGAACTGAATTATCTTTTTCAAAAACCTTATCTCCAATTGTGTTAAGTACATTGTGGGAAAGGTCAAGGATTTCTAATTTCTGAGAACCTACAAGTGGTCCTTCGAGGGTGGTAAAATAATTATGTTTCATAATGACCTTCCTTATGTTACTCTTAATAAGATGTAAGGGTCCAATAGGGCCTTTCAGAGAACACAAGGGTGCAATGATGGTTTTAAGATTTGGTGGACACGTGATTGGAAATGGATAGTTCCTTAAGTGTCTTTGTAGAGATATGAAAGGCTTTTGAAGTACGTTTATTCCCGTAATATCCAGAAACTTTAAAGGCATGCGAGGGTTCATAAATAAAATGAACCCCGACTGAAATTTGTTCCAACGAGCAAAAAGTCTTTCAAGACTTTGAGGCAGATAATTGACAACGTTCAATTCTATTCCTATTATGCCATTACAATCTATATGCAACTCTCTCAACTGGGTCTGTTTCAAGTACTTAACATGCGAAACGCGTAAATGTGAACATACGTCCCAGGTAGGATATATACGATTAGCTCGAAGTATTTGTAGAGACGAATGTTGAAGACCATATGTAGCATTGGTGAGATTATTAAACCCAAGATGTCTATTATCCGAGATGTCTAATAACTGAATATGTTTCAGCGGTTGAAAGGTGAGAAGGTCCGTCCGGATTATATCACAGTAGCTGATGTTAAGATGTTGAACTGTTGGTACATTTGTGAATGTGGTGTTCTGCAGCACGGGTAGAGAACAGTACTTCCTATACCCTGATAAAGTCAGATTCCTCAGATTCCTCAATTGACCAAATCCAGGACCAAAATCAGTCGGAAGTCCATCAAGATACAGCACCTTCAGGGATGTCAAGTGTTTAAAACTCTGGTCTGGGTATGTGGCGTGAGGGTGATCTGTGTTGTTAACGTTATCTACGATCCTTAATTCTTCTAATTCCGTGAGATCCTTGAACACGTTGGGGTGATACGTTTGCGAGTCCAGCACCAACTGATTGAACTGTAGGTTTAGCTTCTTCAGCTTTGATATTCCTTTGAACGCATTTTCATGAATAACAACGATGGAATTATTGGAGAGGTCAAGAGCTCGAAGATGAGAGAAACGTTGAAACATCTGTTCTGTCAGATTCTTCACCTCGTTGTTGCTGAGAAGTAATGTCGTGGTATTGACGGGAAGCTGAACAGGAAGGCTCTTTAAGCGCAGTCCGATACAGTTGACCATTAGTCCTTCATAGCGCATATCTCTTTCACACGTGCATGGGGGACACACAATGTGAGAATTTTTCATTCCATCGGCGAAGAGCAAGCATGCCAAGTATACGCACATGTATGTAGCTATACATACAAGGGAACCCATCTGAAACCAGACCATGTATGTGCTTAAAACGCTTGCAAAATTAGAACATCACACACACACACACACACACACACACACACACACACACACACACACACACACACACACACACACACACACACTTTAAACAGAAAGTCCCATGCCTCTAGTTACCTTAATTTACATGTACTTTGGGTTTAATTCCTGGGACCAAAATTTATTGACCTATTTATTTAGTGACCTAGACCTTACAATCAAACCCTTACCACAAAAGTGCTACTCGTCACGGTATGGCTGAAATACTGCCGATGTGACGTTAAATATTAACTCACTCACTCAAAGGTGCTAATACGCGGAAACTCGGCAAACGTTTCCAATATAGAAAAAAAACTATATGCTGTAGACCTGTCGCTATACGGAAATGGGTCAAGGTTCGCCCGCATGGTGATATGCTGTCATCGCCCCTCTCGACAGACAGACCGACTACACGGAAATGATGTGGGAAAATAGGTCGATGAAGCAGGACTGGTAACCTGCCCATCGCCTTCATGCGCTCTAGGACAGAACATGACTCCCTCCAATAGTGCCCGAATAATACGAACATGTTTAGTGTAATAATGTTTTAAAAAATGCTTTCAAAATTATTTATGTATTTTGCATATACGCATATCTTAATACATGTGGGAGACAAAATATAGTTTCATCTAAAAGTTCGTTTACATCTTCCCAACTATTAATCATCCCATTAACTTTCTCAAACCAAAGGGGGCACGGGTTGCCCAGTCGTCTAAGGCGCCGCGATTCGCTGCCCTGATTGGGCACGCCTGAAACCTATGATTGTGGGTTCGAATCCCGGTTCGCCCCAATTATGTGACTCTCCCAATAACCAAACATCCAAATGCAGATGTCGTCTAAGGCGCCACAATTGGGTGCAGAGTTGCGTCCCTTGGGTACATCAGAAACCTATGATTGTGGGTTTGAATCCCGGCTCGCCCCGATTATGTCTCAATGTTTGTCAGCACCATACCCGTGCTCGTGGGTTTCACCGAAGTGGCAAACGTCTGAGACCTGAAAACTTCGGGCGTTCCTCCTACATTAAGCTTACACGCCGTGATATAACTGGAATACTGTTAAAAGAAGCGTTTAACACAACTCGCTCACATTCAAACCAAAATCAAATAAAACACTTCGTGCAATAAGTGCGTTCGTTTACAGTTGAACACAAACAGCATGGGAATTATCGAACTTCCGGTTGTGACGTCCGTCCCGGTTTGTCACTCACTTTTATTGGAAAATGACGTCTCTTATGGTCTTTTTCTACCAAAAGACGTCATTTCCAGATTACATGGACCTTGTACTGCTATTTCCGGTGCTGACGTCACTTCTCGGTTCTGAGCTCATTTCCTGTGATGATGTGACTATCGGCAGTTCATAATCAAGGTGCTCCTAATAGATACTCAAGGAGTTACTCACACCTCAGATTGGTGTCGGATTGGTGGATAATAGTTTTGTGCTGCACCATTGGGTCCAAGGGTCCGGTTGCACGTCTTGAATACCCTGTACCCATCAAAATCTGAATTCTGTTTAATTTAAGACCCATGTCGGATGAAGTTCTTTAAGAAACTATCATGTAATTTTGTATAGAAATGTGTAGGGGGACAAACCGTGAAAGGAACAGCGCAAGCACGGTCTGCACGTGCTACACAGTTACCGTGTGTTCATTCAATGCCAAGATGCGCTACTCAGCAGATGTTAAACAGTTGATGTTGAATGTGTATGATTTCTTTAGAAGTGAAGCAGAAAGAGCAAAGCCTTTTTATGCAATTAATAAATTCTTGAAACGAGCTTCAAAAGCTCTTGGTATGTCCCTTCAGAAACTTAAAAATGTTGTTAGTCGACGAGATACAAATAGTCAGGCCAAGGAGGTAGGGAACATGTCAAAACCACGCAAGGTTGATAAATTAGACAGTTTTCAGAGGGATCAAGTCAGACGTGCAATTGTTAAACCTAAGAATTTTGAAGAAACACCTTGAAACTGACCATGATGGCAGCTGTTGCATACATTTGGTTACAAATACAAAAAGATAACTGGAGAAAATAGAGCTGTGTTGTGTGAACGGTCTGACATTGTTCGTCTCCGAAATCATTACCTTCGTATCATCAAGCAGAAACGTGAAGAAGGATATGAGCCCGTCTTCTTAGATGAGACATGGGTAAATGCGTCACACACAGCCAGCAGTCAGTGGGTACCCAGTGGTGACTGTAAGGAGTCTGGTAGAAAGTTACCAGTGGGAAAGGGTGAAAGACTCATAGTTCTCCATGCTGGTTCTGCTAGTCAGGGTTTTCTCCCAGACTGTGACCTCGTCTTTAGAGCCAAGGCCAAAGACAACAGGGACTACCACACAGAAATGAACGGCAATTTATATCTGGAGTGGGTGAAAGATAAATTAGTCCCTGCTTTGCCTACCAAGTCTCTCATTGTCATGGACAATGCACCGTATCATAGTGTGCAGGATCCAGAAAGCAAGACTCCAACCCCTAATAACCGTAAAGGAGACATGGTTACTTGGCTGCAACGGAGGAACATTACCTTTCCTTCTCGAGCGACGAAACCACAGCTCTATGAAATCATCAAAACTATGAAACCTGACCCCATGTATAAAGTTGACAGTTACATCAAGGGTCAGGGTCAAGCTGTCTTACGACTGCCACCTTATCACTGCGACCTAAATCCAATCGAGTTGGTATGGGGCATCGTCAAGGGTGACGTTGGACGATCGAACACAACGTTCAAATTACGAGACGTTGAACAACTCGTAACAGTAGAAACATGGAGGCGTTGCACAGTCGTTGACGAGATAGAGACACGTTATTGGTCACGAGATGGACTACGGCCAGCAACAGTCCAACCTATAATAGTGGCAGTCGGTTCAGGCACCAGCAGTTCCGACGACGAGATCTATGGCATGAGCGAGTCAGATTGCGACCGAAATTATCATGAGACGGCCCCTCTAACGCTCTGTCATTTCCCCTTACCACAGACCGTGCAGTGCGCTGTGCCTTCCACGGTTTGTCCCCCTTACGTGTCATGTACACATTTCTATACAAAATTACATGATAGTTTCTTAAGGAACTTCATCCGTCATGGGTCTTAAAATAAACAAAATTCAGATTTTGTTGGATACAGGGTATTCATGGTCAAGTACCGTATTGATGTTTCATACACTTTTCTGGATTTCGAGTTATTTTGCAATTCATCGTTCGCATTTGGAGTCAAACGGACTGTAGATGTCCATGAAGCGATACTCGTGGGTAGGGCTCTATGCTCATGAAGACCGCCTCCGTCGTCTTGTGGTAGAGCGTCCGCCCGGAGAGCGGAAGGTCCGGGGTTCGATCCCCGGCCGCGTCATACCAAAAGACGTTAAAAGATGGTACTTGTTGTTACCCTGTCTGGCGCTCGGCATTGAGGGGCTAAAACAAGGACTGGTCGGCTCGGAGTCAGTATACTGTGTCTGAGTGGGGTATTCATATTAAACTGCGGCATGGTATCTCAGTGAGCTAGCACTATAAATCGGCATCAATCCGGACTAGTACAAGCAGCCACACAAACACACACACGTACATGCACGTCGCTACATAAGTGCAATAACCTTGGACGCGACATTAAACCCCATTTCACCTCACCTATGGTCATGAACCGAACAGGATCCAAGACGTCACATGTAGAATGTACGATTCCCAACATCTGTTCAAAGACATAACTGTTCCTTATTATAATTTCGACTGAAACATGTTTGGCCGTTCGGTTTAGATATTTTTTTAAGATCTTCTTTAGTTGACGACAACATATAGTTTTTAGCCTATACATGCCGAAGGTGAAACAGGGATCAGCGGAATTTGAACCAAGGCTAGACTCGCCCGAGAGTGATATTTTCAGGGAATGATTTGAGCCTGCTACACCTGAGAAGAGAAACCTACCTCGCAGCTGGACATTCGACTGCTATGATGAACGCCCACTAGCTGAATGATAGGAAATAAAACCTGCAATCATCATAATCATCATGGTCATAGTTGGATTGAGGAAAACGGAGTTTCCCGAGGAAACATTTGAATGGCTTCAATTTGCAAAAATACCATTAGTAAATGAAATTACTTTAAACGTCCGGGTATGTATGCATAATTGAACAAGATAATTAGTTTTCGCTTCCCTGTACGATTATGCATCAGCAGGTCCCACGGCGTCGGGGTAGGATGACACGAATTCAGCCCCTCGTCTGTCACGACAAGCAAATGTTGCTGTTTGATGTGGGAGGAAAACCCGAATTGATGCAGGCATTAGACGTTTACGACTTTGATGAAACCAAGACGTCTTTAGAGGACTGGGCCACTTGTGTCCTCGACTTAATGATTTTTTTATTCTATTTTTTGTTTGTTGTTAAACGCCGCACTCAGCAATATTCCAGCTACATGACGGCGGTCTGTAAATTAGAGTCTGGACCAGACAGTCCAGTGATTGATATCATGAGCATCGATCTACGCATTGGGATACGATAACATGCATCAACAAGTCAGCAAACCTGACCACCCGATCCCGTTATTCGCCTCTTACGGCAAGCACAGTAACCTTTTATGGAAAGCATGGGTTGCTGAAGACCTATTCTCTCTCCGGATCTTCACGGTTGTCGACTTAATGAGGATAGGTGCATCACATTTAATGAGGACAGGTGCATCAGATTGTGTGATCTGGTTGATTGTGTGTAAAAGTATCACGACGGCGTGGGTTGTTCATGCTATCAACCACTGGTTTCCCTGGCTCAGATTCAATAATTTACAGGCCGGTATGATAAAGCTCGAATAATGATGATTTTGGCCATGCTATTGAAAATGTTAATTTCAATAGCTTTCCTTAAACAATCTGTTTGATTCATATTGTCCACATCATGGGAAAATAAAACGTGCCTGGTCAACAATTAAAATTACAACTACAAACAGATTATTGCCCTGTCGTGTCCAGTAGATTTCAGCAACTATAATTGCTTCCTGCCATGAAATATCAGTTTAGTTTATCCATCACAAGGAGTCACATTGAGGAACTGCCGGGTTGTTTATTACAGGAAGCCATCAAACGATCCTCAAAGGCTGGAAGACCTAAAGTGACACGTGACCTAAACACGTCATAATGGAATTCCTTTTCTGCGCACGACACTTCCGTGTAGAAAAAGCCATGTGACCTGAAGAATCGCACAATAATATGTATGCCCGATTTGGGGAAAAGCAGCTCTTGAAATGCGCGAACGATGGCTATTGTAACCTGGGTCCTTTCACTATCTCTAAAGCGAATTTTAAAACCTAAAGAGAGATCGTCATGCGATCGCCTTTTAGAGAGTTCGTCATATACGATAGTGCTCTGCACGTGAGATTGTCGCATAAGGAGTGAGTGAGTATGGTTTTGCGCCGCGTTTAGCAATATTCCAGCAATATCACGGCGAGGGACACCAGAAATGGGCTTCACACATTGAACCCATGTCGGGAATCGAACCCAGGTCTTCGGCGTGACGAGCGAACGCTTTAACCACTAGGCTACCCGACCGCCCCTTCATGCATAAGGCGGTATTGTATTGTACTTAATGCCAACCTGAGGAAAGGTGGAATTACAAAAATATTTGGGCGTGGGGAAATGGGGATCGGTTGGGTGGTTAAAGCGTCCACTCGCCATGCTGAGTGAGTGAGTGAGTGAGTGAGTGAGTAAGTTGGCTTTTAACAGTATTCCAGTGATATCGCGGCCTATCAGCTTAATTTGGGAGGAAAGCCCGAAGTGATACAGGTCTCAGACGTCTCAATCCGTGTCCCCTCGTCATGCTGAAGACCCGTGTTCGATTCCCCATATGGGTGAAATGGGTGAAATGGGTGAAGTTCATTACTGGTGTCCCCAGCCGTGATATTGCTGGAATATTGCGGCGTAAAACCTAACTCACTCTCACACACACACACACACACACACACACACACACTTTAAACAGAATATATGTATGTATTATATATGGATTATTATATGGCAGGTGGAGAAAGGGGCCGCCCCTACTTTATTCCACGCTGAACAACAATTTGTGCGGTACTCGAGATTCCACCCGTAAGCTGCACTCACAACCAGTAGGGGGCACGGGTGGCCCAGTCGTCTAAGGCGCCGCGATTCGCTGTGCAGAGTTGCGTCCCTTGGGCACGCCAGAAACCTATGACTGTGGGTTCGAATCCCGGTTCGCCCCGATTATGTTTCTAGGTTTGTCAGCACCAAACCCGTGCTCGTGGGTTTCACCGAAGTGGTGCGACCTGCATCATTTCGGGCTTTCCTCACAGATCAAGCTGACACGCCGTGATATAACTGGAAAACTGTTAAAAGCGGCGTTAAACCAAACTCCCTCACTCAATTTGTAAATGATAAAAAGAATAGTAACAGTAATGCAATATTAAAAGCCTTGTTTTTCATTACCCATCGCCCTTAGAATCGTACAAAGCATATTAAATATGTTTTTGAATTCTGTATTCAGTTTTGGTTCCGCATAAATTATTTCCATTCGGAAGTTTCACTTTCTTAATTTGTCATCTGCCAAGGTGACCTACAGCGCAGCGTCACGATTTTCAATATGACTTCTGTATAAGATTGGAGTGGTTTGGGGGAAATATCAACAAAAGGGTCAGCACCATGGTGGCCATGGACAAACAGGTTGTGTGACCCGCGACCCTTGACCAGTCAACCCAGTTCTGTAAGCCTGTACAGAACTTGACCAGACAAACCAGTGAGGCATTAAATAAGCCTGTACAAAACTTGACCAGACAAACCAGTGAGGCATTACATAAGCCTGTACAGAACTTGGCCAGACAAACCAGTGAGGCATTCCATAAGCCTGTACAAAACTTGGCCAGACAAACCAGTGTGGCATTACATAAGCCTGTACAGAACTTGACCAGACAAACCAGTGTGGCATTACATAAGCCTGTACAAAACTTGGCCAGACAAACCAGTGCGGCATTAAATAAGCCTGTACAAAACTTGGCCAGACAAACCAGTGAGACATTACATAAGCCTGTACAGAACTTGACCAGACAAACCAGTGTGGCATTACATAAGCCTGTACAAAATTTGGCCAGACAAACCAGTGAGGCATTCCATAAGCCTGTACAAAATTTGGCCAGACAAACCAGTGAGGCATTACATAAGCCTGTACAAAACTTGGCCAGACAAACCAGTGAGGCATTCCATAAGCCTGTACAGAACTTGACCAGACAAACCAGTGAGGCATTCCATAAGCCTGTACAAAACTTGACCAGACAAACCAGTGAGGCATTCCATAAGCCTGTACAGAACTTGACCAGACAAACCAGTGTGGCATTACATATGTCTGTACAAAACTTGGCCAGACAAACCAGTGAGGCATTCCATAAGCCTGTACAAAACTTGACCAGACAAACCAGTGAGGCATTACATAAGCCTGTACAAAACTTGGCCAGACAAACCAGTGTGGCATTACATAAGCCTGTACATAACTTGGCCAGACAAACCAGTGAGGCATTACATAAGCCTGTACAAAACTTGGCCAGACAAACCAGTGTGGCATTCCATAAGCCTGTACCAAACTTAGCCAGACAAACCAGTGTGGCATTACATAAGCCTGTACAAAATTTGGCCAGACAAACCAGTGTGGCATTACATAAGCCTGTACAGAACCTGACCAAACCAGTGTGGCATTACATAAGCTTGTACAAAACTTGGCCAGACAAACCAGTGTGGCATAACATAAGCCTGTACAGAACTTGGCCAGACAAACCAGTGTGGCATTACATAAGCCTGTACAAAACTTGGCCAGACAAACCAGTGTGGCATTACATAAGCCTGTACAAAACTTGGCCAGACAAACCAGTGAGGCATTACATAAGCCTGTACAAAATTTGGCCATATTTTTATGGCTCCAAACCCTCAATCGGCCATCCGTGATACAGAGCAGGAACATTCTCTCATTGCACCAATGGGCTCTTCCTGAATCCTGAGATTCCAAAACTCAATGCTAAATAAATTCTCCAATGATGATCGGCAAGGAAGGGACGTTTGTTTACCCTTCGGGACTTCATCCCCGCCGATTTCAGTCAAGTCCTCACTGTTCTGGTTGACATCCGTCTATTGGGTAACCATTGGCGCTTCAGAACAGGAGATGTTGCAAATGGTTGACATTATACGAGGTCTTTCTGACCATGGGAGATCCCATGCATCATTGGATTGCCCATGTTTTCGTACCAGACTGCTGATTACGGTATAATGACACCCTAGTTGACGTCCTATACTTTTGTAGGTCATGCCTGTCGAATGCATACCAATAACACACCATCTTTTCGCCTCTGATAACTGTCTTCGTGCCATAGACACATATCCTGCTTCAACAATGCAATGAAATTGATGTTAAAGACCAACAACTGCTGTGTACAGATACTGCGTTTTGAAAGATGCACGGGTGGCATACTGCACGTGCATGTCGTGCTGCGATGTGACGTCACAGTGGCCATTGTTCTGTCCCATCATTTTGATGTAAGATTTGATAATTACTTTAATTACAGGACCTTTATTTCTTGTCAAGAACTTGGTACGATGAATATTACTGTGTGTCTCTCAGGATGCAATATATATTTTTCTGTGTCCATTTTAGATTTTTGTGGGTACTGAACCACATTTCTGCTTCATGTAAAACCCTGCAAAGGTCCATTATAAATCATAGATTCAGAATCTTCATAATATGATTTGATTGTTTGTTGTTTAACGCCAGACTTAGCAATATTCCAGCTATATAATGACGGTCTGTAATTAATCGAGTCTGGACCAGACAATCGAGTGATTGATATCATGAGCATCGATCAACACATTTGGGATACAATGATGTGTATCAACCAAGTCAGCAAGCCTGACCACCCAATCCTGTTACTCGCCTCTTTAATACGGCAAGGTTTGTAACCTTTTACAGCAAGCATGGGTTGCTGAAGGCCTATTCTAACCCGAATCTTCACAGGTCTCAATAATATGAAGCATGACAAAATATGATGTTCAAGAGTTGAAGTAAGCTTTATTGCAGCAAGACTGCTATATAAGATAATCTAAATCAGACAAAATTATGTTCATCCAATTACAGTGTTAATCTGCCTCAGACAATCTAGGACAGCCATGTCAGCCTAGCACCAGCTTAAACAAGGGTAAAAGGAAAAATGGAAATACTTACGGGGAACAACTTTTTCTATGAATATTGAAAATAAATTTCAGCAGTTCAGAAATATTTTGTAAGTCTCTTAAACAATGTCAAACATTCTCCTTACCAATTATCATTCCTGATCTCAAGAAATCAAAACAATAATGTTCCTCATCAGTATTTCCATATGAACTTAAGTATTGTACCATGTAACCTCAACACGATGTCCCCTAACATTCTTTCAAGCAGAAGCTTATAAGTAAAATTAGAAAAAGCTAGTATCAAAATTAAAACAACACAACAAGTACATAAAGAATTTAACAATACTGACATTCTTTGTTCGTTCCAATCATAGCAAACAAAAAAATCAGATATTTAATGTTTAAATGATGGAAATCAGATCAGAAATTGAAGATGAATTTTATTATGTTTATTCAGATAAAATAAAGATGACAATTAAATTGCACCAAAATGTCATGAACGAAAAATGAAAATACAGATTACAAAGTCATAACTTGCTAAAAAGCTATGAAAATCATGTACACATGATAGCCCTAAAAATGTCAACCCAGGGTTATTGGAAATGCTAAATGTTCTGATACAAATCAGTACAATTTGGATAATAATTTAAACTCTCTAAAATATCCTTAAAGCAATGCAAAGACTTCCCTGAAAGAAATATTTTTGGATAATTATGCAGTTTATTTTTATCAAAATTTGGTACTGTAAGCAAAAAGGCATATACTATATGCTAATGTAAACATATATAGGCTTTATGGAGGGTATCTCAAAATGGAGGGTATATTAATGCGATTTGCTTCATTTGAGTGCATAGGCAAAAGAAATTACATGTGAATATTGGTTGAAAGACATAGCATCTGAAAGATCTGAAAAGGACATTAACTGTTATATATATACCACAACAAGTTATTTATCTAGGGAAAATCTTAAACAATTAAATTATAAAATTCAAATCTAACATTTTGAAATCATTGGTTACTTTCTAACATGGAAAATAAAAAAAGCAAGTATATAAATAGTTATATACATTAACCAGAAACAAAATTACATCGTGGTCTGCCCTTGACAGTAATGGAATTATCTCCCCTACATGTGCCATGAACCAACGAAACAGAAGGCAAGGCAAAAGGCGACTTCACTTACTTTGCTGCCATAGCAACTCAACGTACAGGGATAAATGCATTAGAGATACAGAGTTATCAACAAGCAAAGTCTGACAGTATCACAATGCACTACATATACAGGAGTAACAATATACAGAGGTTATCTAAGGCAGTATTGCTTAAAAACTTCAGCATATATGGGGATAACTATGCTCTATCAAAAGAGGAAACTAAACGTTATACTCCAGGAGGGTGTTATAGCTGGAGGAGTCCCCGCCGTAGTTGGCGTTAAGGGTGATCTTGGTGCCTGTACCGTAATATTGAGCTACCTCCAGGGTTCCAGCCCATTCGTCACCAGCCAGCTTCTCCAGGAGTGTCCACTTCTCTCCGCTAACGATCGCGACAGCTTCGGCGCGAGGGATGATGACACGGAAGTTGACGGTTTGAGGAAGCTGGGAAATGTTGACCGGCTGTCCCGTAGACGTTGTTGTGGTGGGGATGATGCCAGGCTCGTTCATGAAGCAACCCTCCTTCCACTGAGCGTACTGTTTCGGGAAGGGGAACACGGCTTGTGTCAGCTTCTGGCAGTTGATCAAGTAGTTGTAGACTCCGGGCAACTGCTGGGATTTGTCCGAGGCTGGGATGGCATAGAGCTGCAGTTTGTAGAACCCAGTTAGGGGAAGGTTGACAATGAAGGTCACCATCGATCCTTTGGTGTGGGAGAAGACATACTCGGGGTGATCTTTTTCAGTATCGCAGCTGATCAGATTTGCTGTTACTCGCAAGACATTCTCCGACTTGATGGTGATCGTAACCGTGTTGCATTCTAAGTGGATAACAGGGTCGTTGTGGCTGGCTGTGCAAAGACCGTACTCGCCGAACTTGGGCTGTGCTCCAAGGTACCCTGGGGGCAGTTTGGGCAGTGGTGTTGCTTTGACATCTTCATGGCACTGAATCAGGTACTGTGCGATGTGGTACAGAGTTGATCCTTCAGCTGCGGGGTCATTAGCATAGATCTCAAGACCATACTCTCCTCTCATGGGTGCTGTGACGTTGAAGAAAGCGGTCTTACCAACGACACGGTTGATGATGTAGCCTTCCAGCTCAGAGTCGTCCATCTGACAATGCTTCAACTTGCCCATAAACTGCATGTTCTTGGGGATACGGATCTGGAGTTCAACTTTGCCATCTCTCGTCACCATTGTTGCGGAATTCTGGTACGTGTTGAGGCCATATCGGTAGAAGGCCGAACCTTGACCCCAGGTCAGATACGAGCATGGTGGGAAGGGTTCAAACGCAGGTTTGGGGGTTTCTTCCTGAACGATCTTGTACTCACAGACCTGAGCATACACGTTCTCCTTGTTTTCTGGGATGTCTTCCTTGGCGTAGATATACAAGATGTACGACCCCTTCTCTGGCAGACGAAGCTTGAATGATGCAATTCCACCTGTTGATTCTTGCATACCGAACCGACTGAGCTTCATCCCACGCATATCCTCTTCCCCATCCTCGGTGGATATCGTGAAGTTGAAGGCGACGGCCATCTTGTGAGCAGGATATCTCAACCGGATGTTGATTTCACCTCTACTGTAGATGACGGCTGTTCTGTTTGTGACAAATTCTAGACCATACTTGAAGAACTGGGGTTTCATGTGGGGCATATTCTCGAACTCCTCCAGGTTGATAGGACGTTCTAACAACTGCCATTTGGGGTCATCAGGGAAGTGAGTGTAGATAAGCTGGTGAGGATCAGGCAAGAAGAAATATTCGTCGAGTTGGTAATGGAATTCTTCGGATGCTGCCTGCTTGCCGATGATTCTTCTTGCAGCCCAGTGAGCATCGATCAGACACCACGTTCCATAGATGTATACAGCGTTCCACGAGTGCTGGTTGCTGCCTGGCTCAAATTTCTGTCCCGGACGATAGTCGGCGCCCTTGGCATAACCACTGATGATCTTGGAATGGAGACCAGCATAACTGAAAAACAGAAAATATTCATAAATTTTAGACAGATGATATGATTTCATCACACAATACACAGCAATATTGGACAGCATCACAGCTGCTGTGAGAAACCCTTTCCCCATTTATTTGTCCTGTACAAGGAGTGGATATTGAAGCCCCAAAGGGGGTTTGAAAGTAAGCACATGTACAGACTTTACACCCCATTAGACCCGTAAAGGTCCGGGTCAGAATATGTCTTCAGCAACCCATGCTTGTCGCAAGAGGCGTAAATGCTTGTCGTAAGAGGCGACTACCAGTATCGGGTGGTCTGGCTCGCTGACTTAGTTTATGCATGTCATCGCATCCCAATTGCATGGATCGATGCACATGATATCAATCAATGGATTCTCTGGTCCAGACTTGCTTGTTTACAGACCTCCGTCATATAGCTGGAATATTGCTGAGTGTGGCGGAAAACAACAAACAAACAAATCATACCCCTGTAGCATTCCACATTGTATGCAATTGGAGAACTCAGACTTGACATATCGAATCATTTAGGGCGATAAACCCATGAATGATCAGCAGGTGCACTGCAACACCTCACCTGGGGGGTTGGGTGGGGTAGGGGTAGGGGAGTGGGGGTTTGGGGGGTAGGGTGATTTTTGTTCATATGTTTCTTTCACCCTCCAAAAATGTAGTATCAAATGGTGTGTTGTCCATAAGGATATTTCTCCATATTGTGACACGTACTTGCACATAGTGTCGAACACCATAGCATATGTTGTCTTGCCGGTCTTGAGGCCCATCAGCACCTCTTCGGGGCTGCCCTTCTCCACATTGTCAAAATTCATCTCCTTCAGGTTCTTGGTGGCCAACCAACGGAAAATAACTCTGCAAAACAAGAAGGAACATTAGATGTCAGTGACAACTATATAGTTTCGGTCTGGCAAAAAAAAAAGGTTCTCAGGGCCGACCCCTAAAGTGAAACAATATATAAATAAACAACCAATATTCTGTATTTTTAAGCATTATCATGAAACAAGTTTTACAACTCAAATTTCGTTGTTGCGCCAGATTCCAACTTTTTGTTAAACTCAGATTTTTTAATTTAAAATGATGTTTCAGTACTTATACCATTGTCAAGAAAGACCGAAACGTCGCCTTAACAGTAACTAAAGAAGTTGTTATCCATAAATTGTGTCTACTTTGTCATATTTTTTAATTTGGAGCATTTGATCAGTTGTTTTTAATTTGTGATCCCACATGATTTTTTAATGAGCAAAGGCCCACCACATCTTCCACGGTATAAAGAATACAATACACAAGTACCATGGTGCAAAATGAACAAAGTGTGTACAGAATATAGTACAATGTCTTACAATATACAATGCATACAGTCTACAAAAGGCATAATACAACATATAACTCAGTATGATGTCAGGAGAGTAAATTTACAGCCCAGTACAATGTCCCACTTTATACAATGTATTAAAAAGAACAATGCTGCACCATTAGATACCAGGTACAATGTTGTACGAAGACCTCAAAATACTCAGTAGAATGTTCACCCCAGGAAAATGTTATACAACGTACAATGTCAGCCCTTCTTCATTCCAAAACCACAACTCACCTGACTTTCTCAATTTCATTGGTGATATTTTTGGAGTAGATCAAATCCCAAACCAGATCTCTGAAACTGTTGTGTTCACTCTTTGAAACCTGTTGACAAAGCAAAAAAACAAAAAATTAGTTGGAGACACACAGGGAAATAAGGAGGAGATAAGGAGGAGAAACACAGGGAAGTAAGGAGGATACACATACACTCAGGGAAATAAGGAGGAGACACATGCACTCAGGGAAATAAGGAGACTCTCAGGGAAATAAGGAGGAGACACATGCACTCAGGAGGAGACACTCGGGGAAATAAGGAGGAGACATACACTCAGGGAAATAAGGAGGAGACACATACACTCGGAAATAAGGAGACAGGGAAATAAGGAGGAGACACAGGCAAATAAGGAGGAGACACTCGGGGAAATAAGGAGGAGACACAAGGAAATAAGGAGGAGACACTCGGGGAAATAAGGAGGAGACATACACTCAGGGAAATAAGGAGGAGACACATACACTCAGAAATAAGGAGGAGACACAGGGAAATAAGGAGGAGACACAGGCAAATAAGCAGCAGACACAGGCAAATAAGGATACACTTGGGGAAATAAGGAAGAGACACACACGGGGAAATAAGGAAGAGACACACACGGGGAAATAAGGAGGAGACACACAGGGAAATAAGGAGGAGACACAAACAATCTGGTATAGACCAGACTAATTTGCCTGATACAGTATATTGCAAAATGGATTATTGATAATCTCTTCATCTGTAATCTGCACAGATTAAGTTGGCTTTCATAATCCTTGCATTCATAATTCAGGTCACATCTTGTGCCGGAATTCTCTATTTTGAAATTTAATAAGTCAAACATGCGCCTCTTTGAACCAATTTAAGTCTACCTCGAACTCTTCAAGTACCAATATACTGAGTTGACAAGTGCCCCTCCCCAAGTTACTCTACTTAAGTATTTTCTGATAAATCATTTTTGGCAGAACAACCAGAGAGACAATAATTGTAGGTAATAAGAGTGATGCTGTTTGCCAATTTATCCTTGTTGCCAGGCACTCTTCCATTAAATCTACACTTGCCAAACATACAAGGCGCAATAATGTTATTTAGGGAAAAGTTTATAAGTTTGATGTTGGATGAAAATCATAATTCTTAAGTTTGGGGTGGGTGTTCACAGGTTTCCATATGTCGAAATGATATTTTCCAAGTTAAAAATTGAAGTCAATAAATAACAGCTCACACAATCATTTTTTTACTCTGAAAATGAGTGAGTGAGTGAGTGAGTATGGTTTTACACTGCTTTTAGCAAAATTTCCAGCAATATCACGGCGGGGGGACACCAGAATTGGGCTTCACACATTGTAACCATGTTGAGAATCAAACCCGGGTCTTCGGTGTGACGAGCTAACGCTTTAACCAGTAGGCTACCCAAAAGCCAAAAAAATTAACAGTATCACTATCGTAGTAAGACAAAATGAAATAACTTCTGCTGTGCAGTGTCGATAACATTAACGTAATGGTTCTGGAGTTTGCGCTTTTCATTTTTCAGGATGTCAACATTTTCACGTCTAATTTTAGGGGCAGTGTGGCCATATGTCTTAATACTTTTTAACTGCTCTATTATTGTATCTGAAAAGAAGCGTGAAAGATGGCGGTCACTTGCCTGGATAGCATGGTCGTCAAGTGTTTCCAGAACCTGTCTGTCGATGACTTCTAGGGTGGGTTTCTGTTGGATTGGGGCGGGCAGGGGATCGGGGGTCTGGCTGTCTTGTCTGATGGGGATCAACTTGAACTGCTTGTCTGTCTGAGGGGGCTGCTGACCCATGGATCGCTTCTGAACCTGGAACAAGAACACTGAAATGGTACAGTATCTGTAGAACTAGAAGCCACTGCTGGATCATCACCTGTACAGCATCAGCAGAAGACACTGCTGGATCACAGCACCAATGGTCACAAACTTTGCTTGTGTCTTTTGTTTGTCTTTCATAAAATTGAAGAAAAAAACAATTTTGTTGAAAATATAATTTTTGTCAAACCCATCCTTCTTTGTTGAAATATATCCATTTCTTACTGACAATCATCAACATACTAACAACACCTGCAATTTCAATGGACAGTCTTGAGTGAGTGAGTATGGTTTTATGATGCTTTTAGCAATATTCCTGCAATCTCACAGATTGGGGACAACAGAAATGGGCTCCACACATTGTATCCCTGGGGAATACAGTAAAACTCCCCAGCCAACACCCAGAAAATGAAATGGTCATTTGTGACAGTGTGACAGATCGATTGTTCTCTACTTGATCTTACCTGGAGTGGTCTGCTTTGAGGAATGTTGGAGACCTGTGCCTTCTGGCTCTGAGGGGTCGGTTGAACAGTTCCCAACACGGGGTTGTAGCTGACCTGACCTTGACCTCCGGGGTAGGACTGGCTGTTGAAGACCGCCTGCTGGCGACTGTCGGGGACGGTGCCATACAGGTACTGCTGCTGCAGCAGCTCCGGGGGAGGGGGGGGGAGGTTGGCGGGGTCAAAGTCGCTTCCATCTAGATTCATCTGCTGCGTCTGCTGTGACAACTGTAAGAAAGGAGAAAGATCATGAAATAGTTCTGGCTGCAATAACATCTCTTGTAATGGGGAAAGCATCTTGTGTCACATCTTTAATCTTGATGCTCCAGCTATATCATGGCAGCCTGTCAGTTCTGGGTCCAGGAAAACCAATAGTTGAGTGCATGAGCAATGATCTGATTCCTCCAGATACGATATTCAGATTATACATTGTGAACCCCTGATCTGGCAAAACCCCAACAGGAGCAGTGAGGACATGTCAACCTATAGTTAAATACGAATTGCAAAACTGATGCTTGGCCTGGAAAAAACCCAGACTGGCTCAAATTACAACATTATTATTATGAACACATACAATGCCATTTTAGAAAGTGGTCAAATGTATCAAATGATATATTTGGGATAACACTTTGTTAGTAAAGTACAGATTCTCATACTTTTTTCGGTTAAGTCTCACCCGGGATTCGAACCCACACTGCCAGAGTGAGGCTCCTAATCACCAGCACACAAAGTCAGCGATCTAACCCACTCAGCCACCGAGATTTCCACAAAAATGAAAGTCCGACAACTGGTAGTCACGATCACATACTTTTGTTATCATTATTATTATCATTATCAAAATATTTAAGATCATGATAAACACATCAATATCAATCTGTATTATCATTATTTCAGATGAATAGTATCATTTTGACATTTACAGGACCAATCATCATGGTTGTTATCATACTGTAGGATATCAATCATTATTATTTTTTAATACTACCTCTATTGCCCTGTTAAGTGGAACTGTCGTTCCAAGTCCTAATGATGAGGGGTGTGATTTTTTCACAGGTTGCAGAACTTTATCCTGCTATGTTCATTGACCACTGTTGCATTCATTTGTATTCATTTGTATCCATTTGTATCCATTTGCATTCATTTGTATTCATTTGTATTCATTGTATTCATTGAATGTTATCAGAGCTCATCTTGCTCCAAGTTTTCCTTGTGTTGTGGGCAAGCTCTGAAACAGGTGCCACCCAGGTCAACCAACGAGCTGCAGAAACGAGCTGTTATGCCAGCTGTATTTGTCCATGTCCTGCTACTGACAACTGAACAGCATTTCAGTCTGTCAGTGTGAAATATCTCACTCACTGCAGACAGCGCATCTAACACTTCAACAAATGTCACTGTGTTTAAACCAGCCTCATGTCATTTCACTGTGTGCAAATTGTTTAGTATTTGCCTTGTGGGATTAGATATCAGATGGAGGGATGTTGTGTGTGGGTGGAGTAAGGGAACTGTCAGGTGGGAGGGATGAGGGGTGGGGGAAGGTGAGGGGTGGGTGGTAATGGGTTACAGTAGGGTGATCAGATGGACGGACGTTGTGTGTGGGTGGGGTAAGGGAACTGTCAGGTGGGAGGGATGAGGGGTGGGGGGAAGGTGAGGGGTGGGTGGTAATGGGTTACAGTAGGGTGATCAGATGGATGGACGTTGTGTGTGGGTGGAGTAAGGGAACTGTCAGGTGGGAGGGATGAAGGGCGGGGGGAAGGTGAGGTGTGGGTGGTAATGGGTTACAGTAGGGTGATCAGATGGACGGACGTTGTGTGTGGGTGGAGTAACGGAACTGTCAGGTGGGAGGGATGAGGGGTGGGGGGAAGGTGAGGGGTGGGGGAAGGTGAGGGGTGGGAGGTAATGGGTTACAGTAGGGTGATCAGATGGACGGACGTTGTGTGTGGGTGGAGTAAGGGAACTGTCAGGTGGGAGGGATGAGGGGTGGGGGAAGGTGAGGGGTGGGTGGTAATGGGTTACAGTAGGGTGATCAGATGGACGGACGTTGTGTGTGGGTGGGGTAAGGGAACTGTCAGGTGGGAGGGATGAGGGGTGGGGGAAGGTGATAATGGGTTACAGTAGGGTGATCAGATGGAGGGACTGCTGAATCTCTACTGGACACAATGGTGCTGACCAAAAATGGTATAAATCCTTTACTATGTTCACAAAACAAGTGAGCGTGCCAAATCAGAAAGATTTGGTTTGTTCCATGCTGCACTCCGCAATATTCCAGCTATATGATGGCGGTCTGTAAATAATCGAGTCTGGACCAGACAATCCACTGAGTAATATCATGAGCATCGATCCAGGCAATTGGGATCGATGACATGCATCAACCAAGTCAGCGAGCCTGATCACCCGATCCGTTAGTCGCCTTTTGCGACAAGCATAGGCACCTTTTACGACATGCATGGGTTGCTGAAGACCTATTCTACCCCGGAATCTTCATGGGTCGAATCAGAATGAGAAATCAGCTCAGAAGGTAACCACTATCACACAGGGTTGTTTAGGTTGCTGGTGTGGCTTTGAGTTTAGAGTCAATCTGTTGCTGATTTCAAAAGTTATACAAGCTTAGGTTACTTTAACAGAAGATCACCGGACCAGTATTTAACTAGTCCATAAAGAAATATACTAGACTCAGACCAGCAAACCAGTGTTTAGTCTTGAACACTGAAACATTACGGAGCATGTAATACAATGCAATAAACAAACACAACTGTAATTCATCTACATACCTTAACAAACATTTACCAATATTTGCAAAAGCAATGTCCTACTTATTTTACCTCCTCAACCATGATTCCAGCATCCATCTAGAGTGGGACATTTTCTACACTACATTACAGAAGGCAAGCTGTTGTCAAGTAAACATATCCCGCTAAACTAATCAATCATCAGCTGTTGCTTCATGCAGTGTTTGGATGCTGTCTTGTTATTTCAAAGTGGCATTAAACTCAGGAATCAATGTACAAAAAACACCTTATTACCTTATGAACAAAACACTTGTTTTCCGCTTTTAGCAATATTCCAGCAATATCACGGCGGGGGACACCAGAAATGGGCTTCACACATTGTACCGACGTCAGGAATCGAACCTGGGTCTTCGGCGTGACAAGCGAAAGCTTTAACCACTAGGCTACCTGACCGCCCCAAATCTTTCCATAGCAGTATTTACATTTGGCTTCAACTGATAACATGGACAAAAGGCCACCTGTTTGAATATTCATTTATTGTTAGAGAATTAAATTTTGCATAATCAGGGTTCAATTTGATGAACTTGCTTTAACTTGCACCAAGTGCATGTTAATATGAAAACCAGGTTGTTGTGTGGAAAAGTAAGGCTTAGTCAGATACAAATTTGAATTTTGTTTACCTGCACTTGATGCATGGAGACATAAATATGAGGTTGCATTTTTCAATAATTGCACTGGTGCAAGTCTTATATAGCTAAATTGAGCCCTGATTACATATTCAAGGAAACCACATTATCAGAAATTGTGGTTGATGAAAGTCTTTCAACCCTTTCATATTAATATGAAAAAGGTCACCGAAGAATGACTATGAAACGCGCAGCCTCAGCTTTTAGTAATTTTCTAGGTCAGCATGAATTCACATACAAATTATCCTTTCAATTTACATACTCAATTAATCAATAGACAGTTCTCACCTTTTCCATTCTATTGTCCCGCTGCATACTTGACAAATTGACAAATTTCTCCCTTACTCCACAGAAAACAAGGCGTTGTTGCCCAGGTATTTCCAGTTTTATGAATATATCAATTTATGATTCATAGCAGTGACATAGACAGTGTATCCATGTCTACTTGTTATAAAACAAACATCTGACCACTCATCAGATTAAGGTGAAGCACTGTCCAAACACACAACCAGGATTCATACATGTCCGAGCAGCCGAAATAATCTCGTAAATACCAACACACAACACAGGTCAAACGAAGCACACTCAGGTATCAGCGACCTGCGTCAAAATTTCGTTATCACCAAATATGTGGCAAACAGATAAAACTTCCCTATCTTTGTGTTTAAATAGTCTCACGTTATTCTGGGACTTCAACATTTCTGTGTCACAAGGTAAGAATTTGAGGACAGAGTGGCTGAACAATCTGAATGTTTGCTTCTTGCTTGAGTGAGCTCATTCAGGTGGCTCTCAAAAGTGCTACCGGTAAGTTTAAATTTAATGCCTTTGACATAGTTTAGTATGGGATTGCAATGATTTGAATAGTGAAAAGATCTGAAGGATATGTGCATAAGGGTCCTCAGTTTTTATTTCCTTTACAGAAAATTGAGCAGTGAAGACCTGACTCACCTGGGTCAGCAGAACCCTATCCAGGACCACCCATTAACATTCTCGGGGTGGGGGCAATAACTCAATAGGTAAATTATGACAGACTGTATTTTCAACCACCGCTCCAAGAAACACAAAGTATACATTCTGAAATATTTTTCTGAGATAAAATTATTTTTTTCTAGTATTATCTGGAACAATTTTTTTTTAATAGCCCCATGTCCTTACAGTAATAAGAAATGGTTGATCACATTGGAGCAGTGGAGTTTAAAGTGTTTGAATATGAGCCAGTGTTGGCAGAGAACACTGAGAGACATTTGCGTATTGACTTTCAAAGGAATGTCCAATATGAATTTCATTCCATATGTTTATTTAGTCTATCCGAACATATAATATTCGTTTTATTTTCAATATATACACCAGTTAATGTGTTCGCATTTTTTAAAGACACAAAGATTGGTCAGACATTAAAAAATAAATGTTTCAATCAATTGAGCATGGGCAAGTGAAACAGTGGTAGCAGCAGCAACACTGTTGGGATATGGTGACACACCTTGGGATCCCCCAATCCTAATTATTCAACCCTTTAATACAATAAGCATTAAGTACTTTGCCACTATTCTGCCACTGATATCCTCACCTAAATCCAACACATGATCCAATTAGTCAAAGGGAGGTAACTCTGTATAACTAGTACAAGACATTACCATTTGGGGTTGACACGCACACACACATGCACACACGCACACATGACACTATCTGATTCATTTGGGGGTAGACTCTCTGGAGTTTGGGTTTTGTTTGTTTTTGCCACACTCAGCACACGCCGGCCAGACAACTAACGAGTCTGGACCAGACAATCCAGCGATCGATATTGTGAGCAAAGATCCACGCCATTTGGGTCATGGAGCCAGACCACCCGATCCCGTTAGTCGCCTCTTAGGATCAGCATGGGTTGCTGGGGACCTAGGTGTAAACCTCATTCCCCACTGGGGCCATTACTGCTGTTACTGCCAAAATATGTTTCTTTCTCCAGATAAATGTAAAGAAAACACATTTCAAATTAAAAAATGATGTTTTATCAGGCTATAAACGTTGGTCAGGACTCAATGTCAGTTAACACAATTTGTTACCACTGACCTTGAAGACAGATCTTATGATGCAGCTATAACAAGACAAGCATCTTGTTTCCATGTACCATGTTATGTATCATGGCATGTATCATGCTATGTATCATGGCATGTACCATGTTATGTATCATGCTATGTATCATGGTATGTACCATGTTATGTACCATGTTATGTATCATGCTATGTATCATGGCATGTACCATGTTATGTACCATGTTATGTACCATGCTATGTATCATGGCATGTACCATGTTATGTACCATGTTATGTACCATGTTATGTATCATGCTATGTACCATGTTATGTACCATGTCATGTACCATGTTATGTATCATGCTATGTATCATGGCATGTACCATGTTATGTACCATGTTATTTATCATGCTATGTACCATGTTATGTACCATGTTATGTATCATGCTATGTATCATGGCATGTACCATGTTATGTATCATGCTATGTATCATGCTGTGTCAAATTAATCAACATGAGTAGATAAGAATTGAAGTGACAAAAGAAACGATGGTGAGACTATTTGTCATCTAAAATCATTCTTCCATCTTTTTCAAACAGTAGGTGAGGTGAAATGGGGTTTAACGTCGCGTCAAAGATTATTGCACTTATATAGCGACGTGCATGTACATGTGTGTGTTTGTGTGGCTGTTTGTACTAGTCCGGACTGATGCCTATTTATAGTACTAGCCCACTGAGATACCATGCCGCAGTTTAACATGAATACCCCACTCAGACACAGTATACTGACTCCAAGCCGACCAGTCCTTGTTTTAGTCCCTTAATGCCGAGCGCCAGACAGGGTAACAACAAGTACCATCTTTTAACGTCTTTAGGTATGACGCCGCCGGGGATCGAACCCCGGACCTTCCGCTCTCCGGGCGGATGCTCTACCACTAGACCACGGAGGCGGTTTGTAAACAGTAATAACCAGTGTCTTGAGTGTAACTGTACAGCTAACCAGCCTCGGTGGCAGAGAAATTAGCGATGTCATTTGATTGTGACGTTGTGGAAACCGATGACATTACAATTATCTGCCCAGTATTGTGAAGCAATATCAGTGTAGCCATATCTCAAAGGAAATATTGCTTGATATCAGCTGTGCTGTACTTCCTGTGGAAGCCAGTATCAGAGGATAATTTGTAAATATGCATCACCTGGCACAAAGTGTATCACTACAGTCATAATCAACAGGCTCTTGTCACACAGTCCCTGCACAGTTCAAAATTAGCAAAACTATCATAATTGGAATATAATTTATCAGGCGTCTTCAGGTGAAGAGACTCGTTCATGTCAACACAGGTAGCATTTTTTTTAAGTAAGTACACTAGCTGAGTTTCTTTTGAGATGTACATAAAAATAGTGAAAACATAAAGTAAATTTTTGGGTCATGAACTTGTGCATGTTAAGATTTTTGTTTTCAAGTATAAAAAATCAGCTCAGTCTTTTAGATGATGCCAGAAATCCAAAACTTGCGAGACTTGTAAGAGAGAAAAAGTTATTTGGCAACCATTTGAACATATTGGGTAATTTTCATACCAATATTTCCCTAAATCTAAAATCGGACATTTTCAGTGGGCCAGACAGTCCTCTTTGTTACAAGTGCCAGCTGAGCGATTAAATCAACTATCAGTAAACATCAGATCAGGATCTTGCTGTAAGATTGGGTTTTACTAAAACATAGCTATGGATATGAAACGGCTGCTGTCTACCTGAATATTCTGTTTATCAATATCTTTCATGTACGCTGAAGAAATCTTGAACATGATTTGTGCCTCCAAATAAGCCTAATAGGATTTCAAACAATTTCAAATACAAACATAATTTCAATCCATTAATGTGGCTTAATCAAATATCTTTTTCTCACATGAATCAATTTTCTGATTTTAAGAAATAAGCAGAATAGATACTTGCATTGAACACCATGTGTGAGACATAGCGTTTGGGTTCAGACGTCATTGTGGAAATATTATCTAATACTCTTCAAATACGCCGTTCAACTTTAACAAATGCAATCCTTTTCACTTGGGATGGTCCACCTCATCGGACCATGTTGACAAACAATCCTTGAAACATATATGACACCAACAATTTCCTGTTTCAATAACAGGTGCAGCACCCCTAAATCACACACATAGAATCTTCTTTTTGAGACAACAGACCAGTCTATTCTCATTTAAAGGGTGATAGAACTGGAGTGAAAATATGTTTGACAAAGATTGGAATTTGAAATCAACGATACTGTCAACAGTTCAAATGGAGCACTTGAGTTCATAATCTCTTCCTCTCAGAGTAAACGGCATTTCCGTGTTCAAATCAACTTCCTGTGCTATGGCCGCTCCGGCTTCAAGTGAACCCCTGCCTAATGAAACTATGCCCCTGCTCTCAATGTGTGTTATGCACATGATTTTTAACAGTGGTTTCATATTCCACAAAGTAACCATTTAGTAAAAGAACTTTCACAACAGTTTCCTCATCTTAGATGTAGTGCCGTGTTATATATCAAACATATCTAAGTAGTGAATACCTATTTGTCCATGTAAAATGACATCATATTTAACTCGGCTAACTTAAACACTTATTAAAATCAACATGAAAACATAAACCATATACAGCCAGTCATGTAATTGTTTTTTTTACCTTGGTCCTATTAAACAATATAAGATAGCTATGCCACAAATCACAAAGAACAATGAGGTGAGGTGAAATGGGGTTTAAGTGTACTGACTCCGAGCCGACCAGTCCTTGTTTTAGCCCCTTAATGCCGAGCGCCAGACAGGGTAACAACAAGAACCATCTTTTAACTTCTTTTGGTATGACACGGCCGGGGATCAAACCCCGGACCTTTTGCTCTCAGGGCGGACGCTCTACCACTAGACCACAGAGGCGGTCTCAAAGAACAATGATGAACGAAAGGTGGTTTATTTCACAATGAACATTGTTCTATCATAACGTCATGTCTGGAGATTTGAACATGCGCTCATAACTTGATGACGTCCTAAATTGGATGACGTTATTTTTTAGAGGAGAGGGTCCAGTGAGTTGTTCCCTATAAATGTAGCTGGACAACGCAGATGAACGCAATAGCCTAATGATCATACCTAAAACTAGGAGAAACATGACAGTCGGTTTTGGGAGAAATTGTGCAGATAATCGACTTGAAAAGTATGAGAATACCTAACTTACCCCCCTGGAGTCTGACATTGCCAAGGTCAGATTGTCTTCAGGTTGTCATCATTATCTAAATACTGGTAAATGTCCTAAAAGCTTGTACAATTAACTGACATCCTCAAAAAGGCTGTACAAACTGTTGACATAATTCACAAGAAATGAACAACGAGTGGGAGTTGTTTATCATACAATCTAGAGCACAGGAAATAACATTAAAAAAAGCTTGTTTTGTGTGTGGTCGTATTTGGGCAGTGAGAACCAAAGGAAACAGAAACAATTTCTCTGAATTGGTACATGTTGAAGCATTTTCATTATTTTTATGACTATCTAATAATTACTAATATTCTTTTTTAACTTACAGAAAACAAGGCCATAGTGCAACTACACCAGCACAGTTGTTGGAAATCCTGGATACCTTAGTGAAAGTGTACAGTGCGGGAGTGAGTGAGGGAGTTTGGTTTTACACAGCATTTAGCAATATTCCAGCAATATCACAGCTGGGCACAGCAGAATGGGCTTCCACATTTCACATATGTGGGTAAAAGAACCAAGGTCCTCAGTGTGATGAGCGATCACTTAAACCACTTGGCTACCCCACTGCCCCAAATGAATACAGATGACTAGTGGAACTCAGTTGTGTTTATCACTGTTTTTCTCGTCTAGTGGTTCAACTTGCTAGAAATGGCCCCAGTTCAGTCATGGCACTGTTATGCATTCAACCATTATTTCACTAAAAGCTGTTTCTTACAAACCAATACAATATAGGGCAAACAATTGAATAATGCCAGGATATGAAAATTTTACAAACCATTCAATTTCAAAAACATTTTGGATGATAAAACTTTGTGTACCAGTTTTATGATACTGACAACTGAACACAAGGTAAATTTCTTCCCTTTGGTGAGACGAAGTAACGTTTTAACCACTAGGCTACCCCGCATCCTACCTGATCCCGTTAGTTGCCTAATACAGATAGGACTGAGTGGACTGAGAATGGACTTCACAAATCTTATACCTTATGCATGAAGAGTAAAAACACTGATCAATTCGCCAGTCTGCCTTCCCAGGATGTATATAAATAGGAAAGAAGACCGACTACTAAAACTAAATATAGATGCAAGCGTGACAACACTCACCCCTGAGTAATCTGGGTTATATCCTTGTCTGTCCAAAGTTCCTTGTCCGCCTCCGAAATAGCGAGCTTTGTCCGGGGATTCCTGATAGAAGGCATTGTTCTGCTCTGCTGGGTCAGCGTAGTGGACGTAGTACTGGCAAATGTGGGTGTATGTGTCACCATCTTTGTTGGGGTCATTGCCGTACACCTCAATACCATACTCGCCCTTGGATGGGAGGTCAGCCGTCACCAAAATCTTGTCGCCTTGGTCGTCATCTCGGATACACGCTTCAAGGTCTTCCTCCCGAACTCCATTCTTCCGCAGCTTGGCCAGGAGGAAAGCAGGGCGGGTCTTCTTGAACTCCAGGTTCACCCTGCCATCAGTTGTCGGGATGATGCCCTGTGGAGGATTGGCGACGATGCCGAGTTGGTCAACGGCGACACCGGGGCCCCAGCAGCTGTCAGAGCAGTTGGGGAGGGGCTTCGCATCGTTGGAAGCGGTGTCTGCGACAACCTTGTATTCAGCTGAAGCAGTGAAGACGTTCTTCACACCAAGTTCCCCTGTCAGTAGTTGAGCAAAGATTGTGAAGTAATACTGGCCCGATTTAGGAGCCCTGAAGATGAAGGTGGTTGTCTGGTTCTTGCCGTGCTCCTGGAGGGCGAAGTTCTTCAGTTTCTGGCCCTGGTAGGTCTCATCGTTGGAATCAGAAAAGACGATCTTGTAGGTGAAGTTGGTAGGCTTGGAGAAGCCGACAGTGATGGCGATCTTTCCCTTCTTCGTCTGGACGACACCGACATGATGAGAGATGAAGAACATGCCACACTTGAAGAAGTAGGACTTGACCAGGGGCAGGTTCTCGAAGTCCTGCAGGTCGATGGAGGCGGTCAGCAGCTGCCATTCTGGCTTGTGAGCCCAGTGGCTGTAGATGAGTTGCTCGGGGTCAGTCAGGAAGTAGAAGTCATCGTACTCATAGACCTAAAAGTAAAAAACAAAACGTGTCTGTAGAGTCATTGAGTAGGCCTTAACAATGCCTTTAGAAATATTCAGGCTGTAGGGAATCGACATCGAACTAAGGGGAATGAAACCCAAGGTTACATTGACGAGGGAATACACAAGGCTACCCCACCACACAATGAAGTCAACTTAAGACAACTGGGTAATGGATGCACAAAGCGGGAGACCTCTCAGATACAAAATGTCAGAAACATATATCACTAGAACTTCAAATAAAAACTCTATAGCCCTAAATAATTGCGTTCAGCTTTTCAGATGCAAGTGTAAGAAAATTACTATTGGATAACAGGGAAACTGACAAAAAGAACATTTTTTGTGTATAGGAGCATAGGTGTATCACACTGAGACTATGAACATGTGCACACATTCATACAGACTTTAAACAACTCTACAAAGTCAGTTTAGAATATTTTCAAGTTAAATTTCATTTGACCGAGGTATTGTTTGTCGATATTGTGACTTTTGCCCATGTGTGATTTCAGCCCACATATTTCAACTTTCCGCAAAAAATCACCGATGACAGAGTTATCACTGGTTATGTCCTTGTAAAAATCATGCATATAAATCACCCATATATGTGATCAGCTAGGTACTATCATTACAGGTAGAATGGCTAAATAAGATATGTTGTTGGTTTTTTTTTCTTATCATAAGCTACAAGTGCCTGTGCAGAAATGCATGAATTATCTCCCCTTGACCACAACTCTGACATCTTAATTTGTGTACCAGCTTGAAGTGGAGCAGTCTCAAGAACACAAACATAATCCCTTGTGGATAACTTGACACTGAGTCACTGTAGGTACTTACCAGATTTTCTGGGGCATTCTTCTCAGAGGTGAGGTACCTCGTAGCCCAGTGGGAGTCCACCAGGTACCAGTTGCCGTCGATGAGGATGCCGTTCCAGCTATGGTTGTACTCGTTGCCCTTGAACTTGTCGCCGGGACGGTAGTCTAGGCCCTTTGCGTAACCGGTCAACACAACAGACTGCACGCCAGAGAACCTGAAACAGGACCGGGGCCAACCATGGTCAAAGATTTGAACACCTGTGGACTTTGCACAGCAGACTTGAAACATTCCTTTTCTTTTTCTACTCTCAGAAAATACAACATCCAATTATCCGAATGATTTCCGATATCCTTCTCCAGTGTTCAAACTTACGCATAAAAGTCTAGGGGTCCATGTCATGATCCCAATAATATACATTCCTAATTAAGTGGATACCCAGATTCAAATACTATTGGAGCAAACCCCAGGACAATATTTATTGTCATCCGATATCGAGGGGAATATGTCTCACACACAGGGTACATCACACCATATGCCATGAGGGATCGGTGACAAGTTGATCTTACCAACTTTCATTCATAGAGGTCCAGAATATAAGTCCACAGTTTCAATGAGTTAGCAAAACTTGTTGCAGACAACGTAAACATACTGAGTTACTTCCCTTTACACAATGCATTAGGATAAACATCGGTTCATAGAGAAACACAATAATATTATGCAAGATAAGCAGGCTGCCAAGATTGATTTCTCTGCGGGCTACATGAAATTTGTACCTCACTTTGGAACAGATTACATACTGCATTTTACATAAGGCTTAAATAAAAGAAGAATTGGTCCTCAGGCAATGATTTTTGCAAATAAAGTGTAGGCGGGTGGTGTTTTTATTATTTTTTTGCTTGTTTAAAATAGTGTGTACCCAAAGAAACAGTTGTGTACCATCAACCTGGGAACGGGCCTCCTTATATGAACAAGCATACCCACTCCTATTGCTACGATGACCATAATACTAGATGCGCCCTAAAGCAGTGCATTGTATTAGGATTATTTAAGTTTTGGAAAAATGGAAATAAAAACAAAACGTGCGGCATACTTTATGATGATGCGAGCGATGCCTGAGAACCAAGACTATTATTTGTTTTTAGCCTAAAGCCTTCCAGTTTATGATGACACTACCCTGTGAGTGTGAGTGACTGATTTGGATACAACTCCAAAAAATGAACAGTATTTTTGTTGCCTCGCTATTGTACATAATATTGTGGTCTTTAGTTGTGCTCCAACAAACAAGAATACATCTCAGGGACATTTCTGACCTGCACATAGTCTCGAAGATCCTGGCATACGTCCCCTGCTTGTTCTTGAAGGACAGAATCACTTCCTCAGGGCTGCCAGCACGGACATTCTCACGGAACGAGATTGTGTACATGTTCTTCGAGGTCATCCAGCGGAAAATAACTCTGAAATATCACAAGCATATCTATGTATCACCTGTACATTCAATCAACAAGATGAGGTGATTGAAGTGAGTGAGTGAGTTGGGTTAACACTGCTTTTAACATTATTCCAGTTATATCGCGGCGTGTCAGCTTAATGTGGGAGGAAAGCCTGAAGTGATGCAGGTCTTAGATGTTTACCACTTTGGTGAAACCCACAAGCACGGGTATGGTGCTGACAAACCTAGAAACATAATCGAGGCGAACCAGGATTCAAACCCACAATCATAGGTTTCTGGCTTGCCCAAGGGACGCAACTCTGCACAGCGAATCGCTGCACCTTAGACAACTAGGCCACCCGTGCCCTGAGGTGATTGAAGTATCGAGAGAAAGTTCTGCAGGAAGATGGATGTAGACTGACCTGGCCTTGTCGAGGTCGGAGTGGTAGTTCTGGCTGTACACCAGGTGCCAGATGAGGTCCAGGAAGTTGTCGTGGTCCTGTTGGGCGACCTGCACACAGACAACACACATTCAGTCATACTCAGCGTCATACAAAAACTGGCATAAACCGAATTGATTCCCGCACCCCACCCACCTACCATTTCGTGGCTGGGGTTATGACATTCAAGTTTGTTCTCTCAGACAGTGATGTTCATGAATGCATGTTTGTGGCTTCTATAACTGGTCAGGACTCATGCCAGTTTTATTCTACTGCTCTATTGTCTTGTTTTACAATTATTTCAAGCACTGTGAAAGAGGCGAATAAATGGATTGGGTGGTCAGGCTTGGTTACTTGGTTCATTGCATGTCATCATACACCAATTGCGTGTATCGATGCTCATGTCAACTGCTAGATTTTCTGGTCCACACTTCATTATCTACGGAGCTGGAATATATCTGAGTGTGGCGTTAAACAACAGAAAAAATCAAAAGAACTATATAAATCACTTGTATTATCTATGTGTTCATTGCTCGTTATTTAAGAGAGGAGCCTGATTTATGCTACTACTGCATACAGCAAGCTCCTCACAGCGATATCCCTTTCGCGGAGCTCTCTATGCTATCTCTGCCACAAGTCAAAGCTCCCTACTGTGATAGGTGGCCACAACTATGCTTGGAGTTGAACTCGCAACCGACGGACCATTATGTTTACAAACAAGTGACGACTGATGTGACACCGAATACCCTAACTTAATTATTTTCTTTGTCAATATGAGTTTGTATTTCATTTCAACTATCATGTAATTGGTATAGAAGAATGTAAAGGGGAATTTTGGTGATTTTACGATCGTTTTGCAATCTCGAACCAATCTGATAAAACAAACAAGAAATTCTGGGAAATATGGTCAGTTTTAAACCTTTTCAAAATTCACAATGATGGCATTCCCAAAGACATAAACAAAAGTATAAACATTACTGCATTTGGGTTTAGAGGGCAAATTTCAAGATGGCACTGGTGGCAGCAACGTTACCGAGAGTGTAACGAAGGTGTCACACGCTGGGAAGGAGCTTGCTACATACAGGTACAAGGGGAAATAACTCTACGTCCTAAAACAGTGGGCTTCACACATTGTACCCATGTAATATATTGCACCCATTGTACGTATATAATAATAATAATAATAATAATAATAATAATAATAATAATAATAATAATAATAATAGTTGTTATTATTATTAAAAATAAAATAATAATAATAATAATATTTGTATAGCACAAAATTCCACATCACCATATCTGGCAATTACAAATGCTAAAAGGTCATATAACGACACATACCGTATTCGACGTAATCAGCGCCCAGGGCACTCTCAAAATTAGGAATAGGGGGCTCTTATTAGAATATCATTTTGGTGAAAAAAAACAGAGTTGAAAGATAAATTTTATGGTTTAAGCTGACAACCTGAAATGTTTAAGTACGACAGATATATTTTTCCAGAATTAAATTGCCCATAATTAAGGGTGCATATAACACCTGAGTGTGTATCATACGCGAATAAATAAGTCTTGTGTACATTGATCAGTTGGAAGGGGTGCTAATTGGGATTGTTAACTTGCCAATATATTAACAAATATCGCCCTGGGCGCTTAATGGAGCGGGGCGCTTATCACGTCGAATACGGTAATCAGACGTTTAGGTTTGCAAAACAGTTCATAACTATTTCATGTTTATGTTATCATTCACCCAACAATACCTCATTACACCACTGTAATCAAGTACAGATTTTCTACACATCTCAGAAACAGCGGAAATGACACAATAAAGAAGTCCATTGAGCCACAACATCAAATCCCCATTCATCTAATGGTCCGGCACATTGCACTACTATTGCCTGCCTGGCCATACAGTAAACAGCTGAGGCTGTAGGTTACCTGAATGGCATGGTTGTCGATCTGAAAGAACTGCTGCACATCTCTGTAGAGGTCAAACTTCCGGTAGCGGGACCGGCATGGCGGCGGAGGCTGGTACTGCTGGCTACGGACGTCCAGCGGCTGGAAGCTGGGAGGAGCTTTGATCTGCATGATCCCTGCCTACTCACGGCTGAAACAAAAACACTCCGATTAGATGGTCATGCTTGAAAATTGGAGGAGATTGGTGAAAACAAAGTTGATGGACTCGTGGGTTGTATTGTGGGTACCAAGTGGGATGATGTAACTTGGGATGAGATTGAATTCGGCATTGGACTGTAGTATTGTTGAAGTGACATTACATTGGTGTCATCTTATAACACTGCCATCTCACCAGACAAACCTGTGGTTAATAGCACATGCATCACAGTCCATCTGTAATCTAACCAGAGTGCCATTGTTCAAAACAACCTTATCGCTACGATTGTCGTAAGTCTATGTTAAAGTTTGGGAGTTACAATCACCTTAGCGCTAAGATCGCTTTGTACAACAGCACCCAGGTCTGGTCCAGACAAACCCATGGTCAATGGCATAAGCATCACTGTCCATCTGTAATCTAACCAGGTCTGGACCAGACAAACCCGTGGACAACAATATTCCATGCTGTCAGGGTATGACAACACACAATCATCCAAATCATAAAAAGGAATCAGTTCTTTACAGAAGTGAAGTTGCCTAGGTACATTTCCAAACCCGATTCCAGCTCAGCTGCCATAACATTCAGATCACAAAATGCTCAAGTTAGTCCCCCTCAATAACTTCAGATGGACATTGCTCCACGAGTCACGAATTGCAAACACTTTCAATTCAATCATAAACAAGACAAATACTGTAGGACCACAACTCGTGAAGGGTAAAACCTGTTTATAGTCAGCAGATGGCAGTGGCAATGAACGATCACAACATCCAGGCTGTTATGTAGAAATCAAACATTTGTTACTCTGTATCAAGATACCGTTGAGTATGACCTTTTCAAAGCCATTCCACTTCACTGATCAAGACGATCAATACTAATTCCAATATCACTTCAAATGCACTTGCAGTTCAAGTTAAATCCAGCTGCTGACATGAGAAAGTTTGAAGGTCATTACTGATCATACTGACAACATTTTTCTTCAGACCAGCGTAACTCCATTCATTTTGGTAGCTTTGGATTCAAACTAATTATTCACAACAAACTACAGCCTTGATAATTCTGCAAACCCTTCTTATGTTGGAAACATCACAAAGTACATGAACAAAATCCAGGTGAGCTAAGAAGACATACAGACCTTCTCTCAGACTTGTCAGCAAATAATTTTTCATCAACACTCAAACACAGACACATATAACACGAGAAATTACTCTTCAAAACTTTGAAATTCCAGTAAGTCTAATCTGTATCAGACACCCATTTCGAAATAACACAACTGATCGTTCTCGCTTTCCATGGTATTGATTGAAACGCTGTATACATCATTATTACCAAAGCCGTTGCGCAAATATAAAGTACCAGGCAAAATTCCAAAGGTCAAAGAATATTAAAGCCTCAGTACCGTGGCTGGATAGGAAACCTTGGTTTTACCAGCTGCCGTTGAGATCGAACTCTGAGCAGCCCAGAAGTGTTTATCAAGAAATACTACCTGAACTGTGAGTAACAACCCTATTGGAAAACTTGTCAAAGTCTTATAACTTTCTCAAACTTAATCATGTACTCTGAAGCAACCACAGAGTTTAACAGGCTTTGTGAACACATATTACATTTTACACACATGTGCTTAAGTCAGTTTTGTAGCTGTCAATGTTATCGGGATGAAAGTCAATCATGTTCTATTTTTGTACATGATTGATGCAGTGATGCCATTTCAGACATGTTTTTCATTATCTTTTTTTCTGGCAATGATTGGTGGGTGTTACTTGATACCGTTGTCCTAACAACTACTTTCATATTTTAAGAAAATAGTCAGTTTGTGGAGCTCCTGACATGTTTTTGTAATACTGACAAGTACTAATATTCTGTCTTCCTTGAGTTCCCTTTAACACTGCTTCAAACATAAGTTCAGTCATATCACAGTGTGCCAGCTTGATGTGGGAGGAAAGCCTGAAGATATGTATGTCACGTTTACCACCAACAAACTTTGAAACCTAATCAGGACAAATCTGGAATTAGAACCCACAATCTTACGTTTCTGGGATGCCTAAGGGATACAACTCAGCACAGCTCATTGTTGCAGCTTATACAACTGGGCCACCAGTGCCCCTTAGGGCCTTGAAAAAGAACTTATCGAAAAACAAAAAACTCAAGTCAGATATCCTTCTCAGCAGCACAGCAATATGAGGCTTTATTGCCAAGGTAATAACATGCCTTTTGTTTGTTTGTTTGTTTGTTGTTTAACTCACTCAGCAATAATCCAGCTGTATGATGGTAGTTTGTAAATAATCGAGTCTGGACCAGACAATGCAGTGATTGACATTATGAGCATCGATCCACGCAATTGTGATAGATGACGTACATCAACCAAGTCAGCGAGCCTGACCACCCGATCCCATTAGTCGCCTCTTACGACAAGCATAGTTGCCTTTTAGAGCAAGCATGGGTTGCTGAAGACCTATTCTACCCTTGATCTTCACCGGACAGGTAAATAAACGAGATAAACTATAGCAGGATCCCACTTTGAAAAAACCCATAGCTTCAAATCTTAAAATTACTGGATTCCTCAAAATGCACTTCTTTGACATGAAGATGAGAAAAGGGTCTTCAAATAACCAACCAAAAGTGAAGGTGAAATATCCCATCTGTCACCTCCGAACATGACCAACAACAGGAAGCAGTGTATGGAGATGAGGGAAGCTAATCACTTCACACAATGACCGACAAAACTTCTGAAAGTCACTGCAAGCGGTAATTTGACATTTCCTGCGATTTCACCGATCATTAGCTGCAACCTTAACAAAATCTCCCTAGTTTTTTGCCTTGTTAGTTCAACATGAGTGCTGTTGCAGTAACACTGATGCTTTGTGCAACTAGAACATACTGTGATCTCCATTGAAGCTCATTGTGGAAGTATTTATAATACTCAGCTTTGCAAAATATATGTCTGTTTTAGCTAACTGAAATGTTATTTGTTTCCAGAAACATCCCTAACCAGCTACCAAAAAGTACACATATAAAACACATTATCGACTTCATGTCATGCTGCCGTGGTCTATCTGTAATGGTTTTCAGAAAAGTCTGGGATTTATGGGTACAAAGTACATGCCTTTCTGGTTTTAAACAATTGTTTATTTGCTCCATTTTTTTATTTTTTTTGCTCTACACATATTCCTGATACGTTGTTAGTTGTTCAGTTATATTTTTTATTCAAACCCTGAAATGCATGACATTTGGTGAAAAGTTTACCACAATGATGGGAGGGACAGAGAGGCAGTTCATCACAACACTAGCCTGGCAACCATGTGGCCTGAATAGGCCACTGCGATCGTTTACTGTTGAAGACTTTGTTCATCAAATTCCATATATAAGGGAAGTAACTGCATAGTAGTCAAAAACATAGCGTAAGATGAGGTGAGGTGAGGTGAGGTGAAATGGGGTTTAACGTCTCAGTCTAGATTATTGCACTTTTATAGCAACATGTATGCATGTGTGTAAGTAAGTGGCTGCTCAAACTAATGCTGATTCTATAATGCTACCCCACTGAGATATCATGCCGCAGTTTAACATGAATACCCCACTCAGACACAGTATACTGACTCCCAGCAGACCAGACCTTGTTTTAGCTCCTTAATGCTAAATTGTTTGATAGGCATTACTTAGAAGTTGACGGATGACAAGATAGACACAATTTTTTATGGATAACAACTTCTTTAATACTGTTAAAGGCGACTTTTCGGTATAGATCCTTATACCGTTGTCAAGCAGTCTTGCTTGACAACGGTATAAGGATCTATACCGAAACGTCGCCTTTTACAGTATTAAAGAAGTTGTTATCCATAAAAAATTGTGTCTATCTTGTCTCCTTAATGCTGAGTGCCAGACAGGGTAACATTCAGTACCATCTCTTAACATGTTTTGGTATGATGCGGCCAGGGATCGAACCCTGGACCTTGCGTTCTCTGGGCGGACGCTCAACCACTAGACCACAGGAGCGGTCCAGTAAAACAAGGAATGAATTAAAGCCAATATTGTTCAAATTGCATTAAACATGCTGTCTCATACATCAACATGATCATCAAATTAATACATTGTTTTTGTACTTGCTTATTGAGAATGATATTGGATAATAAATAAAATCAAACTGAAGTGTCTTTTCATATCAATCATAACAAAACTCGATAGAAGTAGATCATCCTGGCGAGCCTGGGAATTACTACACGTATCACCTGTGTCGATATATTTAATATCAAAAGACACGATCGAGGGTTATCCTGTGTTTAATGAGTGTGTGACATTCTTAATGCAGTCATCATCACAAAGGAGTCTTGAGTAACCAGATCATATTCTCTATGCATTACAGTAGCAATGAATGTCAAGCTCACCCACAAAATTTAGTAGAATTCAAACATATTTCCCACAAATCAGCAAACATGAAATCAATAACTCCCAAAGCGGGTCTTCTCAAGGTCAACCGACAATCATAAAGTGGTACAACAAACACCCTCATTGTTCTTCATCTCAAGTGTATCCCCTCACAAAACCCTCAATATTTGCACCTAAACCGTTGGCACCAGATTGGCACCCTTCAAGAACGTTTGTTTGAACTCGCAGAACCTGATACTGGTAGTGTATTCAGATGGAGGCCTGGTCTGTTGGCAGTGTACAAACAGGAGTTAGCAAGTTGCCTTCGCACGTGAATCATCCTCTTTTAGCAATCATGGCAATAGATCTAATTCGACCGTTTCAACATGTTCATCAATCGCCTAGTTATTTTTAGGTCTAATCTACCGAAACCATTTCATATTGCAAATATTTATAATGGATCACGAATAACAATCTCTTTGAAATTATTACTCAACTGGAAGTATTCATGCCTGATTTAAATCCTCCTCAAAGGACGTGATTAATTTTATTTTGGGCACAAGACACCACTGAATAAAGAAGAATTTTTGTGAAAACTAGCTGTCAGTTTAGAGTACAGTCATCACAAGCATCACAGTATCTAAACTAATCAAATCTGGACCAGACAAGCTATTACTTGTGTGAGCAACGCATCCACATCTTCCCAAGGCAAGGGAGTTAACCTACCTTAAAAGTCCCTTGCCAAACTAGGCAGGAATTTCTGGGCTTGATCGTAGCACCACCAGTGGCTATTACGAGTTATATCCCTTCTATGTCCCTCCTATTTACAATCAGATTCCACCTCTCATATCACTTGCATTTGCTTCAAACAAAATGGCGGAACCCAGTCAAGATGATCAAATGAGTGAGTGAGTGAGTGAGTGAGTGAGTGAGTGAGTGAGTGAGTGAGTGAGAGAGTAATTTAATGCCAAAAGTAATGGTTAATTATTTATAAGTGTCCATTATCCATAGTTGGGCGACGAGTGAAGCTTTCCTTCTTTCAGGAAGTGAGTGAGTTGGGTTGAACGCCGATTTTAACAGTATTCCAGTTATATCACAGCATGTCAAACATTACCCATGTGGGGAATCAAACCCAAGCCTTTGGCAGGGTGCACCATTAAGACCATAACTATCATGATAACCATCAAAAGTGAAAAACGAAATGTCAACAAAACATGCATTAAGACCTCATTGCTGCAAGACCTACCCCGGGAAGTCTTCACAATGTTTACCTTATGGCACTGATACCTGTCTAAACAAATCCTCCCTGTTCTCAGCAGCCCAAATCTTCCTCTTCATCTTCATCTTAAAAGGCTTATTCCTAGATTGTCTAACTGTAATCAACCCTTACTCATCAGCATGTCACAGCGACCTTGATTGAAAATGCTGATTCAGCAAAAATGCAAATTATCCAGCAGAATTCCGAAGTCTGCCGTGATTGTAAATTCCAATACAGTGCGAGTGACAACGGGGATCAATATCACAATAATGCATAATTGATGTAGAGGACAACCATTCCATCAACCCCTGAGGGGTGGTGATAAAGGTTTCAGAGGCGGACCAGTGTTTGATGACTTTGTGAAAGTGCTTGTGGGAATAGCCAGAGACAGGCCCCAAACTTTAATTTTTGACCAAGTAGCCATATGGCAACAAATACTTTTTTTCGGGTAGCCACTGGCAAAATCCAGAAGTCAAGCCAATACTGTAAGTAGCGCAAAATATTATCTCTTAAATTATCTTTTCAAAGCAACATAATCAAATTCCTATCATAATGTGTTCAAGTCATAGCAATAGTGTTGGAATCATTTTTAGTCATTGTACAATTGTTTTTTGCTGTGTGATGATGGAAAAGTACTTTGTCATGTTGTCAAGTAAAGCAGAAGATCCTGGCTTGGCTAGGGGACATAACTCCACGGAAAATTTCATCACCTTTTTACCCTGTGATACCATTGCTTCCTTGGAGGGAAAACAATCAGATTGTTTCATATTCACAGAAATCCAACTGTGATATTGCCAACTATTGCCACTCCTAGCCAGCATCTAAAAGTTAGCTAGGCTCAATGTCCTGGAGTGGATACAAAGCTCCAAGCACACTTCAACTCACAGATATATACAATAAAACTCTTTGACCCCAGAACTCACAAACCATCAAGCACGTCTACACAATACGCTATGTAGCATTGTCAGATAAGCTGCATATTTGCCTAAAATGCCCCCCAAAACTATTCATAACCCAATTACTTTCAATTAACTTGCATACAGAAACACATGCATTAAATGGAAAACTCAATTGTCTGAAAACAGCATACGTAAACACCCTATGAAGCTTTTTCAGCATGCGTACAAAGGCGCTGATTTCCAAAACACAATTACGAGCTAATTTACTTTTCAAGTCAAGCCTATATTTAGAACCGTTATATTACATCTTAAACAATATTTCATTTTATTTTTTTTTAAATCTCAAAATGCTTACTCATTTTGAGAAAAACCCAATAGAGTGATGAATAGATAAGTGAAAAACATATTGGTTACCCATTGAAAAATGTAATAACCCAATTAAAATAGAAACTCCGAGTAAAATTCAATTGCTCAAAAAGTTATCTGGAGTTACGAGGATATTTCCAAACAGCATCACAATACATACCTCCATTACCGATGCAATGTCTCCAAATATGTAAACCGCCCGCTAATCACAGTATCACCTACTTGACATTCCGACTTGCTTGTGTCATCACTAACAACCCTCCCTACAGTTATAGTCTAATGTACACTCATGTAATCGCATTTCTTCAGAGCCCTGACCAAGGGCTATTTCACTATCGACAACACGCGCAAGACTCATACATAAAATTTGATGAAACAATTGTTTGACACTGGCGATATAACAGGCAACCACATGTTAATTACGGTGGAAATTCACAAACACCTTTTCCCGATCATCACTGGCTACAAATCTGACGCAGACCACCAAAATTGGCGGGGACTCGTTAATTTCGAAAGCCTTGTTCATTTCCTGTGGACATGAAAATTGGGGGTTATTGTTTAATCAATAGGGGAGCGATCTGTCTTCGAGATTAATTCTGACACGTTATGTCAGTTTATGACAAGATCAGGAGACTGTGAGATTCAATATTCACAACTAGGTTTGACATTGGCCCCAGTAGTCTAATACACCATCAACACTCTGCATCGTAACACTTTCTTTTTCTTGTTCACAGTTCTGACAAGGCTTTGAAGGGATGCAACTTAACCTTAATATTGAATGGCCCTACTAGCGACAAAATATCAGGATACCACTAATAAGAGTTAATTCACCAAGCTCAATTTAACTTTAGACAACTGTTTTTATGGTTTGTTTTTTTGTTTAACGCTGCACTCAGCAATATTCCAGCTGTATGATGGCAGTCTGTAAATAATCGAGTCTGGACCACACATTCCAGTGATTGACATCATGAGCATCGATCTACGCAATTGGGATACGATGACATGCATCAACCAAGTCAGCAAGCCTGACCACCCGATCCTGTTAGTTGCCTCTTACGACAAGCATAATCACTTTTTACGGCAAGCATGGGTTTCTGAAGACCTATTCTACCCCGGATCTTCATGGGTCCATTAAACAACTGACTCAGGCTGACAGACTAATGCCAGTTTGCATATCGTGGAGTGACATTAATTCATTATCAGCATTAACATAAATAATCTTATCTTTTCCAAACCATATTTAAATCATAGATGTTTTTAATTTTGATAAAAAAATTCAAACAATTTCATAATGAATACAAATATATATTTTTTATCACTTATTTTCAATTGCCAAACAACCCTTCATCAGGGTTGGTTGATTCATATTTCACAAAAAAAATTATTTCAATTTTAAAAACAAACAGAACCTGTCTTATTTCAATTTGCAAAACTCAAGAGCAGACTCCATAAAACAAGAAATACATTGGCTAGGCCCCTGGTTTGAAAAAATATTTGACGAATACAAAACATGTGTATACTTACACAGTGTTCCTGCTGGCTTTTGAAACTGCCAGTCCTTGTGGCCTGGCAACTCTAAAAATTACCAGTCCCCCATAATTATTGCCAGTCCCAATTTTCAACAAATATAAAAACATATCAAAATTATTTGGTTATAATCCTTTCAACTTCATGTTCAGTGCAAAGATGTCATCTCTGAAGTAACTTAGTTAGATCTCTATGTCATTCACACAAACTACAGCCACAATTTTCTCTTTGTTTTTTTAATATTTTGAGACGAAGTCGCTACAAATGGATATTTAACCTAGAAATAGACAAGGGGAAACCTTGATGGTAACAGACAAAGCTGACTTGGTTCGAAAAATGTACTTATATGAATATCACCGTTGTTTTGTTCAACAACAAAGATTTATAAGGTACTTTATTTGCTGGTCCATGAATAACCGGTCCAAGCCTAATTTTACCGGTAAAAAACTGGTAAATACCGGTAAACGGGAACACTGTTACATACTTTCTATTCATAATACCAGCCTATGAAACAGGCTACATAAATACGTAGCAATTCGATACTGTCTTCAATTCAATGCCTCTGCACAAGGCCTTCTGAGAAGGCAAATCACAACACTAATTTCAACAAATAGTATCTCATTCAGATGGCAATGAAATGTCAACCTATATCATGTATATGAAACCCGAAACCTTCTGGCTTTGTGCGTGGGTCGTGTCTCACAATGTCCATATTAGCCTCTCCACAGGCCACTATCTATACAAGGATTGGCTCCACAACTTTCAGCTTGGGCCACATTCAAGAGGGTAAACATGGTGTCCAGTAGAGTGAGTGAGTGAGTTGGGTTTAATGCCGCTTTTAACAGTATTCATGTTATATCACGGTGTGTCAGCTCGATGTGGGAGGAAAGCCCGAAGTGATGCAGGTCTCAGACGTTTACCACTTCGGTGAAACCCACGAGCACGGGTATGGTGCTGACACACCTAGAAACATAATTGGGGCAAACCGGGATTCAAACCCACAATCATAGGTTTCTGGTGTGCCCAAGGGACGCAACTCTGCTCAGCAAATTGCGGCGCCTTAGACGACTGGGCCACCCGTGCCCCCGTGTCCAGTAGAGTGCAAGTGGGGCATCGTAGTGTCAGGTGCATGGTTGACCATAGCCGCCATAATTTAATACACAGCTTTAAATCAGAGGTGTGTTAGATCCTGGTGAGCGAGTGAGTGGATATAGGTGTGCTCACATGCGCTGTAAATCACGCCCCACTGCCTGACCTAATATTGACAAGAATAGTAACCTGGTAGCACACATGCACAAGTCTCATGCACCATGTGACAGAATTTTCCATCTGCGAGGTCTATGTCAAAATGGCTGTAATTGGACTGTTTGAGATAACTTTCGGCTGTATCACAGCAACCCATACATAATCCATTTGGGAGGATACAGGTAAACCATGGAGTGAGTGAGTGTAGGGGGTGAGTGAGTGTAGGGGGTGAGTGAGTGAGTGAGTGTAGGGGGTGAGTGAGTGTAGGGGGTGAGTGAGTGAGTGAGTGTAGGGGGTGAGTGAGTGAGTGAGAGTGGATTTAATGAGTGAGTGAGTGAATGAGTGTAGGGGGTGAGTGAGTGAGTGAGTGAGTGTAGGGGGTGAGCGAGTGAGTGAGTAGGGGGTGAGTGAGTGAGTGAGTGAGTGAGTGAGTGAGTGAGTGAGTGAGTGTAGGGGGTGAGTGAGTGAGTGAGTGAGTGTAGGGGGTGAGTGAGTGAGTGAGTGTAGGGGGTGAGGGAGTGAGTGAGTGTAGGGGGTGAGGGAGTGAGTGAGTGTAGGGGGTGAGGGAGTGAGTGAGTGAGAGTGAGTGAGTGAGTGAGTGAGCATGGAGTGAATAAGTGAAAGTGATTGAGTGCAGGGGTGAGTGAGTGAGTGAGAGTGGATTTAATGAGTGAGTGAGTCAGAGTGGATTTAATGAGTGAATGAGTGGGTGTAGGGGGTGAGTGAGTGAGTGAGTGAGTGAGTGAGTGAGCGTGGAGTGAATAAGTGAAAGTGAATGAGTGCAGGGGTGAGTGAGTGAGTCAGAGTGGATTTAATGAGTGAATGAGTCAGAGTGGATTTAATGAGTGAATGAGTGGGTGTAGGGGGTGAGTGAGTGAGTCAGAGTGGATTTAATGAGTGAATGAGTCAGAGTGGATTTAATGAGTGAGTGAGTGAATGAGTGTAGGGGTGGGTGAGTGAGTAGGGGTGAGTGAGTAGGGGTGAGTGGGTGAGTGAGTGAGTGAGTGAGTGAGTGGGTGTAGGGGTTAGGGGGTGAGTGAGTGAGTCAGTGAGTAGGGATGGGTCGATAGATGGTTGAGTGAAACAGATAGTAGATAGGTGAACAACAGTGAAAAGGGTTAACTCTTTCACTTAGCAGAGTACTGGGAGCATTTCTTTCTCTAGAATACCTCATATGTGCTTCACAAAAAAACCACCTGCTGATCATGAAGCAACATGTGTCCTACTTCCACACTTTGTCCGGGAACTTACAACTACATTCCTTTGACCTTCAGGCAATAAAACACAATCCCTTTGACAGATTCAATATAACATAGGAGTGACAATATCACGACATTCAGGTCCAGTATAACATAGGTGTGACAACATCATATGTCGTACCCATACAATAAACATCAACATACTTCCACAAACATGGTCATGACAATTTGCTAATAAAATAAATCTATTTTGTTGAGAGATGGCGTACAAAGAAATATATTTTCTCAACTGTGTACGAGAAAGGTAATCTTAGAAGTCAATATTCATGGCACCAAACTGATAGCATGTAAAAACATGTCTGTGAGGCTGATCTTTTCCTAGTTCTTTGATCATACATTCACTTGGATGCCGTTCCACAAAACAATCGTAGAGTTAAGACGATCATAAGTGCCATACAATGACACAGACATACGATAGTTGTAGCCCCAAGATTGCCTAGTGGAATGGGGCCTTGGTCTGATACATTTTAACAGTAAATGTATGATCATTTCCTGTTAACTGCATCCACACAATCAGTACTCCCTACTGCAAATGTAAAGCTAATTTGTAACTGTTGGCAACAGGAAAAACTATGAAGAGTGTGGATCGTTGTTCATAACATCAATCACTGGTTTGCCTGGTCAAGACTTCATTACTTGCAGGTCGCCACTATAAAGCTGGAGTAATGCTGAGTGATGCATTAAACAACAAATAAACAAACCATGTCATCAACTGGTACAAGGCAGAATTTGTACCCTTTGGCCAAGTGACTCACACAAGGACGGAAATACCGTAGAGGATATTTGTCACACGAAATCCAAAACACAAATAGTTTCCTGTAGATTGATTTAGAGGTTTCACAACCTTCAATCCGAGGAAAGAAATTACCTCCCAATCAAATGGTCGCATATTTTTTTAAAGCTGCAAAATAAAAGCCTTTGTTTGAGGACATCTATGTTTTCCATAATAGACAACTGAAAAAATGTTTTTTTGCCAACTTCATTTTTTCACATAAATATACACAAGAGCAACTTTCTTCAAAAAGGGTGCATGAGGTAACTGCCACTTGCGAGTCACTTAGCTCAAAAAACATATCAAGGTGCCCCATACTAAAATTCCAACATACAATGAAATTCTTTTTTTTTTAAAATCCTTTAAAAGGATCATTTGTGACTAATCTTTATATTCCAAACCATTATATCTTGCTCCTATGAAGAAGAAGCTTGATGATATCATGTCTGTCTTTAGAAAATAAGCAATATTGTTTTTGACCAAAAAAAGGAAAAGAAAACAAGCTATAACTATAAAATGAACATTCTTGTCAAAAGACATGGCATTTGATTGCAATCCCTGACTGGCTAAATGAAACTGTTGACTGATAAATGATTGTCAAATTTCAAATGTGTAAATGTACAACATTCCAAATCATAGTTTTTTACACAACAGTTGGGAATACACACACACACACACACACATTTCTAGCATTCTTCGCTGCTGTGTGCTTTGTCTTGATCTATTTCCCCAGCACGAAGTATACAGCACATTCCGGGCCATAACACTGAAATGTATGCAACATCTTTCGGCTGCTCAGCAGTTTCGTCTTGTCAATTTCAATGTATGTTTACACTATTACCATGGTTACGGGTTGACTAATGGCAAGGGAAGATCCAGATCTGCCAGATAGTCCTGTTTTGTTGCTTATTCTTTTCATATCTGCTTTGCATCAAACGGCTCACTGAAAAGATGTTTCTTGAATGCTGTGTCAAATTTCAGACTAAAGGTTGCACTGAGCTCATTTTTTAACTCAACCTTGAAAGACACCTGTATCTTTATTGAAAACATCGGGCCCCGTTCCACAAAGCAATCGTAGCACTAAGGTGATCGTAACTCCCATACTTTAACACTGACTTAAGACTGTCATAGGTTACGATCGCTTTGTGGAACAGGGCTCAGGAAAATATATTCTTCTACTTTAAGTTTCACATTCCCAAGCCAGTAAACGCTACATAGTTTACAAGACGCCTATCATAATACGTAACGCATGGAGATGCAAGCTGTCGAAACCAGTCAATTTGTTGCAACATAAAAGAGCCCTTGTGGATTTCATGTTCACAAATACCTACACCAGATAATGATGTTAAGAAACATTCCAGCTTCATCATGGCTTAATAATCATGGTAATAATCTAAGCTTTGAGTACGATCTTTGGACAAGAATTCACGTCAACTGATACCATCTGTGGAGCAGGAACTGAAATGGTTGGGATCAAAGGTCAGTTAACAGTAAACATGGTGGGCATCAAGGTATTATACAGGTATGTTGAGGGGACTTACACATCAGATGTTGAGCACTCTGGCAACCTTTCACTACCCCCTCCCACCCACATTCCACGACCATAACTTCATATTTCCCTCTTCCAGCCATTTCCATCAATACTTTCATCATGTCCGTGACCATGTTTCTGTATATAACATGTACACTAGACAGACAAACTCGAAATGAGATCAGACGGCCACAATGGCAGTCAAGTATATCTATATGGATGTCAACTCGAAAGGAGATCAGACGGCCACAATGGCAGTCAAGTATATCTATATAGATGTCAACTTGAAATGAGATCAGACGGCCACAATGGCAGTCAAGTATATCTATATAGATGTCAACTTGAAATGAGATCAGACGGTCACAATGGCAGTCAAGTATATCTATATAGATGTCAACTTGAAATGAGATCAGACGACCACAATGGCAGTCAAGTATATCTATATAGATGTCAACTTGAAATGAGATCAGACGGCCACAATGGCAGTCAAGTATATCTATATAGATGTCAACTTGAAATGAGATCAGACGGCCACAATGGCAGTCAAGTATATCTATATGGATGTCAACTCGAAAGGAGATCAGACGGCCACAATGGCTGCAACAATCTGCTATGAAGGCCACAAATGCATTATGAAGGTCATAAATGCACTATGAAGGTCACAAATTTGTAAAGGTCAAGGTCTGTTATGAAGACAACACTTAATTCAAAACCCAGACAAAATGTTAAGCAATTGCAATCAACCAATCTGCACTGAACTTGAATCTCTCGACATCACAGATCAATAATCAGACCATGAGAACATTTTCCACATTCAGAAATATATCTTTCATGTACATGTCATGCTTGTCAATCACATGTGCAACATACATCTGTTCTCCCTGACCTGCTGGCATCACTCCAGACCTTCACATGGTCCCTGGCTGTGTGGGGCTGTGGTCACCTAGAACTGCCCATGAATCATGCTGTTCTCAGTAACCTCTCAGACTCTCTGGACAGATTCAATGGAACTCCCAGCTATCCAAGTATCTTAGAAATACAACTACAGGGCAATTTGGCTTAGTTTACCTTCACATTTCAGACAGAATATTATATGAAGGTAATTAATTATACATAAACATGATAAGAAATATACAAATACTTCACTATAGTGTTAATAATTGTTCAATAAAATTGAATTATTTGAACCATTAAATAAAATTTTTGGTGCAATTATCACTTTCATGTTACAGGTCGTAATCATTATGATCATGAATACTATTTTTAAATAACAAAAATAATTATACAATATTATATACAAGAGTTAACAATAATACAACAATTTGTCTGGTAAATTAACTTGTAAAGTTCTTCTTCTTTGACTTACACGGACACAACCAACATATTTCAGAGATATTTCACCTGGATCAATAAGCAAGTTAACACCAATTGCCTACAGTCTTCAAGAGCTGAGATATAAACACCTTCATGTTGAAATGAGTCGTAACCAACCCAGACATCCTCGGTGTCTCAAGTTACAAGTTTACAGGTTCCTCAAATCAGCCCACACTCCCTCAGCCAAATTTGGATGTTTCTATGGAATAACAAGAGCCAGGAACGGTTTCCATCACTACACATATACTAACAATGTCTGCGAGAGATTCCCCAGCGAAGCGGAATAGATGCCTGGTGTTGCGTTATGTGAAACGTAGGAATTTCTTGAAGTCGGGTTAAATCATGTGTTTATCCTACAAGATCTAAGTTTAAGTTTCTGGTTGAAAATGCAAGACAGGAATCTTGTAAAGGTTTTTATTGTTGTCATCAGAATAACCATGCACCTGAAGAAGCAAAATGATTGGAGGGGGGCACAGTGTTTTACTTTGTAAAGATTAACATTGTCATTGAGTGTAGTATAATGAGTGATATGCATATGATATGGGACAACACAGCTGATATATATATACCAGCATGGGAGTCTAATTGCGAGAGATAGGTTTTAAATTATGAAAGTTATTAGTTTGGTTAATCAACAAGCACAAGAGCAGGGATTTACTGGAATGAAATCCTGCATCCTCTTCGCATGAACTGAGTGAGTCCACAGGGATGCAAAAAATGTGAATGTTTAGGAATGAATGCTGCTGTTTCATAATTTCATAATAACTTTCACTTGTAGATTTGATTCACTTGGGGAACTCCATATCTATTTTTAGCTAACAGCCTCTGAGTATGAGCACAGCAATAGTTGTACCACTATCACAAAAAACAGTAATGCAATAGTGATTTTAACTATTGTAATAGAACAAAACACTACCATTAGTCAGCCCTACTGCTGACAAAACGATAGAAATTTGATCGAATCTGACAATCATATGGCATGTCAGGTTGCTGCGGGAAGATCGCCCAAAGTGATGCAGGTCTAGATGTTTACCACTTTGGTGAAACCAATGAGAGTTGGTATGATGCTAACAAACCTAGAAACATAATTCGGGATTCGAACCAATGATCATTTGATTCTTGCATGACAAATGGATGCAGCTCTGCACATCAAATTGCAGCAGGGTAGATGACAGGGCTACATGTGCCCCCTTGTTTTCTAAACAACTGAAGGGTCAAATTCATAAAATGAGAAATATCCAACCAAGTGAATCACATGCCCAACAGCCTCAACATCTGAGAATAAACAGTCTCAGCAGAGTGTAGCTCTCGGGATGCAACTCTGCATAGGGAATTGCAGCACCACAATCAAGGGATTTGAACCAACAACCAAATGTCCCTGTCAACACAGCGGAGACAACTGTGTACAGCAAGACTCGGTGCCTGAGATCACTTTGCCAAATCCACCCCCTATTAAACTGAAAAGCTATCCAGTGTGTCTTCCGGGATCAAATATATCAAAGCAAGTTGACCTTTTCACTGTCTTATCGAGTCTTGATATATTTGAGCTTGGAAGACACGAGGATGAGATTCTATTGATCATCCATAATTATTCTTCATCATTTTCAGTTTGCAAACAGTAGTAACCAGTGTCTTCAGTGCAAATAGTACAGCTAACCTTTCGGTGGCAAAGTGAATAGTGATGTCATTTGATTGTGACATCATGGTAATCAATTCTCAAGCAGATATCCCTTCGTTCTCACCAAGTATATCTCCTGCAGAAACCAGTTTTGGATGATAAATGAGGGATGAGCATTGCTACTGCTGATGAAGCAGGTAACTGACTAAAGAGTTTGTGGATACACTGCCCATCACTGTTCTGTGTGACAAACGACTGGTCTGGGTCGGACATTGATTGGACCAAATGGGCATTTATGTCAGCAGTATGACAGATACAACCCTCGTCTATCAGACAGCTTGTTGCTGGAGGTAAAGTGTCTTTGGTAGGAAGGAAGGAAGGATGGATGGGATGGGATGGGAGGATGTATGATTTGGGAAAGATGTCAGATGCCAATTTGGATATGCCTTCAGTACACATCTGAATCAATGCTTCTAGATTAAAGACACATGCACAATCAATAAGTAAATGATTTGCTTCAAAGTGTAGTCAAGCAGAAATTCATGTAAGGATCAAATGCAAGATCACAAAACTGCTAGATTCTACATGTCAGCGACGTCATCTGCTAACTCATTTATTGGAAAAATCATTGCACGAAACATTTACTCCAAAACTGAATTAATCATTACAAAAATATTTCCCTTGATATAATTTTCAAGATTTCCCCAAATTACTTCGCCTTTTTATGCAAGTTTTTCCCAAATTCCTACATTTTAAAGAGGGAACATTATCCGATTAAGCAGCAGTCCGTGGAAGGTGGAATCAAGCTTTCAAAAAGCTCATTTGCAACCGAATATATCGACCAATTCTATATTATTTGATTATCGTAATTACATTTAATCAATGTCTCAATTTCCCCTAAAGCATGAAATAAAACATCTAGAACTACACAGAAAATGGGCACGAGACAGAAGCGCCAATAGTTGCATTAAAGTTCTTCCAATACAGACCAAGGAAAATAAACCTATCCCTCTGGATTAAGGTTAAACATCATCAAAGCAGACGTGAAATCGCAGCAAATGTACAACACAAACCCTGCAAGTTAAAACAACAGCCCCAACATCCTATCACTCCTACTATGGCTCCAAGCCAACCACACTCCCGCCATTTATTGCTTAACTAAAGATCATACTGCAGAAGCCAAATGCCCCATGCAGACAATATCAAGACGGACTCCTCCTCAGGTGCAACATTAATGAACTCCAACATCTTCATTACATCGGCGACGACTACATGCACACAGGATGTACATGATTGCTCTGGTGGCAGATGTGGTAGTTATCTCCCCTGGGCACATCAAGATGGCACGGGTTAAGCTGCTGGGCCTATGGGGTTCAGATAGAAATTGATGTTTTCTAATTTGTTTCCCTTTCTTCAAAGTTGTACAAGTGATTTCTCTTGAGACCATTTTCATGCTCTTTCGTTTTATACGGTAATGAGAAATTGTTTTTGATCTCCAAAAGAAGCATATTCCTGTTTTGTGGCCGTGCCGAGGTAAGTTTCTTACATACAGTGAAAGGCTCTGTAACACATTACATGGATTCATGGCCAAAGCTTACAGTTGATGCTCAAGTTCTTGAAACAGAATAGCAATCATTGGAGGGCAGTATCAAACGACAGTCTATATGGTCATACAGATATGTATTTCATAAAACAATAATAATTCAAAACAGTAACTTTCCATTACTACTACCAAATTAAATGTTTATCCTGACTTTTACTAACTAAATGCATTGCTTCTTCAATCATTTCTTATCATGATTACTGAAAACAGTCATGACTTCAGTTTGAGAAAAAATGAAAACCATTCTGACTAAAACAAACTGTAAAATAGAAAATTACCAAATTATGTATATGACAAAACTCAAGCCAGTTGAGGTTGTAGATAAATTTATCCCCTCATTTTTCGATGGAATAATATTCTGTAGAAACTGGGATCTCCCCCTGTAAAGATGAGGGATAAAATAGGTCTTCAGCAACCCGTGCGTGCCATAAAAGGCGACTATGCTTGTCGTAAAAGGCGACTAAGGGGATCGGGTGGTCAGGCTCGCTGACTTGGTTGATGCATGCCATCGATTCCAATTGCGTGGATCGATGCTCATGATATCAATCACTGGATTGTCTGGTCCAGACTTGATAAATTACAGACCGCCGTCATATAGCTGAAATATTGCTGAGTGCGGCGTTAAACAACAAACAAACAAACAAAGAAACTGGGATCTGTCCAAACAAGGCTTTTCATTCCATGATTCACACGACACAGCAAGACTTCTATGGCCTTTAGACCGTGTAACAGAATATTGTGAGAACTTCATCAGGGCAATGGCTACTCCCTAAGCATGAAAACACGAGTCTTCCGAAGGTCATCTGTCTCCTAAGTGGCATCTGTTTCTTCTACCCCGCCTTCCTATCCTCACCGCTATTGTTTGGTTTTGTCACTAAAGTTGTAAGACATGAACACCAACATATACAAAGGGACAACAGACTCATTCCTCAGCAAACAGGACCTTATTCATTCAGAAACGGTGTTCAGCACCAGAAATTAACCAGAAATATTTCCCAGCCTTAGTTGTGAAAACATATAAGCACACCCTCCAAAACATACGACACCCTCTAAAAACTTCCAAAAGCCTGAAACTCTACTAGCCCCCAGGATACTTAACATTAGATAAACTGATTCAGGCCGGTGCAAGCTTAAACCCCTGCTTTTTCAGTAAACAATCACAGAGACCATCTGTATTTGGTCTCTGCCAATTAATAGAGGAACTTTGAAATGAACTCATGCACTCTGAATTACTTGGCATTAATTTGGCAAAAGCAATTTCTTAATACCTTGTCATATTTTATTCTAACATATGTTATGGTCAGCATAATCAACTTTTTAACTACAACGTAAGCCAGTTTTGCTATTTGTTATCATAAGGAATAGTGGCCTAAATCTGTTAGTTTCTGTCCATGCTGTCAATGACATGGATATAGCATGTGACACAATAATAAACTATTTGTCTTATTCTTAATCACACAATACTCTAATAAAAAGCAAGGAGATATATCTATGATTTTCAGTTTGTAATAGGGCTGGGATGGGTTCAAAATGGCTACCAGGGTTTAGCTTATTTCCAACACATAACAGCAAGGTGCTGTATGCAAGTTTATTTTCTTTAAGATTCAGGAGTGACTCACTTCCGAACAAAGGCTCTGTTATCCAACCATTCATGCTGATCTTGCAGTCAACTCACCAAATATATCAAGCAAACAAAGTACTTTCAATAAAAAGTTGGCATTAAGCTCAAATTCATTTCATTGCTAAGAACTTGTTCCGGGTGATGAATGTCGGGTCACCATCCAGGTGTCTGAGCTTCTGCCCAGGGAGTCACAGTTGTCTTCCTGACCTGGGTATATAGCCTTGGTACTGGCGGTGATTACTGACCTGGGTACTCAGTGGCTTGTCTCGACCCAGGCATTTCAGCTTCTACCCCCCACCCAGCAAATGTTGCCTACCGACCTGGGTACTCAGTGGCTTGTCTCGACCCAGGCATTTCAGCTTCTACCCAACACCCCCCACCCAGTAAATGTTGACACCCGACCTGGGTACTCAGTGGCTTGTCTCGACCTAGGCATTTCAGCTTCTATCCCCCACCCAGTAAATGTTGACTACCAAACCTGGGTACTCAGTGGCTTGTCTCGACCCAGGCACTTCAGCTTCTACCCCCCACCCAGTAAATGTTGCCTACCGACCTGGGTCCTCAGTGGCTTGTCTCGACCCAGGCATTGCAGCTTCTACCCCCCACCCAGTAAATGTTGCCTACCGACCTGGGTCCTCAGTGGCTTGTCTCGACCCAGGTATTTAAGCTTCTACCACCCATCCACCCACCCCCCAGTAAATGTTGCCTACCGACCTGGGTACTCAGTGTCTTGTCACTTCTTTTAATTGAATGAAATATGTGTGTAAGTATTGTTTTACTTCTAGAATGGTTTATAAGCTTTCCTTAATAGTGCTTGTAACATACAGAATCAGATTCAGAATTTCAGTTTGTTATCGCATTGCTCCTTCACCTAAGCGATACGATGTTGTTTTGTTACCAACAGAAATCAAGTTTAATGAAAGCACGTATCTATTACAACTAGTTGCATGTATCTATTACAACTAGTTGCATGTATCTATTACAACTAGTTGCATGTATCTATTACAACTAGTTGCACGTATCTATTTAAACTAGTTGCATGAAACTATTAAAACTACTTGCATGTATCTATTACAACTAGTTGCACGTATCTATTACAACTAGTTGCATGTATCTATTACAACTAGTTGCATGTATCTATTAAAACTATTCGCATGGATCTATTAAAACTATTCGCATGTATCTATTAAAACTACTTGCATGTATCTCATGTATCTATTAAAACTACTTGCATGTATCCATTAAAACAATTCACATGTATCTATTAAAACTAGTTGCAATCGCCAAACTGCTACAAAACATCTAAGCGTGTTACATGTAACCATACCACATGACCAACTGCTTTGATAACAAAAACCTAAATCTGTCTGAAAATACTCCTAACCATTCCAACTGAAAGCCCAGATTCTCAAGGCTGCAACATCAGCACCCACCCAAGAGAAAGTTCCCAAAGCATTCCTTCATCATTAATCATCCCAACGTTTGCTGTATGTATTTTCATAACTAACAAAAAAAACAGTTCCCTCAGACAAGTGCACTGAACATCACACAATATCTAAAACAACAATCCAAAAAATAATCCCCATGATGTGAAAACGTGTTGAACACATCGAGTCAGTTCTATTTCTATCCTGGCATCTATTTCTAGGCTCTTTTCCCCTTGCTGATTTCTGAAGGTTTCACTACAAGGTTAATTATGGAAAGGTCAGAGGTCACATCTGCACCTCAATCCTATTCCTCCTAGTATAATTTTGTTCATGGCTCCCCAGCTGTGCTGTGTTCAGAAAACATCATCTCCATATTTTTCAGTATCAGTAAAAGTGGAACTCTCCTCTGAGTGTTCATGTGTTAAAGTCGTTCACAATATGTGTAACATATCATGTGTTTTGCATCAGTATGTCTGTAGGCAACATACTTATATCAACATGTGGTGTTACACATTCATTTCGGATGAATATTACTATTATTACCCTAATATGTGAATATTTTTACAATAATCAGTTCTTAATAATAACTTATCGCAGAAAAAGAAGACTAGAGTATTTGAAGATGATCTTCCTCTGGTGTATAAACTATCCCGGTCTGTAAAGGTCTATGCTGCACAGTCTGGTGTCCAGCCTTGATGAAATATTGTAATTTGTAACAACTAGTAGCATCTTTTAAAGTTATGTGGAATGATGCAGGCAGGGATCGAACCATTTGTCCTTGTGTAATATTACTAATAATGGTAATCAGTTATAAAGATTGATAAACAACAAAGTCATGTCTGAATTTTTGGAAGACTTGAATCAAATTACCTTGATTACAGGGACTTCTTCCTGGGTAGAATATGTCTTCAGCAACCCATGCTTGCTGTAAAAGGTGACTATGCTTGTCGTAAGAGGCGACTAACGAGATCGGGTGGTCAGGCTCGCTGACTTGACTGATGCATGTCATCATATCCCAATTGCGCGGATCAATGCTCATGACATCAATCACTGGATTGTCTGGTCCAGACTCGATTATTTACAGACCGCTGTAATATAGCTTTAATAATGCTGAGTGTGGTGTTAAACAACAAACCAATCAAATTGGCAAGACAATAACTTTTCCCTTAAAGTCATTCAACATTTTTGACACTATTGCATGCACATTGTTTGTTTTTGATCTTCAGTTTCAAAATTCCCAAATGTCTGATTTTAGATATTTGTTCTCTTGGTTTATAAAGTTCATATTTTCACACACTAAGGGGAAATAACTCTTTAAGAGCAATAAAGACTAAATATCAAAAGCACAATTTATTGTTTTATGAATTTCTCACACAAATGACTGCTCTCCATTAAAAAACTCCAAACAATTAAACTGAACTTTATATCATGACACACGACTTCACGATAGGCATGTAATTAACATGTAATTATATACCTGAAGCTGAATTGCAATTATATCTTTTTTCACACAACGATGAATAACAGGTTCAATACTACCACCATCAGCACTTTTCCCACTGTGTGTGTACGTGTCTGGAGGCTAACCGACCACAACCATGTTGGAACCAGATCTATAGCCCACAAGTATGACTCACAGAACCCCAAGAGATGTGCACAGCAACATTTTGATGTTCATTTCATCCTCAGTGTCGTAGATTTCACAGCTGATGTAACTTATTGTCCTGCAGCAACATACATTTCTGTACCTTGCTTGTAGATCACAGGTTTCCATTGCAAATGCTCTCAGATCATTAGCAGGCTGGAACATTCGTCTCATTTAACCATCATTTGATTACAAATGCATTTACTTCTTAACAGCATATCTGGTATTCTGTCAGCATATTTTGTTGCCTGTTTTCTTGATGTGAATTCATGCATGACAAATTCATGAAAATAATACTGGGCTTGCAGCATCATTAATCTGACTGCTTTCCCACGAATATGGAGTTGCTTCACCAGCTTGCATTAAGTATACATATCTGATATCTATATGGAAACAATCTTGATGAGAAACATCCGTCCCAAAATGAAAATATGAATACTTAAAAGATTTATATATTCCTGAACCAACCAGCCATGGCCAAGGCACTAACATTGAAAATATGAGATATCGTCAAATGAATCACTGTTCTCCATTTTATGGCCACTGTTACCATATGAAATCTGAACGTTACTGATAGAATTGGCACTCATCTTTTTCAACTCAAACTTAATGTTAACAATCCTAAATCCCTAAATTCAAGTAAAATGTATCAATTATCCATGTAATTCATTAAAATATATTAATATTGCATCATCACCATGAAGTAAAACAAATTTGTAAATCAAGACCACGCATTTATCATTTATAGACAGCTGTAATCCAACTCAATAGCCTGAATAATTCAAACCAAGCAAGGCATTTGAGGATTTTTAAACAGGCTGTGTGTATCCAAATGAACATTAGCAAATATACATTTGTTGTGGAAACATCACTGCCAGGTTATCTACACGATGTAGAATTTTCAAAAGGAGGGTGACCTATGTGTGGTCCCTGAATCACCCCCCTTTCAACATGACTCAACCTTAGTTCTATCAGTTCTGATCATGCTGTCATTTGAAACATTCAAGCTGTCTGGATCAAGCTTGGTTGTATTTATTTGTGGTTGCCAGCCCCACCCTAAAGTTGGTGTCGATTTATGGAAAGGACATTGCTAGATCGGAGATCCCAAACATGCCACTGTACGATTTGTTGTTCTGGAGCGGTTGATAAGTTTATGCAACTGTTCAACATGTACATATCCAAACTGACATGTTTCAGAATTTCTTAAAATCCTCCTAGTATTTCAGTTAAGTTTGATTACATAGTGTTCACAAATAAATGTTTAATATCAATTATGAATTCATAAAAATGTTGACAGATTGTCATACTCTGTAAATTCTAAGTTTATTATAACTAAGATGAAAAAACAGATACAGCAAAAACATTGTTATCAGTGAATTCCATTAATCTGATTACACCTGCACCTGTTTGATTAGCAGGTCGTCAGTGATCGGCAAAAGGATATCTTCACAAATACTTTGAAAACTTCCACCAATGCAGCCTTGAATGCATTCTCTTTATACCTTCCACAACATCGTAATGACTATACCACTCGCATCTGTTGTCATGGAAGGCAAAAGAATTGTCTTGGTGCTGACAACCTGTCCTTTTTAGTTCCACACTGGCATTCCATGATCATGTGATTGGCTGAACTGTTGTGTGTGATGGAGTGTAAAAGACGTGTTGATAGACACTGTTGTGGCAACAGAATTGATTGTTGTCAAACATGGTTGACTTCAACATTGGTGTGTCCTTGGAGCCTTCATCTGAACAGTTTTTGTGGACAGTTTGGTATTCCTCTGCGCAAAGCAAAATCACTGCACTTGTCAAAGCAAAATATCTTATTTATCATTTTGACAGTAATTTAAATAATTCCCCCTATTGCTCATACATAGTACAATTTCATCCGGTTGGTAAGTCATTTTAAAATAGAACAGCCGTACTAAGTGTGATGGATGTATATGGCTTAGGAAGCTTTCAGTCATCCATATACGTCTCCAGCCATCTAAAATGTTCCAAGGTGTCATTTTTCTACAATCCATCGAGATAACATCCATCTACATCACCATCTAAGATGTCTTCTATCTACAAAGTAACCAGTCTCGGACGCCATCAACATCCATTTACAAAGACATCCATGGAACAAAAGTGTCACTGATCAACTCAACCTTGCAGTTTCTCCATCTTTGTTAGGCACCCCCAAAAGATATGTTCCATTTTCCTGACAAAGCCTTGAATCTGGAGCCCTTGAACTTTTGTCCCCTCTTTCTTGAGTTGCACCATATCTGTTACCACCAACCCTGTGTTGTCCATACTTTTTCATACAACTTGAATAAATTTGATCTGCCTCACTATGCACAAGGGGCAGATGAGTAGCTTAGTGGTTGAAGCGTTTGCTCATCACCCTGAAGACCTGTGTTCGATTCCCAAAATGGGTGCAATGTGTGAAGCCCATTTCTGGTGTCCCCCACCATGATATTGCTGGAATATTGCTCAAACCGGCGTAAAATCAAACTCACTAATTCACTATGCACAAACCAGTCATGATCTTCGTTTGAAACCAAGCTTTTATCAACATACTGAAAATGACATTTTTTCAAACAAAATAGAATTTGAAAAAAGACTGATTCTACCTATTTCATTATGGGCTGAAACAGGCTATTATAGCCTTAATATCAATGTAGTCATTAGACATGTTAGACCCATTTATCTTTTCAGATATTAGTGACATCACACCAGTACAGGAAATCGACAAGCTATTGACATTAACCTCAGACTGCATTACATCCTGATATTACCATAAAAGTCCTTGTTTTTCATTGACTGTCACAATATTTCAATAAACGTGTCCATGTTCGTTTGTTTCAATAAAACTGGTGACACCAGCTGCTTCCAGTCAATAGCAGGTGAACATATGCCTCATCTTGATTTATGTCAAACTTCATTTATTCTGAGCAAGTTTGTCCTTCATACTTCATTGGTCACATTCAACAAGTTATTTGTTACACATTACAAAGAAAATAATATTCCTAGCTGTTTAAAAATCAAATGAATTTAAAAAGCAAACAATTTCATCCAATAGTGTCATCAACAAACCATAAGCTTTAAAAAATATATTCTAAAACATTTCACAAGTATCATTCAAGCTTGTTTGTCCCAAATTATTCCACTGTGATGTTGACCTTTATCCGAATGAATCAGAACTACATATCAATAGGTCTGAAATTGACACCTTCCTGTGTCTATTTCATCCATAAAACATGACAGACGTTTATTGTCAGAAACCATCGACAGTGACAGACGTACAGTTGAAAGTCATGTATGTCTAACACTTAATATGCTGTACTATATGCAGCACAATACAGATACATGCACCAAAGTTACGACCTCAGTATGATGCATGTTAGAGCTGTACTGTGTATTGATTATGTGGGTAACGTCAGTAACGTTTCTCGATCGCTATGACCAGATCAAGGGAACCTGACAACCATGACATAGCCCGTTCCGTCACGCTATGTCGAAATCAATGACAACTAGCTACTGACAACCATGATATAGGTGGTTCTGTTATGCTATGTTGAAATAGCTGACAACCATGACAAAACAGTCCTGTGATGCAATGTTGTAATCAATGACAACTAGCTACTGACAACTATGATATAGGTGGTTCTGTTATGCTATGTTGAAATAGCTGACAACCATGACAAAAACAGTCCTGTGATGCAATGTTGTAATCAATGACAACTAGCTACTGACAACCATGACACAGACGGTTCCATCATGCTATGTTGAAATCAATGACAACTAGCTACCGACAACCACGACACAGACGGTTCCGCCATGCTATGTTGAAATCAATGACAACTAGCTACTGACAACCACGACACATACGGTTCCGTCATGCTATGTTGAAATCAATGACAACTAGCTACTGACAACCACGACACAGACGGTTCCGCCATGCTATGTTGAAATCAATGACAACTAGCTACTGACAACCACGACACAGACGGCTCCGTCATGCTATGTTGAAATCAATGACAACTAGCTACTGACAACCACGACACATACGGTTCCGTCATGCTATGTTGAAATCAATGACAACTAGCTACTGACAACCACGACACAGACGGTTCCGCCATGCTATGTTGAAATCAATGACAACTAGCTACTGACAACCACGACACAGACGGTTCCGTCATGCTATGTTGAAATCAATGACAACTAGCTACTGACAACCACGACACAGACGGCTCCGTCATGCTATGTTGAAATCAATGACAACTAGCTACTGACAACCACGACACATACGGTTCCGTCATGCTATGTTGAAATCAATGACAAAAATGACAGACTGTTCTGTAACTATGTTGCATCATTCACAACCACGTCTGACTTCATCAACATCTGCAAATAATCCAGAACAAGTTTATCTGTTTATCATCTGCACCTGAACGCCAGGTATGTTATTATCATGTACAACATCATTGTAGCATGATTCAGGTCAAAACAGCAATGATAAATGTTTCAAAGCACAGAACCAGAGACAACTGAATAAGGCTAAAAACAACAGCAGTTCACACATCACATTTTTTAAACTTAGGTTTGGTCAACAGATGTCCTTTTAGTTCTGAATTATGTCTGAAACATTAATTAAAAATATTTTTTGTGTAACTGATGCAAAAAACACAAACTGTCAGTCAGCTCTGGAGACATCAACTCAGTAAAGCTGTTTATATTGTTTTCCACTTTTAAATGAATTTGATGCGGGAAGACAGGAAAACATTTATACACAACTAAAATATAAAGATGTCAGCTGTTACTGTTGAAAATGTTTCAGACATCATAGATTCAATGTACCTAAATGCAGTCATTTGCTAAAAGAACTTATATGAAATATGTGAAATTGTCGGCCTGACATTATATATTATATTTCTCTGGTATCTGTCACAGTAGATAAGCAACCATACAATCAACCCATTGTGTAGAAGTGTCATTTACAAGTGGTTTTTAATGGTTTGTCATGGCACACAACAGGAGGCATCAGTGTAACACAAAACAGCAATTTCACTGTAAAATACATAGGTGAAAGAGGGCAACCCTGTGCCACTCCACTGTATGCAAAACAATTACCTTGTCTCCTATGGAGTAGATATATATCTTTTAGAAGCAAATCAACCTTTGAAATTGTCGTAGTATCATATGTTTCTTATGAGTTGAAACATTACATTGCTTTTCAGACTAATACTTTTCTGTCACCATATGGCTGAAATAATGCTGATGTGACTAGAAATCTTAACTCAACTCACCCCCAAAACTTTTCTGTTTCATAAATTGGCCACAACTTTTCCATTTCAGCTGAACACACCCACATTTATATTGATCGTTAAACAACCTACAGCTGGTGCTATTTAGGTAGAATGCTAAAGTTTACACGGATAAAAAATTCAAAAATGCTAAAATTCACACGGATAAATCAAAATTTAACCACTCTACTTTTAACCAACTATTGGACTGACACATTAACTAATCATGAAAAGAGGGAAAATCTATTCAAAATGTTCAATGCATGCAGAATACACAGAAGAATTTCTCCGTTAATAACTATGATCTACCAAGATAGATTATGTCTTAACTTTGACCTGACCAAATAGCCTCTGAGGGGTTAACGTTTGAAACCTGACAACGGCTGTGCCAGGTAAACGAAGTGATTCTAAACTTGAGATTGTCACCCTGTAAATATCCCTGTCTGACCCTCCTGCTATGGCCTTCGACAACCCCTGCGTGACAATGAATCAACCACTCTGTCTAACGCCTACGCCACCCATAGTTTCCTGCTTATGAGTTTCTCTGACGTCAAAGTTGGAAGCATAGGAAGACTTGCTATTGGGTGTGCTTGAGTGGACAAGTGAATCATCTTATGGATAAATTTACTGGTCGAATTATCATGAAGGTTATTTTGCTTAACTCTTTGAAGAATATTCCTGGACATCAAGAAAGGGCTACACAAATGTAACCCATGTGGGAATTGAACCCAGTTCTTATCCATGACAAGGGGATGCTTTCACATTAGGCAACCCTACCACCCCTCACATAGGAAGAATAGCCTTGCCAATATTCAAACCTGTAATACAAATGGTAAATAGGCAGTTACCATTACAGCCAGTTTACTCCCTCAGGAAGATGCCATGGGGAGACCAGCATAGGTTGCTGGGGACCTGTTCTAACACAGTCCCCACAGGGAGACCAGCATAGGTTGCTGTAGACTAACATCAAGTCTCTAAAATGAACATATTGTACAGAAAAAAAACAACCAGTTGTTAAATTATCTTAATAAAAATATAATAAAAAAGAGCCCAGAGACTCTTCTAGACTTGCCAAACATTATAGACTTGCATGGGCTGAGTTTGATATATTTGTATCAGGGTCTGTAAGACAGACTAAGGTTGCTGAGGAGTTATTATAAAACGGAATCCAACCACGGCTCATGATCAAGAAACATGTTGGATACATATGGTTTACATTACAGCATGAAGTGTGCATATATGATCCTTTACCTTTGGAAAACAATGAAAAGTTACACCTGATCTCAATCCGTGTGTCACCTGACCAACAGGTGTCCTCCTCACCTGTCACTGACAACTTGGCCTCCAGTTACACAAAACTACGAGGCATGAAACCTGCATCGATAACAGCAACATCTGTGCACCATAGAAACTTTCCTTATTCTATTCTGGCATTCATTATTGACCGCAATCCTTTAAGTTCAGATCAACTACTGTTGCTGGGATGGTGAAGAAGCAATATGATGAGGCAGGCATCTTCCAAATGTGCTGGTGATGTATTATGCTGATGTCAGCATTTATCCACCAATGCAGCAATCATCACTAGGTCATCAATTATCATCATCCATTGGAAAATGATCACCCCATTGGGTATGCCAAGCCTGAACCTTCCCAGGTACCATGTGCCCACTGGCAGATCTAGAGGGGGTGCAGGAGGGGTGCAGGGGAGCTGTGCACCCTCATGTTTTCAGACACCTTGTGTCAAACTATATCAGCCCCTCCATGCATTAATGTTTGCTTCTTAACTTAGATAGAGTCCACCCTACTTTTTCACAATCCTGATCACCTGACTGATTATGCGTCAGCTTACCCCAATATGGTTGCTCATGCTATCAACCACTGGTTTACCTGGACTATTTCTTACAGCAGTGTTAACTCTACCCATCATCATTTTCCTGTCCAGACAACATGTACATTACTTTCAAAAAATTTTCTAATACTTCCACATTTCAAGCAGACTGTCTGTAGTTCATTTCAACCTTCAACCGAAGTCGAAGTAATTCATTTCGCCACAGACAAGGGATATTTCATTCAATCAATCACAGTGTGACATTTTGAGTCAGCTGCAATCACGCTAACTTCATTTCAACATCCATGCTCAATGTGCACCTTGCTAAAAATGGGAAATTTGACAGGATAATCATCTTTCCCGAAATTGATTTTCACAATACAGGTGTCAATCCCCAGTTTATCAGTTATGATATTAAAAAGATATGTCAAACCTGCAGACTGTACAACCAGAACATGTACGTGTCGAGATAACTTCCCGAAACGAATAGAAAGAATTCAAACCCATCACTCCTAACCTACAGAACACTCAGACTTATTCCCCTCGACAAATTGTTGTCAGCATGCAAGGGTCCAATCACAGCCCCATTTGAACGACACAGGAAACCGAATCGCAAACACCACTGGTTAAAGTCTACTCCATATTTGTACCCTGAAATGCCTTCTACACACCTAAAGGCAGGAAACCCTTTCAATCGAACACAATAGGTACATTCATGCATATGCAATCCCACTTCTAAAACAGAGTATCTAAATTTGGGCTCAACGTTAATTCGGCCGACAGAGAAGGCAAAAGTAGCCAGACACAATTACAGCCTAATCCTGGTCAAACACTGACGGAGTGGACACAGTGGGGACAGCCACTGACCGAGTGGACACAGGAGGGTCGGCCACAGTATTGTAATTGTGTGAGAGAAAATGCAAATATCCACACAAATCCTAACAGACCTGAAATAAACCAGTGAGAGATGCTGGCCGTAAATGCCACAGCAGAGAGACCTACTAAAGGAACAGGTCATGGTTGAGTGGGCTAGCTTTATGCATGGCAGGTATTCTACACTGAAACAGAAATATAGCAACGTGCAGCTGGTAGCCGTGCGAGTCTGTGGGCTCTGAACAAGCGATGGTTATGACTAATACCTCATCGGATGTTCTGAAATGGACAATAGCGTAGTCACGTCTATGGGAGCAAAAAGGAGGGAGACACGCAAAGAGAGGATTTCAAATCAGCTTATTTTTTTAAAAACTTTTTGGTCTATTTAGAATTACTGCAATGGTGTTCAAGTAGTTAAACGATTCCTGTATCTTTAATGATAAAGATTGATCGTGGTGTAAATATATGTAGGAGTTCATCTCATGAAGGAGTAAGTATATACTCTGAAAATGTTGTGTTCCTCATAATAAAGAAGTTCAGATCCCTAAATTCTTTTCCAAATGTGTATCACTTCTAAATGCCATTCAACATGTTCAAAGACTGGATAGCTGAAGTGGTCTATGACTCACAATAGAGGTTATCAGACACTGACAAGTTTGTCAACACTGTCTCCAATCAGACATGTATATCCTAGATTGTGTCCGTACCATCCCATGCAATAGCTGACATAGTTTAATAACAAAACAATGTACTGAAACATGATTCATACCAAAACAGAGACAGGTGCGTGAAATGAATGTGCAATATTACATATCACGAAACAGTTTTAGTCCACTAGTCCCTTTAACGATAACAAATAGCAAAACCTTTAATAAAGACAAATTTCTACTTGTCCTTATGATACCTTAACTATTGGGAAGTTTGGCAAGGAATACAGGACTAGTGCCAATTACAAACACGGGTATTCCTATTTTGCATAACTTAAACATAGAAACATAAACTTACTCCCATATATACCACTCAAAACAAGTTAAAGAACCACCCATTCTTTAATAGTACGAGTATATTTCAAAACAGATGCATCAATTGAACCTGTTCAGTGCTTATCAAATAAACAATAATTTGGATAATCTCGGATAAATTGAGTGCAGACAAACCTAAAATGTCGACAACTCCAATTACTACAAAACAGTCAGAGTGATCTGCCAATACCTGTCGACCTGAACCATTCAAACTTCAACGACATTTCTCAGTCAATATGTTCTATAGAATACTCCTCTTTATCAAACAGTTCCACAATACCTCATGAATATTTATTGAACATTCAATGATCACTAACCCATGACCTATTTCAGCTAGACCATCAAAAATCCATGCACAATGACCCACACCAATTTAAATACTTACGACTAACTGGATCAAAGACGCAATGTTTTATCAAAGTTATTGTCAATGAAATGTCTGGCCCAAGGCATGTCGTGACTCATCTAGCCCGTCATAAGTCCTTGAGATAAGCGAAAGTTTGAAAGTGGGGACGTTAATATCAATGCCTTCTTCAGGTTTTTCAGGTACATGAAATGAACGTTCATATTCTGCACTGACAGTCATTCTTGAACTATGAGTAATAGTACAGCTCTACAAAAGCTTGTCAGACGTTTGAAGTAATCTAATGTTAGGTTAACAGGGGTTAACCTGCTGCATATGGCTCCCGAGTATACAATTGACTAGAAACGACTATTTGACTAGTAAATCAATGGGAATCTGAATGCATTGTAGTTGTGTGTAGAGGGAGATACATTGTATTCATACACGGGTATACTGATGGACATAAATAAAGGTACATATTCAGCATGAAATGTTGTTCTCTGAAAATAAATTGAGATTATTAGATAAGTGTGTTTTCGTTTCATCAATATTATTATTCAGGAAATCAAATATTCCAAATATATACTCACCGCAAAAAGAGTGAGTAAGTGAGTTGGGTTTAACACCACTTTTATCAGTATCCCAGACATATCGCGGCGTGTCAGCTTAATGTGGGAGGAAAGCCCAAAGTGATGCAGGTCTCAGACGTTTATCACTTCGGTGAAACCCACGAGCATGGATATGGTGCTGACAAACCTAGAAATATAATTTGGGCGATCCGTGATTTGAACCCACAATCATCGGTTTCTGGCGAGCCCACGGGACTCAACTCAACACAGTGAAACATCGCAAAAAGAATTGCGAATACCATACATGTAGGTTAATACATGAAGAAGTACCCAGATGCAAGGGATATTAGATTGGTTCGAGGCACAAACGAACATACTGGTATGTTGTGTGAACCGACACTCGTGAACAAATCACATGTGATGTCACAGAGCCATGACTCGAGATGCAGAATTTGTCTCGCGCAGGATAAGCGGGTAAAGTTTGGAAATCACATGGAGCATCGTGATAAGAATAAAGACACTCTGTGGTAACACTCGTTAGTTAGTTTTGTCATTAAGTGGTACACACTTGAAACATCTCTTCTTATGTACAAACTTCATATTAGGTTTCTATGGTTCGTGTTTCTTTTGACAATGAGTATAGGATATTTACGAAATGCAAATACACAAAGGTTACTGGGACAATTCTGACCAAGCATCCCCCAGGATGGCATAAAGAGTTTGAGTAATGCCATGATCAACTATAGTAATAGGAAATACTGGGGTGATCCTTAACTTCTTTTGACTAGTATATATCCCACACGCTTAAAACTCTTTTCATTTCAAAATAAAGTATTCTGAACGGTTAATAACAAAACAGTTTATGTAGAGGACATGAATAAGTTTTTCAAAAGGTAAGTCTATTGCACTCAATTTCAATGTGATGACCGAGGAGTGAAATGCTGGTTGACACCGCGGACAACAGAATCGGACAGATCCTGTATGCCACCAATGCTAAGCTCTGTGAACGCCACCCCGACTTCAGAATTCGACACAGATGGTCATATATTTCATACAATTTGGGAGCCGTTTTGTGTTGAGTGACACACCAGCTTTATAAGGCAACAATACTACCTTTAGGTTTTGAATCAGACATATTTGGGTTATGTAGCTGAAACAGGTTCTTAGCATGAAGTACACACCTTTTTATAAGAAGGTGTTAGCCTTTATGTTATGTTTCATGGCAAGGCTGATGTAGTAGGCTCAATTTGACCTTAAAGATACATTTTACATCATAGGTACAAGGCGAGGTCACATTCCGCCCACAATGCTGTGTTCGTAGATGACATTTCCTGGGGTCCTTCAATATTTGAATCTAGCAACACCCTGCAGGGTTTTACACAATCCGAAATGTGCGTCCAGTGAGCATAATTGTATAGAATGGTTGCCCATATATGTTGCGTCCCGAATAACACTCAATAATATTCATTGTTTCCATTGACAAAAGTTACAGCCCTGTACTAATAGTAATTATCAAATCTTGCATTACAGTACACTCGCTGCAAATTTTTAAGCTGGAAAATTGCTGATGCGGCGTAAAACAATAATTATTCATTCTTTCATTACAGTGCTATTACTTTACAGGACACTCATTTTTCCTGTAAGGATCCATGAAATTAGTAATTGCAGGTCCCCTGGATGCCTAGTTTTGTAGGTAAAGGTAAAACACTTCCCCTAAACCGTTCGTTGTTAACATTAGGGTTATATAAAGGACCCTAGACTTTCATGCTTTTATGCTTTCATGCAACACTGTAATCCCTGCCAACATGTCATAATCACTAAAATGTTGTCATCCTACAATACAATTGTTTCTGTATCAGGCAGCAATGTTCCATGTTTACTACAGTGCCAACAAACTGGCCAGACAAACCAGTGGTCGACAGCATGAACATCAGAACATGATGACATAGCAAAGACCAACTACTATCGTTATATTCGTCTCAGCAACAGAAACATGTTTAGTCCACTAGTCCGTATCATGATAACGTATAGAAAAACCCTACAAATGGCAAATTTCTACTTGTACTTAATAGGATACCTTAATTATTGGCATTTTGGCAAGGACTTTAGGACCAGTGCCAATTTCTGTTGCTGAGTTTGCTCTAAGGACAAGCATGTGCATGTTGCTATTATTCTGCTCTGGTATGGAATCACTAAATGGTTTTGTATTCATGAGAACTTTAAAGAGTGACCTTAAATGAAGTAGAATATACAACGTAAAGAACAACCCTCTCCCTTTCACCCTAGAGAGGAAATACGAGGTGTCTGCACATTGGACATAATCGTTAATCTTGTCTTGTCATAAGTTTAAATCTGCACTCTTAGTCCCCCATGAAGTGAAATCATTTAATTTCTTGTTCAACACTTCATATTTCACCACGAATCTTTTTCTTGGCAAAGGACCATTAAAAGAAAACAAGCCGGAATCTACAGGTTATCGCTGGAACACAATCTGGCAACCAGACAGATAACATGTCTATTTCATGTAGATAGCAGAGATCGGTAAGTCTGACAGCCACACAGCAACCTTACACGGGTATCAACACAGGAATAACCCATCCCTTCCCCCTCACACACACAGAGGAAACTTACAGGAGTCAACAACACAGTTATAACCGCTCCCCAACACATGTAGATTACATGTCGATTTCTGCACAATTCTGTCCCACACCACCAAACTTCATGTACCAAACATGTAAATTACATGTCGATTTCAGCACAATTTTTGGTACCAAACTTCATGTTACAAACACGTATCAGCAGAATTCTGACCACACCACCAAACTTCATGTTACAAATATGTAGCTTGTGTGTCGATTTCAGCACAATTCTGCCCAACACCACCAATTTAACATAGAAGAGGTGTCGATTTCAGCACAATTCTGTTCCATGTCACTTCTACTACAGTGTGACCACTGAGATCCCTACACCCATAACAGTATATGCCATTAACTCATCAACATAATTATCACCAATGTGTGTTAACGTGTAGTATATTACACTATTCACTTAATCAATCAATGACGTGTACATTCCTGGACTGGTGTGTATAATGTGTTTAGTTCACCCTGTGACAGAACAGCACCCAAGAATATACGTAGATTATAAAGTTAATTCACTTGACAGCCAATCAATAGCACAGTGTACATTCCTAGACTGGTGTATATTTGGTGTCTATTTCACCCAGTGACATAACTGCACCCAGCTATACCTACATCATGTACATGTACATTGCAGTTAGGCTACCTGGCAGCAAATCAGTGACCCAGTGCACATTCCCTGATTGACACATATATATCCATGTACATTTCACCTGGTACATTTCACCTGGTACATTTCACCTGGTACATTTCACCCGGCCATACAGAGGACATCTGTAGGCATGGTAGGGGCATCACATGTTATCAGTGCCATCACCTGTTAACTGCTGTAGCCCTAATTAACATGTCAGGAATTAGAGGTAATGAGTTTGCCACAACCCTGGGAATGCTATCTGTACATTAAATCAACATCTATCTGCTAGTGGATGCAAGAAAAATATGTGTACATTTCAAGTTGTTTTCCAACAAGCTAAACCTGTTCCCTTAATAATAAAACAATCTAGAAACATATTTGTCAGGCAAATTACAAATTATAATCTTATTCTATTCATCCGCTGTTGCACACTATTCATAAATTGTCTTATTCTGTTCATCTATTGCTTTAACCTGTTTATCAATAATTGCTTTAACATGTTTAATCAACAATGGACCATCCAGAATTATTGATAACACAATTACCTGTGTGCAAGACAGGTTTTTCATATTCCAATTTGTTTCGGGACTGGGGTGACCTTAACCTACAAGCAGGTAGTCAAGGTGAAGGTTGCTAGACAAACAAGGCTCTCTGATAGTACCCTATGTTCATGCTTATCAGCCAAGTGGCTCAGAGAAGAATTTACAAATATGGATCTGTAGTCAAGTTACTTCTGGTTTGTAGTTTGTTGGTGAAACAGGGGTTAGACAAAATCTGAAGAGATGATTGGATGAATTCTTGTTAAATTGGATATGAAGTGAACATCAATGTTAAAAATATAGGTCTTTGAAAGGCATTAAGAAGTGATTCACATAAGGAAGAGAATATATGGGTGTCAACTTCATTATTAGAGGAACACTACAATTCGGAGTATATGCTTACCCCTTCATCAGTTATCTCCAAAATGTTTGTACATCATTAAACAAATCATATTGACAGAGACTTCCGAATGTTATTTGATTCACAATTTCACCACAAACTTCAATATAATATGCATTTACACATAAACAGAAGGAGAGCACAACCTAAATTTTACTTTCTATTATGAAATGATAATAGTATTATTAACCATCTCCACATAAACAAAATGGTACATTACTGTAACATTTGTAAACAAACTATATAAACTTTCAATGATGCATAACATATGAATACACTGTTACAGTCAGTTCACAACACTTTATCCGAGTCAGCAAATTAACACTGATATTATACCAATAAATCTACATCTATTATGAGTCTTGGTTGCATAATACCTCTTTGTGAAGATCCCCTTCCAACAACAGGCCAATCAGCAATTGACGCTATGAGTTGGTGCATTGCACAGAAACGTGTTTTAATAATTGAATTGACTGACATCCTGCCAAGTTTTCCAGCCATGTTGCCGGTCGGGTGAATACACTAAATATAGATCCCGGCTTCGTTCACAATCGCAGGAAAGTGATGAGTTGGCTATCTGGTCTAGCGACTATAAAATCTACAAGCATGCCTTGAAATATACAACCGTTGCTGCACGCGAGGTGAGATGACATTTGACACGGTTGACACACGCGACAGGTGATTAATTAAAGTTAGTTAATTACATTCGTATGCTAATAACATGTATACATGTGACAGCACAATAAACGACAATATAGCAGATGGGATCTGATTGTTCGCTTCCGGAAAACAGCACTTATCACCTGTGAGAAACATAATAGATCCGAGCGTTTTTGAGAACCTGTTAACTTTCAAGCGAGAGTGCATCCAGTTGAACTATTCCATAATGTCATATTTTACCTGGTGTAAAAATAAGATGATCAGTATATCCGAGAGGAAAGTTTGCAGACAGGCCACTGGACTCTGGCTAGTACAGTTATGAATATGACACCGCTGTATTGGGAAAGGCCTCTCTGCTCCCAAACATGGGCACCGGTTAGCAAATTTTAATGAAGGCCATGCTTCCGCATGTAAGTTTGTCGATCGCTTTTACAGACACGGGGATGAAACACACATTTGTCAGATCCACTTTGCAAAGAAAAGACGGAAGATCGCACTCACCTTTCAGCAGAATCGGTGAAATTAGGAATGGGTCGGGTCAGTACTATCAATGCAGCGCCGGGTAGTATAGGATGGTCCTTGTGCGCAGACTGCGATGCGCAATGTACCCACGCTAAATTCATAGCGTGCCAGTGAAATGACAGCAGGGCAAAGGGAGGTAATCTGTGAGGGCAGGGAATGTGGGCGAAATTTGCAATGTGATGTACGCTGATGTTTTTGTGTATTTTTATACAGAGAGAGATCTTTTCTGTACGGAAGTCTGGTCAACTTTTAAAAAAAGATAAATCCATAATAATGATCTTGATAACGTTGTGAAAGTTTCATAACCGATTTGTTTTTTGTTTTCACGACAAACATTTTAGGTCGTTATCCATCACCACTATCACAATTATTAATAATATTGTTGTTATTGTTGTTATTGTTGACGTTGTGTTTCGGAATGTAAGGCTAACATCTGCTGTGGAATGCACAAACTCAACCAACTGTTGTTATTCAACAACTACTAATGTCTGCTATTAAAGGTTATACAGTATTGATTGTATGCAGCTGCCAACGTGACTCGCCTTTCTATAAAGCCGTATGCCTGTCAGGGATTACTACTACTACTACTACTGCTGCTGCTGCTGCTGCTGCTGCTACTGCTACTACTACTACTACTACTACTACTACTGCTGCTGTTGCTACTACTAATAGCTACTACTACTCATACTCATACACATATACTACTACTACTACTTCTGCTGCTACTACTACTGCTACATCCACTACTACTAGCTACTACTACTACATCTGCTCCTACTAGCTACTACTACTACTACTACTATTATTACTTCTACTTCTGCTTCTATTTCTGTTGCTACTATTACTACTACTGCTACTACTACTATGATATCAATCACTGGATTGTCTGGTCCAGACTTGATTATTTACTGCGACTACAACTACCACCCCCACCACTGTTACCATGACATGCATCAACCAAGTAAGAGAGCCTGACCACCCTATCCCTTTGTCGTCTTTTACGACAAGCATAGTCGCCTATTACGGCAAGCATGGGTTGCTGAATACCTATTCTCTACCCAGATATTCACGGGTCTCCACTATTACTACTGCGACAACAACGGCCACCTCCACGACCACCACTGCTACAACTGCGACTACAACGACCACCTCCACGACCACCACTGCCACAACTGCGGCTACAACGGCCACCTCCACGACCACGACTGCTACAACTGCGACTACAACGACCTCCTCCACGACTACCATTACTACTAATGCGAAAATAACGATTACCACAACTTCCACCATTATAATTTTTTCATAAAATGCTGTCAGGCAGTTGACAGTCTCAGATTTAGGACCCGTTTAGAAATATAACCTAAATATTACAAGCGAAAGCTTCGAGATATTTTATGTCCATGTCTACCGACAAAATGAACCTTCTACACGGCTATTTGTGCCTCGATTAAACCCCTTTTACTCCTATTGCCGTTAAAAAGTTATTTTCAAGGCTGCCATCCAATTATTACCCCCCAATAAAAGTTGGACAAATCGTTATACAGACTATATATTACCGCAATAGTCGTTACTGTCGTGAATCGGGATTACACGTCAATACTAATTTGATGTATGTAGGAGTTTTTAATCATATTTTTGGCAATGTATCGAATTATTGAAACATACGGTAAGGGCAGATAACTTTAATTCACAACAGTAAATTACGGACGCGAGTTTTCGCATGTTCCATAATCATCTTCCCGAAGCAAGAGAGTTAACTGACTATAAAAGTCCAGTTTCCACCCTAATAAAGTCAGCTAACTCTCTTGCCTCGGATAGATGTAATCAGCATTCTTTTTGCACTTATATCATATAATGGACAGTGCTATTGATGTTATAAACCAGTTCGATAAACTTGGTATCACGATTCGATAAATAAGCAAATTTGGTACCCTTTCCAAAACTATTTTTAATAAGCTCCCTTCAGTCATGAAATGTCTATTCTCTCAATAAACTATTGCCTAACGCTAACAAGGAGTTTAGATATGTGTTCTCTATGCGTGGTAGTTTCTGTACACAAACATGGCTTAATATCATTTGGCACTATATGATAAATGTGACTCTTCACTTTAACATTGGATTCATACGCCGTTACTTAAGTTACTTTCGTGAGTGAAATAACATTTCAAACATCGGTTATTAAAAAAACAAACACTTAAACAAATAATCGGTTATGTTTGAGTGACATTATAATATTATGATAAAGAGATTATAATCCTCGTGTGTTCCGCATCGTTAATAGCATATCAGGTATAAGAAGCATATTAATTTTGTATTCCTTATATGATATTTACGACACGGAACCTCATTCGCCTCGTGTTATTGGTAGAGAAAGTCACATCTACCTATGCTCAATTCCACTAGCTCTCACCGACCTTTTCAAAGGGCCGATTGTTTACTGAGTATTCAAATAATTGTGTTATAGTTGATTAAACATGTCGCCAGGAAAACCCTAAACCAAACTGTATAGCGTTATTTACGTATATAAATTGTATTTCTACTTGAAAGTGAGATTCGCCAGGCCACGTCTTCGACACCGACTGCTAACGTCATGAAGTACAAGACAAACTCCTGTGGCCTACATACACAGCTTCCCTGAATGATTCACGAACAAGGTGTGGCAGGAGTGCCCCTTTAAACATGGTATTTACCGTGTGGCTTCTTAGCGCCCTTCGATTGCATGCGCGTTACATAGCTGAAGATACGTCAATATTTTGTCACAGTCGGACGATATATTAAAACTAATTATGTCTTGTTCACATGTTTAAAAAACTGAAATACTTCGAATTTGCCTATACACCCTTACTGTACTATTTTTCTCCAGAACAATAGTGAAAAAGGATACATTTGCCCCAGGGTTCTCACACACACGCACGCACGCAAGCGCGCGTCAATCGTCTGCATTTTATTTCCGCACCTAGAAGATTACTAGTATATGAAACTGATCACATGCAAAATCGTGACATTGAGGTGTATCTGAGGTCACTGAGGTGTACACTGAGGTCATCTGAGTCATGTTTGATTTCTTTCACGGAGCTGCACTCCTTCACTGCTAGGCCTTGACCCGACGAAGCCGGACGTCGAGAATACATGCGTAGGTTCGTATATCGTTGTGCAATTCTGACGGATCGACGTGTTTTCCTGTCACACCGTCATACCTATACAATAGAAGTACAGTACCTGCCTGTGCATGCTTGAAGATAAACATATACGTATACTAGTTGCACGACAACTTCTATTATTTATAAGTACTTACTTCTAACCTAATTTAGTATCGATTTACCATATTTCCTCTGATAAATACCAACCCACCCCAACTTAATCGCGAACGAAGGAACGAACGATCCGTGAAGATCCAGGGTTCTTAGCAACCCATGCTTGCCGCAAGCGGTGACTATGCTTGTCGTAAGAGGCGACTAACGGGATTGGGTGGTCAGGCTCGCTGACTTGGCTGATGCATGTCATCATATCCAAGTTGCGTGGATCGATGCTCATGATGTCAATCGCTGGATTGTCTGTTCCAGACTTGATTATTTACAGACCGCCGTCATATAGCACTCACTCACTCACTCAAGTTTTACATTTGCAGTCACAATATTCCAGACGTACCAGTGGTTGACATTATGAGCAATACCCCACGACATCGGGGTACGAAAATCACGCAATCACGCAATCAACCAAATCAGCGAGCCTGACCACAACACAGGTTACTGCATGGGGACACGTTCCACCAGGGATCACTTGGAGGAGGGGGGGGGGGGGGGGGGATCTCTGAAATTAAATGTTACAGCAAAGTCACACCCGAACTACATTTACATGTAACATGCCGGGCACCCAAATATGTGGCTTTAGACACATAACCATCTACTCCAATCAGCGTATACCTGTGTACGGAATAGCAGCGACATACTTCCTCCCAGAATGCACCCGCCCATGTCACGCCACACTACAGAATGCACGTGCATGCCGGAATGCGTGAAGGTATGCGCGTGAAACAGGCGGTAGGTTATGGAGAATGACAGGAACGAAACACTCGGAATTTTACCTGCAGATTCCATTAGCCTTGTATATGCTCGACTGGGGCTGGTCTGGAAGGAAACATAACCCAAGACATGTAATGTGATGGATGTGTGGCGTTACCCATCGGTTGCCCAGAGCATTTTTTTTATGGTAAAAATAGGTTGTGCTATTTCGAATTTTGTGTAAATGTATATTTTTGGTTACCGACCTCATGCAAACCCACATGCAAGACTTGTTTGTAACGTGAATGCACAAATGATGGCGTTGGTAAGTACTCAATCTAAAGTTGATTTCTTTGCACGATTATAATGTGCAATGGGGGCGGTCGGGTAGCCTAGTGGTTAAAGCGATCGCTCGTCACGCCGAAGACCTGGGTTCGATTCCAATCTCATTAAAATCAGATCTTAGTTCTCGCTACCGCTAAACAAAGATCTGAGGACATCCCATTACGGGTCACGTCAGATTGACCTTTCGCGAATTTTGACCGACCAATGAAATGACTGACAAGAAATCGACATAAGCCAATGAGAAGGAAGCTTTCTCGAGCTTTACGACACTAGTTTCAAACTGGCGACTACGCTTTGAAACATATTTTGACGTATTCTCGATTAAAAAAAATAAAACTGATAAGAAGAACACTCTGGAATGGCTTATAGATGGCCTAGATTATATGGATATAATCATAAAACCCGTAACTGTCGTTCGGAATACCCCGTGTTAAATATTTCGTGGTTGCATGATTAGAAAAAACATTCCGACTGTCACTTTCATGATCTGGAAAGCTACGCTCTGATTGGTCGGATGAAAGGTCGTTTCGCGGTAGCGAGTACAAAGATCTGATTTAATGAGATTGGGTTCGATTCCCGACATGGGTACAATGTGCGAAGCCCATTTCTGGTGTCCCCCGCCGTGATATTGCTGGAATATTGCTAAAATGCTTAAATCATGTAGACGTATATAGACGTATTACTAAAACATGTTTTCAACACAAATAACACGACAACCAAACGCAGATTGTTTTTCACGCTGGTCACCTAAACCATGTGCTTATATTTTTCATTTATTTCAAACAAACGTCAGTCATTTCATATGATATATATCTTTAAAACATTCAGTGAACAGTTGACATTCCTTTTTAATATATGCCTGAGTTATATATACCTGGACGAGACCCTAGACCCGTCTCACAATGTGGCCCCCGAGTTTACAACTGCCAGAACTCCCATATTTAGTATAGACTACTTGAAAGTCATCTTCCCAATGTAGGGAGTTAAGTGACTGGAAACATCCCGTGGAAACTGGACTTTTATAATTGGTTAATTCCCTTGCCTCGGGAAGATGCTTGAAAGAAGACAAATATTTAGTCCCAAAATATTATTTCAAAATATTTATCTATGTCTACAAAAAAATGATAATGAGAATAATGCTTAACTTCGGAGTTGAGGCAATCTAGACTTGCCCGGTCTCTTTGGCTTAAGTTGGAATTTATTCTCTAAGGTCTCGGGGACAGACCAAGCATGCGTTTATGACAGCCGTTTATGACAGCCGTAATGTAACGTGGAACTTGAGAACATTATATAGAATGCATGGTCTATAGTTGTTTACTGAACTTTGCTGAACTGATGGTTTGCAGTCGTCCGATGATCAGTATAGGAGGGAATGACCATCGCTCCAAATTGGCCAAAATGGCCAAGAAGCTGTTAATGGAGCTAATAGAGATGTTTCGGATTAGTAAGCATGACTGTGCATGCACGTGCAGGAAGCATTAGGTCCACGCTTCTTCGGCCTTGGTTTGTGAGTAAGCTGTACAAATTCCGGTGGATATGTTAAAAACATTTAATGCTGACCTTTGTGTAAGCGTCTGTCTCAGTATATGTGCGTTTATATTAATGCTGACCTGTTTGTGCGTTTGTATCCGTGTCTGTGTGTGCGTCTCTTACTTGAACAGGAAAAATGTTTTTAAAAACCAGTTTACCTCCGTGAAATTACACCTTTACAATAGCACGATTAAATATATTCTACAAACAGCAAACCAAAAATATTGAACTTTATAACATATATAATGGTTGCCAAGAAGTTATCACATCTCTTTTTTAATCCACATATTTACATTGTTTATGAATCGCATTTGCCGAACTGTACATCAAATTGCCTAACTGTGGATCCGCAAAGTTTCAAACTTCGTCATAACGTTGAAATATGTTTTTCGTATAATAACATAATGGCGATGCCTCTTGTAATAAAAACACCTTGAAGCATATTTATAAATCCATATCACTTAAATAATTAATTCCACATCTGCAATATTAAAGGAACCTGCACCAATTCAAATACTATTTTAGGCTCTAGAACTGTGTTTACGACTCATTTTCACTCTGTTTTTACTTCATCCGAAAATACCCAAATTAATTATTTTGCACACTAAGCTGTTTTACAAACCGAGACAAAATCTAACCCAAGCGTTCATCAAACTTCGATCCATATCCGCCGTAAAATATATGAAAGAAAATGATCGATGAATATAATCTTTGTAGCAAACAGTCCCCGCGGAAGAGGCACTCGGTGATATTAAATTGATTACCGAATTACAAATTGCCTTCGTCGACCAACTTCAAATACATCAGGAAATCTACACGTCACGTGACCCAGAAAGTCAGGTGACCCGGATCATTCGTCTAAAGCTAATTGGTTGGAATCAAAGATAAGGACCAATCAGGCTTGACCATCTATATGTCCAAGGAGCAGGTTCGTACACAAACCTGTTCCGTTGTTTGATCAATCAGTGTGTCTTATTAGGTTTGGTATTCTGGTCTTCAAATGAATCAAGGGCGACTGAGGTCTTTGACAGTATACTGCGCAGTTTGTCTTCTTACAAAGTTGGGCTAACATGGATGAGTAGCGATCGACTTTGACTGGTACGATGACGGCTGGAAAGGATTTATCGTGGATCGGTTAATAACATGGAAGCTCAACTGTCAAATGTTACTCTGCGCGTTGCATGCTGTCGAGCCTCGCGTATCCGGACTCCGAACATATCGCATCGACTTGACGTCATGTTACATGTGACCCGTGAACATCCAGGTTACAATAGGTCTTCAGCAACTTATGCTTGACGTAAAAATCGATTATGCTTGTCGTAAGGGTGATCAGACTCGCTGACTTTGTTGATGCATGTAGTCGTATCCCAATTGCGTGGATCGATGCTCATGATGGCAATCAATGGATTGTCTGGTCCAGACTCGATTATTTACAGACCGCCTTCATACAGCTGGAATATTGCTGAGTGCGGCGGTTTAACGTACAATTAAACAACATAAGCTTGAATCCTCGAGTTGCACATTGATATATTTGACACGTGCGTTGGATCATTGTAAGAATTCGAACACATCGCATGTTTCACGTGGCGTCTCCTTAGCCTCATGATTTAGTTAGATAATTGTCTTTGCTTCCATTGCCGCGAACGGGGACCCGGTAGGATTAGATGGTAATGTGAACCAAGGGAGTTGAGAATGTAGTTTGAATGCACGATGATCCGTAGACGGCAATGTTAGATCAAGCCAGGCGTTGTGTACCCCGATTCTGGAGCTCCACACAACTTCACCACTTTGAGATTACTGGGTTAAATGCGCATGCGCAAATAGCACACATTTCCTTTCCAACATAATATACCCAAGCCTCCTTCGTGCACTGAACAAGTATTTCACCCAAACCCTAACATGTTGAATAAACAAGAAGACACACATAACGAGCATGTGTGCATGTAATGTGAGCGTCGTATCATCTCCCTGAATCGTATATAGCGTCCCCGCGTGATGTACAACATGGAGCCGACATGGCGACAATTAGCTGCACAATAAGGGGCAGATAACTCTAAACGGCAAAACTGGAAAATGGCTTATTGGTTAACGAGCTCAAGAATGTCACTTGCGTTATCTCATTTTCAGAATAAACCGACCGGAGAAAAATGTCAAAATGTTTTATTTTTTGTCCTTTGTACAAAAGCATTCAAGACGTTCCAGGGACGTTTGCTTGTTCAAGGTAGTTTAGTATCCATGGCAACGAGGGACAGTTTGCAAGTTCCAATACTTGCTTCTTTCGTAGTGACAGTAAATGCCGGTTAATAATACGTGCGTTCGATTAGTATAACATGAGTGACCCGAGTCAACTGAGGTATACCGCATTTCTGGCAACCAGTTTTAATCAAGGATAACTTTGCCCGTGAAGATCCGGGGTAGAATAGGTCTTCAGCAACCCATACTCGGGTGGTCAGGCTCACTGACTTGGTTGATGCATGTCATCGATTCTAAATGCGTGGATCGATGCTCATGATATCAATCACTGGATTGTCGATTATTTACAGACCGCCATCATACAGCTGGGATATTGCTGAGTGCCGCGTTAAACAACAAACAAAACACTGTATCATGATGTCACAGCATCCCAGAGTTATGTCATGTCCGTTTCACAACCCTTGGAAAATTACTGATGACTTTTGTATTTTACAATGTCAATAAAAATTATGTGTTTTCAGATTTGTTTGTCTATTTGATAGCGAGAAATTTCATTTGGGACTGATGACAGTATGTTTATCTCAACGCTATTCCAGCCATATCAGTGTGGAATGGAAGTATTCAAATCAGGTCAGGCAACCAGTGATTGGCTGGGTGCAACATTCAATGTTGTCGGCTCAAACAAGGAGAACTTAGGGCAGTATCTGAAACAGAACGCATAATATGCAACCTTAGATATGATGGTTACTGCATGCAAGGAAACGTAAAAACATAACAGCCATCATCTTCCCAAGGCAAGAGAGTTAACTGACTATAAAAGTCCAGTCTCCACCCTTGCCGAACTAGACTGGAATTACTAGGCTCGATCGTAGCGCCGCCAGTGGCTATTACCAGTTATGTCCCTTCCAAGCCTCTCCTATGGACCAATCAGATTCCACCTCTCGTATCACTTGCGTTTGCTTCACACAAAATGGTGGCGCCCAGTCAAAACGATCTGATCGATAATCAAGATCTATATTGTGATAAAACGGGTCTTTCATCGCGAAATGCATCAAATCACGTGAGCATCTTGATTAAAAACATGAACAGATTTGGAAAATATCTGCTGACAACGAGTTGGCGGTGCACATGCTTTGCAAATCTTGCAATCGATCGAAATCTGCACGACAGTTTACGAACCGGATTTCGATTTCGGTGCGCGAATTTGATTGGACTATGCACAGACTCGTTAGTCCAGCCAAAATGTAACTCCATAATACCAGCCTAGTTCGGCAAGGTGGAAACTGGACTTTTATAGTCAGTTAACTCTCTTGGCCCGGGAAGATGAACAGCCATGCGCTATAACACACAACCATGAGAGGTTAACAAGTGTTTCATTTCTTGACAAACTAAAGCTATACCATTGTACCTTTTCTAGTTAATGCATATAAAATGACAAAGAACTTCAAAATAACGCGTACAACATCAAACGCATGCAAAATCTTCACACAGTTTCATTATTAATTCTTAAGTATTTATATAAAAAATTTAAAGTTAATTTTCCCTGCCGCATATCAGAATATACATCCACTATCAATACCTAGTTGATTATATTCATTAAAATGCTTCTATTCATGAATGAAACTGGGCTATGGGGTAGCCTAGTGGTTAATCGTTTGCTCGTCATGCCGAAGACCCGGGTTCAATTCCTCACATGGGTACAATGTGCGAAGCCCGTTTCTGGTGTCCCCCGCCGTGATATTGCTAGAATATTGCTAAAAGCGGCGTAAAACCATACTCTCTCACTCACTCATGATTGTATCAATAAATGAAACTAATTGTCTTTACCGATGACGTCACATGGAGTAAGTACATGACGTAAATCTCTTAACATGAGCTAACATTGGTAAACCAAGGTTAACTTGGTTTATTGCTTGGTCAACACTGGTTCGCCTGGGTTTTCGAATCGAACGCAAGCTGTCAAAAACAAAAGATGATTCACGAACCGCTAGTGCTAGTAATTTCCAAATTCTATCAATATCGCAATATCCCTGGAGAGTATCTCCAGAGTTGTAGTTTGTTTGTTTGTTGCATGACAAACCAGCGATCGCTTTAATAGGAACGATCGACACCATCGGGGCACTATGACAAGCAGCTGAGTATGACCCCGATCCGTTTAGAAGCTTCTTATGACCAGCGTAGGTTAAGGATTTATTTCATTCAGGGGCGTGTTAGCTTATTGTTGAACGAACTGGGGCGGTTGGGTAGCCGAGCGGTTGAAGATGTTTGTTTGTTTGTTTGTTGTTTAACGCCGCACTCAGCAATATCCCAGCTATATGACGGTGGCCTGTAAATAATCGAGTCTGGACCAGACAATCCATTGATTGCCATCATGAGCATCGATCCAGGCAATTGGGATACGACTACATGCATCAACTAAGTCAGTGAGCCTGACCACCCGATCCCGTTAGTTGCCTCTCACGACAAGCATCGTCTCCTTTTACGGCAAGCATGCATGGGTTGCTGAAGACCTAGTCTACCCCGGATCTTGACGGGTCGGTTAAAGGTGTGGTTCAATGATGTAGCCGGAATAAACGGCGCAAACCAATTCATCCATAATTGTGGAATTCCAAATGTTGAGACACACGAGCACAGGTTCTTACAGACCAAGGATCACAATCGGGATTTAAATCACGATCAGCGGATCCTTAGCTAACCTACGCGACGCTTCGATCGCCCCTATTATAACATGCATCTTCCCGAGGCAAGGACGCTAACTGACTGCAAAAGTCCATTTTCTACCCTTGCCGAACTAGGCCGGAATTTCTGGGCTCGATCGTAGCGCCATCAGTGACTACTACGAGTTATGTCTCTTCTATGTCACTCCTATTGAAAAATCAGATTCCACTTTTCATTTCACTTGCATTTGCCTAAAACAACATGGCGGTGCCCAGTCAAGACGATCTGATCGAAAATCAAAATGTATATTGTAATATAACGGTTTTTATTTCGCGAAGTGCATCAAATAACGTGCGCACCTTGATCAAAAACATGACATTATTTGGAAACTATCTGTTGACGCCGAGTTGGCAGTACACCTGCTCCACAAATCCTGCAAGCCACCGAAATGTGTATGGCAGTTTACGAACCGGATAACGATTTCGTTGCGCGATTTTGATTGGACTATGCATAGACTCGTTAGTCCAGCCAAAATATAACTCCATAATTCCAGTATAGTTCGGCAAGGGTGGAAACTGAACTTTTATGGTCAGTTAACTCCCTTGCCTCGGGAAGATGATAACATGTAGACTGATGATGTAGTGATGGATTACTTTTTGCCCCAGTGGGATTCCGGGTTAGAACAGGTTCCAAACAACCTACACGGGTCGTGAGATGAGACCAAATGGACTGGGTGGTCACTCTCGGTGTCTTGGTTCATTGCGGATCATCGTACCCTCATAATATCAATCACTAGTTTGTCTGATCAGATTCGATTATTAATAGGCTGTCGTCATATCGCTGGATTATTGCTGTGTGCGAGGTTAAACAACAAACCGTTTTGGACACACAAATATAAGACATGATATATACACAATATAATATAAATTGACATATACACAATTATAATTTATCAAGCCATATTTATTTTTATGCTGTCAGTAATTTCGTTTTTTAGTGTGCATTTGGTGGTTTCACCTCGCCTTACCCAAAGTTTTTTAAATAACCGTCTATTGTTCCTTGTTCAATGCTCAAGCACTTTACACCCACCAGGTACTATAAACAAGTCATACGAGAAACGTACTGCAGGTCGTTAATTACTTTTTCGGATGTGAACTCCGAAAATGTATTTTAAGAGTCAACAGTTTGTATTGTCCCTAGTCATCGGGTTAGTGTGAACTCCAAGATAGCCTGAACGTACGGTTTTAATAGATTTACTTGTTGACCTTCAGCCATGTGTAAGGTACGTTCGGTGCATGTCTTCGTGATAAAGGGGGCTGAGGGGTATGTTTGTCATAGGTGATCTAGCGATATGCAGAGATACGCCCCTTAGCTATTCTAAGATCCGCGTATCGTGGAGGCGATCCCCAGACTCACCTCCATTAAGATCCAAGTTATGTGTAGAGTTATGCCCCTTAATGAAACAGGAGCAGCTGGTAGTTGGTTCGAATCCCGCCCAATTGCGATTCTTGGTTTTTCATCACCATACTCGTCCTCATGGGTTTCACCAAAATACGTAAACGTTCAATACCTACTCCATGTTGGCCTTGCCTCCATTATCACGCTGACACGTCATGATAAGGCTGTAATCCTGTTTAAAGCAACATAACACCCGACCCACAAGAAGCATAGTGTTGTGTCATCGGAAGTATCTGCATTCCGAAGAAGGATAGTCCAAGGATAGACTGGATAGTCACAACTTTGTGTCCTGCGTAATGCTGTGTGATGGGACCCGTGAAGATCCGGGGTAGAATAGGTCTTCAGCAACCCATGCTTGCCGTAAAAGGTGACTATGCTTGTTGTAAGAGGCGACTAACGGGATCGGGTGGTCAGGCTCGCTGACTTGGTTGAAGCATGTCATCGATCCCAATTGCGTGGATCGATGCTCATGATATCAATCACTGGATTGTCTGATCTACACTCGATTATTTACAGACCGCCGTCATATAGCTGGAATATTGCTGAGTGCGGCGTTAAACAACAGACCAATTAACTGTTGATTGAAACTATCCAGCATTGATTCTTCTTGCCAGACTCGAATATTGACAGGCTGAAGCGATGGGGTGCATAGTGATTAAAGCGTTGGTCACGCCGTAGGCCTGTTTCAGTCCCCAAATGGGTACAATGTGCACTCACTCACTCACTCACTCACTCACTCACTTTGGTGTCCCCTCCGTGATATTGCTCGAATATTGATAAAACCATTATCAGTTCCTTCAAACCCAACGTTGAATGTATGCCAGTATTGTATTATGTTTATGAATCTAGATAATGAATAATTAATCCAAAAACGATAACTAATACTCAAAGACAACGAGTATCGAGATCAAGACAAGAAATAAACACTACATCGCGGAGCACGGTCTGTTTAATGCCTATATATTATCAACTGTAACGACACCAATCTATAGCTGTCTACATATCGCCGTGTTTCGCATGCATCTGTCATGGTTTGGCCGTTACTCAGAAGTACTACGTAACATAATTACCATGTTATATAAAAGTTCCGTCTGGAGGCGTCTTTCAACTCCCTGAGGAGAGTAGCAGAAACAAACACTGTGGTTGGTGCCTGAGTTCTTCCTTCATAATCTTGTTTCTATATCGTAAGAGCATTACCAGAAATAGCTTCAGCTGCCAATCATTCGTCTTTACTTATTTTATTTTCATTTATATTTTCAACGTTAATGTGATTATTCCCTGCTTATCCATATGTTCAGCTCTTAAAGCTTACCACCCAGGCATCTTTTGAAGGACACGCGGGTGTTCTAGCGGTATAATGATTAACGCAGGACCCGGGTAAAACTGGCTCGCTGACTTGATTGATGCATGTCATCGATCCCAATTGCGTGGATCGATGCTCATGATATCAATCACTGGATTGTCTTGTCCAGACTCGAGTATTTCATACCAACCAACCGACAGAAACTGATAGTTGCGGGTTCGAATCCCAGATTTTTTCCAGTTACGAACATTGTCCTTTTTGTGGGTTTGAAGAAATATGCGAGTGGCTACGACCTGCATTACATTGGTACTTCCCCTGCATTTAGAAGACCGTCGAGATGCCAGTGAAACACAGAGGTGTTAAACAACAATAATGTTCCCACTGTTAATGGGGTAGCCTAGCGGTTAAATCGTTCGCCCGTCACGCCCAGGACCCAGGTTCCATTCCCCACATGAGTGCAATGTTTGAAACCCATTTCTGGAGTCACCCCCGCCGTGATGTTGCTGGAATATTGCTAAAAGGGGTGTAAAACAATACTCATTCACTCAGTGTTAAGATCGAACAAATGCCAGGATGGGGATGAATTATCGCCGTGGCGTGTTCTCTAGACGACTGTAGTAGCCTATGATGAACCTACAGGCCCTTCGAACCTTACTTGAATAATTCCGATTCAGCAGTTTACACACTCGACTTGCTATCTTCAAGTGAAGTATGGTTTTCCCGAACCAGACAACCCTGGCCCACCGAAACACCCATACCACAAACACTAGAGGCTGACATAAGTGATTTACACTCTATATCTGCAGGTAACATTAAAGAAACGGGAGGAGAAAGACCACCTTGCCTTGACCCACACAGAGACAAGCTCGCGACCCCTGACCTCGGGTCAAGGATATGTGTAAACCATCATTCGGACAGGTCTGATAACGCCAGACCAGGGGGTCTCTGGGATCACCAAACTGACCACTAGTATGTAAGGCTCGCTGATGGTATCTTTGGGGGTGAATGCGTTATATAACGCAGTTACGTGGTTCCCCCGGGAATGTTAATCTGGACATCTTGACCCCAGCGCCTAGAAAGGACGCATTAAGTGGAGGCGTGGCATGCCTACATATCTGGAATTCTGTGATTGAAGCTTAGCCGATCAAGTACGTGGTTTATGAATAAGTAAAATTTTGTGTTGACATTGGCACAGAATAAATGTTTACATTGTGTATTTGTAAATTGATAAGCCACTTTAATCGGTATGCGTGTGTTGATACGATACAGTTATTTTGAATAAACACGCTTATCTGTGGCCGTTTATAATTGTATGTAAATGTAATAACACTGTCTTAAGATTTGAGTGAGTGAGTTTGGTTTAACGCCACTTTTAACAGTTTTACAGTTAAGCAGTTTGTCAGCTTAATGTGGGAGGAAAGCCCGAAATGATGCAGGTCTCAGACTTTTACCAGAAACCTACGCGCACGGGTATGATGTAGTCCTGCACCATGACCGTGGAATATATTTATTTTATGAAAAAATAATAATCTAGAAATGCATACAAAAGCAAGTCTAGCCAGCTCAAGCTAGTTCTATTCCACAGAAATCAGCATAGGGAATTTTTTTATTTTTAGAGTCAAGAAGGATATTGTGTAATATAAGATTTCAGAGACTAAATGTTAGTCTAGGGTATGATGCTGACAAACCTAGAAACATAATCGTGGCGAACCGGGATTCGAACCCACAAACATAGCTTTCTGGCGTGGGACACAACCATGCACAGCGAATCGCGGTGCCTTAGACGACTGGGCCACCTGCCCCTCCTTGACGTAAAGAGCACGCTGTGGTATAGACTGAACATGGAATGAAGCAATAGCGTTGAAAACACCAATTTGTCTCAATGTGCAGGCGGCAAAAAACAGTAGAAAGTTCAACATATTAAACAGGACTTAGTAAGCAGATGTAGTAAGGAGTAGGCAGTAAACACAGCGTAGTAAGTACGACTCAGTACGCAAACGTGCAAAGCCCAGTAAAATAAGCACGGCTCAGAAATCATAACGTGCAACGCCTAGTACAATAAGCACGACACACAAAGCAGAACGTGCAAAGCCAAGTAAAATAAGCACGATTCAGTACGCAAAACGTGCAAAGCCAAGTAAAATAAGCACGACCCAGTACGTGAAACGTGTAAAGCCCAGTAAAATAAGCACGACTCAGAAAGCATAACGTGCAAAGCCAAGTAAAATGAGCACGACCCAGAACGCAAAACGTGTAAAGCCAAGTAAAATAAGCACGACTCAGAAAGCATATAACGTACATAGCCAAGTACGATAAGCACGACCCCGTACGCTGAACATGCAAAGCCCGCAAAAAAAGCCCAGTATGAGCGTATGAGAAACCAGTGCACGACGCAGTAAGCAATAAGTACTTCCAAGCAAGCAAAACAAAATAACCCCGCCGCAGTAAACCTACACAGCAGAGGCAAGGGCATAGCATGATGCGGAACTTATAGGTACAGAGTCCATGCTCCAGTTGGGTCAGCAGAATGCACACAATCACGGGCTGGTATTGATCCTTCTAGAAAGCTCAATTACCTCGCAACGTGCATTACCCCACCTATACAACTTTAGTCCAGATATGTTTAGTTGCAAGAATTACTCCGGCAAACACTATCTGATCCTTTGAAGTTCAACCTGGCTGTGGGCATTAAGCTGGGCAGCGTAATGGGCTAGACTTCTCGTCGGCCAGCGATAGGTGTATGTTGAAAATTGTTTATAAGGTCTGATCTGGCCGGCTCTCAGAGTAATGACCCAGCATAAATTGGGGCGCCAAGGTGCTGACATTCCTGATTTGTGCACCACCATTAGACTGACATTTAGTCCCATAAATAAAGTTATTTTATTCAAACATATATCTCTACAAAATAAAATTAATAAAATCCCAAATAGAGCCCATAACAATCATTAATTTCAGGAGCTGAGACAATCTAGACTTGCCAAGTCATTTTAGACTTGAGTTGGACTCCTTTCACTGTATTCGGTATTGGTCAAGGGCTGTTCAACAGAGCCATCTTAGCGCTGCGATTGACGTAAGTCTGTGTTAAAGTAACGACTTACGTGGTTGTCCTAGCGCCAACATCGCTTTTCAAAATCATCTTCACGAGGCAAGGGAGTTAACTGACTGTAAATGCCCAGTTTCCACCGTTCCCAAACTAGGCCGGAATTTCTGGGCTCGATCGTAGCGCCACCAGTGGCTATGACGAGTTATATCCCTTCTATGTCCCTCCTATTGACCAATTAGATTCCACCTTGCGCCCTGTGAAGAACGATCTGATCGATTATCAAGATCTATATTGTAAAAAAACGAGTCTTACTTCGCGTAGTACATCAAATCACATGAGCACCATGATTAAAAACATGAAAAGATTTGGAAAATATCGGTTGACGATAAGTTGACGGTACACATGCTTTGCAAATCCTGCAATCGATCGAAGTCTGCACGGCAGTTAACGAACCGGATGTTCATTTCGTTACGCGATTTTAAATGGACTATGCGTGGATTCGTTAGTCCAGCCAAAATATAACTCCATAATTCCAGCCTAGTTCGACAAGGGTGGAAACTGGACTTTCATTTTCAGTTCCCTCGGGAAGATGTTTGAAATGGGCCCTGGAGCACGCGCAACGATGCCCGCCCTCGGGGTACGATGATACGCACAACCAGCCAGGCTGCATATTGTGACCTCATCTTCATTTAAGTCAGCCCTTGTAAAGTTCTGCGGACAAAGTTTGTCCGCGAACCTTCCCGTAGGGGAGAGTATGTAAACAACATCGTATTAACACTGTTATCGATTTGTACAGAAATTTATGTGTGGTTGAGTTTGGCTAAACCTCGCTTCGAACAGAACTTCAGTTATATCACGGAGTGTCACTTTAATATTGGAGGAAAGCCCGAAGTGATGCAGGTCGTGGATATTAATGGCTTTGGTGAAACCAATGAGCACGAATATGATGTTGCCAAGCAAAGAAACATTTCGGCAAACCAGGATTCGAACTCACTAAGGGGCGGTGGGGCAGCCAAGTGGTTAAAGCGTCCGCTCGTCAATGTGTGAAGCCCATTTCTGGCGTCCCCCGCCGTGATATTGCTAGAATATTGCTAAAAGCGGCGTAACACCATATTCACTTACTCACTCAATATCACAGGTTTCTGGCACGCCAAAGGGGCGTAATCTGCTCAGACGACTGCCCCCTCCTACCCCCGGTACAAGAATGAAGGTCTCCGTATACATGTACTATGACAGACAAGACTCACATCTAGTCTCTGAAATGAACCATTTTACAGAATAAACAGTTTATTAACACTGTTCTCGATTTGTACAGAAATTAGTGTGTGGTTGAGTTTGGCTTAACCTCGCTTCAAACAGTACTTCAGTTATATCACGGAGTGTCACTTTAATATTGGAGGAAAGCCCGAAGTGATGCAGGTCGTGGATATTAATGGCTTTGGTGAAACCAATGAGCACGAATATGATGTTGCCAAGCAAAGAAACATTTCGGCAAACCAGGATTCGAACTCACTGAGGGGCGGTGGGGCAGCCAAGTGGTTAAAGCGTCCGCTCGTCAATGTGTGAAGCCCATTTCTGGCATCCCCCGCCGTGATATTGCTAGAATATTGCTAAAAGCGGCGTAACACCATATTCACTTACTCACTCAATATCACAGGTTTCTGGCACGCCAAAGGGGCGTAATCTGCTCAGACGACTGCCCCCTCCTACCCCCGGTACAAGAATGAAGGTCTCCGTATACATGTACTATGACAGACTAGACTCACATCTAGTCACTGAAATCAACCATTTTACAGAATAAACAGTTGTTAAATTTTAGTTATATGATATAATAAAAAGAGACGTATTGGATGTATTAGATATATTTGTTATAGGGTCTGTATGACCCACTACGAAACATTCCTCTGTAGTGCCTCAACCTACAGACGTAAAACACAACCAAAGCCTAGTTTTCGCTTCGAGTGAATAAGTGAGTTAGGTTTGACGCCGCTTTTAACAGTATTCCAGTTATATCGCGGCGTGTCAGCTTAATGTGGGAGGAAAGCCCGAAGTGATGCAGGTCTCAGACGTTTACCACTTCGGTGAACCCACGAGCACGGGTATGGTGCTGACAAACCTAGAAACATAGTCGGGGCGAACCGAGATTCGAACCCACGATCATAGGTTTCTGGCTTGCCCAAGGGACGCAACTCTGCACATCAAATCGCGGCCCCTTAGACGACTGGGACGCCCGTGTCCCTTCTTCGCCTACTGTATATAAACGAAATATGGCGACAATATCTCTGTGCTTTTTACGGACACAAACTTTTGATTATGACTCAGATGTGCCTCAAACTCAATTTTCAAAATCCTGTTTACATGCATTAAGTTAATCACATTTTGCCCAAAGGCGGCCGACGGTGACGATATGTTCATCCAACGGATGCGATTTCAAACTTGATGTTTTGAGCTTCATGCGTAGCCCTGGTAACTAACACCTATATAACACCTAGACACATCAATCCTTAGGATAGTCAGGCTGGGTCAGGGGTCAAGGGTTGTGGATTTCACGGCTGATGAGCATGGAGAAATAGACAACGGGTGATCGCGCGATGGAGATGACGCGGCCATGAAGGTGTTTTATTTCAGCCATGTGACGCCCACACACTGGTTTTAGAATTTATGGACTCCACGTGAGATGCGAGACATGGTGTTTCATAATCTGATATAGTCTCGCTACACCAGCGCGCTCTCGCCGAGTCTCGATTCGCCGTGCAAGGCAATTACGTGAACGCGCGTGTCCTGTTATTACAAACACTTGGTCACAGGTCAGGGGGACGAGCTTGTCTGATTCGCACTTCTCACACGGTGTGTGTATCCGTTAGTTCAATCCCATGGTATCTGGATATCTATCTGTCATATTTGTCTATTCGTCTGTTCAGTTTGATCATACCTATTTGACCCGCCGTCTGTCTGTCCGCCCTCCTGTCTGTTCATTGTCATCACATCTATCTGTCAGTCCGTCTGTTCGTTCTTATCGCATCTATCCGTCCGTTCATTCTGATCGCATCTGTCTGTCCGACCGTCTGTCTGTTCACTGTCATCACATCTGTCTGCCTACCATTTCATTTCCGATCGCATCTGTCTGTCCGTCCGTCTGTTCATTCTGATCGCATCTGTCTGTCCGTCCGTCTGCCTGTTCATTGTCATCACATCTATCTGTCAGTCCGTCTGTTCATTCTGATCACATCTATCCGACCGTCCGTCCGTCTGTTCATTGTGATAGCATCTGTCTGTCCACCGGCCTGTCTGTCTATCTTCGTTTGATCAGCCCAACATCGGTATATAACTTCACACGATAACACCGCTATCACTGTATATGATATAAATGTTCTGGGTCGAGATTTACAACATGATATCGATTTATCCTCGTGTTTATGTGAAAACCTCATAAATCAATGAATATAGGTGGTTTTAAATTGCCACGAAGTATGACTGGTTCAAGGAATTCAAGACTCTCTATCAGTGAGACTTATCAAGATGGCCGCCCCCACCGCTGTCGTTGTATTGATGAACAATAAACTACTGAAGTATTAAACGGCTCTGCAAACAGTCTCCGACCAATGTGCTCTCGAAGTCAAAGAGATGTAGACAACTTTATATCGTGCTTCGTTTTCATTGTGATTTATTGAGTAGAAAGATATTGGTCACCAAGGGGTGAAATGAGGCCTAACTTCGCCTTCAATATGTGTGTGCATGCGTGGCTGTGTCTGTCTACTTGTACTGGTCCTGACCAATGCCGATTTTATAGTGCTAGCCCACTGAGATACCATGCTGTCGTTTAATAGCTACATAAGTGACTCCGAGCTGAACATTCCAAGTTTATTCCTCTAATATCCCGAGGGCAGACAGGGTTATACCTATTACCGTCTTTCAGCATGACGCCGGGGATCGAACCACCGACCTGTCGCTGTACGGGCAGACGCTCTATCCACTAAACCACGGAGGCTGTCACCGGAAGATGTTGGGAGGCCATTTCAAGAGATCAGACAAGGACTGATGACATTCTGAATAATTATTTATCGATTCCGGGACAGGATGAGTGATTTAATGTTGGTTTTCTCTGCAGTCACATTTCACTTGCACGAAAGCCTTTAAATAATCGCGTCTGGGCAGGACAAGCCAGTGACTAAAAATATGAGCAAAGATCGAGGGCATCGGGGTACAAAGACACACGAAGAGACACATTAATACATGCATAATTGCAGGATGATATAGAAAATGTCTCTTTACTGCGCTTCTTGCATGTTTTCGCAAAGGCTCTTAACTCCATTTTGGCCACGGGAGCACCAGTAGCCCAGTAGACTAGGGTACCGCAATTCGCTATGCAGAGTTGCATCCCTTTGGTCTGCGAGGAACTTGTGAACGTGGGTTTTGAATCCCAGATTCGCGTGAGTTTTGTTGTTTCCAGTTTGTCGACAACATACCCGTGTTCGTGGGTTGATAGTGATAAACGTCGTCTAATACCTGCATCCGACTTCAGCCCCATCAACAACATCTAAGCAGGTAGACAGTACAAAATGTGTTTAGATCCTTGAAGAACTTTAACACGTTCTTTGCCCTTAAACGTGTTTAGAACTGTGCTTAAAATCTAAACATTCCCAATCTAAAAACTAAACTTATTTATAATCTTTTAGAACAAGATCATGTTCAGCATACATTCTATTCACGATTGACACGAGGTTCAGTCAAGAAATGGGTTCGCGACCCATAGTTCAAGGCTGGACGGTTATTGCTGAAAGCCCTCCGATCATATAAACCTTTCAGACTAATGTTTCAGGGGTATGGTTCAGATTGAAGGTACACATCCCTTCCTCCGTGCACCTGCATCATCATCTCAAGCTAGATCCGGCGGGTTCCATGTTTGGGTCAGGGTACATATGAACAACTGGAGAAAACATAGAGTTGATATTTTCGACAGTTTATATTTTCAGAAATATATTCCGTGAATGAAATGTCTTGAAAGTCAATTTAAAACGATATTTTACAGTTCCCCGCAGAGTCAGTTTGGAGAAGTACGAGACAGGCTGCTGAGTCAGTGAGGGGCGGTCGGGTAGCCTAGTGGTTAAAGCGTTCGTTCGTTACGCCGAAAACCCGGGTTCGATTCCCGACATGGGTACAATGTGTGAAGCCCATATCTGGTGTCCCCCGCCGTGATATTGCTGGAATATTGCTAAAAACGCCGTAAAATCAAACTCACTCACTATGCACAAACCAGTCATGATCTTCATTTGAAAGCAAGCTTTTACAATCATACTGCAAATTACATTTTTTTCAATCAAAATACAAACTGAAACAAGACGATCTTTCTACCTATTTCTTTATGGACTGAAACTGACTCACTGAGTCAGTGAAACGTGCTTCATCAAAAGTAATTCGAAAGCATTAGAAATTCTTTTCTTTGCTGAAAACACTGCATTGGGCACCTGAGTGGTAGGGACGCCAGGTTGGAGCGCCAGGTGGACTCAGAAATATATAATCGAATTAAGGGCATTGTTATAATCAAAATTTATAATATGAGGCACACGTAGGCATATTAATGTCTAGTAGCAGAGTGAGTGCATTGTTTCTGATGCCATTCAACTCCCTGCAGCAACATGCCCACGGAGAACAGTGATGGGACTTCACAGATGCTACCCAGTGGGTTTGAACCCCCACCGTACACGCATATATCAGGGAAGTATATTAGACGGGGTTGTGGCAGTGATTGTTTCTTGATGTTAATCATTATAAACAGTGTTGTGTATTCCTGGTGGAATGATGCTGGTGTCACCTCGATTGAGGATGCATATACTCGTGGAAAGAAGTAAGGGAACAGCTTTAGGGGAAGCAAGAGTTTGGTGTGGACTTCTTTGTATCCTGAAGATAACCACTTGTAGTCTTGTTTATTTCCGGTGGAAGGATGCTGGCGTCACCTCGATTGAGGATGCATATACTCGTGGAAAGAAGTAAGGGAACAGCTTTAGGGGAAGCAAGAGTTTGACTTGGACTTCTTTGTATCCTGAAGATAACCACTTGTTGTCTTGTTTATTTCCTGGTGGAATGATGCTGGTGTCACCTCGATTGAGGATGCATATACTCGTCGAAAGAAGTAAGGGAACAGCTTTAGGGGAAGCAAGAGTTTGGTGTGGACTTCTTTGTATCCTGAAGATAACCACTTGTAGTCTTGTTTATTTCCGGTGGAAGGATGCTGGCGTCACCTCGATTGAGGATGCATATACTCGTGGAAAGAAGTAAGGGAACAGCTTTAGGGGAAGCAAGAGTTTGGTGTGGACTTCTTTGTATCCTGAAGATAACCACTTGTAGTCTTGTTTATTTCCGGTGGAAGGATGCTGGCGTCACCTCGATTGAGGATGCATATACTCGTGGAAAGAGGTAAGGGAACAGCTTTAGGGGAAGCAAGAGTTTGACTTGGACTTCTTTGTATCCTGAAGATAACTACTTGTTGTTTGTGTAGTGAACACGTCAGCTGCTACCATTGGATTGACAAATATCCGGATTAACAGATCATATGTACTGATTTGTTAAACGTCCCCAACAGTAAACGCGTCCGGAAAAGGGGTCTCTGCATTGAAGGGGTTCAACTCTATACAGTTGGAGAAACTCAGACAGAAGTCCATTGAAATAATGACCACAGACTGGCTACAATGATGCTGGGTCACGGCTGGTCCAGTCGTCTTAGGCGCCGTACTTCGCTGTGCAGAGTTGCGTCCCATAGACAGCTAGAAACCTATGGTTGTGGGTACGAATTCCGGTTTGCCCTGATTATGTGTGTTGGTTTGTCAGCACCATACCCGTGCTCCTGGGTTTCACCGAAGTTGTAAACGTCTGAGACCTGCATTCCTCCCACATCAAGCTGACACGCCGTGATATAACTGTAAATATAATACTGTTCCAAGCTGCTGTAAACCCAACTCACTCACTCACTCACTCTAGCACACACCCACTCACTCACTCACTGCATTAGTGTTAAACTTAACATTGATTACGTGGAAGGTTTCTACTCCCTGTGGGGATTCCGGGTTAGATTAGGTCTTCGGCAACCCATGCTTGCCGTAAAAGGCGATTATGCTGGTCGTAAGAGGCGACCAAATGGACCGGGTGGTCAGACTCGGTGACTTGGCTGATTGCGTGTCAACGTACCCTGGCGGTGTGGACCTTTGCTGACAATATCAATCACTGGTCCAGACTCGATTATTTACAGATCGACGTCATATAGCTGGAAGACGTTAAACAACAAACAAACAACAGCATGTCTTCTTGTCGTATCTCTGATTGTGAAAAAGAAAATATGGCGTGCTGTAAGGGTTATTTCAGAAGTTATATGATTATTTTACAGATACTTTCATCTGTAACTGATGGGTTGTTGTTTTTTAAAATCAGACAAGAACATGTTGGACTAACATTTAATCCAAGAAATAAGGTTATTATATTTTAAAATATAGATCTACACAACAAATAGAATTACATGGAGCCAAAAAATATGTTTAATTTCAAGAGGTGGGGCAATCTAGACTTGAGTTGGACTCGTTTTTTAATTTATTCTCTGGGTCTGGGAAGCAGTTACAAAAATGCAACCGCATTCGGAAAAATAGAATCTACTCGTGTTAAGCCTTCAAAAGGAACCAGGGGTAGTGTGCAGTTTTATAAGACAACCAAGCACTTTATCTAAAATACAACCACATTTGCCTGAAGGTGAAAATACTCATTTTAAACATTTATCTCAAGGAACCTTTTAAATATGCAACAATTACGAATGAGATCTGACAACGTGGGCTATCAAACCCTTGCTTCAAAGACAACGTTAACGGACTTCTTATTTCCAATTCTGTTTTATGTTTTTATTTGACACATTACGTTTGATGGAACGCTTAAGAATTAAGTCTGCGACTGATTTTTATTTGGCTTTTGGTGATGGCCCATTTGGATCAATGCGCATTGTGACAATCGCGCACTTCAGACTTGAGAATTGATCCCTAGTGGCATATCTCCTTATAACGACCCTTATCTGCAGTCTCTACACGCCCCTTGGGGATTGAAGCATCTTGGGAAGTGTCCGTGATATTTAATTCAATGTTTTAGGCATGGTCGCAAGATGTCCGTTAATTGTGATAGGCTTTTTTTTTGTCAATCTGGGGCACTGGTGGTCGTGTCGTCTGAGGCGCCGCAATTCGCTGTAAAAAAACAGAGTTGCGTCCCTTGAACCTGCACAGAAATTATTCAATGACCTGTCATTTTTCTGACAATGTGCAGAGCTGCTTCCCTTTGCCGTACCAGAATACGTGTGATCGAATCTTAGTTCGTCAGCATTTATCCATGGTCGTGCGTTTCCCCAATGTGGTAAGCGTCAAGGACCTGCATCGCTTTTGGGCTTTCCTCCACCATTAAGCTGCCACGCCATGATACTTATGAAATATTGTCAACCAAACTCACTTACTCACATCCTGTTTGAGGATTCCGGGCCGGAATAGATGCCTCGAATTCGGTTTACTCTCACTTTGCCAGCAGGCTGGGGAGATTAACTTGTACGGTCCAGTGACTTGCCAGCTATAGCCTGTTCTGATTAGCTGAGCTCCTTGATGACTTAGCTGTGACCCACTGTGAGCCAAACTTAACTAATGAAGTCATCTTGAATGAATGAACATTGTCTATGAGAAGTCCCAGACGAAGGAAGCAGTACGTGATAGAGGGTATAACAGCAAAACTGTGGGGGTGCATGTGTTAAAACCATCAAACCAGACAGTAAATCAGCCATCAAGGACCATATCAGCAACTGACCTAATCACAACATCAACTGGGACAACGTCCAAATCCTCCCCAACAACCTCCACGACTTCACTAAAAGAAAACTAACAGAAGCAGTCCACAGTCGCCGCCACAAGCCATCAATCAACAGAGATCAAGGCTATTTCGACCCATGCGCCTACTCATTAAGCAATAATCACCCCATCTATGTACACTTAATCATGTCCTATTTGCTTCCTGTTTTATTGGCTTCCTCATCCGGGCTCTCTGCCCATCACGTTGTTACAGTATCATCCTTCTGTTGTTATTATTCAATCTATTCATGGTTATCTCCCCCATGTATCAATAGTTGTTACTGTTAATCCTCCACCTACTATATATATCGTCACTGTCACTGGTTTGCCTCGTCCAGACTTTATATTTACAGGCATACGTCATATGGATTAGATAGTGCTGATAGCGGCGTTAAACAACCTTCGCTCACACACCTAAAGTGCCGGGCAAGAGATAAATTAGTATACTCAGTTGAATTCTAGAAACTAAATGAAAACGTTGCGAGGCTGAAACTCTAAGGTCTATAGTGTTGCGCCTCTAAGCTGTGCAAGTGTCTCACTGATCGGTGGTTCGTATCCCAGTCCGATTATGATCCCTGGTGTGTCTATACCATATTCCTTCATAGTTGTGAGTTGTGGTGAACGTCCAGATTAACCTGCATCGGAAGCCGCTGAAATACTGTTCAAAGAGGCGTTAAACCAACTCACTCACTCTTTCATGAACCAATTGCCCCCCAAAAACACTCTCCAAAAACAAAATGGAATATCCTTTGTTTTCTGTCGGAAAAAAGTCGGACACAAATCAAGTGATAAAAAGCTAAATCTGCCGAAGGACCTAGCGGAAGGAGTATTGTGACCCTGCCCTTGGCAAGTATGATCAAAATAGCCCTGCCCTTGGCAAGTATGATCAAAATGGAGCCGAAATTGATGATCCACCTATAGTTCCCCGTTCGAAAAAGGAAGCTTCGGCTTTGTGGTACATGTGTACCTCTTAATTAGCACTGAAAGCCTACCTAAACTTGGCTTCTCTCTAACACGTACTCCACGATTTTTGATTATAAAAAATCGTCTGTAATTGCTTACGCCATCGAGTACGTGTTTAACCAAGATTCTCCGCGAAGCACACTGCGACCTTGAAGCAGACGATATCCGGTGTTTGGACTGAGAAAGAGCTGTGGTTGTATTGTGGTTGAGTTGTGATAGCTGTACATCGCATCATAAATGCTGATAACAAAATAGGATCATGGATCGTGTAATGGATGACGTTTTTTTTATGAACAGTATTTCAGTTTGTTGTTCCTGGCTGCGAGGAAAACGCAGTGACGAAGGATGGAGGCATTTACTACTTTTTGAGTGAGTAAGTGAATGTTGTTTTAGGCTACAGTCAGCAGTACTCGAACCACATAATGACTTGTAAAGAATCAAGTCTTAGCCAGACGAACAAATGGTCAACTGCATGAGCCTCGATCCGCGCCATCGGGGCACGGTGACACACAACCAGGTTCCACATTGTAACCTACCGATTCTAAAGTCGACACTTGCAACAAGCATCGATATTTGGAACCTATTCTTACGGGAAATATCCAAGGGGTCACACTTTAGGGAAAACCCACTCTCAGATACGTGCTGACAAACCACGTACAGTCGAACAACGTTGTGTCGAAATTAAAGGGACCTACGTAAATACTTCGAGTTATCCGAGGTTCGACACAACCGAAAACGATAAATAAGAAAGATATGCAGAGAGAAACCAATTATTATGGATCCCAAACCAGAGACCATATAATAGATAATATATGGTCTCTGCCCAAACAAAATCAAGTGGACCGAGGTCACGTCCAGCCGCTTGTCAAGGTAGCAACACCCTTTATCAACGAGGTAGATTGAGATGAAGGGTCTCCCACGACGACGTCGCTGGAAGCTTCGCCGTTCTCCCTCCCCTGCTATTACCGGCTCTCTTGGATGGCAGTAGCATGCCACGGCTCTGGCACATGGCAGTCGTTCTTTACCGTTTGTCTGCTTGATTAATTGGTCCCGCAATCTGGCACGGCGAGAGGTTTCCCGAACCGCCAGGTAGTAATTGCGTGGCATGTTTAGACGATAGAAGAAAACTAATCCCCACTGACTCGACAGATTGTAAATGATACAAACAAGCTCGCTGGATCAAAAGTATAAACGCAGCAGTTTCTACGATAAGGAAACAGTTTTTAAAACGCTGACTTGCGGCTGACGTTAACGTCTGAACATACGTTTTAATTGGCCGAAAACGTGGTCTGTCTTAAATAGAAGCACGTGCAGGTAACCGATTTTCACGTAGATGACCTTGGATACTTTCGGAAATGCGGACTTTTGACTGGTAGCAGTAGGGTATTATCGAGAGATCGTACATATTGGTTGTTTATGCCAGGGGCGGTCGGGTAGCCTAGTGGTTAAAGCGTTCGCTCGTCACGCCGAAGACACGGATTCGATTCCCGACATGGGTACAATATGTGAAGCCCATTTCTGGTGTCCCCCGCCGTGATATTGATGGAATATTGCTAAAAGCGGCATAAAACCATACTCACACGCTCACTCACTCACTGGTTATGCCACGTTGTGTAAGATGTGACGTGACAACGTGTCCAGTTCGAGACAATGCGCTCGTGTTCATGAATAGACCGCACGTTTTAAATATCACGAACTTAAGAAACTTAACTGTTGTCATTATTGTGGAATGACGGGTCACTTGTACTTGTAGCTGTTCTATATATTTTCATGAAGTGGCATTCGGAAACTTAGTTTAGATTGTTTCTGTTTTTCTCTTACTAAAGTCAGGACCGCATTATCAAGGGATATATATCAATGGAATAATTTAATCGTACATGTTTTGAGAATAGAACCCGAACTACATGTATAATGAGCGACTACCTGTCCTACTGCGCTATTGCAATGCTGTTTGTTGTGTAATGCCGCTCTCGAAAATATATACTGACAATCGAGTGACTGGCTTCATAAGCATCGATCCACGCACTTGGGAAACGATGACGTGCATCACCCAAGTCGCCGAGTCCGACCACCCGATCCATGAAGTCCCACCTTACGACAAACGAAAGTAACCGGGGTACAGGCTAAGCCCTGTGTGGAATAGAATGACTGACTATCGGGCCCAAGGTGTTTTACACAGGCCGCTCGAAGCGCTATGACTGTAGGCAGTCGATTGTAGCGCTATGGCATTGGCTGCCTATATTTTAGCATACAATTACGGTGGTCGACTTTAGTCAGCACTTTGGCTTTGTCAGCACATCGTTTAACATAAAATTACAGTAATGGTGAGATCATTGTTTATCAAAGGATCACGGTTGTCGAACGTAGCACGGTATAAGTCCCATAGTCTAACATAGAATTTGATGCAAGCGCTAAGATCGCTTCAATCGACAGAGCGCCCGATAGAGTTAAGATCACCTTGGGAAGGAGGTTATTTGAAGATGTCCGGTGTTACTTAAAGGGCTTAGATTCGTTCTTCACGCCAAAATATCACTGAAGTGTGAACAGGATTAAAATAGCTGAAAGTATATTATCTGAAAATAATATTTTATTTTTAACAGGATGATATATGAGCATGGTTTTACGCCGCTTTTATCAATATTCAAGCAGCCTCAGGGCGGGGGACACCAGGAAAGGGCTTCATGTAATCAGACAGTTTATATGTTACAGTCATTGTGTAAAATGTGATTCACTTAGGCAGTTTACAAAATGCATAATTATTTCATGCATGACTGAATATGTAATGGCTGAAATATTAAGGCGATTTGTACATTGCCTAAGTGAACATTGCAGTCATTTTACACGTTGACTGTAACATATATAATTCTTATGTACATTTCCTGACACACTGTACCCATGTGGGGAGTCGAACCCGGGCCTTCTGCGTGACAAGGAAACGCATTGTTAACGAGCCTACCCAAACGTCCTATTTCCTGTTAGGATTACTCCGAATACGATGAATTAACGATGTCCTTGGTGAAACTGAGGGTCCCAATGACAGAACGCAGTTTTCTCCGACACTGACCGAGGAGGGTCGCTAGTGTAACGACCATTACTCACCCCCTCAACAGCTGTACACGTGTCCTGAAACAAACTGTACATCGTTTTACATGTCCTTTCCGCCATTATTAATGATTTTGGAGATTGGGTAAATATATATATCTGCTCATCAAACCACGCAAAAGCTGCTGAAGTCATCAGCTTCTAGGATCGCGTTGAGACCTCGACCAGCTGGGGTACTACAGCGTTAATAGTTGGGCGGTCAAGAGGAAACACCATGATTTTACTTCTGACCTGGTATACAACTGGAAGGACACTTAATCCTCAAGACTAGATGCAGTCGGCCGTTACAAACACGTATACGGTCTATATGACTGATGCTCTACAAGCCATCTCGAGGGATAGTCACGTTGTTTCCGCTGTGAAGGAGTTTTCGCCCAAACAGGAGCAACAAGCCGGTATGAAGATTAACGCCGTCATCTCAAAGGTCACGGTCAAGGTCAAGGCTATTATGTCAGTCACGGCTGTTCGGGAATGTGTAGGTTTTTACGTCTGTGAGACTGTAATGAGACTGTAAGGAGACTATACAGTTTAAACACAAGAACGTTCCACAGCTTATACTCATATAGACATGCCGGGGATGAGGCGAAGAGAGAGAACGTGAGTCAGTGAATATGTGTTGAAGTTGGGCCAGTTGGCACTCCCAGCCAGGTTTAGGGACCGGGTGGGTCAGAGGGAATCAGGGTGGTGGGGGATGGGGAATGGGGGATGGGGGTGGTGGCTATAAATAATAATACACATCTTTGAGGAGGATCATGGGACAAATGGACAGTTTTCAGTAAAATGTAAAGTGTTTTTGCATTCATGATATAATATAAAGTGATTTTTCGCATGTTGTGTTCTCAGGGAAGGTCGTGAAAAATTGTACAAGGACATCCGAAAATATGACAAGGATTATAAGGGTCATTTCAGGACATCAACACACACACACACACACACACACACACACACACACACACACACACACGCACACGCACACACTTAATAAATGACAAATGTCTTAATTCAAGTAATTAAAACCCCAGTTTCATTGTCTCATACATTTTTATGTACTGTAAAATCTCCGGATAAGGAAATTTTACGGTTAATGAATCACAGCTGCATTGTTATATATTTTTGATATTATTAGACTTTGTCTCAAACAATCGCCCGGAAAACGGGGTTAACGTGAATAAGAAGGTTTCACTGTATGTGGATGTCGGTTATTACCCAGACAGACACAGTGAGTAATTGACTTGTTTTTAACTCCGTTCTGAACACTGTTTCAGTTATATCACGGCGTGCCACGTTGATGTGGGAGGAAAGCCAGAAATGATGCAGGTCTTAGACGTTTACCACATTGGTGAAACCAGAGACCATATACCGATATGGTCGGTATATGGTCTCTGGTGAAACCCACGAGCACGGGTATGGTACTGACAAACAAGGACATATAATCAGGTCGAATCTGGGATTTGAACCCATGTTCACAGGATCCTGTCATGTCTAAGGGGCTCAACTCTGGACAACGAGCTGTGGCGCCTCTGATGACTAGGCCACCCGTGCTCACGATACAGTGGACCCGTCCAGATCCGGTAGAGAATAGGTCTTCAGCAACCCATGGATCGATGCTCATGATGTCAATCACTGGATTGTCTGTTCCAGACTCGATTATTTACAGACTGCCGGCTGGAATATTGCTGAGTGTGGCGTTAAACAACAAACAAATAAACTTTGGGAACACAGGCCGTGATATTGCAGGAATATTGCTAAAAGCTGCGTTTAACCAAAGAGACACAGACTATATAGACTCCCTCCCAACTCACACACTCACTCACTCAACCCTTGTAAGACTATGAACTCACTCGGGTCACAGACAGAAAAACTATGATGGTTTGAAGTCGCCTCCAGTTTGTATTTATTTTATATATTTTATTTTAACACGTTTGTTATATCCTTATCTGTGTGTGCGTGCGCCTACCAGTGACCCGAAATACAGGTAAGTGAGAAGTGTTTTCACACAGACATACATTATTTCCAGCATGCATTGAAATCTGTGTTGAAGACAGATAAGACAACAAAAAGATGTTAAAATGGGTAAACAAAGAGAAGGGAACATACCCTTCGAGATTCAACCAGATTAGGTAGAGCCATTTGCTTCAGGGAGATATCGTATGCGAACGCAAACAATTATTTTCGTAAGAAAAGTTTTTAATGGCCCTCCTTAAATAGCGTCTTCCTTTGATGACGTACCGTTATAGCGCAGCGTAGAACACTTTGGTAGCGCCAACAGCTAACTGTGGCGAGCGGGTATGAGACTAGGGGCCAGATGTTTCTAGAATAAACATTGCGCAAGAATAGAGAAGTCAGCGTCTGACAAAGAGAGCTCAAGATACCAACGTAACTATAATGTGCCAGAACTCGAAATTCTGTGATCTCCGAAAACGAAAAAATCGAGCAATCTGTAGTTCGAGATAAGAGGAGTATCAACATCCGACTACAGTGACAATGGGACTCTCAGTCTACCGTAAACTACATTGTCTATAACGATTTAACCACGGACCTATATACAAGTCCGTGATTTAACTAATCTGTGGTTCGAGACAAGAGGAGTATCAACATCCGACTACGGTGACAATGAGACTCTCAGTCTACCGTAAACTACATTGTCTATAACGATTTAACTAATCTGTGGTTCGAGACAAGAGGAGTATCAACATCCGACTACAGTGACAATGAGACTCTCCCTGCACAATTAACTACATTGTCTATAACGTTTTAGCTAATCTGTGGTTCGAGACAAGAGGAGTATCCACATCTGACTACGGTGACAATGAGACTCTCAGGACCGTAAACTACATTGTCTATAACGATTTAACTAATCTGTGGTTCGAGACAAGAGGAGTATCAACATCCGACTACGGTGACAATGAGACTCTCCCTACATTGTCTTTTGAAATAGCGACATCCGGTCCAGTGACAGAGGGACTTTCTCTGGACCGTAAACTACATTGAGTTCGAAAAAGCTCGTACTGTATACAGAGAAATGTACGTTCGCTCAGTGGATAAAGCGCTCGCCTGTTACATCGTCACCCAGGTTCGATTCCCGACATGCAATATCTCGTTTCCTGTTTCCGCCAACAGACAGTAGAACAAAAGCCAATGTAAAACCTCAATTAATTTAAGAGGAGTTTTAAAGTTAAATCCTGCTAAGTGTGTCCTCTTATTTGAGTTTGCAGAATCACTACTTGACTGAGTAGGCTAATGGCTAGTTTGATCCTGCACGAACGTGAAACAGTATGCGTTTTTACGCTGTGGTATACTGCAACTAGATATACAGCTATTTATATAAGCTATAAATACATACATTGTTTGTTTTTTGACCTCACAATGTTCCAGCTATATGACATCGGCCTGTAAATAACCGAGACCAGATATATTGAGCAACGTACATTTCGTCTTCTCGTGGGACACGCATAGGTTGCCAGGGATCTATTCTAACCAGAAACACCCATGGGAGTAGGCCCCCGTTTCACAAAGCAATCTTTGCACTAAAAATATCGTTACTCCCATACTTTTAACATAAACTGTCAGGCAAAAGAAGGTATATACTTGCAATTTTGACCAAGCGTTATCAAAACGTTACTTGGCTCAAATAATTCGCAGAAACACTACTCTGGTCCAAAACACAACTGTCATTGAACTATGATATCCGTAGCAAATATACTGAACAACAAAAGTTCCTGTGACATTGAATAAGATTTATTGCAAAGTTATGTTTTTTACCAAATCTGAAACAATTTCGGTTTGAAACAAATAAAAGACTCCTGTAAGTGTTCAAATGGTTTAATTTGCCATAATGACTTCAGAAAATGTGTGATTTCATAAAAAAAAAACATGAACATGCCAAAATGTCAATTTACAAATCAATAGCGTGTGTGTCCACCTCTGGTTGCAATGCAAGCAACAAATCTTCGTTTCATGGAATGGACAAGGCCTCGCACAAAGTCCTGTGGAATATCTGTCCATATCTGCTGGTGCATGTTTCGAAGTTCCTAGAGTGTCTGTGGAACACGTGGTTGACGTCGAAGGCCCCAATCCATCTCATCCCACATGTGCTCGATTGGTGAGAGATCAGGGGAGCGAGCCGGCCAGGGGATGACATTCACGTTGTTTTGTTGAAGAGAATCCTGAATAGTCGAGCAATATGAGGCCGGGCGTTGTCATGTTGAAAGGTAATGCCAGGGCCATGACGACGCAAAAACGTTAGAACAACAGGGCCGATTATCTCGTCGCGGTATCACTGTCCTTTGAGATTTCCCTCTACCACTATCAAACGGGTCCTCTGTCTTGCTGTAATCCCACCCCATACCATAACGCTGCCGCCCCCGAATCGATCTTCTTCCATGACACAATGATTGACGTAACGTTCACCTCGACGTCGGTACACTCGAACCGGTCCATCGCTGTGGCTGAGGTGAAATAGTGAATAGAACTTGTCCCCACTGCACGGCCGTCCAGCGAAGACGCTGTCTGCACCACTGTAGACGTGCTTGACTGTGGTTTCCTGTCAAAATGGGACGTCTGGCGGGTCTTCTGGCGACAATCCCTGCACATCTGAGGCGACTACGTACGGTTTGTGAAGATATTCGTCGAAGGCCAGGGATGCTTCTTGCAGTCACTGTTGCTGGCTGGAATCAATTTCGTAGGTGTGTTGTTCGAATCCAGTTGTCTTGTCGATTATTGGTTACGCGTGGCCTGTCACTCCGAGGATGGTCTCTGACTGCATTCGTCTGTTGCCAACGTTGCCATAAACACCAAATGGTGTTTCTGTGGACGTTAACTTGTCTTGCAACATCACGTTGACTCGATCCTGCTTCAAGCATACCAAAGGCTCGCAGACGCTCATTTTCGGACAGGCGTGGCATTCCTAAATGTTGAATAATTGCGTAATTTTGTTGTTTTTCTGAGTGGTTGTTGTCAGCACGATGCTAAACAATGCATATGGAATCCCGTTAATGCACATGTTTTTATACCCATTCTTGGGTAGTGAAATGCAAGGGGCTTGCATAAAAGTCAACTTTTGCACGGAATGCATGCTTTTCTGTAGCAGTTGCGTTTTTGTGACTTGATTCCATACATGAACTACAGTATTGAAAACCAAACTTTACTAAAATATACTAAAATATTGGTGTCACAGGAACTTTTGTTGTTGAGTATACATAACCATTTCTTGTTTGTTTGTTTTTTTAGCCCCGATCCAACATAGATTGGAAAGCATACTTTACTTTCGGCTGTTTAGATAGTAGCGCTATACCGCTCTGTGGAATAGGGCCCTGTCCGTTTCACAAAGAGATCGTAGCGCTAAGACGGTCGTAAGTCTATGTTAAAGTATAGGAGTTATTGCAGTCGTAGCGCTACGATCGCTTTGTGAAACTGGCCCAGGGACCAAGCAAACCAGTGACTGACATTATTAACACGAATAGAATCTCAGAGAGTAAGGATGAGCATAGGGAGTTTTGGATGCCGGCAGAGTTATGCCCCTTTGATTTTCTGGCTGGTTTGTTTGTTTGTTGTTTAACGCCGCACTCGTCAATATTCCAGCTATATGACGGCGATCTGTAAATAATCGAGTCTGGACTAGACAATCCAGTGACTGATATCATGAGCATCGATCCATGCAATTGGGATCGGTGACATGCATCAACCAAGTCAGCGAACCTGACCACCCGATCCCGTTAGTCGCCTTTTACGACAAGCATAGTCACCTTTTACGGCAAGCATGGGTTGCTGAAGACCTATTCTACCATCGTATCCCAATTGCGTGGATCGATGCTCATGATGTCAATCACTTGATTGTCAGGCCCAGACTCGATTACTGCTGAGTTCGGCGCGAACTTTGACCGACCAATGGAATGACCAATCAGAAGGCAGCTTTCTCCAGCTTTACGGCACTAATTTCAAATTGGCGACTATGCTTCGAAACATATTTTGACAAATTCTCGATTACGAATTTGAAACCTGAACAAAAGAACATCCTGGAATGGTTAATAGATGGACAAATTGTATGGATTCAGTCGTTAAACCCGTAACTATCGTTCGGAATACCCCGTGTTAAAGTTTTCGAGGTTAAATGATTAGAAATCACATTCCGACTGTCACTTTCATAATCTGGTAAGCGACGCTCTGATTGGTCGGATGAAAGGTCGTTCTGACGTGACCCCTAATGGGATGTCTTCAGATCTCTGTTTAGCGGTAGCGAGAACTAAGGTCTGATTTTAATGAGATTGTGTTTCTATTAACTTATTGAAGGTCGACCAAATTAGCGTTATCTCCCTTGGTCGAGTAGCGTCCTTCAAACTGAACTCGAGTCCCACTAAACTCGGCCCGTGCCCGAGTACTCTTAGCCCTAACTAGTGTTGAACTAATGTACGTTTATGCTCACCCACTGTGATACAAAGCCCGCTACATGCAATTTCTCTGATGAGTACAACATTTAGCACTCTCCTCCACCCATTACCAGCATCAGCAACTGTTTAGAACGTTGTCCGAAGAGCGGAGTGATGCGACCAGGCTGCCGACCGCTTTAAAGGCTGTACGGAAGCTACACGCACGGGTAAAGATTTATAAGGTGTGACCAGAGTAGCTGTTGGTAAAAGGTTTGGCGGTGATGGCGAAATTCTGCTCGACATGATGCCGACTTTTCGTAGCTCTTACTGTGGTAGTGTGACCTCTAGGAGAAGGTTCGAGGGATGTACTTGAACAACCAGCCTGGTTCCCTGGGTATTCTGCGCTGCGCGGAAAGGGGAGCCAACGATAATGCCGCCACTGGGTTTGAGGAAGGACTGTTGTTTCATTGTACACCACTGACCGTTTAACGGGATTTTTCATGGCTTGATTATTGGTAGTTTTACGAGCGTTCTACCTTCATCACGAAATCGTACCAAAATTGCTTCTATTTTCGCCTTAGTTAATGTTATGTTATGGGAAGACGTTAGGTAATACAGATAGTAATTGGGGGATTAAAGCCGTGTCTTGGAAACTGGCCAATCCAGTTAATTGTTTTATGTGCATCAGGATTTATCCATGCCTTATTTCACACCTGAGTGAAGGGATGAATTTGATTATCACAATATGCGATATTCCTTACCGCTGTCATACTATAGATGGGTTGCGTATCTGAGAAGTGAGTGAGTGTGTATGGTTTAACTCCGTCTTCAGCAATATCACGGCGGGGGACACCAAAGATGGTCTTCACACATTGTACCCATGTGGGGAATCAAACTTGGGTCTTCGGCGTGACTCTCTAACCACCACCAGGCTACCCTACCAGGTTCCTATAGCTGTGTATCGCGTTAAACAAGAAACAAACGAACAAACCTTTTACGACCCTTACCTACTATTATATAAAAGGACACTGACTTCGGAGATTATTTTGACATTTTCTAAAAGTATCATGATGCGGTCGTGGCAACAAATGACGTCATAATCAAAGGGAGATAATCCTTATTGTTATTTCGTGATCCTATCGAAAAGTATTGATAAAATGAATTCATAAAGACTTACCTATCCCATGGGGTTTAACGTTCTTTCAAATCCATGTACATTAATATGTATCTGTATGTATTTTAAGCTTCACATCTCGTAAATTGAGAACTGTTGTCGTCAGAAGGTAGTAAACATAAATACGTAGAACATTTAGATAGGGAATATAAATAGGTATAGAACGTTGTTTATATCACTGGGTAATGGTAGATAATCAACAGGTAGATACAGAGGCAGGAGTAGATAAGGTAATGGTCCGATTGACCTTAAAGAACAACAAATGGACACGGGACAATGTGTACCCGAGACGTGATGTGGAAACCGCCTGCCTGGCTAATGACATGGCATACCGGGATTAAGGAACTTTAGGAGAGATGTTCAGACCAATGCATTTAAAGGCTGACAGAGACAAGAATATATTCGTGATTTATTACCATCACGCTCTCCTCACACCGAAGCTTCTAAAGCCAAGGGGGATTTTTTGCGTGTGTTTTTTTGCATTCCACCAAAAGCATTGCCAACACTAAGTCTGCTCGTGATTAAACCAGTCTGTTACATTAAGTGGGTTTTTTTTAGAGTTAAACAAAAACTAAATTAAATTAAATATTAAAGTCAAGTTTATCAGGAACAAAATAGCATCTGATTCTTGCCGACTCCTGTGAAAAGCATCTAAAACAGGAACACCTCTTTGAATACATCTGTGGGCGAGCTTGGGTACATGAACACCATTTAAGAGCAAACAGTTCCTTTCTGAGGTCATCACGCAAGGTCTTGGAGTCTGTCTGTCGAAGGTTCTAGTAGAGAAAGCCCTGGATCTATTCTTACCCGCTGAACTCACCGGATAGCAGAGAATAATGTACAAAGCCAGTGTCTGCAGTCTCAGGTTAAATCCTTATAGTGTTGTCGCTTGTTAGAAGGCAATTATGGACTGTTGATTGTTTATGAGTAAGCAGACGCTTCACGTTGATTGCCAGAAGAATGCGATGTTGCAAGATGCGTGGTAGGCGATTTGGCAGTTTGGGCTCCGAAGTGTGTATATGTATAGATCTATAATTACTCTTTAACTATGCTCGAACATGCAACAAATTAGTATTACAAAAATGGGTTCGTTTCCATGGGTTACAAGATGATCATATTTCAAGAGTGTGTTTTCTTTTCATGTTATTATCCGTCTTCTGCAAAACACACTACTCAAAAAACGTTAAGGACCACCCGATTCTCTCATATTACTATAGTTAATTATGCCATGACAGATTAACTATAGTGATATGAAAGAATCGGGTTGTCCTTAACTTTTTAGTAGTATAACTTAAAATAACTGATTGTCAAAGAAGTCATTACAAAATAGTCTCGCGGTTTAATCATATTTACACATTATGGACGTACAATCAAAGGTTTCCAGTCCACGGGACGTTTTGATTGTTCTTTCCTTTCGGTGTGTGTGTGTGTGTGTGTGTGTGTGTGTGTGTGTGTGTGTGTGTGTGTGTGTGTGGTGGTGTTGGTGGTGGGGGGGGGGGGGGGGTTAGCCATGAGGTTAGCGTTCGCTCGTCACGCCAAGGACCCGGGTTCGATTCCCGGCATGGGTACAATGTGTGAAGCCCATTTCTGGTGTTCCCCGCCGGGATATTGCTGGAATATTGCTAAAAGCGGCGTAAAACCATACTCACTCACACTCTTAAATTTCGGTGTTCATTGTTCAAAGTTGTCGGCTCATTTAACGCCCATGTTAAAATGTCAAAAATGTAATTTCAATTTCATCTGATTTCATAAGTGCTTTCAAGAAACGTGTATCATGTGGAACAGAGCTGGCTAGAGCTGGCTAGAGCTGGCTAGAGCTGGCTAGACTTGTTTTTATACTAATCTAGATTGGTTTCGTTTTTATAAAATACATGTATTCCACATAGGCCTAACATTCGTGGTGCAGGACCGCTGTCTGGTCCAGAATCGATTATTTACAGGCCGTCGTATATATAGCCGGGGTATTGCTAACTGTAGCGTAAAACAAGATTCAGTCATCCATTCTTGCATATTCTTGTTCTTGCGTTATTTTAGCGTCAGTTGAAATATTACTGCTATTAATATAAACTTATTTTCAAACAGACCAATTTCGCAGGCAAAAAATATCCAAACGTATCATTATTCTTAAACCAGGAATCTTCTTGAAGCTTTATCTTAATTGGAAGACGAACACGAAGGTGTCAGAGTACAGGTTGAAAAGAAATGGTCTCGTTAATACTGATTGCACAGTAACGGTGTTGGGAGTTATGCTTCTGGGAATATGATTTAACGCAACATTGTTATAGAACCTCCTTCTGAAGACAAAACGATTGGGGCTGTGTTCCTAGATATTTACGACGCTATTAGTGTTGTTTATGCATCTACGTAACTGACATACATTTGTACATGCACAATCTGGGGCATGTTAGTCACTGGTAGCCGTGAGCGATATATAGATACTGACAATGTTTTTGCATGTCTTATATCATGCTCTTCATTCTGCTTCACTTGGGCGAGTGTTTGTTTGTTTAACGCCGCACTCTGCTATTTCTAGTCTGAACAATCCAGTGATTGATATCATGATACGATGACGTGCATCAACTAAGTCAGCGAGCCTGACCACCTGATCCTGTTAGTCACCTCTTACGACAACCATAGTCGCCTTTTACGGCAAGTATGGGTTGCTGAAGACCTATTTTAAACCGGATCTTCACGATTTGGAGTGAGTGAGTTGGGTTTAACGTCGCTTTGAGCAGTGTTTCAGTTATATCACTGCGTGTCAGCTTAATGTGGGAGGAGTAAGTGAGTCGGGTCTAACGCCGCTTTTAACATTATTCAGGTTATAACACGTCGTGTTAGCTTAATGTGGGAGGAAAGCCCGAAGTGATGCAGGTCTCAGACGTTTACCACTTCGGTGAAATCCACGAGCACGGGTATGGTGCTGACAAACCTAGAAACATAATCGGGGCGAACCGGGATTCGAACCCACAATCATAGGTTTCTGGTGTGCCCAAGGGACGCAACTCTGCACAGCAAATCGCAGGGCCTAAGACGACAGGACCACCCGTGCCCCCTAATGTGGGACCCCGAAGTTATGTTAACCACATTGGCGAAAATCACGAGCACGGGTATGGTGTAAACATACCAGTTAACAAAATCAGGGAAAATCTGGGATTCGATCATAAGTTTCCCGCACGTCCAATGACGCAACTCTGCAAAGCGAATTGCGGCGCCCTAAACGACTGCGCCACTGCTGCCTCCTTGACCAAAATGAACTGAAGAACATGTGCTATCAAATATCACCAGGCGGCCAAGTCGAAGACCTGCACGACATCACCTCTATAGCACAGACCGCTAACGTGGTCCAGTAGATAGTAGAGCGTTCCGGAAAGCGGAAGGTCCGGTGTTCAATCCCCTGGCTGCGTCATACCAAAAGACGTCAGAAAAGGTACATGTCAGTACCCTGCCTGGCGCTCGGCACGCATATTCATATTAATACGTACGTATTTCAATACTTCCACAAATCAATTATGAAAGTCATAACATCATCTCTAACGTGGGTTATTTAGGTAGACATATATTACGCCTAAACACTGCACACATACTGTTGAAACCTGAAGTCGGGATTGTATTTCAAATGACAATTTTGAGTATTAGAATACACACGACGAAGCTGTTAGTGACGGATATTAAACACGATGCTATATTAATAGTGAGTGGTTGAGTGAGTATGGTTTTACTCCGCTTTTAGCAATATTCCAGCAATATCACGGCGGGGGACACCAGAAATGGGCTTCGCCCATTGTACCCATGTCGGGAATCGAACCCGGGTCTTCGGCGTGACGAGCGAACGCTTTAACCACTAGGCTACCCGACCGCCCCTGCTATATTAATAAAGGACGGACACACTGACTATGGCCGCTCAACAAAGCGACCATGGAGCACTACATCTTTAATGTTAAAGTATAGCTGCGACAGCCGCAGCCCGACACGACGGCTGGAAAAAACTAAGAGCTTGCGTTCATGGTGACCTGCTTTGGTGAAACACATAATTGCCAGGGCGTTGTGATGAGGAAGTCTCCCTACTTATAATGTTCGTTTTTTAGTCATAACCTCAATTCACGCGATAGGTTTTGACTTGTCAAACCCTGCACTACATTGTTGAACAAGTGGACTAGCGGACAACGGTCAAGTGGACTACACATTCACACTGTTGATGTGTCTGTACCTACTTGCGGTGATTGGTTGGTTGGTTGGTTTGTTGTTTAACGCCGCACTCTGCAATATTCCAGCTATAAGACGGCGGTCTGTAAATAATCGAGTCTGGACCAGACAATCCAGTGATTAATATCATGAGCATCGATCCACGCAATTGGGATCGATGACATGCATCAACCAGTGTCAGCGAGCCTGACCACCCGATCCCGTTAGTCGCCTTTTACGACAAGCATAGTCACCTTTAAGGGCAAGCATGGGGTTGCTGAAGACCTATTCTTCCCTGGAATCTTCTGAGTGGACTCTGCCTTGTACTGAAGCTATGTGACGGTCAATAGCTCCATCAAACAGGACCTGAGGCATAAAACTAGTGGTCGACAGTGTGAGCACCTGGTATAATAACAATAACATGCATTTGGCAAGATCACAAAAATTGGGATAGTCATTATTCCATTCTCTCTGCAGACATTGTGACCATTCAATACCCACTAAGTCGCTATCAGCAGGATACTGGGGCCTCAGAGACCACACAGTTGATACAGTTATAGTCCTGTGCCATGACAGGAATTTAAATATATATATATTTATTTCCAAAAGATTTTTTTTTACTTAAAGCCTAGGTAAGTCTAGATCAATCTGAACAAAGTCTAGTTTCTCTGATTCAACATAATACAGCAGTGGATCAGAGGCACTTTTGAAAAAAATAAATGACACTAAGTGTTAGTCTACTAACAATCCATCACAATGTCTTCTGAAGATTCTCAAACGTGTCATTATCAGCAAAGGCAAACTCTCAGCTTTGACCTGTCAGACATGTGTCAGTGAACTCCAGTGGTGTGATGCTCACACTATCGACCACTGATTTTCCTAGAATGTAACAAAAACTGACTAAAAGGAGGACAGATTGATCACAATGGCTTCATAATATACTTAAACCTGTGACCACCGTAAAGACCAACTCTCAGCTATGAGTGAGTGAGTGAGTGAGTTGGGTTTAACGCCGCTTCTAACAGTATTCCAGTTATTTAACGGCGTGTCAGCTTAATGTGGGAGGAAACCCCGAAGTGATGCAGGTCTCAGACGTTTACCACTTAGGTGAAACCCACAAGCACAGGTATGGTGCTGACAAACCTAGAAACATAATCGGGGCGAACCGGGATTCGAACCCACAATCATAGGTTTCTGGCATGCCCAAGGGACGCAACTCTGCACAGGGAATCACGGCGCCTTAGACGACTGGGTCGCCCTTACCCCCCTCTCAGCTATGACCTGACCTATACTTGTGCCATTGTTGCTCACACTATCAACCACCGGTTTGTACAATCCAGGCAGCATCAACCCACAGATCTCCATGACAGCAGTGTAACACTCAATGAAGTGAAACTCACAACACAACAACGTATATCATATCCTTTTTATTTTCAAAGTGGAATTCAATATATTACACCATTTTCAACATCCAATATAGGCTCCCTCAATGTAGCATTATATCAACAAGCAATGGATCTCATTCACACATGAAAATATTTGCAGTATGCAGTGACACACACAATCTCACAGAATCCCCAGGGCACCTGAACTCGGACAGGACAGGGTCCCATTCGCAACCAAAATCACAGTAGAAACAAGGAATTGCATGAAACAGAAATATACATACCTGGAATGCTACACAGTAATCTACAGACACTGAGATAAAAAATAAAACTAATTAAAAAACCCATCAAATTACTAAAAGAGAAGAGCAGAGAGAAGATGGTAGTAATAAATCAACACTGGTGGCCTAATACTGAAATACTAGTTGCCTAATCATTTTGATTTTCTGGGTAAAATATTGAAAGTAAATACTGGATAGGTGTTCTAATTCTGCTAAATCTAACAAATTATGTACAAGAGCAAGTAATCTTTGTTGGCTATTACAAATAACAAACAAACAAAAAACGGGAAAAAAGAATTCAGGAAATTCAAACTTGTTTTAGATCGGTACCGAAAACTACTTAATGTAACAATGGTAAATAAAAAAAACGTTCAAGCTGAAATGGTAGCATTAATGAGGGGTTTAGAACAACCATTGTCAGATTATTGAACGTTGAACCACTTACAGAGGAGATGCTTACAGCCGCTGTGAAACTGTCATTAACACACTGCTTTCACTTTTGAACTGCCCTATTCTGTTTAAAGACCAAGTACATTGGATTTCACTTTAGTCGGTAACGATCTCACAGTTGAGAGACTTGACAGCCATTTGTAACTATATCATCGATTAAGTAAGGTTAACACAGTGACAAATAGCAGTGCGTACCAGACATAGTATTTGTCTAAATTGAGCTGAACCAGGAAGACTATAGATCAATTTATTACAGATAAGTTCAAAGAAATCAATTTATTTACAGATTTTCTCAATATACTGACCCATTAGACATCCAAACTGTATAAATGATATTGTTATGCTCAAATTATATTGTTTTTAAAATACAACTTTGTATTCATGAATAAATTGAGTCAATTTGGTTTCATCGCTATATGGCTGAACTGATTTTAACTCACTCACTTACCCCCAAACCTTTGATGGGGAACGAGTACAGATTTGGGGGCTGACAATTAAACAATGCCACAATGTGGTAGACTATGTAGGGTATTGTTATACCTGTTTATTCACCTGAAGGGATACGATGTGTTGTTTTGTTTGAAAGTGCATATAAATACTCGATAAATCTTTTTTTGCAATATGAATCATAAATAACTTCTTTTCTAATCTTTTTTGAAACTCTGAAACGTATGTACACTGTTTTGTTGGTCATTTTCGACCTTCGTTAAACCGCTGATCATCTATAACGCTCATCAATTATATGGACCCCGAAGGTAGCGTTATAGCGAGGGATCACTGTACTAAGAGATTTCAAAATCTGAAAAAATGGGCAAGTGAATATAAATTCTAGGCAACATTTTTACCCCCCCCTGCATATGAGAGTCCAGCTTTATGCTAACCCCTGTCTCACAGATAGTCACACAACACACACTGCAACTGAACAGTGATAAAGTTGGGCAGTGTACATGTGGGTGGCAAGAGTATTAATCTTATATGAGTAATCTCCCCTTGTAACATCACAAAACAAAATTCTTGTCATGGAGATCCAGTCTTGAGACAAGACACAGTCAGCACTGTACACAACTTACAAACATGATGGTGAACATTAATGCTTCATCACTAGCTTACAATCTGAATAAAATCACATTGTTTCCCGAATACAATACATCTATCTCTGCTTGAAAATCAGACAACCCTTCCACAGGTAACATCTGGTCAATTTTCTAATTAGTAATCAGCCGTTTTTGCTTTTGAGATGTTGAGCAAAGCATTCAGACCAGCATTCTGGATTTCTATGAAAACAAACTTATATGGACAGTTCTGAATGCAAATAATAAAAGTCATGGCATCATGTGGTTGTTGAAGTTCATATAACCTGTTGTTTCTGAGCATTGCATCTACACCAGACAAAGAGTATAATTGAAGTGATATCTGTGTCGTTTCTTGTGTTTAAAATTAAAATTCCGAATGGAATTCGTGAAGAAACAAAGTTAATTGGCTCAATAAAGCCACCATTTTTCATTTAAATTGGGCAGTCAAAGTGTTTTTTATTGAGAGGCCATCTTCATGCAGGGAGGAATCATATTGGAGTAAAAAATATGTTTACAAATAGATTAACCTAACAAAGAATATGCATAGATTATTGTATATGAACCAATCCTTGTGGATACCACCATTCCATCAAACATGTCACTGACATCTTACATGCATGTGTGAGCAGTCAACTGGTTAAGTTTTTTGACACAACCAAGCAACAATGCACAAAAAACATGAATACAAATACAATGTCATTTGTAACACTCATACTATGCATAATTCATGCTTAACTTGCAGTTTTGTGTAGTTCATTTGAGCTAAACATTTTAAAACATTAAATCAGCTGTTGGTATCAACACTGTGCTAGAAGGGGAGTTTGTTTGTTGTTTAACACCACACTCGGCCATATTCCAGCTATGACACCGGTCTGTAAATAATCAAGTCTGGCCCAGTCAATCCAGTGATTGTCATCATGAGCATCGATCAACGCGAATGGGATATCATGACATGCATCAACCAAGTCAGCGGGACTGACCACCCGACCCTGTTATACGCCTCTTACAGAAAGCATAGGTTGCTGATGACCTATTCTCTACCTGGATCTTCACGGGGAAGTAGGGGAGTGATTTCCATTTTACATCATAATAAACATGTAATGAATATAACACAAAATCAGGACACAGAATCCCATGGGATAAGACACAACTAAAATATTGAACTGGGCCCCGTTTCACAAAACGGTCTTAGCGCTATAAATTTAATAACCCTATGTTAAAGTATTGGAGTTACGATCACCTTAGCGCTAAAATTGTATTGTGGAATGAGTACTGCCCGACGATGTGTCACTATATCCCTATGGATCATTGCTCGTGCTATCAACCACTTGTCTGTCAGGCCCATACTTGATTATGCACAGCTGTTATATAGCCGCCTCTATCCAAACCAAAGCAGCCGATGTTGGATAGTGGGAGCAACTATCCAACAGGTGACAGCCAGTCAGGTCACATCCCCACAATATAAAAGCCTATTTGTTTGTTTGATGTTTAAGAGCACACTTAGCAATATTCCAAGAAATGACTCCCGTTAAGATCCAGGTTAGAATAGGTCTTCAGAAACCCATGCTTGTCGTAAAAGGTGACTCACAGGACTGATAGTCAGACTCACAGACTTGGTTGATACATGTCATGGTATCCCAATTGCATAGACATCAATCATGGGATTGTCTGGTCCAAATTTGATTATTTAGACGGCCGTAAAATACTTGAAATATTGATGACTGTGGCCTTCAACAACACACAAACAAACACAACAAATGAATACGATTACTATAATAGTTTAGCAATCTGAAGATCAACTATAATGCTGAAATGTCTTTGTAAATTTCTCAAACAATGGTTGAAAATTACCAGCAATATCCCTGGCTGATGAAAATGAGATCATATCCAACTTGATTACATCAAGTACAACAGGTAAGGGGAGATAACCCAGGAACCTGATACCTCAATAACCTGAATGATCTGTTACATCGAGTGTGGTCATATCAGCAGGAAATAATAAGTTCGTGATAATTGATTTTCATATTAAATCCCAATATAATCAATTGTTTGTTTCCAAAACTGAAAGCTATAAACCTAATGTCTTAGATTTACTTCCCAAATTTTATTGTATAAAATGTGTTATTTTACCAAGAGAAACGGATGGATTGGCAGAAGCAGAGTTACCTACCTTTCACCATTTGGTTAGCAATGTGATATACACAGAAAACTTAACCCTTGTAAGAAGGCAATATCTAAAAATCCTTAACTAATAGATTCATTTTCATTAAACCTGAGTTACCATGGGGATTTAACGTTAACAATCAGTCTAAATTGAAACTCAAAAGAACCCAATCAGTTAACTTATCGGAGTAAACTATCCGATTTTAATGAAGCTGAAAAGTCCCCTAATGTCAATTTCAGCTCTGCTTAATATTAGACCAGAATTCTTATTATCGGGATTTCATTGACCTAGCAGAATGTTTCAGGGGGATAAACAAATGTACAAGAAAAACATCACACAAATGTGAATTGCCACAGCACCATGTTGTAGGTTGACATAATCATGATAATGAATCTTTGGAGAGCGATAGGGTTAAACTTAACTGAGTGAGTATTGAGTTATGTCGAATCAGCAACCTCAGCTATTCCACGTTCAAAGGTAACACAAATTCACAACTATAATTGTTTCAAGAAATCCAGTTTCAATACATTACATAGACAACACGGGCAACCAGTTCTCACTTTAATATGGGCCATAGTCATAAATAAATTCATCTTTCTCAATCATGACTGAATTCTCATGTAGGGGGATTGTATCTGTGAAAGAATCGGATATCACTATCAGCTTATTAGGAAATAAACAGTATGTGTTTTCAGATACAGAAATGGGCTCCACACATTTTATCCAAGTGGGGAATCGAACCAGCGTCTTCTGCGTGACAAGTGACCCCTTTACCCCACCTCCCCTGTTTGTCTGACGACCCATGATGTAATAAATGTCCATGAGTTCTCATCTAATTTTAATGGCACAAACCCACCTGATGAGAAACTACAAAAACAGTTTGTTAAATGGAAAATCAAACGGTTACATCAAGGCTATTTTCTATCCTGTTTAGTGAGGCAAACTAACGCAAATCAGAATCACCAGAAGAACTTCATTTGAAAGATTTGGCAAAGAGTACATACCGGCACAGATTTTGGCTTGGAAACCTTCAGGAAGTGCCATATGAGTCAAGATACAAGAAATGGGTTATAAAAAAAATTTAAAGATATGGTACCAAATTTTCTTGCGTGCAATATTCACTAGTGTATGCCATATCAGTGGCACAGCCAGCCCCCCACCTGCACAAATATTTGTACTGTGCACAAACAATTACAGCATGGCTGCAGACACTCGAACTGACTTCACACATTGTCCTCCAAGGCTACATCGACCTTAATGCTACGACTACTGCAAGTTGACAGGAAAGAACAGGAGTAACTACCAGTGGTGAGATGGGTTGGCCAGTTCTTCAGCATGAGCAGTGAAGCAAAAAGACCCCCAGCCTCTCCAAAAACATGATTTATTTTATTTTCGTATCCTTGACTCAACTTGGCTTGAATATATACATACTTCTCTCTTCATTTTTCTCAGCAACTTCTTCTTCTTATTAGTAATAAACGCCCCGCTTGAATAAGCGCCCCGGTCTTATAAGTGCCCATTGTGATATTTGCTAATATATTGGCTAGTGAACAATCCCAATTAGCACCGTTCTGATTGATCAATGTACACAAGAATTTATTATTTATTTGCTTATAATATGCACTCGTGTGTTATATTCTCCCTTAATTACAGGCAATTAAATTCTGGAAAAAATATATCTGTCGTGTATCATACGCACAGACATTTCTTTAGTATCATTTCAGGCTGTCAGCATAAATCACAAAATGTATGATCTTTCAACTCTTTCACAAAAATTATATTCTAATAAGAGCCCCCTATTTCTAATTTTGAGAGCGCCCTGGGCTGTTATTACGTCGAATACGGTATTATTACAGTGTTTGACATTGGCCATGAAAGTCCTTGCCATAATCAAAACCTAACAATTGAGAAGATAAGGGGTCCCCCATACTCTAGCGTTAATGCTTACATAAGGAAATACATCCGGAACAACAAAGTGAATACACTTCACAACATAAAACCCCCAACTAAAAGATATAGGGATGGATGGAGTCCCAAGTATCCACATTAAGCATAATATTCCACTTATGTCTCAAGCCCCAATAAATTGAATTTTTCTCCAGGTCCCCACGAGTTTGACACAACGAGGTTCGACTGTAGCTACTTTCTGATCATTAATTAACAGGTATTCAACATGTTCGAAGTACCGATTATACTAATCTATACAATAGATGTAGGATAATTGTAATTAATATAGAATCTGGCGAGAACTACTTAATGCATATTCATAACAAGTATTCAACATCTCAAAAGTACCATTTATGCTATTTTATACACTGACATCCAGAATCCAATGGAAGAAAACTGATGTTAATTTGGATTCTGGAATAACTAAGGGAGGCTACTCTGTCGCCTCTATAGATAAGACTTGGGAAATGACACCAGCACCCTGTGGGAAAGCTAAATGATATGTAGGGTTGTATCTTCCATGATAACACTGTATCCACAGTCTCCTTCTTGTAAGTCACCCTGTATCCCAACTGCCATGCAAGTAGAACCCTTATGTTTGCCTATCTCGATGATAAACAAAGCTAAAACAACAATCTCATATTGACAGTGTTAAGTACAAATCTATATAAAGGAAAATCAAACAAATTCTTAGAGGATTTACAAATACAAAATGATAAAAGTTAGGAAGATGAAACAAAACCGGTAAACCAACAACTTTTCTAAAAGTTGGTGGGGTGGCGTGGCTAGTGTAGGGCTATATATGCATGTGTGTGTGTGAGTGTATGGGGGTGGTGGTTGGGGTGTGTGTGGGGTCTGTGTGTGTCGGGGGGGTGGGGGGGGTGGAGTGGCCTGGGGTGGCACAGTGTAGGGCTATATATGCATGTGTGTGTGTGAGTGTATGGGGGTGGTGGTTGGGGTGTGTGTGGGGTCTGTGTGTGTCGGGGGGGTGGGGGGGGTGGAGTGGCCTGGGGTGGCACAGTGTAGGGCTATATATGCATGTGTGTGTGTGAGTGTATGGGGGTGGTGGTTGGGGTGTGGGGTGTGGGGTGTGTGTGTGTAGGGGGGGTAGGGGCAATACGGTTGGGCTGGGTGTCATAGGATAGTATCTAATAGGGTTTGGAGGGGAGGGGTGGTGTGGTGACGGTTTTGGAGGGTCATTGTTCTTGTGGGGAGGGATGGGGTGGTATTTTGAGGGCATGTTCCGGGGTAGTGTTTTGGGGAATAATGTGGGAGGAAAGCCCGAAGTGATGCAGGTCTCAGATGTTTACCACTTCAGTGAAACCCACGAGCACAGGTATGGTGCTGAAAACCTAGAAACATAATCGGGGCGAAACGTGATTCGAACCCACAATCATAGGTTTCTGGTGTGCCCAAGGGATGCAACCCTGCACAGCGAATCGCAGCGCCTTAGACGACTGGGCCACCCTTGCCCCCAGGGAATTAAGGGGGATGGGGTGTTTTGAGGGGTGGAGGAGGTGGTATTTTTTAGGGTTATGTTCTTGTGGTTAGGGTTGGAATGTGTTTTGAGGGTGTCCACCAATAAGGACAAAGCTGAGAAACATATGTTTGTTAACCTTCACTTTCAAATGATTTATCAATCTCAAACATAAAGTCATTAACGCAAAGTAATCAACAGATTTTCATATTACCATTTACACAACTGATATTATCGTAGCCTTGAGTTCCAACAAATGACACACAATACTGTGTAGACTTTACACCCAGAGCTGACACCTGTACACTGTACACCATCATAACAACAGTCCAATATACAGAACCAGGAAATATGTACAAGCAATGGCGTACAGGCAACACGGCGGCAACAGTGTTGAGGCTCCAGTTTTTCACTAATCACCAGACACACAGACTGAGATGCGTCCCTCACTCACACAGCGGACATCACTCTCTTTGGATTTATCTATGATTCAAAACTAAGTGCCCTTGGCAAACAAATCATGAAAAAAAATTTAAATGTTCAAAATCGGGTTTTTTAAAATTCCTATTTTTTTAAATTCTAAGGTACCAAAACATTACATTCCATACAATATAGAATTACTATGCATTAAGCTGCTTCCCTCTACTAATCCTGTTAACAGTGAAATACAAGTCACCTCTAGAAAGCCATAACATTAGTTATAGCAATATCAACATGAACTGGGAAATTTTAAATTCCAATTTTGGAAAGTTGACAGACATTTGCTGCAGACTTTGGGGCAATTATTGGCCTCTGCACAGGTCTAGATAAATCCCTGCTATCCTCTACATCCTCCATGAAATCAGGAAATGTACTCATTCACAAGCCTTTGTCCTTCTTGACGTAACACTGAAATTATCTTTGGTTTACATGTCTGTACAGTCTTAATAACAACAGTGACAAAACCTTTCCCATAATCATAAAAAATCTCCGTCCATTGTGCGATTTTGACTATATCATGATCATGTAATTATGAATCACTATCAAATAGTGATAATACAAGGTGTTAGCGAAAAGGTGAGCATATCCTGCACCATGGGTTACACCCATCAAAACACATGCAAAGGCAAGTCAATTGTTCGCCTGAAAATACAGAGCAAAACAGGGAGTCGTGAAACAGGAAAAACTTACAATGCTTATCATTATGTCAAATCCTGTCCTACAGTAAAATCTTATTTTTAAAATGCTGCACGTAAAACACATTTTTCTAAACAAAGACTAAACTAAATCTTAAAACGTCTGAAGTAACTAACACATCAAACACCCAGCTCTGACTTGTTTGGAATAAATGAAGCAGCCCAAAACTTGCCCGCTTAATTCTCTTTGAAAAATCTGGATTGGCTGGACATTAAACATGCCAGAATAGATGATCCATACAGTTCATTCAGTTAAAGCATAAACATGATAAAGAACCTTATAACCAATATTACTTGATGTACGCAGTCTACCGTTATCCAATAGACTACACATGTTAAAAAATATTTTCATTTAAAACTTTCAGCGTTTTCCCACAAACCTATTATGACTTCCATGACTCTCTCATCATATTAGTTGAGCAGTAACATGTGTCTCATCTCATGAGGTTAATACCATATATACTCAACCCATTCAATACTTTTTGAAATATTCCACAGAATTTGAAAACTCTGCAAGGTACCACTATACAATAGTCAGGTCCAAGCAAGAACTAAGAACAAAATGACCGTGAAATATCTGCAGCAAATTGAGCAGTCTGATTACAGTACACCATGGTTATGACAATCATGAGATACACAAGGCCATTACTTTTCCATTTATTGGATCACAGATTTGTGTCTGCCTCCATTCAGGAACCTAGATTGACAGACTATAAGTCTACAAGTGTCTTTCACAAGTGAGTTGATTTTGGCAAAGTCTGTGTATCACAGACAAGGAACACAACTTTAGGTTTATTCTGAACAGAAGCATCTACATGTAACGTGTAAGCTAAATAAGTGTGTGTAAATTTTGAATAAAATGTTTTATCTCTTTTGGATATAGGGTCCAGGGATCCATGATCCAAGAAATAAAAAAATAAAGACCAAATAACAAATAATATCACAATCCTGATTAATTAATTATTCATGTTCAAATTTTATCTATACTAAAAATCACCAATTGTATATAAGAAATTAACTGATACATAGCATGCTTACTGAAATCTACAAGAGCAAAATTCACAAAATTCCAAAAAATGATTTTGGGAAAAACAAGTTTGGGATCTATCAAATCAATTTCAAGGTATCCGTTTAGTTCAATATAATCATGTTTCACTGAGATGGCAACAGAAGATTCCTCTCTCTAGCTAGCTGCCTTGAGTCGTACCCCTGGTTTGTTTTTAAAACATTATCAACCAAAAATAGGGTGAACAAATTGCCAATGCCTCATGAAGGATATAAATATATATATACACCTCAAAACAAAATCTTGCAGGCTGAATGACAATGATAATACATTAAGTATGACTTTTGTACAAGACAATATGACAAATGTGCATTCTTACAACAGATTATCTTGTGGATGATGGTAAAGTTTGTTTTCAATAGAACAGAATTGAGTGCTCAAAAAAATCAAATAACTAAAAACTATGTGACTTTGAAATAAACTTGTCAAACTCTTTATCAAGCTGATATGACAAAAAGGATTAATTTCATGATATGTGGAAACACAAATGACTATGTAAATCTATTAAACAAAGGAAAAAGGAAAACCACTAACAAAAAACGATCAAAACTACAAATGGCTGAATTGATCTCAAGAAATATAGAAAACTGGCACAAACAGTTTTATAGTTGTGTAATACTACATCGATATGAACTATATGGTCCTAGAAACACTGAAACATCCTTTACCATATATGGTAGGTTCCCCCCTAATCCACAACTGCTAAAATGCAGACACTTTAAAAACATCCTGTAAATGTGGTTGTCTTCAAACACTGTATACTTCGGTGATCATGAGACACGGATTTCCCTCCTCATCCTCTTTTACACCCATCAGCCTCATCTCAAAGTACTGACAGTGTAATCACATCATCAGTCTCTATGTTGCATAACCAACTTGCACGGTTCATATTGTGTCAATCTCATTAAAATCAAATCTTAGTTCTCGCTATCGCTAAACAAAGATCTGAGGACATATAAATGTGTTAATTGTGGTTGCATGAATTGAAAACAGATTCCGACAGTCACTTTCATGATCTGGTAAGTGACGCTCTGATTGGTTGGATGAACCAATGAGATTGTGTAAACTCTGCTCGAGTCCACATGGAAGTCCCACGATGTCCTATCATGTCGACATCAACTTCAGAAATTCAAACTAGACTGGACAACAACCTTCATCAAAAGTTGGGTGTCAAATAAATGTCTGCTGATATTTGTGATTTATGTCGCATATTATGTCGGTACATTTGTAATGAGCAGAAAAAAATACTAAAACATCCTCACTTCATGTGAGTGAGTTGGGTTTAACGCCGCTTTTAACGGTATTCCAGTTATATCACGGCGTGTCAGCTTAATCTGGGAGGAAAGCCCGAAGTGATTCAGGTCTGAGACGTTTACCACTTCGGTGAAACCCACCAGCAGTGGAAACCCACCAGTATGGTGCTGACAAACCTAGAAACATAATCGGGAGAACCGGGATTCAAACCCACAATCATAGGTTTCTGGTGTGCCCAAGGGTCGCAACTCTGCACAGCGAATCACGGCGCCTTAGACAACTGGGCCACCCGTGCCCCCCACTCACTTCATGTGCATCTGGGCTAATAATGTGTCAGTAATAAAACGTCCAGGGTAATGTAAAAACACTACCCCCATGTTGCAAGAGTTGCTTCATATTTTGGATAAATACCAAGATCAGTACCAATAAATAGTGATAAATACCAACACCAATTCTTTGAGAGGCATTTAGAAGTTGGAGTATTGTTTTGTTCTGTTTGTTTGTTATTTAACTCCACACTCAGCAATATTCCAGCTTTATGACAGCAGTCTATAAATAAGCGAGTCTGGACCAGATAATCCAGTGATTGACATCATGAGCATCGATCTATGCAATTGGGATACGATGACATGCGTCAACCAAGTCAGCGAGCCTGACCACCCGATCCCGTTAGTCGCCTCTTACAAGCATAGTCGCCTTTTAGGCAAGCATGGGTTGCTGAAGAGAAGATACATGGATGAACAACTTCTTTATTACATTTAGGAGCGATGTTTACGTGTAGGTTCTAACACCCTTATCACTTGCTTGATAACAGTGTTAGAACCTACACCGAAACACGGCTCCTAACTGTAACAAAGAAGATGGCCATCCATATATCTTATCCTTATCAAGATCACAACTTGTTTTCTATTTTCAGAGGTGCGAACAAGTCATATCTGTAAATACGATAACTAAAAAGAGGCACACCTAATTGTTAAAAACAGATTCATCAAAATGGATTCAACTCTAAATATCGGCTGGGACACCAAACATTCTGCTGCTCAGTGATGCCCAGAGGCCAGCCTGATGAGTAGGGAATCACTGCAGCACCTGACACATTCATTATGCTATCAGTAGGAATAAAAATATCAGTGTGAGGAGCTTATGCACCCGTGACATCAAAACTGTTGAACTAAGTCAGTGAATGTAGGTGTGGGTGTGGGTGTGGGTGTGGGTGTGGGTGTTCAGGGTTGAATAAAAAATATTTCTAAGACTATGGCAAAGATGCAATGTAAGCCCATTGAAAAACATTCTAATTTCTTAAATTTTATATTAATATCTGTGATGTGACCCAAAATAAGTCACTTGATATTCATTTGTGGCTAGCTACAGATTCCTTAACTTATTAACATTATCTCTGAACCAAAATATACAACTCAAGAGAAGTTAAGGACCACCAAATTCTTTCATATTACTATTGTTAATCTGTTATTGCATGGCAGGTTAACTATAGTACTATGGACAAATCGGGTGGTCCTTTACTTCTTTTGAGTAGCATACATTAAATACAGAATCAAGTAAAACATCCTTGATTTCCTAATATAACCTGTTCATGGCAGAGTAACTATAGTAATATGAATAAAATCGGGTGGTCCTTAACTTCTTTTGAGTAGCATACACCAGATACAGAATCATGTAAAACATCCTTGATTTCCTAATATAACCTGTTCATGGCAGAATAACTATAGTAATATGAATAAAATCCGGTGGTCCTTAACTTCTTTTGAGTAGTATACATCAAATACAGAATCATGTAAAACATCTTGATTTCCTAACATAACCGGGGCAATTAATGCATCAAGTACAGTACTATATAAAACATCCTCGAGTACTTATCACAAATTGGGTACTCGTAGCATCCCATTCACCACAGATGAAGTACATGCTCCTGGACTGCCTACTGTGAGAGGACATCACAAGTAAATGAAGCCCTTCTTCCCCTGCTCCATCTGGTCCTCCTCCGTGAGGAAGTAGGACATGGACGGGACGCGGCGGATGTTGGTCCTCTTGGGGCACAGCCTCAGTCTCTGCATGTACAGCACTATAGAGGCCAGGACGATGAAGAAGCACACCAGGATGAGGTACTCGTTGTAGAACAGTCTCGACACGCGGAACCAGGACGGCTTGTGCATCGACTGGTACTCCATTTGATGTTTTTCTATGTCCCTGAAACAGAGAGTGAAAGATGTCTTCTAGTGAGGTTGTAACTATCTACTGCAGGATCTACTACGCCGATCGATGGTACAAGTGCCAGGAAGGGATTTAACGTGTGTATGCTACAGTTACCGTATTCGATGTAATAAGCGCCCATGGCCCTCTCAAAATTAGAAATAGGGGTCTCTTATTAGAATATTATTTTGGTGGGAAAAAAAAGAGTTGAAAGATAAATTTCGTGGTTTATGCTGACAGCCTGAACTGTTTATATACTGTTTAATTGCCCATAATTAAGGGTGCATATAACACATGAGTGCCTATTATACACGAATAAATAAGTCTTGTGTACATTGATCAATCGGAAGGGGAGCTAATTGGGATTGTTCACTTGCCAATATATTAGCAAATATCGCCATGGGCGCTTATTAGAGCGGGGCGCTTATTACGTCAAATACGGTATGTTGATTGATGGTATAAGTGCCTAAACGATTCTGATAATTGTTTTCATTTGGCTACATATCCACAATGCAGAAAGTTACGAAGACTACCAACAGCTTTCTTTAGCTACTCATTCACACTTTTATATGTGTTGTTTTCTGCCGCAGTCAGTGATATTCAGGCTAGATAATGGCAACCATGTACACAGTCAAGACTAGTACACACAAACCAGTGGTCGACATTATGAGTAACATCCGTCGTAGTACAATAACACACAATCAACTAAGTCACAGCCCTGCAATCTTTTAGTTGCCTCTTAAAATAAGCAGCAGGGGATATGAGGTGAAATGGGGTTTAACATTCAAATGGGGTTTAATGTTGAAATGGTGTTTAACACTGAAATGGGGTTTAACATTGAAATGGGGTTTAATGTTGAAATGGGGTTTAACACTGAAATGGGGTTTAACATTGAAATGGGGTTTAATGTTGAAATGGGGTTTAATGTTGAAATGGTGTTTAACACTGAAATGGGGTTTAACATTGAAATGGGGTTTAATGTTGAAATGGGGTTTAATGTTGAAATGGGGCTTAACATTAAAGATTATTGCACAATGCACATACATTGCGAAGTGGGTGCACGTGTGGGTGGCTGCTTGTAATAGTCCACGAGATACCATGCCACAGTTTAATATGGATACCCCACTCAGGGGATATACAGACTCCGAGCTGGATGTATGATATTAAGGAGACTAGTCCTACCTGAGTGGGATGTACCGAGTCCTGTAGATGAGAGCTCCTAATGTCCACTGGACATCCTTGTTGTTGATGAGTTGAGCAGATTTCAGATTCTTGTACTCCTCAGGGAACTTGAAACCGTTGTGGAAGACTGTGGACAGCCATGCTGCCTTGAAACACTGGTATCTGTGTGGAGTGAGTGAGTGAGTGAGTTTGATGCCCCTTTGTACAGTATTACAGTTATATGAGTGTGTTAGCTTGATGTAAGAGGACTTGGTCTCAGATGGTAATCATATGAGCACTTCTGGTTTAATAACATCACTCAAGGCTTGGGAAGACATACACGCAATGCAGTACAACTTTCAAACAGGAAACACTGCCTTGAGCTACCTTAATTACAAACTTATAATGACAGTGACCTTCATTCTCAACCATGTTCAGTCTAGAGAGCATGTGCAAAAGTTCCTCAAATTGCATTAATATTTGTTTGTTGTTTAACGCCACACTCAGCAATATTCCAGCTATATTACGGCGGTCTGTAAAAAACGAGTCTGGACCTGACAATCCAGTGATTGAAATCATGAGCATCGATCCACACAATTGGAATCGATGACATGCACCAACCAAGTTAGTCACCTCTTACGACAAGCATAGTCGCTTTTTAGGGCAAGCTTGGGTTGCTGAAGGCCTATTCTACCCCGGATCTTCACGGGTGTATTCAAGTTATTCAAGTATGCCTAGCTCATTTTGAGTGATCTTGAACTTCACAAAACTGTAGCAGTGGCGGATGTCAAATTTGAGCAAACACATTCTACAGCCACTGTTACAGGGCTGCTTAACTAACGGTATTCAAATATTTCAAGTTTATCAAATCTCTGAGCTCACAAATTACAGACACTTTGTCTCAGTGAAATACAATGTATGTGTGTGACACTACTAAATCTATTTTGTGACTGCAAATGGACTCTCAATGAGACAACTCAAAGCGTGAAAAGAGACAACTTGGTTTTCACTTGCTTGTCACCTCACTACTGACCCCCTGACAAGTTTGACAACAAACTCGCAGTGGAAACTAAACTCAATTAACTAAACCTGAACTAACCTTGCAATCAACTTAACGTGAAATCCCCATATAATGTAATGAGCAATGAAAATGCAATAACATACAATGAAAATGAATTTTAACCTTAAACTGAAGTTGCTGTTTAATTAGCGTATGTTGAAAATGTCAATGGATAACTATCTCAACTATTTCTCCTCTACTCTTCACTATACTATCGGCTAAGCTGTTGTGTATTTAGGAATCAGCCACTGTGTCCCGGAACATGACTCTTGTTCCCATATGCTCCAGAACACTCGGTGACATCCTGATGTCTGTACAGGCTGACAAAGTACAGTACAGTTTAGTAGTTCATTAAGAATGTACATTGTTCCACACTCAAATATTATGCTCAAAGGGCAGACAAGAAAGGGCAGTTCGGTAGAAAGCTTGGTGGCAATCTCGTTAAAATCAGGTCTTAGTTCTCGCTACCGCTAAGCAAAGATCTGAGGACATCCCATAACGGGTCACGTCAGACCGACCTTGCACGAAATTTGACCGACCAATGGAATGACCAATCAGAAGGCAGCTTTCTCGTGCTTTTCAGCACAAATTTCAAATTGGCAACTAAGCTTCGATTATTTCTCGATTACAAATTTGAAACCTGAACAAAAAAGCATCCTGGAATGGCTATATGATGGTCTAGATTGTAAGGATTCAGTCGTTAAACCCATAACAATCGTTTGAAATACCCCATGTTAAAGGTTTCAAGATTGCATGATTAGAAATCACATTCCGACTACCACTTTCCTAATCTGGTAAGCGACGCACTGATTGGTCGGATGAAAGGTCGTTCTGATGTGCCCCCTCATGGGATGTCTTCAGATCTTTGTTTAGCAGTAGCGAGAACTTAGATCTGACTTTAATGAGATTGGCTTGGTGGAAGAGATTGATCTGGATGTTCTAAAAGCAAAGCAGGTAGGACCTTCACGGAGATCAGGGGTAGATTGTTCCATTCAGTGGCCGCAGCAAAGGAGAAAGTTCTTTGTCCATAACTGGAGAGTTTTACCTTAAGCCCGCAGAACAGATGTCTGGATTCAGATTAGAGTGTTTGAGGGTATAGAGTTGAAGCAGGTCAGAGATAACGAGGGGCTGATTTAGAGTGACATTGGTATGCAAGGCAGAGGACTTTGAAGATGATTCATTGTTTGATTGGAAGCCAGTGCAGTTCTCTGAGGATGGAGTTCTCTGTGTTTGGTTGGAAACGTATTTGGGTGAGGGTGAATTTTAGGGGAATTGACAAGAAGGCTGTTACAATAATCCATCTGGGAAATAAAGGGAGAAAGGATGAGAGAGTTAGGACATCCGTGGCTGACATGTATCATGTAGAGAAAACCCCGACAAGACTGACATTTAGTCCCGGAAATAAATACATGTGTTAAGTGATATTCTAGCAATATTCTAGCAATATTACCATATCTGGTACACCAGAAATGAGCTTCATACATTATATACATATGGGGAATTGAACACGTGTCTTCGGTGTGACCAGCAAATGCTTTTTCAACAAGTCTACCCCACAGGCCCTTAAAAAAAAAGACAATACATCTACCATGTTCACATACAAGGAGTTTCAAGGAGATAAAAAAAAAACCACACCATAAAGTTAGCTTATTACTGGGAGTATGCATAACATGTACTGATTGTCTGATGACTACCGTAAGGTGACGTATGTTAATGTGTGTTATTAGAGATAGAAATGAAGAAAGTAAAACACCTACTTGAATCTAGCTTCATCAGCTTTCGGGTATAAATGCTGGTCATACCATTTAGATAATTGAGACCAACTTGAGCCACAAAACTCCTGAAATGATCAAATTATATCTAAGTTAAAACTTGTTAAACTAAATATACTTCACATTATTATCGCAATAAATAGAAGCACATTTGATAAGCCTGTTGCAGATATATACATCATCTGAGTCAGTGACTGTGGTTTGAAGCAACAGTCAAGAATATTACCATGACAACAGCTACAGTGTTGCTTGTTGTTCATGTTATCAACCACTGGTCTGTCTGTCCAGACGTGATTATTGACAGGCTGGAACATGCAGGCTGCTGAGTAACATGGCTATCTGCTTCATGCAGAGATGACCCGTGAAGATCTGTGTAGAGAATAGGTCTTCAGCAACCCATGATTGCCGTAAAAGGCGACTATGCTCGTCTTCGGCGACTAACGGGATCGGGTAGTCAGGCTCGCTGACTTGGTTGATGCATGTCATCGTATCCCAATTACGTAGGTTGGTGCTCATGATGTCAAGTATTGGATTGTCTGGTCTAGACCTGATTATTTCATACTGGCATTATATAGCTGGAATATTGCTGAGTGCGGCGTTAACAACGTACAAACAAACAAACAAATAGTCCTGGCTTTAGTTTAAGTATAGTTTAACGTTTCCGGAAAACCCAATTTCCAAGGAACCGGTGGGAATAGACTCCAATACTTTCAGACTGCCGTCATATAGCTGGATATTGCTGAGTACGGCGTTAAAAACAAACAAACAAACAAATCATGCAGACAAACATTAATCAGGCTAAAAAATTATTTTTTGGTTTTCAGGCAATGACCACATCCAAAAGGAAACACATATATATTGATGCATCCTGCTTTGAATGAAACACACGATTGGGACTGCAAGGTAACGAATATTCTAAATTACAAATGTCATAAATAGTGGCCACTCTAATTCAACAAATCTTGTGAAATCATGTTTTTATAGCCTGTGGAAGTCTTGTTCACTTACTGAAGAATATTTATTGAAAATTGCACTGCTGTAATTTCCGCCTTTGTGATAAACATCCTCCATGGAGTACCAGAACTCTGAGAAGCCGTAGAAGGAGGAGCGTGTGTGGTCAATCAAGGGCTGACTGACGCCGTTCATGGAGCAGGGTTCTTGTGGACAGGGCACAGTGAGGTTGAGGAGAGGCATGAGCCCTGATCGACACTCGTCGTAGCTGCCAGTGCCCTTGAAGTAGTGCTTGACACTCTTCTCGTCCTCACTCTCTAGCGGCATCGACTGCGGGAGGCATGGATCTAGAACTGGGTAGGTCGTGTTCTGACCAGGTCGACTGGAACAAACAACATACACATTAGCAATACTGACAAGTTTCAAGGCATCATAAATGAGTGAGTGAATGTTGTCATATGCCACAATGTAAAAGAAATGAAAATTATTTCAAGTGGAAATGGATCCTGACAATCTCTCGAACTTTTCAGCTTGGAAAAATAGGTACCACATTAATTAAATAGTTTGATCAATACTCAATGAATTGACTTAAGTTTTATTTTTTCCCATATTTTGCTAAGTCGGCATGTTCAGTTATCAATGGAAGCATGTGATGTCATCCACTGTATCTTGGTCCTGTGAAGATTCCGGGTTAGAAGAGGTTGTCAGCAGCCCATGCTTGCCGTAAAAGGAGACGATGCTTGTCGTAAGAGGCGACTAACAGGATTGGGTGGTCAGGCTTGCTGACTTGGTTGATGCAAGTCATTGTATCCCAATTGCATAGATCAGTGCTCATGATGTCAATCACTGGATTGTCTGGTCCAGACTCGATTATTTACAGAGCACCGTCATATAGCTGGAATATTGCTGAGTGCGGCGTGAAACAACGAACAAAACAAAACACTGTATCATGATGTCACAGCTGAGCATCCCCGAGTTATGTCATGTCTGTTTCACAACCCTTGGAACATTACTGATGACTTTTGTATTTTACAATGTCACTAAATGTGTTTTCAGATTTGTTTGTCTCTTTGAGTATTTGATAGCGAGAAATCTCATCTGGAACCGATGATGCAGTCTGAAAACACAGAATGTTTATCTCAGCGTTATTCCAGCCATATCAGTGTCAGGCAACCAGTGATTGGCTGTGTGTGCAACATTCAATGTTGTTGGCACTTAAGGTAAACTTGTACTGGGGAATATTCTGCTCATGAAGCCCAACAGGGGACAGGGAATGTGAAAACTCCAATTGAATTTGTATGAGCAGATTGATTTGATGTGAATGAGAGTCTGTCAGATGGATTTATTTCTGTGTCAAACAGTATGTCAGTCTCAACACAATAGGTCGTAGGTTGTAGGTCATAGGTGGTGCCTCCTTGGTGAAACCAACAAGCATGAGTATGGTGCTGACAAACAGAGAATAATGATCTGGTGAAATCAGGCATTCAAACCCACAACGAATCCTGGTCAAGCTAAGGGATGCAACTCTTCACAGTGAATTGCTTTACCTCAGACCACTGGGCCACCTGTACCCTGCTTTCATGAAAATATATCCTGATGGAAATAAACAAGGGATGGGAGACAAAGGTTTGGATTCAAATCTGTAGGAATCCAGACATAATTCAGCAATGTTGTGAAGAGCGCTTCAGTTATCTACCTGTCTCCTAGTTTGGCGGCCTGTTTCAGCAGCTTCTCCTCGTATCTCTCCCTGGCTGAGTTGGCTCCGTAGCCCAGGAAGGTGGTCACGTACACGCGGTATGTGTGTTCCGTGTCCGAGTCCTGGCAGCCCAGGTTCACCTCCGCCACCAGGTGCTTGGGCAGCTCTTCCCGCTGGAAGCAGTACGTTAGTGTTGTATTAGGCCCAGGTCGTGGACAGTGCTGTCGCCATTCATTTAACTTATAGTATCACTTATCTACAGGTATTGATGTGTAAATGAACATGATGAAATTATTTATACTTGCTGTTACGATCTTAAGCCAAAGGACAGTTTACTGGGGCTGGCTATCGACATAGATCACAGAGATCACTAATCGCTAACTTCATATCAATCAATTATTGATAAATATCGGAGGAGGAACTTTGAGCAAATATGTTAGAAAATCCCACAAGAAATCAACATCTTTCAAGCCACTGGTGACACATTTATGCATGAATTACTTTGTGGACAATTGAGATATAACAAAAACAGTTGCATTCGGTCTTCGACAGTTGACATCATTGGCTAATGACAAGTCTGTTTTGTAAATCTAAACTTTATTTCATCACAAAAGTTTATGTGAGTTATTATCGCCCACAAAATTTCATATCGATAATCATTAACATTTCTTCCCATTGATGATAATTCCAATTATCAATCATTTAGCCAGCCCTACATTTAACGCATATGCCTTGATAGTCTATACTACTAAAAATGACTGATATCGTCTAAGTCTCACCTCGTTGAGAACTTCGAAAGCTATCTGCACTGACCCTCCCCCCATGTCCATCATACCGACTGTCCGTCTGCGCAGGTGGGTTTTTCCGCCTTGACCAGGGAGCTTCACACTGACCAGGGCATGGTCTGAAATAGGACAGGTCATAGAAGCTCATTTCTGACTTCAGTGTGTCAGGTTTAACACAGCTTTGAACAGCATTTCAGTTATATCAAGGCATTTGAGCCTGCTATGAGGGGGAAACCCTGACGTTTTGTTTGTTTGTTTGTTGTTTAACACTGCAATCAGCAATACTCCAGCTATACACACTTCCCTATAGATTCTATGATTCCTATTTTCAACTCTCACCTTCAGGCCCATGGGAAAATTTGTCAAGGACATAGTTGACGGCGATCCAAGCATACACTCCCTCCAGCTTGCCACTGATCACCTCAAAGTGGTTCTCAGCCACCTGGAAGTCGAACAGCTTGGGGATGTCTGTCAGCAAGTCTGTCAGGATGGCCTTCTGGGCTCTACAACAAAACCATTACCTTACAGTGGGCAAACAGAAGCTTCTTGGTAATGAGTAAGCGAGTGAGTGGGTGGGTGGTTGAGTGGGTGGGTGTAAAATTAAGTGGTTGAGTGAGTGGTTGAGTGAGTGAGTGGTTGAGTGAGTGAGTGGTTGAGTGAGTGAGTGAGTGAGTGAGTGAGTGAGTGAGTGAGTGAGTGAGTGAGTGAGTGAGTGAGTGAGTGAGTGAGTGAGTGAGGAGTGAGTGAGTGAGTGAGTGGGTAGTTGAGTGGGTGGGTGGTTGAGTGGGTGGGTGGGTGGGTGAGTGGGTGGGTGGTTGAGTGGGTGGGTGGGTGTAAAAGTGAGTGGTTGAGTGAGTGAGTGAGTGAGTGGTTCGGTGAGTGAGTGGTTGAGTGATTGTGTGTGGTTGAGTGGGTGAGTGAGTGAGTGAGTGAGTGAGTGAGTGAGAGAGTGAGAGAGTGAGTGAGGGTGTGGATAGCGTTCCTAGGATATCCATTAAGCACACTGAACTGGTCAGGTGGTCATTCATCCAGTACACAATCAACAACAGTGCTCTGTCTGCAGCCATTATGGCCACCTTTCACCTTTCTATTGGGGATCTGTCCCCAAATCTGTCCCACTGTCATGCTTATTTCAATCACTTTCCAAAGCACAGTTATCAGTTTCTTGACAATTGCATCTTCTATTAAATATAGGGTGCAGTGATCAAAGGCACTGCAGTTGGCTGTACAGAATTACATCCCTTAGATGTGCCAGGATCTGCCCTGAGCATGACCTTGTTTTGTCAGCATCATACTCCTGCTAGAAAGTCTCACCCAAGCCACTTTGGGCTCTTCCCCCATTAAAGTCTAATGCATAAATTAAATGCTGTGAAATTCCCTCTCTCTGGGTTACATAGGAAAGTATTTGTATCATGCTTATACACATGTACAGTGACTTACAAATTCAAGAATCACTGCAATTAACATAAGTTTTAAATAAGGTAGCACCCGTGAAGATGCGGGTTAGAATAGGTCTTCAGCAACCCATGCTTGTCGTAAGAAGTGACTAATGGGATCGGGTGGTCAGGCTTGTTGACTTGGTTGATGGATGTCATCTCATCCATTTGCGTGATTCAATGCTCATGATATCAATCACTGGATTGTCTGGTCCAGACTCGATTATTTACAGACTGTTATCATATAGCTGTGATAATGCTGAGTATGGCATAACCAATAACCAAACAAACAAATAAATGAGATAGCTGTGTTAAAACATTATTTAACAACATATTAAACAAACCAAACTCTGTGTACTAGGCCTACTGCCCTATATCTCTTGTGATTGGTTTGGTTTGTTTGATGTTTATCGCCGCACTCAGCAATATTCCAGCTATATGCTGGCGGTCTGTAAATAATGGAGTCTGAACCAGACAATACAGTGATTGACATCATGAGCATCGATCCACACAATTGGGATAGGCTGACATGCATCAACCAAGTCAGCAAGTCTGACAACCCGATCCCGTTAGTCGCCTCTTACGACAAGCATAGTCGCCATTTACGGCAAGCATGGTTTCTACCCCAGATCTTCACGGGTCCATATCTCCTGGGGCCATGTTGCCTGAAACACAGGTATTACTGTCAGTCTCACTTTTCGGGTATCATCCTCATGCCAGCTGTTGCCAGAATGTATAGCGGCGTCTCCTTGTGGTGTTCTTTAGGAATGTACTGGGACGCATACCGTAGAAGCTTAGAGATGTGGTCACTGGCATCATGTGGCGTGTCCTCATATTCAGAAAGACCTAAAGAAGAAATGTCAGCCAATCTCATTGATTTTTTATGTTAATTTCCAGTTTGGTCAAACTTTACCCCATACTGAAAACAATAATTGAACTAGTAATTAAAATTATTATGGTTTGAATTCTAACCAAGACAATTTACTACACACTGTACATGTTGCAGACAATTGTATCAGATAGCCCCTAGATAAAACAGGAATTATAAGGGAAAAAAACAAGATAACTAGAAATAAAACTGGCACACAAACATAGATTTCCTGGACGAGAATTCCTGCAACCTACGTCAAATTGACAACAGATGCAACAGAAACTACAGAAAGCATCCATTGGGATGTGGGAGATATATACATGTTAGTACCATTTAAACAGTTACAATTAATTTCCGTACATTTTCAGTTTCAGTTCATTGTTGGGAAAACTATTTTTAATTAACAGTCTCTGAGTATGCGCAATGTTACATTACCTGTGGTAGAGTACTGTATTCAATTTGGGAAATTTCTCTGGGATCCCCATATTTTAACCTGTGACCCTACAATTAATGGCTTTGAGTCCCCACCAAATATATAATCAAGATAAATCCCTGCACAAAGTATTTTCCGAATTTTCAAATCAGGAATCAAACCGGCAATCTTTGACATGTAAGTTTGTAAAAATAACATCATGTCTACAGGTGAGGTGAGGAGAAATGGGGTTTTATGTTGCGTTAAAGAGTATTGCACTTATATAGAGACTTGAATGCACATGCGTGTGTGGCTGCTTGTACTAGTCCGGACAGATGCCGATTTTATAGCGCTGGCCCCACTCGGACACAGTAAGAGTATATTGACTCCGAGTTGAACTGTAAGTTTCTATTGCTGTTAGCCATCCCAGAATGTTCTTGAGTCAAGTTTTCAAAATATTAAACATAATTTTTTCGCAAGTCGCAAGTTTGACACTAGTGCCGTAAGCTTGAGAAAGCTGTTTTTTAACTGGCTAATGTTGACTAATTGTTACTCATTCCACTGGTTGGTAAAAGTTCGCAAAAGGTGGGTCTAACGTGACCCGTGATGGGATGTCCTCAGATCTATGTTTAGCAGTAGCGAGACCTAAGATCTGACTTTAATGAGATTGGACCTATTCTAACCCAGAATCCCAGCGGAGTCTGACAGATGGTGATGCTGATTCAATTTATTCCCTGCCTCACTACTTACCGGGTGCAACTTTTTTCACGACCAAGTTTCCTTCACCATCTCTGAGCTGTTGGATGTTGAGCAGTTCGCCAGGTTTACCAGAATGTGGAGGCCAGTAGTAGACGTAGATGCGACTGCCGCTGCTGCCGCAGTCAATAACTATCCCATAATGCAACTTGGAACCTGATTTGTTGACGTCTTCTAATTCAGACTTATCTCCCTTGTTGTCAGGTCGGTCAGCTGACCTTGTTTTCACGACCACGACAACACAGAGAAGGATGAAAGCGACGATGATGAAACTGCCGATGAAGAAGGATTTCCGGGATGTTCCTTGTTGATTGGCAGCAAACATTGACGGACAGGGCCAGTTGATGTAAATTCTGAAACATACAGGTGTATGGAAGACGTGTCAAGGTTCGGATTTCTGAAAGCAGATAAAGCAGATATTTCTTTCTGCCAACAGTTGGGACTGTGGGGTAGCCTCACAGGAACTCGATGATAGCGTGCATAACATAATGTATTTGTATAGAAAAAAATCATACCCCTCTATATACATAGAGACAAGGAGTGACACCCGCCATCTTGGTTCTTATTCAAGATTTCGCACTCTGTCGGAATCACAGCTCGTTATCGCATGAAATATGAATGTCACTTGAGTACCCCTCTGACAAGTGTAAATTGGCACGGCTCCCATGGCCGAAAGCTATGAGTACACAATGCCATTTAGAAAGTGGTTAAATGTAACAAATGTTTTATTTGGGATAACACTTTCTAAGTAGTACTCAAAGTACGTTATCTAGACTACCAGTTGTCGGACTTCCATATTTGTGGAAGCCTTGGTGGCTGAGTGGGTTAGATCGCTGACTTTGTGTACTGGCGATTAGGTGCCTCACTCTGGCAAGTGTGGGTTCGAATCCCGCACGGGACTCAACCCAAAAAAAGTACTAGAATCTGTACTTTACTAAGAAAGTGTTCTCCCAAATATAACATTTGTTACACTTAAACACTTTCTAAATGGCATTGTATATTCATAACTATAGTATCCATGCAGTGAAAGCATTTCCAGATTTGGGATTGCATGCATGATATGATTGCCACTCCTTTGCTGTTATCCATGTTTCCTGGTGTAACCCTACACCTTCAGTTAATGAATTATTTACAGGTATAAATAGTGGTAGTAGCACCACTCAGATTACCTGACAAAAGTGCCCATTTGGCATTTCTTGTGTCTGGGGTAATTACTCAATCTAAATGCAGGTCTGAAGTGGGGTGAAATGTATGTTATGTAATATGCACAATTGCTCAGCAAGCGAGGAATGATCAGTTGAGGTACAAAAATATAATTCATCAAAGTATTAACCGAAAATATGTTGATTGATTAATCAGTATTATCTTGCACTGTGGACATGTTAAAAGTAAGTGTTTACACATGAAGGTTTACTAAAGCAGACCGAATACCATGTCTGGGCATAAGGTGCCGATGTGAAAACAACATACTTTGTTCAAAGGATTAACTGATAAGACGTTGATTGATCGCTCATTGTTATCTAACTCAATGAATCTTTTTAATGAACTATAAACATCATGAATGTAGTTGTCAAGTGTGTTATTTCAGCTGACCAAAGAGACTTGACACCTATGAGAAACACCAAAAAAACCTTATGTGATCAGGTGAAAAACCTACAATATCCAGAAGAGCGATATATATACATTAAAATATCAGATTGTTACAAGGACGATGTCACATCAAACATGTAAACAAACTTATGGATGGGATATTGTTCCTTTATTTGGATATTTACAGATACATTCCTCGAAACAAGGTAACCGCCTAATGTTAAACATTAGTCAGTTGTAACTATGACATTTGCATTTGTTTTCAAACAATAACAAAGGCAACAACCACTCCCAGTGAATTATCAGAGATCAGTGACACTTTAAGATGCAGGTGCTAACTGGATGGCAATTACCTAATTACTGTACATAAACACTGACCACTGGCAAGTTATAACTATTGCGTACACCTCTAGGTGATTAAAGCCTGCCTCCACTTATTGAATACAGATGTAATTAAGTGATGTAGACAATGTGAATTAGGGAATGCTTTCATCATGTTTATAGATGGATTATGGGGATTAAAGTCTATTTACATTGTAATTTGGATACCCCAAATTACAGCCATAGCTTACATGGCATTAATGTTAGATTAAATAGTATTTTAATTGAGATCACTACAGAAATGTTATGGTGTTTATGCAACCAAGTATTGATGGTTTTCCATCCTTGCTGATTTAGAACATTGCGATAATATTCTAACACTCTAAGGATACATAAAATACATTTAAGAAAAACAGCAATAAAGGTTTTTAACAGTTATTATTACAGTTTGAACACGAAGGATTTAGCAAAACTTAGCCTGCAGTGTTCCCATTTGCCGGTAATTACCAGTTTTATACCGGTAAAATTAGGCTTAGACCGGTAATTCATGTGTCTGCCAGTCCCTGTGGACTGGCAAATAAAGGACCTATTAAGGTCGAACAAAACATTGGTGATATTCATATAAGTATATTTTTCAAACAAAGTCAGCTTGTCTGTTACCATCAGGGTTTCCCCTAGACTATTTTAGTGCAAGGGAATAATATTTTGCTTTGGTTCTTGATTAAATATTTATTTGAAGCGACCATGTCAAAATATTAATAAAAAAGAGTAATTTGTGACTGATGTTTGTGTGAATGATGTGTAGATCTAACTAAGTTACTTTATAGTAGAACTAAACATAGTGTTGAAAGAAGCAGGTCATTTTTACATAGGTTTTTTTATTTGTTTGTTGGTTGCACTGACAAAAACTAGGGGAGACTGGTCATATTTAGAGTTGCCAGTCCACCAGGAGCAGCAGTTTCAAAAGCCACAACACCCACTGGTCCACTGAGTTTAGCCTCCAAACATCAAAGCTACATGTATTTGTAATGGAATTTATTAAAGTACAATCACTGGATATTACATAAACTCTTTTATTGGAATTTCTAATCAATATCCAAATGGCAAAATTAAAACGAACAATGGTGGAAAAAGCATTGAAAGACATGTACATATACCGTATTCGACGTAATAAGCGCCCTGCTCTAATAAGCGCCCGCAGCGATATTTGCTGATATAATGGCTAGTGAACAAGCCCAATTTGTATCCCTTCCGATTGATCAATGTACACAAGACTTATTCGGTATAATACCCACACATGTGTTATATGCACCCTTATTTATGGACAACTAAATTCTGGAAAAATACATTTCAGGCTGTCAGCATTAACAACAAAATTTATCTTTCAACTATGTTTTTTTTCACCAAAATAATATTCTAATAAGAGCCCCCTATTTCTAATTTTGAGAGCCCACGGGGCGCTTATCACATCGAATACGGTAAGTGCTGGACCATACTGGTATATCACACATATTTTGGATACAACATAGTCAATTGCAGCAGCACATTTTGTTAATGCTGATAATGTCAACTAATATAATAGTATTCAATCAGAAAAACGTCACCAACAGCTAGTAACAGCTGCATTATCAATGAGTTCATCATTTTAAACGTAATTGAAAACTCAAGGAAAATGACAACAGCTGTCACAAACTACTCAAAATACAGTGTTTGATAAAGCCAGACCAGTTCATATCACCTGTTTACAGATCACCAATTATTTCTTGCTTTCAAATGGAGCTGCATATAAGCAGTGATTAGTAATACATGCAAGACTCGACATTAGAAACAAATCAGGTGTTCCCAAGGACACTGGACCGTTTTTTCAGGTGTGCTGTTTTCAGTTTAGGTGGGCTTGTCTTTATTAGGTGAGGTGAAATGGGGTTTAACGTCGCGTCCAAGATTATTGCACTTATAAAGCGATGTGCATGCACGTGTATGTGTGTGGCTGCTTGTACTAGTCCGGACTGATGGCGATTTATAGTGCTAGCACACTGAGATACCATGCCGCAGTTTAACATGAAAACCCCACTCAGACACAGTATACTGACTACGAGCCGACCAGTCCTTGTTTTTGCCCCTTAATGCCGAGCGCCAGACAGGGTAACAACAAGTACCATCTTTTAACATCTTTTGGTATTACCCGGCTGGGGATCAAACCCCGGACCTTCCTCTTTCCGGGCGGACGCTCTACCACTAGACCACAGAGGCGGTCTCCTTGCTTTTATTACCCAATAATTATAACAAATAGTGATTGTCAGCTATCACAACAATCAACACGAATAACCACTTATGTTTGAAATGCATGATCCACATTATATTCTTGATATTCTGTAAAAATTCGGAAAGATGTTACTACACTGAAATCTATTTTGTGCAGTCTTGAACATCTGGTCAAACATTTGTAAGATGCAGTTAACGGAAATCACCAAATAATGCCATCTGATTTTACAACAGGAAGCCGTTTAGCGATAGTTGAAGTTGCAATTTAAGAGGAATACTCTTCCATTTCACAGTTTCATTTTGCCAAAACATGAAATAATAATTAATAAAAGTAGTTTTAATGAAAATCACCTTGCCCACGATGCATTGTACATAAAATTCAAGCGTGCCAACTCCTATTTTATGTGTGCCGTGAGCACCAATAATTTCGAGCCCTGACACGTCATCAAGGTGATAAATATATATGACTCAATAAAAGAAGTGTTAGAAATGTAGGGCCTTCTCCAAAGGTATTTCAGTCTAGGGAGCCCCTAAATCAAACTTTCAATTCTGAATCCACCGGTTTATTTTTTTCAATCATGATTTACATTATGCATTAAACATCTTCATATGTTACCGTATTCAACGTAATAAGGGCCCTGGGCGCTCTCAAAATTAGAAATATGGAGCTCTTATTAGAATAGAATTTTATTGAAAAATAAAACAGAGTTGAAAGAGGTGACAGCCTGAAATGATACATAAGAAAAGTCTGTGCGTACTATACACAACAGATATATTTTCCAGAATTTAATTGCCCATAATTCAGGGTGCATATAACACACGAGTGCGTAGTATACACGAATAAATAAGTCTTGTGTACATTGATCAATCAGAAGGGGTGCTAATTGGGATTGTTCACTAGCCAATATATTAGCAAATATCGCCGTGGGCACTTATTACGTTGAATAGGGTAATCATTTTCCAGATGTCATATTTATTTGTGTGAAAGAACATGTATTACTTGATATATACTAGGGCTGTTACGATTCACTCGCATATTCTGTGAATCGAGCCTTAACAATTCATGAATTGAATTCGTTATTCATGCATGGCCACTAGAATCGAATATTCATGTATATGCAATAATGTATATTTACATACCCTGTACCTAAAAATATCCATAACAACATATTATATGCATAGATTTCTTTCAATGACAACACTCTAATAATATTTAATTTGATAGTATTGTTTTCACTGGTCATTGTCGCATTTGAGCAGATACTATTACCTGGATAAGTGCAGTATATAAATGTATAATTCATTAATAATTAACAAGCCATGTCAAATAAATTATGATGTTATTGTTTCACTGAATATAATAGATAATACATAAACTGTTGACTTGTTATTGTAATTGTGAATTAATATTCGTATTTGTTACCCTGTATTCGTGATATGAATCGTATTCGCCTCATAGTGTATTTGTTGCAGCCCTAATATATACAATAGCAATCAATAAAATTTAATATATGGCGTATGTTGATTATTCCTGGCATGGTTAGCTGACAACTCAGATACCTTGGATACATCATTCATACTCCGTTTTCATGTAATAATTAAAAGCACTTGCTGTGGATCCAATTATTACATGAAAACTTAGTATCAATGTTATACAATGATAGATCACTGGTAAAGGAAAGAATAGCAGATATAATGTCATAACTTGAAGGGGGCACGGGTGGCCCAGTCGTCTAAGGCGCCGCTATTCGCTGTGCCGAGTTGCGTCCCTTGGCCACGCCAGAAACCTATGATTGTGGGTTCGAATCCTGGTTCGCCCCGATTATGTTTCTAGGTTTGTCCCCGTGCTCGTGGGTTTCACCAAAGTGGTAAACGTCTAAGACATGCATCACTTCAGGCTTTCCTCCCACATTAAGCTGACACGCCGCGATATAACTGGAATACTGTTAAAAGCGGCTTTAAACCCAACTCACTCACTCACTTACTCATAACTTGAAACCTATTACAATATCACAGATATCACCCTTTGGCAAGATCTGCACATTGATCTTCATCACGATAATAACTATCACCACCACCAGTAACATCTAAGGACAAACTTAGGCCACAGGCAACATTTACAATTTTCTCGCATATCTTGAAATCAGATCTTTTACTCTGAGGCAACATCAGTCTGTGCCCCGGGTCAAGGCTCATAGATTCTTGGTATAAGTGTGCAAAGCATTCAATGATTCATACCAGTGTATATTTTATTTCTATATATCAAAAACGAGATAAATGACATTCCCACTGTGAACATAACGACAGCTGCACCATTATATTGCTGTGGATATCTGATACACCCTGACATTTCTGAGCACCATAGTATCTTCCACCACAATGGAGTACCATCAAAGGCACGTTTCACTTAGATTGGGTGATCCAAGGTCGTTCAGTGAGTGAGTGAGTGAGTATAGTTTTACGCCGCTTTTAGCAATATTCCAGCAATATCACGGCGGGGGAAACCAGAAATGGGCTTCACACATTGTACCCATGTCGGGAATCGAACCCGGGTATTCGGCGTGACGAGCGAACGCTTTAACCACTAGGCTACCCGACCGCCCCCCAAGGTCGTTCAGGATTCACCTGATGCACTGTTCTACAGATGTGTTCTACGATCTTAACATCGAGAAGTATCATATCTGAGTAAAGTATCAGATTTTTATGAGATGGAAGCATACAAGAAAGGAAAGCAATGCAATTTTTCTTTCTAGTGTAAAAATATTGAAACTCAATCATATGTTTAACTGAAACACTAATAAAACCTGTATATTCAAATAGATCTTTGAAGAAGATCTTTGATTTTACGCCGCTTTTAGCAATATTCCAGCAATATCACAGCAGGGGACACCAAAAATGGGCTTCACACATTGTAACCATGTCAGGAATTGAACCCGGGTCTTCGGCGTTACAAGCTGACGCTTTAACCACTAGGTTACCCGACCACCCCAAAACAAATATGAGCTACCCCCATCCACGATGCTGGATTGCACCAAAATATTCTGAAAACTTAGAAATGAATTAGAAATTCTAGTTTTGAACATGTCCTTGAATTTGTTAAGTATTATTTGCAATAGAATTTACTCTTAAGATAACATGAAATGTACGATATTCAAACGTTTTACTCGTGGCTAGTTACAGATTATTGTCAAGACTTACTCATTATAAAATGCAAATAGACAATATGATGATTAAGGTACTAGATAGGTTGTCAAACTTATAATTCTCCCTCTCCTGTCCTTCTTGAACATATACTGTACTTCCTTACACGCCCTTGAAGATTATCATGCACCCTACCGAGAAACTATGTCATACATTTTAGATGAGGGCTTAACAATATACATGTATTTACATGTTTCCAACAGTCTGTAATAAGTTGAGGGATCTGGCAGTATGTTAACAATTTAGTCACTGGTTTCATGAAGAGTGATCTATGACCATGATGACAACAAACCGATACAAAAGCCAAAACACTACACCAGTGACCAGCTATGCTTCCCTGGAATCTCCACATACTAGTATTCAGTAAAGATGGACTTATAATGAATCTACTTAATATAATAACTTACATTATTTTCTAAATATTATATCCATGGTCTAGTGGATAGAGTGTCTGCCTGGGGAGAGGAAGGTTGGTGGTTCGATCCCCTGTCAGTGTCATTCCAAAACTTTGCACTAAAAAAAGCCTGATGTTATTATCATGATTATGGTTATCACAAGTGTTTTAGCCGCTCTACCACCTGTTTCTTTGGAACCGGTATAACCACATGCTATGATGTTCCTTGACCTAAACACAAGTGTGCAGCATTTCTGTACAGATAACATGGAAATAAACCAGACTACAGTCAGTAATCTTAAGTGTTGGTTACCTATAGAGATTAGATGTATTTTACTATCCCTGTATCTATCTCCTATATATGAAGGGTATACAATCTCAAAGTGCTATATATTATGTATATTATACTAATAAAATAAGATCGACATGTTACAAGTCCTATGCTGACCACTGTCCATTGCTGACAGTGACTGACAGTTAACATGGTTAAAATGATTTGTTTATCATGGTTGTTGTGACGCTTCAACAACTAATTTGGCATTTTTAATTCAATTTTTAATTTATAATCAAACTAAACGCTTTATGAATACTACTGATACTTTAAGTCAGAGTTTTGTAGAGATGCAGGCTATGTTAGGGACATAGGAGTAATTCTAAGCAACTAGCTTAGATATTTTTAAAATTGGTAGGCCCATTTTCTTTTGCTTAGGAATGGATATGAAATACATTCTTACCTTGCCATGCTCATCACCAGTTCTGATTACGTTGTCCTCGTAAACAACTTTCAATACAGAAACTCTGACTGAGTTTTACGTATCATGTTCCCCAAAAAACCTACACTACTCTTTGTAAAGAAATATACGTGGCCCAAACCGGAAGTAGCCGGTATCGTACATTGGTCGAAATGTCAAATTACGACATATAATTTCGCAGTATAATACTCCTCTATACAGTTGTATAAAACTAGATTATGAATATTATGTGTTCTTTTAATGCTCTAATTATACCAGGCGGCCACAAAAGTTTATAACAGATAACAAATAATATTTATGAATATGTTTACAACAACCACGATGCGTTGGCGAGTAAAACATGGCGGCGGAAGATATCCACGTCAGGCTCTGCTTGCAAGAAATTGTCAAACTAGACCTTGAAGTGAAAGCAATTATACAGGTTAATCTTTGCATGAAACTGTAACTGATTAATGATAACAGTATATACATATTTTGAACGTGTCGGCATGATTTCACTATAAAAGAGTGGTAGCTATAGTCAAGCCTTGTACAGGTGTACGCCACCACATGCCCAGCTCAAGCCTGAGTTATACAAACTAACAGCTGGTTACAGGAATATATAACGACATGTTTGAATAAGACGTTTGCAAGATCTACACATAAGAAAGTATGCACACAGGATACCTGCTGGCCCTGTACATATTAGGTCAAGTTTATGCCAGCTAATCTCTATCAACAGGCCTACTTGTCCTAAACAAGCTATGTTAGCCAGCTGCCACCGTCTGTAGTGGAGTGTAACAATGTCACGTCAAGCTCAGGTTTCAAACCCAAGACATTTGCTTAACCCTGCAGTCTACACCTCATGTTGTAGACAATTCATTATTTTCTTCAAATCTGCTTTCAAGCCTGATTTACTAATTTCACAGAGTAAGACATCACTTTTGGTGTCATTATGATCAGACACTTTAATCTTGAATTCAATATGTTTGCATACATTTTGATATGCCAGAATGTTTTACTGCATGACTGGAAAAAAATAATCCCTCAAAAGGAGAGAAAAATCATTCAGAAATATTATCTTGTGATCTCTTTCCCTGTGTTTACATTGATATGGAAATAGTTTGATAGCTACTGAAAGTTCCCAAACTGGGGAATATCACATTCTTCTCAAAATCAAATGATGACAGTAGCAGACCAGATGATGAAGATAGTGACCATGAGTCAAGTCATACTGGAACCAAGATTTTCTTAACTTTATTCACTTGGCCATGTTGTCACTCTGCAGACTGTGAGCATGCATTTAGCTCACAGAACCTAGTTGAACCACACTCAATCGGCCTCAGTCCACTTTGACCCACTGATGAGGTTGATGATTGAGGGCCCAGATTTTCACTTCATCGAGTCCCTCACTGAGTGGAGGAATGCGAGTTATTTTCATGTAGTAGAATGAATACTCCCAACTGCAAAGTTTCATACTTCAATGAATGTCAAAAATTCTGATGTTCATACAGTTTGGCCCTCATTGTATGAAGGAGTGGTTAAAGCGTTCACTTGACATGCCAAAGACCTGGATTCGATTCCCCACATTGATACAGTGTGTGAAGCCCATTTCTGGTGTCCCCCGCTGTGATATTGCTAGAATATTGATAAAAGCGACATATAACAATACTCGCTCACTCACTCCTCAAAGAATATCAAAAGCTCAGATGTTCATACAGTTTGGCCCTCATATTAATTATTTAATTGATTTACTAGAAATTTGGTTTGATTTACACTATTGATTTAACTAATTTCACCATGTTGACTGATCTCAAACAGTCAATGGCTGAAGTGTAGAAAGAGCTTTTACTGTTGTGGAAAGTGTATATTTTCAAAATATCTAATGGAGCACTTGTCTTTCTAGGATATAAGAGATTATGCTCAAACAACACAAGATGTTGAAGATTTCAATGCTCAAGCTCGAGAACGGATAACCAAATTACGTGGAAAAGTGAACGTACGTATCTTCTGTAATACCTCTCATGTGTTGTTGCCTTGATGTAACTCTGGAGCAAAAAAGATGCTTAGTCGTGTGTTTGTTGTAAGGGGTATTTGGTGAGATTCAGGGCCCACTTGCACATAGACGTAGGCATATAATAAATTTGTGCTAGTGGGCCCTGGTGGTTTTAATGTGTGACCTGACCTGGTTGTTAATATTTCCACTGTGATATTGGTTCCAATCCTGGCATGCAGGGTTTCGGATTACACAAGGTAGGATCCCTGTTAACTTCGAACACTGTCATCATGGTTATGTCAGTTTTGATTGACATGGACAAGCTTTACTCCAGTGCATTGATGATGATGATGATGATGATGATGATGATGATGATGATGATGATGATGATGTTCACCTTATTATCCGGAAAAATTAATACACCAAACTCTCTTTATTACCATTTATATTGCATGCCTTGAACATGTCGAAGATGGAACTATGCCCTTGACAACTAATTTTTGTTTTTAATAAAATATTATTACAGATGCAGTGGGAATGAAATTAGCCTATTTTCATAATGTTGATGGGGGGCACGGGTGGCCCAGTCGTCAAGGCGCCGCGATTCGCTGTGCAGAGTTGCGTCCCTTGGGCACGCCAGAAACCTATGATTGTGGGTTCGAATCCCGGTTCGCCCCGATTATGTTTCAAGGTTTGTCAGCACCATACCCGTGCTCGTGGGTTTCACCGAAGTGTTAAACGTCTAAGACCTGAATCACTTCGGGCTTTCCTCCCACATTAAGCTGACACGCCGCGATATAACTGGAATACTGTTAAAAGCGGCGTTAAACCAAACTCACTCACTCACTCATAATGTTGATTTTGTTCCAAATTTGTGAAATTTAGGATTGGCAATTCAGAAAGTCAAGTAGACATTCCAAGTTTCTTTAATCCTGTGATGTAAATAAATATTATCTGTTTCCAACATATTTGCAGGAACTGGAGCAACTGGGAAGAGAACAAGACAAAGATTCTGACAGAGAGGCCATTTTGAAAAATGTAGACAACCACCGACAAAAGCTGTCCAGGTGTGTAATGCTGTGATGAGTCTATCATTCCGAACCAATACATCTTGTGATTTCCTCACCAGTGTTCACCTGTGAGAATACTTGCAGTACTATTCGGATGATTGGTTGGAAATGGGTATTATTATCTTCCGCCATGTAGTGTTTCCGTCCGTTGTTGAGCAGAACTCTAAAACCATGAGAGATATCTTAACCAATCTGGGACGATCGAGTAGCCTAGTGGATAAAGCGTTCGCTCGTCACCAGCTTCGATTCCTGATATTGGTACAATGTGTGAAGCACATTTCTGGTGTCCCCCGCCATGATATTGAAGGAATATTGCTAAAAACGGAGTAAAACCATACTCACTCACTCACTCTTAACCAATCTTGGCACATAGATAGGCCTAATGGTGAACTGGTGCCTTTTGATACTTTAGGATTTTTGACTATTTTAATTTTTTCAGTTTCCATGGCAATGATGTTGCCTTAGACTGAAAATGGCGGTAGTATTGGCGGGGGATATGAGTATTTCATGCTTGTTGCCTTTTGGAGTTAGAAATAACTGAGTTAATAAAACTTGCATGTGCACCAGTGCATAAAGCACACACACCAGTGCATTGTATACATCATCCTGGTGGCACTGTTGATGTCATTTGAATCTGATTGTGACATAAAGTGGGAATGACATCACACTAGAAATGACGTCATAGCTGATGATTAGTGACGTCATTCAACAATCTTTTGCTTTTTTTTTAAAGAGGAGCTCGAAAGGGCTAAAAAGTAAGGGGTAATGATGAAATTATTACACTCGCATTTGTGTCATACTGATTTTACGAAACTCTCTCTCTCGGGAACTATAAGAATTCTGACACTCGTTTGTAAAATCAGTATGACACACATGCTAGTATAAAAATCTCTACAAGTTATGCAGTATCTTTGACTTGCAAGCGTTGATTTCATTATGGGTTTCAACATGACATTTGGTGGTGGTGAACTAACATGCTGAAGACATAGGTTAGATTCCCCTTGTTTACAAAATGTGAAGCCCATTTCTGTGTTACCGGGGCAATGATATGGGTGTATTAATAAAAGCATTGTAAAATCCTTTTCACTAAAGTCACATAGGAAATATATCCATCTTTGTTATGAATATCTTATTGAAAATAAGTTTTTTTTTATTTATCAGTTTTATATTGTTTGAGATTTCAGAAATTTACTATTAACTTTATAAATTTTTTGAAGTTTCAAAACTGTTCAATTTAACCACAAACAAAATAACCCCCGTCCTCCAATGTGCTCTTGTTTCCTTCCCAGCACAATCACCAGTCTGCGACAGTCGAACCTGACAACACAGCTGATGATAGAGAAGAGGACAAAAGAACAGCTCCTGTCAGGTGGAATGTCAGCTAAGCAGAGGTGAGATCAGATAAAGACTTGGTCAATTAGTGGTTCTGAAGTGTGCTTCAAGAACAGTGGCTAGAAATACGTTGGTTCAAGGATGGGTGAAACTACAATGACAGCACCCGATGTCTCTAAAATGTTTCATGTCTTCATATCCCATGGGGATTCTGGAAAAGAATATTGATCCCCAGCCCCCTTTGCTGGTCGTAACAGGTACTATATGGATTGGGTGGTCATACTCAGTGTCTTGGTTGATGCACGTCATCATACCCCAATTGCGTGGATCGATCCTCATGATAAAAATCCCTGTTTATTTACAGACCGTCATATAAATTGTTTGATAGGCATGACAAGGTAGACACAATTTTATGGATAACAAGTCTTGCTTGACAACAGTATAAGGATCGATACCGAAACACCGCTTTTTACAGTATTAAAGAAGTTGTTTTCCATAAAATTGTACCTTGTTGCCTGTCATATAACTGGAAATTGCGGACTGTGGCATTAAACCACAAAAAAATATATCCCATGCTTGTCTCTAAAAGGACAAAGGGATCTAAGGTGCTGTATCTTACTGTGCAACAATACCAGGAGTTAGCAGCACTGGGTTCAAAGTCTAGGTTCTCACTTGGTCTCACTCACACATATCAATCAAATGGAGATAATTGTACCATTCGAGAAACTTGTTATCTTTATTAAAGACTTACCACTATCTTAGCGCCAAGGTTGCTGTGGCGGGCAGGGCTGGTCCAGGCTTGCGGGTAGAGCCGATGTGAATCCCTGCCTCATACCATGCCACTCTGAATATGTTTTGGAAATGTGAATTACATTGTATGTCATTGATGTATACTGTATACACTTACTGAGATGAACAACATTTGTAAAAAATATAAAAGGATTGCTCTGTGGTTCGAACAGGTACTGTCCATACTTTGTAACAAGTAACTCTAAGGGGATTGCAAGTCAACCTGGATAATGTTTGTTACAGAGGTAAGGGCAACAAGGAGACCCTGGCTAAGACTGCCAGCAACATCACAGAGAATCTGATGAGCCTCAACAAGATGCTGACAGGACAGTTGGAGCAGAGTGAGCTCAGCATGAGCATGTTAGGTGGGTGCATACTCCATCAGGGAGTTTTGTTTACATGTTTGCATGTTTCGTAGTAGAAAATGTATTTGGGACACGTGAAGATCCGGGGTAGAATAGATCTTCGGCAACCCATGCTTGCCGTAAGAGGCGACTAACGGGATCGGGTGGTCAGACTCGCTGACTTGGTTTATGCATGTCATTGATCCCAATTCGTGGATCGATGCTCATGATGTCATTCCCTGGATTGTCTGGTCCAGCCTCAATTATTTACACACCGCTGTCATATAGCTGGAATATTACTGAGTGCGGCGTTAAACAACAAACCAACCAAAACATGTAATTGGTATCTGCTTGAGACGGTCTGATTTCATTGTAAAATATACAGAAACTGTTGACAAGTCCAAGCCACATGATAGTTCATTTGTCTGATGAACATGGCTTCGAGCATGCAGCATGTTTGCACTCTCAACCAAACCCAAGGGTAGTGTATTAATCTGTTTCACGTCTGCTTCTTTCCTTTCCCCAGCTTCCTCCTCCAAGACTGTGACTGACACGCAAGATGAGTTCCGCAACATGGGCGGGCACATTGAGAACTCCCGGCGCCTCCTTACCAAATATGGACGCAGAGAACTAACAGACAGATTATTGATATTTCTTGCTCTGGTTTTCTTCTTTGCGACAGTGTTGTACATAATGAAGAAAAGACTCTGGCCATCATGATAAATGTGTTCATTAATTGTAAATATTCATACAGGATTAAATAGTGCAATATATGTTTTCACATTTCACTGTTAATTGCTTTGAAAGGGAGTGTACAAATAAACACGATCAGGCAAACCACTGTTTGTGGTTAGCAATTTGACTGGCTATCACAAGAACAAGTGATCCCCTTGTTGGAGTAGCATTGGGGAGTGCAGGAGCCCTAGTCAAACTGACATTACATCATCTACCCTGTTGGCGTTTTTATTAATCAAATGTCTCGACACTGATTTGTTTTTGTTCACGCACGCACGGACACACACAGAGCAAAATGTACATCATACTGCCTTGGACTACCAACTGGTGGTAAGAGCACTGATCGGTGCAGTTTGTTTTGTTGTTTAACACTACATGCAAGATTCCTGCTGTATAACTGTAGCTTGGCACTAATCCACAATTCAGTGATTTCCAGTGTCAGGGTACAATACACCCAAGTCGCCCAGCCTGACCACCCGATCCATCAGGTTGCTTCTTCAATATGCATAGGTTTCCGAGAACCAATTCTTACCCCACTCAATCAATATTGACTTTAGTAAGAACTGGTGTGAATTGATCGCCTGCTGTACATAGTGCCCAAAGTAATACAAGACCCAGTTTGCATGTCATCTCAGGGAATGAGAGGAAAATATATATAAATACAAGAACAATCATTTATTTCATAATCATCCATTTATTTCATTCTTTACAGTCTACAAACCAACATGACAGCATTGCCCCTGCAATCAACGAGTTTTAAAACGTTAACAATTAACAAGCAGGATTTGGCTAAGAAGCGGAGACCTCGAGAAAGTTAAGTGACATCTCACATCACTCCAGGTAGTCACAAGCCACTGAAGTGTGTGTCAAACTCAAAGATTATTTACTTGGTTCACATGATGGAAGAGAAGCTTTTTCAGACAGAATAATTTCTAGGATCTTGTGTGAGAAAGAATTCACACTGACCACACAATTATATACAATTTAATACCACAAAGATATACATTTAACTAAAGTAATGACTTGCTTGCCCCAGAAAGCTTTAGGACCTTCGGCAGCATTAAATTCAAACTTCTTTAATCCCTTTCACACACTTTTGAAAGCATTAAAGAGGACATGAGACGAAATACAGACATTTCTCTTGTCCAAAAGCAACTTTTAGTCATACTGTTCAAAACAAGAATTTTAATCTAGCAAGACACTATACATCTAAATTCCACAGTACTGCAACTAGGCCTCTTTGACAGATATGAAAATAATGTAATCAAAAAATAATTAAGATACGATTGGCAGACCTTTTCTTGAACAGAACAGTTTGACATTATCTCGCATTTGTCTTCCAGTTTACCAGTCTCTGGACATACATTTCTCTTTTTCTGCATCAAAACCTCATTATCTCCCTGATCTTCTTGGTCCCTTCATCTTCGAGATAACTTCGGTTCAGTGCATTCAACAAAAGCACACTTGGCGAAGTTGCTCGTGAACCTTGAGTTTCACCTAGAATGCAGTTCAGTCCTTTACACCAAAGCTCCTTGTCTGTTCCTAGAGCTTCAGTGGGAAACATTTACCTCAATATTTCTGGTGCCAACATTAGAAATTTTGTAACTTGTTTGAAATATTTTGAAGATTATCACTGATATTAAACCATTACAAATCATTTTCCACTTGACATGAAAATAATCATTTTGAAATATCCATTTTGGCTTGGGGACTTATCAGGAAAACTGCGACATGTCATGCATAATGATCCATTGCTTCTTAACTGAGATATTTGGGGGCTTCAACATTGAACAATATCTGATTTAACACACCAGCAAGGTTAGCTGTGCTATTACAGGAACTGTACACTCCCCTGGAGTGGCAGGATTTTATCCAAATATTTCAATCTTTGATAGTTAGTAAAATGTCTGGATAAAATCCCAGCCTGGACAATTAAATATTGCTTTATATACATTGGAAAAAAAAGATGGATGTTGACAGACAAGTCATACCTTTTATTCAGTCTGTAATTACCAACTGTTTCAGAAACACACGTTATTCTATTCAACAAAGTTAGTGCACTGTTCATACAAGGAACAAACATACTTGGAGTTCAAAGGCTGCCTCACCAGAACATCTTGCATGAAAGAATTAAATATCAGATTTGGAGCAACATTTTGCCTGCTGGGGGAGGCAAGGGAAGGCCACCTGCTTTTAAGTGCTCAAAAAGTCAATGTTTGAGAAACTGTTTTGTTTACATTTGACCCTCATCAGTGTTTAAAATGGAGGGGTCCTGGTGTGCTTGACGTCTTTGGAATTTGAATCAAGGGCCATAAATATACCACTTTTAACATAAAGACTGACCCCAGACTTTTTCAGGTTTAACGTCAAGCCCTGTCTACATTCTGATTTAACACAACAGCACATTATTGATTCATTGTATCCTAGAAGACCAAAGACTGTGCTGGGTTGGAATGGTCCAGTTGTACCTTCATGGCACAATAAAATGACCCACAAAGAAAGGTGACCCACAATAAACAGAAAAATAATCCTTACCCTGATAGCCCTTGTGAATGATTGAGAGACAATCAACTTAGTTAACTCTGCTTTCAAAGGAATTCCAGACATATCTTGCCAGGGGGTCACCAACTTAAGATTCACAGTCAGTACCCTTTTTGGTAATTGGACTTTGGTCTTCTGCATGAAAAGTGATGCTTGAACGAATGAGTGAACAGGTTTGTGCTAAAGATCTTAGATGTATCACAGCAAGAGCTACGGTTTGTAGCCAGGAGACCTTCACAGACCTGAGCACGAGTCAGCCTTTGATCATCAACGTTTTGGGCAAATGGACTTTACAACAATCTCTTACTTTATTTCTTAGTTGTTCAGAGCACTAAATTGGTTAAACATGGTATGGAAAAAATATATTCAAATCTTCACAGCCAAAAGAAAAGGGAAGAGATGTTCTCATACTACTTCCAGTTCGGAGGACGAAAGTGCATCATCCATGCAATTCCTTTGTGTATATTTATCAACAATGGAAAATAAACCCAGCAGTTTTGCTCCCGTAAAGGCAGTATATGATATACTGTATTTTGAACATATATTCTTTACAAAACACTTGACGTGATTCTTTCATTCAAAACCTAAATAAAAACAAGGTTGAAACCATGAAGAAAATAATGGGAAAAATAATAATCAGATTTTAACAACTTGTAGAACTTTACAAAAGATGCTTGATAACACTGACTTCTTAAAAGTCGAGAAGTACAGTCTTACTAAATCAAAGAATTATTTTACAAGCGAATTCAAAAAACAGACACAATTAAGACAATTTGTTCACAGGCACACAGCTTCAGACAGTTACTTTTGTTCATGCGTGACTTTTCAATGAGAAATGACAAGGAATCATCTCATCTACCTTTGAAGAATGAAACTTTTTTTTCAGTCTTAAATATACAAGTACATATTCATACACTATCAACACTATGATACACAGATTAAAATGAGTTTTTTCAATGCAAATGGGTTGGTATGACAAAACATGTGATAGTACCTTGACCAGATCTGGGACTTAACTTCTATCAAAATAAGCAGGGTAACACTAAACAACTATGTGCCATATCCTGAACAGTGTGTCGTTTCTTTTAGGACCAACATTGTAATATACAACCATTGTCGACTTATTCTCCCTAAAATGTCCTCTCAAATCAAAAGACCATGGAAACGAGTAGCCTGTGCCTTAGAAATAAATTAAGAACTTCTAAAATCTAGCGAGATATTGTCAAGGTACTAAAACATGATGATTGAACAGGATACATGGTTACCATGGTAACTGAAGATAGCAGAACCAGATGGGCCAATGACTCACATAAGACAATTTGGCCTTGAACTTCCCTCTTCAGCAAACGGCTATATACAAATTAGACAAATGATCTGGGGGTAGAAGGTTTAGCTGCAGTTGACACAAACATGTTTATACAAGTTAATGGCCTATAACATGTAATTCTTTTGCAGTACAGACCAAAGATTTCTTCAAAATATCTACCTTACGAATTTTAAACTTTCTAAACCTCAACGTTCTCTGAAGCAGAGTACGCAATACACTGCTCTGACAAGGCCAAGCTAGTGTTGCACCCCGTTAATAAAATACTGCAGCCACTTCACGACGAGGTGACACCAAAACCTGACATCCCATTATTCTCATGGGGACTGAAGCCAGATCTTCCGTGTGATGAGCAAACACTATCCACTACACTACCCCACTGCCCTTTATCTACGAATGTTTGGTGTAAACTCAGTGAGTATAAATACTATCTTCCCAACATGTTCTTCACACAAAGTTAGCTCATTTGCAAGTTGTTCCCTACTACTCACTGTCAAATGGGGTCTGATTTATCAAGGCCCAAGTTCTGTTATCTCCCATGGACGTGTGTCAGATCTGAATCCCTGACCGCCATACTGGATGATTCAATTGTTATAAAATGGCTTTAAAACTTATGAGTGAGTCTATTAACAAGTGAAGTTGTCTAAAATTTAGGAATGTCAATCACTAGATTAAAATGCTCATCATCACTATCGTCAAACAATGGTGCCACTGGCAGCCCGTCCTTAATATTTGTATCGGGCAATGCATTTCCACTGTTCTTTTTCGGCCGACCTCGGCCCTTGCTGTTTCCTGAGTTAGCTTTAGGTATTGTAGATTTGTCGTCTTTCTGTCCGTTGTCATTTTCCGTTGGCAATTTTGCACGGATGTTGGCCTTTCGTGCCGAATTCACAACTGTCTTATATTTTCGCTTTTCTTGTTGTTGAGGAAGATTTCGAGGGTAATTTCCAACGGGTGGTTTTCTTTCGACAGTCAAACCTGATTTTGCTGGGTGTGGAACTGGAGTTTTATTGTCACTTTCTTTCAGAACAGATTCAGAAATGGAATTCTCTTTCACTGAGTTCTCCTTCTCACTTTTGACACTGGTGTCCATTTCTTCGCCTTCAAAGTCTTTGACACATGCAAAGTCTTTCTCATCCTTCACCGAGGCTGCATCAACGTAGGAATCACTCGCCGATGTTTCAGACATATTGTCTACAGGACCACATGTTTTGCCTTCAAGAATGTCACCATGGTCCGAACACACGAGAGCTCCCTCCACATTGAAAATGTTGTCTTCAATATGACCGTTACAGAAAGAATTGGGGCACTCGGAACACACCTTCCTGGCGACCTTGCCACAGATGTCACAGTGGTGCCATGGGCACAGCCACTTACCTGAAACACAACAAAACATTACATGTCGGAAAAGTAGGACACAGAATTCTAGTTGTGTGATGTACAAGCGACTACACTGTCAATACTTCCTGGGTCTTCTGTACGTTGCATGTGAGGTGAAATAGGGTTTAACGTCGCGTCCAAGATTATTGCACTTATATAGCGACGTGTGCGTGTGCGTGTGCGTGTGCATGTACTAGTCCGGAACCGATGCCGATTTAAAGTGCTAGCTCACTGAGATACAATGCCGCAGTTTAACATGAATACCCCACTCAGACACAGTATACTGACTCCTAGTCCTTGTTTTAGCCTCTTAATGCCGAGCGCCAGACAGAATAACAACAAGTACCATTTTTTAACATCTTATGGTATGACGCGGCCGGGGATCAAACCCCGGACCTTCCGCTTTCCGGGCAGACGCTCTACCACTAGACCACAGAGAAAACCAGCATGTGCTCTGACCAATGAGTGCTGAAAACCTTGGCACTTTGTCTTGTGCAATATGTCTCATAGCCCTACAGACTCTACTCTACACATTGCTTCAATATAAGGCAGCAAAAGGGTTCACCTAAATTTCATGCAATAGGGAACCTTTGCCTTCCATGAGATATACGTGTCCTCATTTCCTAACCAAACCAAAGACAAACACGCATCACATAGAACTGTATGTATACATGGTGGACCGAGGAATACATCAGTAATTATAAGACATAAGGATGAACTACTTCATTATTATAAATAGGTGTACAATTTCGGTGTAGGTTCTTACACCGTTATCATTTTCTTGATAGCAGTGTAAGAACCTATACCGAATTGTTAATTGTAATTAAGAGGTTGTTCATCAATTTATCTTATTACTTAGTACTCCAACTGGTAAATGCCTATCAAAGAATTATAGGGGAACATAGTGTACACAAACCCATGCAGTATTGACGCTGAAGAGGCTAATGCCTTAATTACTTAGAACTTGTTTGACACCACACTCAGCTATATTCCAGCTATATCACGGCAACTTGTAATCAAATCTGGACAAGACAATAAACAGTTTGATATGAGTTGTTCATTTGTTATTTAATGCCGCACTCAGCACTATTCCAGCTATATGACAGTGTTCTGTAAATAATCGAGTCTGGATCAGACAATCCTGTGATTGACATCATGAGCATCAATCTATGCAAATGGGATAAGATGACATGCATCAACCAAGTTGGCGAGCCTGACAAACCACTCCAGATAGTCGCCTTCTACAGGCGAACATGGGTTGCTGAAGACCTCTTCGGTCATGGTTTTGATTACTTGATCGACAACATGCATAGTTTACCGGGGACCTATTCTAACCTGGATCCTAACAAGGGTGGGACAGTTATTTTGTAGTTGCTTACCAATATTGGGTATAAGTGTATACTTTTCAGAATTGTAGTTATTTAAACAGTTAATATATAGGTAGTCAAAATTATTAAATACTTTGGAATTGCTAGATACCATGATCATGTAATAAATACATCACATTCTAATGAATATAAAATAATGCTAATAGGCCTTAGTTTACTTAAGCATTGAGTTAAGCATATTAAAGTGTTTGCTGTGATTTTCTGGCTGCCTGTATTATCTACAATTCTGCTTTCATACAGTCAACTCTTGATAAAACTAAACCAAACATACCAAGGCAATAATCAATACGTCATCCACTTCAGTACATGGAACCATGGAGCTAGTTTTATCAAGAGTTGATTGTATTGAATATCAGCAAAAACTTGGTCTTAAGTGGCTCAAACGTGATCAATTGTAATTTTCATTTCAGTGACAATGTCCCTGTGTTTGAAATCCTTCAAATGCCCAGTGTCAAGTAGAGTGCAATTCACTCTTTGAAGGCCTCCTTCTATACATAATTTCCGATTTACTACCTTTTTTCAATAGTGCACACTGAAATATAACCACCAAATTTGAATCTTCTTACAAAATTGTAACCCCTTTTCAAGTTGTTTTTAAATAAAACAATTTCTCAAGCAAAGGTATCCAAATTCAATACCTTTAGAACTTGTATTTATTGTGCTTCTGTAAAATTCTTATCAAAATATATTGTGCATGACCAATAAAGGGCCACATTTCAAAATGTTCTCCAAAATCCAGGTAAGAATAACCATTAATTCCCTTTTTCAAAAAGATAGTTAACATCATGCTATTTGAACTATCTACAAACTCTGACATGCTGATTAGTCAGAAAAAGGGGAAATCTTCATCACCAACCTCACAACCACCCAAGCCACCTGCGACCCAGCTTTATCTTACCATGTGGTGGTTTGGCTAGGTTGAGACACTGTAGATGATAGGACTTCGGACAGTTGGGTTTATCGCACATGACAAGTTCGCCTCCTTCTCCGCACCTAAAACATTCATCCTCGTGTTCCTTCTTCACTTCCATTTTCTTCCTCTTGCGTTTCTTCTTCTGCTGCTCCTTTGACCTCTTCTCGTTCGCTACCGCTGCTGCAGTCTAAAATAAGGTGTCCGGATTAGACTTAGCTGTAAGGCAGTCAGTTTTTATGCTTGTTTGTTTCGCTGTTCAACGCCGCACTCATCAATATTCTGGCTAAATGACAGTGGCATGTAAATATTTGTGTCTGGACCTGACAATCCAGTGGTTGACATCATGAGCATCCATCTATGCAATTGGATAAGCTAGCATGATTCAACCAAGACAGCGAGCCTGACCACCCAATCCCATTAGTCATCATACGCCTGCGCCTTGTGGAAGGCATATCAAAAGTGATGCAGACCATTTTGGTTAAACCTACAAGCATAGGAATAGTGATGACAGACCGAGAATCACTATCTATCATAATAATCTATCATCAGCAGATCCTGGTATGGCCAAAGGAAGTAGTTCTGTATCGCAAATTATCTTTCGAAAAAATGCTTTTCTATCTCTGACTATCAGTACAGGGACCTATCTAGGATTCCAAAGAAATTGCCCCCGCCATTAAAATTGGAAAAAATATTCGGAGTACTGTTCATAACATTAGTTCTTACTACAATAACATGAAATATTTAAATTCAAAAACAGAAATATTTTTACCCACATATGCAGTAGACTTGTGGCTCAATATCCGCCCCTGAGCAGATCTAGAAAGATCTTAGCAGAGCATGAAATAACTCAGATACACAACTAGTCCAACAATTCCTGTCCAAACCATGTCAGGTGTCACTCTCTGAACTTGCGGACCAGGTTTTTACCACCTGACAATACAACTCGAACTGTATGGAATCGCTTCTCTCAATATCAAAATCCCTACAATTTTCGCCATATGTTTTGCCTGTTTCCCCTAGGACTCTGACAGCAGCAGGAAAGGTGCATATTTTCATAAAATACACAAAGTACAGAGCTCCAGATAAGCTTTTGGTGTTGTGGGTATTTTACCCATGCATTTTAAAATCATTGGGTATGAGTAATTCTATCTGGGTATTTAAATTTCTGTAACCCACTAGTTTTTACACATGTGGGTTTCTAAGTTAAACATTTAAAAACACTATTCATCTAGTCCCTGCAAACTGGTGTCGTGAGGGTTCGAGAGCTTTATAGGACTCAAAAATACCAAGAAACTTCTACAAGAAAGTGTGATGGCAAATGATCATGATGTAACTGTCATCGTGGAGTTTGGCAAGGTTGACGGAATGCCCGTTTATAATTTCAAAATAATTAAGTTGCTGATTTGCTAATCGAATACGCAGGGTTACTTCACAATATATTGATGATACGCACAAGTTATATTTTTGTAGCGTATCTGTAATGTAATCACAATTACTCAATTAATTTTTGGATGCTTGCATACAAATTTTATTTTTCAAAAACCCCATAGTATAAAACTCTGCGTATTCACCCAAATTCAACTTGTAGTCCTGTATTTCTTTACAGATCTTTATTCACAGGCATTACATGAACTACTACAGTTAAAAATGCTTTAAAAAGTTGCCACATTTTTTTTAATTGTTAATTAGACATGTTTGTTTGAGCAGTATGCAATAGACATAGTAGAAAGCGCCTGAAACAGTATTTAAGCACAATGCCCCCCCCCAAAAGCAATACCCAACGTGTATGATAACGATGGAGCAAATACTCAATGGCTGCAACGTGAGGTCTGGTAATTTACCTTTGGTCGGACTCCCAGGAAGCCGCTGCAGTTGGCAGCTCCACAGCCACAGGTCTTCTTGTCATTACCCAGGCAGTCCAGGTTGTAGTTGAATGTCAGCTCAGATCCTGAAAGAATGGACATGTGACGGTGTAAATATTAGGGCCGTTATGATTCACTCGTATATTCGGTGAATCAAACCGTAACCATTCATGAATTTCATTCGTTATTCGTGGCTACTAGAATCAAATATTTATGAATATGCAATCATTTACTACCCATTAGCTAAAAACATCCATAAGAACATAATATGCATAGATTTCTTCAAAGACAACACTCTTTCAATATTTAATTTGACAGGAATGTGGTCACTGGTCATTGTGGCATTTGAGCAGATACTAGTACCTGGATAAGTGCAGTATATTCGTATTCGTGATACGAATCGTATTCGCCTCAGTGTATTCTCTGCAGCCCTAGTAAATATCTACCAATCAGTGTTACCAAAGAATGGACAAATTCCTCTTGGACACTTAAAACCAGCATATCTAAGTTTCATTGACAGCAATCATCCAGAAACAAAATACAACTATTTCCTATTCCTGATCAGACTTTCGGGTTGAAAATAATTACTTGCTGAAATTACTGTGAAACCTCAAACTCATTATACTTGATACTGTTTGAGACTATGATACTTAATTCTCTCATCCAATCTCTCATACTCAAATTTTGATGTCTCGATCCGCCGAGATCTAACAAATCTTTCACTTTCTGATCAGCTAATTAGTACAGAGGAGAAGCACTACTGATTTCTCTGTCTAAAAAAAAAACCCAAAAAAAACACACAAAAAACAGCCCCAAGCTATATTTGTAGCTAAATATACATTATGTATCATCTTAGTGTCATGTCATTGGTTGAAGGGTTTACTTTCAAAGAAACGTTTGTGTTCTGTTTTGTTTTTTTGCAATGGTCATTTCTGATTCAAGGTGGTCTAGAAATTGAAAAAGAACGGTTCTCATCTGATTGGCATTCTTACTTTGAAAGTGAGGATATTTGTATGTCTTGGTTCTGCAAATCAGTTGTTGAATACATGATGTATGATGACATAAACAACCTCAGTCACATGTTCTTATCACCTGATCCTCAGTGTTGTCATCACTGATGACAGAGAGGATACTGGTGACCAGTTCTTACACAGAATTCTCAAAAGGATCTGCATTTATAGCCATCAGTCTGCAACTTAGTGACTCCATCAGCCACCAGTCCAAAGCAAGAGTCAAGGGATAATTCCTACCATCTTTCAGCTCAGGTAGTGAATGCCATAATATAAACATCAAAATCCATTGAAAATGATGCAGAAGTTCAGGCAGGTAGATTGAACACAATTTCAGGCAGGTATATTGAACACAAGTTCAGGCAGGTAGATTGAACACAAGTTCAGGCAGGTAGATTGAACACAAGTTCAGGCAGGTAGATTCAAAATGGTTTTGTCCCAGAAACAAGCCCACATGTGTTGCATAGACTCACCTGCTGGGACATCCTTCAGAGCAAACAGTCCAACCCTGATGTCACCGTTCACTGTCCACTTCTGTGTCTCACAGTTAGGCGAACATGAGTGATTCATGAAGCGAGACAAGTTACCCTTCGGACATGCATCAATTATTCTGAAACAAAGCATTAGAAAGCTGCATTTTCTCACATCTTTTAAAATAATAATAATGAAAACATTATTCTTATGGCCTTGAAGTTTTTAGATTGTAAGAGGATTTGGCCAAATATCAATGCTCAAGATTCTGAAGCATGTTGGGAGCTTGATCACAATTGACCTCTTCTGAAGTTGACAGGGTTTAGTGTGAGTGAGTATGGTTTTACAACGCTTTCAGCAATATTCCAGGAATATCTATGTGGGAATCAAACCCAAGCCTTCGAGTGACTACTTTCACCACTAGGCTACCCAACCACCCCTACAAGGTGAGAAGAAACACTGCTAGCTAACAAGGTAAGCAGTGGTCAATGAACCCTTTTCAGGACCACTGAGTGATACATACCTATTTTTATCAAGAGTTAACATATAAAAGTTGGAGATGTTGTCTTCATGAGCTTGTTTTATTCTTCTCTTGCATTCCTCTTCATCGATCAGATCCCCGACGTACTCATTAACAAACTGACCCTGGAAAAATTACAGATAGAATCTTGATGAAACTATGATTGTAAGGTAGACAAGAAGTCTAGTCTAGTCCATATATAAAGAGTGTGCCTGGAGAAGATATGAAACACAGATATACGGAGCGTGTTTTAGTTGTTCTACACTGCACTCAGCCATATTCCTGTTATATGACAGTAGGTATGAAGCAGACAATCCAGTGACAGATGTTATGAGCAAAGATCCATCAAGTCTGACGATTCATTAAGTCACATCTTCGTCCAACATGGGAACTAATTTTACCTCTGAATCCTCCATGAGCTCTATGTGACTGTGACTGTGACTATCAACTTCAATACGAACAAGCTCAATCCCAAACCTTTTTGACATCTTGTAGTGTCTTGAGTCCCCATCCTCGGCTGCTGGTCTTGAAGCTTGTTGACTCTGGATACTGCCTTTTTTGAAAGCGTTGGTTTTGGCACTTGTCCCCCGCTGGACAGGTCGTGGGGTGGCACTCGTACATGAGTATTGTGTTTAGGCAGTTGGCCTCAGGAGTACAGGGGTTGGGCATGTCCGGTGTGCATTCACATCTCGGGATGTTCGCCAACTCTGCTTTATGGACTATCACGTTTCCAATAGGAACATTTGCCTGGAAGAAACAAATTTATGTTGACTCAAAATGTCTCTAGACAGTAACGATCAATTTTGACGTATGACTCATCAACAGCCAGGTAACACAGTGTTACCACCAAATCTCCTATCCATTCTACCAATGAATCCCCATGAGGTCATTGGCAATAGATATTCAATGAAAATAAGAAATATTTATAATAACTAATGTCTTCAGCCAGTTTATCAATAATAAACTCAGGTGCAATATATAAGGTCTTCAGGCCAACAAAACCTGCAACACAGTGTTACGAACACAAGACGCTTACTTGATAGAGACAACGAGACTGATTATAATGGAAATTGGATCATGTGTCAGTTTATGATTCCACGTGCAGGCATACACTACTGTTGGGAACCGTTTCATTTGGGCGAATAGTGATTTTATATCACTTTAAACAGTATTTCTGTCAGATCATAGAATGTCATCTTGATGTGGATAAAAAGCCCCAATGAAGCAAACCAGGCTTCTACCACTTTGGTGAAACCCAAGCATGGGTATGGTGCTGACAAACCAAGAAACAATCAGGGAGAATCTGGATATTGAACCAACCATCTTAGGTTTCAGGCACACCTAAGAAACATTCTCTGCACAGGGAATTGTGTGGCTTAAAATGACTGGGCTACCTGTGCCTCTCAGCATCTCAGCATCTGAGATAACAAGACTGTAGACAATTGAATAAAACTTAACATGCAACATTCTTCTGTGACAGGTTAAGTCAAGTGTGGCAATCATACCTTGACAAATTTGAACGGAGCTGGCTTCTTGTCGTTTCTCTCTTGTTCCATCTGCTCCCTGTTCTCCTTGGCTTGTCTCCAGATCTTGAAGGCCTCAGTTGCTTCCTTCACACCTGAACATGGCATTTGTAAAATAAGCTTCAGAACATCAACAATCACGCTGTGAAAAAAGTCCAGCATGGAATGTAAGTCATGCGATGAAATATGTTCCAAAGACGATCATGTTTTTAGAAAATCAAAGGGAGGGAAAACTAAAAGTGATCACACAGGGCCTGTTACACCAGTAATCTTCTTTATTCATTGTAATAATTCCACACTCAAAAACTCAGGTACACAACAGTATCCTGTAAACAATACCAGAAAATCCGGTGATCGAAAATGATCCACACTGTCATCATCACTGTGTACAATGAAACGCAATGACCCTGACCATCCAAACCATTTTGTCGCCTCCTACGGCCAGCATTGGTTGCTGGGTACCCCTTCTACCCCAGAATCCCCAAAGGGGTACAACAGTAATCAATGAATAGGGAAAACAGGAAAAGTTGTGGAAAGATTATGGACAGTTCATATATACTAGCTTATCAGTCATTCAGGTCAATCGTTTAAAGTAAAACATAATCATGGTGAAAATATTTGCCTCATCAGCAGTAATTTCAGTCAATAGTTGGCCATGAAAAGTTGAAGATGAGACTTGATTTCAAACACCACTACCTGACAGCTTCAAGATACTGTACAGTAATGAAATCTCAAGAGCTTTGACCCTACAGATATGACAAAGAAATCTACCTTTAGAGAAGATCTTAGCAATGCCCTTTGTTGTAGAGTCCCTGCTTCCTTTATCTCCTTCTTGGAACAAGAACACTCTGAAATGTGAAAGTGACACCTTAATTAAAAAGATTTCAAAGGAAAGCCACTTCATCACATAACAAGAAAATTTGAGGCACATAAGAATTCTGTTTGCTCATATAGTAGTGAATATGAACTATAAAAGAGAGACCTATAATGCCTGAAGAAGAGATAGGCACTTGAGCCCTTTTATGTCATCATGAAGAGAAAGGATTAAATGGGAAATTAATACACACAAAATGCCCCTTCTCTGGAAAAAATAGATAAGCAGTCACACTTTCATTGAAGTTTCAGTAGTTTTTGAGTTAACTTGTCTCCATTTTGCACAGTATGCACTAAGTTGAAAAGCATGTAGCAAAGGCAATAATTCTGAAAAAAATAAATGACGGGACTAATTCTCGAACTCAGTTTTGACAAGTATCTCTTAGAAAAACATGCAAACTTTCATTCATGTAACTTCAGTAGTTTCTGATAAAACTTGTCCCCCTTTCATGCAGTATGCACTAAGTTGAAAAGCACGGAACAAGGGTTATAACTCTGTAAAGAATAATTGACGGGACCAATTTTCAAACTCAGCCTTGACAAGTATCTCTTAGATAAGCATGCAAACTTTCATTCATGCAGCTTCAGTAGTTTCTGAGAAAACTTGGCTCCCATTTCACAAAGCATGAAGTTGAAAGATACGGAGCAAGGGCCATAACTCTATCAAAATGAATTTACATTAACAATTTTCAAACTCATTTGTGATCATGACCAGTAACATCAGTGTGTAAATTTCATTTCTGTCACTTAAATAATTTTTGAGAAAACCTCTGAGAACTGGACAAACACATGAACTACCCCACTTTGTGGCGGGTGATAATATTATTGATCGACGCCTATTTTGGGGAAAAAATGGAAGTTAAAAGGCAAATGAAGTAGGCCTCTAATCAGTTAACCTTCATATCTTACCTGCCCTGGTAGAGCCAGAAATAATCTCTAGATCCCAGGAACTTGACGGGGAACTCCCCAACATCGTGTGGCTTCTCCTGGATGTTTGTGGGTACATTGCGTGGATGACATATCTCCCCAGGCCACCATCTGTAACAATTAACAATTATTTTACACTTCCTGGCAAGGGCATCATCCATGTATGCGTACACAAGTTGCTACAGTTGCCAGTCGCTTAATTCAGAGTGGTTGAAAACTACTTGTTCATATGGTTTGAAGAACAGCACTGTTTGAAACCATGCATTAAAGACAAGAGGTTCACAACACCAGCAGTTAAGACTTAATGCATTCCCAGATTCAGTTCGTATTTGTTGACTGGTATTTCCGGAGTTGCGTGATCGCAGCTGCTAATGTTTCTGAGATGGGGGAAAACATCATGTCATTGGGAAACTTGAGTCTATGTTAGTAAACTTTGGGAGCCGTGCTTTGCCGCTATATTGTTAGTGCTGTATTGAAGAGCGCAATAGCGAGGGAACACTGTAGTATCACAGCAAACCTCAAGGATCCTTTTAAATTTGAAACATTGACCATACTGATGACTGCCTAATACTTGCCATACGAGTTTCTGTTACAAATATACAGATTGAACTCATTGTGGAGGTGACTGAATTGATGATATGTCAGATAGCAGTCCTTTCCTATTTTTAGACCCTGCTAAGAATCAAGCTTACAAATCTGGTCTAAAGCTTTCTGGATTTCTTTACCTGTAGTTTCCTAGCTTGACCCAAATGATGTCGCCATAGAGAGGTTTCTTCCCACTCCGACAGGTGTGGCAGTACCAGCTTCCTTGTGGGAAGTCAATCTTCAGACACTGGGCATGGAACGCTGCTGGGCAGCTCTCGCAACACAACAGCGTGCCACCTGCAATCAATTCACACATAGATCACATGTTCAAAGTAAATCTTAATATAGGCCACACATTTTTTATTTTTCATTTCTGGGCCAACCACCCCTATTGAAAAACAGCTGGAAAGGAAACATTAAACCCAATTTGTTTTTTATTATTATGTCTCCCGCTAGTAATATAGACACTCTCATACAATTTAAAATGTTATTTATAAATTCCATGTCTACATCACTATCGGTGATTCAAGAGGCCACCTGCAGTTTCAACTCCATGGCAGAATGAATTTCAAATAAATAAATAAATAAATGATTGACAGCTTTTATTATTTTTATTTTAACCGACTGTATGTGGTAAAGCTGGAATAAATCTGTGAAACATGAAAATGTGGCCTTAAGTACAATATAGTGTAATTCAGAAGAAGAAGAAATATTCTTTTCTGACATTTTCCATTAACATTAACCTAAATTGTTTTCCTGTTTTCATAAATGAAGAGACTTAGAGGACTTACCCTGGCTACATATAAAACACCAGCTGACATTGACATGGCTATGATGAGCCTGAGATTTCTTGGGTTGGAAATGGTTGCTACACACTATGTTAAGTCCTGCTAAGTTCTTGCTCCCCGCAGCGATACAGAAGTCTCCCACATGGTACGCCGTAGGGCAGCGGACACAGCGATATAAACGACCTGAAAAGGTACATCAAATAATTGGTTGACATAATTGATATAAAAATCACTGCCTCAAACAGTAGATGCACCAAAGCAAAAGGTTAAACCAATGGAGCATTAATAGTTGTCAATCCTCTCATTATTGGACTGTCACAAAGATTTCTGGTATTCTAACCTGGAATCCTTAGAGGTGTCCTGATTATTTCACACCAACCTTTGGCTGCCTTTGGGTTCTTGTTGTTTTCTGACACACACGTGGCACATGCATGCAGGGGACAGGTGAACTTCTTGCCCTCGACATGGGACTGGGGGTACTTGACAACACACTCCTCGTGGTAGAAGCGGCCGCACTGTGACACGGAGCAGCGCCGCACTTCTCCATCTGACTTCTTACAGGAGAAACACACATGGGTGCCTGGAAACATGCAGATAAATATATCAGGTTCACGGTCAAACCCTGATGAGCAAAAATTAACGTTGATACTAGTGCTAAATCATTTTCCCCCTTAAAACAAACCAACTTGTTTGTTCTTCAGTTTGTTCATCAATCTCAACAAAATCAGATCTTAGAGCTTGCTACCGCAAGAGTGAGTGAGTGAGTATGTTTTACGCCGCTTTTAGCAATATTCCAGCAATATCATGGCGGGGAACACCAGAAATGGGCTTCACACATTGTACCCATGTCGGGAATCAAACTCGGGTCTTCGGCGTGACGAGCAAACGCTTTAACCACTAGGCTACCCGACCGCCCCCACCTGCTACCGCAAGACAAAGATCTGAGGACATCCCATTACAGGTCATGTCAGAACAACCTTTCATCTGACCAAACAGGTTCTCTTATAAGACTGCCAAAGTGAAAGTCTATCTTTGTTCACTGATCATGCAACAGTAGGCATTCCGAACTACAGTTAAGGATTGTTCAACCAATTCAATGGGATAAATATTAGAAAGGGAAGCGACTTCTGCAATGGAAGGTGCCATTTTGAATCTAGTGCAATAAAGCTTGAGAAAGCTGCTTTCCAATTGGCTAATGTCCACTTCCTGTTAATCACTTCATTGGTCAGTCAAAGTTTGTGCAGGTCGCTCTGATGTGACCTGTAACAGGGTGTCCTCAGATTTTTGTGTAGGAGTAGAGAACACTATGAGCTACTTACAATGAGATTCATATGCTAATGAAATAAAGGGTCTGTTTTCATTTACCAAACTTTACAAGCATAAATTGGAACAGGCTGTTAGATTCTGGAAGGGAGATAACTCTGCACACATATTCACAACACACAAACTGGCCTAGAATGCCTCATGATCAGTGTCTGGGACCATATATACCATATCATACCTCCGTGTCAGAATGTTAAGAACTGATCTGTTCCCATGTTCTTGATAAAATGCATGTGGACTTCTGAGAGGGAGAATAAATTCCTTATACCCCGCTTCAAGGCAAAAGGCTGCACACTTTTTCCAATCAATGAGAGTGACGTGACATAGCACAAGCTAACCTCAGTTCAATCGAACAGCTTTTTTCTATCAATTTTGAATTTGTTATAATTCTTTTACAATGTCAAATTAAAACATGTCGAGTGATCCTGATACAACATATATTGTCTTAGATGATCGCAGATGTATCCATACCACCAAGGTTACGCAAGATTTTTATAATTACACAGCAGAATGGACGACTTCAACAAGATCAATATGTTACCGGAAGTGAAAATCTAATTCAGAATTAACAGTAGTCTTAGTCCCTAGTCGTTGTCGTAAGGCGTGTACATACCTGACTGGCACTCATCACACTTGAAATCTCCTGCTGGTTCGTGTCCGAGGCCTAGACAGTCGACATGGAAGTGGCCCTGACAGGGACCCGTACATTCCACGAGATTGCCCACGTCCTCACAGATAAGACAGATGGGTTCACGCTTTGTGTTGTCACTGGCATTTAGCTTGAAGATTTCCAAGTCCAAGTCTGGATCCACATCTTTTGGCATCTTCAGCGTCTTTATGGGCTTTATGTCAACCTGAAATGGTTCATCATCAGTTGTCACTGTGAAAATGTTCATGCTACTTAAACCCATAAAAAATACTGGCACTCAGCAGTAATATTTTTTAGCAGGAAAATAAAATATATACGAAGAATCAGTTTAAAAGAAAATTCACATTATTTATCCACACAACTGTTCATGGAGGAAACAAAGTCTCAGTTCACACAACCCTGATCTTTAGATCAATAACGACTCTGCAGGTATCGGCCAGTGTTCAATCTGTCCATCAATGCATGCTTCAATGACATTCTACACTCTCACCTCATAATTTATGTTCATAAATGTCTTCATGAAGCTCCCAGGTAATACCAATTTAGTCAAATGAGTGAATACTTCTGGTATCTGACGAGCTAAAGAGAGCCGCTTATAACTGTTTTTAAAATTTCACTGTCATGTGTGCATAGACAGACGACTACGTGATCCGAAGCATAATCCTAGGGAGTTTAACAGGATCATACTTCAAACACATCAAAAGTTGACACATTAATTTAATACCATAAAACGGCCTACTTTAAGAATCCAGGAGTCGGTTCCAAAAGCTATACCTCCATAGTCTTGGGACTGTCATTTGTCTACAATCGCCTTTTGGAACGGGGCCCTGCACCACAAAATTTACCACCACGTCACAATTTCAAGGACGTTATTTGTGGAAGATCGATCCACCGGCAAAGCAATGCCATGTGATGTCAGCCTAACAAGAAGGTTACTGGGGTTATCGTGTGTGCATAGACTCCTCTCAGTGATCTATCATTACTAAATGGCTGTGGGTGATAACTTTTCTGCCTGGCGCATGAAATTTTACTCAAAGTGTAACTCCATAATTCCAGCCAAGATTGTCAAGGTTGGAAACTGGACTTTTAAATTCAGTTAACTCCCTTGCCTCGGTAAAATGCGAAAGATCAGAGATGATGTGGGATTTGAACTCACTACCAATGGATCCTCACAACCAAGGGGCACAACTCTGCACAACAAGTCAACCAGTCAGTCAGCACAGCTCAACCTTTTTTTCAAGAATGATGCTGCCAATACCAGGATTACATTCATGAACCATACCTGTGTATCTGACCCTGAGTCGGAGCTGTGTCCTTGACATTCCACCTTTACTCGAGAGGCCCTCTTCCTCTTTCCCTCGGGCACAGGAATAGCTGCAGGAGCAGGGGCTTCCACTTCCATCTTGACAGCCACCTCCTCGCTACCATTACTGACCACTTCGGTCTTGTGACCTCTCCGTGACTTCACTGGTTCAACTGGTGGTGGTGGTGGCTACAAACGAAAAAGAGAAACGTCCAGCTTCAGTTCTCTTTTTTGAGGGACTGTGGTCACATTTATTCACATGCTTTTAAGTTGTCAACAACATACACAGAGCTACCCTGATGTGTAGTTTGATAAAGAAATTGAATCTGTATGTTGAACAAGATATTCCTAGAAATACCAGCAAATGTTAATACTGTGTCACAACTGAATGTAATCATGTGTGTGTGTAAGTATAGGGTACTTCATCTCTCTCCTTAGCATCATCTTTGGTGCATGCTCCTCTACCATCGCATCACATATTTATTGTTCGGTCTTATTCATGTCAGAGATGTATTTGAACAAAAGTGGTTCATATTGGCATGTTTCTATTCAAACTGCCTTGAAAGATGACTAAATTGTGTCTCCACTCCCTCATCCATTACTCGGTCTAGTCTTGTTCTTCCTCCTACTTCTCGTTATTCCAATGTGAGTTCCAGCAGTGTGATCACTGTGCGTTTCCAATATGCACAAATAACAAACACTGACTGACATGTTCATTGTTTGGTTTTTATTATGCATAAAAGATAATATTATTTGTTCTCAACAAAGAACATATATATATATATATGTGCAGCCAGTACTAGCTAGACTCATTTAATGTGCGATTAGATCTATATGTATTTTCTTGATGAATTGATTCATGTTGTTATATGCATTTTCTTGTAATACGCTCTCAGTTGGTAGTTGATCTACCTTCTACATCAAGTCTGAAAATAAATATAACCTTCTTTTATTATATAACACTCTACAGTGTAAAGCGAATAAGAGGAGTGAGTAGCAGGACACCATGAATTTTAGACCAACAGAAATGACTTTCACTAAACAAAAAGAATCTGAAGTGTTACATAGCATCTGGCAGTATTGCAGCAATCCCAAGCTTGTTTGTATGTTGTTTAACGCAATATCCCAGCTGCATGATCACAAACTTGAAATAATCAAGTCTGGACCAGACAGACCTGTGCTAATATCACGAGGAGCATCCAACAGTGTTGGGGTACAAGAGCACACAATCAACAGAGTCACAGGAGCCAGGACACCAGACCCATTTAGATGCCTTGAAGGACAAGCTTAAGATGCTAGAGACCAATATTCAAACCCAGAATCCAAATGGCGTAGCAATCCCTTGCCACAGGACTCCAGGTATAACTCCCAAAGCAATAGTACCAATTACAGGATCAAAGTTCTTGGGACAAACCAGGAAATTAGCAAAAACCACTAGGCTATCTCACCGATTCTTCATGTGAATGTCAACTCTTTTACAGAGGCTGATGGATATTTCTTCACATCAAATTTGTTTGGAGAAAGAAATCAAATCATTGGTGTCAAAGTTTAGTGCATTAAGTATTACAATACTTTAGGAGAATCCCTTTCTGTGTGACCATTCACCGTAAGTCTGAATTTCATGTGGGGGTTTAATGTGTGGAAATTGTGTAATTGTTAGGGTGTAAGAAAGTTTGCACACAAGACACGGCAGTGTATTGGAGACATCATCAGGAAAGAGCTTGGAAAAATCTTTCGAAACTTTCAGATTTTAATGACCTTTGCAGAAACCAGAAGCAACTGCAGCAAAAACTTTGTGACAAGAGTAATAACGGTTTATGCAAGACTATTTATACATCAGGTGTTAACATTGGGCTCAAATTTACATTTTATGTACGAAGTAGAGCAAAATCGTGAAAGGCAATCTGAGCAGCAAGAATTATTTTTAGCCTTTGGAGTAAATTCAGAGGTACAATTAAAGCTTCAAGTCATGCAAGAGGCATGTCAGAGACAAGTATAATATGGAAACATATATTTTACTTAATTCTTCACAACCTAGCTGGAATTCTACAATCATTTGATGGTGACAGAATGTCTTAGTTTCACAACAGCTTTAAAGAATGAGAAATCCTGCAAAACCATGTTACCAGGGGGTCCATACCCTTAATATTTCATCTGTTAATTAAATATCTAGAAATACATGAAACAAATACAGATATATCAAAATTCATACAAACCCCAGATTCTTCCTTCTTCTCCTCCTCGGGCGCTGCAGCTATGACCTCTGACGCAGGTGCGGCCTTGACCTCAGGTTCAGCCTCTGCCTCAGCCTCCTCCAACTCCATCTTGATAACTCGCCTCGTCTCCCTCACTGGTCGGCCACTACTCCTTTCACCTTTCCTCTCTCGAGGCTGTCAGCAAAATCTTCCGTTCAAAAACTTATCATGCAAAGAGTGCTAAGGAGGACCAAAGACAAAGCCAGAAAATGTGGTTTAATCGATCATATGCAAGCACTCAAATAGTTACCATTAGTAAAGCAATTGGCAAGAAAAGAGGTATGAAGTCCGCAATCAATTTTCATATTTCTGAAGAGAATTATATTAATTAATACAACAAATGACAATGCTAAGCAACCTTTTATCCACTTAGGTATTTATATACAGATGAAATTACATTAATTAAGACAAACCAATTTACAAATATTTTACAGATATTTTTCAAATAGAAAAGTTTGTGATATTCTTGCTCTCACCTCTTGCGTCTCCTTAAACGCATCTACACTATACCTCAATTATTAGTAACTGCAAGCATAGCAATACAGACTGCCAATATACACCCATATGGCCATGGCTCATTCTGTCCCAGCCAGCTATTGGGGAGAAGCAACGGGGTGGTCATGACGATGACCCCCACACATGCCCGCAAGCAGGGTGAAGGTCACAGACCATGCAACTCTCAGGGTAGCTGACTGAGGTGTATTTCTCTAACACACCAATGACTCAAGCACTCCCGATGACACAACCTGTAAAGTTGATGGACAAGCAGCTACAGACAGACGAGCCTGCAGCTGCCATGTCCCGAGAGTGGATCTAAGGAGCGTGTAAGAATCGATTGGAGGAAAACAGGGCATACATGCATAAAGAGTTAACAGAGGTGCAGAATTTCATTTCGGGTATCAGAAATTACTGTATCGAAACAATTTTGAAATGCTGAAGTGGCAATAGCTGGCTAGAAGATCAGAATGAGGCAACGCGAGTACAACATATAATTCAGAGGGATAAGATCAGCTTTACAAACAACCAATGAATTGTACTTTCATACAGACAGATGTAATGATTACTGTAGGAGTAGTGATGGCATTACAACTAACGAGCAACATGACCAGTGTGCCTAACAGCCTCCTCGGCTTGCCTGTGCGATTTATCTCCATTCTATTAGGATAAATATACTGGACCCATTCTCCAACATAGCTTTGTATTGAGTCCGGTTCGAATTACATAAGCCATCAAATCAATTAACCTTTTTCTTTCATGATCATAAGTACCCATAAAACTATGAATACTGATTTGTCATATGGAGAACCGTCTCCAATACAACTGGGAACGGCTGATTCCATTTGGATTTTTCTTCACAAATTAAACCAAAAAAAAACAAAACATTATTTTTAGCTTAACAATTATTAATAACTAGTCTTCTGATCAGATAAAATGTATCAAGGGTTTGATTGTATGTGGCCAAAATTGAAACACGTATCTTTGGTTGTTGATTTCAAGCTCAGGGGCAAGAGAAATTCTGTGATAAGTTGGAGAGATGATGTCACATACGCAACAAAGCTTTGGTGAAGAATGGTCCTGGGTATTTATAATCATAGAAGGGAGATATAATACACTTGATAATCATCGTTGACAAAATAGATGCAGCCTAAGCTTCCGACACTGATCCAAGATGAGTCTAATAACAATGTGTTCAGTCCAGTAAGCTTGACTATTAAAAGTCCATATGTAAATATTATAATCTACTGAAAATAATGCCAAGAAACAAATTTGGACTTGAGGACTGAAAGTGTTTGGTATACACTGTTGGCTGATTGTTGGCAATTCAAAAGCTATCTGTGTCCATCAATCTAGTTAATTCTGGACACTAGCAACCTAAACAGCTGACAAAGATTCATTATTACTGACATTACCTAACAAAATCTATCTAAAAAATCATCTCCTTAATTTGCATAATAAAGGTTTCACAATATGTACCTCAAAGCCAGCCAACTTAATAGGGAACTTGTTAATATGACTAATCCGATCTTTGCAACCAGTTTTCATAATTGTGACTTTTCATGGTGTTAACTGGTAATTCACAAGAGACGGACAGTGGATTCAGGGACATCATGGTTTGAAAACTCTTGAACAGGTCACTCATCTTGCTTAAACTCTTTTGTGTCCGATTAACGTTTTTCATAATATCAAATGATATCTACAGTGCAATACTGGGTTTTATGTTCCATTGTTTGACAAGGATGAGAATACCTGTGAATTAGAACAGGCAGATTACATCATAGATAGACTGTTGCAGTGTCTTTTTGTAACAATTCTCAAGTGAATACATAAGATTGTGACCATTCCAATATTGAGATTCAAAAACGTAACTGCAAATGATAAATAATTATATTAAACTAGGATAACGAATATGGGTTTGCACATTTGTTTAAATTGTTAGTTAATTTTAATCAATTTGTAGCTAGTTATCAAAGTAATCTTGATAGGTCTACGTATGATTGGTTTGTACTATCAATTCTACCCTAACTTGTATAATAACAAAAATAGTTTCCAAAAAGAGAGAATTTCTTCAAAGATTTATCAAACCACTACAATAAATAATTCTTGATTAGAAACTTGCAGCAATTGGTTAGATAAAAATGTCTTGAAAAGGTTATCACAACTGACAAAGCAAAGTTTCCATCAAACATGCCTATTCCTTGAATTTCCAATAAAGTGTCATATCAGACGATGTCAAGTTGACCCCTACCTTCAAAGCAACCAATCTTATCCCCTGAAATACACTGTGAACCTGCACTTACACTCTTTTTCTGTTTCTTAGCCACTATCTCACAAAAGAGTTTATTGCCCTCTTCCGCTTCTAGCTTCTTGACCGAGGGTCTACTTACTCGTGGAGATCTCTTCGCACTGTTGCCTGAAACAGACATTTTGCTACAGTTAGGCAAATGGCATGTCTTGAAAGTTTCTTCACTGAAGAATAACAATGGACTAGATTATGCAAGTCTAAAGGAATAGTCAAGTCTTCCGAATTCTGTTAATCAAGAACAGTATTTTTTATTTTTTATTAGAACCACTGTAGGAATATAATAGACTTGGTAACAGTATTAACAGATTCTATTATATTTTAATAACACTGTTTTTCAAGTACTGTTTTCTCCCACATATTCTACATAGCATGGATAGAAATTTGCTTTGGCCCAATCTTGTGTTTTATGGCTTGATTTTTCATGTAATATGTTCCTGCATGTTCCAGGTTAACTTTCCCCGCTGCATGGCATCCAACTTCTATCTAATTATAACATCCAACATAGAATGCAGAATAACATGAACAAGCCGGAAGCACTATGTTATTCTTAACTATTGGACATTCTCTGTATTGCTAAGTATCATTGCATATATTGTGGTAATAATTTAATTATCAAATGGTCTGCATATTGGCACTGATTGACATGTTCACATTATCATGCCCAGACCATTGTTAAGTTTGATCATGCACTGGGGATTTATTAAAATAACATGAAGATTGGCATAAAAAGTGATTTTGGCAAAATACTAGTTTCCTGTGGTTAATATCAACATTTCATTAGCCCTTGCAATCTTATTTGGGAATGGGGTTTAATTGTAACACGACCACTGTATTTCACTGACTTCAGTGTTCCGCACTAATCATGAATATATCCATCCACCAACCTGGTGTGGGTTTTTCTTCGGTGTCGGCCCCCGTGTATTTAGATGTGTATCTCGCCTTCTGCTCCTTTGTCATCATATTCCACTGCTGATGGAGATACTCCACCACTTGCTCATCATCGTAATCAGGATGATCGTCAAGCACGCCATCTCGGTGCTTGTGACAGAAGCTTTCAAACGAACCCTCGTACTTGGTCACTTTATGTGGTACAGTTGGGCTCTTGGTCGTTTCGACATCAGAAACTTTTCGCTTCTTTGACGTGGGACTAGCCTGTTCTGGGAGTTCTTCATCCTCTTCCGGCTGTTTTCGCTTCCGACCTCGCTTCTGTTTCAGGGCTTTCTCATCTTTTTTTGAGTCAGGTGTCTTAGATGTTTTGGGTAGTTTGCTGGCTGGGATTTCATACACGAAGGTGAACTGCTGCTTGCGTTCATTTCTTTCCAGATTGTATGCCTCTTCCGCTGCAGCCACACCAACTTCCCACGCAGGGCGACGTGTTGTATTAACTTTGTACATCTGCATGAACTTGCCTTTCATGGTTTTGGGAGCATTTTCAATTAAATTTTCAGCACGTTTGAAAAAACGTTCTTTCCCTTCAAAGGGAATGGCAGATGACTCATTGATCCAGCCTCTCTCTGCTTCATCACCAAAAAATTGCACATGATATGATCGCAATGCTTTCTGTTTGACAGTAACTGCAAGAAAATTGAGGATCATTTCATATGTATGCAAAGGAACCACCATGGGCCACATACCATAAACACTAATCCATCAACATCAGAAAATATTGTTATGCTGTAATTACTCCTAAATGAACATAAACTGACAAAGATTCAGAGTCTTCTTTTGGTCTCAGTCATGCTGTGTCTTGAGGCACGTTGTGTCAAATAGGTACCAATCTGTGCCAAAAAAATCTACAGATGACCACTGTCTAGTCTTTGGCCTCCACTTACATCTTCTATTATCAATCAAGATCTATAGATGCTATTAATTGACTTTACAAGCCATGCAGCCCTTTCTCTTGACTTCGGAATTAGAGCTCAGTGATGAAATGCACCGACTGCACAGAACATTTGACTTTGGCTTCAAATAAGTTGTTATAGGTCCTACAGTGCCAGTCAAGACTTAGAAACGGGTCTGAAGCCGGAGTATATATTAACATTAAAAGCTACTCAATGTTTCCAGTAGACTTAGGCTAGTAGACTAAAGCGTGATTTTAGCAACATGTCCGAAGCCCGGGTCAAACGAGATACATTTCTTTCTAGTAAGCTCAGGTTGTAATAAGTTATTTGATAACCCATTCAATTACACTCAACTCGTCTGGACCATAATAAAAGTCGCCACTAAAATGCATCCAAAAACATTTACAGAAGTACAAAATCAAATTCAAAATTCACTCAACTGTTACCTCGGACTCTTGTAAAGATGCTTATGAAGGGGTCATATGAAACCATACAGGGCCAGAAGGGATGACCGCTGACCTTGGCCCACAACAGGTCTCCAACGAGATACTTTGAAGGACATCCTGATGCATCTTCCGATGGCGCCTGTGCTTTAGGTGTTACTGCAGTCTCAGCTTTAGGAGTTTTTTGAGGCTTTTCGCTGGCAAACAGCTCATCTTTAGGGACTTTCTTCTTGATTTGTCTCTTCTCACGACTTGCAACTGCCGTTTCTTGGGCAGCCAGCTCGTAAGACTGACGTGATTTCTTTGGAGGTTGTCGAATAACTTCTTTAGGCTTTTCATCAGGCTTTTCAGCAGCTTCAGCCGGAGTATCAGCAGGTTTGTCTTGAGGTTTTGCTGCTGATTCCGATTTGTCCTGTTTGGCCTCTTCGGACACTTGGACAATATTGACAGTTTGGGGATCTTCCTTCTCAGGGGCATTCACTGGGTTCTTGACGCTGGCCTTGCTTTGGGCTATTTTGGGATTCTTGTTGACAGTTGGGATTTGAGGGAGATGGTGATGAAACCCTGCACCAGCCCCAGCTTGAGGAGTGATGCCATTGACAACAGATGGCGTCTTTGCCTCAACTGACATTGTGATAGGAGATAGGGACTTCCAACCTCAACAGCACATCTGAAAGTAATTTCCAGAATTAGCTGCATGTAGTCTTGAACAAAAAGAGTCTAAGACAATCAACATTTCAACAGTCTTAATGCAAAGAGAACGGCACACTCAAATTTTGTTTGTATTCTATCAAGCTCAAAACTGTTTCTCGATCTTGACTTTAAACTAAGAATACTACTTTTCTATCATGAAAACAGCTACTACCTATACAGGCATTGTCTTGTACCTCACACAATGAAGAACGATGTCATAGCTGTTAACTTTCCAAAATTATAAGTAGTATTTTGTTACAATCCGCTGGTTGGGACACCAAAGTCCAACGATATTGTCTATAGTACAATACATGTGATTCAAAAACTCAGTTCATAATTTTATCGCTTAGTTTTTCATATTTTCGGAGATTGTTAGTTGAAAATTTGTTACAAATACAAAATACTTGGACACTTTAATCACATTAAATGCAGCATAAGAAATTGGGACTAGTTCCATAGTCCTTGCCAATCTGCCCAGTTGTTTAGGTATCATAAGGCCTAGAAGAAATTTGTCATTTTAAGGGTTTTGCTGGCTGTTATCATTATAAGGACTAGTTGACGAAAATGTTTTAGTTTCTACCACTGAAATGGACACTACTTTTCTTAGTCAGCATAAGGTGGTTTTGCTATCGATCAAAGAAGGGCCTATGCCACGACACTACAGTAGATCAACTTGTGTGGAGCAGAAACACTTGTCTTGTATTTTAAAGAAAACATTACAGGAGAATATTTTAACATTCCCTTGTTTCTTATGTCTTCATGATGACCATTCAGAGGCATTCCCTTAGCCACCTTCACTATTAGGGAAAACTACTAGACATCATGAAGTTTACTAGTCTCGTACTACAAAAGTAGTTCTTGCGAACTCAAGTCACTGGTCCTGATCTCAATCAGTTAATTTATCACAAAACCTGCAATAATCAAAGACAACTGAAATTGAGAAGTTTCAAGCTTTGCTATATTACAGCCTCCAAAATTCATGCTAGTCAGCTAGCCCAAGAACAATTTATTGTAACAATTCAGCGATGGTAATCCTCACTCACTGCCTACTAGCATTAGAGGGCCATTATGTGTAACCATTTCTCAAAAATTCATTTTGCTACAAATTGGAACTGAATAAAACTGACAGAGGATGTTAACATCGTTGTCTTGCTCAAGAATGACTAGCTTCAAACTCTGAAGACTAGTGAAATAACATTTACTCTTTTGGCTCTAAAACAAGTATTTCAAAGGTTGTAAGAAGTTTAAATTAAAGACTTTCCTTCCAAAATCACATGCATTCTGTTAAGTGCACAAATAGTTAAGCTTCATTCTGAAGTTTACACCATGTCAAATGAAATTTTATCAAAGTATTGTATTATTTCAAAGAATAACAATATGTATTGATACAGAGGAGGATGATATTGCATAAAAGAATCCAAAGATTGCTACTGTGGTTATGGAGAATTCTTTCAGTTGAATTTTCCAAGTTCAGTAAAATATTTTGAAATTTCATTATTAAAAGTACTTTCACGATTTAAAACCTAACTATTCACAAGTAAACCAACATTGTCAATCAATGGGTTGTCTGGTACAGACTCGATTATTTACAGACTGCCTTCACATAGCTGGAATATCACTGAATGCAGCGTTCAACAAAAAAACAAAAAAAAAAAAACATTACATGAACATCTTTGGAAAATCACAGTCTTGGATTATTTTCAAATATTTAACCAAAAAAAGTTATGAAAACAATGTCAGCATGTAAACACGGTAAGGGATTCAGGTATTTTAACATAAAGAAACTATTTTTCTTCGTTACTAAAGATATGTTTCTCTGAGGAAAAATACCAACCAAAAAAATTATTAACAAGCCATTTACGACAAAACTTAAACTGGTGCATCTAACGCATTGACAAAATTTTACAGATTCAATATTTGTTGGAAGTGAAAGAGCAGGTGTACAGTAAAACAAAGAGTTTGTGCATCATAAGGCTAATATGGAAAGTTTTGTTTACAAAGAGTTTTTTGTTAAAAATAAAAATACCAGAGACTTCAAAAAAGAAAACATTATTCCTAATGAACAGGCTAAATATACAAATAATACTTGTATCACACACTCAGAAATAATATCATGCAATCAAATTACCCTTCACTTTAGATATTATTTTGTGTACGCATCAGAACACAATTTAAATGATAATACTGACTAGAATTTGAAAATGTTGAAAAATTACAAATCTGTAGCATGAATAATACTTTCTATTGCTGACGTCTGTTTGTTATTCCGCCAATTAAATAAAACATGCATCAATATCCCGTTTGGGGAAGCACTCAAACTTTAGCACTGAATATTTGCTTGAAATAATTTTGAACAGATTTGAAAGATTCACTTCAAACTCGACACACCAGTTTCAATAGTTTCTTCTGATTAAGTGTTTACATTCTATCTAAACGCCAACACACTACTAAAACATTTTAAATATTATTATCCTTGTGAAAATACCAGAGAATAGCCTATTGTGAAGACAGAATTCTGCAAAATGTAATCAAATTGGAATTGATAGCTTTGTATATGCATCACATTTCTTATGAATAAGCTGTTAGAAATGTTATATTACACACAAATTGGAGAAGTACTTTATGTGGCCAAACCAGGCGACAAAATGAAAAAGTCCTATTTCAGAACATTGTCACTTGCATGCTAATTTCACGCCAGCGTTTGTAAATTTCATGGATTGGAAAGGAAAATTTGTCACAAAACATTCAAAAAATGTTATTTATAACATGTTTATAACGGTGGCTATAAATGTTAAACACTGGGTAAACATAAGATGCACAGTTTAACCATCATGACATAAGCATCCAGACAAAAACGACTCTGATCTCCCCCGATGACCCCCTTACGGAATGTGTTTCTGTACGAGGAAGCCATTTTGTGTCGACAACACGCGGCAAGGTTAGGTCACCACACACCAAACAATAGCGCCGTGCATAAATCGACATTAACAATACATCATACTAGCTAAGTATAAGACTATAGATGTAAATACATGCATAACAGACATTTCGTTCCATTACCAAATCATTACTAGCTGCATAGTTTGATTTTCAAAGCACGATCCAACACTCTTCCGCCAGAACTTCGGCCAGTTACGGCGGGAAAGTACGCGATTGTTGATTGGCTTACCCTGTTACGGATACCCCCGAGTCGCCCGAAAGCGGAGAAAATGGCGCGTGATGTTTGCATAGCAGCCAGAATTTCACCTTTCAATCCAATATGAAATTAAACTGGCTTTAAATGAAGCCGTATTGCACTTGTGTTTTCTTCATTTTTATATAATACCCAATACCAGACCCCAAACCGCACGAATAAAGGCTGCCTCTTCAATATATCACACATTTTCTATCTATGCTCAGCACTGAAATGCCTCTTTCTTATCCATTTACGTCACAGAGTGTTTATTTTACATACAATAGCATACAAATAGCAATGTGTAATGTTTAGGTATATTTATTTGGGAAATCTCTGAACATATTATTCTAATTATTAGGATATTAAAAATAATTCGATAATGTTATTTTATGCAAATTAAAGGAGGCCCAACTTTATGCATTACTTTATTGATGTAAATTGATCTATCATAGCAGAAAAACGCCCTGAGTGACTTCCTGTCACTGAAAACTATGTCATATAAGAACTAATTGTACATTTTCTTTACAAAATCAATAAATATATTATCTGATAAGTATTCACCAATAATATTAGCCCCTATAAAGTAAGCATTACTTCTCAGGCCAAGATCTAAAAGGGCTAAAATACTCAAAAGAAGTACATTGCTAAAAATAGTACTCATATTTATTCCTAAATACGTACATGATCATCAAATCTGATTCAAATAACTTATTAGACTTGCTTGAAGCCTTCACTGTCACATATTAAACCTTCTTTTACATCTTAATATTAAATATTTTTGTATAAGCAGAGACAATATACCCATATATGGTCTCTGGTATGACCCATTCATTTATACTACATTTGAAAAAAAATGTTATCATGATAACATGTTCATTTGGTTGTTAAAGTAAAATTAATAATGGTTTACATATTGTGTTTGTAATGTTTTGTTTCGACCCTCTCTACACCCACCACCACTGAAGTTAAATATGGCCCAAATGGAGTTTGTGATATATCACTCAAGAAACACCTTTCCAACAAAATAAACAGGCTGTTCAATAAACAATGTTATTAACTGCTCTTTATGAATACTCTAAGTTTTATTTTCTTTGTCTTCTTTTAACATTAAACCACTATGATGAAGATGCAACTATATAGGCCATAATGCAAAATTATAGGGAAATCATATGTCAACTTTAGCATATGGTTTAAGATGAAGAAAAAAGGGGAGATCACTCAAATCTTGTTGATTCCAGAAGTGGAATCTCAGGATTTCTCCATTACGTATTCCTGATATATCTGTGTCTGATTAATGTAAGAGGATTGCTCAAACTGTTGCAGGCTCTAAACATTAAACAAATTGGTATGGATATGGTGATGACAAACCAAGAAACACAAGAACACTGAGGTCTTCAGCTCCTGGCACAACAAAGGGACATAACTGTGTATAGCGAATCGAGGCACCTTAAGACAACAAAGCCACCCGTGTCCCCAAGTTAGATTAGAAAGGGATATGAATGATGTATTGGGATGAGTACTTATTCTTTTGGGTACATAACCCATGTAGGGAATCGAACCAGGGCCTTCAGTGAGATGAGCAAACGCATGAATCACTGAGCTACCCCAATGCATCCATACTAGAAGAGACGTGTACATAAAGGATGACTATTGTACCCAATAGTCCCTGATCCAGATGTATGCTATTTGTGGAGTGCTTTCACCACTGGGGGGGCACGGGTGGCCCAGTCGTCTAAGGCGCTGCGGTTCGCTGTGCAGAGTTGCGTCCCTTGGGCATGCCAGAAACCTATGATTGTGGGTTTGAATCCCGGTTCGCCCCAATTATGTTTCTAGGTTTGTCAGCACCATGCCTGTGCTCGTGGGTTTCACCGAAGTGGTAAACATCTGAGACCTGCATTACTTCGGGCTTTCCTCCCACATTAAGCTGACACGACGTGATATAACTGGTATACTGTTAAAAGCTGCGTTAAACCCAACTCACTCACTTTGGTCACTGATATTCCTATTTCAGCCACTTAAAATTTGATGTCCACAAATTCGACTGACGAGCCATAAGTTGGTTTGGTTGGTTAATTTGTTGTTTAACGCCGCACTCAGCAATATTCCAGCTACCGGTATATGACGGCGGTCTGTAAATAATCGAGTCTGGACCAGACAATCCAGTGATTGATATCATGAGCATCGATCCACACAATTGGGATCGATGACATGTATCAACCAAGTCAGCGAGCCTGACCACCCGATCCTGTTAGTCGCCTTTTACGACAAGCATAGTCTCCTTTTACGGCAAGCATGGGTTGCTGAAAACCTATTCTACACCTGAATCTTCACGGGTCGAGCCATAAGTGATAATCATATGATAAAAGAATAGTTGAAATATTGTTTACATGCCTGAACACTCAATCTTTGATTAATGATCTCTGTCATACAGGTTAAAGATAGTAACAATCAACTTTAACTTGATATCAGAAAAGATGTGTTGTTGTGCTCAAGTCCATCTCCAAACACATCAAATGGGATTCGAACCCGAACAGTGACATTGTTTGAATATCCCATGCCTAAATACCCAGAACAAGTTAATTTGATTTTTGTGGCCATTTGCCAAGTATTACAAAATATAAAATATGAGTTTTCAAAGAGTGTCAGTATACTTGTACATGTTGATGTATGCATGCAGTGCTTACGTAGTCTGTGTCTTTGGTTTTACAGTCTGACATATTGTATTCACAATTATTTTGTGGTGAATATGTTAATCTTCAGTCTGGGGTGTAAAAATAATAGTCAGATTTTATTTATTGTTCAGAAATTTCTAATTTTTTTCAACTGTTTCCACAAACTATTGATTTACTGAGCACCATCAAACAATCTATTCATTTTCATTATCAACCAAAAAAATGATGTTTGGCATTTTCCACAAAACAAAATGTTCTTTTTTTTAACTACTGTCAAGCAAACTATTCATTTTGAGCATTTTTCTGAACAAACTATTCACTTAAAAAATCTCCCTCCTCCTCCCTCCCCTATAGAATTAAAAAAAATATACTGGATGCTCCCTTGGTGAACACACAGGAGGCATTTCCTGACATAAAACCATTAACTTGTACCACAATTATATTGACATGACATGTTTATATAAATGCTGTACCTGCTGAGATGAAAAAAAAAATAAAAATAAAAATTAACTTGTACCCCAAGAAATGTAGGTATTATTTGCATTTTTGCAAAAAAAAGGAGAACACAAACATTTCCAGTGAACTCTGCAGTGGGCATTAATTTGTAATACTACATCTATGCTGCCATGTTAGCGTAAGTATACATTTGGTGATTGTATGGCATTAAGGTTACATTGTTGTCCTGCCAAAGCCGGGACAAGATTCACTTCATTACATATTGTGAAGCCAACTTTGGGGTCATCACTCCAATTGTCCTGTCACACATTCAGTTGTGGGATAATGAACCTGTTGGAGGAGTGTTGTTAAACAGCCAGCCAACAACAGTAGGTGAGCTGAATTGGGGCTTAACGTTGCATTAAAGATTATTGCTGTTAGCAACATGCATTGCATGTGCGTGTGTGCGTGCGTGCGTGTGTGCATGCGTGCTAGTTCCGACTTACATGCCTTTTTTATTGTGCTATCCTCTCCTGAGAAACCATGCTGCAATTGAACTGGATACCCCACTCAGACAGGCTGACCAGGCTGACCAGTCTGTGTTTTATCCCCTTAATGATGTGTGCCAGGCAGGGTAACAACAAGTACCATCTTTTAGTATGACACAGCTGGGGATCGAACCACCAACCATCAGCTCACTGGGCAGATGCTCTATCCACTAGACCAGGGAGGCAGTCTCTGATAACAAAAAGCCATCAACTAGTATAAATGCATGTTAGATAAAGTATTACTATTTACTTAATGCAAAATTCTATTTTTAAATATGAAAATTAAAAAAAATGTTTTAAAATAGGAAGCTTTTTTATCTTTGCTTTCAAGACAGGTAATCAGCAGAAATTCTATGGTGCTTGGATGCTGTGTCATAAACTTTTCGAAAATGTGCTTTCATTTTAATTTTAGTTTTATACTTAAGACTTTAATGTTTGAGACCATGTACTTTCCTGCACTATAATATGAAATATAAACCATAATAGTTTATGCATACTTGATATATGCAGTATGTTTGTATTACTAGTGTGAATGAGTGTGTGAGTTGTGCTGTATGTCATGGGCTTTCTGCTACCCTGGGTAGAAACCCATATTATGTAACAGGTACTTCTTTTTGAAAAACAATAAAATATAATTTAAAAAAGAAGAAATAAATGCATGTTTTATGTGCATTCCTCTGATAACAAGTGTTACATTTATGGACATGTTGATGTTTCGTTATTGTTCTCCATGTTTACATGTGTTTCCCATGTTACCTGTGTTTCATATGTTACCTGCGTTCCAATGTTACCTGTGTTTCCCATACTTCCTATGTATTCTGTTCCCCATGTCACCTGTGCTTCTCATTTTCCCTGTGTTTCCTATGTGTCCTGTTTCCTTTGCTTCTCATGTTTCCTGTTTCCCATATTTAATGTATTCCCCTTATTTTCTGTTTCCCATGTTCCCCGTTTTCCCATGTTTTATGTGTTTCCTTTGTCTTACTGTGTTTCCCGTGTTCCCCCATGTTTTTGTGTTTTCCCATGTTTTCCATGTTTTCCTGTGTTTCCCATGCCTCCTGTTTTCCTGTGTTTCCCATGTTTTCCTGTGTATCCCATGCCTCCTGTTTTCCTGTTTCCCTTGTTTTCCTGTGTTTCCCATGCCTCCTGTTTTCCTGTGTTTCCCATGTTTTCCTGTGTTTCCTATGTTTTCCTGTGTATCCCATGTTTTCCTGTGTATCCAATGCCTCCTGTTTTCCTGTGTTTCCCATGCCTCCTGTTTTCCTGTGTTTCCCATGTTTTCCTGTGTATCCCATGCCTCCTGTTTTCCTATGTTTCCCATGCCTCCTGTTTTCCTGTGTTTCCCATGTTTTCCTGTGTTTCCCATGCCTCCTGTTTTCCTGTGTTTCCCATGTTTTCCTATGTATCCCATGCCTCCTGTTTTCCTGTTTCCCATGCCTCCTGTTTTCCTGTGTTTCCCATGCCTCCTGTTTTCCTGTGTTTCCCATGTTTTCCTGTGTTTCCCATGCCTCCTGTTTTCCTGTGTTTCCCTATGTTTTCCTGTGTATCCCATGTTTCCTATGTTTTCCTGGACCGCCTTCGTGGTGTAGTGGATAGAGTGGAAACCTAAAGGACCGGGGTTTGATCCCCGGCCACAACATAACTAAAGACGTTAATGATAGGCCATTACACTGTACTGAAATATACTCCTCAAAAGAAGTTAAATTTATACCCAAGTCTTCAGTTAATTTGTCATGCCATGACACGATTAACTAAAGTCATGTGAACGAATCGGGTGTTCTGTGATTATTTTGAGTAGAATACATGTATATTAAAAAACACATTTTCTAGAAAGTTGACCTTAAAAAACATTTATCAGTTTGATAAAAGTCAGACAAGTTTGAAGTTGTTGAATGTACAGAGTACTGAGGTTCCACGGTCCATGTTTTCTACAAACATACGCATGACTATATTATGCATCAATACACAAGAAAATGGCTCAATAATAGACCCAAACAGTATCAGGAACAACCACACCCTCAGGATGCGGTGCCTATACGAGTGATCTCACAGGTCAACATGACGTTACACAAACCTCATTGGTCATTTCCTAATCGGGTGACGACAAGATGACATTAAAACACCCACCCACTATTAATAGTCGGAGTTGGGCTTTAAGGCCATAGTAACAAATTGAAATAAGTAAAAAACAATGTTTTGGCACCTTCAACAAGTTCCTGACCACCTCCGTGGTCTAGTGGTAGAGCAACCCGCCCGGAGAGCGGAAGGTCCGTGGTTCGATCCCTGGCCGCATCATACCAAAGGACGTTAAAAGATGGTACTTGTTGTTACCCTGTCTGGCGCTCGGCATTAAGGGGCTAAAACAAGGACTGGTCGGCTCGGAGTCAGTATACTGTGTCTGAGTGGGATATTCATGTAAAACTGCGGCATGGGATCTCAGTGAGCTAGCACTAAAAATCTGCATCTGTCCGGACTAGTACAAGCAGCCACACACACACATGCATGCACATCGCTATATAAGTGCAATAATCTTGGATGCGACGTTAAACCCCATTTCACCTCACCTCAACAAGTTCCTGCATTGAAACAACACATATACACATTCACGATTGGCCCAAAATGACATTTGGACCCTGTTTCCATGGCGACCATATTTAACATTAAGAAACCTGCGAGCAGGTGTAAGACAAGACTGTTAGGGTCATCCAAGCAGAGTGTGACGGGCTGATGAATGTTTTTAAACTGATACTGTACTGGGGCAGTCCTCTTGTTCCAGGTGCGCTCAGGCAATACCTTCTTTTGTAAGTGGTTTACAGGTCCAATTTCCAAGTCAATGATAAGAGGCAAAAATTTAAATCTAAAAAGCACTATGTTATTCTTTATCCCTCTGAATGCACATTTAGTTGTTGACCTAAAAAGAACATGCATCTAATCATACAACAAGCTGAACTGCTAGAAACAAGCAGCTGTATTTAAATTGAAAAGGAGCCCCAGTGAGATGGGAGATTCAGAACCTGAACCTGTGGACTTGCAAAGCATGTGTATTGCCAGTTGGGCGTTGACATGTTTTTAATCAAGGTGCTCAAGTGATTTCATGCACTTACAATATAGATCTTGATTAGCGATCAGATCGTCTTGACTGGGCGCCGCCATTTTGTTTGAAGCAATTGCAAGTGGTATGAGAGGTGGAATATGATTGGCCAATAGGACGGACATAGAAGGAACATAATTCGTAATAGCCACTGGTGGCCCTACTATTGAGCCTGGAAATTCCCGCCTATTTTGGCAAGGGTGGAAACTGGACTTTTATAGTCAGTTTAACACCCTTGCCTCGGGAAGATGGTGCCGGCTTGCTTAAGCAGTTGTAGTACTAAGACTCATTTAAGTAAGCATGAGGGGTGCAATAACCATAGAGCTCTGACCTCTTTATGCACATAGGCCATGCACTCATCACATGCATATCAGATCAGTGATATGCATAAAATACTGCCCCTCACTAATACAGGTATCAGTATCCGAGGAATCATTCTTTAATCCAATTTCTATGTGAGGTGAGGTGAGGTGAGGTGAGGTGAGGTGAGGTGAGGTGAGGTGAGGTGAGGTGAGGTGAGGTGAGGTGGGGCTTAATGTCACGTTTAAGATTATTGCACTTATACAGCGACGTACATGCACATGTGTGGCTGCTTGTCCTTGTCTGCACTAATGCCAATATTATGAGGCCAGCCCACTGAGATACCATGCCACCGTTTAACATGAATTCGCTACTCGAACACTGGAGACTCAAAGCCGACGAGTCCTTGTTTAGCACCTGAATGCCGAGTGCCATGCAGGGCAACAGCAAGTACCATCTTTTAATGTCTTTTGGTATGACGCTTTCGAGGATCGGACCCCGACCTTCCACACTCCAGGGGACGCTCTACCACTAGACCACGGATGCGGTCAATTTCTATGTTAACAAATGAGCAAATAGGTAATAATAATAATAACATGTTCATTTATACTGCAGCCGATTCCATTCACCTTCTGAATACTCATGGAGCCATATTATTATTACCCTGGTCAATGGATCAGTGTGCACTAGATTTGTATTCTCAGCTCCCTGGGGAGTACACAAACCAAGCTGTATGTGAGGCACTAGAAGGTTAACAGTCACATGGAGGTTATGGTAGGGGTGGGAAGCAGTATTCTGGAGGAAAGTCTCCCTCCTACCGTCACTCTTTTTAAAAACACAAAAAGACACTTGCAATAAATGATTTATTCCAACACCCGTTACAAAGACATCACTTCAGGCCACACACATCCCATCCATAAAATCTTGTACTTTTACTAAGTAGTGCCAATATCAACAACTGGAAAACATTTAATATCAAATATATATGCATCTTTAAAAAGGCAAATATGGTGTTTATCAACAATCTTAATACAGTTAACCCATGTCCCAAACAATAAGGGTGCTCTGGACTTTTTTATTACAGTCAAGTCCCGTTAATTCGACATGGTTGGTTGCATATAATTATGTCGGATTAACGAGCATAAACGAAATCAAGCAGTGAAAGAAAATCGGACAACTATATGAAAGATAATGATACAAACACGTAATAAAAAATATATAAAAAAGTTTATCTTTGCAGGCATTGTAATATGCAGCTACCAGCCGACTTGTCTTGCATCAAAGCACGGGCTGTGTACTGGCGGGCAGATGACCACGGAGTACGCTGATCACTGTGTCGGATTAACAAGACTGATTAATGAGTGATTTCGGCAAATTAGGTGTGTTGGAGTCGGAGTGCGAGACTGTCAAATTAACAGGTCTAAAAAGCACTGATTTAATTGGTTCCAATCATTAGTGTTGGATAAGGCCGATTGTCGGATTAATGAGTGTTGCATTAACAAGACTTGACTGTAGTTGGTTGATGAATATGCTGACTATAACAAGGTTTGAAAATAATATAAAAGTACCAGTATTGAAAGTGTTCAGTATTTCTATTAAGTCTGTGAATTAATGACAGTGATGAAGAAAACTTCTAAGAAGTTCAGTAAAGGAGGAATGTTATTCCTCCATGCACTCTTTCATGTATTTCTTTGTTGCCCCTGACCAACATTCTTTTAATAAATCACATATTAAAAGAACACTATGTAAAACTGTTATTTCATTCAGTTTGGGAAAACAAATCCTCTAACCAACAATCACTTAAAATCAGACCTCCAATTCTGATATGGTACCCCTCTGCTTGATGATCTGACACCTCCCTTGGGAGATCAGGATATCTCATTCATTTCTGTATCTTGATATTAAACTTATTGGACAGTTCTGAATGTAGATAATAAAGGATGATCTCATTGTACTGTCATGGATATTTATACACCCTATTGTGCTCCATGGCATCTGCACCCGCTGAAGGAATATTTCTGTATGGCTTTCCTTTTCTTAAAATCAAGATTTCTAAATCGAGACATTAAATAAATCGTGGCGAATTGTCTTAGAAAGCCAATATCTGACTGGCTAAAGAATTTTTACTTAAATGTGTCAGTCAAAGTTCACTAAGGTTTCATTTGCTGTGACCTTCAGTGAAGGGATCGTCAGATCTTCGTGCAGAGTGGTATTGGTTTGACTAATACACTTGAACAATTGTATCAAAGTATAAAGAAGGATTAACATGTCCTTAATTCTCCTTTAACTGCCATTAAACTTGGTAGTGTCAAACTTTGAAGAACACCATCCATACATAAACAAGCCATTAACTTAATTGATCTTTGGGGTACCGTTCACCTATCATTAAACCAAACATGCCAAATAATATGTACTAATACATAAACAATTATGACATGCCAAATGTTTTGAGTTGAGACAATGGTTACTACTCGAGTCACTTGGTTGATGACAGGAAGGAGAAAGTTCTTGTTTTATAAAACGGAATTGTGGGAATTTACACTAATTTTATACCATGATAATGGAAATCTTACAATTAAAGGATAATTAAGGCTAAAAATATAATAGTCTTGGTTCTCAGGCGCCGCCCGCATCATCATAAAGAAAGCCACACGTTTTGTTTTTATTTCCATTTCCACAAAAATTAAAAATCCTAATACAATACACTGCTTTAGGGTGCATCTAGTATTATGGTCATGGCAGCAATAGGAGTTTGTATGCTTGTTCATATAAGGAGGCCCTTTCACATTTTGATGGTACACAACTGTTTATTTGGGTACACACTATTTAAACAAGACGAATTTTTTTAATAAAAACACTGCCCGCCTGCACTATATTTGCAAAAGTCATTGCCTGAGGACCAATTATTTTATTTTTGTAAGCCGAATTAACAATAATTTTAGGATTGCTTTACACAAACCAGATTAATTCAGCAATTAACTAATGAACTATTTGGGTTTAATGAACTCATTAGTTAATGAATGTATGTCAGAACCTGTTCCTGAGTATAATGAGATTGAAGACTACAACATGCTCATGGTAAAAGAAGTTTGAAAAATGAACCTTTCAACAAGTCTCATACATGCACATTCTCATATATAAAATATTGCCATAAATGAGTCTGTTGTTGTTGACTAGTTGTTGTTGTTGATGTTTACATCCCAGATCAGTCCACCTCTTCTGTGTGGACCACCAGCAGTGTCTTCCTGGCTCCCCGCATGACACACACACGCAACGTGTGGTTGTTCTCCACAGCGCTGTAGACGTCGGAGGAGGAGAGGACATCCTGCCCATTGATCTGCGTTATCACATCTCCGGGGTGGATTCCGCTGCTGTAACAAACACATGTCCATTATCTCCATCCTAGGTTATCTAGTGTATCACATCTCCATTCTATTAAGGCTAAAAAAATAATAGTCTTGGTTCACAGGCACCACCCTCGTGATCATAAAGTCTGACGCACATTTTGTTTTTATTTCCATTTTAAAAAAAATATAAAAATCCTAATACTTAAACACAATGCACAAACAAAATTGAAAATGGAAACAAAAACGAAACATGCAATGGATTTTTGATGATGTGGACAGTGACTGAGAACCAAGACTATTATTTTTTTAGCCTAAGATTATACTGGATCCAATTACCATCATACCTTTTTTTGAGTCTGGTTTGAATGAGATGAGACTTAACATAACCAATTATATTTTCACTGTTCTTTCAAAATAGAAACAAGGGGCGATATCACCAGCACTCGATTCTATTTTGTGTCTGTCTCAAATACAACCTGAATGTTTTTTAGAAGACAGACTTCTTTCTCTTTTCACTACTACTTGGTGGTTGGTGAAACAGTTATTAAAGTAAACATTAAAGGTAAGAATCGATTTCTCTTACTTAGTGTGTGACTGATTGCTACTTGAATCAAGATAAAAAATCACAATCCACAGATGCATCGGTGTAACATATACACTGGCCTTGTCACTGAGGCCTTGCTGAGACAAGATCAGGACTTTGCATGCACAATTACGCTGTGAACGGTCAGAAGAAGATTTTGATGAAATTATGTGCCAAGTAAGTGATAATACCAATTTAACCGGTGAAATCAGTTCCAAAGCAAAGATATGGTGGCGAATGCGTCCTGGGTATTAATCATAAAAATGAATAGAATGGAGATTTAAAACACTGGAGTATGGAGGAAGATCAGTTTCTAATATCTGTACAGAAACAAGGGTTTGAGATTCCTACAGGCATGGTTAAAATCCTAACGGTTAAAGTAAGCTCCTGGTGCTTTTTTCAGCAAAAATGTTTCTAGTATGAAGTCAGTCATAAATGTACTTTCACAAACGAAAACTGGGCAAATTTCATGGAAAATAAACACATGAAAATACGTAATGGTCAGTTTGATTCACAAAATAATCCTGTTGAATCAGAAACTGAAAAGTGAGAACATCTAAACAAAGTGGACACCATTCATGGATAACAACTTCTTTGTTTACTATAAAGGCGACACTTCGGTATAGATCCTTATACCCTTTTCAAGCTTGTAAAGTAAATACTTGCTTGACAATGGTATAAGGATCAATACCGAAACATCGCCTTTACACAGAGCTCCAGATAAGCTGCATATCTGCGTGAAATACGCATCAGAAATGCAGAAATACGCAGTAAAATAAAACCCAAGCGTATCAAATACGCAACGAACATTACAGATATGCTACAAAAATAATACTTGTGCGTATCATCAAAATATTGTGAAGTAACCCTGCGTATTCGATTAGCAAATCAGCAACTTATTTTGAAATTATAAACGGGCATTCCGTCAACCTTGCCAAACTCCACGATGACTGTTACATCATGATCATTTGCCATCACACTTTCTTGTGGAAGTATCATGGTATTTTTGAGTCCTATAAAGCTCTCGAACCCAAACGACAGCAGTTTGCAGGGACTTGATGAATAGTGTTTTAAATATTTAACTTAAATACCCACATGTGTAAAAACTAGTGGGTAACAGAAATTTGAATACCCAGATAGAATTACTGATACCCAATGATTTTAAAATGCATGGGTAAAATACCCACAACACCAAAAGCTTATCTGGAGCTATGTTTACAGTATATACTTGCTTGACAATGGTATAAGGATCTATGCTGAAACGTCGCCTTTACAGTAAATACTTGCTTGACAATGGTATAAGGATCTATACCGAAACATTGCCTTTAAAGTAAATACTTGCTTGACAACGGTATAAGGATCAATACCGAAACGTCGCCTTTACAGTAAACACTTGCTGGACAACGGTATAAGGATCTATACCAAAACGTTGCCTTTAAAGTAAATACTTGCTTGACATCGGTATAAGGATCTATACCGAAACATTGCCTTTAAAGTAAATACTTGCTTGACAACGGTATAAGGATCTATACCGAAACGTTGCCTTTAAAGTAAATACTTGCTTGACAACGGTATAAGGATCTATACCAAAACGTTGCCTTTAAAGTAAATACTTGCTTGACAATGGTATAAGGATCTATACCGAAACGTCGCCTTTACAGTAAACACTTGCTGGACAACGGTATAAGGATCTATACCAAAACGTTGCCTTTAAAGTAAATACTTGCTTGACAATGGTATAAGGATCAATACCGAAACGTCGCCTTTACAGTAAACACTTGCTGGACAACGGTATAAGGATCTATACCAAAACGTTGCCTTTAAAGTAAATACTTGCTTGACATCGGTATAAGGATCTATACCGAAACATTGCCTTTAAAGTAAATACTTGCTTGACAACGGTATAAGGATCTATACCGAAACGTTGCCTTTAAAGTAAATACTTGCTTGACATTGGTATAAGGATCTATACCGAAACATTGCCTTTAAAGTAAATACTTGCTTGACAATGGTATAAGGATCTATACCAAAACGTTGCCTTTAAAGTAAATACTTGCTTGACAACGGTATAAGGATCTATACCGAAACGTTGCCTTTAAAGTAAATACTTGCTTGACAACGGTATAAGGATCTATACCGAAACGTTGCCTTTAAAGTAAATACTTGCTTGACATTGGTATAAGGATCTATACCGAAACATTGCCTTTAAAGTAAATACTTGCTTGACAATGGTATAAGGATCTATACCGAAACGTCGCCTTTACAGTAGATACTTGCTTGACATCGGTATAAGGATCTATACCGAAACGTTGCCTTTAAAGTAAATACTTGCTTGACAACGGTATAAAGATCTATACTGAAACGTCGCCTTTACAGTAAATACTTGGTTGACAACAGTATAAGGATCTATTCCAGAACGTTGCCTTTGCAGTAAATACTTGCTTGACAACGGTATAACTTGCTTGACAATGGTATAAAGATCTATGCTGAAAGGTCGCCTTTACAGTAAAAAAGAAGTTGTTAACCATAAATTGTGTCTACTTTGTCTTCCGTCAACTTGTAAGTAATGCCTATAAAACAGGCACATCGAAACATCTTTACGTGTGCCTAATGGCACACTTACAAGAAATCACATTTCCATCCCGAATTACAAAACTACCTGTCAAGAAAAAACTATTCATACACAGTGAAAACTTCCTGCTTCCAATACCATTTAACAACCTTTTATTATTTTAGAGACATCCACCAAGAGTCATTGTGTCTTTTAACAATTTCTATGACGAACTAGACTAACAGAAGCAGCCCCTTCACTGCCACTTGCTTAAGGCCTCAGGGATTATTACATACCGCCACGCATCTCCAATCTGGTACATTGTGTCTTTTTTAATCCTTTTCAAGAGGAATAAAATGCTCACTTTATTCCAAAAAGGCCAATAAACAAATAATCTGTTATGGCCAAAAATATAACCACCCTTAAAAGCTGAGACACAAATTGGACGTCAGGGCTTAATACGACCATATGACATTCTGAGCCAATAAAGTATCATCTTCCTGAGGCAAGGGAATAAACTGACTGTAAAAGTCCAGTTTCCACCCTTGCCGAACTGGGAAATTATGGTGTTATATTTCAGAGTTATATTTTCGCTGGACTAATGAGTCTATGCATAGTCTAATCAAAATCATGCAATGAAATAGACATCCGGTTTGTAAACAACATGGATTTCAATGTGCAGATTTCAGTCGACTGCAGAATTTGCAAAAGATGTTTACCATCAACTGGGTGTCGACAGATATTTTCCAAATCTTTTCATCTTTTAATCAAGGTGCTCACGTGATTTGATGCACTTCACTAGGTAAGACCCATTTTATTACAATATATATATCTTGATCATCGATCAGATTGTCTTGACTGGGCACAGCTCTTTTGTTTGAAGCAAATGGACTTTGAAATTGGACTTTTATATTCAGTTAACTCTTGCCTCGGGAAGATGACAAAGTGTATTTCTTATTTTGGATGACAGTTCCCACAAAGTAGCTGGTAAGCTAGCTATTTCCCAACACAAAGTGACAGTGTGAACATAAGGTCATACTTTTTTTTAAGCTAATTTATCAAACACAACATTTTGTTGTTGTTGAAAACATCCTGATTGGTAGGTGGGAAAACAATTGGAACAGAGTAAAGACATTTCAGTTTATTTTTTTTGTCTTCAAAAAGTTTTCTGAAAATGTTCTGTAGTTAGACTCACAGTTTAACCTATTGTATGCCAAAATAGTTTGTGATGAATAAATAAACAATTCATACAACTATTTTTTTTTTCACCTTATTTTTTTTCTGTTGGTGTAATCCATAAACAATTCTAAGACAAGTCTGGATGGACAGTGTCCCATGATGCACTAAAACCACTGAATGATGACACCCCTAGTTGACATACTTATAAGCTGGTGACCCGAGCGTGACCTTGTGTACGAAAACTCCATGCTGTACATCAGGGAAGTCCCCCGATCTCTCCTTCAGCTCCATCAAGATGCTCGGCGTCAGCGTCAGCATCGTGATGCCCATGAACCGACGTGCCTTGGCGCCACTCCCTGTACCAAACCAGCCTCGGGACTTGCTTTTGGCTGCAAGAAGAGACCAAGGAGTCATGTAATGGGTAGGATAAGAAAATTGCAGCTCGTGTATTGGTAAGTTGGTTAACACAAACTGTTTGATAATTATCGCCTCACTCAGCAATATTCCAACAATATCATGACAGTATGTAAATACAAAAATCTTCTTTTGTGTTCATCCCATTGGGGTATTCAAATAAATACATAAATATACATAGTGTGTACCACAGAGTGTGCCTGATGAAGAAGGCCAGAAGGCCAAAAGCTTAACACTATGTATTGTCTGTCACTAATCAAGTCTGGACCAGACAATCTAGTGATTGACATCATAGGCATCAATCCTTGCGATTGCAATATGATAAAATGCATCAACCAAATCAACGAGAAAGACCACCTGTCCATTTAGTCGCCACTTATGACAAGCATAGGTTGCTGGGGCCCTATCTCGGGCAAGAAATTCCCACTGAGGCAAATTACTGTATTCGATGTAATAAGCGCCCCGCTCTAATAAGCGCCCACGGGGATATTTGCTGATATATTAGCTAGTGAATAATCCCAATTGGCACCCCTTCCGATTGATCAATGTACACAAGACTTATTTATTCGCGTATAATATGCACTGTTAATTATGGGGAATTAGATTCTGGAAAAATATATCTGTCGTACATAAACATTTTAAGGCTGTCAGTATAAACCACGAAATTTATCTTTCAACTCTGTTTTTTTTCCACCAAAACAATATTCCAATAAGAGCCCTCTATTTCTAATTTTTGAGAGCGCCCAGGGCGCTTATTACGTAGAATACGGTAGTGTGAAATGTTGCAAGGCCAGGCCATTTCTTGTTTCTTGTTCCCTACATTTCCGTTGCCTAATTCTGCCATCATGATGAAAGAATACAAATGGAGGAGAACTATTATTGCAGAACAATACAGGTTTCACAATAATTTATTTAAATCCCAGTATAATGTCTCTTCTTTGGAACACATTTTGGAGTGTGTGAGTGTTTTGTTACCATGAACAGCTATATCTAGGTCTTGTTTTTCTACCTTGCTGAAGACTTCTGCCAAAATGTCAAACTATTCTCTCTACGCTGAGATGCAACAGAAAAGGAAACAGTAAAACTGAAATCAGTAATGTCTATTATCGGTATTTAATTTATGTGAGTCTGACGTGACCTATGGAGGATTTGTCCAATCGCGATAGAGAGATATCAACATGGAGCAAAAGATCTGATTATTGTGCTTACCTCTATTCAATAAGTCATCAGCTTTCGCCAAAAATTCACTTGCATAGTCAGAGGGGATGGCAAACGAGATTCCCGTGGTCACCTTCATTGTGTTGATGCCAATAGCCTCTCCATCCTAAACACAAAATGTCGCAAAATCAGGCAAAACAGAAGCAGTACAGAACATGTGGAACAAAACTGATATTATGAGTGAACATTGTTACAACATCCTGTAAAGAACTGACTGGGGCTTATTGGGGAATCATAACACACAGTCAGCCTGGTGGTTTTGGACGCCCAATCAACTGACATCTTTTACTCTCATACCGTACCACTCCGGGTGAAGATCTGACAACTCCTGCACAAGATTTTCGTCAGGTACAGTGTTTGAAATGATTTTAAACCCAACAAAACAGTTGGGCAGGTGACCAAGTGTTGCTTGCCCATCTTCAAAATTATCTGCCTGCATTTCGACATTATAAATATTGAAAAATAGCAAAAACAAAGAGACCAATAATGTCTTGATTCAGCTGAAATAATGCAAACAATTACTTGAGAATCTACAAGGAGTTATAATAAAACTGAATACATAAGCAGTCTTAAATTATCTGCCAGACAGTCGGGTAGGTGGAGGAAAATGTCATGCAGCCCAACAGAAAATTTACCAGCCACAGGCAGGTGGGCATGCAGTTATTTCTGACACTGCTCAGGTAAACCACTTTGACCTAGCTCTCCTTCCAAATCAAGAGTGAATGGGTTCTTGGGCCAAACAGATGTCAGCTTTCTAAAATGATTTAGCTTCATGTATTTACCACCTGGATTCTGACATTTGATTTTCAACCCACACGGAATACCAATATAATTTCAATCGCACTTCCTTTCGGGTGTAGGTACCATGTTGCTCAGAAACAACAGGGTGAATAACATATCAACCACTATAGAATGGAGAGGCCTTTTTTTTTCATCTACATTCAGAATTAGTTGATTTAGTTCCTTTTCACGATACAAAAATCAGATATGCTAGTTTGAATACTTAATCACACATACAGTGGTGAATTAAAGAGTCTCTACACTGATTGGCTGATTACAAAGTTCACCTAACCTGACGCCTAATGAAGATGTCCTCAGATCTTCATGCAGGGAGATTCATATCGGAGCAAAAGATCTGATTTTAAAGAGATTGATGCACACAACACAACACCACAAAAACAGGTCATGAGATAAAAATACATCCTGTTATCCATAGATGAGACAAACAGAGCACAAGTGTTAAACAATACATCTTGACAAGGCAAGGGAGTTAACTGACTATAAAAGTCCAGTTTATACCCTTGCAGAATTATGTTGGAATTTTTTAGTTATATTTTGGCTGGACTAACAAGTCTATGCATAGTCCAAACAAAATCGAGTAATGAAATCGACATCTCGTTCGTTTGTCCTGCCAAAATATAACTCCTTAATTCAAGCCTAGTTTGGCAAGGTACACTGGACTTTAATATTTAACTCCAGTTAACAGTTAACTCCCTTGCCTCGGGACGATGCATAACACATACCCATGGGCGGATACAGCTTTTTTGAAAAGGGGGGTGCACAATTAAGATCTATTTATTGTCTTTGGTGGTAATTTATACAGAAATAAAGATTTTTTTCGAAATAAAAAGGGAGGGGGTGCGCACCCCCGCTCTGTATCCGCCCATGCATACCTTAATCAATATGAATACAATATTGTGCACGATGCATTATACACTTAAGTAGTGTCATCCATCTTCATTTACTTAACAACTTGCTAAATTATGATAAAGATTCAATTTGTTAATGTGAATACTATTTGATTTACCTATTTTGGCAGCATATAAATCAACATATGTGATATCTAAATCAACTAACATTCTAACTATTTTCACCGAACATGTTCATCAAGTAATGTGTTGTAGCCAATGTAGATCAGCTTCGCCTCAATCAATTTTCAGTGAATAAGCAGTTTTTTATTCACATTCACAAGAAACACAAAAAATTTGATATTGATTGATTGATATATTTTCCTTCTACTTCCTCCTCTCTCCAAAAGTAATTTATTTATCATGTTGATGCATTTATTTCCTTGAAAGGAAAGATTTCCCCCTTTCAAATCCTCAATATCCATGAATACAAAATTACTTCTGATGTAATCTAAATAATTTTTGTTATATAAAAATTAAGAACGACTATTTCACATTTCACTTATTGTTTAATACTGCATAAACTGGCAACTGAATGTAAACATTGTCATGACAGTAAGAATCAGCTTTCTTCTGAAATCTTTAATAAAAGTCAAAACTACGACAACAATATTGTCCAATGATTAATGTCATTTTAAGACCATTAATCAACCATGCCATTTTCCTCAAACAAATCTAATATTTTGACCCGGAAAACATGTAAATTGCGACAAAATATTTCACACGGACACAAATTGAATGGTATTTTTTACGAAAATCTTATGCATTTCAAATGCATCTGTCAAACGGGAATGAATGGTCTGTGTGTTGCCGGTACTCACCAGGTTGACTAACGGCCCTCCCGAGTTGCCAAACTGAAAAATGGAAAATAAAGCCGATATAAAGTCTTTGAAAGGCACTTAGAAGTGATACACATAAGGAAGAGAATTTATAGATGTCAACTTCTTTACAATGAGGAGGTTCCACGTAATAAAGAGGCTGATATCCATAAATTCTCTTCCTTAAGCCAAAATAGTATTCAAACAATGACTTTGTAGAATGTGGAATGTTCTGTAAAATAATTTGTTCAAAGCATTCTGCGTGCTGAGGGCTAGAGGACTGCCCACTGCTACTGACTAACATGGTACTGGTACCTCTGTGTGCTGAGGGCTGGAGGACTGTCCACTGCTACTGACTAACATGGTACTGGTACCTCTGTGTGCTGAGGGCTAGAGGACTGCCCACTGCTACTGACTAACATGGTACTGGTACCTCTGTGTGCTGAGGGCTAGAGGACTGCCCACTGCTACTGACTAACATGGTACTGGTACCTCTGTGTGCTGAGGGCTAGAGGACTGCCCACTGCTACTGACTAACATGGTACCTCTGTGTGCTGAGGGCTAGAGGACTGCCCACTGCTTCTGACTAACATGGTACTTGTACTTCTTTGTGCTGAGGGGTAGAACACTGCCCATTGCTACTGACTAACATGGTACCTCTGTGTGCTGAGGGCTAGAGGACTGCCCACTGCTTCTGACTAACATGGTACTGGTACCTCTGTGTGCTGAGGGCCAGAGGACTGCCCACTGCTACTGACTAACATGGTACTTGTACCTCTGTGTGCTGAGTGCCAGAGGACTGCCCACAGCTACTGACTAACATGGTACTTGTACCTCTGTGTGCTGAGGGCCAGAGGACTGCCCACTGCTACTGACTAACATGGTACTTGTACCTCTGTGTGCTGAGGGCTGGAGGACTGTCCACTGCTACTGACTAACATGGTACTGGTACCTCTGTGTGCTGAGGGCTAGAGGACTGCCCACTGCTTCTGACTAACATGGTACTTGTACCTCTGTGTGCTGAGGGCTAGAGGACTGCCCACTGCTTCTGACTAACATGGTACTTGTACCTCTGTGTGCTGAGGGCTGGAGGACTGCCCACTGCTACTGACTAACATGGTACTGGTACCTCTGTGTGCTGAGGGCCAGAGGACTGCCCACTGCTACTGACTAACATGGTACTTGTACCTCTGTGTGCTGAGGGCCAGAGGACTGCCCACTGCTTCTGACTAATATGGTACTTGTACCTCTGTGTGCTGAGGGCTGGAGGACTGCCCACTGCTTCTGACTAACATGGTACTTGTACCTCTGTGTGCTGAGGGCAAGAGGACTGCCCACTGCTTCTGACTAACATGGTACTTGTACCTCTGTGTACTGAGGGCTAGAGGACTGCCCGCTGCTACTGACTAACATGGTACCTCTGTGTGCTGAGGGCTAGAGGACTGCCCACTGTTACTGACTAACATGGTACTGGTACCTCTGTGTGCTGAGGGCTGGAGGTATGCCCACAGCTTCTGACTAACATGGTACTTGTACCTCTGTGTGCTGAGGGCTAGAGGACTGCCCACTGCTTCTGACTAACATGGTACTGGTACCTCTGTGTGCTGAGGGCTGGAGGACTGCCCACTGCTTCTGACTAACATGGTACTTGTACCTCTGTGTGCTGAGGGCTAGAGGACTGCCCACTGCTACTGACTAACGTGGTACTGGTACCTCTGTGTGCTGAGGGCTGGAGGACTGCCCACTGCTTCTGACTAACATGGTACTTGTACCTCTGTGTGCTGAGGGCTAGAGGACTGCCCACTGCTACTGACTAACGTGGTACTGGTACCTCTGTGTGCTGAGGGCTAGAGGACTGTCCACTGCTTCTGACTAACATGGTACTGGTACCTCTGTGTGCTGAGGGCTAGAGGACTGCCCACTGCTACTGACTATCATGGTACTGGTACCTCTGTGTGCTGGGGGCTAGAGGACTGTCCATTGTCTTGCAGTTTCAGACATTGTACAAATCTGTGAACCAATTAAACAATAAATGTCTTGCCCTACTTTAGAAATAAACATTTATTTACATACTACCGGTACTGACAAAAAAAAGGGAACTGATGAAATGATGGTCAAGGTGTAATGACGATAAATGTCTGTAGAATAGATTTCTGCTGTGTAGATCAATATCTGGAGTGTCCACCCTGTTGGGCGATACATGCACAACACCTTGATGAGGGTCCTGATGAGTTTTAATGCTTAATGTAAAACACCCTTCAAACACTATCGTAAACGTAAAATTCATCTTTTTTTATCGTAAATGCTTAACGGAAATACCAAAAAATAACTGCTTAATGGAAATAAATAATTTACTGCTTATCGTAAAATGATAAAAATGGTCAAAAACAGTCTGTCTTCAAGACCCAAATGCTAAGCCACAGAAAGCAGGCTGCGCAACTGACGCAGGGGACCAGTCTAGAATGTTTAGCGATTTCAGATTTTACCCAGAATTAAAAATATGAATTGTCAAGATGAAACGAAAGGTAAAATAACCTGGTGATAATATTATAATATTTGTTGAAAAATTCATTTGTCATTTTTGTGAAACAAATATGCGACCCCCCCAAAAAAATAATTTCGTGACGATTTTATTGAAAAAGAAGAAAAATTACTACTTAATGAAAAAGTATCCTAAATTTTACTGCTTACTGCTTATGGGAGCCCCCCCCATAAGGACCCTCCTTGATGTCTTACTGTTGGTTAACTTGTGAATGGTTTCCCTTGGAAATTGCCCGCTATTCATCCTGTACAGCTACCCACAGCTATGCCAAGTTGGGTCTCTGGTGTACACACTACACATGAGAACATCCCACATATGCTCTATTGGGGACATGTCAGGGGACTTAGCGGGCCAGTCCAATGTCCGTATGTGTTCTCGTCGGAGATAATCAGTGACGACTTGGTCACAATGTGGTCTGCCATTGTCACCTTGCAGTTCAAAATGTCTGCTGATAATTCTCACAAATGGGATGACAAGACGCAAAATATCATCAACATATTGCTGCCCAGTCAAATGTCCATTCACAATAACCAAATCAGTTTGGTCTTGTGTGATAACCCCCCACACGATGACACTCCCAACCCCAAACCGATCATGTTCAAGAATTGTTGGCCTGGCATACTGCTCAATGCTACGTTGCCAACAATGTTGTCTGCCATCTGTGATTTGTTTGTTTGTTCGTTTGTTGTTTAACGCTGATCTCAGCAATATGACGGCGGTCTGTAAATAATCGAGTCTGGACCAGACAATCCAGTGATTGACATCATGATCTTCAATCCACGCAATTGGGATACGATGACATGCATCAACCAAGTCAGTGAGTCTGACCATCCGATCCCGTAAGTCGCCTCTTACAACAAGCATTGTCACCTTTTATGGCAAGCATGGGTTGTTGAAGACCTATTCTACCCTGGATCTTCACGGGTCCTGCCAGCTGTGAATCGGAAGCAGAACCTTGTTTCGTCATTAAACATGGTGTTATTCCATTGGCACACAGCCCGTGCCTGATGTTGCCTCGCCCACGCCAATCTTTGCCAGGGTAGGCTATTGGGGACACATCCTTCACAGGCCACCTTGCTTTCAGGCGGGCTGCATAGAGCCAGTTTTCAACGGTGGATGTTGAAATGAATAGTTCAATAAGACAATCTTGTCTAGGTGTCGTTGTTTTGGGCCTGCCACACCCAGGTCTCATAGCAACACCTCCTGTGTGACGGTATTTGTCCCACAGTCACCAAATTACACTTTTGGAATTGACAACCTGGGATATTGGCATACCCCCTCTATTAGCCATTTTATCTGTTCATTGGGATACTGTCTTGGAGGCATTTTTAGGCATGCGCTTAGCATTAGTGATTGTGAGTTCCCCTATAGGCGCACACACCTTGGCTTCTGTTTGCACATGCATCACATGCTGTTCATGAATGATGTGAAATTTCAGAGCGATTAAGTGTTGCATTCAGTTGCAATACCACAGTATCGTAAATGAACTCCTCAACGATACATTCAAATCATTAGTTCCCTTCTTTTTTGTCGGGGGGGGCATGGGTGACCCAGTCGTCTAAGGCGCCGTAATTCGCTGTGCAGAGTTGCATCCCTTGGGCATGCCAGAAACCTATGATTGTGGATTCGAATCCTAGTTCGCCCCAATTATGTTTCTAGGTTTGTCAGCACCATACCCATGCTCGTGGGTTTCACCAAACTGCAAAACGGCTAAGACCTGAATCACTTCGAGCTTTCCTCCCACATAAAGTTGACAGGCCGTGATATAACTGGAATACTGTTATAAGCGGCTAAAACCCAACTCACTCACTCATTCTTTTTTGTCGGTAGAATATATACATCACTAACATGTCTTAACTCTTTTCGTCAAGTTTGGGTCTAAATTGGATTGAATTCTTTGACTTTTTTTAGGTAATATTAGAGGCACCAGAGCTGAGAGTATTAAGTGTCAGCACCAGAGGCCTTGTAAATGATGTTGAAAATTCAGTAACAACAGGGGGATATTGGAAGTTCAAAGGTTGAAGTTTAATCCAATATCAATATATGCAAAAAAACATAATATATTATTTTCCACATAGTACATGCTTGCACATCAAATCTCATAATGATATAGGTTGAAACAGCTTGGTAATGGGCAAAAATGTCATCTTCAATATGGCTGTCATGGCGGACATGTTTAAAATAAGATCACAATTCTGTGAACCGATCTTAGTGACACTATAGGTGGGATCATTCATACAAAGTTTCAGCTCGATATGCCTGGTAGTTTCAGAGGAGATGGAGAGACAATGCGCATGAGTGTTTACTGTTAGTATCTAATTTCTTAATTTCGAATCATCCAAACAGCTGAAAATTAATATGGTATGCTTACATTGATGACAGCATCAGTCTGTATGTACTCCATGTCCTTGTTGTGGATGCCCAGCTCCTTGCTGCCTCGATGGACAGTGCTGACGATTCCGGCGGTCACAGTGTTGCTGAGGGCTAGCGGACTCCCCATTGCTATCACCCATTCCCCAGGCTCTAGGGAGGAAGACTTACCAAGCTGTAGTGTTGGGAGGCCTTTCTGAATAGCAGTTGCAATAAGTCAAAACATAGGAAAGGGCAAATGCATATACAGTTTATTATGATTCAGATTATGGATGAAATACTATATTAAGAATATTTTACTTTAAATTTTTTTAAATAGTTCTTTTTCTTGTTTTACAGATGAGTTTCAGTTACAACATGGAAACAATTACAAAAATAAACAAAATGTGGTTTTGTTTGCAAGTAGTTTTCAGGAAATTAACTTCAAAACAACACAGACCATAACCGGGTAACAAAAAACTGTGATGTGTTGACATTTCAATTGTTACATTCCTACAAACTGATTATGATTAATATCTGTTTTGATTAACTCACAGCTTGAATTTGGATGGTTGCTAGATCTGAGACGGGATCTACAGCTTGTACCACGCCATCAAATTCCCTTCCGTCATGCAGCTTCACACGTAGAGATTGCTTGTTGCCAACGACATGGGCATTGGTTAGAATGAGTCCATTCTCACGCACAATGAAACCAGAGCCATTTGACATTGTGGTGTAGCCTCCATGGAATGGATGCCTGCAACAAACAGTTACTGTGAATCTCCATCCTTTAAAATAAACATTCTAATTCTCTGGCTGCCTGTCTAAACTGCCGGGGAAAAAGAAAGTACACAGTTGAAAATTGAATGTCACCCAAAAATTACAAACATTATCAAAATGTTACAAGGTTGAGTGAGTGAGTGGGTTTGGGTTAAACTGTGAGTCTGACTACAGAAAATTTTCAGAAAACCTTTTGAAGAAGTAAATGATAAACTGAAATGTCTTTACTCTGTTTCAATTGTTTTCCCACCTACCAATCAGGATGTTTTCAACAACAACAAAATGTTGTATTTTGATAAATTAGCTTAAAAAAAGTATGACTTGATGTTCATGTTGTTGCTTTGTGTTGGGGAATAGCTAGCTTACCAGCTACTTTGTGGGAACTGTCATCCAAAAGAAGAAATACACTTTGTCATCTTCCCGAGGCAAGGGAGTTAACTGAATATAAAAGTCCATTTGCTTCAAACAAAATAGCTGCGCCCAGTCAAGACAATCTGAGTGAGTGAGTGAGTATGGTTTTACGCCGCTTTTAGCAATATTCCAGCAATATCAGGGTGGGGGACACCAGAAATGGGCTTCACACATTGTACCCATGTTGGGAATCGAACCTGGGTCTTCGGCGTGACGGGGAACGCTTTTACCACTAGGCTTCCCGTCCGCCCCTACTAGGCTGAAAACAGTCACCAAAACACTGGAAACATAGGGTAAAAAACACAACTATGACACCTGTATCAAATACATCACCATCGAAAAACCATTTCTTGTTTGTTTCACTTTTAGCCACCATTAACATGGATGTATACTTTCTTTTGCCCAGCTGTTTGAATAGCATTAAAGTGTAGGATTTTTAGATCTCAATATGCAGGTTTGATCACACAATGCAGATTTTGACTATAAGTCCATATCTAATGTTCCTCATCACTTTTTGTGGATAATCAAATAAGCCTCCAGTCGAAACCCTCAATGTAACCAGTACCATTGGTAGGTACCAGTAGCCTAGTGGTTAAAGCACTCACTCGTCACGCTGAAGACCCGGGTTCGATTCCCCACATGGGTACAATGTGTGAAGCCCATTTCTGGTGTCCCCCAATGTGATATTGCTGGAATATTGCTAAAAGCAGCGTAAAACAATACTCACTCACTCACTTGGATAGGTACCATGTTTCAGTTTCATAGCTGCATCACAAGATAATGTAATACCTGCTTTCTAAATACATTACATTATGTACATTATGTAAGAGAATTAAACTTTGTGTAATGAATGCGTACACTTTGTATATACATCACCACTGATTTTAATGGCACACAAGTACAAACACAAAGTACTGTTGTCACGGCACACAAGCAACATAACAATGAAAACAATAAACAGAAATGGCATGTCTTAGACATGCCTGAAAGACTGCATTACCTCCCTTTTAATTCAATGTACACAACAGCTGGAGATGCTTTTTTAACAACATCTGCAATGAAATTAAATTGCGTCCTAGGGGAATCGATCACAGCAGCATGAACTGTGGGTGTCATTCTGTCCCTCAGTAGCTCATACAATGAAAGGGATATACACAGTGCACTTCCACCGATGAAAATTGACATTGGTTTAGAAACATTTCGTTTGACATTGACCGACGAAGCGTTTTTAGTGGCAAATCCAGCTAAATATCCATTTTTTGAAACAGTTCTATCACGGATGTTAAACAATAGACATTTATATCTAGCTGTATGTACACAGAATCGTCTTAAAGATGACACTAAAGCCATAGTGAGAAAAGTTCGAATTGCCGATACAAACAGGGAAATGATTTTACACCAAGGCAGCCATCTTTGCAGAGTTATATTGCTTTGCTTTCGTATTTGACATAAACAGACAATGGTTGATTAAAAATGACTACAAACAACCCAGTATATTACTCTGAATAAGTTAATACCAAACTGTTAAATAATCAAAGTTCTTTCAGTACTCTATATACAATACAACAATATACGAAAGTAATAGCTAAGGCAGAGCTATCAGTGCATCTGACGCCCAGAGCAGACGAAAGGAAAGAAGATGGGGCGATTTTCTGTGTTTTCTTTACTTTACTGGCTTTGCGTTGTCAAAGCATCCCCTGTGTATTTTATTGACAATTCTGCTGGACTAGGCAGGCGATATGATGGCATCGGGGGCCTTAGCGGAGGCTCGGTAAGACCTGTCTCATCGCCGGCGGTGCGGAGGCCAAGGGTCAACACTGACAACAGGCTAAACCAAAGCAAAGATTGAATATGATATGGATAGTAGGGCTTCCACGAGTACCCGAAAGTAGGACGTCCTTTAAGAATATTGGTTCATTAGATCAAAATTGCCATCTAATAGTAGTAAAACATGTTATAATTATTATTGAACTTTACTGAAATGTAAATAGAAAGCGTCCACGGAACTTTTTTATCTGTCAAAGTGTATGGAAGTGTTCAGTGTTAATGTTTGCTTGTAACTGCACAAATTTTAATCACGACCTTCAAAAACATTACGTCACGTGTACAAATACTACAATACATACTGAACACAAACCAAGTTTTTTTCTGACGATCAGCTTTTCTTTCGACACCTGCCAACAAGCACGAACAATAATTCGCAGGAAGAAAATCGATAATGTGCATCACGTGACATACACGTATACACAGTTTTTGGGCTGCAAGACTGAGGCCGCTAAATATGGAAATGTAGTACTGTAAGTTCATTCATTCATGAGTTGGTCACGTTTTCAAACTGTACCAAACTGTCGACCTGTCGCTTGATTTGTAAGCACTGAAAAAGCACATATATACCAGCTAATCAGTTTTTAATCTGTGTAAGGGAATAAACTTGGTATTTGAGTCGGAGCAAAGAAGCAATAATCGCCTTGATACATTCAATTTCTTAAAGTCGGGAAGGAAAAAACAATAATTACGTCTACTTTATGTGACATTCTCAATTGTTCTAATGTACATCTACTTTCTACAAAGAATACATTATTCAAACAATATTTTTTGAAGCTTTTAATCAATATATTGATGAACAATTGAAAACAGAGTGATCTCCCCTTATCGAGTACTCGAGTCCCACTAAAACCGACCCAACCCCGAGTACTCGAGAACTCGTTGAAGCCCTAATGGATAGATATTTATCGTTATCATTACTTGTTAAAAAATCTAGCTATTTGATTTGCCGTTTGCCATTTTATATTTTTTTAATAAAAAATCCACACAAGTCGATTACATGCTGGCCCATGCTGTATTAAGTGTATGACATATACGTCATAGTGTTTGATGTGACGTCACTTGTTAGTCACGTCACAATTTGACCTGGTTCTCACTTGAGTTGTCATGCTGAAACTTTGTTACATAAATTAAAAACTAAAGGACAGGAAAAGTGGGAATTACAATTTGAAAACTTAAATTGGAACAATATTTGTAATAAAAATATTCACTACAACACAGGATGTCAAACTGTGATGGCTTCAATACACAATTACCCACATAATTCTCACCACTAATACTTTTCTGAATACTTAATTATGTTCAAAAAGATCTGTGCTCCTTCTGTCACAATGAAAAGGAAACAATTACTAACGTGTTTGGGGACTGATGTAATATAACGATTTTAGGATGAAGTGTCAGTGTGGATACTTTTTGGAGTTAAAGAGAACATAAAAACAGATAAAGTGTTGATTTACTTTTACTTATTGCAAAATTCTATATTTATAGATGCAAATTTCAAAATACAAAACCTTTTTTTCATGTTTATAAAAAGGAATCTTTTTCACAATACAACATTGAAAAAGATTTTGCTTTCAAAACAGGTAATCAGCAGCAATTCTTTGGTGCTATCATAAACTTTTCGTAAACGAGGAGCAATTTCCATTTTAATTTTAGTTTTATACTTAAGACTTTAATGTTTGAGACCATGTACTTTCCTGCACTGCAATATGATATATAAACTTTAATAGTTTGTGCATACATGATATATGCAGTGAATGTGTGAGTGAGGGGTATGTTATTTTCTGTAAAAAAAACTAAGATGTACTGACAAGTTGTGCTATATGTGATGGGCTTTCTGCTTGAAGCACATTACATGTAACAGGTACTTTTAAAAACAATAAAAGAAAAAAACCACAACAACATTGAAACATAAATAGACACTGATAGTTTGAGGCAGTCGCAACATAGAGGGTGGGCGTGTAAGCGTGTTTTTGTTCCGCGCAAATATAGACCCAGAAAAAATATCAAGGTTTAAATACATAAAATTGCTGTGAAAATGGTCCAATCCTGCAGTGAAAAGTTCTTGTTCACAGGAAATAATGTTTGAGTGTGTTTATGAGTGACATTCCTGTATATTGTTATGTGCAACATGAAAAACAGGGAATACAGATATACACACTCTAAAATAAAAACAAAAGAATATGATAGAAAGGGAAATCATGAAACAAATCCCTATAGTTAATTTATGATAAAGATCAGTGGCGGATCTAGAGGTGGGGGTGGGTGCCTTTTTTTCATACATCTGATGACATTTTGTATGCACATTGCCTACCATGATAACGAAGGTTTTTGTGTGGACTATGGATGCTTTGGTTTAGCCTGGGTTTTGTATATCCTCAAGTGCACAATATTTTCTATCATTGTTTTCCATCCATACAGGTAACATTTGATTAAATTGTGCATTTATGTTTCAGGCAACATCAAAATTATTGAAAGCTTATCCTGAAAAACAGAGAAATGAAGTCTTGGATTACCTGTTCAAGGTATTTTTGAATTTGTGTGGCATGATGCCAGTGTGTATGCTGGGTTTTATATGTTCAAGATTGATTTTCAAAAGATAAAGAACAAAATAATATGTCTTGAAAACATACCAGTGAAGAGCTAATTTGACCTAAAATTAGCTGTAGCAAGTCTTAATTAGATGAGTCTTCATTATCAGTCATGAAATGTAGTAAAGTTAGTGTCTGCAAAATCTTTATTGATAACGGTGACGCAATACAAACACAGGTAGGATCTAGTCTATGAAGCGATGAGTTTCATTTTTCATGTTTTTGGATGTGACACATTACGCTTTGAGTAACCACCTGAGCCAATTAGGCGCCTCTTACAACAGAATGCTGGGGACTTACTCTAACCCTGGTCACAGAGGGTCACGAAACTCGGATAGCCGGGATTGGTAATATGTGTCAATGAATTAGAGTGGGTACTTTTAACTTAGATTGGTGGATGCATGGGGGGCCCAGTCGTCTAAGGCGCCGCGATTCACTGTGCAGAGTTGCATCCCTTTGGCACTCCAGAAACCTATGATTGTGGGTTCGAATCCTGGTTCGCCCCGATTATGTTTCTAGGTTTGTCAGCACCATACCCATGCTGGTGGGTTTCACCAAAGTGGTAAACGTCTGAGACCTGCATCACTTCATGCTTTCCTCCCACATTAGGCTGACATGCCACGATATACCGTATTTGACGTAATAAGCGCGCTGTTCTAATCAGCGCCCACGTCAAGATTTGCTAATATATTGGCTAGTGAACAATCCCAATTAGCACCCCTCCAACCCCTATTTGCATATAATATCCACCGCTTCCTTCCCTTATTCGTGTATAATACGCACTAGTGTGTTATATGCACCCTTTATTATTGGCAATTAAATTCTGGAAAAAAGTATATCTGTCGTACATAAACATTTCCGGCTGTCAGCATAAACCACAAAATTTATCTTTCAACTGATTTCTACATCAGGTAATGACAAGGACCCATGACTTTCATTTTTTCAATTCCAGAATTAAAATCAGACCTCAGTTCTGGCTACCGCTAAACAAAGATCTGAGGACATCCCATCAGGGGTCACGTCAGAACGACCTTTCATCCGACCAATCAGAGCGTCGTTTACCAGATCATGATAGTGACAGTCGGAATCTGTTTTCTAATCATGCAACCACGAAATATTTAACACGGTGTATTCCAAACGACAGTTACAGGTTTTATGATTATATCCATACAATCTAGGCCATCTATAAGCCATTCCAGAGTGTTCAGAGTTTTTTTAATCGAGAATACGTCAAAATATGTTTCGAAGCGTAGTCGCCAGTTTGAAACTTTTAAAGCTCGAGAAAGCTGACTTCTGATTGGCTAATGTAGATTTCTTGTCAGTCATTTCATTGGTGGGTCAAAATTCGTGAAAGGTCGTTCTGACGTGACCCGTAATGGGATGTCCTCAGATCTTTGTTTAGCGGAAGCGAGAAATAAGATCTGATTTAATGAGATTGACTATTTTCAGATTTGGTAATGATGAAGAAGAATGTCCTATAAAAAATTGATGAAATAATGAAATTGTCCTTATGACATTTGTCTCCAATAAAATCACTGAGGTGAACTGATGCCAGCTTCCACAGAACCAGAGGCATCTTCCCGAGGCAAGGGAGTTAACTGACTGTAAAAGTCCAGTTTCCACGCTTGCTGAACTAGGCAGGAATTTCCAGGTTAGATCATAATGCCACCAGTGGCTGTTACGAGTTATGTTCCTTCTATGTCCCTCCTATTGACCAATCAGATTCCACCTCTCATAGCACTTCCATTTGCTTCAAACAAAATGGTGACGCCAAGTCAAGACAATCTGATCGATAATCAAAATCTATATTGAGATAAAATGGGTCTTTCTTCACTAAGTGCATCAAATCAGGTAACCACCTTGATAAAAACCATGAAAAGATTATGAAAGTATCTGTTGACGTTGAGTTGGGGCTATACAAGCTTTGCAAATCCTGCAACTGACCGACATCTGCACAGCAGTTTACAAACCGGATGTCGATTTCGTTACAGAATTTTGATTGAACTATGCAAATACTTGTTAGCCTGGTCCAAATATAGCTCCATAATTTCAGTCTAGTTCGGCAAGAGTGGAAACTGGACTTTTTCGGTCAGTTAACTCCCTTGCCTCAGGAAGATGAGCCAGGGGCATCATCAAACAACTTGAAACTGCCTGGCTGCTTGAGCTTCTTCTTGCTTCAGTCCAGTTGGGAATAGCCATGGTAGGAACATCAGTGAATACAATCATCCATTCATGTTTTACAGTAGGAGTACAATAGGTGTGCTATAAAACTTTTGTACTGCTATATCGGTCTCATTATTCATGTTGTCCTCATAAGTGTATATTAGACATAAAGTAGTTACTGTGATTATGGGGCTCGCAGAAACATAATTTATTTGGAGGTAAATTCATGCATGTTATTGTTCGTTCGAACTATATTGACATGTTATACAATAACTGGTCCAGAAATATTACCTAATGATTGGTCCCTACATCTGTGTCACATGTATGATGCAATGTGTCATACCGGCACAATACATGACTGTAGAACATTGTGCAATATTATATCTGGATTTTATAAAGTGTCTCAGGTGGTAACATGAGTTGAAACAGTTGGAAGTGGGAAGTCGTCACATTAAAAAATCATAAGTGTTTGTATTTCAAAATACTGCACACTTTCTAGCATGTCTATTTTTGTATGGGATTCTCCCATTCTCCACGCAGCGCTAACTGAAATATGAAAAATTGTCCCGGTAAAGTGCACTTCTGCTCATCCTAAAACATGACTACATCACTGTACATTGATCAGATGGTAAGGGTCGGTGACAAGATTGATTGTGTGTCATCGTACCATGGAATGGTGCACATAGTATCAATTGCTGGAACATTTATGTCTAGTCCAGACTTGATTGTTTATAGACTACAATCATATATCTGGAATATGTTTGAGTGCAGCTTAAACAACAAACCAATGACATATTTTGTGATGCAGACAATAATTGTTGATACATGTTTCAGCCCAACTTTGCTGCCTCCCTGCAAATACTAAAAGTTGAAATTGGAGGTGACTCACAGAGTTCAGGTATGGAGCATGTTGCCAGGGCCGTAGCTAGAAGGGAGGGGGTAAGGGGGCCACACAAAGTTCAGACCCTCAAATAAACTCAGTTGCTTCGCGACCTCGATGCAAATACTTCACAACTTTCGCCCCACAGCTATTACAAGTTAACTATGGCCCTGGTAGAATGTACATCATGGAAAGAATGGCACTCTGTATAGCATGAAACTGTGAGATTACAGGTTTCCCATAGCTTTGTACCATTGTCCTTTTAGAAACTAGGTATTGTGTGTCACTCTGAATCCCACCATTTTAGTCCTATAACATTTTCAGGATTTTGTGATTATGTTCTAATTTCAATATTTACGGTCATCATTTAATAGAATTTTCTACAATTTCACACTTACTATTCATCGTGGCCCATCACTTGTGGACCAAAGGACCTTTTTAACAAATCCAAATTTGAGTTGTTCACTGGAGTCCAACAAATAACCGACACGTCTGTTTTTTTCTCCCTAGAAGAGTTGGGTCTGTTTGAAATAATTCCATCAGAATCAAACAATTCGTTAACGACCTCTTTAATGCTGTTAGGTAACAAAGGTTACATATGTTACATATCTTCCCACTGCTATTCATATCCTTACACATCTTTGAAATGAGAAGAGTTTCGTATTAGACCATTTGAAATGCAAGGAATAATTTCTGTCTGGACTTATGATACAGTGAATGCAGTGATAGAAATTGGCGCTTGTCCTGGAGTCCTTGCGAAACTGCCCAATACTTATTATATCATAGAACTAGTAGAAATTTGTTGTTTATAAGGGTTTTGCTATATGTTATCATTATACGGTCTGGTGGATTAAAAACATTAGTTTCTATTGCTGGAATGAGTACAAGTTATTATGTGCTGATGTCAGCAACATTCGAGGTGTCATGCCATATGCAGTGAATAATGATACCAGGGCAAGGCAGCGATAGAAACTAACAGTTTTTGTCCTCAAGTGCTTATAATGATAACATATAGCAAAACCTTTAAAAGGGCAAATTTCTACTTGTCCTTATGATACCTATACTATTGAGCAGTTTGGCAAGGACCATAGGACGAGTGCCAATTTCTATTGCTGCAAGGTCAGGCCACATGTTGGAACAGGCCCATTCTTATATGCTTATTAGTCAGCCTGTACAACTAGACACTGGGCACAGATACTGCCTTCGTATTCTCATGGGGGATGATAAAGTGAAATGGTCTTGGTTAATGGTAATTAATCAAGTATTCAGTGAAACCTCATTAGTCCGGACGCTGTTAATCCAGAAACCTCACCATCTGGACGATCTTGTTGGGAACGGTTACATGACTTGTATACAAAGTGTGTCAGTACTAGGGCTGGGCCAAATTTACTACCCGGGTACCAACACCCCCATCACCCGACCCTACCTGGGGTCCTGCTGTAGGTCCCAGGAGTTGGGTACAAAATGTCTGCTTGGAATTGTTTGAATGGAGCCCTGGCAAAAAGTATTTAGATACATGTATAAAACGTATACACTGAAGTTTTATCTTTATTTAAACATAAAAGTCAGAAAGAATGTGTGGATTGTTAGAAAGAAGTGCCAACATCAGTGACTTATAGTGTAACCATGGAGGGTAGATAATATTTTGTCATTAAACAATATATCACATGACTAACCACATGTCGGGGTAGTCCTGTGGGTACCTGGCTCCTATTCAGTAGTAGTCAGTACCCAATTTACCTGAACCAACCCTAGTCAGTGCCAACGATTTGTTAATCCGGACAGAATCTCTGGGAACACTAGAATAAGGATTCATGTGGTTTCACTGTATTTGAAATAGCCAGGTTGGCTCACTGTGTTTGTTATAGACTAGGTATTTTATGAATACCTTTTAGCATGTAAACAGTAGAGCGGAGTTCTATGTACATTTCTATTTCATGGTAAGATGCTACTGAGGCGTCCCACATGCACAACAGCTGGGAGGAGAACTACCAGAGAGGGTACGAGTGGTGGCTCATGGGAGAAGCAAAGAAGGTGTGCTTGTTTTATGTTTATCAGAGTACAGTGAAACCCTGACAATCTGGACAGTAGCATTCCCCCAGCAATCAGATTTACCAATGAATCATGGCTACAGAGTAATAGTAAGACAATTAAGATTTTTTCAACAATGTACTGTTAAACTTTAAGATTTTTGTTGTTGATATATTGTGTATTGGTTTTACACCTTGTTATGTATGTTCCAGATAGTATGTAATATGGTGTGTGTGTGTGTGAGTATGGTTTTACGCTGCTTTTAGCAATATTCCAGCAATATCACGGAGGGGGACACCAGAAATGGGCTTCACAAATTGTACCCATGTCGAACCCTGGTCTTAGGCGTGACGAGCGAACGCTTTAACCACTAGGCTACCCGACCGCCCCTGTATGTAATATAGATGTAAAACAAACTTATATTAGCTGATAGGGAACTGAGTGTCATGGTTAAAGTAATTTGAAAATTTTGATATGTAATAAACAGACTGTAAATTCATTTTTAGTGTTAAACAGACTAGGGTTTGAAATTCCCTGTATTGTAGTGCCAATGGCATGGTTAATATTGTAATGGCGGTTACATTATGTTCCTACATTATGTACATTAAGGGCACACTTTGATATCTTATCTAGTTTATATAATACCCTGTGATGATGTATATGAAGCCAGTGCTGAATGTTCTATACTAGAAGTAATGTGTACCAGCATATATAATGAATATACAAACACGCTAATTGCAGTCAATCTCATTCAAATCAGATCTTAGTTTTTGCAACTGCTAAACAAAGATCTGAGGACATCCCACTACGGGTCATCCGTAACAACTTTTCATCCGACCAAACAAGACGTCGCTTACCATATCAGGAAAGTGACAGTTGGAATGTACTTTCTAATTATGCAACCTCGAAAAGTTTACCACGGGCTATACCGAAAGTCAGTTATGGGCTTAACGATTCAATCCATCAAAAACATTGTCTATCTGTTGCTCCAGTGGGGTAAACTTGTGAACAGGAGTGACATTGCATTACCCGTGCTACGTACTGCCACACAATCTAGGCAATACATTAGACATTTTATTATGTTCTTTTGTTCACTTTTCAAATTTTGAATCGACATTGCCAGTTTGAAACGAGTGCTGTATAGCTTGAGAAAGATGCTTTCTGATTGGCTTATGTCGACTTCTTGTTAGTCATTTCATTTGTTGGTCAAAGTTCACAAAAGGTCGTTCTGACGTGACTCGTAATGAGATGTCCTCAGATCTTTGTTTAGCGGTAGCGAGGACCAAAATCTGATTTTAATGAGACTGATTGCACAGTAAGATTTATAAAATATACATGGGATTCTGAAACTGATTGGAATGTGATTGATCTCAATGAAAAGGGTAAAAGGCGACGAACGGGATCGGGTGGTCAGACTTGCTGACTTGGTTGATGCATGTCGTCAACCCCAATTGCGTGGATCGATGCTTATGATATCAATCACTTGATTGTCTGGTCCAGACTCAGTTATGACCGTGGTCATATAGCTGAGTGTGGTGTAAAACAACAAACAAACCAATTAATGAAAAGGAAGAAGGCAAATTTTCTTGATTACAACCGCTTATTATCCATCTCTTGTCAAAAGACATCCCATGGTATGAACATGGAACAAGAGTTGTGTTCTTGTTGGCACACTTAGACTCATCTTTGACAGTGGTCAGTGGCACACTAGAAATTAAGTACAGAGCAATCCTGTCTATCCCTTCATTCAGAACAAAACTGTTCTGTGTGAAGTGGGAGTTGATGCTTCTCGTTTCAGAATCTGTCATCATGTCCATGTCAACTACATCTTGTCTTTCAGAGGAACCCCAACATCAAGCTGTATGGACTTCCGTGGAACTTCCCTGGCTGGATCGGAAATGGGACCCAGAACCCGTACCAGAGCCCTGATGTCCTGGCCAGCTACGTACAGAAGTGGGTCCAGGGAGCCAGGGACGCCCACAACCTCACCATAGACTACATCGGGGTGAGACGAATACAAACAAAGCAACCAGTAGTTTTGGTGGGATTGAAATCATGAGTTGTATCCAAGTTTACAGTTCAATTCGGATCAGTTGTTCATGTGACCAGATTTTGGGAAAAACAAAACAAAGTGAACTTCAGGCCATGTCTGAGGCCTAATTTTCACCTATATCTGTTCAATTTCTAAGAAAGAGCTATTTGGCTTACCATGTTCAAACCAATTTGTGAATGTATTTTTTCAGATTTGGAATGAAAGACCATATGACATCACATACATTAAGGTGAGTTTAAAAAATGTAAATCAGCAGTGTTGTGACAAATCATACTACATGCTTTTACTGAAATGGGGAACAATTTGGATTTCAATTTTCAAAGTATTTCTGTTCAAATTGTTTTGTGACCTTCCATATAAGTTTCAATCTTTCTGGAACTAAGACATTCATTGTTACGGAAATATTTATCATTTGCACAATTGTAGAGTTATGTTCAAGACAGGAACAGGATTTATCTAGGATTCTAAACTAAATTCCCTTGTCAGACAAATTTAGATTTTCGAAGATGTTTTTATTTTCTTAATTTTCAATTTCTTAATTTCTATCATGGACACTTGATATAGTACTTAGTGCCCGTGATTGAATGCATTGTAAATTGGATGACATTATTTTCGAGAGGGAATGTTAGTGAGTTGTTCCCCATAGATGTAGCTTGGCAACGCAGATAAACGCATTGGCCAAACCATTGTATCCCAAAGTGGGAGAGATATGACAACTTGGTATTGGGAGAAAAGGTACAGACAATTGACGTTAAAATTGTGAGAATATCTGGGAAATACCTTAACCTCCCTGTTTATATAACGGACTGGTCCGACATTGCGGAGGACAGATAGTTTTCAGGGAGTCATCATTATTTAAAAACAGGTAAATATTTATACCCTTTATAATCTTGTACATTTTATGAAGATCCTTAAAGAGGCTGTACATAATGTTCATATCTCATGTAAGAAATAAACGACTCTAGTCGTTGTTTATTGCGCTATAAAATGCTACAGAGAGAACAAACCACTTTATTTCTTAAATAAAGCATTACATACACTTCCTCTTTATTTGTATTGTTATCAGTGAAATACAAGTTGATGACCTTCTCTGTGCAGCTGTTGAGACAAGTCCTCAATGACACGGGGTTCTCCCATGTGCGTATTGTGGCGGCGGATGGCGTGTGGGGGGTGGAACAGGATATCCTGAAGGACAAAGACCTTGCAGCAGCGGTGGATTACATCGGGTAAAATGAAATGTTTGTCTACAGTACTGTCAGTTGGTAAACAATTGAACTTCCACAATGGAACTGTGAGTCGAATGGAAAGAGCTTTATGTCCCTGGATTTGTTCATGGCATGGAATTGAAATTCAAATGTTAGAAATGTTTTGGCATCATCTTCAGCTCAGAGAAGTGATGTCTTGGTGTGGTATGAAGCACTGCAATGGAGTTCAGACTTAATCATGACAATCTGATTAATATATTTTTTTCTGATACATTTGAAACGAAAATCGTCTTTTCAACAGCAGTGATGGGGCTGAAACTGGATAGTAATTATCTGACATTTCAGAAATTGCTTTACAAAATACAGAGATACTCCTTATTGATAAGAATCTTTGTTAACATGATGCTGTTCATTTCAGAATGTACCTGGTGAGAAACAGTACTTTTGTGCTATGTATAACTTTTTATTTGTCAAGGTTATGAGAAGGACCCTGCGACTTTCATTTTTATTTCCAAAACACTTTTCAAATGAATTACTTACTTTCATGCATCTAAGGAAGTTGCAACTATTGCTTTTACTGGGTAGAATAGGTCTTCAGCAACCCATACATGCCGTAAAAGGCGACTATGCTTGTTGTAAAAGGTGACTAATGGGATCGGGTGGTCAGGCTCGCTGACTTGGTTGACACATATCATCGATCCCATTTGCGTGGATCGATGCTCATGATGTCAATCACTGGATTGTCTGGTCCAGACTCGATTATTTTACAGACCACCGCCATATAGCTGGAATATTGCTGAGTGCGGCGTTGAACAACAAACAAACAAATACTTCTGATGGATGCCTATCTGCATGGAGATCTGACGACACCCCCGTAGGTCACCGTCAGGTGAACCCTGACTAAACTATGTCCGCCTTATCAAAATGAAGGATGCATGGGTTTAGATATGAATATGAATCGGCTTCATTTCTTTTTTGTCCCTTTTCGGAAATGTCAATCTTAGCAAAAAGACGACCGCCAGAGAATACTGATATAACTTCCATAGTTCATCTTTTGGGGCATAGATGCCATGGCGCTCAGAAATGACAGGATGTATTTTTAAACATCTACAATGATATAATAGCAGGGCTAGATTTTTTGTATTGGGAATTCCCTAACTGTATTCGTTTCCTAGATACAGAAATAAGATGTGCTTGTCGGTATGCATGTCATTCAGAGTTAGAAGCCTCAATGCTAATTGGCTGACTAGAAAGTCCACCTGAGGTGACCTATGGAGAGGTTTATTACCCATGGTGTTAGAAATAACCAAATTCATACGAGTTATATGTGCACTAGTACATATATCACTTCTCGCACATCTGAACAGCATTGTTAACGTCATTCCAATCTTACGTCATCACTGAAGATAGATAGATAGAAGATAGTTGCGGTTTTCTAGGACAGCAGTGGCGATCAGTGCATTTTTCTAAAGGGGAACCAAAAGGATTATAAATTAATGGGTAATAAAGAAATGATTACACTCACATGTGTAATAATTCATGTATTATCTTCGCTCTGGCTCTGGAAATACAAGAAATCTGACAGTTAAATTGTTTCGTAAAATCAGTAATCACACATATGCTTGTAAAATACTCATACAGCTGGAATATTGCTGAGTTTGGTGTTAAACAACAACCAAAACCAAACCAAAAATCATGCCCTGATGGCATGGATCATTGCTCATGGTATCAGTCACTGGTTTGCCTGGTCCAGTGGATTATTTCCAGGCTGCATTGATATAGCTGGGATTTTACTGACTGCGACTTTAAGAAACATTAACTCACTCATTCATTACAGAAATTGAAATTTTAAGGCTGTTATGGTTGAAAAGCAAAAAGCCATTCTGAGCAATAGTAATCTTGTCTTTCCCAGTGTACATTACCCTGGCACTAAGTCAACAGTGGATGCCCTTCACACCGGCAAGCAGCTGTGGTCATCTGAAGACTACAGCTCCTTCAACAACAACATCGGCGGGGGCTGCTGGGCCAGGGTAAACAGACATGGAACAATTAGTTAAAGGAAAGAGGCATTGATTGGAACTGGAAACAAGGAGCTTTGGGGAGGTGGTCTTAGCATGGATTGAAGACTTGAAGTTATCAGCTTCTTTATCATGTTTATTTGGAAAACATTCTCAGAAAGCAGAAAAGTCAGGAAACATCTATGTGCCTTAAACATTCCACATGAAATAACGTATTCGACGTAATAAGCGCCCTGGGCGCTCTCAAAATTAGAAATAGGGGGCTCTTAATAGAATATTGTTTTGAGTTGAAAGATCGTAAATTTCATGGTTTATCCTGACAGCCTGAAATGTTTATATACGACAGATATATTTTTCCAGGATTTAATTGCCCATAATTAAGGGTGCATATAACATACGAGTGCGTATTATACACAAATGAATAAGTCTTGTGTACATTAATCAATTGGAAGAGGTGCTAATTGAGATTGTTCACTAGCCAATATATCAGCAAATATCGCCGTGGGCGCTTATTAGAGCAGGGCGCTTATTACGTTGAATACGGTAGTTGCCAATGTTTAGACAGTTTGTATATTATTTGTGTCTCAAATGGTTGATATAGAAATTTCAGTAGTAAGGCAATATGTTGTGAGCACTGTAGATTGGGAGATTGGTCGTACAGCTGTACCAACTATCCAATATGTCAGTAGCTCAATGGCAATGGTACAATAATTTCCATAAAGATAAGGAAAGAATACTGATAACCTTGTTTTTTATCAGAATGTTACCAATTTACATATATATTATCAACTTCCCTACAGTCTTCTAAACCCATCTTTATGATATAACATAAAAGCGTAATGTTCATATTTTTCGAAAAACTATTTTTTTTCAGATTTTAAACCAAAATTATGTCAATGGATTCATGACAAGGTATGAAAAAATTATTCTTCTCTGTTTGTCTTGTTTATCATTGGTCTTTAAGGATTAAATGTTACATGGTTTGACACTACATCAACCTGTTTTCATGGTGTAGGTAAAATATTGAAATGTGCTGAAGTATTACTGAATGAATAATAAAATATGCTTAATTAGGTTAAAAAAAATAATAGTCTTGGTTCTCCGGCACCGACCGCATTACCATAATGTTCGCCGCACGGTTCGTTTTTATTTTCATTTGTAAGAAAAACAATGAAAAAAATCCTTAAATATTCCAAGTCCAATGGTAGTCACATACTGTATTCGAGTATTTTACCCATCAAGGAATACATTTATGTAGGAAGGCCCTTTCCCAGCTTGATTGTACACATCTGTTTATTAGGCTACATACTAGTTTAAACACCCCCAAAAAAGACACTGCCCACTCGCACTATATTTTAAAAACCATTGCCTGAGAACCAATTCTTTTATTTTTTAAGCCTTAATTGTCTTGCAGCACAATTGCATGGAACCTTATAGATAGTTACTACGAGGGTTTACAATGGGATCGTGACTCGTTGATGACAGCCAGACAACCTTGGAGTGGCTACTATAGTGTAGAGAGCCCTATTTGGATGTCAGGTGGGTAGTGGATACCTGTTGGTTTAACTGTAACAGGCTTCATACAGAGCTTGGAAACACAATTCAAGCACTTTTCAAGCAAAGCATTCAAGTTTCAGCACCCCTAACTACTGTTTAATAATGACTCTTGCATTCAAGTGTCCGTAGAAATGGAGTGAGTGAGTATTACGACGTTTTAGCAATACAGCAATATTATGGAGGGAGACACCAGAAATGGGCTTCACACATGGTACCCATGTGGGGAATCGAATCTGTGTTTTCGGTGTAAGATAACTAGAGTTTCCCATCCCACCATCGCAATGGAGGACTCTGGAAGTGAGCATCTGGATAGCTCATAAAGACTCTTGTCTTTGGAACATCACTCTTGTCAAATCAGTGAAAACTTTGTATATTGAATCTTAATGCAGGATTTTTACGTCCTTCCTGAAACTTAAATGTGAATTCGTTCAGAATTTGTGTTTGAAAATTGCCGATGGTCATAATTAATCTTCTCTGAATACAGACTTTTCCCAACTTGAATCTAAATCTTTGAATAGCAGATCACACCAATGTTCACAACAAAAGCTAAGTTAAATTTTCATGAAATCATATTCAAAAGCTTTGTCTGTCTGTCATTCCATATCCAGATTTGCCCTGAGTTTGTTTTTTGGTTCGTCTGTACCATACGCGTGCTTGTTGGTTTAACCAACGTTGTAAACATTTCAGACCTGCCTTACTCACTCCTACATCTAGCTGATACACCATGACATAGCTATAATAATATTTAAAGGTGTTAAACCTGACTCACTATCAGTCATCAATGCATGCAGATAATTTTGATAGTTTAATGTAGAATAGGTCTTCAGCAACCCGAACTTGCCGTAAAAGGCGACTATGCTTGTCGTAAAAGGCGTCTAAGGGGATCGGATGGTCAGGCTCGCTGACTTGGTTGATACATTTCAACTATCCCATTTGCGTGGATCGATGCTCATGATGTCAATCACTGGATTGTCTGGTCTAGACTCGATTATTTTACAGACCACCGTCATATAGCTGGAATATTACCTATACTACTGCGGCGTTAAACAACAAACCAACCAACCAACCAACTAATGAAATAAGTCATGGATAGCTAGTGTGCAGTGGGGTCCAACATAAATAAAACTTGTGTTGTTTCAATCTGTATTTGATGTCAAGACTATCTTAAATGACAAACTCTTACATCTGTCTGTATAGACTTATGAGTATCTTCCTCCTATGTGTACAGGCCACACCACCCAGTTCACCCAGATAGGATGGACGTACCTGAAGCATGGGTCGGGAGTTGGGCTGCTAGACAGTGGAGGCAGCTACGTCTCACTCGTCAGCCCGGATGGAAAGGATCTCTCGATTGTCATAGAGACTATGGTTAGATACTGCTGGGAAAGCCCAGGGCTTAAGAATGGATTCTATTGCCTTTTTGGGCCGAATATTTGATCTCAAATTAAGCCAGGGTTTAAATACAGAAACCATGCAGACACGACTAAAGGCTTCATTCCATTTAGTTTGAATGAATCAAAACTTTTCAAATTTAAAAGTACAATAAAATATTAATGTGCTTCTTAAACGCCATAACACCATGAAATACAATTGAGAAGACCAATGTGTCTTAGAAATATGGAAGCCTCACCCAGACCTAATAGTCTGAAAAAATTGTAGATTATAAGTATAATACCGTCGCATTCCATGTGTTGCTGGTAATTGTTGCAGACTCACGACCACTCCAAGTGCATCCGCCCCAGTCTGCCACCCTACACTGTGGAACCACAGACCATCACCCTAGACATTGGAGGAAGCTTTGTGAGTTGACTGCTGCTCCACTGAGGACAATAAAAACAACTGATTCCAATTGTCCAGACACTGTCTTCTTGGTCAATATGGCAAGATGCTGGACAGCAAAGAATAATCTAGAGACCATATATCTGTGTTTGGCCTCTGAATAAACTAACTTTTGTTTTTAGGGTTGATTTGAGGTTAATTTCCTTACGGTTAGGGTCTGGTCATTTACATGTAACAATCTTGTTATCTCAACTGTACACAGATTAGTGAACCTCATCCCGTGTCCGTTACAGTCATAGGTGAAATAATGCGAACACAAATCAGCAGTGTACCAACACTGTCAGTAGACCTGTGAATGTTGAATACTGTAAAACATGAAATTAATGCATCTCCAAAAGAATGCGACCGCTGGCCCTTAGCCAAAAATGTGACTCAATATGAATGCGACACCCCCTCCTCTCAAGCATCAGTGGATTGATGTCTAAACAAAATGTCCTCTGTCAGGTTTACAGGAGAATCCTCACCTTAATCCAACCTTACATAAATCCAATCACACACCAAATAGCACCGCTTATTAGCCCTGAGTAGAGTACTTCAGCTAAAACAATACGTGCGTGCTGGCTCGTGTCGGCCTTTGATGCAGTCGCAAAGAGCAAAGACACAGTGTTGGGTGGCGTCTGTCTTGACTTGCAGGTGTGATCAGTGATGACATAAGTGAGTAGAACGCTTGTCTTGACCCCAGCAGTGACAATTCACAGGATGTAATTAGTGTTTGAATGACATTGGTTATATACTTGTAACAAGTGCTGCTCAATAAACAGTGATGTGGAATACATAGTTGTTTGTTTTCAGCGTATGGCTAAGTTGGTATTTCTACTATCCAAAATGTCTTATTGTTGATATAAATGCGATGTTTAATAATGCGAGCAAAGACCACTCGCATTTTTCGCATTTAATTCACGCTCGCGTTATTATCAAGATTTACAGTATATACACAGGGTAATCCCAACTGATGGACAATGATCCACGAGTAATAATCCTCAGACATCATGAAATCCCTGTTTAGCTGTATCTACAGGGAACACTCTGCTCCATTGATGACTGCTGAAACAACATATGACTCGCCAGTAGAAAAGGGACCTTATGGGTGCTAGGATACAATTGTGCTGTGATGTCATGAAGAAAGGCATTTTCTCTTGTTAGTTCCAAATTTTTCTCTTGTTAGTTCATAATCTAATTATAAAAAAACATGACTTCAAAACATTTTAGCATACATTTCTACTTTCGATTAATCCGTCTCTATATCCAAATTATTACAACAATAGTTATTATTTCAAGACTGAAAATGGGATTTTTGCAGAAAATTTGTCAAGAATCCAAAAACCACAAAAAAATCCTAACACTTACCGACTCCCTAAGTGGACTGCAAGCCCTCCAAAACAAAATACCAAAAACCGACCTAAATTAATAAATCAAATACTTAAAAGCTCCAACGACCTAACTAAGGCAGGCAAACAAATAACCTTCTTGTGGATACCCGCCCACGTAGGAATATACGGTAATGAAAACGCCGATAAAGCAGCTAAACTATCCCTCAAAATCCCAGAAATAAGCTTAAACTTACCCATCTCAAAATCAGAAATTAAAAGCGTAAACAAGCAAAAAATCACAAAAAAAATGGCATAACCTATATCTAAACTCAAATAGCCAAATCAAAAATGTCCTCAGCAAACCACTAACAAAAACCAAAAATTCTCCATCCATCAAAAAAAATCGACAGAGTAATCACTAAACTCCAAACAGGACACACCAACCTAAATAACCACCTAAAAAAAATAAAAAAACACACTACAGGTAACTGCCCACACTGCAAACAACTAGAAACCCCAGAACATGCACTCATCCACTGCACACACTACCTAACACATCGAACCGCATTACAAACCACCCTCAATCTAAACAAGGCTCTCACTCTAGAAGCAATACTAAACCCACAAAATAAACTAGAAAACTTCAAGGCCTTAGGCGTATTCTTTAAAAAAACGGAACTAGTAAAACGCATCTAAAAACACAATAACCTACCAAATCAAAATCACATAAACAAACAAACATCCACCATACCCAGCTCCCTTAGTTCTCCTCCCCAACCCCATCGGCATCTATTCCAAATCTCAAAATTCCTAAATTCTATATAAGCAACCCCTAAACCCCCCTCTTGGGTTGCTCAGACCACTTTCGCCCCTTTCGGAAACACATTAAATGGCCTGTCTGGGCCCGTGTGCGAAATACGCATCAGTCGGAAAGCGCACGTTAAATCTCCAAAGTAAGTAAGTAAGTAAGTAAGTAAGAAAATTTGTCCAAATGTTTGATGCCATGTATCTCTGTAATACATGTAAATTGTTGCTTGTGACTTGCATTTTATGTCCTTAAAATACTGTAGTTTTAAAATATCATAAGAAGTCAAAATAGGATTTTTCACTCATTAGGTCCCTTATTACATGGTGGGTCACATACCGGTATGTACTCATGTGACTCAGTCTGCTTAGGAACAGCAATTTGCTGTGCAGAGTTAGGCTTGATCATTGGTTTGAACATGAGGATCACCCTGATTTTGTGTCTAGGTTTGTCATCACCATAATTGTGGGTTTCACCAAAGGCTTTCCTTTATGTGACATAACTTCTTTAAGTGGCATCTAGAAGTTGGTATGATGAACAAGGGAGATAGTTCTTAGGATATACACCTTCTTTATTACAATGGTACATCAATTGTCCACATGTATATAACATTCCTACTTCACATTTCTGTACATCACTTGCTTGTGAACGGTGTTAGTATCTACACTGAAATGTTTATTTTATTGTAATAAAGTGGTTGTACTAGCTGACATGCCATGGTACAACTGAAAGTTGTGTTAAAACAAACTCACTGCATGATTGTTTTCAGGGAAGTCTTCAAAAGCTGAATGTCTGGTACAGCAAGCTTGGGTTTAATGACACGGACACACAGTCTGTCTTCTTCAAGTCTCTCTCCCCAGTACAGGTAAATATCTCATGGAGATGACATTTTAATCTTTTTTTTACTGTTATGTATTCTTGGTGTTTCGCACTGTGGCTGGCATGCTGCTACTGGCCACACATAACAGATGTATAAACCCTTAACCGATAAGCATGTACAGATTGTCATTAAGGCCACACTTTTTAAGTTTCATTTATTTATTTATTTATTTATTTATTTATTTATTTATTTATTTATTTATTTATTTATTTATCCACTTACTTACTTACTTACTTACTTACTTACTTACTTACTTACTTACTTACTTACTTACTTACTTACTTACTTACTTACTTACTTACTTACTTACTTACTTACTTTAGTTGTTGGTTGAATGTTCAGGTGACCAGTGGCAAGGTTAGCCTACAGGTTGGCTTGGACGAGATCTACACCCTGACTACTCTCAACACTGGCCGCAAGGGGGACTATGGAACACCCCCTCCATACCGCCCCTTCCAGCTACCTTATACAGAAGACTTTGAAAGTGAGTGAAACAGTGTACAACTAGGTCAGGATATCAAGTATGTGAGTTCCGGGTTAGAATTGGTCTTCAGCAATTCATGCTTGTTGCATGAGGCGACTAATGGGATCTGGTGGTCAGGCTCACTGACTTGGTTGATGCATGTCATTGTATCCCAATTGCGTAGATGAATGCTAATGATGTCAATCACTTGATTGTCTGGTCCAGATTTGATTCTCGTATTTGACCGTCATATACCTGGAATATTGCTGAGTGTGGCATTAAACAAACAAACAAACAAACAAACAAACAAACAAACACTTTTCCAAGGGTTTTTCAATTGTCCCGGGTATGAGGCCATTAGCCTGCTGCCCCATTGAAATTTTAGGTTAGAAATGGTCCCCAGCAATCTGTGCTTGTTGTAAGAGGCTACTAACTGGATTAGATGGTCAAGTTGGTGTCTTGGTGATTGTGTACCCTATAAGCATGGGACATTGCTCATAATAACAACTCCCAGTACTGATGTTTCCTGACCCAGACTATTTTTTACAGGACAGTATTATAAGCTCAAATATTGCTGAACACAATCACTTACTAACTTACATGCTAGCCCTGCTGGCTATAGTTAGAGACATATACAATCAAGATACCCATTGATCGTTAATTTACAATTTTCCCTGACATAACTGGAAACAATAGGTGTAGTAGATACAGGGTTTAGCTTCATCACCTCAATAGTGTGCCAGTATCTGAGATTATCATTTATTTAATCTCACAATAAATGGTGAAAAAAAATTTGAATTATTTTCACATTTGGATATGGTTTCAGGTTATGAAAATCATGCAGAGCCCTTGCTTATGGCTCAGCAAAATGGGGCATTTGAAGTGGTCCACATCGACGCCACGGTAGGCAATGTTATGAGGCAGATGGTGCTGGAGCCGCCCATTGTGTGGTGCCCCACGTATGACAAGTTCAATGCCACCATGAATCTCCTTGGTGCTGTCACATGGTGTGTAAAAAGTTCATGTGCAAATATTTACTACACTGTCATTCTTCCCTATGGGTAATATAAATGATTTCTTTTCTCTCTGATGCCGATAAATCTTGAATAATTCCATCTGTGACTGAAGCCAGTTGTCCATATACCAAGTCCAGTAACATTTCCTTCGGTACCAGTAAAGATCCGGGGTAGAATAGGTCTTCAGCAAGCCATGCTTGACGTAAAAGGCGACTAACGGGATCAGGTGGTCAGGCTCGCTGACTTGGTTGATGCATGCCATCGATCCCAAATGGGTGGATCGATATTCATGATGTCAATCACTGGATTGTCTGGTCCACACTCGATTATTTACAGACCGCTGTCATATAGCTGGAATATTGCTGAGTGAAGGGTAAAACACCAAACCAAATCCTTTGGTCTAGTAAGCTTTGCAAATAGAGTCAATTTGTTAACACTGTGATCCACTGAAAATGATCAGAGAGACAGATATGGGCCAGTAGACTCAAAAGTTTCGGCTTTTGTTTGTCCAATGGGTTTCTTCTTTAAAAATCTTGAATTTGGAAACTCATCTTGAAAAGGTCTGACTTGAAAATACAGAAAAAAGATAAAATTATGATATGAAACATGCATGTACAATAACTATCTTGTTCTGTTGTAATTCAGTCATATTCAGAGTATGAGCCTCACTGCATACAGAAACAAGAAAGGCTTTCTTGAAAAACACATCATCGGGAGTATAACTTGAAAACCGTGAAAGATTTCATATCCGAACTTTGTACATGTATTAACCAGGGGCTGAAGTGGTGCCGTTTGCTATTTAGGAATTTCATTTAAAAAAAAAAAATTCTGTTTCCTTGGAAACAATTTAGACTTTGACTCTGTTCACAGTGATGTGTTTGTCCAGACCATATCTCTAAAACTAATAGGTACTCTTTCATGACACTTTGCATACATTGAGACCAGGTTGTCAAATGGTGCCTTTTGCTATTTAGGGATTTTAACAAGTTTGATTTTGACACTGTTCATATTGTTGTGTACCTGGCATAGAAATACAAAGTTCCAAAGCTCAGTTCCATGGTATTGTTTTGATAGCTCAGTAACTACTCTTGTATTGACCTTTTTCACACTTTCGCCATCTTGGATCGAAAACGAGGCTTGGAGAGCATAGCTCCATGCAGTGTGAGTTACATCAGCTGATAGGGAACAGACAGCATGTTGTCCATTTCACTGATGGACATTTAAAAAAAAAATAAAATGGTATCCTCTGTATCTAATACAGAAGATATTTCACATTTAATCCTGAGGTCAAACTAAAATATGCCTGTAATACACTAGAATTCGCATTTTGCTGTCAGGATCCCGGAAGTGAATCAAAAGGTGCATTTCGAGATATGTATTTCAGAAATAGATTGTTTTATCATAACCTCGTCGGCATATAGGTACAATGTGACAGTACATTCAGTGACAGAAGTTTTGTATCGTAAATGAACCGCATAACATGAAACAGGTCAGTTTTCTTTTGCAAATTTGCTCAGTCAATGCGTGGCTTGGCGAACTCGAAATCGTCGATCATGTTTATTTCACGTTTCATAGTGGTGTTTGCTGCACAGCGTACTGTCGTTTTGCCATGTGTCCAGTTGACAAAAATTGCTTTTTCTGCTATGATTTTCATCTAAACATATTGCGATGTAAATGAAATTAGTTCACAAAATAACTCGTGTGTCAAAATAAATATTCAGAAGGGGTGATAACTCTATTTAGTGTGTACAATGACAGATGATACTTTACTTGTTCTTCAAACATCACTTACTTAACTGATTATTACAGATTGAGATTGCACCGTGCACGACAAAAGTAATAATGTGTGAACTGTTTAAAATAAGTTAAAAGGAAACTTAAAATTGATAAATATAAATAATGCATGAAATTGAAGAAATATAAGATTTGATACAAACACCAACTTCTTGAACACCCTGACCTAATCCTGTATGATGATAGATAATTGTATGTCAATAGGAAGCTACTAATACATTTATCCTGAATAGTTTGAAAATGTCTTGATCAGATATGAGTACAGATAAAATAACAAAAGATAAAAATGAATCAACTTCATTTGGTAATCAAGCCAAGATAAAATATATGTATCGGTACAAATTTTGTTGATGGAACAATCTGGATTTCTCATATTTAATAAAGAAAAACAAACCGAAATTTTCATGTCTTTATTTCTCACAATATAAGTTTTCAAAACTTAACATGGGCCGGGTGTCTTTGTCAGTCAAAAGCATCTAATTAAATTCCAGGAGAAAATAATTTTCTTGCTTGTAAACAAATGGTACAATGTGCTTTTTTAGTGTCTGACGAATATTGGCCATGTTGTTTTGTGAGTGAATAAGGCTTTTCACTTCCTTGTCCTATTTAAGTGAAATGTGACAGGAAACACATTTGTTGATTGAATGAATATGGCTTTCCACTTCCTCGTCCTTTGACAGGACGCACATTGTAACCAGTGTGTTTCTGTCAGCAGAAAGCTCCTCCAGACATCCATCACCGGATATTAGTACTTCATTGTGTTGACTCGCTGGACTCAAAGCCTGAAATGAATAATTCAATAATATTGTAATAATATTTCTACTTACATAATTTTTTTATAAACAATGCATATTCACCTTCTCTCAAAATATTGCTTATTTAGAAAACAACATTCTTCTGAAAAAGAGAAATTTAAGGAAAAGAAATCACAGTGTGTAACATTACATGCTACTTTAGAACAATCTTGAAGGCATCAATTCATCTGATATGTCTAAAATTCAAACAGTATATTCTGTGTAAACAGTAAACACAACAGATGCGTCAATTTAATGACAGTGTACTACAGCTCTTTATATCAATGTCACACAGAAATTCACTCTTGTTTTAATGAAACACGTTTTGATATTTGTATTACCGGTATGTATTTAATCATGAACTACTTTGTTTAGTCTGACCATGCTGAAAACATACTTTTGCTAGAGTGAAATAAATAAGATTTTTATTAAAATTAGGTGAAATATCACGTTTTGTCCCACCTACAGTCAATCTGCCTCATTGACACTATGGTTTTCTGAATAAGGTCATGAAAATCACAAAGAAAATATAAGACTTGAATTTATTTTGTCAAATGAAATGTTTATCTCTTCTTGTGGTTTACTAAAGTTGATATCTTGACTTGAAAATATTAACTTTGTCAGATCACAAGATGAGATAAATTCATGCTATCATCGTTATTTGACAAGGAAAAAAAATTTCTTCTATGTATTTATATTTTTTTATATTTCTCATTTTGATTGAATTATCAAAATTATCAAAATTATCATACCACTTGACTTGACTGAAATAAACTAAAGTTCTAAAGATTGTTAACATTTATAAATTATTACATTATAACAATATAATTATTGCAAAATTGGTGAGGGAGAAGTAAGAGACAAAAATGAAAGAAAAGTAAAATGTATTTTAAGTGACAATACAAATAGTTTCTTTCCATTAATATTCCTAACTTTCCAACTACAAAAACATAACTGATATTAATTAACAGTGAGTGAGTGAGTTGTGTTTAACGCCGCTTTTAACAGTATTCCAGTTATATCAAGGCTTGTCAGCTTAATGTGGGAGGAAAGCCCAAAGTGATGCAGGTCTTAGACATTTACCACTTCGGTGAAACCCACAAGCACGGGTATGGTGCTGACAAACCTAGAAACATAATCGAGGCGAACTGGGATTCGAACCCACAATCATAGGTTTCTGGTGTGCCCAAGGGACGCAACTCTGCACAGCGAATTGCAGGGCCTTACACAACTAGGCCACTCGTGCCCCCTATTAATCAACAGGAAATTATGGATTTCAGAATGGTAATTTTATTTTTTGTTTGAGGAATTATACCATCTTGTATCTTGTGAACTATTTGTTGATAGGCATGACGTTTACATCGACACCGAGGTCCTGGTGAGCAAGGTGAATGGTACGGGCGGCATCTATGTGGCTGCCCGGATAAACCTGACTGGCTGTTACACCTTTTCATCTGGAGGCATCTTCTTCTTCCTCTTCCCTGTCAATGAGTCGTACATTGTGTCTAATGACATTGGTGAGACTTGATCATTGGTACCTACTACATTATACAACTGACTGCAGTGTGTGTTAATACATGTAACAATTTTTCTTCATGTCCTGGCATGTCTCCAGTACCTTGAAAAGTTGAAAGAATGATTTGGGATGATAAATGGAATCTCACCCTTATGTCTTTTTATATCAAATTTATCAACTCCGTCGATAAAAGTTAAAAACTCCTCAGCAAGCATCAGAGTTTTGAACTTTTGAAATATTTGAAATCAAGATACCCATGGGTAGGATACTCTTTTTTTTTTTGTGAACACCATTGGACATAAATCATAGTAACTCAAGTGTAGAGAGGACCAGACAACTGACCAATCAGATCGCTAGATTCTTTAGTGAGTAATAATTGATCAAAAATAAGGTTTGACTGTTTCTTGGATGACAGTGTGGCCCTGTTGCATCTTGCTGGAATATTGCTATAAGCAGTGTAGCATTCGCTCCCTTGATGACACAGTGGTATAAGGCTAAAAAAATAATAGTCTTGGTTCTCAGGCACCACCCACATAATCATTAAGTCTGATGCACGTTTGGTTTTTATTTCCATTTTCAAAAATATATAAAAATCCTAATACTTAAACACAACGCACAAAAAAAATTAAAAATGTAAACAAAAATGAAATGTTCAATTAACTTTATGATGATGTAGGCAGTGCCTAAGAACCAAGACTATTTTTTTTAAGCCTAATGAACGTGGTGTTAATATTAGTGTTGGATTGAGCTTATGGGTGGTTTCAAGTAGAATTATTTGGGATCTTTGGTGACCTGATTCCTTTTGAAATGTATCCATGTTTCATTTCAGGGAGGATAAATATCATCAAAGAGGGTTCTCAGACTCTGTCCAGCCCATATGGATGGAACCAATTGTCACTCTCTGTACAGGTAATGTTGCTATGGAACCAATTGTCACTGTCAGTACAGGTAATGTTGCTATGGAACCAATTGTCACTGTCAGTACAGGTAATGCTGCTATGGAACCAATTGTCCCTCTCTGTACAGGTAATGTTGCCATGGAACCAATTGTCCCTCTCTGTACAGGTAATGTTGCTATAGAACCAATTGTCACTGTCAGTACAGGTAATGCTGCTATGGAACCAATTGTCCCTCTTTGTACAGGTAATGTTGCTATGGAACCAATTGTCCCTCTCTGTACAGGTAATGTTGCTATGGAACCAATTGTCACTGTCAGTACAGGTAATGCTGCTATGGAACCAATTGTCCCTCTCTGTACAGGTAATGTTGCTATGGAACCAATTGTCACTGTCAGTACAGGTAATGCTGCTATGGAACCAATTGTCCCTCTTTGTACAGGTAATGTTGCTATGGAACCAATTGTCACTGTCAGTACAGATAATGTTGCTATGGAACCAATTGTCCCTCTCTGTACAGGTAATGTTGCTATGGAACCAATTGTCCCTCTCTGTACAGGTAATGTTGCTATGGAACCAATTGTCCCTCTCTGTACAGGTAATGTTGCCATGGAACCAATTGTCCCTCTTTGTACAGGTAATGTTGCTGTGGAACCAATTGTCCCTCTCTGTAAGGTAATGTTGCTATGGAACCAATTGTCCCTCTCTGTACAGGTAATGTTGCTATGGAACCAATTGTCCCTCTCTGTAAGGTAATGTTGCTATGGAACCAATTGTCCCTCTCTGTACAGGTAATGTTGCTATGGAACCAATTGTCCCTCTCTGTACAGGTAATGCTGCCATGGAACCAATTGTCCCTCTTTGTACAGGTAATGTTGCTATGGAACCAATTGTCCCTGTCTGTACAGGTTATGTTGCTGTGGAACCAATTGTCCCTCTCTGTAAGGTAATGTTGCTATAAGGCGAAACTGTTTTAACTTCTGTATTTACAGACTGTTTTGGGGAAAAATCTTGGTTAATAGGTGAGAGAAAAATGTAATGAAAAACGAAATTACAACTTGTTTTTGAATATGTTGTGATGTGTGCTGCGTTATTCGAGCATATTGTGTTGTTTACTCTAATACAGTTTGACATATTTTGTGCCCGATTGTTTTATAGTGAACATTCAAGGTTGCATTTTAAAATTGCTGAATAATTATTGTTAATGATGGTCGGTAAATATTTGTTTACATTTCACTTCCAATCTTGTTACTTCTGGGGAATTCAAGGACAGAATCAGGGGTTTCAAAATACCATTGCCTGACGCCCGTGCCAAGTAAGGTTTAGATATTGGAGCACATAAAATGAACTGAGTCAAGTTTCACGAGAATGTAATCACGTGAGCATGTTATGATATTTTATTGGCTAACATTTTGCTAGTGTCCCAGACAGGCAATCTAATTTGCATAGTGTTACACCAGTCAATAAATGGGATTAGTTCACTTCACTACAATACTACCTTTGGGGTCCAAATAATTGATAAGAGTTATAGACGATCAGCGGTTTAACCGAGATGGAGTCGTAGGGGTAGATGACAAAAACTGCCTACCTAACACGATCTACGATGCATGTTCCAGAGTTTGAAACAAGATTAGAATAGAAGATGTTGATGATTCATATTCCAGAAAAATCATCGAATGTCTGAAAAAAACACATCATATTCCTTCAGCATATTCAGGTGAATGAACAGGTATAACAAACTTGGTTGACATGAATATGAAATTTGACATTAATCATCACTAGACATGATGAATTACCATTTAAATTGCATTCCCTGCTCTCCAAGGCATTGTTTTACATGCAGAGATTAAGATTACAGTGTGTATTTTTTTGTAAACTAAGCAAGAAATATTATTCAGCTGAACACAGATTTTCTCCAATCTACCGGTGATTCAGTTAAAAAGTACCCAATGATACAACTTCAAAGAATTTTGATGAAATGGTTGGAAGAATACTTATAATCAGAAGTAGTAACATGCATAACATGACAACATGACAACATTGGTGTATAATTATAATAATGACTTTATTGATAATTTATAACAATAATACCTCTAGTGGTGGCAACTTTCAAACTTTCGGGAAGTTGTAATCTATCAGACCTTCATTCAGGCGATGTTTCTGACAGATCACGATCTGAAAAATACTATCATGAAAGTGTATCCCGTGGATAAGCCGCCCCCTTTCTACATTTCTACAGAATCTTTTTTCTGGTCCTCAAAATTCGGCTTATACGAGGTCATATACGGTAGCTGATTGCTATTGCAGGATATTTTTGTGTATGGAACAATTTGACCAGTCACCGTAGGGACTACCCGCGCTACATGTATTTCGATTGCGAAAACGTTATGTTGACAGTTGTCAAATTACCACAAATATGACTTTTAACGAGTCAAAGTATGGCATTTATGATACATGTATCCATTCTTTGTCAACTAAAGTTCGTTTCAAGGTGTCAAAAGCAGTAATCTGATGGCGGTTGCTGTAAAAAACGTTGAGTTACCGATCACTTCACACATGACTTGGCCGAAATGAATGTAAACAGATATTGAATGAAATTTTGAATAAACTAAAAATATATATTGTAAATATAAGTCCAGATATACAATAAACACATTTTTATAACCAGATAGTATAATAATGGGATTAATTTACGTACTTCAGTTCGGATTTGTTGACTGGTATTTCATTACATGCTCGGGGTGATCAGCTGATAATCTTTTTTGATTTGGGGGGAAAAACATTGTGTCAGTGTAAATTAAAGTTTATTAAATATGTAAGTACTTTAGGGAACCATGTGTTACTGTGCGCTATTGACCTTTTTCTCACTTTCGTCATCTTGGATCGAAAAACGAGGCTTGGAGAGCACAGTTGCATGCAGTGTGAGTTACATCAGCTGATAGGGAACAGAGAGCATGGTGTGCATTTCACTGATGGACATTTCAAACAAAAAATGGTATCCTCTGTATCTAAGACAGAAGATATTGCAGATGTAATAGTTGCCTGATACGGCAAGCATGGGTTGCTGAAGATCTATTCTAACCCGGATCTTCATGGGTATTCGAGATACGTAATTCCGTATCTTCACGGGTCCCGAATAATGTTGACTGCGGTGTTAAACAACATTCACTCACCATATTTCATCATCTTTTTTCAGCATCGCCAAGCAGTCGGCCATGTGAACGGAGACCTTCTGTTCAACATATCAGTTCCAGATGTACCATCACAAGGGTTTGCAGCAGTAGGCACAAGTGATTACGGCATAGCGGACTTTGACAACTTGCAACTAGCGAACTCTATAGAGGAGGCTGTGCAGGGTAAAAGTAACAGGAAGAATGGGGACAGCTACAGTAGAAAGAGTCGTGATGATACTCTGTATTTCAAGCCAGACAGGCACTGATACTGCATTGACCTCTTGGGTATAAGGCCTTGAAATGATCAGTATTTGATTCAGCGTTAAGCATGAAAATCTATGGGTCCCACCCTCTTTATCTCCAGGGCTAGCTTTTTGGTAAACTTACACTAACTCCTGGGCCCATCCCCATGGCTGTCACAATCTAAAATTAACTGCCCAATATTTCCTTTAGCCAATTTGATTGGCTGCGCTACCAGCTCTAACGTACCAATCAGAATGTACAAAACCAGCCTCAATGTTTGGTGGGCGATATCAACAACATAGCGGCCAGTCCCACTGATTATGATAGCGTTTGCAGGAAAGTCAATGTTGAAAGACTGACTGACATGCCAAAGAAAGCCCTAGAAAATCTTTTTGATGGAAAGGAGGTCTTCATATCCATCAAAACTGTTGGTGGCATTGGTTTCTAGGCAACACAAGTTACCTCTCTCACCCGTTTTCTTTATCCTCATCTCAATGTTAGATTGGTCAGTAAAATGTTAATGAAATGCAAGGACAGGTAATTTAAGATTATGAGAACCGTTGGGATGGGTTCAGGGGTTAGTATTGGTTTACCAAAATGCTAGCCCAGGAGATATAGAGGATGAATGGGTCCTTGTTATAATCCTAATGTTAAATGTTAAAAACTTTTGTACATTCTGATTGGTACATAAGACCTAGTTGTGTGATGATGATACATTGACATCTTGGGTATAGGGCCTATAATTTATCAGTATTTGATTATGTAAAATGTCTGGTGCAATCACTGTGTCTTCCATAGGGAAAAATATCAATTTGCTTCTCATGCACCTTTGTATCAGTAAGACATTTTTGCATGTAAGCATTTTAGGACGAAGTACCCTGAATACGGTGAAGTCTTTGCCAGCAGTTGATTTTATTTTTCTCACCCAGCATTAGTCTTTCACAATGTTTCATACTTGATTCATTGAAACACTAATCACTATAATATTCAGTGAGGTTAAGAATTATTATCACTTTCTTGATAACGGTGTTAGAACCTACACCGAAACATCACTCTTAATTGTAACTAGAAGCTGGTTTTAACCAGAGGTGACTCTGTCATAAAGGTCAATATTTGACTTGAGTATCCACATGGGGATTCTGGATAGAATATGTCCCTAATAACCTATACTTGTAAGAGCTGACTAAATGGATCAGAATGTTAGACTTGTTGATTTGGTGGATTGGGTGCCTATTGACATGGAATGATGTTCATCATGTCAGTCTCTGGTTGGTCTGCCCTTTCTTGTTTATCTAATTACAAGTGCTGTGATACTGCTGGACTGTTGCTGACTGCTCACTGGGAAACAAACAAATAATATGATCATACCTCCATGTCAGAATGATGAGATCTCATTGGTTTGCATGATCTTAATAAAAATAGTATGTAAACATTTATCACGCCTGAGAAGGAAATATATTTCTCTTATACCCCACCATTAACAAGACAGGCTGCACATGGATTTCTGAAAAGGAGAATAAATCCCTTATATCCTGCCACGAACAAGACAGACTGCATGTGAATTTCTAAGAGGGAGAGTAAATCCTGTATTCCCTGCTTTGAACAAAACAGGCTGCACGTGGATTTCTGAGAGGGAGAATAAATCTCTTATATCTCACTTTGTAGCAATAGGCCCCACGCATTTTCTGAGTCAATAAAAATCATGTGACAGCCCAAGTTAACATCAGCTCAATCAAACAGCTGTTTTCTATCAATTTTAAATTTGTTTTTATTCTTGTACAATGTCATATTAAAACATGTCAATATGATAAGCCGTATCACTCGGGATGTTTTTTTGCGTCACTCGTTAGGCTTTATACAACTCGCCCACTTATAATATGGGCATATAGTGACCGTAAAGTGCCTTATAATGGACCTGGTGCTGTTTTCTTCCACTGTAAGGCAGCAGTAGTAGTTGTTTCCCAATATTTGTTTAATAAAGTAACATCATGTGGTAGGAAATATGTCAGTAGCAAAACATTCCATGTATTTATGCTCAACCTGCTACCTCTAGCTGTTGTCTGTTCTGGTGGTGTATTTCTGTATGTGCTTATTCAATGAATGGTTACACTTTAGTTTTATATTTATGGATTTGTCCAACCAGAGCCAAAAATCACAGTCAGAAAAATGAATGAAAAATGCTTCTTAACTGGGAGATAAACTTAGGCTATGTTATCCTGTGGTTATTTGATGATGCCAAATTGAATTTTGAACCAAACGTGCAACAAATGTACATTTAATTTTTTTTCAACATTCCAGGTTAAAGAACGAAATACAAAGTCTTTTGTTTTATCAGAGATAATGAGTTAAGAGGCTTGGTTGAGTTCACTTTTTAATAGGCTGTCAATTTGTCAAACGTGACAAAAGCCAATAGACAATGTACAATGCTGAATATACTCAAATATTCTCCTCAAAAACTCTTCTTACATCAATATACTTTACTTACCTAAACTGAGAAAGTATGCTAAGTTTGTATTTTATGTAATTGATAACTGAAAGAACTTTTAACCATCACTCATTCCTGCAACAGTTTATTTAAACTAATCTTTACCTGGGTAATTTTGTGTGAAAATATATGGGTTCCATGAAGACTAGGGTACGAAATACATTTGCAACCACATGAGTTATACCATGTTTGAAATGTTGTAAATTTGTTCCTAAAACGTCACGCACGTTGAGATGCCCAACACTAATACCATATTCGTGCCTGTGTGATTCCCGTGCACCCTTTCGAGTTGAGTTGATTGGTTCAACTGTGTCATATGGCCCTATGACGCAGGGGTAGCATTATGCAGATGGCTATTTCAATGAATGCTCGTTCCACCCGTGACGAACAGGTCTGGTTGTTGATGAAATATACTGATAGCTAAATAGACAGATTTTTTATTCATGCACAGATTGTCTTTAAATGTATTATCCAGTTATGTATGACTGTTTAATAATCTCATACCAACTTTGACTGGAGTAGGTCCGATAGTTTTTCAGATATTGTAGTAAATGTCGGTACCTTAAATTACCTTCCAGACTATAGTATGATGTCCCAATGCTCATTGGGCCTAAACAAGGTATGACAAATAACCCTTAGAGAAGCACCAAAAGGGAAGGCTTTGTGTTGTCCCTTAACCTTGAAGTAACTATAATATGTCTATGGTGTTTCTGCCCTCATGTATTGCCTAAACATTTTTGGAACATTGTACTTAAGTGCATGTTTGTATTTCGTAAACTACAATTGCACATATCACAATTTCATAATGCCTGATGACAATGATGGAGATAGAGACATTACCTACAGCTGATGCGGCCATCAAATCAGCTCTTTCAATCAGTGGTGGTTATTGTGATTTGAAACCAATGATTGACCAATCAGAATCAAGTGTTTTCCAAAGTCAGGGTAGAATAAATGAAACTGACCAATCATGTATACCTGTATATGATATGTTTAGTACTTATGGTATACATAATGGAATAACACTTTACCTTGACCAGTATGTTGTGATGGCCATTGGCTCAGCTTCAGTGTATGTGAATTGTACTTTTATGATTCATGTCAGCATTAGGAAAGACATTTATCTTCAGGATATGTGAATGGTATATATGGTATTTAATTGTGTATTTATGAAACAAGTTGCTTTTTTAAACACATTACTCTGTGTACCGTAGGGCTTTCATGCAAAGGTTGGAGTTTAAATATTTTTGTATTTTTTCATAGGATTGCATTCAAGTGTAGTGAGGTATTGTATTGTGTAACATGCTTTGATACTTCTTCTAAAGAGTCAGTTTCCATCAGTATTCTTGTGATTGAAATAAACTGATATACACTGAAATCATTTAAAAAAAAAAAGTAACTGATACATGTTTATATATGTATTTGAGATTAATCACATTTTCGCCTTTTCCTTAAACATGTTAAAGAGTGACAAGATATTGGTATATTTTGTCTTGTTTTGCTTTACTTGTTTTACTTAATTCAATGGCATATATTTTGCAGATGCAGCCAAAAAAGGTACAATTAATCCTCTGAAAAATTACAATTTTTTTAATTTTAAATATTTGCTTGTATTACAATATTTTCTGTATATTCATATACATTTGTAGAACGGATGAAAATAGGATTAATATATCTGTAAATAGAGTTTTCATAGCATTCAATTTGACTTAATGCATAGGTTCCAGTCAACAATTTGACCTTGTTTTGGCCTTTGAGTTTTGACCATGCTCTCAAATTCTGTTATAATGCTTTGTAAATTTCTTCTCCACAGAAATTGACCGAATGTGAAAACAGAACTTTGAAATGTATGTTTGTACTTCAGATGACATCATATCTTTTCAAATGATTAGATGTGTCATTGTTGTTTCTGCAGAAAATTTTGAATATCAGATGCTGACACAGCCTTTGTGACGCATCGGTGAAAAATAAAATTGTTGTTGACATGGAACTGTTTGTTCATGCTAATATTCGTTTGTTACAAACATGAATTACTAACACGTATATTAGCTAAATCATTCTGTATGGCATTGTTATTTTCATTGCTATAGCAACACTTCCCAAATGATGAAAATGTAGGATGATTTACCTTGTGCATTGTGTTGCTCATTGAATGCCCATTGCAACCAGTAATAGTGTAATTGTTAATAAGATATCAAATCAGAATGTTTTTTCGTAAAAAGTATCTATATTAATATATAAATATATATATCATTGTTTTTCTTTCAATTTTCATGTATTTTTCGAGAGTAAATGTGCTATGACATGATTTGTAAAGAGAAAGATGTATTTACATTTATGTGAATTGTTCCACACAGTCTTGGACATGTGAATAAAATATCAAATAGAAATAGATTTTTGTCATGCATACACAGGAGTCTTTGACTTTCCCAGTGTCACCTGTTTTCAGTGCACATACAGCTTACAGTGTATAGAACATCTTGTTCATGATCTTACACTCACCAACGTAGGCAAAACAAAGACATAATTATTGGTTCTTGAGCTTGAAATATTCACGATCCAAGAAAATGGATCACAATGGAGGTTTGCCTGTGATTTGGAGAACTTCCAGATGCTATCTCCAAGATGAGGAGACTTTTCAGCATTAGCACAGGAATCCAAAGTTCTGATTGTGATAATGAAATTGTATGCCTTTTAGCTATAAAAAACTCACTGGGTACAAACAATGAAATATGAAATGTTTTTAAATATAGAGAGGGCTGTTTTGTAGTAGAAGAGAGATAAAATGACATCATCTTAATACAATTTTTTTATATGCCTGTGGTCTGAGGGAGGATTACCAGATCAACGTATCTTGGTCAGATAAATGTGTAAGTTTTGTGATTCTTCACATCTTTTAACCATGGCCTTGAACATGTATTCTGTGACCTTTTGGGGTCAAGGTCATATTGAAGGTTGTTTTGTCAGCATTCATGCCTTTTGGAGTACTCCCTTTTCCTACTGTTCTATTTCAGCCTATTTATGAGACACAACAATTGTCGGTACAATGCGAGGTTTCAGCTAAATAACCCTTTGCCTTTCGGGTCAGGTCAAGGTCTCACTTGAGGTTATAACATAAATTCAAATATGTGAAGTTATTGGGGTTAGACAAGTTAAAATTTGTCAAGGTCGTCCATAGGTTTAAGGCATCACTTTTGAGTGACGCTTTATGCAATTTTTTTTTTTTGGTGTTACTTATGGGGGGTGCTCCTGATTTGGTATGAAGGGGAAACCTAAGTAAATATGGGTTATGTCATTTTTTATTTTCAGGCCCAAAACAACATTTTACACTTTCAAACCAGCAAAACGTAACTGTAGATAAAATTGCCACAATTGTCACCCATTTTCACTACTTTGTTTATTCTTACCATCAGATCCCACTATTAAGAATGGGGTGGTTTAAATGCGTGAGATGACTGCTTGTTTGTCCAATGGCGTAAATGGGTGTTCGTTATGTATAGACTGCCGGAATATGGGTTGAATATTGTTCACTGTGGCATGAAACTACTCTTTCTCGCACTTGCCGTGGGACTAGTGTAGCAGCGATTTGTGTGGGTCACATTTGTGGGTCTTGTTTCTTGCATTAAGGAGTTGACTCTTGTAACAGCAATTGTCTATGTGACATGCGTTCTCCTGAAATACGAAGGAGGTTTAGTGAGTTCACATAGAGATCGTGTTTTGGAGTATTCGATGCGCGGAAAACCGACGCCAGATACTTATTTTTGTTTTACAATATTGCTTTAAGCGACATCAGCATTGACATCCGCATTAGTACAATAAGTGGGAGGATCTGAGGACCTCACTACCCACAGCCCAGTCAGTGTTCATGCTGTAAACAAGAGTGATGACTTCGAGGAGTGGAGCAAGGAAAACACGGATTCTTCATTAGGACCTATAGTTCTCACAAGTGAAGAGACTTTTCGAGGAGCAGAAGGTATTGTCTCCCCATTGAAAAAACTCTACACCATGAAATACGTTTACCGTATAGATTGAAGTGGGAAAGTTTTCCTTCCATGCTGGTAGGCCTCGACGACTTTCATATCGTTTAATCTCTTGTGTGGAAAATTAATTAAACGACCTGAGCGTTAAAACAACTAAAGCTACTGAGCGAGATACTTGAGCAAGGTAAACATGGCTGTCAAGACTATTTCTTTACAAGGCACAATCTGTATGTGTCCTTTGAATTGGTGTACTGTACACGACTATGCTTGTAGTAAGAGGCGACTAACGGGATCGGGTGGTCAGGCTGCTGTCTTGGTTGATGCATGTCATCGCATCCCAATTGCGTGGATCGATGCTCATGATGTCAATCACTGGATTGTCTGGTCCAGACACGATTATTTACAGACCGGCGTCATAAAGCTGGAATATTGCAGAGTGCGGCGTTAAACAACAAACAAACAAAAACATGTTATGGACAAAATGACCAATAGATACCCCAGCTATAAGTACAGAAACCGAACTTTTCAAGACTGTTTCGCTTCATTTTACAATGTCTGCAATTCATAAATACAGCCTTGTTAAACCTCGTTAACTCGTTGAAGACGATGCAACATTCTGCTCCGAGCAGATACCCTATTGACACTATATCGGCGCACCACTGGTCTCGCACAATACCCCTAGTGATTCCAGGATAGCATCCTATTCGTGTCCTACAAGGCGACTTAATGGACTGAGTGGTCAGGCTCGGTGTCTTGGTGTCTTTGCGTGTTATCGTACCCGGCGTGAATCGTTGCTCATAATATCAATCACTGGTTTGTCAGATTCAGACTCGATTATTTACATTCAGCTGTCTTATAGCTAAGTGCGGCGTAAACAACAAAACACACAAAGCAAACAGCGTCACGATCTTATGGAAAACTATGTTCCATAGTCCAGAGGACTTCGAGATGGTGATTGAATTAAGGGTGTTACATAGGCATAACCTTCTCTGTACAATACAAAACTGTGTTGAAGCACAGTCGACACGTAGGAGAATGGACCCGTGAAGAGCCGGGGTAGAATTGATCTTCAGCAACGCATGCTTGTCGTAAGAGGCGACTAACAGGATCGGGTGGTCAGGCTCGCTGACTTGGTTGATGCATGTTATCGAATTCCAATTGTATCGATCGATGCTCATGATGTCAATCACTGGATTATTTACAGGCCGACGTCATATCGCTGGAATATTGCCGAGTGCGGCGTTAAACAACAAATAACAACAGTTCCTGAACTGCGGAATGACCAAGGTCACTCTCATTGTCAAGTGCAATAGCGATCAGTCAACAAAGTAGATAAATTTAAGCTTTAAACGATTAAGGTTAAATATATGGTTTATTTTAGTGTGGGCTTTGAGAGTGTTCGGTTCGGTCCGTTAAAGGTCAATGGTATTCATTCTAATTTGAAGTGAAACGCCATGCATCCGAGCGGTGATGTTCATAAATAATGACTTTATCATGGTCAGGTGTCAATACTACTCATCTGAAATACACGGAATGAAATCAAAGCAACCGCTCCAGTAATGGCAAAATATAGTTCTAGTAATGGCGAAATATAGTTCTAGTAATGGCGAAATATGGGTCAGAAGAAGCACATCATCCGCTCTGTTCTCTGTAAGAAGCAATGGAGTGTCAAGTCAAGGGTGTGGGTTCGAATCCCCTTTCACACCACTCTTGCTCGTATGTTTCACCAAAGTGGTAAACGTCTGAGCCCTGCATCACCTAGGGCTTCCTTCCAACATTAAGCTGACACGCCGTGATGTTACTGGAATACTGTTCAAAGCAGCGTTAAACCCAACTCACTCATTCACGATTTGATATGGAAAGGTGAATAACAAGAATGCGAAATGACAACTCAGAAGCCACGACATGTGAATATATCTTATAGGAAATTTAAGAAAATTGTTACCCTTTGCACGTTCTGAACATAAAGCAAGTTTTGTAACATAAACAATGTACTTTGTACTGCGGAAGTGTATGAACACATATACATGCACGTATTATGTCCACGTTAGAGAGGAACACACGTCTCCTTCACGAGGCAACAACATGCCAGTGCTTGCAGTGATAGTTTTAAGTGGATGAGGTGAGTGATTGAGTTAGTGAGTAGGGTTTTACGCCGCTTTTAGCAATCTCCCACAATATCACGGCGGGGAACACCAGACAGGTTTGTGATGGGTGCCACCGGTAGAGCAGGATACACTCGCCTTTTCGCGAACACCTACTATTTGATAGTGATTCATGAACACATGCTCATGATATAGTCGGAGTCGTATAATCGACTGTGCTTTAAGCAGTATTTCCATTGAATATGGAAAGTGTTTTGTCGCTTTTATTGAAGAAATACTGCTACTATATTGCCTGATCCCCACACCAAGTGTTACCTGGCTAGTGCTTCGCTACCTGTGTTGATGATGTTAAGGAACAACATCTTTGGACTGTTATACACCTATGCACCAAATGAACAACTGTTCTAAGCTCGAATGGATATAAAAAAGTGCCCAAAGCAGTGTATATAAATGCACATATTTTTCTTTCTTCTGTTTTATACGAAAATGTGTCATATAACAAACTTGCAAATGTTGCTTGCTTGTTTGTTGTTTAACGCTTCACTCAACAATATTCCAACTCTATGACGGCGGTCTGTCAATAATCGAGTCTGGACCAGACAATCTAATAAATGACATTATGAGCATCGATCCACGCAATTGTTTCATGACTATTAAAATGTTTTTGTTTATGTTGATTGAGATCATTTAACGCCTCCTTTAGCATTGTTGCAGCTGTATGACGGCGGTCTGAAAATAATCGTGTCTTGGTCAGACTATCTTTTAATAACATGGACGTGGAGATGTAATACCAATGCTGACCGTTGAGTTTATGGTGTTGACGGAGATGACATACATTATAAAGTAGCACCATATTCGTGTTCTGTGCTTCCGCATACGCGGTAAGCGTCTAATATAACCTGTATCAGTTCGGACTGTCTCGGTGTGACCTACCTCGTAACTGTAAATAATGCTGGAATAGATCCTACCTGGAATTCCCAGGCGTATGACCATAGGGAATAGGAATTGAATAAAGCCGTTATTTTTGTCGACATCAGCGTAGCGTTACAACGCATTTTGATGTCAGCACCGAACATACCTGTGCGTCAGCTCCTAGTGTGGGATTGGGTATTATTAGTGACGTGTCAGCGCTATCGATAGAACGGTATCATTTGTTGTGAAAGTAATAGTATATCCATGAACCACATTGCGCGGACATTTATCGAAAATACCTGACTTTCAGGGAACCTGTTCCTTTCCATAGTATTAGTAATAGTGGGTTCTCACAATTTGGACTCCCGAGCATTGGAAACACAAGAACCTACGCAAGGAGTGGTCGGCTCGGAGTCAGTATACTCTATCTGGGTGGACTATTCATGTTAAAACTGCGGCATGGTATCTCAGTGGGCTAGCACTATTAAGTCGGCATCAGTCCGGTACAAGCAGCCACACACACACACGTGCATGCACGTCGCTATATAAGTGGAATAATCTTTAACGCGACGTTAAACCCCATTTCACCTCAACTCACATGTCGTGTTATCGACTGACGGCCTATATGAAAGGGATTGGCATTGATATAAAACGTGGCTATTTATTTTGGGTTTTCTCCGACCTGTGTCTATTTATAGCGTATATGACGTGTGTTTTACATTAATCTCTATGTCCTTTCTGCAGTCATTGTTGATGCACGTATCGTTGGAAAAGTTCTACATTAGTGGATATACAGTTGTGTGCCATGGATGTAACAGATGCAGTGTCTCGGGCGCCTGCGTGTGCCGCCAGTGCCGAGTCAAGCCGACCAGGAAGTGAAATACGTCGCCTCCCGCACCTCGGACAACCCACTCAAGAGAAGGACAACCTGGCCAGGAGGTTGAGAACATTCGCAAACTGGGCTGGGAAGATTAGATCAGTAACACTAGCCATTGCCGGGTTCGTGTTGATCGGACCCGGGGACAAAGTGGAGTGTGACACCTGCAAGGTTAAACTGTACAACTGGACGGAGAAGGACGTCCCTCTTGACGCACACAGGAAACATTCTCCAGACTGCAGCTTCCTCAATAAGTGGTTTCCTGTGGTTACGCCTAAGTTACTGTCTGGTTATGACGTTGCAAAGGCAAAGCATAGCAGCTTCGCTGAGCAGGTGAAGAGACTTGGCACATTTAAAGCATGGCCCCTTAAACTGGATATTCATTCTCCTCAAAACATGGCTGCCGCCGGGTTTTTCTACATTGGTTCTGCAGACCGAACTCGGTGCTTCTACTGTGGGGTGACATTAAGGGACTGGGATACTGATGATGATCCGTTCGCTGCACATCTCCAGTGGTCTCCTAGATGCGAGTATATACAACACACCCACAACAGCAAACAGGGGAACGCAATTGACATGCGTGAACAGGATCCTGGACACGATGGAGCGTCTTGTGCGCCTGGTGTAGTTGTTGCAAACCTTGGATCCAGCAGGGACAAAGACGGACCTGGAACTGGATGTCCCACAAAGAATCAACGACACGCAGGTAGTCCTCCAAGTAAACCCAGGAACTCTCCACAGGTGGAGGCAGTGCTTGCCATGGGCGTAACGGAGGAGCTAATTCGACAAGCTATTGCATCAAGGAAGCAGAATAGAGGGGAAGACTTTCCTGACGCCACGTCATTGTTTCTGGCGGTGGAGGACTTGATGTGAAACTTACGGTGATAATGCTGTGACCAGCGGAAACTCTACCGTCATCAACAGTGTTTTTCAGTGTGTATTAATAGTCATGGAACGATGAAACAGTATCTATTAACTGGGAAGCTTTGTGTTTTAGAAAAATATTGTCATGTCGGAAGTAGAGGATATGCGACAGTTATAGGTGAGGTGAAATCGGGTTTTACGTCGGGTCCAAGATTACTACTTATATAGCGACGTGCATGCACGTGTGTGTGGCTGCTTGTACTAGTCCGGACTAGATTTATAGCGCTAGCTCACTGAGATACCATGCCGCAGTTTAACATGGATACCCCACTCAGACACAGTATACTGACTCCGAGCCGACCAGTCCTTGTTTTAGGCCCTTAATGCCCTAACAAGTACCATCTTTTGACGTATTTTGGTATGACGCGGCCGGGGATCGAACCCTGGACCTTCCGCTCTCCGGTCGGACGCTCTACCACTAGACCACGGAGGCGATCTGCGACAGTTATTAAGCGAGTGAATATTGTTTAACTCGCACTCATCAATATTCCAGCTGTATGACGACGGTTTGGTCATTATTTGACTCTAACTCCAGGCAAACAAGTGATTGATATAATGAGCAACGTCGCATGCAATCGGGGTGCCCTGACACTAAGTCACTGCGCCTGATCCATGTTAGTCATCTTGTACCACAAAACATATGCTACTGGAACTAATTCTAACCTGGAATCCCCACATTGCCCAGACATTAATATTGATAGATATAGGGAAATGTGATATAGATCGATAATAACACATATACCTGATCCTTATCATACACTGCCACGGTTCAAAACGTGGATCTATACTTAGACTAGAAGGTTTGAATAGATGATTGTCACTGCATTGTTCCCCTTGTATATAAGTTGAAGTTGTTATTGTTCATCATTAAACAGTGACTGATTGAACTGACTCTTTGTATCTTGATTGATCTCCGCTAGGGTGCCAAACCGAGGGTAGAGGCTGAGTTGAGATGCCGTCTACATTGTCTGTCTGTCTGTCTGTCTGTCTGTCTGTCATGTCTGTGCAAGTGCTCGTTGAAAAAAAATAGATAAAAGAATCCCATGCTTGCAAGGTTCAGTTGCCTGGTGTCAGTCACCCCGAACACAGAGGGATGACGTTGCATGGTGAGGAGGAAGAGGTCATGACCTCCCCTTTGACTCTACGTCACCCTTTTATGATGTTCATTGTGGGACCCACAGGATCTGGAAAAAGTTCCTTTGAGAAACCATGTATGGCGCAGATGCATCGCCCCGAGGTGTTGGATACGCCACCCCATCGCATCGTGTGGGTGTACAGCGAATAGCAACCGCTCCATCATGAGCTGGAAGAGATGGCAGATCGTTTAGGGGTCGCTCTTGAGTTTGTGCACAGCATGAAAGACGCGGATCGCGCCTTGCCTGAAAAAAGGGTGGCCCCGCATTAGCTGGTCATTGATGATTTGCTGGGCGACAATACGGAAACACATCCGTGCTGTATCTCGCTCAGAACTTGTTTTCCCAATCACCACAACATCGCACCATTAGTCTGGATGCTCACTACATGGTCCTCTTTAGAAATCCAAGAGATGCATCGCAGATCGACAGTCTGGCTCGCCAGGTGTTTCCAGGCAAAGTTCCTTTTCTTCGTGAAGCCTTTGAGGACGCCAACCAAGAGCCTTACACTTACCTGTTCTTGGATTTGAAACCCCATTTAAAAGACCATCGCGTACGTGGCTGCCTGTTTTTCAAGATCAGAGATGCCCATTGTGTATGTGCCGAACCTATGAGATGAGGAGAGGAGACTTTCACAAAAGCAGGCGAACCCACTGACCTTCCTTCAGTTGAGTCACAGCCATCATGGGGTGAAGACGAAAACAGTTTCATCCTACGATGGGAAAGAACAAAGACCAAGAGATGGTCATGAATGATCTCTATGACATGGTCTACACCCCCTCATCGCTATGGGGGCTTGTGTCCTCTGCACTTCACATACCACAGTATGGTGTCGTCCATTACGAAAGCAAGAAGATTCCTATCGAGAAAGGCGTCTATTCATCTGAAGGTTTGGTGAAAACCTTCAACCGTTTGATTAAGGAACATATTACGGGTGTCTTGAAAGAACAGCCCTCAGACAGAGTCCAAAGTGATGGCAGACGGTTTGTCATTGATGTCAAGTATCCCCAAGATAGTCTTCGATTTGACATGCTTGGAGATGGAAAGGTGCGATTCCAAGCCCTTGAAGAAGTAGCAATAAATCATCCTAACATGGGAAATAACTGAAGTGATCATGCCAAGTCCTCTCTTGAGAATGCTCGGATTGTTCAACTACCGCTCCTTGGTGAAGAGGACTATAAAACCTACACAGAGACGCCTGTCCGCTTGAGTGCCTTCGCCAAGTGGCTATGTGGAAATCACAGGTGATACAAAAGCGAATCGCCTGTCAGGATTTGATACCGTGTACATTTACACAGATCCGGTCGAAGATCAAATTGTGGGCAATACGATGGCTCCATTCCTGATCCACGTGCCCGTGTCAAAGAAGATGATGCAAGACAGTGCGATGATTAAAAGCCCTCAGCATATTTGCTACCTCGTACTGCGCAAGGTTTCTTTGACTGTTTTAAACTCTATATCATGAACGACATGGGACGACCCGTGCCATTTCAAATGGGGAAAGCCATCGTGACACTTCACTTCAGACGTCACCGCTAACACAGAAGCAACATGTTGGGACACGCGTTGGCACACCAGTTGGATCAAGGACAGTTTGGTCAGTGTGGGAGTGGCATCAAAGTATACAAAGGACGGTATCATCAACGTTGGTAGTGGTCTCGGAGGTATCTTGAAGATGGCGTTGCCTTTCCTTAAATCTGCTGGAGCATCAGTGCTCAAGATGGGTAAAAAGATCCTACCTGGGTTGGTGAGTGATGTGGTTGCTGACAAACGCAAATGGTCAGAGAGTCTGAAACATCGTGGAACAGCAGGCCTGATGGATGTCTTGGAGGAACGTGAGGAGCCGAGACCCCCTAAAAGTTGTAAAGCCGTCCCCACCCCCACCCCCAGAATCAGCGTAAAAGGAAAAGAAGAATGGTTTAAAGGTCAGTCATCATCAGACTTTCAACCTGGCAGAGCAAGGGAGGAACATCCATCAAACCATCCATCCATCCAAACATCCATCCATCCATCATCATAATGCCCCGAGATGCTTGCGAATGTTCAAAGGCCCAGTTGGATATCTTTACCGTACCCCCGGTGTCCACCTCGGTGCAAGAGGGTCAGTGGATGCGCTATAGTCCCTTGGCGCCACCCTCTGTGGCGGGACCACTCCAATTTAATATTTCCAATCCCGTGAACGCTTACATTGATTTGAAATAGTGCTACCTGAGAGTATGTCTATTCGTGATGAAAGAAGATGGAACAGATACCACTCTGGCGGATAACCCCGTATCAACAGTCAACAACTTGATGCATTCCCTGTTTCGCAAAGTGTGGGTGCAAGTGGGACACAATCAGTTGGAGATCACACCATCCATGGGCACTTACCCTTACAGAACCTACTTGGAAACCCTTCTGAGTTATGGTACAGGAGCCAAAACATCACACCTTCAATGTCCTGGATGGTTTGCCAACGATGCTGGTAAAATGGAAGCCTTCAATCCTGCAAATGCGGATGCAAGAAACAGGGGCGTCAGAACGCGACGTGATCTTATCATCCCCACCAAAGAAGTGGCACTGACAGGACGTCTACACTGTGACCTGTTTCTTCAAGACCGTTATCTGGTGGATGGCCTCCCTATGAAACTGGAATTGCTACGAAGTCCCGATGAGTTCTTCTTCATGTGTGCTGTTGATGGGATCTACAAACTAGCCCTGACCAAAGCCAAACTTTATGTCCGTCAACTCAACATCGAGCCTGCTGTACAAGAAACACACGTGTCCAGTCTGAACGCAGGGGTGACTGCCAAGTATCCCCTTTACCGTGTGCAAGTGACCGTCCATGACATTCCAAGAGGCGGTACAGACTTTGACAAGGATCAGCTCATTGGTGGCCAATTACCAAAACGCGTGGTCCTGGGACTGGTGGACTAGTGCCTATGTACGAAGCAAAGAGAAGAATCCGTACAACTTCAAACACAACCATATCACCCTGATGAAGCTGAAAGTCAATGGTCAGGAAGTCCAAGCAACAACAGCTCCCATTTGAAACAAGTCTACATGAATCTGTTCCAAAACACGCGGCAGCTGTGGCGGCCTGAGACCTGCGAACTGACTCCCAAGGCCTTTGCTCAAGGTTACACCTTGTGGGTGGTGGATCTCACCCCAGACTTTGGCGCTGATGAAGGCATCAACTATCCTCGACACACTGGTAAGTTGGGTTTTGAAATCCAGTTTGGACAAGCTCTCGAGAACCCGGTCACCCTGATCTGCTATGAAGAATACGAAAATGTTCTGGAAATAGATCGTTTCCGGAAAGCGATGATGGTATAAAAAAAGAGCAGCGACAGACGATCATGGCACACTTTTTTTTACCCCCTTCCTTCCATGGATGAACCACCTTGGATTTAGAAGCCGTCGTGGCTGAGGACGAACCCCTTCTTGCCATCTACCGGGGGACCCTGGCCAGAGATGACTTTGCCAGACTGGGATGGCAACAGGATGACCCCTTTTACCCCAAAGCCTACGTGGTCAACACAGATCTAAGCGAGCAACCTGGCACACACTGGGTGAGCATCAACCGTCCAGCTCCTGGATCCCTGAAAATGATGGATAGCTATGGACTGTAATCATTAACCCTGTTTAAAGAGACTTTGAATTGCATGGGTCAGATGGAACAACGATGGAATACACGCCCCTTACAACATGAATACAGCACGTTGTGTGGGGTGTACTGTCTCTACATGCTGACCTATCACGTGCGTCAATTGACATTAATCAAGCGTTAGATACGTTGGACTAGAAGGACACCATCAAGAATGATACCACGATGACGATGGAGCCACGATACCAAAGCGTCTACCTCCGTTCCTGTGGATGAGATGCCTGCCTTTCGACTGAGTGCCCAGACGCATACCCTACATCAAAAGAACCAACCTTCCTGCCCTTATTGACCTGACACTTGTTCACTGCGTTTTAGGAATGTACATACGTTCACATCCTAGTGGCAAAAAGTTCTTGTTCACTGCGTTTTATGAGTGTACAAACGCTCACACCCTGGGTGCAAAAAAAAAAAAAAGTTTCCTGTTCACAAAAACCATGACGCCCCTCATCCTGTGACTTTTTGTTTTGTTGGTTCATGTGAGTGGTGATTAAAAAAAAAGTTGAAAAAAAGAAGTGTTGTGTTGTCTTTAAGATGGGGAATCGACATGCACACCCGAGGAAAAAAACAGGATCGAAATCTGACCAATCAGAAGCTTGGGTTGTCGACCAATCAGAGGGCGATCGAACCGGGGTTGTGCTTTCTCTCCCATGGTAAAATCCGTTTCCTATGGAAAAGAAACATAAGGGCCGGGCCAGTTTGGAAAACCAGGGCTCAGGCCTGGCGGCGGAACGGACCAATCAGCGAGCGGCGTTGTGGACCAATCGGCGCACTGCGTTTTGGACCAATCAGTGTGAAACGATGTTCGATCCGGTCCCTCTCTTATAAAGAGTGAAGCCACAGAGAGGAAGAGCAGCAGTAGGAATATGAGTGAGGGAACCATGGTGACTGAGCTGACAGATGCATATGGATCCAAGATTCATCTGTGGAGTACGAATGGTTGTGATGATAGGTCGCCACCGACACCACCGCCGTCGCCGTCCAGTAACCCAATGTCGCCATGTCATCAATCTTTTGAAAGCAGGGTCACTTCGTTTGAGGCGTGGCCGATGCAGATGGCCCAGACCGCTGAAGAAATGGCCCATGCGGGCTTTGTGTACACGCAAAGCACCGATAACGTGTTCTGCTTTCATTGCGGCGTGCGGGTGAGAAGATGGGCGACCCACGACGATCCTTGGCTGGAACACCTCAAGCAGTCCCATCACTGCACATACCTCAAGCTGACGGGGATGGTGAAACACAAAAACGTGGCAGCTACTTTCTTGCACTATCTGTGTGAGAATCAGATCTACCAGGAGCCTGCGAATCAGAGCAACGCGAATGGTGTAGCATGGCCGCCTTCCTAGGATGACGTTTCCGTTTCCCGTTCCTGTTTCCCGTTCCTGTTTTTTCATCATGTTTCATCCAAACGGCCCTTTTAAGGGCCACCTATCTCTCCCGAAAGATTGCTTTCATCCTTGCTTTGACTACCCTCTCCACCACCTCCACCAAACCAAAACAAAGAACCCTCCTACCTCCCTCCTCCCTCCCTCCTCCTCCTTCCCGCTTTCCCACCGCCGCCATCTTGGATGGGATGCCCCTTCGGAACCGGACGTGTCGCCATCTTGGATGCCCTCTTCGCGCATGCGCAGAACCACTTCCGGCAACCATACGGGTGCCCACAACTACTGCCGAGCGAAACCTTTCTTTGTTTATCGATTTGAGTCGCTCTTGGCCCGTAAATAATCGAATCTTGGCCAGCAAAATCTCCTGATCGATATCATAAGCACCACCCAAAGTCGTCAGTGCACGTTGACAGACATGAAGGCACCGCGCCTGACCACCCGATATATTAAGCCACCAAGCATAGGTTTTGTTTAAATATATTCTTTTCACAATAGTGAACACAATAGTGAACTTTTGCGCCTTGGAACACCGTCTCCAAAATATTTCCAGCACATAATTACAATTTGTACAATGAACAGAAAGAATAGGGAAGCACAACAGAAAAGTTCTGTTTAGATGTATGTAAGTGAATGTTTTTGTTATCATAGATAAACAATTGAAGCGCATTAAATGTAAATTGATATTCATTGAGAGATCTGCATTGTGATACAAAACCAGTTTATTACTCAAAGTTCTTATAAGTCATTGAGCTGGCGAACATACAGTGTACATAGAAAAACGTCATGAAATGAGTTTTCACATGGCTCACTACAGTAAGTTTACTGCTAACTTGTCGGTATTACTACGGAAATTCAACCAGCTCTGGAATTAATAAACAGTTCAAAACATCAATATAAACTACACTGGTATTTGCTTGGCGTCTGTTTCTAACAAAATACCCCGTGAATCACTGTTATTTGTTTAACACCCGATTCCAGTAGCAAGACGTTCATGCAACGTTTACATAAACCGGTAGTTTGTTTTTATATATTTACATACGGACTATTGATACGAGAGAATCCAATATGGATTCCTACCAGCGTTGGTCGATATGACCTGTGAGATTGAGCTGAGCCGATGGTTGTGAAGCATACACCGCCAAATCAATCGTAACAATGAGAAACTACTCTTATTAACCATCACGTGGTGCATGAGAATAATCCACGGGCATGTGACTCTTATCGAGATATGTATGCGCTTCTGCTTCCGTATAGCGTATAGAACGTCTGCCCAGATTCCGGATGGTCGATGGTGTGATTCCCTGGCCGCGTCATACCAAAGGACGTTGAAAGATTGAACTTGTTGTTGCCCTGCCCGGCGCTCAGCATTAAGGTAATAAAAGAGTGGCTGGCTCGGAGTCAATATAGTGACTAGGCTTTAGGAACAGAATTAAATGAAATAGAAATACAAATATGTGTTTTTTGCTGTCAAAACGCGTTTGTGTATAAAAACGTCACCGACAAAAAATGTCTATGAAATAATTTCGTAGGAAACAATCACAAGGTTTGTTTTCACTTTGAAAAAAACACCATCCGTATTGTTATTGAAACTAAAACTGTTTTATATTCATTGGAGGTGATAAACGGCCATTGGAGTTGCAGCACATCCATTTCTGTGCATGCGCAGTTTACTTCAATTTGTACACATGCGCACCAATAATGGCAAAGGGAGACATCGCGATATGACTCATTGCTGCTATGTCGTACATTTTAACACCTTTTTGACGCAATCCGATCAGCGACAATGCGACGACATCACATTGTTTTACCTTGAGAAAATGTCGCATTGTCGTGATGTCGCCCCTCAGTTACTTATGATACTTTCTGCTTGTTTTTGTGACAACACGACACGACAATGTCCCTTCTTATAACCCATAATACATTAGGTATTTGATGACAGTACACTTATTAAGATAAGTACTGTATCTGAGGCCACAATAAATTAATTCATACATTATCATATTTTCATCCATATCATTAACAATCCACCCAAGGCATCTGGCTACATCTGTCGACGGATGAGATGCACATGATGGTTGGTTTGTTGGTTGGTTTGTTGTTTAACGCCGCACTCAGCAATATTCCAGCTATATTACGGTGGTCTGTAAATAATCGAGTCTGGACCAGACAATCCAGTGATTGATATCATGAGCATCGATCCACGCAATTGGGATCGATGACATGCATCACCCAAGTCAGCGAGCCTGACCACCCGATCCCGTTAGTCGCCTTTTACGACAAGCATGAAGGAGGAATGTTTGTTAGAACTACATATAAAGTGTGTTTTATCACGAAAAGAAACAATGCAACACTTATAGCGATTCCGTAGCTAGAATATAAACTGAGGGGCAAAAGAAAATATACCGAGTTTGTTTTATGTATTTGAAAACTGAAGAGCTGTTGGCAAAGTTAATTACTAGTTTATTTCAACCATCACTCATTGCTGCAGTAGTTGGGAAAAAGTAATCTAAGGCTCGGTAATGTTGTGAAAATAATAATAAACGGGTTTAAAATAAACTGGGATAAGAAATGGATTTTGCAACATGGAACATCTACCATCTACCATGCCGAAAATGCAAATTCATTGATTTTCAAAGTCTGACATACCCATTAACAGTTGTGTATAATGCCAGTAGCCAAAATACTCGACACAAAACCATTTCATCAATTTTACTCGACGTTTTTGTGTGATGAATATTAGGAGCCGCTATAGAATCTATAGCCTAATATCCACTAAACGGGTACCAAACCCTAATGATCGTAAAGGGGTGATTGATCGTAAAGGGGATCCAAGGGCGAGGGATAGAGTTCGGGTAATCTAACAGCCACTAAACGGGTACCAAACCCTAATGATCGTAAAGGGGTGATTGATCGTAAAGGGGATCCAAGGGCAAAGGATAGAGTTCGGGTAATCTAATAGCCACTAAACGGGTACCAAACCCTAATGATCGTAAAGGCGTGATAGATCGTAAAGGGGATCCAAGGGCGAAGGATAGAGTTCGGGTAATCTAATAGCCACTAAACGGGCACCAAACCCTAATGATCGTAAAGGGGTGATTGATCGTAAAGGGGATCCAAGGGCGAGGGATAGAGTTCGGGTAATCTAACAGCCACTAAACGGGTACCAAACCCTAATGATCGTAAAGGGGTGATTGATCGTAAATGAGATCCAAGGGCTAAGGATAAAGTTCGGGTTAACCTACCCTAACACTGGCGACATTTGGATGTGTTCAGCGGCAAGATACAATCCCTAATAAACTGCATTAACGTGCATAATAATGTAAAATAATGAACCGAAAAATAATGTATGTATATTGGTTCCCATTTATAACCATGGTAGCCACCTGATTTATGAGAAAAAAAAACGAAATATAAAATACATAAAAAATAAAAGTGTTTTGGTAAACTAGCGATTGCTCTAAAATGCGCCGCCGCAGGCTATATTTAGTAAATAAATATTTAAAACTCTCAACACCGCTGGGCGTATTCAATGACAATGCGTGTAAAGATGATAGATCACTGGGAGGAGCTTATGCACACTCGATGACCCCTGACATCACAGGGCATTGTTTCGCCGGTGTGACTGGCAACAAAATACTACAAATGGGTATTGTCACGTGTTTGAAAAGTTTGTGGTACTGTATTCTAAAGGTAGGCCAAATGCAAGTAATATGAGATGTATAATCTGATTGGTCAATAGTAGTGGCATAGAAGGGACATAACCCGTAATTGTCACTGGTGGCGCTACGATCGAACACAGAAATTCAAGCCTAGTTCGACAAAGGACCTTTACTGGACTCGTCACTGGACAAATAAAGTCAGTTAACTCCCTTGCCTCGCGAAGATGGGAACCGCCGACTTTTTACATTCCGGGCACTCTCCTACCCAGAGTTCTATGCGGCCGGCAGCCAGCCAGCATAGTACTTCTGCCACAGGCCAGCGCCATGTGACGATTCGTCACATCTTTCACAGTCCATTCAAGATATTGCATATGCTTTTCATCCGTTTCATGTATGACAAGTCTACACATTTTCATAAACAAATGTCAAAGAATGGTTACGGTTCATTAAGATAGTATTCTAATACGTGAAAATCTACTTGTTTCTGCTTAGTTATCCTTTGTTTACATTGGTTGTACGGCTCCACGTGCACGTGCTGTCATCGAAGCCCAACGGAGAGCTTGCGATGCGGTCACTTTGATGTATAAATGCAGCTCACTGTCGCAGTTGTAGTAGATGTCAATATAATTATGCAACACAACATGTAAAGCGCCCCCAAATACTTGCATTAGTCCGTTCTATACTGATTTCTGAAAAAAGCGCGTTTGTTTACAAACAAGAGAATGTCCGGTCACGTGATATGCAAATTAGCCTGTGGAAGTGGTGTTATGCTAAGTCACCACTGCGCCGGAGTGTGCATTCCGGGCAGACACTCTATCCACTAGACCACAGTTTGTCATGACAAGAGGGGATATACAACCTATTATTGACAGCAGAAGGTGACCTCGCCAAGGTGAACACTACCAAGCTAACTGTCGTTCATTTCCCGATGAACGTCAGTATGTCACGTGATTACGTTGTCAATCGCGCGGAGACATACATATCTACTTCGGAATTCCTCAATGTCTAAAAATAACATTAAAATTACTTAGAGAAAACTGAGAGCGACATCGATTTAGGCTATGAATGATGCAGGCTTTGAAGTCAGACAGATCGTGTAAAGGTCGGGTCACCGAAACGAAACGTCCATTCGAAGCTATAAAAGAGAATGCTCGACGTACCAAAAGAAATTACCGAGCTCCACACTATCAGACAGACAGACAGACAGTTTTATTTGCATGAAGGCCATCAGACCCATAGTACAAAACGGTTTACAAGTACCATTTTACAGAGAGCTATTTCTTAAGGAAAGATAAACAGGTGCTTTATCTTCCTGTGAAGATACAATTCAGGAAACTGGCAAAGTTTAACATGACATTAACATTTGTTGACTGACATATTCTTTGTAGTGAATAATAGTTATCACTAATAGTTTTGGGAATTAAATATTTCCGCTCACCATCGTAGAGCACACAGTAGTATATAACATGTATTGCGTCTTCAATTACATTACAATGATTGCACAAAGCATTTTGGTCATCCCAGCTTACTAAACCTCTACGAACCAACTGGATAACAAGGGTGTTATGACCACTTCTAAATTTAGTTAGCAGTCGTTTATACTCACAAATATTAGTATTTAAAAGATAATGTTCACAAATTAAATTCAACTTATGAGACTTATAAAATTCAAGTGATGTATCAAGCGATGCATGCCAATCTTGAATTGTGCAGTCATAAACTCTTTCGCTAAATTTATAAACAAATAGATTGGTATCACCCACATCTTGTGCAAACCAGAAGAAGCCAAAACCATAACTATATAGTAAATGTTTCAGATAAGTTGGCCAATTGGGGCGTTTTCTATCGGCCGTTAACAATAACATTTTATAACATTGTAATGGATACCTACTTGGATGCATTTGTAATATTTTGAGCCAGTACTTAATACATTTAATATGATAAAAAGTATGTAGTGGTACTCTACCACATTCTCCATAAGCTACTGCATGGGCTAGCCTGTACCCTGTATGTCGCAAACATTTGCAAAACTTTCGGTGTACAATTTCAATACTTTCTCTTTTCTCAAAACCCCAGATTTCTGCTCCATAATGATGTTAATATTGGTACAATCTTCTTATCAAATATATTAAAAGCATCTTTAATTGATAACTCAGCTTTACTCGCTTGTTCAGATAAAGTTTTACAAGCTCTTGTCCATACCAATTTGGGCGTAACCATAGGCCCAAGATATTTATATGTGTTAACAGTTTCCATAATTTGACCATTATAAAACCATTTTTCATATTTTGACAATGGACCTCCCATTTTGAAAACAATAATTTTACTTTTATCAATATTAATACCTTTACCATACTCATAGCTAGGTTACTGTTGCTTTTACATTACTGTACATACTTTGTATAACACTAAAGAAATTTCCATGGATACCATTTTATATATCAACTTACACCTATCAAGCATATCAAATACCTTACGGAAGTCAATGAAGGCACAATATATTTTGCCCTTCGTAGGAGTGATGTACTTTTGAACAATGGCCTGCAGGATACCATTATTGTCAACGGTCGAATGGTCTTACTTAAATCCACCCTGACACTCACCAATCAGCCCTTGCAAATCAAGGTAACATTCTAATCTCGGATATCGCACAACTGAGAATAATTTACTCATAATATTCAGAAGTGAAATTCCTCTAAAGTTATTAGGGTTTCTTTTTAGTCCCCTTCTTGTGGAGCGGCATAATTATTCCTGCAGACCATGATATGGGATATGTTCCACAATGTAATATTTGATCAAACAATATGAGAACATATGGTGTTAATACCTCATCAGCATTTTTATAACATTCAGACGGAATACCATCGTCACCTGGTGACTTGTTACACTAATAGCATTAATAACATCTTGACCTATGAAGTCACACGAAACGATATCATCACTGCTAAGGCAGTCCATACATACTTCTTCGTCATGGTGTTTAAGATAGTTAAGAACTTTTGTTGAAAAAACAGGGTCCCCAGCTGAAATAGGATTTAACACTTCTCTAAAGTCATCCACCCATGCTTCAGGTGCAATCGTAGACTCTACAGAACGACTTAAGTATTTTTTCACAAGTCTCCAGAAAGATGTACAATTCTTATCATTTGCTGCATCACAAATACTCTTAGTTACTGACAGTTTAAAGTTAATCTTCTTTTCATTACATAAAGCTTTGAACTTATTTCTAGCTTCTTTAAATAATTTATAATTTTCTTGAGAAGAATATTTTCTAAATACATTCAATCTTTTTTATTTCTTTCGCTTGGACTCCTCACATTTTAGATCAAACCATTCCGGCTGTCTTCGAGATAAATTATTAGATTGTCTTAACTTCATATCTTTCCCACAGAATTGTAAAATATGTTGTAATTTCTCCACTGCTTTATTAACATCTGAATGTACACACTTTGTGAAATCATCAAACATGTCTTGTACTATACTACTATTAATGTTGCTGGAATTAGTTACTGATTTATCCCCATCCCATCTGTATTTACATCTTTCCTCCCCACTACTACCATCTAGCGTTGGTCGCTGGTTATAATCAAACAGAGAGGAAAAGGTGGCACACAACGGTAGATGATCTGATTCAGTTCATGATACAACACTAAAATCATTCACATGGTCATAGAGACATGCTGACATGCAAATGTAATCTGGTGTACTGTAACCTGAAGCACCAACTTATGTGAAATCACCTTCATCCGAGAATCTTCCATTTAGTAGGTATAAGCCAAAGGTTTTACACATTTCCATGACATCTCTGCCATAATTGTTTACTACCAGACCTTTATTCTTGCGTTTAGCATACCTAGTGGGTGCATCAAACTGTTTATAAGTTACATCGTCTATTGGTAAATAATCAACGTTATCCAAGCTGATATAGTTTAACTCGGTACCAGTACGACTGTTGAAGTCTCCACAGATAATATATTCGCTGTCTGGATGCTCATCCATTAGAACTGACAACCAGTTTTCCATATTTTCAATACAATCATTACAGTTTAGTTTTTCAGGTTTGACATATACACACCCGAGTATTAAATTTTTACCCATTATATTACAAGAAAGACACAGTAGATCCATTCATCGTGTACTCAATGAAAACATGAAGAAATATTAGAACTAATGAAAACTACAACACCCCCGCTATAAAGGCCAGCTTTCCTCACCTTGGGACGAACTGACTGAAATGCAACACAGATTCCAAAAGCATCTTTAAAATCCTCTACAGATCTAGCCCAAGTTTCAGTAAGACAAATTATATTATGTTTAATAATATATCTATAAAAGTCATCAGTGTTTAGCTTGGAGTGTAGGCAATTGACATTCAAACACAATAGAGATGTCAATATCTCGTCGGCCGAGGTGCCCGTGTTTCTCGAGTCCGTGACGTGTTGATTCTGCTTACCTGGGTCACGGCCACCTCGCTATAACACACCCTCACTGAACCCCGTTACTGAGGCATCCCAGTTCTTTCCATAGTCTCTAGCTGCAGTGACTGGAATCAACTCCCCTGTAACGTCATCGAAACAGAATTTGTGACCATTGATATAAAGATAGTCTGTTTTCAAGAAAGCTGTTTTCCCCTCGTCCCTAGCTCTCTTGAGATGTGGCCATAGCTTTCACCTCCTTTCCCTAGTTTTATTAGAAAAATCTTCTGAAACTCGGAAGATGGAAGAGCGCTTGGGTTTATCCCTTGCTTGAGAAAACATTCTGACCTTGTCATCTCTTGCAACAAATTTAATGATGATTGGAGGTGGGTCCCCATGGTTACGTTTTGTGCCACGCCTAGGAGTTGTGTCCAAATGAATGTCATGATAGTTTCCATATCAAGTTCTTCCTTCAAAAACTTCCTCACCTTCACTTTTGTTTCGCTCTGTTCTTCTTTCTCTTCCATGTCCATTTCGAATAGGATCAAGTTATTTCGTCTTGAATAGTTCCCACTTCTAACAAGCTTATTTCCAAGAGCACTAATGGTGATGGCCTGAGTTGTGACAAGAATCTTCAGATCGCTGTTCTCTCTGTGTATGCTCTCTTAACCTCCTGTTTATACTGGCGTTGGTTTGGTCTACTGTGGTCTTTAATGTAGTCAATGTTTCACTCATTGTCAAGATATTAGAGCTCACTAACTCAAGTTGACTGGACAGTGCCTTTATGGACTCCTTCACACTTAGGTCTGGTAGCGATTGGTCAACCGGATCCCTAGTTTTTCCCTGGTGTATCAGGTCCGGGTAGGAGGTCCACGCCGCCTGTCATACACAGTCTCCATACCGGATCAAACGTCAACAACATTCCGTCATGTCCATCACTCGTGGCCCACAATTCGCACGTGCGCACTCCCGGATTGCCTATCTTGCAGAGTAGATAATTTGTTGGTGTAATTTTATTACAGTCATTTAGAAAGAGTTTATAGACTGCAATATTGTTAGTCACGCTGTGACTTACCACAAGTATCAAAGTCAGAATAGTAAATACTGAATACAGCCTGTAGCCGAGCGCAATACCCGGCGTCCATTTTGTCTCTCTCCATTTTGCGCCTCTGACAAAAACCACTGTCTATCTGGTCAAGGGCGGGTAACTCTCTGCCTCTGCCTCTGTAAATCCAACCGCGCCGCCTCAAGCTGTAATCCCCGTCATCACCAGCCGTTCACAGGACGTTAATATGTATCCATTTTCAGCATGTGCTGGGTCTGGATTTCGTTCCAATTCCAAAGCTAACTTTACTATGTGCAACTTGTATTTCAAGCGAATGAAAGCCGCCATTTTCTGCCGTTTGTAAAACCAAGGGATGTCACTCCAAATGGAATGTTTGGGGCGGATGACGTCACGACGTCACGACTCTCCGCGTTGATTAGTTCGCTTTCAATAATTAAAGTTTGATGTTTACTGGATTATGATTTATGTCTCTGTCTTATGTCATTGTAAGGATTGAAGTTGTATTTGTTAACGTTCATCAGCTGATGAAGACAGTGTCTCACGTGAGCAAATTTACCATGAAGCGCTTTGCTTCGCGCATCACGGAATTTGCTCACGTGGGGCACTGTCTTCATCAGCTAATGAACGTTAACAAATACAACTGTAATCCTTAATTGATTCTCCCTTATATTCGATTATATATGATCAGGTTCAAATGGACAAGAGCTAATATTAAAACGGCGTTTCCTTCGTCTAAATCAACCATACATATCTAACACAGTGTTGGTTCTATTGTTGATAATATTAGAGATCTTAAAAACTATTCCTGTCTGACAAGAAACCTATTTAGGCATGCATCGATCTTGTACATCGATGTCCGCATTTTAGGACGTACGTCGTTTTTGGCATTGTGCGATTTATCGACCACTAAGCACGTTCAGTGCTTTCATGTCACGCTGTATCCCAAGATACTTAATTCTTCTGGCTTGTAGTCGGAAATGTATTAGCTTTATTGCCTAAATTCGTGGATTTTTTTATTACAAAAATAACACTTGTATATGGTCAGACAACGACAAACATTTCTTCTTGATAGGCATTTAGAAGTTGGAGTACTAAGTAAGGATTTGAATTTATAGCTGAACATTTCTTTATTACAATTAAGAGCGACGTTTCGGTGTAGGTTCTAACACCGTTTTCAAGCAAGTGATATATGTAGTTTGGTTGACAAGTATATATACAAGTAGGGGGCAATGTTTATGCAGTAGAATATACATTGTTATACTGGAGTAGAGAAGCCTGTTATGTACACACAAGGGTAGTGATGACAATCATCGGTGACGTCAGTGACATAAACAAAGGATGAAGCCAGTAATAATAACAATGGGATTATATGGCTGATTGGGGTCCTTGATGAGTTGATGGTACGCCGGGGGTATGTAATAGCCTTGGTCACGGTTGGTTGATGGCTGGAGTCCTTTGGTGTTGATGGCTTCTTGGCTTCCTGATTTTGAAGTCTTTGAGGTTGGTGGCGAGGGTTGTGACTCTCTCCTCTCCCACTGAATGCTGTGGCTTGGGTTGTCACGGATGTGGTCTGATAGAGCTGATTTAGAGTCATCTTTGGAGACTGAGCTTTGACGTTCTTTTATTCGGGTTTGGATGGCCTAGGTGTTTCTCCTATTAAATTTACAGGCCAACATTTATGTAGTTTTTAAAAGAAGTCATACCATTCAGAACACCATCCAGCCACAAACTAGAACCATCAGGGACAGTGTACCACATTCCGTGCAATTGTGGACAAGCTTACACAGGAGAAACATCTAGGCCCCTCCAAACCCGAATAAAAGAACATCAAAGCTCAGCTCCTAAACAACAGTGTTTAGACAGATTCTGTTAATCCGGAGGTTCCTCCACGTGATAGCAATATACATGTTCCTTGATTGTACCCCGGTGGCACAGGTGGCCCAGTCATCTAAGGCGCCGCGATTCGCTGTGCAGAGTTGCGCCACTTGGGCACGCCAGAAACCTATGATTGTGGGTTCGAATCCCGGTTCGATTATGTTTCTAGGTTTGTCAGCACCGTACTCGTGTTCGTGGGTTGCACCGAAGTGGTTAACGTCTGAGACCTGCATCTTTTCGGGGTGTTCCCCCACATTAAGCTGACACGCCGCGATATAACTGGAATACTGTTAAAAGCGGCGTTAAACCCAACTCACTCACTGACTGTACCCCTTGATTTCATAATACGGTCAACTGGAAACGGTACCGTCCGAAATAGAGGGATGCCACTGTGCCAATGAACATCTATACCCCCTCTTGTCTGCCCGGAATGCAAAAGGTCAGTGGTTCCATCCCCTGGCTGCGTCATATCAAAAAGAAACAAAAGAACTGTACTTGCTGTAACCCTGCCTCGCACCGAGTCATAAGGAAATTAGACATGCGGTGGTCGGCTCAGGGTCAGTGTGATTTGGAAGCAGCCTCACACACATGTGCATACACGTCGCTATATAAGTGAAATAGTCTTGGGACCCATTTTACTTCCACCACCACCCCCCCCACCCAACCCCACCCCTTCTCCTCACTTTAGTCATGGACAAAGTATTTATTACTATTCAGAATCAAGGATCATGTTACTTTGCTTTTCTTATGCTGCGATAACGGCGCATCCACACCAATTATCGATCGGAGAAATACTACGTGTCTGATAAAACGCACCATTTACTATGATCGTTACCTAGCATTATTATCGTTATTATTGACGTAGTGATTGTTCCTGCTGGGGGGTAACGGGGGTACTGCAAGTCCCCTTTGTCCCTGGTATGGTTGACCTTATCTGTATTGCTGGCGATCTATAGCCCCATTTTTATGTAGCGACATTGCCCATTTATCAGATATTTTAATGTTCTACAACTTGTTTTAAGTCAATCTGTGATATATTGCTAGTTAAAATATCGTCCTTCGAGGGCAGTTTTCATAAATATTGTACAACTTGTTTAAGTTACATTATGGCTAAATAACTTGCCGACGTGACTTAAAATTTAACTCACTGTTAATGTTTTTGTTATCCGTGTTATAACATTGCCAGTAGTTATAGTAATACGTTTAAAGCTGAGTAATGTTTCATGATATATTCAAATTCGACTAATACTCGTTCAAGTTAGTATTAAACACTAATTCTTCAATTACTATAAATATTTAATGATTTACTTATCAATGCATCTTTGCTAAAAATCAATACTGCTTTCGCCATTTCCACGATTGCCTGACGTGAGTACTGCTGGCACTAGAGCAAGATGGTTCTGCGCGGGGGTCTGGGTGCTTCTGGTTTTATTCTATTTTGGTTATGGAATTTCAGCACTGCGGATCAAGAAGGCAACCTTTTGGACAAATGGAACCAAGATCCTGCAAAGGTTTCAAACAAATTCCAATGTGACAATTTGTGTAAGCAGCTTAAAGACTGTCGACTGGCGGTGTACAATTCTCGTCAACGTACATGTTTTGTCAAATATCAACTGCCAAGTGTGACATCAGATACCCAGGACTTGTCTTTGGTGGTAAGTGAAATTCAGATTTCCAGAGAAAGCTTCCAGATTTGAGCAGGGAAGTTTAAGTAAATCAATTCCTATATAGACAAGAGATTTGTTTGTTCACCGGAAAATACCAACACCAATACGTTTGTTTTCGCGTTCTGCTCTAAAATTGCGACTATTCGAAGGAGAAGTTGTGAATAATTGGTTGTGAATAATCCGCGGATTGGTTGTAAATGTTTGTTACAGCTTTCCGTAGTACAATTGCGGATAAAAAGTTGGAAAAAATGGGCAAATCTATTGTATTGTTTTATGGCCCCACGTCGTGAACGCATAGAGGGACATGGCAATACCCGCTAACTAAATGAATATGAATATATATATATATATATATATATATATGATTTTAGATTCATTTAGTTAGCGGGTATTGCGATGTGCCCATTTTTTCCAACTTCTCTGCGGATTATTCGCAACTTCTCCGTCGATTATCCGCAATTGTACTACATATATATATATATATATATATATATATATATATATATATATATATATATATATATATATATATATATATATATATATATATATATATGATGCTCGGAATCGATTGAAGGTAGGTTTGATAGATAGGTTGGACAAACACAAGTTTGTAAAATATTCATATAGTAATGTGATTAAATCGCTGTCAGTGGTGTTACCACAGTTGATATGTGTACTTAGGTAAACCACACACTTGGCGAGACGTCGTAATCAATGTGACAACGCAATTAACGTCAATAATGTTAAAGTGCAAACCACTTCAATGCTTTCATTTAAAATAGTGCAAAACGTTTAAGTACTTTTATTTGAAAAATTGATTGATCTAAATTAGGTAATTGGTTCAATATGTTTCAAAGTGCACCGAAATTATATAATCATTATCTGTTTAATATATTCATCAAACATTCGGCGTATTCCCTCTAATCATAGGGGCGGTCGGGTAGCCTAGTGGTTAAAGCGTTCGCTCGTCACGCCGAAGACCCGGGTTCGATTCCCGACATGGGTACAATGTGTGAAGCCCATTTCTGGTTTCCCCCGCCGTGATATTGCTGGAATATTGCTAAAAGCGGCGTAAAACCATACTCACTCACTCACTCACTCTAATCATAAGCCCCCTCTGTGCAGAACCCTTAATCTCCAGCGCTATCTATAATGTCCTCTTCCTTACGTTGCCGGATCTTACGTATGTACTTGCACGTGTGTCACAGAGCTTGCCCCACGTTATGTAAAACCTCTATTTACAAAACCTGACTGACATTTACATCACAAGGCAGCATTATAAGCCCAACCCTGTTTAACATCATGATCAATGATCTTTTTGATCATATCAACTCTCCTACCTAACGTCTAAATTCGCTGATGACGGAGCAATATGGGTAAAACACAGAAATATTTCACAAATCCTAAAAAAAATCCGGTCAGCCTTGGACGGAGTAGATCAATGGTGGAATAAATGGGGGCTCACCCTTTCAAGTGACAAAAACTGTGGGAGTTCTATTCAAATTCAGGGGGAGAGATGCTATGATACCCCGTCTCTCCTTTATAGGCAAACCAATCAAATTCGAAAAATCCGCAATATTTCTAGGGGTGATCCTTGATCAACACCTCACTTGGGGCAAACATATAGAATATGTGGAAAACAGATGTAAAAAAGACCTGAACATATTACGGGCAATTTCAGGCACATCTTGGGGAACCTCAAGGGACACTCAACTAGACCTCTACAAATCACTTATCAGATAAAAAATATACAATGGTTGTGAGGCCTTTCACTCAGCATCAAGTACTGTCTTGAGCCGCCTCGACAGAATACAATACGAAGCCCTAATGCTGGCCACAGGTGCAACAACAGGTACATGACTAGAAGCACCCTAAGTAGAAACAGGAGAACTCTCATTGAAACTAAGAAGAGAGCAGGCAATATTATCGTTCTGGGGAAGAACATCAAACCCTTTGGTGAAAAATATATGGCAAGACAAAAACACCCGAGATGAAGCCCTAGCTCGGAAAAAAATCCTCAGCCGAAGTGACAATTGTGATGTCATTCGGCCACCTGAATGTCACGGCAAAGGGTTAGAGACTCCCTGGACTTAAAAATCTCACAAAGTTGACACTTCCTTAACAATTCAATGAATGACAGACAGTTGCAACTTTGTCTAAAAAAATACATCAATGGTTTTATGTTTTCCAGAACTAAAACTAAACCTATTGTTTCCAACAATTGGAAATTACATAAAGATCCAGAATTGACTTTGAATAATATTCCAATAAAAGTGGTCACAGAAATATATTTTTGGGGTATTACATTTGATCATAAAATGTCTTTTTTTCCTCATAATAATAATGTTAAGGCTAGATGTTTGAAAGCACTTGATATTTTTAAGGGGGTATACAATGCTGAGAAGGGTGGAGATGGGGAAACACTCCTGCATATCTATAGATCTTTGATCAGGTCTAAACTTGATCATAGCTGCTTCATTTGCGGTTCAGCTCGTAAATCATATATCCGAGACTTTGACGCCATTCACCATCAGGTACTTCGGTTGTGTCTTGAAGCATTTAGAACATCGCCCATACTTTTATGTTAAGGCAAATTAGCCCTATTTCAATTTGAGAAGAATAAAACTGCCGTTCCAATATATCACTAAACGTGGCTCTAACACATCTAATCCCACATTAAATAACGTACCCCCCCCCCCCCCCCCCTCTCCATATCAGCGTTTGTATGACAGAAGACCAAACTTAATTCCACACTTGTCATTCACATGCAACCCCAATATCAAGGATGCACATATAAATATTTCTGCTATTGTCAAATAAAAAGTAACAGCAATGTCACCACGGCAATCTAAACAACCCGAGGTTAAATTAGAACTGGCGAAACTAAAGAAGTCTGATACTAGTTAATTATTTTATCATCAAAATTTCAGGAACTGAAAAACCAAAATCCCACTCACGCCAGTATTTACACAAATGGATCAAAAGATGGCGAGAAGGTATTAGCTGCAGCTGTTTCTTACAAATATACTGTGTCCATACGACTACCTAATATTCACTCACTCCCAAAAAATCAAAATTCAGGGCGTCACATGTCAAAGACAAAAGTTCAGGATCGATTGGTCCTAAACCAGGCTCTACGAAATCGAGCTCCAACGGCATATCACATTGCTGCAAACGTTCATCAGGCTACTGGAGTACGAGTTACAAATCAGACGATTAGAAGACCATCTCAATGCTCGACGACCACGTGTTGTGCCGCCCCTTACAAATCGCCACTACACAGCGTCGACACTAGGGTAATCGTTGCTGTCATTTCCACATGAGTCCCCAGGCACTCTGCACTTCCTTGATAGGCGTGGTCGCGTCTGGCGACGTCGAAATGAACGTCAAGCCAATGTCAACCTGAGACCTCATGACAGGTTTGGCGGTGGATCGGTTATGATGTGAGGTGGCAACACTTAGACTGAGCGAACCCCGCTCCATAGTATACAAGGAAGGGTCACCAAACAGTACTATCGGGACAACATATTGACACCCATACCGTTGCAAGGCGTGGGGGTCGACGTTTTGTCTTTCAGGGCGCCCAAGAATCGTCAATGTTCACCTCCAGGAGCAAAACACTCATAGAATGCAATGGCCTGCAATGAGCAGAGATCTACCCCCCACTGAACACGCCTGGGACTTGTTAGGAAGACGTGTGCGTCAACGTCATAGGCCGCCGACCACTTTGGCTGAACTTGGCTAGGCGCTGCAAGTTCAACGAGTGCAGCGGTGGCAACGAGTGCATCTCTAAATCACGAATTGATTTTGTGAAATGTAAATAAAACATAGACTGAAAGTATTATACGTAAACAACTGTTAATTATTCATTGAAAACCAAGTGGGAACAGTGTGTATAAGTGCAATTTAATTTTACATACCGTATTCGACGTAATAAGGGCCCCGCTGTAATAAGCGCCCATGGCGATATTTGTCAATATATTGGCCTGTGAACAATCTCAATTAGCACCCTTCCGATTGATCAATGTACACAAGACATATTTATTCGTTTATAATAAGCATTCGTTTGTCATATGCACCCTTAATTACGGGCAATTAAATTATGGGTAAATATATCTGTCGTGTATAATACAACTTTTCTTTTGTATCATTTCAGGCTGTCAGCATAAACCACGAAATTGACGATCTTTCAACTCTTTCACCAAAATTATATTCCAATAAGAGCCACTAATTCTAATTTTGAGAGCATCATATGCGCTTATTACGTAGAATACGGTAAATGTAAATTTGTAGAAATGCCAAAAAATACACATAAATTTGCACCAAAATGAATAATTGTTCCTTTGCTGGATGTGAGGTTAGGTTAAAGTTGTAAATTGACATATTTTTATTTTTTTACAAACGGCAATGCGATACTTTCGGGATATAAGAATTACATATCATTCTTAAAGAATTAAGGATTTTCCTTATGTAGAACGTCAATCACTTGTGATAGCCATCGCGATTTTGAAATATTGAATCACAAATATTTAATGGGCTAAAAATATTGGATGATGCAGGTGGTTGATACGGGTAGGGTAGATAGAATGTACGTGGAATGATGTCCTCTTGTCCCTATGTCTCTAGTGAAGCGACCCATCATCGTATCATGGTGTTCGGTTCTCTTACTATACGCGGTTGGTTTGTCAGCGTTGTATTCGATTACGCTTACAAAAATCCCAACATGTCACTGAAGTAGGTCTCAAGGTGGAGCCACGCTTTCATTGACGTTCTATGAAGTCACTTAACATTAAAATTTGAAAAGGTGCGAATTTTGTATCGTTAAAAATGCGAACGTAGAATCTCCAGACAATAAACTGGAATACCATTTCTAAATGTCATCTATTCCCGGACCTCGTCATGCGTGACAGCTGAATTTATAAGTCCCACTGATTCAGGATAACATGCATTATTTCTTTTCTTTTCGCAGCTTTTTCGCCTTTTACCAATCTCATTAAAACTTTAGCTTAATTCTCGCTGCCACTTAACAAAACTTCGTTTAGCGATTGCGAGACAATGGAACCAGTCTTGGCTGATACTCAAAACTGTTTTTTTCCCTGGCGTTGACGCTATATAATTACGGCAAACTATTGGTCCCTGAGACTGTTATGTTTTTAATAAGAAATGCCCATCTGAGCAGAACAGATTGTTACAGGCCAGCTGGCCCACCTCCACATAACGATTGTAGCGATGGAATATTGCCCAAGATGACATAAAACTAGTCTCAGTCTTTAAGCGCGCAACCGAACCTCGCGGGAGGATATGAACAGGATCCGCTGACGGATATTTGTATCCCACATTCGTCCCGATTATAACGCTTGGTTTGTCAGCACCATACCCATGACACAACAAGTTGTTCCTAGGTTGGAATAGGTACCCACTAACCTGAATATCGTAAGAGGCGACTGAATGAATGGAACGGTATATTAAAGGCTTGGTGATTTGGTCTGAAATTGCATGACATTGTACCCGACTGCATTGGACATTGCTGTTATTATTAACTCAGGAATACAACAAATGTATGATATTTGTCAGTGTGCACATATCACTTTTCAGTCATTCTTAGCATTTGATTGGCAGATTGTAGCCCTGACCATGTTTGCTTCATTCACTCGTTCTATTTTCGATCACAAATACATAGTTTTTTGCTTCCGCTGGCAACCAATTCAAAGAAAACAATCTGAAGTATTATAGATTTGTATTTGTTTTATCAAACGCGAACACTCTCTTAATCTAACGTTTTTTTTACAGAAAATTAATTCAGGTGGATATTAACCAAGGATTCTTTAATCAAGGACGATGGACATATGGTCCATCTCCCAGTAAGAAACAAGGCAAATATTTACATGGGGAGATATTATTTAGTTCATCGGGTTAAACATTTGGGATTTTTGTAAGAAAGAATATCTACTGTTGTAGCTACAAAGCAATCACTTTCATTCTTTATAGTGAGATGACAGACATGGGAACCACGACAGTGAACATACTGTGAAGAAATTGTTTCTTCCACAGCTTTTAGTATATAGTTAGTAGCTGGATATCTGCCACGAGACATAGCTTGGTACAATAACCGTCATTTCTCACACATGTTCCGCATTCATCACAATATTCCTGGGTTAATCTTAAATGGCCAACACGACATCGTCGCATGATGACCTCTTCAAATCAGGACTGACAACGCAGGTAGGTGTAACCGATGTTTGGTTTAATTTCATGAAATTGGCTTGGTGTGGTGTCACAGATTTGTTGAGTGACTTTTTTGCTGCAGCATCAGCTATTGTGTTACCAATGACTCCAAAACGGCTGGGTAACCAACAAAAGGCGATGTCGTATTGGCCTGTAGCAAGATAATTACATTGTTCAACAATTTCAGTTAAGAGTGGGGGTTTGTAAGACTGAATTGTATCAGCCAAGACAAGACAAGAAAGAGAATAAGAAAATATAAAAAAGTGTTTATGTTACACGCTACTTATTAATGCATTATAGCGCTGGTAATATGGCCTTTTATTCTGTCGTAAAAATGAAACAGTTATCTGGTAGTCTTAATGACATAGCCCTGGATCCAATGACTATCACTATCTTTGGATGCATCTGTAAATTTAGATTTGTAAGTATTTTATGTGTTTCCTAATTCTTTATACTCTTGTTGATAGAAAAGTTTATTTGTTTCAAATTTCTTTAGTTTAGTTAAAGTTAGATCCACCTCTTGCTCTACTAATAGTCATGGTCGAGAAAACAAAGTCTAAGTGAGGACCATATTTTCAAGATTTGTTTTAACAGCAGAAGTGTCGAATGTATTCTTATTTCAAGTCTATTAAAGGGAGCTTTATTCTTGAAGAGGTTCTCGTAAAGGGGATTAAAACAGTTATACACTGGATTAAGTAGAATGCAACTTTAACAGTAATATACTGCAAAGGCAATTTAATGCGTCGTCTTTAAAGGGACGGTGAGGTGAGGTGAAATGGGGTTTAACGTCGCGTCCAAGATTATTGCGACATGACGTGTGTGTCTACTTGTACTAGTACGGACTGAGGCTGATTTATAGTGCTAGCTCACTGAGATACCATGCCGCAGTTTAACATGAATACCCCACTCAGACACAGTATACTGACTCCGAGCCAGCCAGTCCTTGTTTTAGTCCCTTAATGCCGAGCGTCAGACAGGGTAACAACAAGTACAATCTTTTAACGTCTTTTGGTATGACGCGGACGGGGATCGAACCCCGGACATTCCGCTCTCCGGGCGGACGCTCTACCACTAGACCACGTACGGAGGCGGTCATTTAAGAGACGGCTCATTAGCCACTACATAAGACGATGTATGGGCGAACTTCTGAAGGTTCAAATGCAAGGCCCCAGTCCTGGATGGTGATTGGAATGTAGTGTTTCTAAATTGTTTTTACAAGCCACACAATAAATAATCAAGTTTTGAGCTGATAATTGTTGTGTGTAGTGGAGAAGGAATATCTTCTTATTCCCTTCCCATTTGAAACAATTTTCAGTAGGTCAATGGTCTTCAGACACTTTTATTCAATATTAATGTGAGGCAGAAAGGTCAAATGTTGATCGACACTTATACCCAAGATCTTAGCTTTTTTTATAACTTTAATAGGAGTGTTAAGTGACATTAGATCAGGGTATTTGTGCGGTTTAGAGAGAATACAGTATTGGAGAATTTAAACCCATTTTCTAATAACCATTTATGGATTTTATTTAAACACAGCTGCAGTTGCATGTCAATAGTATTCATGTTTTGGCACGACAGGAAATATAAAAATCATCTTCAAAAAGCGATCCATCAATTGAATATACAGAACTTCTGATAAACTGTTGATCATTATACTAAATAATGAGACAGACACAATTCTGCCCTGAGGGATAACCCGATCTGAAAAAGTCTCTAATTAATCCCACTAACAGAGCGCAAAAATATCTGTTACAAGTCCTCTGCTATATCTAAGCTTGGAGTTAATTATTTCACCGAATATGTATTTCAAATTATTTGATTCTCATATATAACCTATTTTACTATATGGGTCTGAGATATGGTGTTGTAAAGAGTTCTATGCAATTGAAAAGATTCATCTGCTCGCTTGTAAAAGGTTTTGTATGCTGGTATGTCAACACCAAGTAATATGGTTTATGGAGAATGCGGGAGATTTCCTTTGTACATTGTATCTTACTCTCGTTGCTTTAAGTATTGGTGTAATATAATAATTATGCCTGAACACCGTTGACGTTAAAAGCCTACAACATGCTTGTACACCTCGATAGTCTTGGAAAGAACACATGGGCTACTTGTATACGTACATTGCTTTTTACGTATGGCTGTGGTTTCATTTGGCTGTCCCAGACAATTGGTACCTCAAATGCTTTCATTAAGTACTTTCGCATGCGTGCCATTGATATGTTTCATCAGAAATGGCATTCAGATATTTACGAAAGTTCAAGATATGATACTTATCGTCAGTTCAAGTCATTACTTGAACCAGAATCATATTTATCAAACTTACGGTAGAGGAATTTTGTAACAGTGTTATTCGTTTTAGACCGAATAATCTAAAAATTAGCACAGGGAGATTTTCATCTTTTGAGAAATCCCAAAGATAATGCCCATTCTGTGACATTGTAGTCGAAGATGAATACCATTTTATGTTTATTTGCCCTATATACGAAAATCTAAGAAACAAGTACTTACCGCAGTGGTCTTTATCTCATTTTAATGCTATAAGATTGCCTTCATTACTGTCCTGCAAAGATCTTCTAACACATCATCAACTCGCTTTGTACATACATCATGTGTTTTGTTACGAAGTGAATAGTTACCTTGACTTTGTAGCTTATAAATATGTTATGTAACTCCGTTGTATATGGGCTTGTGGCCTTTCATACAATAAAGAATTGAATTAAACTGAATTGCTAAAAAGTCTTGATAAAAACCTGAGAGGGTTGAGACCACGAAATTGCCCGTCATTTTAAAAAAAGGATAAAATTTTTTAGGCAAACCGCATCGCAATTCAAATCATGTAAATATCTTTTAAAACACCACGTTTACGTCTGGTCTCGATAGAAAAAGATAGATACTCTGTGGTGTTTAGTTGTTATAACATTTATTTACAAATGATTCTAAACGAACTAAAAGATGGATGGTACATCTGTTTTTTCCGGAAACCACATTGTATATCAGTAATTAGATTTTTGGTTTCTAAGCACCAAACCAATCGATGTACTGGGTTTGCACACGCAGCTTTGAAGGGTCAATATGATCTCGTTCGGGTTGAGGTTTTGGTTTGGATTGTTTGTTTTATGTTTAATGCCACACTCAGCAATATTCCCGTTATATGACGGCGGTCTGTAAATAATCGAGTCTGGACCAGACAATCCAGTGATTGACATCATAAGCATCAATCCACGCAATTGGTATACGATGACATGAATCAACCAAGTCAGCCAGCCCGACCACCCAATCCCGTTAGTCGCCTTTTACGACAAGCACAGTCGCCTTTTACAGCAAGCATGGGTTGCTGAAGACCTATTCTACCCCGGTTCTTCACGTTTTCCGGGTTGAGGTATTGGGACAACTGTCGCATCACCCCACGATGAAGGAAAGCAGCATCAGTATCATATATTTTATTATAATCTTCCTTATTATGTTAATCAAATTTAATAGTATTTCTTTTGTAGCTGATTTTAATATATTTGGAATTTTTTAGCATTTTCCGATGAGGAGTAATGTTTAGCCAGAGTTTCACAAAGTTTATTGGCAATTTTTGAAGTCTCTGTTAATAATTCATTCCCGTTTGTAAGGTGGTGGATGCTTGATTTAGGACCCAATCTTTAATTTTCTGAATCACGTTCCATACCTTGGACATTGGCATTCATGAATGAATTTTGGAAACATCTTTCTGCCAAGATTGACGTTTATTTTGTTTTTAAAAAAATTATTTGCTGCATTTTATATTATTTTTACAAAACAGAAAACAATCACTTCCATGTTACAAAAAAGTATAGGGCATGATGACCAATATTCATAGAATCTGTCGAAATTCCCGCTCATAAGTGCCGTACATTTGGAGATGAAGTAATACTGCTTCAGTTTATTCTGGAAGATCTGGAACGATCATGGACTATACCTTGTGTCTTTACGTGAGTAGTATATAAACTGTCCAACTCGGATTGGAACATTTGCGTGAAGACATACAGGTACATAGAATTTGCATAACATAGTTTACCAAGGAGCAAAGAATCTGTTGATCAATGTATCCTTGCATGAGTATTACACCAATTGGATCAATAGGTATACTTAATAAAACCCTTGATTTTCTAACAAAAATACTGTTAAGTGGTTTCTAGCATAGATTCCCCTATAAATTACATCTTTATAAACAACAGGGCATGACAACTCTTTGTCAGGTGCGCACAGCGGTTGTTGTATTAAGTACAAACTAGAATCATGATTTACATTATTGACGTTCTCAATTATTCACAAACTAACCTCGTTCTTTCTACAGATGATTCAACATTTCTTCTGCACACTCCAGCACACGCAACTGATTTTTTAACGGGACAATATATATTACCAATGTACAGATGTTAAGGTGACACTGTCTTGTTATTGCATCCGAATATTGATTTCATTGTATCTCAGCTGCATAATTTTGTGCAACGTTTAGGGACAACTGAGTAAAGCCGTGTCATCTGCTGACAGTATTCCTGGAAATTGTCGTGGATATTGTCCACAACCTGGGTTACTGGTTTGTTTGTTGTTTAACCCCGCACTCAGCATATATTCAAGCTATATGACGGCGGTCTGTAAATAATCGAGTCTTGACCAGACAATCCAGTGATTGATATCATGAGCATCGATCCACGCAGTTGGAATACGATGACATGTATCAACCAAGTCAGCGAGCCTGACCACCCGATCCTGTTAGTCGTCTCTTACGACAAGATTCCACAATATTTTTTATAAATACTATTTTCATTTTTCCTGCTATGATAATAATGTTAGAGCTATGGTATGACAGAGTCAGTGAGTATGGTTTTGCACTTCTTTTTGCTATATCCCAGCGATAATACGACGAGAGACAACAGAAAGGTGTATTCACACACTGAACCCATGTGGGGAATCGAACCCGGGTCTTCGTCGTACCCGATCCCGTTATTCGTCTCTTACGACAAGCATGGGTTGCTGTAGACATTTGCGCTGTAACTGTCATTGCGCTTTGAGAAACATCTATGCGATACACAGATCTTGTTTCATGTTTTAGGGAACGGGAACACGAAGCATCTGCCGGGACTGCTTAGAAGAAGTGTGTATCCCTGTGACCGAGGCACGGCGAGCACTTTGTACTTCCAGAGGTAAATCATCCTCGTCTGTGTGTCTCTCTGGCAGGCTATCTATCTGTCTGTCTCTGTCTGGCAGGCTATCTATCTATCTATTTGTCTGTCTGTCTGTGTGTCTGGCTATCTAGCTATCTGTCTGTCTGTGTGTCTGTCCGGCTGGCTATCTATCTGGCGGGCTGGCTGGCTAGCTGTCTGTCTGTCTGTCTGTCAGGCTATCTATCTATCTATCTATTTATCTGACTGGCTGGCTAGTTGTCTGTCTGTCTGTCACTTTGTCTGTCTTTCAGGCTATCTATCTATCTGTCTGTCTGTCTGTCACTCTGTTTGTTTGTCTGTCAGGCTATCTAACTATCTATCTATCTATCTATCTGTCTACCTATCTATCTGGCTGGATGGCTAGCTGTCTATCTGTCTGTCTGTCTTTCAGGCTATCTATCTATCTGTCTGTCTGGCTAGCTGTCTGTCTGTCTGTCTATCTGTCTGTCAGGCTATCTATCTATCTATCTATCTATCTACCTGGCTGGCTGGCTAGCTGTCTGTATGCCTGCCACTCTGTCTGTCTGTCACTCTATCTATCTATCTATCTATCTGTCTGTCTGTCTGTCACTCTGTCTGTATTTCAGGCTATCTATCTATCTATCTGTCTGTCTAGCTGTCTGTCTGTCACTCTGTCTCTCTGCCAGGCTATCTATCTATCTATCTATCTGTCTGACTCGCTGTCTGTCTGCCTACCACTCTGTCTGTCTGTCTGCCTGTCACTCTGTCTGTCGGTCTACCTATCTATCTATCTATCTATCTGTCTGTCTGTCTGTCACTCTGTCTGTCTTTCAGGCTACCTATCTATCTATCTATCTATCTATCTGTCTGTATGTCTGTCTGGCTAGCTGTCTGTCTGTCTGTCTGTCGGGCTATCAATCTATATATCTATCTGTCTGGCTGGCTGGCTTGCTGTCTGTCTGTCTGTCTGTCACTCTGTCTGTCTGTCAGGCTATCTAACTATCTATCTATCTATCTATCTATCTGGCTGGCTGGCTAGCTGTCTGTCTGTCAGGCTATCTATCTATCTATCTATCTATCTATCCGTCTGTCTTTCAGGCTATCTATCTATCTATCTGTCTGTCTGTAACTCTGTCTGTCTGTCTTTCATGCTATCTATCTATCTATCTATCTATCTATCTGTCTGTCTGTCTGGCAGCTGTCTGTCTGTCTTTCAGGCTATCTATCTATCTGTCTGTCTGTCACTCTTTGTCTGTCAGGCTATCTATTTATCTATCTATCTATCTATCTGGCTGGCTGACTGGCTATCTGTCTGTCTGTCTGTCTGGCTATCTGGCTATCTATCTATCTGTCTGTCTGTCTGTCTGTCTGTCTGTCTCTCTATCTATCATGACATCAACATCAGAATGTATGTACATATACAAGATGGCCAGGGGATAAATCGCAAAGAACAAAGAAGAACGAAACGTGGTTTATTTCACGAAAAAAACCCCAGAATTTCATCATGAGATATCTTGAGATTCGTACATGATGACGTCATATATTTAACGACGTTATTTTTGAGAGGGATACAGCTGGGCTAAGCAGATAAACGCAGTGGCCGAAATATCGCATTCACAAGTGAGAGAGCTTTGACAACAATCGGTATTTGGTAAAAAGGTACAGATAATCGACGTAAGGATTGTGAGAATATGCGGGAAATTCCAAACATAACCATCCTGTTCGTAAAATGGAGTTGTCCAACATTCCCGAGGTTGGATTATATTCAGGGAGTCATCATGATTAAAACTTGGGTAACTATTTTTAAAGCTTGTACATTTTATCAACTTCCTCAAAAGGACTGAACTCAATGAGCACCCCAACATGATCTTCAATTTTGTGTCTCTTGCGATAGCGTATATGTGTATATATCTAAATTTATGTATATATCTATAGACCTTCTATAAGCGACGGTACATCTTCTATCATTCTCATTTTCAAAATATATACTTGAACTGTCAGTGGAATACACTGCGAGTTCTTTGTTGTATATTCGATTCTGCCCAGTTTCGTAAAGGTCATATTCCTACGTCAACATACCTTATTATTCAAGTAGTCGCATCACCGATCAGTATGGAATACTGTAAGGGACATTTTCGCGATCTCGACCTTTTGAAACGAGCTAAATATACCCAAAACACGAGAATGCGAGATCGCGAGAATGTCCCTTTCAGTATTCCATAGATCATGACTGTCTTCCTGAATATAAGTCCTTCCTTCACGAAAATACTCAGCGATATTCATAATTAACTCGGTAAAGAGTTTAGCAAGAAACATCCACTGAAATAATAGTGAGTCATGAGTCATGGTTTAAGTCACAGATACATTGTGACAACAACATACAAAATTCTGCCATCAATTTTACTCTACCAATTCTAAAAGAAGAGAACAAGACAGTGTAATACATATACATGTTTATTATTTATCAGTTGATTCCATTTCTTCAAACAAAAGCATGGTTACATGAAGACTAACTTTGTTACATACGTCCTTAAGATATGAGGGGGCACCGGTGGCCCAATTGTCTAAGGCGCCACGATTTACTGTGCAGAGTTGCGTGCCCAAGGGACGCCAGAAACCTATGATTGTCGGTTCGAATCCTTGTTCGCCCCGATTATGTTTCTAGGTTTGTCAGCACCATACCCGAGCTCGCTGGTTTCACCGAAGTGGTAAACATCAGAGACCTGCATCTCTTCGGACTTCCCTCCTACATTAAGCTGACACGCCGCGATATAACTGTAATACTGTTAAAAACGGCGTTAAACCAAACTCACTCACAATATATTCTTTGATAGGCACTCCTTCTTGTATACATACTTGCCAACCACACTCTGTAAATCACTTGCTTGACAACGGTGTTAGAACCTACACCGAAACGTCGCTCTTAATTGTTATAAAGAAGTTGTTCATCCATAAATTTCTATCCTTACTTATCACTCACAAAATGATGATTAAACATATGATCACGGTCACATATGTTTTGTACAGTAAACTACGGTTATATCGAACTCAAAGGGACCACTAATTTTAGTTCGTTATATCCGTAGGTCATTATAAGCGTGTTTGTTATAAGCATAGTTTACTGTATATATTTTAAGGTGTGTTACTTGGTTCGTATTTTGTGTGATCTCGAAAGCGGCAGGATCATATTCATATCTAATCTGTGTACCTTCTATACCAACCCAGATCCGTCACAAGTGCCTGTTTCCTCTTCGACAAAGTCAACATCAACATCTGCAGAAACATCCACAGAACCATCAGTAGTTACATTGGAGGTGACGACTTTCAATGCTTCATCCACACCCGGAACGACAGCCGCACCCCCAGCACCACCAACGACATCATCTACTGCAGTACCAACATCCCAATCTACAACATTCGAGTCGATTACAACAGAAAGCTCACCAACAACCCTGCTTAGTATTTCGTCAGCAGCGTCAGCATCCGAAACAACTTCAACACCGATACCAACAACTGATACCACTACTTCAGCGATGCCTACAACAACCCAAGGTACCGTCACTCGATTTGACATTTTAAGCTTGAGTCTTGGGGAGAACAACTGAAGGAACAGTTGTGGCCTGTACGGGTTTCCAGTTGTACAAATCATCTGCCATATTGTACTGGCAGCTGATTGGCCCAAGGCTGGGGTGTCAAAGTTTGCACGGGGTTTGTCCAATCTCATTAAAATCAGATCTAAGTTCTCACTACCGCTAAACAGGACATCCCATTGCGGGTCATGTCAGAACGACCTTTCATCTGACCAATCAGAGCATAGCTTATCAGATCATGAAAGTGACAGTTGGAATGTGATTTTTTATCGTGCAGCCTCGAACAAAACACACATGGTATTCCGAACGACAGTTATGGGCTTTATGTCTGTGTTCATACAATCTAGACCATCTATTAGCCATTCCAGATTGTTCTTTTGTTCAGTTTTATCTTTTAAACGAGTGTATGTCAAAATATGTTTTGAAGCGTAGTCGCCAGTTTGAAACTCGTGCCGTAAAGCTCCATTAATCTGCCTTCTGATTGGCTATTGTCGACTTCTTGTTAGTCATTCCATTGGTCGGTCAAAGTTCGCGAAAGGTCGGTCTGACGTGATGTCCTCAGATCTTTTATGGAGGTCATCATATCATTATGGGATTGGGAACACCCATGTAACATATATCTCAGCGATAAGGTGTCTCAAGTGGAACATTACTGAAATGGCTATATAAAACCTGTCTCAGTCAGAGGAGTTTAAGACGTAATCTAACACAGGCCTGGCTAAAGGGAGGTTAAAGAGAAAACATATGATCCTTTCTACACAATTAAGTGATATATCACTCTATCAGAAATGTGTGAGGTTATTATCCTAATCGGGGGCACGGGTGGCCCAGTCGTCTAAGGCGCCGCGATTCGCTGTGCAGAGTTGTGTCCCTTGGGCACGCCAGACACCTATGATTGTTGGTTTGAATCCCGGTTCGCCCTGATTATGTTTCTAGGTTTGTCAGCACCATACCCGTGCTCGTGGGTTTCACCGAAGTAGTAAACGTCTGAGACCTGCATATTTGCTTTCCTCCCACATTAAGCTGACACGCCGCGATATAACTGGAATACTGTTAAAAGCGGCGTTAAACCCAACTCACTCACTCACACACTATTATCCTAATCTGAACGAACAATCAGAAGTGAATGAACCACTTTTAGGGACTATATTTAGAGCTACGTTAAATTATATTATTGTTTTATGGGGGTATATCCATTTCGTCATAGTAGCCTTTTTTCGTCTCGGATATTGAAATCAAGAAAACAGAAAAATAGACTTCTGCTTCTTTAGAAAATATTGTTCTTAAAATGGCCACTTTATGCTAATCTGACAACAAAAGACAAGAGATGTCGAGCTAAATATATTGTTTTTAATGTGTTTTTCCTGTCATATTTTTGCTCAACATATTTTCAGTGTTTTGCATGAAAGTATTTCGCAATAAATTAAATGTTTGTCTATTGTAGGTCCGTGCGCCCTTGATGCAACTCATTTTGCATCCGAGTCAGTTTGCGTGAAAGTGTTTACTCCTAAGCTCACATGGCAAGACACTAAGACAGTTTGCGAAGGCGAATCTTTCAATGGCAATAGGTACAGGATGATAACATTCAAAACTGAAGACAAACATGATGAAATAGTTGCATATCTTACTGAGAAATTGACAAGTGAGTATACTACACATTTCTATGTTATGATTCAGTCTTGGAACAGACACGAAATTACTTATTCATACCCCAGCTTTAAACCATTCTACAGTTGTAAACACATTGTACTCATGTGGGGAATCGAACCCGGGTCTTCGGCGTGACGACCGAACACTTTAACTACAAGGCTACCCCACCGCTCACACAGTAACGAAGATCTTTACCTTGACTGACAATGGTATACAGGCACCACGCTTCATAAATCGGTCACAAAGTTGCTATCAATAACAGGCAGCTAATCTTATCTCAACAGTTCCAAGTGAATTAATTTTGCTTGTCACTGGTATAGGGCACGGTAATTGACTTTGTCCTATTGGATTTATTATAAAGTTTCAGTCCAAAACAATCTCATCATATCAGATCTTTTACTCCGATACGATACCTCTCGGCACGTCAGGTGAACTTTCTGTGCAGACAATCAGCGTCGAGGCTTTTAAATCAATAGTAGTGAGCGAATCGTTCAGACAAGCATATCTGATGTCTGAATCGCGAAAACGATTATGATAATTGAGTTCCAAGAGCAAATATATAAAGCCGCGTTATTCTATTGTTGTGGATTTTTTAATCAATTCACTTGGAACTGTTCAGATAATATTAGCTGCCTGTTATTGATGGCAACTTTGTAATTCATTATGAAGAGTGGTGCCTTTTAACCATTGACAATCAAGGTAAAGATGTTCGTTACTGTGTGAGCGGTGGGGTAGCCTTGTAGTGAAAGTGTTCTGTCGTCACCCCGAAGACCCGGGATGGATTCCCCACATGAGTACAATGTTTGAAGCCCATTTCTGGTGTCCCCCGCCGTGATATTGCAGGACAACTGCTATAAGCGGCGTTAAACAATACCCACGTACTCACTCGTAACTGTGAACATGTATGCGTTGGGTGTTTGTTTTGCAGCGGCTGTTGGGATATGGACTGGTTTAACCTATACTTCTGGTTCCTGGCAATGGGAAGATGGCACCGAGGCACAGTACCTTCCCTGGCAGCCTACAGAGCCGAACACTCTAACAGAAAAGTGTGCTGTGATCTACAAACCTACACATTGGACAATGCATAATAACTTCTGTTATGTGAAATGGAGTGCTATGTGTGAGGTATCAGCGCGATGAGTCCCTCCGTCTAAATCGCAGCTTTCAATTAATGTTTGGTTATGGTAACTTTACATTTAAAGGGTGGGCATCTATTTAGCAAGAAAATAGCTCAAATAACTTAAAATTATCTAACTAGCTGTCTATCCATCCATCCATCATCCATCTATCCATCTATCTATCTTATTATGTATGTATGTATCTATCTATCCATCCATCCATCCATCAATCTAACACACACACACGCACGCACGCACACACACATACATACATACATACATACATACATACATACATACATACATACATACATAAATACATACATACATACATACATACATACATACATACATACATACATACATACATACATACATACATTTTTGGTACATAGAGCACACAGTGAAACTAAATCATTATTGTTTTTGGTACATAGAGCACACAGTGAAACTAAATCATGCTTGTTTGTGGCACACAGAGCACACAGTGAAACTAAATCATTCTTGTTTTTGGTACACAGAGCACACAGTGAAACTAAATCATGCTTGTTTTTGGTACATAGAGCACAGAGTGAAACTAAATCATTCTTGTTTTTGGTACATAGAGCACAGAGTGAAACTAAACCATTCTTGTTTTTGGTACATAGAGCACACAGTGAAACTAAATCATTCTTGTTTTTGGTACATAGAGCACAGAGTGAAACTAAACCATTCTTGTTTTTGGTACATAGAGCACACAGTGAAACTAAATCATTATTGTTTTTGGCACACAGAGCACACAGTGAAACTAAATCATTATTGTTTTTGGCACACAGAGCACACAGTGAAACTAAATCATGCTTGTTTTTTGGTACATAGAGCACACAGTGAAACTAAACCATTCTTGTTTTTGGTACATAGAGCACACAGTGAAACTAAATCATCTTGTTTTTGGTACATAGAGCACACAGTGAAACTAAATCATTCTTGTTTTTGGTACATAGAGCACACAGTGAAACTAAATCATTCTTGTTTTTGGTACATAGAGCACACAGTGAAACTAAATCATTCTTGTTTTTGGTACATAGAGCACACAGTGAAACTAAATCATGCTTGTTTTTGGTACATAGAGCACACAGTGAAACTAAATCATTCTTGTTTTTGGTACATAGAGCACACAGTGAAACGAAATCATTCTTGTTTTTGGTACATAAAGCACACAGTGAAACTAAATCATTCTTGTTTTGGGCACACAGAGCACACAGTGAAACTAAATCATGCTTGTTTGTGGTACACAGAGCACACAGTGAAACTAAATCATTCTTGTTTTTGGTACATAGAGCACACAGTGAAACTAAATCATTCTTGTTTTTGGTACATAGAGCACACAGTGAAACTAAATCATTATTGTTTTTGGCACACAGAGCACACAGTGAAACTAAATCATGCTTGTTTTTGGTACATAGAGCACACAGTGAAACTAAATCATTATTGTTTTTGATACATAGAGCACACAGTGAAACTAAACCATTCTTGTTTTTGGTACACAGAGCACACAGTGAAACTAAATCATTCTTGTTTTTGGTACATAGAGCACACAGTGAAACTAAATCATTCTTGTTTTTGGTACATAGAGCACACAGTGAAACTAAATCATTCTTGTTTTGGTACATAGAGCACACAGTGAAACTAAATCATTATTGTTTTTGGTACACAGAGCACACAGTGAAACTAAACCATTCTTGTTTTTGGTACATAGAGCACACAGTGAAACTAAATCATTCTTGTTTTTGGTACACAGAGCACACAGTGAAACTAAATCATGCTTGTTTGTGGCACACAGAGCACACAGTGAAACTAAATCATTCTTGGTTTTGGTACATAGAGCACACAGTGAAACTAAATCATTCTTGTTTTTGGTACATAGAGCACACAGTGAAACTAAATCATTCTTGTTTTTGGTACATAGAGCACAGAGTGAAACTAAACCATTCTTGTTTTTGGTACATAGAGCACACAGTGAAACTAAATCATTATTGTTTTTGGTACATAGAGCACACAGTGAAACTAAATTATGTACATACTTACGTTACTTGGCAAATCGACATCTGCGGGGAGGGCACTGGTTGGACTTTTCATATTTTGTATTTCATTATTGAAAATATGTATTTTTATATGTAAAAGGAGGGACCGTACAATTTCTTTTTATCAACCTGTTTTCTGAGACTATGGTCGACAGATAATTGACTTATTCAGTTTAAACTTTCCTTGTCTACTACTGAGAAAAAATACAATAAACTATTTGGAATAGGAGAAACAGGTTATCGGATCTTATTAAAAAGCTTTTGCTTCCTTTCTTCTAAATTTGACCCATGTAAATATAATTGTTTGCTTCAAACATGCAATTGATAAAGAGAATGTCTTTAAAACACAACAACAGCTAAACTTGAGCGAGGCATTCAGTAGCTCGACCGGGTTACATAATGGCTATATTTGTGTGATGGAGAAGGTAGATCGATTGTTGTACAAACAGCAGCGGTTTCACCGCGCTCTCGCATATATTGAAATGTTTTTCCCTATGTTTGTGTATGGTTCAATTAGCACTAATGGATGTTCAATGGCACCCAATATAACATACATCAAACACAAGAACTGGTATAATTGCCCTGACTATGTAATTTTCAAAAATATTTTATCATTGAATAAGCAATCACGTGTTGAAGTTATCTACTTAAGGTGTATACTTGGTATTCTTTTCTTTTTCTTTTATGTTGTTTATTGTTTAATGTCGCACTCAACAATATTTAATACTTGGAGACGGTTAAATATTTGCACTAAAGATGACGTGATGCACTTGGAGCAGGTTAAGTATTTGCACTGAGGTTGACGTGATGCACTTGGAGATGGTTAAATATTTGCAGTAAAGATGACGTGATGCACTTGGAGAAGGTTAAATATTTGCACTAAGGTTGACGTGATGGACATGGAGACAGTTAAATATTTGCACTGAGGTTGACATGATACACTTGGAGATGGTTAAATATTTGCACTGAGGTTGACGTGATGCACTTGGAGATGGTTGAATATTTGCAGTAAAGATGACGTGATGCACTTGGAGAAGGTTAAATATTTGCACTAAGGTTGACGTGATGCACTTGGAGACGGTTAAATATATGCACTGTGGTTGACGTGATGCACTTGGAGATGTTTAAATATTTGCACTAAGGTTGACGTGATGTACTTGGAGATGTTTAAATATTTGCACTAAGGTTGACGCGATGCACTTGGAGACGGTTAAATATTTGCACTGAGGTTGACGCGATGCGCTTGGAGATGGTTGAATATTTGCACTGAGGTTGACATGATGCACTTGGAGAAGGTTAAATATTTGCACTAAGGTTGACGTGATGCACTTGGAGATGTTTAAATATTTGCACTAAGGTTGATGCGATGCACTTGGAGATGGTTAAATATTTGCACTGAGGTTGACGTGATGCACTTGGAGAAGGTTAAATATTTGCGCTGTGGTTGACGTGATGAACTTGGAGAAGGTTAAATATTTGCACTGTGGTTAACGTGATGTACTTGGATATGTTTAAATATTTGCACTGTGGTTGACCTGATGCACTTGGAGATGGTTAAATATTTGCACTAAGGTTGACGTGATGCACTTGGAGACGGTTGAATATTTGCACTGAGGTTGACGTGATGCACTTGGAGATGTTTAAATATTTGCACTGAGGGAGACGTGATGCACTTGGAGAAGGTTGAATATTTGCACTGTGGTTGACGTGATGCACTTGGAGATGGATACATCTTTGCACTGAGGGAGACGTGATGCTCTTCAATTGGGTTAGATATTTGCTCAAGTGTACTACATTCGATGCGTATTTTAAAGAGGGTGAAAAATGAAAACATTGTGTGTAAATAATTAAGGTTCAGTTTGTCTCATCGAATAAACAATGACGTGGTTTGATCTTTATAAACATGTTATTGAATACAAACCCAAAATAACCAATTAAACAACCCTCACCCCACCCATCGCAAACCTTTCTCTTTTAAGGTTGGCAATCTCTTCTTATGTTCCATAACCGTACGACACGATGTGTATTCCGAGCGGCGGTGTTGCCTAGTGGTTAAAGCCATCACTCGTGACGCCGATGTTCCGAGTTCGATTCGCGACATGGGTACGATGTGTGAAGCTTATTTCTAGTGTCCCCCACCGGGATATTGCTGGAATATTGCTAAAAGCGGTGTAAAACCACATTCACTCACTCTGATAACAGCGAACTCAGTGACACGGTGCCTTCTGCTACATATGTTCTAAAAATCCAATAACTGTAAGAGGACCCATGATTGCAGACAGTCAACGATATGATGAAAATTTCTTTCCATGTACAGTTCAATTTATTTCAGATTATTTATTTACGGCAATGAAACCATTCAAAACAAATTACCACAAAAAGAAATATGTTTAAGGTGCACTTGAACTTGATCATATTTCAACAAAAGCGACAAAACCCTTTCCATATTCATAGGAAGTCTCTGCTATAATCAGAATCGATTGTACAATTCAGTCAAACCGTGAAGTTCTGGGGTAGAATAGGCATTAAGTAACCCTTGTTTGCTGTTAAAGGGACTATGCTTGTTGTAAGAGGCGACTAACGGGATCGGGTGGTCAGGCTCACTGGCTTGGTTGATGCATGTCATCGTATTCCGTTTGCGTGGATCGATGCTCATGATGTCAATCACTGGATTGTCTGGTTCAGACTCGATTATTTACAGGCCGTCGTCATATATTTACAGACCGGCGTTAAACAACGAAAAACGTTCTTAAGCTGAAGCGCCCCATAAATATATCATGTCTTATTCTTAGGGAAAAGACGAAATGAAATTGTTCAATCAACGTAAGGTTGGATGGGACCCGTGAAGATCCGGGGTAGAATAGATCTTCAGCAACCCATGCTTGCCGTAAAAGGCGACCATGCTTGTCATAAGAGGCGACTAACGGGATCGGGTGGTCAGGCTCGCTGACTTGGTTGATGCATGTCATCGATCCCAATTGCGTGGATCGATGGTCATGATGTCAACCACTGGATTGTCTGGTCCAGACTTGATTATTTACAGACCACCGTCATATAGATGTAATATTGCTGAGTGCGGCGTTAAACAACAAACAAAACAAACAAACAAGCAATAAGTTTGGATGATATCAGCCGAAGAAGTGGTCGTTTGTTGTGACTGAATTCTTGAGATTAAGAGGAGTTTCGATATAACGCATATGTCGCCCACAAAACAGAGACTAATTCCTGTATTTGCACATGCTTGCACTCGGTCAAGGTAAATATCAGCAGGCCATACCAATAGAGCCAGCTACATTTATAACGAACTGGCGGATATAACGAACTGTTCTTTTGGCCCCGGCCATTTGCTGTATATATGCTTATAACGAACTACAGTTATAACGAACTTAAATTTCTGGTCCCTTTGGTTTCGTTATAACCGTAGTTTAGTGTATTTAGTAGACTTCTGGTATACATAAGAGGATAGGAAACGAATGTGAATCGTTCTATATTGCACAGGCAGCATAAACAATAAAATGGTCATCCGTTAAAGACCGCCTCCGGGGTCCAGTGGTAGAGCGTCCGCCCGGAGAGCGGAAGGTCAGGGGGTTCGATCCCCGGCCGCGTCATACCAAAAGATGTTAAAAGATGGTACTTGTTGTTACCCTGTCTGGCGCTCGGCATTAAGGGGCTAAAACAAGGACTGGTCGGCTCGGAGTCAGTATACTGTGTCTGAGTGGGGTATTCATGTTAAACTGCGGCATGGTATCTCAGTGAGCTAGCACTATAAATCGGCATCACTCCGTACTAGTACAAGCAGCCACACAAACACACACACGTGCATGCACGTCGCTATATAAGTGCAATAATCTTGGACGCGACGTTAAACCCCATTTCACCTCACTCATCCGTTAAATGACGACAGATGTTCGCAAGCGCGGATTTGGATAACGGTCTCTGCATCTTTTATACTGCAATCTGTGTTGGATAGTCATGCAACTTTGTGCGTAATGGTCGTGAGACTCAACAAGAGATTGTAAAACGTTTACATTTCACAACACACCATAAACCCAAGCCGGCTTTAGACAGGGTTATTCCACTTCTGACCACACATTTACATTGTAGACTATGGACCAAAAAGTTTCAGCAAATGAAGATACAAACTTTATGAGGCTTTTGTAGATTTTAAGAAAGCTTTTGAAAAATAAATCGCAATAAGTAATGGTCTGGATGGTAAAATGCTGAACGCCTTAATAAAGAAGTATTTATTAATTTGTCGAATTCTGTGTGAGAGGAAACGTAATTGAATAACGTTATTTTGACTGTCAAAATGGTTTAAGCCAATGATGTATTTTGAGCCCATTATTTACTACTATAACGTGGCAAACGTGGTATTAAGTTTATTCCAGATATTTAAGAAAACTGTTACTGTTATTCGCTGACGCCGTTATTTTAGTATCAGACAGAGCCAGTGACACAAATAAATATTCTTTTCAGCTCATTGCGATACGTGCAGCTTAAAGGTGAATTTGGATATCAGCAATTTCAGCAAAGGTTGATCACATTTAGCCATTAAGAGGAAAATACTAGTCCTTGAACTAATCATATATTTTGTCATTGCTTCAACAAAATTCTTTTTAAAGATATTTGATGCGTAAATACTGCCATTTATTTTATATTGTTCCGAGGTGTGGGATACCAGCAATATGAAAATTCCATCTGCTAGCTTGTTTCTTAATGTCGGATCACAAACCCCAAATGCAATAGCATATAGAGAAACGGGTCACTTTCCTATATAAGTAAGTAAGTGAGTGAGTGAGTTGGGTTTAACGCCACTTTTAACAGTACTGCAGTTATAACTTGGCGTGTCAGGTTACTGTGGGAGGAAAGTCCGAAGTGATGTAGGGCCCAGACGTTTACCACTTTGGTGAAACCCACGAGCAGGGGTATGGTGCTGACAAACCTGGCAACATAATCGGGACAAACCGGGATTCGAACCCACAATCATAGGTTTCTGGCGTGCCTAAGTGACGCAACGCTGCTAATCGAACCGCAGCGCCTTAAAGGACTGGCCATATGTTAAGAGTCTTTAAGATACAGCGAACAATCTTTCAATCCTATCTAACAGAACGTTTATAGACATTCTTACAAGATTTAGAGCAGGCGTTATAAAATTGAAAAAAGCAAAACAATGAAGGGAGATACTTGGCTGCTGATGCGAGGACTGATTTATAAGTTCAAATCCTCACATAGAAGGATGAGAATTGCATAAGTCTTTGGTGTAAAACATTACGTGATGTCATGGGATATTGCCACAAACACTTGAGTTACATGCGCAAATTGTAAGTCTGTAAAATAAGCATGGGTCTGAGACCTTTCGAAAATGGATAAACCTGAGGAACGTGTAGCGACCCAGTGATTATCACCGCACTCAGCAATATTAATGACAGCGGTCTGTAAATAATCGAGCCCCAGTCACTGAGCCTAGCCATGGCGACAGGGTCCATTCCATCATCTAACAACACCAGCATAATTCAGTGAGGAACCATTCCAGCTCTGAAAGTCCAGGCTGGCACCAATAAGGAATGATACCAAATAAATACAATATTTTGATTCCTTTGAACAAAAACTTTATTCAACAATCGACGATGAATTTACACAGGTGTCATGTCTTTTTCAGACGCAATCGGACTAATACCAATAACAACTATGAATGAGGGCGTGAATTAGGTTTTACGCCGCTTTTAGCAATATTCCAGCAATATCACGGCGGTGACAATCGAAATGGGATTCACACATTGAACCCAAGTAGGGAATCGCCTTCGGCGCTACGAGGAAACGCTTTAACCACTTGGCTACCCCACCGCCCAGAACAACCATGAAGTATCAGATATAATTATGAATATGGTTTGTTTGTGCCAAGGTAACGCACTCATGTCAGGATTTTTCAGTAAGTCAATTTTTTAAATATATATTTTCAATATGTCGATGTTTTTCAGAGGATATGCAATCCGTTGTCGTGTCCGCGTGTTCTAACATCTCCGCAGATACAGGACGCAGTGGCGATACAGACGTCCACGGTAGATGAAGTATCTGCATCGCAGCCTGTAGCAGGTGGCTCGCTTGTGTCGGTCTGTAACAGAAACAACAGATTGTATGTGACTGGCTGTGTTTAGCAGTACAATGTATGTGATTGGCTGTATATAGCAGTATAGTGTATGTGACGTATTTTATTAAGCAGTTCAGTGTAATATAAAGACCGGGCATCCCAACTCCCCCTCTCCATCATTCGCCCATCAACTCACTCAATCCATGAAACCATTAAACACACCTTTAAAAACAACATTGTCATCATCATCCAGTGGATCACAAACTACCCTCAACTACCCCACATGACAACCTTTCAAGATGCCTTCAGCAACAGCATTGTCGTCCTGGTCCACTCACTCACTCACTCATTCACTCACTCACTCACTCCATGACCACCCCTTCAAGTTACCTTCAACAACATCACTGCCATCTTCTACCAGAAGGTAGACCTCGCCTGTGCACCATTGCTTGACACTGTCCAACACTGCTTGATCAGTCACCTCCACCGCCGTCTTTGATTGGTCCATTATAGCCTCTTCGACCTAAGCAATTAAACAATAAAAAAAGGTTTCAAATAGGTCAATTAACCACATTGTAGTTACATTATTATTAAAACAAACGCCCCGAAAGCGCGACTTGGGCGCAAAAAGTTCACGTCTTCATCGCGATCCCAATATTGGAAAACCAAGTGAAATGTCTCTGCCATCAAGACCCTATAATACGAGGTTCACACATCAACAATACTATGTGCGGATTTGTTTCCCCTGCCTGTGTTAGGATCCGCTGTCCGAATACCAGATTCTCCCTGATTACCTTGGTTTTCCAGCAACATACCTCTGATCCTGAGTAGTAGACGTCTACAATCTACATCACATTCCTCCCACATTGAGATGTCACGACTCGACTCAGTTGTACCACTTCGAATATTTAATTCTGAACCATTATATAATTGCTTTTACTTACATAGTCTGGAAGGGGAGCAGGATCGGAGTCAATGAAGCAGGTGTCGTTTCCGCCCATCTTGAACACACGACGGCCCTGTGGAAGTTGTTGAAAAAAGGACAACACTCGTGTTAAGTCAAGGCAAACCCTTATTCTTATAAAATAAAACAAAAACGTTTATGTAATATAGAAAATAATAACTCTTAAAATATAATCTCCTTCCAATAATCCAAGTACATATCACCACGTGCCACATCAGTTTCAGATCTACGTATTATCATCTGTGTCCCATGTGCCTGGTGGTTGAAAGCCAGGAAATCTATTCATTTTACCCAAATCAATGAAAATGAAACTGGCAACCTTATTCATTTTATTGGTTTACATATCCGGCGACCATTACCAAATGCCGCCTAGTAAATATGAAAATAACAATTTTAACTCAACTTATATACGTGGATATCAATAGGACAAACAAAAATTATTGAAATTGTAAAGTGTGATAATTATATGAAAGTAAAAATGTAAACAAGCGTAGATCTGGGAACAAATCTAATTATTCTGTTTCATTATGTATAAATACATCTATAAAGTTACCTTTAGATCAACGCCGACGAAGACGTTGTCCGTCTCCCCTGGCACCGAGGACACCCCTGTCCCATTCTCACAGTCCTCCTCCACCATGTCGCCTGTGTCCATCTTCTCACACTGAGGACATCATTCACAACCAAACATAGATGAGCGTAATGATACAGAATTCAGTTAGTGACGTGACGTGTTTGACGTATTTTGTTGACGCCACACTCAGCAGTACTCCGCTGACCACCCATACAGTCGCCTCGTACGACAAACATGTCTTGCTGGTGCCACGGGGTATACACGTACATTGAATGTCTGGGACACGAGTGGCTGAGTTATGATACAGTTACCAGTTACTAACGTGAATTGTTTGAAGGTTTTTTGTATTTAAAATCCATGGATAACAAATGACAGAAATAAAGGAGCCATGTCAATACAACAGAAGTGTTATGGTCCTTTATCTTACCTTTCTATTCTTTTATTCGTTCTATTATATCGTATGTATCCTGCTTACATGTAAGGTACATATCTTATGTGCCCCGCTCGAATTGCCGAACTGTTGGCATTACATTTGTAACAGACCAACCGCAAATTTGTATCTAGAATTAATAATGTATTATGCATTTTCCGGATATTTTCCGAATGAAATAGATCTCAGGGAAAATCTGGTTGTTTTCTGTCGTCTTCTGCTTCGATGAATGTAAAGCATGATCGAAGTGGATAAACGCCTAACTGTGGTATTCTTACCGAAAACCACGCTCAGCAGAGCTGAGAATCTATATGTATATCTTGACGAGACAAATCATGATGGATTTTGTGAACAACGATCCAAGACTTCTTACGACCGGCATAGGTTTCATTGGACCAATCTAACCCAGAAACCCAACGTGGGCATGTTTCACTGTGGTTTTAGAACTCAATCCAATTGTCTGGACGGTGTTGTACACTGCTTTGAGCATTATTCTAGCCATACAAGAGAAATTGTCATCACGAATAGGTTTAAGACACTGTACCAGTGTGATGAATCGAATTCACATCTTTAAAGTAACAAGCGAACGCTTTATCCACTTGTTTAACCAACTGGTCCTTATCAAACAATAGTACTACTAGTGTAATTGTAATTGAATATACGTGTCCTTACCTTTTTCACTACAGGAGTTGAATAAACGAATGCGCAGAAGCACAGGACCATTGCAAGAACACATGTTACCTAGAAAATACAGAAATAGTAAAACTAAGAAAAGAGCGAATTAAATTGAGATTTTTGAAAATTGAACCTCCTTTCCTGTCCAGGCTGCTAAAACTGTACACGGACCTTCTTATAGAGCTAAACTATGTTTGAAGATGATCCAAGCAATGTTATGGAAATTCTATCATAATTGTAACGATTGTATCTTTTTGCTTTGGTTAATCATATATTGGCCACTATTAAGAGCAGCAAGAGCTTGTGTAAGTAGGGTTCCACATTCATATATCGTTTGTTTGTTTGTTGTTTAACGTCACACTCAGCAATATTCCAGCCACATGTAGGCGGTCCGGAAATAATAGAGTCTTGACCAGTCATTCCAGTGATTAACATACGTGAGCATCTATCTACGCCACTGGGATACGATGACATGCATAAACAAAGTCAGCGAGCCTGATCACGCAATCCCGTTAGTGGTCTCTTACCACAAGCATAGACGCCTCTTAAGACATGCATGGGTTGCTGAAGACCAGTTTTAACCCGGATCTTGACGGGTAACACATATCGTGACAGATTATAATATGAGAAGTAACCACCAGAAAAAAATACTGAAAACTTGAACAGTTGGATTTTCACGTTTAAGTTAATCATGAAACTTGTTATCATGCTCTTTAATATATCAACAAATTGAGTTGCTCTGAAATATTGTAATCTTTTACTCTGGTACAAACATGAAATTGAATCATAAATATAGTGCTGGGTTTTAGTAAGCAGATCACTCTCAAAATGCAATACAATATTTCCATGCACACGCATGTCATATATGACTATATATGAAACACACTAGTTATAAGTTATAAGGTTCAAAACCATTAGGTTAACTTTTTATTCTATAGACTCGAAACTTGCTTATGATATTCAAATCAGCATTCTAGATAAATTATTTTGCTACAAGAAAAACAACTATCTTTTCAAACATATAATTCTTCTTGCAAAAAAATACATTCACCAGTCAAGCATTAAAAAAACTACATTATGCTTTCCTTTCTTCACAAAAGATGTATGTAAAATAGAAATAATTATCGCAATGAAAAATGGTAGTATTAATATATTCGATAGAAACAAATTCGGGCGTCGTCATTGGTGGAAGCCACCTTGAAGTTTCAGTTTCATTGGTCAAGCGCTTACTGAGAATATGATGTTTACAATGCGAGGGAATACATTTTGAAAAAAAAAGAATTTAAATAAAAAGTTACAAAACCCTTGCCATAATTATAAGAAATAGCCCCTAAAAGCAGAGTTCATGATCCGATTAGGACTATATCATAAGCATGTGTTTAAGAACCACTTTCAAATTGTATTGATAGCAGGTGTTTGTTTGCAAAGGCAAGCCAATTGTTCACCTAAAACACGGTAACATAATGATAGCAAACTGTTCGCTATATTTTGGGCCATATTTGACGAATGACGTGATTGCCAACAACATATGAAATCACCTGTGAATATATGACCAACATGTTCGAATTCGTAGTAGTGTGATGAGTCTTGGAAGCCACAAGTTGTGGAACTTATAACATGAGCTGTGAAGTCCACGTTCTGCAATAACTTGGATGCATATGAAACTGTTAGTGTTCTTTAGGGAAAATAAGTTTTGTCTGAGAAACGTTATTTATGCTTAAATTCAAGTCCCTTGTTTGATCAAATTTTAAAATCAGGTCCCTATGGTAGAGTCTGTTTCCGGTTTATCCAAATGTTTCAATATATACTCTTCAGACATACTGTGGGCTCAAACAGTTTGAAACAATTTCGAAACATGATCCAAAATGCAAGATCAAATAAAGGCCATAATTTAAAATTTCACGAAAAACGGAATATATGTGTTGAGCTCCACTAAGAACTACACTTATAACACATTTTATTACATTTTGAAACAAAATGTATGGTTTTACAGCAGAGGCCAAATCAATGTCAAAATATAAAATATCGCAAAAAACGGAACAGTTATAGTGAGGGCCGCGACATACTACACATACACCAAATTCCATTATACTAGTATTTGGAGCGAAAACTAAGTAATGGTCAGAAATATGTATCTCAATATGGCTGAGGCAACCAATATGACAATCGGATTCGAATCTCTTCTAAGAAGATTTTACAGAAGCTGATGTCGACCAGCAGGTCAGCTGGAGTCAGATGAACCCAAACAAAATGGACGACAACGACCGGATCACGACTTGCTCACCTGAGAGAGTGAGTTAACCTGTTAAGACACGTTGGCAACATTTCAGTCACATTGTGAGTAAACCAAAACTGCACTCCCTAAACCAAAAATGTAGTTAAACTTTTACTTACTTTGACGCCCATGGTCTTCAGATTTAAGATGCTGAGTTGACAACTTCAGTTTCTTTGAGACAGTTCAGGATCAATCTTTCACTGCTTCTGTCCTCTGAGAATATTTCAGTCACATTTTATACATTCGCGGAGCCAGAGTTTAGCCAATAAAAATGTGATTGCACAAGTACAAAATCCCCTAAACGTTTTCCACGATTTTCTTTCGCAACTGTTCAAACTTGAACCAGGAACAAGATTGAACGACAGGCCATTGTTTGTTCGTACCTCAGTAGTCGGTGAAACATGAAGTCCTCCAAACGCCTGGTTGTTTCCGAGAAGCAACTTAAAACTCATCCTTTCAAGACCCACTTTCCATAAACTCATGATTCAGTGTTTTGTTGACTGGCATAATTTCATTACCATCACCAGAGCAAAAGTCAGTGTGAAGTGTTACGCTAAATAAGTGCAATCTTATTATTATCATATATTATGTTTGGCTTTCGGGGCTAGGCTCGAGCAAATTGGCAGTCCTAATACGTTTGTTTCAAGTCGTTCAAACACCACCTTGGTTGTCTGTTAGGGGTTACCCAGTAGTCTAAGGCACAGTGCAGATTTGCGCCACTTCGGTCAGTAAGAATCCTACGTTCATACTTCGAATTATGGTTTCACCTTGAATATGATTCATGGCTTCATCGAGTTGTTAAACACATAAAACCTGCATAACCTTGATTTCGTTGTGTGTAATAATCTTACAGTAAATTGTTAGATTAATTATAACTCAAAGATAATGCCACAGTTTCACACAAATAACTAATTGCAAAGTGTAATCTTTATTAAACTCATTATCGGTAATAAATTGTCCGAGAATATATAGAAAAAAATAATTATGCTCAGACTGTTGGAAAAAAGGAACTACTCTGCCACAAAAATTACATTCTTTCAATGTGTATTTTACAAACAAATATGAAGGATCATAGGTTTAAATATCTGGTTTTCCGCTGTAGCTGAATAAAATATCAAAATCCCTGTCCGACCCTATCATCCCGAATATCAAATAGGGGGTCCCTTGTAGATATATGAACATGTTTCATCTATATATTGTGAGAATAGTCTAAGAAGATCATTACCCTGAAAATCAAGCATTGCGTTAACGTTTGACTGGTCACGTTGAAAACCGTCTCTACACCCTGCTCAACGGGTGGGAGCATTATGTACTCAAACTACGTAGCACACAGAAAAACCGACCTCATGATGTTTTAATACGGGATGGGCTGTGGAATAGATATACTTAAAGGTACTTAAAGGTAGAATTTAAAATTTAAACACAAACATCCGGACATCCGTTATTCCACTTATTTAATTATTACTATATTGTGCCTGAGAGTTAGAACTTTACTGTGCTATACATATATATATATATATATATATATATATATATATATATATATATATATATATATATATATATATATATATATATATATATATATATATATATATATATATATATATATATATATAAGCTGGTCTCCCTAAGGCTGAATCTGTATGTATGCAAATTAAGGAGACCCAAAAACATGTATATTTTTTATTTTTTAATATATTTTTTTCATCTTTTAGCTTTCGATTGTCCACATGATTTAGAGTTAAAATACATCATTAAACTTAATAAAAGTATATGTGCAACAAAATATACACCTGGTCTCCCTAAAGCTGGTTTTTACATACGGTCTCCCTAATGCTTGTTTCAGATATATATATATATATATATATATATATATATGTGTGTGTGTGTGTGTGTGTGTGTGTGTGTGTGTGTGTGTGTGTGTGTGTGTGTGTGTGTGTGTGTGTGTGTGTGTGTGTGTTAGTGTTATTGAGTTATTGAGTTTTGCGGCAAAATTTAACATTTGAAACATCGTATAGAAATTATTTTACCGGTCACCGAATACTTCATCACATCTTCATATATATATAAAGCACAGTAAAGTTCTAACTCTCAGGCACACAATAAAAAATTAGGAAATGTAACGCCGATGCACATCTTGGTGTGTACAAAATCTACTACATCATTAACGAACAAAGAGAAAAGCAAGGGAGATATGTTGTCGCCTTGTCTTACGCCGATACAACAAGGGTATAATTCTGAATACTCATTATTATTAACTATGCAAGATTGTCAAACCTTATACATATTCATAATTAATTTTCCTTGTATTCCATATGTAACTACTTTATTACAAAGCCCCACTCTCCATACACTGTCGATCGCTGTCTGAAAATCTATAAAAGTACAAAACAGTTACTTTTTGCCTGATTTAAGCAATTCAATAATACCATAGAGTGTGAAAATATTACCCGTCGTGAAGTAAATATTTCATGTAAGAGTCAGTCAGTTTTGTGTATAAATCTGGGAGGGTATATATAGTTTTGATAATTCCACTGTGCTAAATGTTAGAAATATACTTTTATCAGATACAATGTTAAACCACTTTACTTACAAAGTTAAGACTTTTGGAATGGAGTATAGGATTTATCTGTTTCATGCTGTTATCGTTCATATTGTTGAGTAAATATTCCGATATCTCAAATTCTTCACCTGAATAAGATTACTAAAGTAATAAAACTCGTCATTTGAGGGGCAATCTGTATTTACTTTTTCTTTGCTTTTTGATTTGAATATATTCCAGTAAGATTTGGCATCTGTTTTTCGTAATTCGAAAGTTTATTTTCTGTTTTAAAGTTATCAAGTTTAGCATATTTCAAAACAGTTTTCTTGCATTCTTTACCTGCAATACATAGCCTCGAAATATATGCCTCTCAGTACTTTGCATATACTGCCGAACCAATACTTATTCTTTCTAGAAACAAACTATCGTTTAGGCTTAACAGTTCCGAACGAAAGTTTAAAGAATTATGTAAAACTTCACCAATTCTATGTACAACTTCATATATTCTACTCGGTTGCGACTGCAAGATATTATCAAGTTCTTCATTCATTCCGCTATGATTACATCATTAATGTTTTCTATGAAAGAGCTTGATTTTGATTTATTATATGGTTGGCCACTGGATGGTTAGTTCTTAACTGGCATATTCAAAATATGCATGTCCTTTGCCAAGGGTAAAATATGCGTAGATTTCTAAGGTGTTAATGAATGATACAATAGTTCACCTGCTGAATTTGATTAATACATTCAAACTGCGAAATCAGCATCAAGAAATCCTAAATGTATTAGAAAATATAACTTATTTTCAAATTCTCCTGAGCATTGATATGTTGCAATATTCTATTTTATATAAGCAAGATGAAAGGCACAGCATTCTCAGCTTTCCGGATGTGTGACTCAACCGGTAGGTCCTGAACTCTTTGTTATACCCGGGGCGACAACAACCCTTATTGCGATTGCTAAATGTTTTAAACTGAAGTAAAAAAAAGGTTGCATTCGTAACTCACGTCCACATTGTTTGTAGATGTTAAAATATATATATTTCAGATCTGCGATACAACTTTGTATTATCAACTTACGTCAGCACACACACACACACACACACACACACACACACACACACACGCACGCACGCACGCACGCACGCACGCAGACACACACACACACACACACACACGCGCGCGCGCGCGCGCACGCACGCACACACACACACACACACGCACTATTCACTTCACATTCGCCTATAGGTTTTGCATCTACAATACCTTATCAGGTAAAAGGTAATACGCTATATAATCGTTTAATCGTATGATTGTATCTGGGTAGATCTATGAACTATTATAACAATCTATTAATGTCTTCATTTATTTGATCTTAATTACAGACGATTAAGTCTAAAAGGACTGGTTCATTACCACAACAGGGAAATCTCATATATTTTGAAAGGCCATCTCTAGTCCACTGTCTAACAACTGAGGTTTCCGACAAATGGGATTTGACCCTCTGCCGTGGGTCACATGTCACAAAGACCAGAAAACAATTTTATGAAAAACCGTCGAACTCGGAACCTTCGTATGTTTAGCCCGACAAGTCAGCCGAGATAACGTTCACGCAGTTCGACTGAGTGCAAATGTATTAACGGCCACAGGGTAATGAACGGAAAGGGGCGAAATAGTGACGATACGTGCTTTATTGATAAAAGAAAATTGTTATTGATTATGATGACATGGGCAACATATTGATCACCCATCTGTGTCGACAACAAACAAGTCAGGGTAAAGTGATGTTTTTAAATCTGTTATATAAATAATATAACACGTAATGTTAATTTAATTTAACAGTTCTCCTCATAGCTTACACGGTTTAGTCGTAACCTGCGTAAATAAGTCAATGACTGCTTGACAATTTTTTTGTTAAATTCTTAATTAAAATCAATAAAAACAACTAAAGCATTATTGGATCCATCTTCAGGTCAATTTAAAACAAGTACACGTCAAAGGAAAAGGTTTTGAGTAAGATTACACAATGACAACACAACAAGTTTATCTTAATCACCTTTACCTTTATGAAGACATACAATATAACTATTGCACACACACACACACACACACACACACACGCACGCACGCACGCACGCACGCACGCACGCACGCACGCACGCACGCACGCACGCACGCACGCACGCACGCACACGCACACACACACACATACACACACGCACACACACACACACACATACATTCTACTGCAATGGAATTTTATCTGTTTCATTAAAACATAAATAGATCACGAATCCACCCGTCGAGCAGGGCATACAGGCGGGTTTCAAAAGAACCCAGTCAACCGTAAAACTATTGTGCTTTTCCGAGAAAATAGATGCGCGAGGCAGGAGTATTGGCCGTACTTGTTTGTTTAACCTGAAACGGTTCATGGAAAAGTACCCTGCATACACAATGAGCATGCTCGGATGCTCTGACCTGCCTTTTCAGGGGGAGGGGTGTGTGGTTGGAGTGTGTGTTTGGAGTGGTGGAAGGGGTGGGGTGGGGGTGGGGGGGGGGGGGGGGGGGTGCAGGAGTGGTCGGGGGATAGGGATGGGTTTAAGATGTTTTCTCAGCTACGTAAATTGTATTGAGGAAGAATACCTTGCCACCGTTACATTGGGGCAGGCTATGTCTATATTTCGCAACCGCCTGAGGCATTATTATTTTTTTCAAGAATTTTCGAGAACAATTTATTTACCGCCGGTCTGTGTTAAGGGTTTTATGAGATTGGGTATCTTAGAAACATGTTATAACATTTATCGTTAATCCAATTGGAAACTCAAGGGGTTTGGTCTGCACGTTTGTGTGGCATACCCATTACTGGTCAAATTCACAGAGGCATATTCGTTGTGCTCACAGTTTTGTATTACAGTGTAATTAACAATAAATAACTTCTTAGAATATTTTAACCACATATATGTAAAATGTGTATCTACAAGCACTAAAATGCTATCGTCTATACAGACCCCTAGGATTTCTTCATTCCTAATATCTAACGTATGTGTTTTGACCATTAGAATGTGGTATATTGAGTGAGTGAGCGAGTGAGTGAGCTGGTTTTAACGCCGTCTTGTACATTATATTAGTATTATGGCTGGCTGAGTAAGCGATGTCCAAAAGGTAAAACAAACATGTAGGGTATTGTGCTGACAAACCGATGGTCAACTGATCCTGAAACGGTTAAGGGACGCAACTCTTCTCGGCGAATTGCGGATTGATAAATCAACAGTCCGTCGAGTAGTGGAAAATAACGGAATAATTTAATGATAATGTAGAAATAACGTTAAGACAGGATAAGTGTGATGTTGTAGCAGACAAATGACCAACGTGTAAACATAATAAAGGGGAATCTGGATTCGAACCCACAATCATAGGATGCTGGCACGCCTAAGGGACGCAACTCTTCAATGATTTAATGATAATGTAAAAATAACGTTAAGACAGGATAAGTGTGATGTTGTAGCAGACAAATGATCAACTTAATCGGGGGAATTTGGGATTCGAACCCACAATCATAGGATGCTGGCACGTCTAAGGGACGCAACTCAGCGAAGTGCGGCGCCTCGGACGAATGGGTCACGCGTGCCCCCTACACCCACAGTGATCTGTTGAGACCCCGGGTAAGAACAAAGGTCCCCAGTAAACTATATGTATGTTTGTTGTAAGAGGCGAAAAAAGGCTTATTATGTCACTCATTAGGATGCTTGGTCCTGACTATTTTTTACAGATGGCCGTCACATACCTGCAATATTGCTGAATGCTCCATTAAACAACAAACAGACAGGGTAACACCCTACCTATGTAACTCCAGTATTTGAATAGGGGCGGTGGGGTAGCGCAGTGATCAAGCGTTCGCTCGTCACGCCGAAGATCCGGGTTCAATCCCTCACATGGGTACAATGTGTGAAGTCCATTTCTGGTGTTCCCCCGCCACGATTGTTGAGTGCGGCGTTAAACAACAAACAAACAAAACAAACAAAAACACACAGATAATGTTTGCCGGTACCCACAACGCGATATTGGCGACCTAGCTGGCATGTTCATTACTCATGAACACGTGCCACCCACGGGCGACTAACGGGATCGAGGGGTCAGGCTTGGTGGCTTGGTCGATACATGTCATCGTATCCCAAATGCATAGATCGGTGTTCATGCTGTCAATCAATGGATTGTCTGGTCCAGAATCGATTATTTACAGATCGCAGTCATATAGCTGGAATATTGCTGAGTGCGGCGTTTAACAACAAACAAACAACCATATGACTTTTTTTAAATTGTACATTCACTCGGGCTTATTTTCGTGTTACTGTGATTCTAAGGCTGAAGACAGTAATGTTGCAATTATTGACAAGAACAAACAAACATTGCTCACAAGAAAACCAAAACATGAAAAACTCTGAAAGAGGGTTTCCGTCTCGACTATATAAATAGTCGTTTGTCTAAAAAACTGGACATGATTGTTGTGTAATTGCATTCACAATTCCCTGTGAGATGATTACACAAAACGAAATTTGAATAAACAGACAGAATGAATGTGTGAGATGTATTGACGGCTGTTCTAAAAAAATATTTCGGTTATACAGCTGGAATAAGCCCTTAGTCATGCTTGTTTTTGACGTTCTGATCAAAGAACCAAGAATCATATTTAGAGTGATCCTGAGATTCGAAGCCATGTTTCTGTCAGACCGAAGTGATGCAACTTTGCACAGCAAAGGCAAACAAGGTGGTGTTTGAACGACGTGAAACAAACTTACTACGACTACCAATGTACAGTTATAAAATAACGATTAGGATAATCATAGAGATCGCGAAATACTGACATTTGTCTTTTCCCGCCACCTCCATACAATCCATTCATTATGGAACACCTAGTGTCGACATACTGACATGTTTCTATTCCCGCCACCTCCATACAATCCATCCATTATGGAACACCTAGTGTCGACATACTGACAAGTTTCTATTCCCGCCACCTCCATACAATCCATCCATTATGGAACACCTATTGTCGACATACTGACATGTGTCTATTCCCGCCACCTCCATACAATTCATCCATTATAGAACACCTAGTGTCGACATACTGACATGTGTCTATTCCCGCCACCTCCATACAATCAATCCATTATGGAACACCTATTGTCGACATACTGACATGTTTCTATTCCCGCCACCTCCATACAATCCATCCATTATGGAACACCTATTGTCGACATACTGACATGTGTCTTTTCCCGCCACCTCCATACAATCCATCCATTTGAACACCTATTGTCGACATACTGACATGTTTCTATTCCCGCCACCTCCATACAATCCATCCATTATGGAACACCTATTGTCGACATACTGACATGTGTCTATTCCCGCCACCTCCATACAATTCATCCATTATAGAACACCTAGTGTCGACATACTGACATATGTCTATTCCCGCCACCTCCATACAATCCATTCATTATGGAACACCTAGTGTCGACATACTGACATGTTTCTATTCCCGCCACCTCCATACAATCCATCCATTATGGAACACCTATTGTCGACATACTGACATGTGTCTTTTCCCGCCACCTCTATACAATCCATCCATTTGAACACCTATTGTCGACATACTGACATGTTTCTATTCCCGCCACCTCTATACAATCCATCCATTATGGAACACCTATTGTCGACATACTGACATGTGTCTATTCCCGCCACCTCCATACAATTCATCCATTATAGAACACCTATTGTCGACATACTGACATATGTCTATTCCCGCCACCTCCATACAATCCATCCATTATGGAACACCTATTATCGACATACTGACATGTTTCTATTCCCGCCACCTCCATACAATCCATCCATTATGGAACACCTATTGTCGACATACACGTATAACTAATTCTAACACACAAATAAAACTAAATAGTTTTCTTGCAATGTTTGTCAAGAAAATAGATTCACTTACGGATAATCTGCAAATGAAAAGTAATAACTATTAAATGTTAAGGTTTAAACTATTTGTTTGAGGATATGATGTAATAAAACAGTCCGCAATATGGTTTACCTTTGAGTACCCCTTTCAATATGACAGTGCTTTCAATCAGAACCTTCATATGTGAGCATTGTGCTATCTTGCTAGGACTCCTTGAAAAAATCATGGTGGTAGTCGATTCAAACAATGCAGTGTTAGGCCATTATTAATTAATCATGGGACTTTAATCCCCATCCGTCTCATTAAAACAATTGCCTGACATACTTCCATTGTCCCTCGCTATATGTTCCATCTTTTTTTTAATTAATGAAATACTTAGTTCAACCAGACAGCCATTCGTCATGGAAGTCATATTCGTCACCAGTTAACGAGAACAGATGCCTTGTATTCATGTTTCGCCCTTGCTTGTGGCGACCTAAACCGACTTCTATACAAACAAATGAAGGCCTGACGTTTAATCTTGTTCCTGGTTCAAGTTTGAACAGTTGCGAAAGAAAATCGTGGAAATCTTTTAGGGGATTTTGTACTTGTGCAATCACATTTTTATTGGCTTAGCTCGGGCTCCTCGATTGTATAAAATGTGGCTGAGATATTCTCTGAGGACAGAAGCAGAGAAAGAGTGATCCTGAACTGTCTCAAAGAAACTGAAGTTGTCAACTCAGCATCTTAAATCTGAAGACCATGGGTGTCAAAGTAAGTAAACGTTTAACTACATTTTTGGTTTAGGGAGTGCAGTTTTGGTTTACTCACAATGTGACTGAAATGTTGCCAACGTGTCTTAACAGTTTAACTCACTCTCTCAGGTGAGCAAGTCGTGATCCGTCGTTGTCGTCCATTTTGTTTGGGTTCACCTGACTCCAGCTGACCTGCTATTGTGACGGCACATCGTCTGTACACATCTTCTCAGAAGAGATTCGAATCCGATTGTCATAATGGTTGCCTCAGCCATATTGTGTTACATATTTCTGACATTACTTAGCTATTTTCACTCCAAATATAATGGAATTTGGTGTATGTGTAGTATGTCGCGGCCCTCACTATACCTGTTCCGTTTTTTGCGATATTTTATATTTTGACATTGATTTGGCCTCTGCTGTAAAACCATACATTTTGTTTCAAAATGTAATAAAATGTGTTATAAGTGTAGTTCTTAGTGGAGCTCAACACATATATTCCGTTTTTCGTGAAATTTTAAATTATGGCCTTTATTTGAACTTGCATTTTGGATCATGTTTCGAAATTGTTTCAAACTGTTTGAGCCCACAGTATCGTCTTATGAGTATAGGTTTGTATATTGAAACATTTGGATAAACCAGAAACAGACTCTACTAAAGGGACCTGATTTAAAACTTCAATCAAACAAGGGACTTGAATTTAAACATAAATAACGTTTCTCAGACAAAACTTATTTTCCCTGAAGAACACTAACAGTTTCATATGCATCCAAGTTATTGCAGAACGTGGACTTCACAGCTCATGTTATAAGTTCCACAACTTGTGGCTTCCAAAACTCATCACACTACTACGAATTCGAACATGTTGGTCATATATTCACAGGTGATTTCATATGTTGTTGGCAATCACGTCCTTCGTCAAATATGGCCCAAAATATAGCGAACAGCTTGCTATCATTATGTTACCGTGTTTTAGGTGAACAATTGGCTTGCCTTTGCAAACAAACACCTGCTATCAATACTATTTGAAAGTGGTTCTTAAACACATGCTTATGATATAGTCCTAATCGGATCATGGACTCTGCTTTTAGCGGCTATTTTTTATAATTATAGAAAGGGTTTTGTAACTTTTTATTTAAATTCTATTTTTTTCAAAATAAATTCCCTCGCATTGTAAATATCATATTCTCAGTAAGCGCTTGACCAATGAAACTGAAACTTCACGGTGGCTTCCACCAATGACGATACCCGAATTTGTTTAAGAGGTTTAAATCTGATTTTCAGTATGGCCTCCACGGTAGTCATATTGAAAGACCTGTTTAGGACCATTATTGCCATATTTTATCAAAAATGTAATTCAAATATAGTATACGTTTAGTTGGTATTTGAACTACATATTGGTTTAGGGAGAGAGTATATTTTTATCCAGGTGATCTTATGTCGTCGCAAGTCGTCCGTCGTCGTCCATTAATCTTTATTAAAGAACTCAAAAACCTGTTTATGACCATTACACAGCCCTTATTACTCCACATTAATGAAATGTGATCTATGTGTAGCCAGTAACAGGGTCAACATCTCTTCCTTTTTTTGCGATGTATTAATTGTGACCTTGATTTGACCTTGGCTCTAAGACTATGCTGACAACAGAGACTACTTTTTGCCCTTTCACGGCCATTTATTTTCAAAATGTCATGAAATTTGGTATATGTGTACTTCGTAGTTGGGCTCAACACATACGTTCCGTTTTTCGTAATGTAATAAATTATGACTAGATTTGACCTTTGCATTTTGGACCACGCTTTAAAATTGTTTCAAAATATCCTGGCAATGTTAATATCACTTCCTCAGAAAGCACTGAACCAACGAAGCTGAAGAGGTTCGAATGCCGTTCGAATGCCGTTTTCAGCATTATCAGTACGGCGTTAAACAACAAACAAACAAAAGGAGGCGGTATTGCCTTTGAAATGATACTTGAATGTTAGATTATGACCCTTGTCGCGAACACCTGGTGTCAGCACTTATTTTCGGTAACCCATTCCTGTATTTTTCATCTCTGTTTTACCTTTTACGCCTACTGGTGTCAGTTTCGGCGGTTGGCCGAGGCTGGTTGGTCTCTTGGGTTCACATATTTGTTCATTAGTGTGCATGGGGATATTGTATTGCATTTTGACAGTGAATTTCTTACTAAAACCAGCCACTATCTCTGTCTATATGTGGTTCATTTTCATGTTCTTACCAGAGTAAAATATTTCAGAGTAACACAATTTGTTGATATATTAAAACTTATCTGTTCCATATTTCAATATTTTTCTCTTTTCTAATTTTGCTGTTTTATGTTTTCCAGGTAACATGTGTTCTTGCATTAGTCCTGTGCTTCTGCGCATTTGTTTATTCAACTCCCGTGGTGAAAATGGTAAGTTTATTGAAATTTGTACAGGTATCACTATTATTTTATAAACCCCAGTTGGTCAGCCAAGTGGTAAGCCGTCCGCTTGTCTCCCTGAAGGCCTGAACTCTATTCACTGTACTGTTACAATAGATAGATAGACAGATATTCTTTATTTCCTCCAATTGAATGAAGATTACAATATGCAGATATGGTTATGCTACATGTTTACCATGAATTGGGGGTATATTTACACATGTGCATAAACATACAAGTCTTTTAGCAGGTATCGCCATTTCCTTATAAAGCGGCTTACATTAATTCTTACTTCTGCCCACACATCTCTTTCTAGTTCCATAATACATTCTACTGGACATCCAAAAAGTAAGAACGCAAGAATAACATCATCATCATTCTCCCAAATCTTAACAAAAACATTTAAATCCAGGATATCACATATGGTGTTAAAAAGTAAATTTCGGTCATTCGTATTGATCGTGCAGGACATAAACAGTTTTACAATAGCATTCTCTAGAGACAATTTCAGCTGATCCATAGAATACAAGCCTTGCAATATTAGTTATACTTCTACACAGCAGTCAGACATGAGTGGATTGTGTTCTACACAGCAGTCAGACATGAGTGGATTGTGTTCTACACAGCAGTCAGACATGAGTGGATTGTGTTCTACACAGCAGTCAGACATGAGTGGATTGTGTTCTACACAACAGTCAGACATGAGTGGATTGTGTTCTACACAGCAGTCAGACATGAGTGGATTGTGTTCTACACAGCAGTCAGACATGAGTGGATTGTGTTCTACACAACACTCAGACATGATTGGATTGTGTTCTACACAGCACTCAGACATGTGTGGATTGTGTTCTACACAGCACTCAGACATGAGTGGATTGTGTTCTACACAGCAGTCAGACATGAGTGGATTGTGTTCTACACAGCACTCAGACATGATTGGATTGTGGTCTACACAACACTCAGACATGAGTGGATTGTGTTCTACATAACACTTAGACATGATTGGATTGTGTTCTACACAGCAGTCAGACATGAGTGGATTGTGTTCTACACAGCAGTCAGACATGAGTGGATTGTGTTCTACACAACAGTCAGACATGACTGGATTGTGTTCTACACAGCAGTCAGACATGAGTGGATTGTGCTCTACACAACAGTCAGACATGACTGTATTGTGTTCTACACAGCAGTCGGACATGATTGGATTGTGTTCTACACAGCAGTCAGACATGAGTGGATTGTGTTCTTCACAACAGTCAGACGTGATTGGATTGTGTTCTACACAACACTCAGACATGAGTGGATTGTGTTCTACACAGCACTCAGACATGAGTGGATTGTGTTATACACAACAGTCAGACATGAGTGGATTGTGTTCTACATACCACTTAGACATGAGTGGATTGTGTTCTACACAGCAGTCAGACATGAGTGGATTGTGTTCTACACAACACTTAGACATGATTGGATTGTGTTCTACACAGCAGTCAGACATGAGTGGATTGTGTTCTACACAACACTTAGACATGATTGCATTGTGTTCTACACAGCAGTTAGACATGAGTGGATTGTGTTCTACCCAACACTTAGACATGATTGGATTGTGTTCTACACAGCAGTCAGACATGAGTGGATTGTGTTCTACACAACACTTAGACATGATTGGATTGTGTTCTACAAAGCAGTCAGACATGAGTGGATTGTGTTCTACACAACACTTAGACATGATTGCATTGTGTTCTACACAGCAGTTAGACATGAGTGGATTGTGTTCTACCCAACACTTAGACATGATTGGATTGTGTTCTACACAGCAGTCAGACATGAGTGGATTGTGTTCTACATAACACTAAGACATGATTGGATTGTGTTCTACACAGCAGTCAGACATGCGTGGATTGTGTTCTACACAACACTTAGACATGATTGGATTGTGTTCTACACAGCACTCAGACATGCCGCCTTCTTGATCCCGGGTTGGATAAACCCCCAGCAACATATGCTGGTTGGTAAGAGGCGACCAAATGGACCCGGTGGTCATGCTCGGTGATTTGCTGATCACGTTTCATCGTGCCCGACGGCGTAGGACGTTGCTCATTGTATCACTCAGTTGTTTGTCTGAATGTTGATTCGATTATTTAAAGGCCATCGTCCTTTTAACTGGAATTGTGGGGCGTAAAGCAACAATACTCAAAACTAAGTCATCAGTATGTTAATAGTGAGAAACATGGAGAGATAAAACACTTTGAATACTTTGTCACAGGAGACAATATAGTCTTCGCTATATTTTCATGGTCGAGATAAATAAGGGCTTTCAAAACGTGTCAAATGCACTCCATTGACGTGAGTTTACCCTATGTTGTCTCTTACAGATAAGTTTCTCAACAACAAGGGTAAACATTTGTTAAATATACATATATATTAGAAGAAACATATATCTTTCATTGGCGATATGAAAGAACAAACTGCGTTTAAGAACTGACAAAATGAACATTGCTTTTCTAAAATTGATCAAATGAGCTGATGTCATGGGCTTCAACCTTCTTAATTTGGTTTTTAGATTTTTTTGGGAAGTTCATGATGAACAGGACATAGAATTCTCGTTTATTAATATCTCGCTTTTGTTTTGTTACAATGAAACCCTGTGCTTTTTACATACAATGGTTGGTTTGTTGTTTAACGCCGCACTCAGCAATATTCCAGCTATATGACGGCGGTTTATATACAATGGGCTTTACGTCAGTGAGTGCTTGGTCACGAGAGTGAGGTATGCATGACTGATCCGCCAAACATTTTGAACTTCCAAAAATAATATTTTGATGTCAATGTACAGCATTGCTATTATATTCACACCTTGGTACATAATCCGAGAAATGGATTTATGTACCCTCTATGTTAGTTTATGTACCCTCTATGTTAGTTTCTGTACCTTCTATATTAGTTTATGTACCCTCTATGATAGTTTATGTACCCTCTATGTTAGTTTGTGTACCCTCTGTGTTAGTTTATGTTCTTCAGAAACTACAATAGAGGGTACACAAACTCATGTCACTCGAGGGACCGTTGGACAATTTATGTGTGGGGTGCATACCTAATTATACTGCAGGCATGTCCTATGAATGCATGCGCTGGTCCGAATCGGTAAGAATACCACAGTTAGGCATTTATCAACATCGTTCATTTTTCACATTCATCGAAGCAGCACAGAAAACAAAACCAGTTATTTCTAGTCTATTTCTTGGAAAATATCGTAAATATCAAGAGAATGGCGTATTACATAATTTATTCGAGATACATAATTGTTGTTGGTCTGTTGCAAATGTAATGCCAACAGTTCGGCAATTCGAGAAATGTAACACACATGTGAGCAGAGTATATTCAAAATAGCAGACTATGTCTAATCCCGTGGGGATTTCGGGTTAGACAACTTGACCAGCAAGATATGTTTGTCGTACGAGGCGACTGTATGGGTGGTCAGCGGAGTACTGCTGAGTGTGGCGTCAACAAAATACGTCAAACACGTCACGTCACTAACTGAATTCTGTATCATTACGCTCATCTATGTTTGGTTGTGAATGATGTCCTCAGTGTGAGAAGATGGACACAGGCGACATGGTGGAGGTGGACTGTGAGAATGGGACAGGGGTGTCCTCGGTGCCAGGGGAGACGGACAACGTCTTCGTCGGCGTAGATCTAAAGGTAACTTTATAGATGTATTTATACACAATGCAACAGAATAATTAGATTTATACGCAGATCTACGCTTGTTTACATTTTTACTTTCATATAATTATCACACTTTACAATTTCAATAATTTTTGTTTTGTCCTATTGATATCCACGTATATAAGTTGAGTTAAAATTGTTATTTTCATATTTACTAGGCGGCATTTGGCCATGGTCGCCGGATATGTAAACCAATAAAATAAATAAGGTTGCCAGTGTCATTTTCATTGATTTGGGTAAAAATGAATACATTTCCTTGCTTTCAACCACCAGGCACATGGGACACCGATGATAATACGTAGATTTGAAATTGATGTGGCACGTGGTGATATGTACTTGGATTATTGGAAGGAGATTATATTTTAAGAGTTATTATTTTCTATATTACATTACCTACCGTTTCTGTAAGGATGATATGGGCTTTATGTTATAAGAATAAGGGTTTGCCTTGACTTAACACGAGTGTTGTCCTTTTTTCAACAACTTCCACAGGGCCGTCGTGTGTTCAAGATGGGCGGAAACGACACCTGCTTCATTGACTCCGATCCTGCTCCCCTACCAGACTATGTAAGTAAAAGCAATTATATAATGGTTCAGAATTCTTTATTCCGCGTTGTGCATTCAGACATATCCTGGCGTGACATCTCAATGTGGAAGAAAGTGATGTCACTGGTATACGTTTACCACTTTGTTGAAAGTCACAGGTAATACCCTATGCCAGTAACACAGGGTCATTAGTGATAATCTGGTATTCTGACCCACGATCAGCGGATCTTGACACAGGCAAGAACAGCAACTCTGCATAATACATTACGGAGTCTTAGATCACTGGATCATCTGAAGTAGTATAGGAAGGTGATATGTAAAACACCTATAATAATATGGTGTGTCAAATCCTATTTATCCACTTGCAGTAAATTCTATTTGGTTTAAATGTAAAATGCGGTTCCGACAATACAACTCACATTGCAAATAGATAGAAATCAGCGTTCGATAAACGTTCGATGCGGTCAATTTGACGTTTGTAGTGAATAAGGACTTATACCAAGCAACCCTCAACTCAAGGTTTGGTGATGATGGTGCTCTTGATTTTCCAATCATGGGATCGCGATCTTGACGTGAACCTTTCACGCTCTGTTCGCTCTAGCGGGGCGTTTGCTTTTTACCTTAAGGCTGTTTTATTGCTTAGGTCGAAGATGCTACACTAGAACAATCAAAGACGCCGGTGAAGGTGACTGATCAATTGGTGATGTGTGATGTGTGAACCTCGTATTATAGGGTCTTGATGGCAGAGACGTTTCACTTGGTTTTCCAATATTCGGATCGCGATGAAGACGTGAACTTTTTGCGCCCAAGTCGCGCGTTCGGGGCGTTTGTTTTAATAATAATTATAACTACAATGTGGTTAATTGACCTTTTTGAAACCTTTTTTATTGTTTAATTGCTTAGGTCGAAGAGGCTATAATGGACCAATCAAAGACGGCGGTGGAGGTGACTGATCAAGCAGTGTTGGACAGTGTCAAGCAATGGTGCACAGGCGAGGTCTACCTTCTGGTAGAAGATGACAGTGATGTTGTTGAAGGTAACTTGATGGGGTGGTCATGAGTGAGTGAGTGAGTGAGTGAGTGAGTGAGTGAGTTACTCCCTGGTGGAAGAAGACAATGCTGTTGGTGAAGGTTTCGTCAAGGGTTGGCAAAACATTTACAAACAATATCATCTAGGAGGCAGGTATCCGATCTAACTTACACGGTACTGTTATATACAACCAGTTACATACATTGTACTGCTATATACAGCCAGTCACATACATTGTACTGCTATATACAGCCAGTTACATACATTGTACTGCTATATACAGCCAATCACATACATTGTACTGTTATATACAGCCAGTCACATACATTGTACTGCTATATACAGCCAGTCACATACATTGTACTGTTATATACAGCCAGTCACATACATTGTACTGCTATATACAGCAGTCACATACATTGTACTGCTATATACTGCCAGTCTCATACATTGTACTGCTATATATACAGCCAATCACATACATTGTACTTCTATATACAGCAGTCACATACATTGTACTGATATATACAGCCAGTCACATACATTGTACTGCTATATTCAACAGTCACATACATTGTACTGCTATATACAACAGTCACATACATTGTACTGATATATACAGCCAATCACATACATTGTACTGCTATATACAGCCAGTCACATATATTGTACTGCTATATACAGCAGTCACATACATTGTACTGCTATATACAGCCAGTCACATACATTGTACTGCTATATACAGCCAATCACATACATTGTACTGATATATACAGCCAATCACATACATTGTACTGCTAAACACAGCCAATCACATACATTGTACTGCTAAACACAGCCAGTCACATACAATCTGTTGTTTCTGTTACAGACCGACACAAGCGAGCCACCTGCTACAGGCTGCGCTGCAGATACTTCATCTACCGTGGACGTCTGTATCGCCACTGCGTCCTGTATCTGCGGAGATGTTAGAACACGCGGACACGACAACGGATTACAATATCCTCTGAAAAACATCGACATATTGAAAATATATAAAAGCATTGAGTTTCAGAGAAATCCTAACATGAGTTCGCTTTATACACGAACAGCTGACCTTTTATGACCTTTTATGATTGATCTTGGTATAAGTCCAATTGCGTGTGAATAAGACTTGCCACCTGTAAATTCCTTGTGAATTGTTGAATAAAGTTGTTGTTTTTCAGAATCCTTTTATTTGATATCGGTTCCTAATGGGTGCCAACGTGGACCTTCTTGGTTAGAATAGGTCCTTACCAAATTATGCTGGTCTTTATAAGCGATGAAATAGACGCCATGGCCAGGCTCAGTGTCTGGGCTTATTGTGTGTCAACGTACTCTGATGTGGCTCACGCTATCAACCACTGGTTTACCATGCATCATTTGAACACTTTGCCACGTGCATCAAATAAGCCGGTACACACAAGTATATGCATTTACGGATAGTACTACAACCTTTATTTAGGCCTTCACTTTCACTAAGGCCATGACCAAGCAACTCTTAAACAAGAGTCGTATTACGTACTTCGAAATCTTTGCAGAGAGAGCATGTCCGATCGATAGTACCTCAAAAGTTGTGAAATGTAGACACCATTTAAGGCTGGCGTTCCGGGTTTCAATAGTTACCCAGAAACCCATGGTTGTCGTTAGAGGCGATTAAGTAGATCGGCTGGTCAGACTCGCTGATTTGGTACATAGCGTTTTGTTTCATATAAACACATCGACATTATTCCGTAACCGGGGCGGTCGGGCAGCCTAGTGGTTAAAGCGTTCACTCGTCACGCCGAAGACCCGGGTTCGATTCCCGACATGGGTACAATGTGTGAAGCCCATTTCTGGTGTCCCCCGCCGTGATATTGCTGGAATATTGTTAAAAGCGGCGTAAAACCACACTCACTCACTACTCCGTAACCATGACACTCGTTAACCAGGACGAATTCAGTGGAACTACGCATTAAAGGGGGTTCGCCGTAGTAATGTTATAAGGTTAAAATGTGTCTCAAAAATATTAGAAAATGGTAATAAATTAAACCGTTTATAGCTGAAATGATGAGTTGCATTAGATATACAAAGTTTGTGACAGAGAACTTTTAGATTGAAAGGAATTAATAGAGAAAAGACATATCACATGTATCACAAGAGTACTCTGGACATTGCATATTTATCATTGGATTGGTTACATGTTATCGTCGATTAGTTAATGAAACAAACAGAGAAGTAAGATACTTTTCATTTGTAGCATCCGGAGTAAGTCACAAAATCAATAGAGAGGTGATCAATCTTGCACGTAGGTTTCGGTATTTTTCCGATTACGACACACATGAGTTCATGGTCAGATCTAACTTTTAACGAATAAAAATGAGGTATTGTGACATGTGACAAAGACAGGCCAGGCCCGAACACTATAAAATGATACCTTCAACATTAGGAGAGGAGAGCGTGGTTTGCAATCGATCGAGTCGAATCCCGATCGTTCTAAGTTTTCCCCATTTAGTGAACGAGTCTGGCCGGTCTGATCCTGTCCTGTATTGATAGACGGACTGAGAGTAAGTAAAACTATGTCAGTATAAAGCTGTTGTTGCGTTTCTTTATTATGCGAGTATGAATGCTGATGGAGACAACTTGGGGTAAGCGTCGTTAGACGAATCTCTCCATGACTGAGTTGTATCGATGCTGACAAGGCGAGTTGCACAGTCAAGGCTTAACTGACCATAGGTCGCACTTGACACCCGAACGCAGTTACGACAGTATAACCAATATGTCCCCGACCGGTATACAAGACAATTGAAAAAGAATTACCTAATCATTAAGCTGTTTCCATGCGAAATATTAACGATTTGTTATCAACTGACAGACGTACTTATCATTTGTACAATTAATAGTATCAGAAAACAATTACAAAGCCTTCATCATCACACAATGATTACAGAAGACTAAACTCAAACCTCCAACCTTTGTCTGAATGCCTATACAGTACAGATGTTATGGTTTAAGGAGAGTCTTTTTTCGAATTTAATTTCTTTTTGGAGTGACAGAAAATTCACATTGGCATTCTCCCTATATCTTCTTATGCGAATTTCGAGTAGAATTTGTCCCCAGCAACCTATGCTGGTCGTATGAGGTCCAAATACAACTCCGCGAGTTAGACTTATTGGTCCTATTTCTCGGCACACAACCACGGCACTTTGAGCAGTACGCTGTCCGATATTTTCTTTATAATGTTCTCATTTGTTTCATCTGATCAAAAGTTTTTGTTTGTTGATGAAAAGAAAACACTCAAGGTCGTTAACTCTCTGTTTAATGAATCATAAACAAAAAGAATCTGGATCGTTACATAATCTGTTGGAAAAGATCGGACACGATCATCTGTGGGAAACAATCGGACACGATAATCTGTGGGAAACAATCGGACACGATAATGGCCCCAGGGTTAAACACCACATGCAGCGTGATCCCGTAATACAACTACAATCCTTTTGTCACATCTTACTTGATTTTCTAGAATTATTCACATAGATAATTCATTTTTTGAAAAATAAATGTCGTATTTACCAAGTTTTTATATGGTTTCAAATAGTAAACTTTAGATTTACCATCCCGCTGTGTTTGGTGATAACAAAATATGAATTCAGATGTTACATAAGAGATCTTATGGTTTGGTTTGGTTTGTTGTTTAACGCCGCACTCAGCAATATTTCCAGCTATATGACGGCGGTCTGTAAATAATCGAGTCTGCACCAGACAATCCAGTGATTGACAACATGAGCATCGATCCACGCAATGGGGACCGATGACATGCATCAACCAAGTCAGCGAGTCTGACCATCCGACCATTTACGACAATCATAGTCGCCTTTTACGGCAAGTATGGGTTGCTGAAGACCTATTCTACCCCGGACCTTCACGGGCCAGAAATCTTATGGAAAAGAAGTGGGACACCAAAGTAGTATAAATAAATTACACGAAATTAAACCAACTATCGGTTACGCCTTCTATGGTTGTCAGTCTAGATTTGAAGAGGTCTTTATACGACGATGTCTTGTTGGCCACAGCACGTATACACAAGAATAGTTAGTGAAAGGTGGGGATCCTCCGTTTTGTATCCCTTGTGATGAGAGAATCACGGTCAAGCATGTCCTGCTTGACTGTATTGGTCGTTCCACCACAAGGGATAAATATTACAAATCATCATCTATTAAGGATCTTTTTAATAACTTAAGTGTTCATTTAATCATCAGTTTTAAACCAAAAATTGAACGTATTGATAAATTTTGATGTACATGGTTGTTTCTGAAATTGTTAGTGTGGTAACTGAGATTGTTTGTGGCTGTGCCCTCGACGGGGGTTGAAGTACTGTAAGATTATTGTCCCCCTGAGAGGGTATCGTAAGTCCATGACATTCAAAGTATGTTATTTATTCCATAGATTTAATCGTGGAATATCTAACTTTTTAAATTTTGGTTAAATTTGTCAATAATCACGTGAAGGGATGCTATAAATCCTGCTGGGGCCCGTGCAGGTAGCGAAGTAAGTGCATATACATTTCGAATTTGAACGGCTTGACGCTGAAATAATTTATTAAAACGACAAAACCCTTTCCATACCAAACAGAAATCGTGCGATTCTGACTATATCATGAGCATGAATTATGAATCATGATCACTATCAAATAGTGATGATGCCAGGTTGTCGCGAATACACTAAATGCGTTTATTGAAATCCGCTCAACCTTATTCTTTTGTTATTTGTTTTATTGATTATTTAGAACATTCAGACATTAACTTCCGCTATTTACAAAGGAGACGCTTAACACATGTCGACACAAGCTCACAACCCCAGTAAATCCCTATTGCATAGTAAATTATAGTGATTTGATCACACCTGCATATAAACTATAGCCTGTAATCAAAGGTTCTGCCTTTGTAAAACGTGAATAATTATGGCCACACCCAAATGTGACGGCATGGCTTAAAACAGATTTATTCCCTTCAATCGATCTCCAGGATATAATCTTATCCTGTTTGAACATGGTTTAAAGAGTATTAACAATATGAGAAATTTGGATTTGAAAACCGTCATATTGCCGACATCTCGATGAGGCTATTCAACATGTTGAAAAATGTCTTTTATAGTTATCATTTTTCGATCGCTTCCGTGCTCAAGTGGATAGGGCGTCTGTCCGGAAAGCGGAGGGTTGGTGGTTCTGTCCCCTGGCCGTGTCATACCACACGACGTTAAAGATTGTATATTTTGTCATTTTATTTCTGATGATTGTAAATGGCATCATATTGAAGGAGGCGCTTGTAAAATATCGGTTGATTAGCTGTTGGCTGTAAATAATGGTATCAGATCAGGTAAGTTTTGGCTTGTTTGCTGTTTAACGCCGCACTCAGCAATGTTCCAGCTATATGACGGCGGTCTGTAAATAATCGAGTCTGGACCAGACAATCCAGTGATTGATAGCATGAGCATCCATGCACGCAATTTGGATTGAAGACATGCATCAACCAAGTCAGCGACCCTGACCATCCGATCCCGTTAGTCGCCTCTTACGACAAGCATAGTCGCCTTTTACGGCAAGCATGGGTTGCTGAAAACCTATTCAGGATGTTCAAGGTAAGTTTTGGAGTAAGATAGGACCAAAAGGTGTATCCACACGGTTCATACAAGCCTGACTACCAGAACCACCAGGACCCAGCTATACTGTGCTGTGTTTGGTAGGTCGAGTCCTGTGAATCAGGTATTTTTGTTGACTTTTCCGGAAGAGAGAAGTAGAGCAACAATGAAATGTTGGACTTGCGACGAGGTAAGGTGAGGGGAAATGGGGTTTAACGTCGCGTCCAAGAGTATTGCACTAATGTAGCGATGTGCAAGCTCGCGCGCGCGTGCGTGCGTGCGTGCGTGCGCGCGCGCGCGCGTGTGTGTGTGTGTGTGTGTGTGTGTGCTAGTCCGGACTGATGTCGATTTATAGTGCTAGCCCCCTGAGATACCATGCTGCAGTTTAACATGAATATCCCACTCAGACACAGTGCACTGACTCCGAGCCCACCAGTCCTTGTTTTTGCCCCTTAATGCCAAGCGCCAGACAGGGTAACAACATCTTTTAACGTCTTTTGGTATGACGCGGCTGGAGATCGAACCCCTAGCGCTCTCCGGGCGGACGCTCTACTACTAGACCACAGAGGCGATCCGGACCTGCGACAAGGGAATCAAACGCATGATGACTCATATTCACGAGACACATCTGATAAAGGTATTTACTGCGATTTTATTGTAGGTCAGAATGTTGCAATCTGCTGCTCCGAAATTCAGGAACTTCATTTCGCGTGATCGTCATTGAAGATCTTGTCTTGAACTCGATGTGTTGGTGGGGAAAACTCACATGAGCGTGTTCCAAAGAATTTTGTATTTATCATTTTCCATGACGCCCTCTACATATTTTGGGTCGTTCCATGGATGGACCTCTATGTCAAAACCACAAGCATGGCGAAGACGGTAAGAAAGGATCGAGCCACACTTCCACGTAGCTTAAGTTTCTGGTCATCCAGCGACAATGAGTTGGACAATGATTAAAATCATTGCACAATCTACATTTCATATTAACATATTTAAATATGTAAATTTTCAAATGTGTTCATGCCTTAGAAAGTTATCTATCATTCAGGATATTAAGGGTATGTATGTGAAGAGTTTTATATGCCCATATTACCGGTACTAAATCACGATAGTCATAGATGTTTCCACTTTGTGAAATATTGGGTTCAAATTACTTTATTTTCACATATGCATATATCTTTGCCATCAAAGCTCTGTTACAACCCTTAATGTAAAAATTACTCTTAATGTAAAAAAAATACATTAAGGGTTACGGGTTAACTCTTTTTACAACCCTTAATGTAAAAATTACTCTTATTATTATATTGCCATGATGGTAAATCTCTGAATATTGATTAATCATCTCTGCAGATACCCTTTCCGTTACCATGGAACCAAGGAAGTAACGTAAATAACGTCATATTGTATAGATACACCTTTGTAACAAGATTTACAAAATCGTCAGTTATGACCCATAAAGAAAACCTGTAAATAACGATCAGGTTGTCGTTGTTGAGAGGTTGTTGGAATATGAAGGTGTACTGCACTTACACAAGTTCAATGGCTCTACTTTTTGTTGTTCCTGAATAAACGCGCACAGTTGAAGTAAGCTATGACGAATAATAAGTCTTCACTTTATTCAATACTTGTAGGCCACGGGACTTTATGTACAAACGAAATACAATTTAGGTGCAAACAAAATAAAATACAACACATTCCTTTGCATTTTATTTTTGAAAAAGGAGTTTTAACATTATTGCATATTATCAAAGTTGGAGTATTTGTGTTCTTACAGCATTGGCGTAAAAACAAGTACTTTTCTGTATTCATATTGATAATAGGGTCTTGCGATGACAGTAGTGTATTAAACTTCTGAATATTTGGAAAGATATAAAAACTTTGCCTCAGATCGCTATAACATAGAAAATTTAAAAAAAAAGTGATATTCATTTTCGATATGGTTTAGGTTACAAACTTTACATTATCTAAATTCACGAGGAATATTGAACTGAACCCAAAACGAGTCCTGATTTTATTTACAGTTATACTACTCCAACAGTTCTCACATGAAATGGATGTTTAAACTGTGCATAATAAGCCATTTGGGTTTTTTCGTATAAATTACCATGCCAAACCTGAAAAAAGGTTTAAACTGCTGACGTAACATATTTAAAAACGCGGTTTTATTACCACATGTTTGAAAGTACCAGACATCACCAAATCCTAATCTAAAAGTAACAGATTTAAGTTTCGTTACCCAATTTAGGTGTCCTTGTTCATCGTACAACCGCAACACATTGTAACATTTGGGGGGTATACGAGATTCCTGCATATTATAAAGAGACAGCCAATATTTGACACATTTCAAAACAGCGAGCGACTGAATAGAAAATCTGCCAGACTCGGTTCTATGTCATTGAACCCCCAAATTCCAGCCCCGTATAAAAGTATTAGTGTTATCTTTGTATCGAAAACATTTTAAGTAAAAGTGAGGCGAGTGTGGTTTCAAGGAAAGTATACTAATTAACAGGACCATGAACACCTTTCTTGCCTCAACTGGAATATTATTTAAGCTTTTATGAAAAAAACTGAAACAAAAAGGGACAAAGCATACACCCTTGACTCACACCCATGAAGCAACACATATACCAGATACTCTGTTGTTTTAACGAACACAGGCCTTTACATTACTGTACAAGGATTGTAACATTTTAGCACTCAAACCATGTTTGTACAATGGCTTCCATAGATGTCGTCAAGCCAGCTGATTTATTATGTTTCCAGGCACTGATGCTTTCAAAACGTTCTGGTGATTGTGGATTCTAATATGTCAATTGTCAGTTCTTGCACATAACCATGACCTGTCACTATGTCCTCCACCTCACCAAGATTATCCTGAATACTCATTGGTTCAGAATTCAGCAACGAGAAATAGTCCCCCAGTCTTGTATATCAATAGGGTTGGGTCGTTGCGGTCGTCCAGCCATACGTTTTATGATGTCCCAGAAATGTTTAAAGTTTACGGCTGCTGCATTTTCTAGGTCACTCCCTTTACTTTATGCAAACTGGTCCTTCTTGATTCCACACAGTTGTCTGTATTCATAGCAAACTTTGTTTTACTTAATAAGGTATGAGTTATCTTTAGTTATTTCTGAACGCGTTTACATAATGGCACTGTTCATGTTTTTTACAGAGACACTCATCATCATTGGGGAACATATCACTCGATGCCAAACCATAATCTATCACACTACATCCTGAATGCCCAATAGGAGGCAAGGTGGCCCAGTCGTCTAAGGCGCCGCGATTCGCTGTGCAGTTGCGTTCCTTGGGTACGTCAGAAACCTATGATTGTAGGTTCGAATCCCGGTTCGCCCCGATTATGTTTCTAGGTTTGTCAGCACCATACCCGTGCTCGTGGGTTTCACCGAAGTAGTAAACGTCTGAGGTCTGCATCACTTCGGGCTTTCCTCCCACATTAAACTGACATTAAGCCGTGATATAAATAGAATACTGTTAAAAATGGCGTTAAACCCAACTCACTCACTCACTAAATGTCCAATAAATGTTCAGTCGCCGATTTGATAGTCAGTTCCAAATCTTCCATTCACAATATGTTTGTTCAGAATTGAACACATTTCCAAAAGAGTTTTTCCAAAGTAAATTATCACATGAATATATCTTTCCATCTCAAATTGTGTAAAAACATCTATTAAGTAATTATTACTTTCAACATGGTGAATAACATCGTTCTCCATATGGTCCAGCGTCACACCGGTTCTACTGTTCATGTACAGTGGACCCGTGAAGATCCGGGGCAGAATAGATCTTCAGCAACCCATTCTAGCCATAAAAGGCGATTATGCTTGTCGTAAGAGGCGACTAACGGGACCGGGTGGTCAGACTCGCTAACTTGGTTGATGCATGTACTCATATCCCAAATGCGTGGATCGATGCTCATGATGTCGACCACTGGATTGTCTGGTCAAGACTCGATTATTTACAGACCATCGTCATGAAGCTGGAATATTGCTGAGAGCGGCGTTAAACAACAGGCAAACAAACAAACAAACAAATCCAAGTACAATGATAGAAACAGCTGGGTCTTCTTACAGTCTACTCAATAAAAAATACAACAACATCTCTACCCCATTTTGTCTATCTTTGTTATTGTTACCAGGTCGATCTCTCCGGCTGGATATACAAAGTACGTAAACATACATGATGTAGCGCTACTGAAACCAAACATACTTATATCCAACAGAATAGTAATAGCATGTTATCTGTAGCGAAAATCAATAACACGTCTTACCAGTGAATAGTTTATCAAAGGTATTCCTCCCGAATACCTCCCGAACCATGACATTTTACGAATTACGCTTATTACGATAATTGCAAGAAACCGAGCAAAAAAAACAAAAGAACGTGAACATAGCAAAACGTATCCTATATTTCAAATCAAACTTTGTTTATAAGAATATTTTACATTAAGGGGCGATATGTACGATATCAACTCTTAATGTCCCCCCCAAAAATGTTTACATTAAGAGTTGCGGGTTGTTACTGTTAATGTAAAAACGAAACCCTTAATGTAATTTTTTTACATTAAGAGTAATTTTTACATTAAGGGTTGTAACAAAGCTCATATGACCTCATTAAGTTTAAGACGCTTAGGTTGTGGCTAAGCAAAACACTATTATGCAAACTGACACGTTCCCATTAGGTCACCAGCTTAACCACTTCCATGAACCCGTTCTTCAGACAATTGTGAAAACTTTTAAAAACATTTTCCTTACACATTTAGCCTTAGCACATTATGCTTTTTATAAACGTTTACCTAAGTTTAATAATATGATCATTATATTCTTCACTTGCAGCTGCCTTTCCTGGCAACATATGAGTCGCATGTTGAAGATCCAGTTTGACGAGAGTGAGGTGAGGTGAAATGGGTTTAACGTCGCGTCCAAGATTATTGCACTTATATAGCGACGTGCATGTACGTGTGTATGTTTGTGTGGCTGCTTGTACAAGTCCGGACAGATGCCGATTTATAGTGCTAGCTCGCTGAGATACCATGCCGCAGTTTAACATGAATATCCCACTCAGACACAGTATACTGACTCCGAGCCGACCAGTCCTTGTTTTAGTCCCTTAATGCCGAGCGCCAGACAGGGTAACAACAAGTACCATTTTTTAACGTCTTTTGGTATGACGCGGGCGGGGATCGAACCCCGGACCTTCCGCTCTCCAGGCGGACGCTCTACCACTAGACCACGGAGGCGGTCGTTTGACGAGAGTGTAATCGATGGAATGAGGGAAAAAGTGTCGCATTTGTAATGCCTCTTCAAGTTTCCTATAACCATTTTACGGTCTGGTGACATCTTATACGACGACAGGATACATAATTCACTCTCTTTTCCTGGTGGAAAGATCTTCAGGTGTGTGACGTCGTGTGAATACCACGGTTCATGATTTATGCATGAGTCGCGCGATCCTCTGAACTACAGTCCGTTTGATTCCATTTGAGACCGATGAATTGCTCACTAACTCAAAATCTAATAATTGCATCCAAACCAAAATGTGCACAGCGACATGAATTGGACAGACCAACTCTGATGGTTTGTGTCATAAATTTGGAAACCGAATAAAAAAATTTGTTTAACAAACGATCATCATAATTATTGGTGACATTTTTCGCCATCCCATACCAGGGAGCACCAGTCGCTCATGGAACAGCCAGGTAAAGAACAAGCACGTGCACCGTATATGGGGGTCATCTCAAAAGCCGTTTTAGGTGTTCAATCGGAGTCACTGTTGCAGGTTTCTGAAGCCGTGACAGTGCATTCGGAATCGGTGTCGCTGTTGTCAGAATCGCTATCGCCGCTGTCCGAGTCTACCCTGATGACCACTGGCTTGTATGTGGCATTGTCCAATCCACTATGATCCCAATAATGTCTCTCTATTTCATTCTCAACTTTCTCAACACACTTTTGCCACGTTTCCTGCGTGATGGTGTCTATTGATTGTTGAACCAGTTTCTGTACATCCCGCAGTTTGAATGTTGTATTTTGCCTGGCAACATCCGATTTAATCATACCCCAAATAAGTTTTATTGGGTTTAAATCGCAATGATAGGGCGGCAATCGCAAAACTGAATGGCCATGTCCTTTAAGATACTCGCCAACTTTAAAGATAGGTGTGGTTATATTAGACTTTATAATATCATACAGAACAGGTTTCGTTGCTTTTTGTGGATACGGTATTGCTTTGTGTGTCAACCATTCTATCATATCGCCCTTCCTACTGTTAGACGTACCTGAACGCCATGATATGGAGCATTGTCCATGACAACCAGACTCTTGGGGGGCAATACCGGTACCAGTTGAGTTTTAACCCATTCTAGGAATACCGCTCCGTTCATTTCGGTATGATAGTCTCGGTTGTCCTTGGATTTTGCCTTGAAGACTAGCGAACAGCCTGGTAGGAATCCCCGACTCTTGCAGCCAGCATGGAGCACAATAAGCCGCTCACCCTTGCCAAGTGGCAATTTCCTGGCACAGAATTCAGAAGAGGAGCTAGGGAACCATTGTGTTCCTGTGGTATGGGAAGCGTTTACCCACGTATCGTCCAAGTATACGGGGTCATAACCCTCGTAACGTTTTTCTCGTATGGTGCGTAAGAAATTGTTCCTTAGTCGAACAATATCAGACCTCTCGCATAATACATGTCTATTTTCGGAGCCTACTTTTTTGTAACGGAAACAAAAATTGGTGTAGCAATTTCCATTACTGATATTTTGAAATGGTCAAAGAATGATTTGTCTCGATATATTGTTTTAGAGTAGGGAGAGAGACATAGATATTTTGTTTATACAGAGTTTTAATGGCGTTTCTAACCATCTCTTGTTGAAATGAATCGACTTTAAAACATCGCTTGGGCTTTGAGATGGTCCCATCATGTGTGTCACTGCAGGTTGAATCAGTAAACTTTTTTAACAGTTTTTAACTTCCCTTCTGTTATCCCAACTGCAAGTGCAGTTCGTAAACGATACTTTTTCAAAGCATATTATGGTCTACCTCTTTCACATTCTTTTTAAAAATTTTTTGAAGACGTTGCAAATAATTGACTTCGCGTCGAGTGATGTTCTCATTGTTTCAGGTATAACAATCACGCATCTATGGTTTGCTCAGCAAGCCTTACGCCACTTTCTCACATGAAACTCGCCCACCTGGCTGTTCTATGAGCAACTGGTCCTCCCTGGCATGGGATGGCGAAAAATGTCAACAATATGATGATCGTTTGTTAAACAATTTTTTTATTCGGGTGTCTAAAATTATGAGACAAACCATCAGAGTTGGTCTGTCCAATTCATGTCGCTGTGCACTAATGGTTTGTATGCAATTATTAGATTTTGAGTTAGTGAGCAATTCATCGGTCTCAAATGGAATCAAACGGACTGTAATCCATGCACACAAAGCATTGCATCGAGTACTGGAGAGCCATCTTCATTTATAACTGTAGAAATAAAGTTCAGTTAAGGGACTGTAGCTTACTAAACTTGTACTTAAAGAACAGCTGAAGATGTCTTATGTCATGTCTTATGAGATATTGGTGCTATATTACGTTCAGTGTATTTATATCCCGACATATATATTGCAAACATTGCAATTAAGCACGTCCATTTTATCAAAAGCATGATATTTCACAGAACTTTGCGACATAACACTTCGAAATGACACCTGAAATCAGAGGTAGTGACATCATATGTAGTTGGATAATTGAATGTCCCTCGTTTTCTATTGAGATAATATCTGGAACAGGTAAAATGTCTGAAACAGGTATAGTGCCAAAAAAACGGATATAATGCCTAAAACAGATATGAGGCCTGAAACAGATACGATGCCTGAAACAGATACGATGCCTGAAACAGATACGATGCCTGAAACAGATACGAGGCCTGAAACAGATACGATGCCTAAAACAGATACGATGCCTGAAACAGATACGATGCCTGAAACAGATACGATGCCGCCTGAAACAGATACGAGGCCTGAAACAGATATGAGGCCTGAAACAGATACGAGGCCTGAAACAGATACGATGCCTAAAACAGATACGATGCCTGAAACAGATACGATGTCTGAAACAGATACGATGCCTGAAACAGATACGATGCCTAAAATAGGTATAATGTCTACAACTAAAGTAATTTTTGTGGTTGTTATAATCCCGGAAAAAGGTGTAATGTCCCATATTGGGATAATGTCTGCAACGAAATGTACGTGACAACTGTACTAGCAATCTCCACTATATTCAGAGGAAACGTATTCAGTTTATTAGAACTGGGCATATATCATGACAAGGATATACATTTGCTCGGGCTTTATTCTGTTATTTATGAAATATATCCATTTGTTTAATCTTTATATCGTTTATTTTTTTTTTTTTTAAATATGTCACTGTGTATATTATTTATATTGTTTATATTGTTATTTATGATAATTATTCATCTGTTTAATTTGTATATTGTATATATTGTTGTTTATGTTGTTTAAGGTAAACATGCTCCCTGCAGACGTTCGATTGGAAAAAAGGAGCTGAACAACCTTAAATCGTTTTTTGAAGCAATTTCCTTGTCAAGTTGTCGATGTCACATGTCAAATCTAGAAACGCATACAAAAGCAAATCTAGCCAGCTCTAGCTAGCTCTATTCCACATATGAAATCAGCATAGGGATTTTTATTTTATTTTTACAATAAAAAAGGATATTGTGTAATATAAGATTTCAGAGACTAAATGTTAGTCTAGTCACAGCGCTATCTAGAAATGTCTATTAACACATCCCCGACTTTTGCGTATGTTTATGTTCGTGGGTCAATTACGTTTCAAAAATATGTGTCGAGTTTTTTCAAGCATGAAATAGACGAAATAACGACGCATTTGCTGCGCCTTGTACAAATATAAAAAGCCAATCACATGGCACCACTCCCTGGTCATCTTCAGTTATATGCACTATTACCTATTTCGGACAGCCCTTTGTGTATTGAACCGCCTCCGTGGTCTAGTGGTAGAGCGTCCGCCCGGAGAGCGGAAGGTCCGGGGTTCGATCCCCGCCCGCGTCATACCAAAAGACGTTAAAAGATGGTACTTGTTGTTACCCTGTCTGGCGCTCGGCATTGAGGGGCTAAAACAAGGACTGCTCGACTCGGAGTCAGTATACTGTGTCTGAGTGGGGTATTCAACTGCGGCATGGTATCTCAGTGAGCTAGCACTATAAATCAGCCTCAGTCCGGGCTAGTACAAGCAGCCACACAAACACACACACGTACATGCACGTCGCTATATAAGTGCAATAATCTTGGACGCGACGTTAAACCCCATTTCACCTCACCTCATCTTTGTGTATTGCACGATTACACAGTAAATGAAATCAAATCTTTAGAAATATGATTTCTACATACACCTTGTGTACACTCAATATAATCTTTGGTATTGATTGTGAAGGAATACCTAAAACTTGGTTCTTACTTTTACGGAATTAAACGTAATCAATATACAGCAAGGACGCATATCCACTCTCGGCTAATGTAACCCTGTCATACATGTTTGGCATAAGGACGACCATGCACTGTCTCAGGTTGACATTGGCTTAACGTTTTCGACGTCACCAGTCCCGACCACGCCTATGAAGGAAGTGCCATGTGAATCGGGTGTCATCTGATAACATGACGTTGGCGTCGGCACGTGGGCGGCACAGCACGTGGCTGTCGAGCATGGTGATGAGCTGCATGTAGACGATTTTCTGATCGGCGGACCCGTACTGATGAACGTATGCAGTAATTTGATTGGCCTTTTGAGCTCGATTCCGTATAGCCCGGTTTCGGGTCAGGCGACCCTGTACTCTTGTCGTTGACCTGGAACACCCCAAACAGCATCCATCGTCAAACTTTGGGGTTTGTTGGTACCTGCTAAACACGAATTGTTCGCTAGTTCATATAAATACAACGAATGAAATCAAGTAAATCACAACTGCATCATAAGCAGAATCAATAAGATTGACAAAAATAATGGTTCATAGAGATTAATCCACCTTTCTTAAGAGAGTCCAAATTAAGAATGCCACCCTCGCACGTTTGTGGCGCTACTGCGTGCGGTAGGTGCAAACTATCGGATGTGTTTTGGTTTCATATTTTACAGACATAAACATACATTCATGGGATGCTTGTCGTCAACACTTATGTTTGTTTTAATACTTGGTATTAACATTTTTATTTCATGATCCCCAACTTTTGTTAAGAGTATATTACATACTATAGTATTACTTAGCCATATACAATCACACGTCTCTCAGTTAAAAGATCCTGGCATGTATGCGCAACGCAAAAGATAAGTGTTAGATAACATACATGAAAACTTTGCAGGATAACATTTTGAGGTAAAATATTACTGTTTGAGGTAACATGTTATAAGGAGGCCCAAACTAATAAAACGTGTAGTTCATTTCATATTCTAATATCTGGCAGATACTAACAGATAAGTCTCATCCAGCTGCAGTGGTGCTGACACAACGATAGGGGGAGTAGTTTGGAGCCTCTCGGTAGTCCCAGCAATTGCATTCAAATCATACAAAACGTGTTTGTTTGTCTGTAAACAAATCGTTACACACAATCCCTCAGATATGAGTCACTAATCAGCACGTCTATACCTACACGGAAAGTGGGCATCCGTTCGTAGAACATTGTAAAACGTAAAACAATTTCCCTGTGTTTTTATTATTTTAGATAGTACACATGAACAGATAACAACCTAATGTAAAAAACCTGTATCAATCAAAAGCATATTATTATATATTCCAATTTTATAGTTTTGAGTGATTTGTATACCCCCATATGTTGGAATTTGCTGGGATCTGAGTAAAGATTGCACAGTCCCAGAAATGAAGTTATTGAAAGTATTTGAAGAATAAAGTAATATACTTTCAGCTGTTACAGTAATTTTACTGATGAAAGAACTGGTGTGGCATATTCCAAGATCCTGGGAGAGCATACAGGTTTGCAATAAAGGCCTACCGGTATGTGTCTTATCCAACAACCTCATGTATGCTCTTGGTACCTTTTTTTCCAAGGACAAGAAAATAGGTATAATTAAATGTAAATATACGTTATCTACATGAATATCTCTTCTTGTCTGGCCGACGTAGTAAATCGCCTTGTACGTATACGTCAGGCATAGAAATTCCCAATGGTAAATTTAAAAAAAACATATTTTACACTAGCATGTTGTTTCATTATGTTCATTGTTGGTTGAATGATCATGTATGCTTCTGTGGGCGCCAGCACGAAGCAGATTCTACCCAGACCATCACGTATTCAGTGCAGAACTTTGTCTGTAGAAGGAATAAATGAGTGCGCATTAAGAATTCGCTAAGTGATGCTGCATTGTACCAACTGACTGTTGAAACCTAGCAGTGAAGATACAGACTCACGCACGCATACACTACATCTTCGGGATGGATCTGTGGACAATTTTGCATTTGATGATCACCATCGCAATATCATACATTTCATGTTCGGAGCAGCACTGTGGGGTGTTTTTACTATTTAGAAGACGCGGGTACGCTTCCGCCGATACTGAATCAACATATGAGTCACTGGTGGACCGATTCCATAACGTATCCATGTTAGAGTGTGCCAACAGGGTGTACACCAGGTACAACTGGTTCATCTATGGTGCAAAGAACAGAACATGCACCGGAAGCAAATGCCTGTTTCTGCCAGTAACTCTTTCGGAAACTCCTTCAGACTACATCATCTATCATCGTAAGTTACACCTTTGTTTGATTGAGTGTGCTTGATATCACTTACATAATGTGGAAGAAAAGACCCAAGTGAAGCAGGTGACGGGCGTACACCTTTCAGTGATGATAATGAGCATGGAGAAGGTTGCCATCAGCTCAAGAATTATTATAGAGGGAATCTAGGCTTGTAAAGGTTTCTTCAAATAATGTACTCTAGTAGGTTGTCAACATAGACCTCAAAATGGTATTTTCTCGTTAAAAATGCCCATAAGCAAATTGGATTGTTTTAATAAGAATCAAATCGTTTTGTCATGTACATATGTTTTTAAGTTATTTTGTCTATCTAAAAGGTACGGTAGAAATGTATTTCAGTAAATGACTTGACGTGATTAAAGCCGCAGTTAGCAATAATCCAGCTATATACCTGGTTGGTGAGTGAGTTGGGTTTAACGCCGCTTTTAACAGTATTCCAGTTATATAACAGCGTGTCAGCTTAATGTTGGAGGAAAGCGAGAAGTGATGCAGGTCCCAGACGTTTACCACTTCGGTGAAACCAACGAGCATAGGTATGGTGCTGACAAACCGAGAAAGATAATCTGGGCGAACCGGGAGTCGAACCCACAATCATAGGTTTCTATATAACAGCGTGTCAGCTTAATGTTGGAGGAAAGCCAGAAGTGATGCAGGTCCCAGACGTTTACCACTTCGGTGAAACCCACGAGCACGGGTATGGTGCTGACAAACCGAGAAAGATAATCTGGGCGAACCGGGAGTCGAACCCACAATCATAGGTTTCTGGAGTGCCCAAGGGACGCAACTCTGCACAGCGAATCGCGGCGCCTTAGACGACTGGGCCACCCGTGCCCACTCGAGATTAGAAGTTCATTGTGTTTACCGCGACCGGTTTGGAATCTGAAAACCTGGTGGGAAATTCATTGGTCGGATAAATGCAGGTTCCTGCTCCATGTCACAGACTGACGCCTGAGTGTTCGGGGTCTATAGGCCTATCATGTCCGAGGTCGATTCAAGTGTAGACATCATTTTCAAGTTTATATCGCCGCCGACATTTATGATTAGATATATGTGTTGTACTGGAAAAAGTAGATTGAGTGGTATTGCCTCTGTAAATTTAATTTGAAGTATATTTCAACGGTGGTACAAGAGTATATATATATATATACAGCATATAATATACAATGCAGATCAAGATGGTAACAAGCCTCAATAAAACAAATGTAAAAACATAAAATGAAATAAAATAAAATAAAATAAAAATAAAAATTAGACACCTTAATGTAATAATGTGTTCAAATGTACGATGAATCTGGACAGATGTTTCAAAGTGGATATATTTTAGGTATAACGTTTTACACAATTTACACATATTTGGCAAGATATAACAATTCTTTGGGGTGAAAAGAAGTGGTTGTTGGAGAAGTGCTAAAAAGATAGTGAAATTCTTGTCCAACAGCAGATGAATTGCATAGTGTGCAGACACGGTCTTCTCTCAGTAACCCTCTCCATAGGCCGGTTTCAATGGGCAAATGATGATTGGATGTGCGAAATTGTAAAATGTGCAAGTAGATATTTTTGGGAAGTAATAGAATGTTTTCGAATTTTGGTAATTCTTTTAAAAGTTGGTAGTATAACCCTTTTGAACTTGATAAGATACACATATCCATTTTGTCGCCCCTTAAAGCATAGGTCACTGGGGATCATCAAGTTTTATCATTTAGATGTAGTGTGTGCAGGAAGAAGTGTTCCTCCTGGCATCTCCTCATTTTGTTATATATTGTTACAGCAACAAAACTCTAAAACGGCATGGTATAAGCCATAGGGTGTTAATGTCATGGTATTATAAAATTAAAACATATATGCTATTTAAACAAAACATTGTTTCTATCGATCTGAGAAGTTGAAAATACCATCACACTTGCGGGGAAACAACGGAAGGTCATCTTTGAACATTTGATTCTAGGTGACCAGCCACATATGTGTGAAGACATTCAGACCAGGGACCCGACAGCTGGTGACGGGGAGTATGTCCTATATCCCACAGCTGCCTCCATGCATGGGTGTCCTACTAAGATATACTGCAGTAACATGGCGTCTGGATCCCCGCTCGAGTTTGTGACTTTACCAACACTCAACGAAGGAAATTACCCAAAGCTCTACACAAAGAACTGCAGTGAAGAGATACCCAAGCTGTCTGGGTATGGAGTTGGAAGTGAAGGCAACTATCTATACTCTAAAATACGAATCCATGTAAAGGTGAGAAAAGGAAGCTGCAACGCTAGTACCATTAAGTCGAGAGTTTGTAATGACTCTTATATATTTGGGAGGTAGTCGACGCTTAATCCTGTGTGATATAGGAGAGTGTTTACTAGGTTGGGTTTAAGGTCAGGTAAAAGCTCAGAATGATGGAAGCCATAGAGGTATACCACTTTGTGGGAAATACACGAACACTGATAGGGGTGCTGGTAGACCAATGATCGTTATCAATACCGGTCTAATGTGGGATTCCAACAACGACCAGTCGATTATTGCAACAAAGGGAAGCAGATGTGATACACATGCGATTTATCATCCAAAACTGGCTACCACAGGAAATATCGCTTGGATGAGATCAAGCGATTTATTACTTGCCCGTGAAGAGATCACCCGTTTAATAAACATACAGCTGTATTACACATTGTGTAATACCAAAACGCGTGCTTATGTACTCTCGGAACACGTTTCACGAACAAATATTGAAAGCTCTCAACATCACTTGGCTTATTCAACGACATTGTGTGTGGAGATGATAGGTCACTGGGGGGAGCTTATGCACACTCGATGACCCCAGCAACCGTGTTGCTAGGCTGACGTCACATGGCATTGTTTCGCCGATGGATCTTGCAACAAAATTCCACAAATTACGTCATCGGGTATTGTGACGTTATTGTAAACTTTGAGGTGCAAGGCCCCGTTCCACAAGGCGATCGTATTGTAGCGCAACGACAGTCGTTAGTCTAAGTTAAATTATGTGAGTTGCGATAGCCACTTTTATCAACTCCTGTTGATATGTTTGATATCAAAAGACACTCAGGTGAGATTCTCTATATGTAGCACGTCTTTTGAAGTGAAGAAAGACATTTAAAGTGGGAATATAATTCTAATGACAGGATATATATTGACTATTATTTGCTCAATTACATTCAACGGAAATCATTTGTGGTATCGGTCCCTTGCATGTAATAAATACGTTGATGTCATTTACCCTTGATATCCTACCCAACACGCTATCACGATGTGGCTGAAATATTGCCGATGTGACGTAAAGCTATTTCTCATTGCTGCTATCGCCCCTTGACATCCTACACCAGCCAATCGAGTCTATTGAAGTCGTGACATCTCACACATGATACTCTATTCTGTGTAATGAAGTACTCACTCCTGTCTTTCAGAACATGACCGTCAAGGCAGATGACTTCACGTTTGTCAATGTGGTCATGGGGAATACTTACCCATACGGCACAGCGTCTGACTGCTACACTTACCAAGCTACCTGTGGTCCTAAAGGAACGTTCCACATCAACACCCTGGGAACAGGGATGCTTGTGGATAAACAGGTACTGTGTCAGTATGTAAACTGTACAAAGACATACGTTAAATCGCCTATGCAATAAGCACACATCACCGTCATATAGCTGGAATATTGCTGAGTGCGGCGTTAAACAACAAACCAACTATACCAACCAACTTAACACCAGTTCCCCTTGCAGTCAATGGTGTTTTTAACGCATTTTATTGACGCTTCTTACAACACAAAGACGACGGTCTATAAAATTTGGGGAATACCCCAATTACTTGCCTTTACATCGGCGAAGGATCTGGTGTAAAATAAAACAATAACCTTGACAGTTTTTTTGAAAGTACGTTATTGAAAACACATGTGTTTCTTGTTTGGTTGTTAAAGAGAGAATGACAATTAAATCCATACAACGGGAATTACTATGTACTTTGTACCTTCTTCACCTGGAGCCTCAGGATTGAGAATCCAGCTAACTATGCTGGAGGGATGGGTTCTTTTGATTTGGTATTCGTTTACCAAGTGAACAGTATCCGAATGTTTACCTTTATGCGCATGCCAAGGAGCCAATTTCTCCGCGAAACACGGAACTTGATGAAAATTGTATGGAATTTCCTCAAATTACAATGAATTAATTCTTTAGAAGGGAACTAACCCAACGGATCATATATTAGCTGCGCCCCGTAAAATGCATTGTTGCCGAATTTCCATGGTGTAAAAACAAACACACCTAACATTATGATGTGGTGAATGTAGCAGATATTCTTTATATATACATTGCACCAAAAAACAACAACGCAAAAGTGATTGTGGATGTATAAATCATATAAATAATGATGATAATTAATTGTTTTAAATCGGCATACATCACTCTCATTGACCTAGGTTCCCTATGGCACACATGAAACAGTAGATTTTCAAGGTGAAGATCACCTGTGCTCATTATTTTGTATGTCCACCATTAGAGTTCAAAACTGACTGTCATCGTCGACCCATGGAAGCAATCAGATTTGGAATTGTGGCCTGGGGAATGTTTACCCACTCTTCCTGCAGTGCTTGTGTCAACCGTCGGAGGTTCTGTGGATGTTGCTGGCGTGCTCGCAGTCATTAATCCCGTTGGGAAATGACGTTCTCTTGTTGCATAATGGGGAGGACGAGTGGCCAATGAATCTCATCCGTTAAACTCCATTGAACTTGCACAAGACTGTTCTACCCGTGTAGGAGATAGCTGCCCACACCATCACACTACCACCGCCAAATCTGACGTTGACATCTTTGACCAACGATGCAGGTTCGTCAAAAATGGCCCCTCGAATAGGTCATACCTTCAGCGCGTAAACGTTCCTCACTGCCTGGGCTGATATCCTTCGCAATCCTGGTATGGCCGTAGTGGTTCTTTTCACGCAATTGACGTAGCCATAATAATATGTTTTGTCCTGTAGTAGTGATACTGGAAGGTTACTTGTTGCCCCGTGTGTCTGATAACGGTTCCAAAGTCTTGTGATGATGCTTGGTGCTTCGTCTGTGTGCAGTCGGCCGATGACGTTGTTGCATCAGTCAGTCATGGATGGTTTCGCTGTTCACTTGCTCTACTATTGTGATAGCATGCAAATGAAAACACAACGTTTTCATAGGCCTACAAGTGATGTTCGACGTGCATGTCATATTGGTGTGTTTCGGCGCTAGGCTCTCACGTACCAAATTTCTGCAGTACCTATTTTTTTCCACAAATATAAATCCCAATCCATGCAGAAATTCATCATTGTATTAATTTGGCATGGATACCGGCAGTATTGTTTAAAGTTGAATACGGTTATATTTGACAAAAACAGAATGTAGCATTACATACAGAATTCATAAAAGTATTTATACAAATATTGATAGATATTGATAAAGAAAATTGGTCTGAAAAACATCTACATTAAGTAAATGTTATTCCTATTCAATGTATAGAAGTTATTTCTATATATGACTGTAACTAGCAGAGGGGAAAACATTAAGGACAATCTTACCACGTTTTCAATGCTCGTCGCATGATTTATTCATTGAAAAGGGACGATATATAAATAGTAAAAGAGAATAGAGAATTTGACAACTTTGTGATTTAATAGCAGTCGAAGATGAAAATCACTTCATCCTTGAAAGTCCAGCTTTTACAACGTTAAGATATTGATACATCAAACAAAATTATCTTGTCCATCCAAATATAATCCAAAGTTTTATCTTTGTAAAGCAGTATACTCCATGAAACACTGCAGAATCTGTCCATGTTTAGTTATTAGGCAATGTTACAAAGAAAGATATATTACACTGTAATATATATATATATATATATATATATATATATATATATATATATATATATATATATATATATATATATATATATATATACAAAAATGAGGTAAATGTCCACTCGGTGTACATGATATATATAAATTAAATAAAATAATAAAGTCCACGTTAGTCCATCATCTTCTTTATATCAGTTTCATACATAGTACTTTCGCTGTCTCATGACAGCTCTTCACTGAAACTGAAACAGCGAAAGTACTATGTATGAAACTGATATAAAGAAGATGATGGACTAACGTGGACTTTATTATTTTATTATATATATATATATATATATATATATATATATATATATATATATATATATATATATATATATATATATATATATATATATACTGTATGTAATGTTATATAGGCATGTGGCCTCTTGAGAAGCGATTTAATGAATTATTTATTATTCCAGTGCCGTGAATAACGGTAAAAGCATCGCAAAGTGCATCTCAAAATAATAAATAATTTCTTATTCTTTTCAGCTCAACTGGATTTTGCATGGTTCTTCCCATAAGGGAAAACTGCGTGTCGCTAGATCACCAGGGGGAGAGAAGATTGAACTCCTCTGCGGTGGCTTCTGCGGAGGATGCGTGCCGGATGGACCAATTGTGCTATACCCGAATACCGAGGATGGTGAGACAATCGTATTGTTATGATCGATTGGCCCGGTGGGTTTAATTTCAATGATCTAAAACCTGATGAAGGGCATGGCATCAGTATATGTTCTTTCCTTGCGTGAGATCTTCTCTGAGATTAGTCTTCTTGTAATATGATCAATTTACCTAGTTTCGCTTTGTTTTTAAAAATAAGAAATCGGTGTCAATACGTTTACATTTTCCTAAATGAAATTGTTTCAAATAGGCCTCAAGAGTCTATCGTATACATAACAGAAGGAGGGAGTTGGGCTGAAAGCCGATTTGAACAGTATTCCAGTTGTTTCACGGCGTGTCAGCTTGATGGGGGAGGAAAGCCCGAAGTGATGCGGGTCTCAGACTTTATCCACTTGGGTGAAACCCGAAACACGGGTATGGTGCTGACAAACCTAGAAACATAATCGGGGCTAATTGGAATTCGAACTAACGGTCATAGGTTTCTGGCGTGCCCAAGAGATGCAACTCTGCACAGCGATTTGCGGCGCCTTAGACAACTGGGCCACCCGTGCACCCTACCCCCGTGATTTTCTTTCAAGGTACAAGTGGAACTATTACCATGTATATTCTCAAAAACTCAATAATTTGCTTTTAAGTTTTCCAATCTCAGAAAAGAACCTACTTTAATTCTGCCCAAACCATTGATTTTTCATCTTTGTTCACCACTATCCCACATGACAAACGTAAGGGAAAACGTTAGTGACTAAGGTGGTGACCATGTACATAGTTACATATCTACGAGTATCTTCAGAGGTTCAGGATAATTTGTCAAATGTGAAAGCAAATGTCATCTGAAGTTTATGAGAAAACAATATGTTAAATGCAAGACTTCCCAATTGATAACATCTTTTTGCAATTAGGGGTGAGACATTTAGGCAAAAAGCAGGCACCCCCACCAGCAAAAATTGTGGTCCCCTTCTTGCTGATCTGTTTCTTTATCCATACGAACCAGAATTTCTGCTCGGATTGGCAAAATCAAAAGCAAGGGAATTTGGCCAAGAAGTTTAACTTAGGCTTCAGGTATATCGTTGATCTGATATCGTTCACTAACCGTTAAATAGCCAATTCCCTTGCTCTAATTTACCCACCTGATCCAGAAATGTAAGAGGACATTGAAACAGGTTCATCTGTTTCACTTTAAGAGCTGTGCATAAATATTCAAATGACTTCAACTTTCCAATAGTGTAAATTGAACTAATTTCCAATATTCCAGCAGTTCAAACCTTTGGTGTCTACATTTCACAACTTTTGATGTACAATCGAGCATTCTCTTTCTACCAAGAGTTCAAAGAGCGCCATACGACTAAAATGTTGTTTGATCAAGGTTACAGCTTTTCGATCTTTCAAAAGGTTTGATGGAGGACATCTCCAAATGTTACGCGTCGGTGGCATAAATGATATCCGATGCAAACCTATTCCGTGTTTTCCAGTGTGTTTTTCGGGAGAGAACAATTGACTTGCCTTTGCATGTGTTTGTGACGGGTGCCACCGGTGGGACAGCATCGCCGCGATATTTTTAAGATAGTTATTCTTTTACAGTCATTGTCAGTAGGCTTATTCAAACAATTACATGTACAAATATAGACTACTAAATGCAATGTTGCAGTAACTACAATATTCAGAGGGTGAGTGGCAATACATTTCGTGCAGAAAACACCATAAAAATCTACAAAGAGAAATTTCAAGTTTTGAGGACAACAGAGAGCTTTGCTATTTGGCGCTTTTCTTTTATTGTGACGTGCGGTGTAGAACAAAACCTTTGCAAGGCTTGCTTAGTTTTCTTTAAGGGTGCCTACCTCATGTTAGCTAACGAAGTTGTCGTGCTATACGTGCTTTGAGTGCCTGTGATAAGTTCTCATGAAGAATAACGGTGTAAACAAACTGCTTGAGCATATAGAGCGCCATATTTTTTCTAAAGGCTTTTGTCAGTGATTCCGTAGATTCTGATCGACAACCCACTCAAAACACATCTTCCCGAGGCAAGGGAGTTACCTGACTGTAAAAGTCAATTATCCACCCTTGCCGAACTAGGCTGGAAGGATGGAGTTATATTTTGTCTGGACTAACGAGTCTGTGCATAGTCCAATCAAAATCGCTTACCGAAATCGACATTTCGGTTCGTAAACAGCATGAATTTCAAACTGCAGATTTCGGTCGACTGCAGGATTTGCAAAGGATGTGCACCGTCAACTGCGCGCCGACAGATATTTTCCAATTTTTTTCATGGTTTCAATCAAGGTGCTAACGTAATTTGATGCACTTCCCGAGGTAAGACACGCTGATCTTGACTGGGCGCCGCCATTTTGTTTGAAGCAAATGCAAGTGATATGAGAGGTGGAATGTGAATGGTCAATAGGAGGGGCATAGAAGGGACATAACTCGTAAAAGCTACTGGTGGCGCTACGATCGAGCCCAGAAATTCCAGCCAAGTTCCGCAACGCCCTTGCCTCGGGAAGATGTTCAAAACACTGGACTCAACCCATGCTGTTTCAATCAATGTATTTTCTAACTTCAAAGAGTTCGCTTTTTATTTTGTCATGGTAGAATGGAGATAAACATACAGTTTTGAGCTAGGTTACATGAAAATTTAACATTTGAAGTCGCACGTATCGCATTCGGTTCCCAATTGAGTGTAGCGCAGTGAATATCAATCTGCTGAAACAAAAAAAAACCCAGTTGAAATAATTATGATTTCATCACTGAAAATCGGTGATGCCACCAGATGTTCGTGAAAAGGATGAGCATATCTTGCTCTCCCTATAGCACCCGCCACTCACACAAACGACATCACAATAGTATGTGAAAGTAACCTGGGTAACGAGGTTAGAATATCCCGTGAAAGGTAATATCATGGTACATGTATATCGATGCGAATCATGGTAACAAGCAACGCGTTATATTAGTCAATTCCTCAGAATGTCTACCATAAAAGTTATGAAATGACCTAACAAGGTCTTTGATGGCGAAAGTTCTAAGCAACATTTTGACGCCGTAAATTGCAGCTGATAATGTATTGAAAACGTTTCTTGGAGACTTAAAATAATAAAAATTCTGACATTTAGTCTTACCTCCACATTTTGTTTTGTCATTTGTCGAAAACAGACAATGTATAATTCTCTTTGATTCGAACACATAATGATCTCGAAAGCTTTCCCTCATTTCTAGAATACATAAGCAGCTCCTAATGGTCTAAAAAATAACCTTATTTTATGTTCTCCTGTTCATAAATATTTACTTAAATTCAACAATATAATCATTATATTCTTTAATTGCAGCTGCATTTCTTGGCAACATAGGATCCAGTTTGACGGGAGAGAAATCGATTGAATGAAGGTGAAGTTTCACATTTCCAATGCCTCTTCAAGTTTTCGGTAAACACTTCACGGCCTGGTAACGGGAATATTATAAATAATTTTATTATTAACTCTTAAAATGTGAAGTCAAGTGTGAATGCCCCGGTCCCTGATTTAAGCGTGGGTCGCGCACTCCTGGATCGAGTACACAGCCGCTAGAGAGCTAACTGTACAAATAAAGTTCAGTTAAAGGACTGTAGCTTATTAAAATTGTTTTAAAATAACACCTGGAGGCGTTGTCTCATGAGAGATTGGTGTTAAATTACATGTGATATATTTATATCCCGAAATATGTACTGCAAACATCGCAATTAACCACGTACATTTTATAAAAAAAAACTGTGATATTTCACAGAACTGTGCGACAGAACTTTTGAAAACAAAAAGTTCTGTCACCTGAATTCCGAGGTCGAGGTATTTATGAAATAATCGACGAGTGAGAGTTGTTTATCATACAATAAAACACTACAGGGAGAATAAACCATGAGGGCGCAGCCCCGAATGATTTATTCTTCCTACATTGTTTTATTGTACGATAAACAACGACCACGAGTCGTTTATTATATGACATATCAACATTATGTACAGGCTCTTTAAGGATGAAAATAAAATGCACATGCCTTAAAAATATTTACCCGTATTTAAATTATCATGACACCTCGGCATTGTCGGACAAGACCATATTATGCACAGGTGGGTATTTCCCGCATTTTGTCACAATCCACAGGTCGATTACCTGTACCTTTTCTCCCAATACCGATTGTCATGTCTCTCCCGCTTTTGAATGCGATCGTTCGGCCACTGTGTTTATTTGCGTTGCCGAGCTACATCTATGGGGAACAGCTCACTAGACACTCCCCCTTCAAAGTAACGGTTGTTAAGGTGCCTGAAACAGGGATCATGCCTGAAGCATATGTTATGTCCCACAAAGGAAATAATGTCTGAAACGAAATGCACTTGACAACGGTGCTAGCAATCTCCACTTTAGCCAGAGGAAACTTCATTCAGTTCTTTAGAACCATACATTGTGACAATGATATTCATGTGTTTGTTTATTTATTTACTGTTTGTTATTTATTAAATAAAATGGGGCGGTCGGGTAGTCTAGTGGTTCAAGCGTCCGCTTGTCACGCCGAAGACCCGGGTTCGATTCCCGACATGGGTACATTGTGTGAAGCCCATTTCTGGTGTCCCCCGCCGTGATATTGCTGGAATATTGCTAAAAGCGGCGTAAAACCATACTCACTATGAAATAATCCATGTGTTTATTTTGTGCATATTTGTGAAATTTATCAATGCGTTTATTCTGTATATTATTTATGAAATCTATTTATGTGTATATTTTTTGGTTTATATGTATTGATATTTACTAAATTTATCTATGTATCTATTCTTTGTTCTGTTTATATTGTTAATGATTCAATTTATACATGTGTTTATTCTTCTGTTTATATTGGTAATGATTAAAATTATGCATGTGTCTATTCTTTGTTTTGTTTATATTGTTATTGAAATATATGTATGTGTTTATTCGTCTGTTTGTATTGTTATTGGTGAAATCTATGCATGTGTTTATTTTTTTTCTGTTTATATTGTTAATGATGAAATATATGTTTGTGTTTATTCTTCTGTATATATTGTTAATGATTAAATTTATCTATGTTTATTCTTTGTTCTGTTTATGTTGTTATTGAATACATTTACGCATGTTTTTATTCTTTATTCTGTTTATTTTTTTATTGCTGAAATGTATGCATGTGTTTACTCTTTGTTTTGTTTATATTGTGATTGAATAAATGTATTTGCATGTGTTTATTCTGTGTTCTGTTTATATTGTTATTGATGAAATCTATGCATGTGTTTCTTCTTTATTCTGTTTAAATTGTTATTGATGAAATTTATGCGTGTGTTTATTCTACTGTTTATATTGTACATGATTACATTTATGCATGTGTTTATTCTTCTGTTTATATTGTTAATGATTAAATTTATGCATGTGTTTATTCTTTATTCTGTTTAAATTATTATTGATGAAACTTACGCATGTGTTTATTCTTTGTTTGTTTTTTATTGTTAATGATAACATTTATCTATGTTTATTCTTTGTTCTCTTTGAATTGTTATTGATGAAATTGACACATGTGTTTATTCTTTGTTCTGTTCATATTGTAAATGATTAACTTTATCTTTGTTTATTCTTTGTTCTGTTGTTGAATAAATCTACATATGTGTTTCTTCTTTATTCTGTTTAAATTGTTATTGGTAAAATTTATACACGTGTTTATTCTTTGTTTTGTTTAAATTGTTAATGATGAAATGTATGTATGTGTTTATTCGTCTGTTTATATTGTTATAGATGAAATTTATTTATATTGATGACATTTAAGCATGTGTTTAATTTGCATATTGATTATGTTGTAATTTATAAGTATAACCGTTGAACATATAATCAGATTGAGAAAACATTCAGTGCTCTACGTACGCACACCATTATTTGGTAAGCATGCTCCCTCGGACATATTCCTTATAAGGAGATTGAAAGGAGGAAATGAACAATGTTAAAATGATTTTTAAAACCCATGTTTTAACATTCGAACAATTATGAGTTTTGTATGTAAAGCCTGATGCTAGATTCTTTATTCAGACAACAGTCCCTATGACTTTGAAAGCAATATGGGATTTGCAAAAGAAAGACTTGCCTTATTATTGTTGGTTTAAGTGTTGTTAAGGTCACCTTCTTACTTATGCACCCTTGACAAACCTGTTTTAAAACTTTCACAATGTTTCACTTCACTGCTAGTACAGGACAATGGGTGTTTCTGTTCAGATATTAGTAAGGCATATTTGTCCATTTGCTGTGTTAAAGTTCATTTTTCGTTAATAAATATGAGATGAAAGTACAAATGGGTGTATTTATTATTCCTTAGTGAACTATGAAGATTGTTAAATTTATATGCATCATCATTATTTAGTTATAATGGAAACCACAAAATTCTGAACGAACGGAGGACCGTTACAATATTTGCCGCTCGATGGAAAAGTCCAATGTTTGTGTGCTCGAGCCGGAACCTCCCTCGTCTGTGTTTCGCGTATATGAACTGGAACTTCGGTTCAATATCTTATTGTCATGTGTTTTTTTTATGTTATTTAAAGTGCATACAATATCATATAAGTCTTTGAAAAGGATTTAAAAGTGATACACATAAGGAAGAGAATTAATGGATGTCAACTTCTCTATTACGTTGTGTTCCTCATAATAAAGAAGTTGACATCCATAAATTATATTCCCCATATCATATAACCACCTCAACGACAAATCGCTTATTTAAGTACTTGTCCGCACATGTATATCTTACCTAGCGTCATTTTAATGGTCTTAATCGTGATTATTGCCTGAAGCAATATCGTTGTCAACCTATCGATGTCACATATGAATTTTAACTATCTATTTGTATTTTCTGTGTAGTAATTATTTAAGGGATTTTGAGGACGAAAGTAGTGTCATAGTGGAAACCGCATCAATATTTTTGCTTAAAAATACTTTAATCCAAAATACATAATTGTTTCAATATGTTCATTTATCCAAAATACATAATTGTTTCAATATGTTTCCAAAGTCTCCCTTGTCTGTTTAATACATTCAGCAAAAGTCCCCTCTTATAAGGACCACTCATCCACCTATCTATAAAATAAAATGTTAGTTGTCACCCCAACACGTCCCCGGATCTTACGTATGTTTATGTACGTGGGTCAATGACCTTGCGCGACCTTATTCTGTACAGCTCACGGTCTGTGTTCTGTCACGTGCTAACCAAGAAGCAGGCTGTTATTCAAACTTCATCAGTAAACCTACCTGCTGCCTTCCATCGGCCGAGTGAGCTACCAACTGATGACACCCCGTCGTCTTGGACAAAATGTTTCCAAAGCCGTAATCTACTATGGTTCATGCTTGGCTTGGCTTCCTATTGGTACTGACCCGTGAAGATCCGGGGAGGATAGGTCTTCAGCAACAATTGCTTGCCGGTAAAGGCGACTATGCTTGTCGTAAGAGGCGACAAACAGAATCGGGTGGTCAGGCTCGTGACTTGGTTGATGCATGTCATCGTATCCCAATTGCGTGCTCATGTTATCAATCACTGGATTGTCTGGTCCAGACTCGATGTTTTACAGACTGCTGTCATGTTGATGAGTGCAGCGTTAAACAAGAAACACGTCGTATTGGTAATTGTTAGGTATTCATTCTACCACGTTGTAACTTAACCATTAATGGTTAAGCCTAGCTTGTTTCATATTTTCTTATCCTTTAATTCCAGTGTCAGTAGTCTTGCCTTGTGTTTGCATATAACTCGTATACAAATTTCTACCAAACTATCAATGCGCCACGATATATCACTTTCCCTGCCCCTAAATATTTCTCCTCAACTATCTCCTGTCACATTTCTCTCTCCCGATCTCCCTCTAGTTGAATACCATCATGCCTGGGGCACCCTTATGTAGTAGACACATCAACGCAGTCGTCATCCTTTAGTTTTAACGTCCATAAGGAACTGCCACGTCAACACGATTTGACCATGTGGCTTATTTACACATTGTACACAGTAATCGTCGCACCATGTAAGACCCAAGTCGGTCTGTGGAAGTTTTAACAGAAGTAAAATATTATAATAACACTTTGTAACACTTTATGGATAACAACTTCTGGTTTATTGTACGTAGCGATGTAGATTTGTACACTGTTATCAAGCTGGAGTGACTACAACAAAGTGATGAATAGTATCTTTATTCATGTTATGAAAAGAACCAGATTAACATTGACAACAACAGGTAATAGAAGCATCCAGACAAATAGATGAAGCCAAAGTACAGAAAGTATAACAAATGGCACACGGGTAATGAAGCCAGATGTGCAGGGAGGATAAGGATTATACAAGTTGTAATAAGATGATTGGATAATAATTAAAAGAGTCTAAAAATATCTTATGTGGCAAGATCTAGAATTTATAGTTCTTCACATTTGTCATTACAGGCACGTATTTGTCAATAATATCCAGCTTGGTAGATGTTTTAGATTTCAAATCAGGCTTTTTAAACTGGTGTATATATTTATAATAACCACTGAGTGGTATTTATCTGTAGCTGGATGTATAAGTAATAGACCCGTGAAGATCCGGGGTAGAATAGGTCTTCAGCAACCCATGCTTGTCATAAAAGGCGACTAACGGGATCGGGTGGTCAGGCTTGCTGATTTGGTTGATGCATGTCATCGGTCCCAATTGCGTGGATCGATGCTCATGATGTCAGTCACTGGATTGTCTGGTCCAGATTCGATCATTTACAGACCGCCGTCATATAGCTGGAATATTGCTGAGTGCGGCGTTAAACAACCAACCAACTAACCAACCAACCAACTATTATTGATAATATCGAGCCGTGTCAACATTCAGCACAGTACAAACTACAATAGCACCATGTAAGATAAAGGCTAAGAGGTATCTTCTAGGTGTGGCTCTACAGCTCACCTTTTGCCATGTTTTGGATGTTGTTTGATCAGTTTGTACTAGTCACTTGCTATACAAGGGATTCCAAACAGAGAAAAAAATAATATCTTGTAAGATTTTCGGAAAGAAATGAAACCATTGTTCGCGTGGCATTCTGCTTTTCCTGTGTTGTATTGATATCTTGAGAAAACATTGGTTCTACTCCTTTCACATATAAAACATGCGTGTTTTAAAGTAATGGCTGAATAAAAGCAAAATAATTGTACATCATGGCTTCTGCCAGTTGTAATAAAAATTAACATAAAACATCGGAACAAAGAAAGAAAAATAATAACTAATATACAGATTAATTAATGTAGTAAATCACTGGCTTCTACAAGGTACCACTGAGGTGTAATTCAGAGTAGGGTATTCAATATGTTACCCACCGTGGCCGATCGGTTACTGGTTAACCTTTCTTTCAGATGACGACAACAGTGACGTCATGGGCATTCATGGATTATGGCATCTTCTATTATTCGTGACAGTGCACTGATCAGATGCTTCGTTGTTATAGGCTACTTCTCAAACAATGAAACCAGTCGTACATAGGTATGAATAAACGTTAAAACATGTTATATTAATTCTATTGCGTATTATTGAAAACTGATAAATCATATCCGTGCAATTATTAAAAATACTAACTCGATGCGAGCAAATTATAAACAATCTTTACTACACACAGAACGTTGTCACTTAACTATGGTTATAATTTCATATTTAGGTGACATGACATACGTAGATTACACAACTACCTGACAGACTGACATGTCATATCAGGTACAGGAGATGGGTGGTTTTGAACATGCGAAATCAGAGCAATTATCAAGGCTAATTTGTCCTGTTAGTAAATCATTACAGAAGTGTAAATACCTTCGTTTGCAATGATAACATCGAAACAAAAAGTCTTGAAAAAGGAATCTGAATGTCTGCCCTAAAACTAATAATTTTCGAAATAATTACGTAGTTAGGCACCCTTATTCTGCTATCAATAAAATGGCAAATACACATGAACATAGCTAAATGCTATAAACACTCTTTCACTAAGTCATTTACAGTTTCAAACAGTATCGAAGCATAGACAAAGCGTCACATTTACGTTATATGGCCACACATTGGATTACTGTAGATTGGTATTGTTTGCTTTCACAATACATATCAGATAATATAATTACTACAAATGTATGCAGGTTCCTCCAGGAGAAGTGAAATCTTAGTTGTTACTGCATGTAGTAGTATTCGCGAAATACTGTGACCCGGTCACCTAGGCGAGTACATCTGCGCCACCTGTCGTACATAAAGTATTCCAAAACAATTAAAACAAATAAAAACCGATAAAACAACACCCACATGACAAGGTAACAAGATATATTTACCATGATGAACTCAAGTCTAACATCTGAATATATTTACATGCTTATATCTAACAGTATGGTATATCCTTATTAAACATTGTAGAATTAAGGAAGTAATTCTAAATTAACATCTAGTTAATTAATATCAACATTCTTCTGACACAGTTCTGAAGCTGAAAATGCATCGTCTCGAGAGTTTCACATCAAGTCTTCCACCGCCAGAAACAATGACGTGGCGTCAGGAAAGTCATCTCCTCTATTCTGCTTCCTTGATGCAATAGCTTGTCGAATTAGCTCCTCCGAGACGCCCATGGCAAGCACTGCCTCCACCTGTGGAGAGCTCCTGGGTTTACTTGGAGGACTACCTGCGTGTCCTTGATTCTTTGTGGGACATCCAGTTCCAGGTCCGTCTTTGTCCCTGCTGGATCCAAGATTTGCAACAACTACACCAGGTGCACAAGACGCTCCATCGTGTCCAGGATCCTGTTCACGCATGTCAATTGCGTTCCCCTGTTTGCTGTTGTGGGTGTGTTGTATATACTCGCATCTAGGAGACCACTGGAGATGTGCAGCGAACGGATCATCATCAGTATCCCAGTCCCTTAATGTCACCCCACAGTAGAAGCACCGAGCTCGGTCTGCAGAACCAATGTAGAAAAACCCGGCGGCAGCCATGTTTTGAGGAGAATGAATATCCAGTTTAAGGGGCCATGCTTCAAATGTGCCAAGTCGCTTCACCTGGTCAGCGAAGCTGCTATACTTGGCCTTTGCAACGTCATAACCAGACAGTAACTTAGGCGTGACCACAGGAAACCACTTATTGAGGAAGCTGCAGTCTGGAGAATGTTTCCTGTGTGCGTCAAGAGGGACGTCCTTCTCCGTCCAGTTGTACAGTTTGACCTTGCAGGTGTCACACTCCACTTTGTCCCCGGGTCCGATCAACACGAACCCGGCAATGGCTAGTGTTACTGATCTTATCTTCCCAGTCCAGTTTGCGAATGTTCTCAACCTCCTGGCCAGGTTGTCCTTCTCTGGGGTCGGCTGATTATCGACTCCAGGCAGTCTACCACGACTTTCACTTCCTGTTTGTCGCAGTACAGCACCATCTGTACACACAGACTCTTGGCATTCCGTATTTGATATATCCATGGTAGTATGATATAGATCACGTGTACATGCACCTACATGAACAAGCTTGAACGTCAATGTCGTCGGGGATAACCGATCGTAACATTCAAATCCGTCCTTAACCTGTTGTGTTGTATCTATAAATAGATCCACATGAAACGCCTAGTATTATTAGTAACACGTCACGCCATAATCTCATAATCGCCATAATCTCATTTCAGTTCCTTGTTAGTGCAGCAAAGCTAAACAAAGATCTGAGGACATATCCCAATGAGGGCGGACGTTAGAACGACATATTGTCCGACTAGTCAGAGCGTCGAGTCGGACACACTCCACCGCAGTGGTAACTTAGCATAACACCACTGCCACAGGCTAATTTGCATATCACGGGAACATTCTCTTGTTTGTAAACAAGGCGACTGGTCTAATGCAAGCCTTTCGGTGCGTTTAACATATTGTTTTGCATAAATATACAAATGTGCTATCACAACTGTGACAGTGAGGTGCATGACAATATATATTTATAGATCAAAGTGGCCGTATCGCTAGCTCTCCGTATGGCTTCGATGACAGCACGTGGAGCCGTACAACCAATGTAAACAAAGGATAACTACGCACATGGAAATAGTTTTTCCCGTTTTAGGATAGTTTCTCAACAAAAGTTGACATTCTATGACATATGTGTGTCAAAAATGAAACAGGTGACACACATATGCAATATCTTGAATGGACTGAGTAATGCGTGACGAGTCGTCACATGCAACGGGCCTGTGGCAGAGGTACCATGCTGGAACTCTGGGTAGGAGAATGACAGTCGGAGTGTGTTTTCTAATCATGCAGCCTCGAAAAGGTTAACACGGGGTGTTCCGAAGGATATAGTCACGGGCTGCACGTCTCTCGCTTCAGTGGGATTAATATTTGAAACAGAAGAGACTTTCCATAGCCCGTGAGAAGTACTGCCACACAATCTCGGCCATCCGTGAGACATCCCATTTTTCATACGTCCAGTTGCCAAATTTTGAAGGATGTTAATCAAAGCGCAGTCTGGAATGGTAGTCGCTAGTTTGAAACTAGTGTCGTAAAGCTCGAGAAAGTTGCTTTCTGATTGGCTAATGTCGACTTCTTGTCATTCATTTAATTGTTCGGTCAAAGTTCGCGAAAGGTCGTTCTGACGTGACCTGTAATGGGATGCCCCCAGATCTTGGTTTAGCGGTAGAGGGCACTTAGAATTAGGTCTGATTTTAAGGAGATTTCAATAATGCAGTTAATATCAAGGCGAATACAGCGGTATCAATGCCTGCTTCATGCTAGCTTCAGAACGAGTTTTGTTTGTTTGTTGTTAAACGTCGCACTCAGCAATATTTCAGCTATAAGACGACAGTGTGTACATCAGAGAGGTATATACAATGCTACAATTTATCTTTCTGACATGTTTTGATATGACATTGTAAAAGAATTGAAACAAATTCAAAATTGATAGAAAACAGCTGTTCGATTGAACGGAGTTTAGCTGGTGCTTTGTCACGTGACGTTCATTGACTCCGAAAAAGCGTGCGGCTTTTTGCTTCGAAGCAGAAAATAAGGGATTTATTCTGCATCAAAGAAATCCACGTGCAGCCTGTCTTCTGGTAAGGAGGCAATTTCAGTAATAATGCACTTGAATAAATTGACTGCGCTTAATGATATAGTCACACAAACGTGTAAAAGTGTTGGTTTTGTTGAGTGTCGACAGTTAACCTGAGGGGCAAAAGTAGGCATACCGAGTCTGTCTGTAATTGAAAGAACTGTTCTTAAATTTGATTATGTCTTTTTAACCATCGCTCATTCCTGCTACGGTTTGTAAAAGGTAATCTATGGCTGGATGAGTTTGTATAAAAAGTAATTGGTTCAAAAGACTATATATATTGTTCAATCTTACTCCACTTATTAAATTATTACTATGTTGTGCTTGAGAGTTAGAACTTTACTGTGCTTTTATATTTGGGGGATATAAGATCTCTAACGTAAGATATTTTCAACTGAAAATGAAACATATGATAAAATCAAATGAGAGGTATGGTTTCTATTGCGGCTCAGTTTATGTTAAGTATTCTTTTTAGACCCAAGATACACCGATGGCACGTGGTCCTAGTTTGCACAGAGGTCACAAATCAGACTTGTCACGACGACCGTGCTCGTCATTCCCGAGAGTTTCCGGTGCTTCGCTCCTGCCCGAAACAGAAACAAAGGTTATATGTGTCGTCGCCTCGGGCAACAGACTTTGTTCGAAAAAACGCGAAAACACACCTGGCAGTGAATAGGATGATAGGATGAGATGGACGTGTGCCTATAAACCTACCACTTCATAAGGCAGCTTGGGTTGCATACTCCTCGGGGAGCTGAAAATGAAATGTAATTACACTGAGGTTAAATAATGGCGCGTCATGAATGACGCATACTGAATGGACTTTTATTAGTGAGTGAGTGAGTATGGTTTTACGCCGCTTTTAGCAATATTCCAGCAATATCAAGGCGGGGGACACCAGAAATGGGCTTCACACATTGTACCCATGTCGGGAATCGAACCCGGGTCTTCGGCGAGACGAACGCTTAAACCACTAGGCTACCCGACCGCCCCAGGACTTTTATTATTGTGCATGTAATATTTATCATTCAGTATAGGAAAGAATCCACATACCACCTATGTTTAACCCGTGATGATGTGATTGACATAACTTTGATATGATAAGTAACAGTCACATTTGATTTTCGTGTGCATTAACATTTGGTGTTTTTTATGATTCAGGCGACACCAAAATGCACATGTACTATTTAAAAATATAGTGTGTGCATGGATGCAGTTTCCTTCCCAACATACACGACAAACAATTGATAATAATGACTACTGGTAATTTCAAGTTTTGTTCTGAATCTTGATCGGTTTTTGTTCAGACGGAAATACAACCCAGTCATATTATTTTATGGCGCTTCAGTGACCATAGGATTGAACCAAACATAAGTGACATATTTTACGAGTCTTGATTGTACTTTGTAGATTTACACAACGGATATATGAAAAATAGTGCGGTATTGCATTCTCTTCTACGAATTCAGCATTGTACAGCAGAATTCTGCAAAACACGGGCGAAAATTAGCCCAAACTAGGAAAGACGAGAACAGTAAAATGGGTTAATTTGGTTTTTGTCTCGGTTTTTGATTTACTTAGATTTCTATTTTAAAACTGAAGAACATATATTCTTGTTTTCTTTTTTCAAATGCTATTGTTTCATGAGAGATTCCGTTCCACGCGGGCGTCCTAAGCTAATCCCTCTGGAGAGTTACCTCCCTTAGTATTGGTTTCAAGATGGCCAACTCCGGTGGCAGTGACAGTGTACTTGACAGAGTTGTTGTGTCGATTTGATGTTTTGTCCTCAATTTAAAAGCCAGTATACACGGCCGAATGTACTTAATTACGCGAAAATGTCTGAATATGACCACAAAGAGTTGGTTACCAAGTATGAACTTCTGGCAAATGAGGTACGTATGTTATCTGTTGAAACATCGCTTCAGTCATTGTCCTGTTTTCGATCAAATCAATAGTGACATATTCATTTAATACGCTCCACTTTTTATCCAATCAAACACAATTATCATTGAAAGGTAGGTTGATATGAATGTTAAACTTCTCATGTAGATTGTGTTTGACATGACAGAACTTAATTTATAGAAACAATATTTGTTTTATAATTATATTGTGATATTTTCAGGGAAAAAACATGGTGAACTGAAACATTATTTCACTATCATATCTCCAATCGCTTTAGTTGTATTTAGAGCTGTTTGTGTAGACCAAAACAATTTTGCACGTTCGGAGTTCACTTTACTTAGACTTGTGGTAGTGTCTCAAAAGTTGTAAGTTGAAGTGGTACCACAGGGGCTTGTAACTCAAAAATAGCAGCTACAATATTGTCACACCTAATGTCAGTATACTATAAAAAAGGAAAGGGATGTACTGGAGACAACTCACGAAGTATGTTTGATGACAAATTCAACAATGTCAACACTAAATAGCCCATAAAACTATACACTCATTTCAAGCCAATACATTTAGCTACACAATGAGACATAAATGAAGAAAATCAAGGCCATACTTTTGTAGCTAGTGTCTTCAGAAGCTCAAATATTGTGATTTTTCTATTCCAAACCAAAATCCCTGCTCAGATTTTGTACCATTAACTTACAGATTTTTTTGTTTATTGGATTGTGGACACAAATACCACGTGCGAAACACGTTGAATCGATGGCACCTGTCAGCCCACCCATCATCATTTTTGCTGATGGTATAATGCGTTTACATACATTTATTCGTCTCATTAAGCCCTTTGCTGTGCACTGTCCTCCATAGACAACCTTGGCCCTGACATACCCCGTACTAATAAAAACCAATCTGCTCGGCTATAAATAAAATATTTTTTCACTACATCGTCTGCTAAACATGCTAAATGAATGGCGAGACTTTTTTCAGTGCGGGGTTTGTCAATGTGTAAAATGAGTCAATTTGTAAATTGCCTGATTCACTAAGACAAGTTACAAAATGCCTAAATATTTCTCTCTTTTAATAATTTGACTGAAACATCTGTCCATGTATTTGACAGTTTGACTGAAAAGTATGATAACAAATTGCAGTTGTGTTGATGTTGAATCTCATCACCCAGAGACTGAAAATATTAGGATTACAAGAAAATGATGGTCAATGTTGATTGACATAAAACAATATCAGAATCATTGCATCTTTGACATTTCTTTCTTTATTTCTAATCAGTTCTTATTGGGCACAAGTTTGACTGATTTACACATTAACTGCAGCCATGGTAACATACATGTCAAGGACGCTATCGCTATAAGCCACTATGGGTCACATTCACCTTGCTAGCCTTTATCAAGCTTCATGTACGACTTGCTGTGTCAAACTGTTTTCATTTAAATGATTGATTTCATGGGATAAAGTTTTTTTGTCCTGGGTTTACATAAGTATGTCAGTCCTCAGCATATGTACAAGTAAAGAGAAACTGGAACTATCATGTCCAGTCAAAATACTCAATACTCAATACTTTAAGTTTAAGGGTAATGACTAGAAATGAATTTTATTTTGAAAGACTCAAGGGCTCGAATCTACTATATAAAACATGCACTAGTGCAGACTATTATTGAAACATGCAACCTAATATTTATGACTACATGCACCAAGGTTCCATCTTTTTCAACCCCAGGAAGTGCTTGCATGTCTGGCATCATGATCAAGGTTCATACAAGCTTGAAAAAGTCAACCTTGAACATGTTGAAAAGCCTTGAATTTTTTGTGTCAACCTTGAAAAGTCTTCAAAATCATCAAAGTTGCTTGAAAAGCATTGAATTTTTACAAAATGACAGAAATCATGACAGACTTATTTATTTTATTTGTTGGTTGTGAAATAAATCTTGTTGGAGACTTTGTGATGTTCATACTGCTATATATAGGTCTGGTGACTAATATATAGTAAGCTGGATATAATAACCCTTCTAAAAAGCCTTGAAAATGACATTTGAAACCCTTGAAAAGCATTGAAAATGACATTTGAAACACTTGAAAAGCCTTGAAAATGACATTTGAAACTGACATTTGAAACACTTGAAAAGCATTGAAAATGACATTTGAAACACTTGAAAAGCCTTGAAAATGACATTTGAAACACTTGAAAAGCCTTGAAAATGACATTTGAAACACTTGAAAAGCCTTGAAAATGACATTTGAAACACTTGAAAAGCCTTGAAAATGACATTTGAAACACTTGAAAAGCCTTTAAAAGGCCCTGGAATGTAATGTTCCATATCTGTACAAACCTTGAATTGATGATTCTAACGGGTAATGATATGATGACATGCATGAACCAAGTCAGCAAGCCTGACCACCCGATCCCATTAGTCGCCTCTTATGACAAACATAGTCACCTTTTACCATGTTTACAGTAAGCATGGGTTGCTGAAGACCTATTCTACCCCGGATCTTCGTGGGTCATGTGTATCAGAAACTAGACTGACATTTAGTCCGTGAAATAGGCATGATAAAGATATCTTATTTAAGAATATATATCTACAAAATAAAAAGAATAAAATCCAAATGGAGCCCACAACAATCCTTAATCTCATAGAGCTGAGGCAGTGTAGACTTGCCAAATTTTAAAATTTCTCTCTCGAGCCTGGGAGACTAATCAGAAACCTCTGATTAGGTTTTATTACCATGATGTTTGACACAGCACCAATCTCATGCTCATGGGTTTCAGCATCAAGCTGAGACACCATGATATAACTGAACTATATTTCAAGGGACATAAAACATGACTCACTCAGGCTCTGACTGCCAGTGATGTTTCAGAAGGCAATGAAGATTGAAAATGTTAGGAGTGTAACAATATGTCAAACTATTGAACTATTGCAATTATTTGCCCTGTGATAGAACCATATCAATAGGAATTTACAAAATGTCAATAGTATCGTTGATAGTATGCATAACTATCAATAGTTTCAATAGTTGCAATTAGTTATAAATAATACATTTCATGCTAATATCAAACCTGTCTGTGTGGTTTGTTAGCAAGGATTACGACAACCTCAGAGCTTCTTTTCTTTGAGTTGCGACAGGGAGGAAAATGGCCATCTTTGAGATTGTCATCTATACTTACTGTATTCGACGTAATAAGCGCCCACGGCGATATTTGCTAATATATTGGCTAGTGAACAATACCAATTAGCACCCCTTCTGATTGATCAATGTACACAACACTTATTTATTTGCGTATAATACGCACTCGTGTGTTATATGCACCTTTAATTATGGGCAATTAAATTCCAGAAAAATGTATCTCTCGTATATTATACATTTCAGGTTGTCAGCATAAACCACAAAATTTATCTTTCAACTCTGTTTTTTTTTATCACCAACATGATATTCTAATAAGAGCCCCCTATTTCTAATTTTGAGAGCGCCCGGGGCGCTTATTACGTCGAATATGGTAATTCATTTCTATTACATTGATTAATATAATTGTCATGATTATCAAGCCTTAAAGTTGGTTTACTGCTACCACAATTCTATTGCAATAGTTGATAACTCCCGAAATAATACTGCAATAGCTGCCCTACTTCAATAGTGTGGGCAGCTATTGCAATACAATCGCATAGTGCAAATAGACCCAATAGCCAGCCCTAGGAAATATGGAGGATCATGCGCTAGAAACTTGGAGAATACCCTCTGATCTTTGACAAAGGATAGATTATGTCCTGAGTAAATTACCGTATTCGACATAATAAGCGCCCAGGGCGCTCTCAAAATTAGAAATAGGGGGCTCTTATCAGAATATACTTTTGGTGAAAAAAAACAGTTGAAAGATCGTAAATTTTGTGGTTTCTGCTGACAGCCTGAAATGATGCAAAAGAAAAGTCTGTGTGTATTATACACATTAGATACATTTTTCCAGAATTTAATTGCCCATAATTAAGGGTGCATATAACACACGAGTGTGTATTACACACAAATAAATAAGTCTTGTGTACATTGATCTATCGGAAGTGGTGCTAATTGGGATTGTTCACTAGCAATTATATTAGCAAATATCACGGAGGGCTCTTATCAGAGCAGGATGCTTAAAACTTCGAATACAGTAATTTTGTAAGTTCCGAGCCATGGTGAGGCACATTTAACATTATTTCATTCAGGCACAAAATGTGTAATTCTGAGTTGTAAACAGATTTCATCAGTCAAAAAACAGTAATTTAATAACATGGTAAATGGAAATACTGATTCTAATGTTGCCAATATTCCAGAACAATTCATGTAAGCTTTAGCTTCAATGTGTCCTACAAAATCAATTGGAAATACTATGTCTTTCACAGTCTGCTCCCATCTTAACCATGTTTATTGGCTATTCAACATTCTATGCATAACAATAGCAGAAACATTAGACCCTGAACATGTTGAAGAGACAGTGGTGAATATATGTATAATTATGTGCTTGACAGGTGGAACAGTATCCATGGTAACCATGCTGGGAAGTATTATAAAATATATTCTGATCAGCTTTGCTTCACACATACAATTCTCTTATCATGCTTATGGGCTTCGTACTGCTTACATTGAATTGTGCTTGGACTTCCACTGACACAGCGTCACATAGCATAATGTTTTATCTTATGTCATGTATATGTTGTAAAGGTGTAATTTGACCATGTAAAGAACATAAAAATATGTTACTTTTTACCTTCTTTTACTTACTTGTTGTGAAAATATAATCCAATATTTTGAACAGCATGCACATTGGACTGCCAACAGAAAAATAAAAAAAATGAATCAATTTTACCGTCTGTCATTTACATATTGTGAAAATATAATCCAATATTTTGAACAACAGCATGTTGCTGGACTGCCCACAGAAAGAGCTTTCAAAGATATTACTCTTTAGTTTATGTACCATGTGTACATTATGTGAAAATGTATTCCAATATGTTGAAGAAGAGCATGCTTACGTGAAGTTTTTGACCCTGTGGTAAACGTCTTAAATGTGTTGAGATTGTGAGTGGTGCCTTGATTGAGTTTCCTGGGAGGCACAGCTTGGAGGGTTGACGTGGGCCTGTGTTATTGATGATAGTGAACATCAAGGTCAGCCAGTGGAGATATCAGACCCTGCTTGTATGGATGACGACAGACAGGCTGTGATTGTCAAGGTGTTGTTCTTGATTCACATCAGATGGTTCCCTGATTGAACTGAATAGAGGAGCGGTGCATACATCGGAAGTTCCTGCATCAGACATTCTTTCTAATTGTCCTGCTAATCTAGGAAAGATTCTACAGATCAACTAAGTCAGTGATAATGGTAAAAAAGATTTATCATGTTGATGCATGATGGATCATTTCTGAAGGATTTGTGTAATTTGTGTCTGAACATGGGAATTCCACACTAAGAACTGTGAATCTCGAACAAGGAGATGACATTAACAATCACAGATTGCTGACATTAACAATCACAGATTGATGACATTAACAATCATGGAGACTTAACTCCATGACCTCAAGTGTACAGGACATCGTTTACCTGTGTACAAAAGCCGATGTTCACGCCCACTGCACGGACTGCTCCAATGGCAAGTCTACCACTACAGGACAGAGGGGAGGAGAAGAGGAGTCTCCTGGGCCCCGAGGACATGGAGAGCCTCGAGATCTACCTTGAGGTGTGGATGGGGCAGTTGTTGAAAATAATGTTTTGAAGCATGGTGCAAGGAGAATTTCCTTGAATCTCAGTGATATATTTCTCAGCATTTTGGGTCTTGCAGCATTACAAATTGGCTCTAGTCCTTGCCAAGTCCGTTTAGTGGACTAAAATGTTAGTTTCTACTGCTGGCTTGGTAGTGGTCCGTATCAGGAAATATGAAAGGGGATATAATGGCTATAGTTTGTTTGTTTGTTCTTTAACACCACATTCAGCAATATTCCAGCTATATGATGGCGGTCTGTAAAATAATCGATTCTGGACCAGACAATCCAGTGATTGACATCATGAGCATCGATCCACGCAATTGGAATCAATGACATGTATCAACCAAGTCAGCGAGTCTGACCACCCGATCCTGTTAGTCGCCTTTTACGACATGCATAGTCACCTTTTACAGCAGGTATGGGTTGCTGAAGACCTATTCTATCCCGGAATCTTCACAGGTCTATAATGGCTATAGGGTCAGTGAGGGATGTATTGGCTTGTCAAGCGAAGCACCACTGGGTTTCATGGAGAACTTAGGTCCCCTTCAATCTATGGTGGCTTAATGGTTGACTTGGTTGATTGAGAGTCAAACACCTGAACGGCATAAATTGTTGCTCATAATTTCAATCACTGGTTTGTGTGGTCTGGACTTGATTATTTACAGCTCGCCCTTATGTACCTTGAACGCTGACCATGCTGAAGGCAGCATTAAGCCAAACAAGCACATTCTTGATGTTCCTAGATATTGCAGGAGAATATGTCACCTGACATGGATTTTAGTGTTTAGTATCAGCTGTGCTTGCTAGTCTGATGGACATTTGACTAGTTTATATCGACTCCAGTTTCAGGCTCGTGGTTAAACATGCTCGAGTCACCAACTCCATTACTTTGACAAACTACTACGCAAGTCTGTTGTGTCTTGTCATGGTCCTGTGTCATGGTAGTGTGTCATGGTAGTGTGTCATGGTAGTGTGATGTGGACCTTGGGTGCATGGGTCTCATCATCCTGTATACTGCTTACTGTATTTCCTCTATTAGGCCCAAGGGTTCCAATGCAAGCCGGCCTCTGATTTGGCCATACGTTCTGTCCCAAAAATAGAAGCCATGTCTCTAATTGAGGGGGCAGTCGGGTAGCCTAGTGGTTAAAGCATTCGCGCGTCACACCGAAGACCCGGGTTCGAATCTTGACATGGGTACAATGTGTGAAGCCCATTTCTGGTGTCCCCCGCCGTGATATTGCTGGAATATTGCTAAAAGCGGCTTAAAACCATACTCACTCACTCACTCACTCTAATTTAGGCTGGGTCCATCATTTGATGATCATATTAATTTATGGCACTTCAGTTTGTAGAACTGCCTAGAATTTGGGATTCGGTAAGATAGTGCGTTGCCACTGTGCCAGCATTAAACAGGAAAGACGCCAGGTCTCTGATAGATGGTAGGTCAACGGCTTGTGTAAAATAAATAGACACACAGGCATCTAATAGGGGAAGTATGGTATATTGCACAACTACAATTATACAGTCCAGGAAGATACAGGATAGAATAGCTTCCAAGTATCAGCGTGCTTGTAATAAGGTTGTGCTCTGATGTTGACAGAGATGGCTTCACATAAGTACATTTGCTGACAAACAGGGTTCGATTCCCAACATGGGTACAATTTGTGAAGCTCTTTCTGGTGTTATATTGTGATACTGTTGGAGTATTGCTAAGAGTGGAGTAAACCCTGACTCACTCCTACATTAGGAAACCTGTCAATGGTTGCTGTATTCCAGTTCCAGATCTGCCGGCGGAAGCTGGAGAGCAAGAACGAAGCGCTGATGATCCTGAAGAAGGAGATGGACGAGTGCCGGAGTGAGCGCGACCAGTTCAAGCTGATGGCCGAGCAGCTCCGGGAACGCTACCAGGCTTTCAAGAAACAACTTGTGGGAAATGTGAGTGTCTTGAAGCTTTGTTCATTGTTGTTTATGCTTCGTGTTTTGTAGAGGTAATGTGTTCAAATTAGTATGTTTTATTCATGATTGGTTTTGTGTTTGTTACTCAACCCTTGAAAGGGGTACTTATATTTTTCTTACTATAACGCAACACAGGAAAGAACACTGATGGAATGTGTATTTATCTTTGTATGAACCTGGAATGAAGCTGTAAATGTGGCATTACTGAAAACTATTTGTATGAAAAAATCTCCAGGAAATCGGTCTCATAGGACCCCTAGCAAACATTGAATAGTATTGTATAGAATTATATATGACATGTGTACAAATAACGAAAACACAAATTCTGATAATCATGACAATTTTTCAAGGCCTGTTGCTGTTAACTGCTCTTATAGTCAACGCCATAAACTAACTGTTTTAGTCTACTAGTCCTTATAATAATAATCTATAGCAAAACCCTTAAAAATGGCAAATTTCTACTAGTCCTTATGATACCTTAACTATTGGTCAGTTTGGCAAGGACAATAGGACTAGTGACAATTTCTAACGCTGCTAGTCCTTGGCATGCTTGGCAGACTTGTTTGTGTTGCAGAGTATATACGAAGGAGAAACAAAATGCAATTAACTGAATAAAATTTTTCTATTCTTTATCGTTGTGTTCATGTAAAAGTAGAAATGAGAAAATAGCAGTAAATAACATGAGCCCAATCTGAAATACAAATTCTCATTGATAATTTTGCTAGTATTATTCATTATATTCATGATTATCATTGGTCATTGATTTATCATCTTTGATCAATCATGAAACAATTGAACATGTTAAAATTGGCAAATGAGTGGATTTCACTATTACACACATTTTACTCAGTATTTGTCTTAGTTGTTTGACATTGTAATGTATTTACCGAGTTTACAGTACAACTGTTACTTAGGAAGGAAATCTACAGGCATGATTCAGTGTGTGATGATATAACTATTATAAGTTGTAGCAGGATCACAAAGGGTGCATGGAACTCGCCTCCGGCTTGTGGTCTGAAAACTAGCGCAGGACGCATAAACATGATAAAACCACATGTACCTTGAGTGATCCTATTACAACAAACTTATCTTACTAACATGTTTTAATATGACATTGTAAAAGAATTATCCTTTTACAATGTCGTATTAGAACATGTCAGTAAGATAAGATAATTAAGAATTACAACAAATTCAAATTTGATAGAAAACAGCTGTGCGATGTCACGTGACTTTCATTGCCTTGTAAAAAGCGTGCAGCTTTTTGCTTCGAAGCGGGATATAAAGGATTTACTCTGCCTCTCAGGAATCCTTGGGCAGCCTTTCTTGTCCAATGGGGGGTATAATCTCTTTATTCTCCTGCTGAAAAATTTATTTCCCTCTATGGTTGGATTTTATCAAGATCACGTGGGCCAATCAGATCTCATCGTTCTGACGTGGAGGTATGATAAATCATTTTCTCATCCACAATTGGCTGCCATAGGAGATATGGCTTGAGTGAAATCAACTGATATCTACATTGTAGATATCGCTGCAATGAAATTGCATCACAGTGCTTTGCAGGCCATTGTTGTGTCATTGGTTACCATGACGTCAAAATCAAATGACATCACTAATGGCTCTGCTAGTGTTACTGAAGCTGTTAGCTGTACTGTTTACACTAAATACACTGATTATTACTGTCTACAAACTGAAAAAGTTGGAAGAATGATGTTGGATGATAAATATATAATTTCACTCTTGTGTCTTTCGATATGAAATATATGAACACTCGTTGATAAAACTTTTATCAACTCGTGTTCATATATTTGATATCAAAAGTCACTCGGGTGAGATTCTCTATATATACCATGGGTATATTCAAACTCTATGAATATTGTAAGATGTCTGGAGCTAGAAAGCTGTTATGTCATATATGTATAGTGACTATGGCTGACTACAGTATTTAACAATATTCCCACATATAAATTTTCTCTGTGTCTCACTGTACGTATTTCATTGTCACAGTCTCCGGCCGGCCAGGCCAACAACCACCATGACGCGGGATACTACATGGACATGCAGAATCAGGTAGTCCTCTAACTCAGCTAGGTCATGTGGCCTCAGTCAGTGTCAGTCACTGGTCAGTCTACCAGCCTGAACTTGTATTTTGTAGTTGCTGTGCATTGGCAAACTATCTGTATTGCTATTATATTGCAGTATGTTTTGTGATATGTTGGGAGCGAAAGTCTTTGACAGTGACTGACACTGATTGTACATGATGGACAATTAACCAGGGTAATAACGCAGTCGTGCATTTCAGGGTTAGAAACTAACAGTTTTTGTCCACTAGTCCTTATAATGATAACATATAGCAAAACCCTTAAAATGGGCCAATTTCTACTAGCCCTTAGGATACCTTTACTATTGGGCAGTTTGGTAAGGACTACAGGACTAGTGCCAATTTCTAACACTGCATTTTAGCATGTCCCAATGTGATCATGTTATTGAGTTGCCTGTGGATCAGATTGTGTTGTTGATTGTGTCTATCATGTCTGTGGCTATACGTGTGTCGCAGAGATTCATTATGAAATCTGATGACAAACATAACGCCTGTGAAGATCCGGGTAGACTACGTGTTCAGCAACCCATGCTTGTCGTATGACCTGACAATGCTTGTCGTAAGAGGCAACTAATAGGATAGGGTCTTCAGGCGCGCTGATTTGGTTGATGCATGTCATTGTGTCCCATTTGTGTAGATCGATGCTCACAATGTCAATCACTGGATTGTCTCGATTATTTCAGACCGTGTCATATAGCTGCAATATTGCTGAGTGCAATAAACAAAAAGACACACAGAGATAAATTACAATGAAATAAATTAGGGAAATGTAACACACATCTTTGAAACTTTTACCAAGGTTTTGCCTGTGGGGAATCACCTGTTCCATGCTTGTGACAAGAGGCAGCTGAAATAGGGGTTGGTTGCAATGGCGTGTTGTCTGTCATTATCCCCTGGCTGCAATGGTGCTCATGCCATCAACCTCTGGGTATCTGCTCCAGTCTTCATGATGTGCAGGCTGGCCATATATATACGTCCTGTACAATAGCTGATTGTGTTTTGGGATGTTCACTCACAGAACTTTCGGGGATGATTAATTTGAACCCAAGATCACCTGATATTGCTGGAACTGCCACACTCACCATTAACTCACCATGCTTACAACAATCAACTGGTTGCACCATTTGCACTCATTTTAAAAAAATGTAATGTCATTTTTTTCACGGAATGTTTTGACTGCAGAGTCTGGTGAAGTTGTTGTGTGAGACGAAGGAGAACAACAAATCGCTTCAGTTCGAGGCCGACGATCTCCGCCAGAAGCTGGCTGATGCTCAAGGTGACATCAAGGTGAGTGTACTTAATCATGTCTCTGTGTTTCTGCTGCACAAAAGATGAGGCAGTTACATTATGATGATCCCACAAAGCCATATCTGATCTAGTGAAACCCTTTCGAGGACGGAACTGTTAACAGTAATATCATCTGGATAACAAATCCAGGTTGTTCAGAATTTGGGCTGTTCTCCATAATATAACATGTTTTATGATTTCACTATCAGAGTGAAAAGTGAACCGGGTGCCTGATTTGTGTTTCATTTTTGAATTTTTCTTCTAGTGAAATTGTGTTTGCTCCTAAAATATTGTTGTCAAGTATGACATGAGGAACCGCCATTTCCTAGGATAAAGTACTTCAAGGTACATTGGCATGATTAGCCAATATAAATACAGTTATGTCTTCACAAATAAGTTTAGCAAGTAAAGCTGTTGGTGTTATTGGCAAATACATTAAGAAAAGTAATGCTATACTTAACTTATACCCTTCTCAAGGTGTTATCACATTTCTCCATCCTCATGCACATCTGACAAACGTACCGTAATTGAAAAGGATACGTCTCACATGGGATCACTCACAGGTATCCGCTCACCCAAGTCTTTTAAGAGTGGAATCTGAAGGACTTCATCGTTATGGCACTTTGTAGCTGTCACATTCATTTTGAATGATGTCTGCATATTTCAGTGTTTTGGTCCCATGACAATTGCTATGAAAGTTATATATTGTCATGTATTTTTCAACCCCACCAACTATAATCATGATAATATTTTGTGGCCATTTGGATATTTTTTGTATTGTAGTTATATTTATTTTATGACCACTGACCCTGTTATGGCAAGAAATATCTAAAATTTCGATTTAGAAAAAAGTCAAGGGTGAACATTTTGAAGTGGTTAACAAAAGAAAAAATGACAACAAGACCAGAAGGGGAATATTTATGTTTGTCACACGGAAAAATGCAGTGGAATTTATGATATTTGGTTACATAAAACAGGAATGGAAATTACCACTTGTCCTCTACCCCAGACCAGTTTCGTTGGTGTTAAAGGTATCATAAGGGCTAGTAGAACTTTGAATATTTTCGGGTTTTTTGGACTAGTAGACCTTCATTTCATGTGTTCCTCACATGTGCCCCTCATTTCATGTGCCCCTCACATGTGCCCCTCATTTTATGTGCCCCTTACATGGACACCGCCTTTTATGTGCCCCTCACACATTGGGCCCCTCATTTCATGTGCCCCTCACATTGGGCACCTCATTTTATGTGCCCCTCACATTGGGCACCTCATTTTATGTGCCCCTCACATTGTGACCCTCTTTTCATGTGCCCCTCACATGTGACCCTCTTTTCATGTGCCCCTCACATGTGACCCTCTTTTCATGTGCCCCTCACATGTGACCCTCTTTTCATGTGCCCCTCACATGTGACCCTCTTTTCATGTGCCCCTCACATGTGACCCTCTTTTCATGTGCCCCTCACATGTGCCCCTCATTTCATGTACCCCTCACATGTGACCCTCTTTTCATGTGCCCCTCACATGTGACCCTCTTTTCATGTGCCCCTCACATGTGACCCTCATTTCATGTACCCCTCACATGTGACCCTCTTTTCATGTGCCCCTCACATGTGACCCTCATTTCATGTACCCCTCACATGTGACCCTCATTTCATGTACCCCTCACATGTGCACCGCCTTTTCATGTACCCCTCACATGTGACCCTCTTTTCATGTGCCCCTCACATGTGACCCTCTTTTCATGTGCCCCTCACATGTGCCCCTCATTTCATGTACCCCTCACATGTGACCCTCTTTTCATGTGCCCCTCACATGTGCCCCTCACATGTGACCCTCTTTTCATGTGCCCCTCACATGTGCCCCTCATTTCATGTACCCCTCACATGTGCCCCTCACATGTGACCCTCATTTCATGTACCCCTCACATGTGACCCTCTTTTCATGTGCCCCTCACATGTGACCCTCTTTTCATGTGCCCCTCACATGTGACCCTCTTTTCATGTGCCCCTCACATGTGACCCTCATTTCATGCGCCCCTCACATGTGACCCTCTTTTCATGTGCCCCTCACATGTGACCCTCATTTCATGTGCCCCTCACATGTGACCCTCTTTTCATGTACCCCTCACATGTACCCCTCATTTCATGCGCCCCTCACATGTACCCCTCATTTCATGTGCCCCTCACATGTGCCCCTCATTTCATGTACCCCTCACATGTGCTCCTCATTTCATGTACCCCTCACATGTGACCCTCATTTCATGTACCCCTCACATGTGCCCCTCATTTCATGTACCCCTCACATGTGCCCCTCATTTCATGCGCCCCTCATTTCATGTACCCCTCACATGTACCCCTCACATGTACCCCTCATTTCATGTACCCCTCACATGTGCCCCTCATTTTATGTTCCCCTCACATGTGCCCCTCATTTCATGCGCCCCTCATTTCATGTACCCCTCACATGTGCCCCTCATTTCATGTACCCCTCATTTCATGTACCCCTCACATGTGCCCCTCATTTTATGTTCCCCTCACATGTGCCCCTCATTTCATGCGCCCCTCATTTCATGTACCCCTCACATGTGCCCCTCATTTCATGTACCCCTCACATGTACCCCTCATTTCATGTACCCCTCACATGTGCCCCTCATTTCATGTACCCCTCACATGTGCCCCTCATTTTATGTACCCCTCACATGTGCCCCTCATTTCATGTGCCCCTCATTTCATGCGCCCCTCATTTCATGGGCCCCTCACATGGGCAACTCAGAGTTGTCACAGCTGAGCATAACGTTCTTGAATATATTTTTACATACAATTGTCTTTAGACCTGTCAGGACTTCTCGGATAACCAGCTGCAGTTTTATCAGAATTGATAATGGGTTAGAAAATGTACAAACCAGTATCCAGGTTTAATATTATTAATAATCATTTGGATAACATCACCATAAAATACTTACAAAAAGGCACTGAATCCAAAGTTTGCAACAGTCTATGAATGGCATAAATCATTTATAATCTGCTGGTGCTATATCAATCTCGTCACAGTCCTTATTTGTTGCTAAACGCCGCATTCAGCAATATTCCAGCTATATGACGGTGGTCTGTAAATATTCGAGTCTGGACCAGACCATCCAGTGATTGACATCATGAGATATGATAACATGCATCAACCAAGTCAGTGAGTCTGACTACTTGATCCCATCAGTTACCTATTACGATACTCTCACTCTATCATAAGTCTGTGAAAGATTGTCACACAAAACTTGTCTTGATCACACAAGAGAGAGAGACTTGATACAGTTTGTCCTATCTATAAGACGGATATATATTTACAACATGATAAAGTTAGGTGTTATTACCCACCCTATTGATTTCATGGAAGCGGTGCTGTCACAGATTTCCAATCTACGTCATGTGTCAACATTGCTGTACATAATCTCTGCTCATGCACAGATGGAAGCCAATTGATTAACTGATATCAATATTTCAGACAGGCAACGTGTTGGAGTGTTGATTTGATATCATGATAAATCTGTGGCCCAGTTTTTGCCTACCAGTAGGGGTTGAACATTTATGAAAAATGTGACTTGACCAAAGGCAAGTATGACCAACATTCTTACTTGCCTTATTTTACAAGGTACTTGCCCAAAATAAAGCTAATAAACTCAGTAAAATGTTACATCTACAGAACTGACAATCAGAGATACACCTGTCCTCCATGGATTTCTCTTATAAAAGAGTGCAACTGACCCATTTGTCTTATTTATTCAACATCAATACAGTGATCCCTCGCTATTGCCCCCTTAAATACAGCTATTTATATATATTTTTAGTAAATTCAAGTTTTACACAGCTCCAGATAAGCTTTTGGTGTTGTGGGTATTTTACCCATGCATTTTAAAATCATTGGGTATCAGTAATTCTATCTGGGTATTCAAATTTCTGTTACCCACTAGTTTTTACACATGTGGGTATTTAAGTTAAATATTTAAAAACACTATTCATCTAGTCCCTGCAAATTGGTGTCTTGTGGGTTCGAGAGCTTTGTAGGACTCAAAAATACCACGATACTTCCACAAGAAAGTGTGATGGCAAATGATCATGATGTAACTGTCATCGTGGCATTTGGCAAGGTTGACGGAATGTCCGTATATAATTTCAAAATAAGTTGCTGATTTTCTAATCGAATACGCAGAATTACCTCACAATATTTTTATTCAGCACAAGTTTTATTTTTGTAGCGTATCTGTAATGTTTGTTGCGTATTTCATACGCTTGGATTTTATTTTACTGCATATTTCTGCATTTCTGAGGTGTATTTCACGCAGATACTTAGCTTATCTGGAGCACTGTTTACACTGACCGATGCTGACACAATGTTCTTTTCCTCATCGCAAAAAACCCAACATTACCAGCTGATCACTGCGAGCAGATAACACTGGAAATACTAATAAACAAATCCAAACTGAAGTCCAAAATTTAGTCCTATCATTACACTGTGGATGATATACGGTTATGAAAACATGTTCATTGTATATCTGGACTTATGTTTGTAGGATATTTTATTCAAAATTTTATTCAATGTTGTCAGATTAATTTCAACAACCACAGTCAGATCCTTATTGATGCCTTGAAAAAACTTCAGTTGACAGGGAATGGATACTTATATTATAAATGCTATAGTTTGACTCGTTGAAAGTCATATTTGTTGTCGTAAATTCCAAGAAATGTAGTCACATCCCATGTCCAAGAAGCATGTGCCACATATGGAAGTGTTTCAATGATTTATCAATGAAACAAGCCTGTTTCTCGTTGTTGACCTGCCTGACATGGAGGTACATCAGTGCACCGTTGCATCGTGAGTTTTCATGCGACGATCGATATACGATATGATACGTTTCTTCTGTATCATGTACCTGCTAAACTAAATTACTTACTTGTTAAATTACCCCCACCCCAGTATTTTTGTCATTCAAATATTACAAAATTTGTTGTAATTAGCTTTGCGAGTTCACTTCTAAAAAAAGCCACTACGAACATGTGTCTACAGCTAGCTTTTCCTTTGGAATCTGCTCTGAAATATTTATAGTCAAGAAGTTTCAACGTGATTTTATGTAAACGTGCGTATCATAATCCATATTGTATCGTGACCCATGTATCATGATACGTATTGTATCGTGACCTATGTATCATTCACCCCTACTCAAAAGGAGTAAAAGAAGTCTGGGTTTTTCGTCTGACTTGGTAATCTGTCATGGCTGGTAGGTATTAATAATAGACAGCTGTGTGTGTTCTTTAACATGTTTAACTTGTTTCGTGTAGTAGGGGTGGTGGGGTAGCCTAATGGTTAAAGCATTCACTCATCACGCCGAAGACCCGGGTTCAATTTTCCACATGGGTACAATGTGTGAAGCCCTTTGCCCATGTTCCCTGCGTAATATTCCTGGAATATTGCTAAAAGCTGCGTAAAACAATACTCACTCATTTTGCATAGTATACATGATAATAGCTGAATTGTCAAGATATGTTGAAATTTCAAGATATATATATATTTGGGCCATTCAAATATATGTATAAGAATAGCCCAAATAGGAGTCAGTAGTCTTTAGTGCAGACATATTGAGTAAGTTTTATCTATGTCCCAGGATCAGTAGAATCTGTTGTCATTTCAGCTATAGAAATAAACATAATAGCCTGACTATTTCTGTAAGTCTGCACAGGCTTTTTCTATTGTTTTACATTTATCTTCCCTCAACCATAACTAGCATTCTGTGACCTTCTGTATGATATTCTTTATTGAAACCTTAGGGACCAGTTCAAAAGTTTGATGTTAGATAAAAATCTTAATTCCTAAAGTTTAGGGAGGGGGAGGTGGTGGTTAGTGGCCCTGCAAGTTTTCAATTCCAAAAATTAACTTACCTGATTTCTCATTGTTTTATACAGTATTTGAACTAAACCAATCCCATTTTCATTCTTTGCACAAGGTAGGGTTTTATCATCACCGGCAATAGTCCATCTAGTGCAGTGCGTAATATATGATAACAGTTTTGGTCTATAAAAACCCTTTAAGTGATTATCAATACCAAATAAATGGACTTCATTCGATAAACATTCACAAAAAAACAGGACAAAACACAACAGTGCATGCCAGAAGAGGCCACAAAACTCGGAATTTCAACATTTTCCAAATCAAACTTTTGAACTGGTCCCTTAAGCATTGTAAACAGACCAAATAACAACATGTGTTACAGCTGCCACCAGCAGTGTTTCCTGAATGAAAAATAGGAAACAACCCACATTTTCAATGAGCCTAATGCAGTGTGTGAATGTTGACTGATGGTTGTCTCGGTACTTAGAATGTACCCCACAGATCAAGTCGGTTTGACTCCACCTCAAGGCTGTGTCGTTATGTGCTATTGATGTATGGGACGTGTGACAACATTTTTGAAAGGTGTAACTTCTGGCTTTGTAGATTCAAACAGCGATACGCTGATAGCCTGAACACCTGTTGCACATATTTAATTATAATAGTGTTTGAATCTTTTTTATTTGAATGGGAAATCAACACATTTGTTCGCTTTGTCTGGTTTATATGCATGAAAATGTTGATTTTTTAATTTTGTACGTATCGCCATATTTATCTGGGTAATCATGGTAATAAATTTACTAGTAATGTCTTTTTGTAATGTAATGTACATTTAGCCACAATATAATACATATCTCTATATAAGGGTCATGTAATGTACCTTCGCCTCCGTGGAGAGGAGAGCAGAAGGTCCGGGGTTCGATCCCCGACAACGTCATACCAAAAGACGTTAAAAGATGGTACTTGTTGTTACCCTGTATGGCGCTCGGCATTAAGGGCCTAAAACGAGGACTGGTCGGCTCGGAGTCAGTATACTGTGTCTGAGTGGGGTATTCATGTTAAACTGCAGCATGGTATCTCAGTGAGCTAGCACTATAAATCGGCATCAGTCCGGACTAGTACAAGCAGCCACACAAACACACACACGTACATGCTTGTCGCTATATAAGTGCAATAATCTTGGACGCGACATTAAACCCCATCTCACCTCACCTCATGTAATGTACATTTAGCCACGATATCATACTCACCTCACTAGTAGGGTCATGGTGAGATACACTTACAGGGATAGAACTTAACACAAGCCTGGGGTCAGTATAGATTTCCTAATTTTCCCATTGTTTTAACATTGCAAGGGTATTTTACCTTTACCCAGGCTAGTAGTAAAACTTTTGAGTTCAGTTCTAACCCTGACTTAGCCATGATGTGACACACATTACAGTAATCTATGAAGTTTATCTTTTCAACACGATTATTATCACCTCTGAATGATCGGCCAGTTGGTCACTGATGACAAACACCTAATCTCCACGAGTTCATTAACAAGTTCGGAAATCTCCCCCATCACGTTGATCGTGTCAAGCCATTTTGACGTCCTTTACTTGAAGTAAAAGTTTTGATGCACTGTGACTGACTTAGAGGTAGTTTGTAACCAAACTTCAAAAGATTTTACTGTGCAACAATTTGAGCATACTTTCATAAAGTTTGGCCCTCACTCTATGAAGGATCATACGTTAATAAATTCACACAAAGTGAAAGTCAATTCTCGAATAACTGCATGATATGATACTCATATGATTGCAAATGGTATGACAATGCAGGAACCTAACGTGAGTAGATTACTTACTGGATGACACAGATTACTTACTAGTTTGATCATGTTGATGCCAATCTGTTTACTGACTACAGTGTGAAATAATCACTCACTGATATGATATTTACTTTACAGTTGTTACGAGAGCAGATAGCCAGACAGCGAGTGGGCACCACGGATGAAGGTATCAACACTCGGCACTTCCCGGCGTACGAGAGAGAGGATCTGGTGGCCCAGCTAGAGGCAGCCAGAGAACAGGTCAGTTCGGGACGGTCAACTGAGAGATCAGTGACCATGGTCATGCAGTGTTTGCGATTCCTTGTGCCAATCATACAATGTAGGGTGGTGTCGGATAACTCGGGTACTCGGGCCGGTTGGTTTCTGAGATGGACCCGGGTACTCTCACGACTAACCGGAGCCCCATAATGCAGGGGGATATAGTCGACGCCTCATCTGTCTGTCCATCTGTCCGTAACTATTTCCTTTCCGGAGCGTAACTTGAAAACCGTGAAAAAATTAGCAAATATATCAAACAGATCCTGAAGTGGTGACTTTTGCTATTTTCAGATTTTTGGCATTTTTATTTTTCTTGATTTCCTTGGGAATGATTTGGACTTAATGGTGTGTTTGTGTGGACCATATCTCTAAAACTAATAGGTACTCTTTCCTGAATCTGTGAACAAACAAAGACCAGGTTGTCAACTGGTGCCTTTTGCTATTAAGGGATTTTTAGAATTTATATTTTTCTGTTTACATGGTAACAAGATTAATTTTGACTCTGTTTATAGTTGTGTGTACCTAAACATAGAAATACAAAGTTCCGTATCCCAATTCCATGATGTTGTTTTGATAGCTCAATAACTACTTCTGTATCACGAACAGATAGATTAGATAGAAATTCTCTCATCAAGTTGTACTTAAAGTAACAGTCAGATGATTTGTTCTTTCGAATTTGTGGGGGACTGGGGGGATTTGTCATTGTTCATGATGATGATGATGATGATGATGATGATGTATATTGTTGACAGTACCTGCAGCTAGAGAGAGACCTACAGCAGGTGCTTGATGAGAAGGAGGAGCAGGTGACAGAGAGGGACGCCTACAAGACCAAGTATGAGCGCCTCAACACAGAACTCAACTACATCCTCAAGGGCGATGAGAAGAAGATTGTTGACATTGATGCTTTGGTTAATGAAAACAAGTAAGTCTTTACTTAAGGAGGTGATGATTTATGTGATTATGGTGGCCAAGAAAATAATTGAGTCTTGGTCCTCAGTACTCCTTTCCTATCATCAAGTAATGATTGATGGAAGGATCATGTGGTTGTACCGGATATAAATGTGACAAATAGTTCAGATATGGGTAGCCACCTCGAAAGGACTGACTTACAGCTCCAACTTGGCTTATTGTGTTCTGGCCATTGCTTATGCTATCACTTATTTACCTAGTCCAGGCTGAGGCACTTACACAGTAAACGTTGCTGACGAGAAGATCAAGCAACATCCACTAACTATTTGCTTGCATGTTTGCTACCTCTTAGAGACAGTATTTAGCTTGTAGTGTATTTATATTTTACCATTAACATTCACTCACTCATTCCTGACTGCCTGTCCGCGTCATACCAAAAGACATTAAAAGATGGTACTTGTTGTTACCCTGTCTGGCGTTCGGCATAAGGGGTTAAAACAAGGACTGGTTGGCTCGGAGTCAGCATACAGTGTCTGAGTGGGGTATTCATGTTAAACTGCAGCATGGTATCTCAGTGGGCTTGCACTATAAATCGGCATCAGTCCGGACTAGTACAAGCAGCCACACACACACGTACATGCACGTCGCTATATAAGTGCAATAATCTTGGACCAACGTTAAACCCCATTTCACCTCACCTCATCTGAGATTTGGGTTAGAATATGTCTTCAGCAACCCATACTCTCCGTAAAAGGCGACTATGCTTGTCGTACGAGGCAACAAACAGGATCAGGGGGTCAGACTTGCTGACTTGTTGATGCATGTCATCATATTCCAATTGTGTGGATCACAATGTCAATCAGTGGATTGTCTAGTCCATGCCTCATGCCTAACCACACTCCCATGTTTTTCTTGTCTGCCATGAGCCAGTAGTGTAGGGTGGTGTAAGTTTCAAGCAGACAGTTGACTATCGCTAGCTCCACCATTGCTGTGTCACTGATTGTCTGCATGTTTGGTGCAGGTATCTCCTGGAGAGGCTGAAGCAGATGGAGGAGGAGAAGACAATGGCCATGGCTACGGTGTCCAAGTACAAGGTGATGCATAGTTAATTAGGATGGTACTCCAGTTGACAAGCATACATTATTGCCGGAGTGGTGGCACATGGTCCTGTGTACAGCACAGTTGACAGATCAGGTGAAGTTAGGCACCGTTGGTCCTGGAGAGTAGTTGGATCCACGTTTGGTAGCTTGACTCCTGAGAGCTTCTAGAACTCTGCTCCTGCCCCACACTGTTTGTTTGTTTGTTTGTTTGTTTGTTTGTTTGTTTGTTTGTTTGTTTGTTTGTTTGTGGTTTAACGCCACACTCAGCAATATTCAAGCTATATGACGGCGGTCTGTAAATAATCAAGTCTGGAAAAGACAATCCAGTTTTTGACATCATCAGCATCGATGCACCCAATTGGGATACGATGACATGATTCAACCAAGCGCTCCACACTGAAGTTGCACATATGGTGTCTCATTCTATGGCAAGTAATTCTGTTCGAAATGTGCCTCTGTTCACCCAGCAGTGAATGGGTAACAAGTAGGGTGAGATGGTAGTGTGACTGTTAACCTTCTAGCACCTCAAAGGCAGCTTGGGTTGCATACTCCCCAGGGAGCTGAGAATGAAAATGGAGTGCACAGTGATCCACTGACAAGAGTTCTAATAATGTAGCGCCATGAGCTCTTTGTGAATCTGGTGTGTCATACATGGATTTATGCATGTGTCGTCCATGTGGACTGGTTGTGATTGTTCAGTAAATAGTAACTGGGCACTGACTGTTCCAGAGCATGTTGGAGAGGAAGAAGAACAAAGGCATACTGAAGCTTGGCCAGAGTCGGAGTGGCGGCCTGGTCATCTCACAGAAACAGGGTAGGGTTGCGATGTCATGTTGCACTGGCATCAAGCCAAAGAAATCTTTAAACCCCCAGTACCAGTGCTAGTCCAGGTCAAGGGATTTCAACAGAGATGGTGGGAACGAAACTCCTAATTATGAGTTTACCAATACTTGGATGGGAAAATCTACAACATTTTCCTGAATATTGGAGAGAAATTGTACTGTTCACCAAATTTATTTCTAACAATATGCTGCATGACTTCATGAGCGAATGACATTGGAATGGTTGAGAGAATGTATGAACATCATGACTTCATATTGATTCATTGATGAATAAATATATGAGTTAGTGGATGAATTGATTGATGAATTTGATTGATGAATTAATGGATGAATTTAAAGTTTTAATAGATGAATTAATGGATATATATGAATTGATTGATGAATTAATGAATTGATTGATAAATTAATGGATAAATTAATTGGAGAATTAATAGATTAATGGATGAATATTTCGATGAATTAATGGATGAATTAGTGGATGAATTAAGGGATGAACTAGTGGATGAACTAGTGGATGAACTGATACATTGATTGATGAATTGTTCAGCCCTCAGCTGCTGTTGCACTGATGTTGATGTTGTGCCTGTGTGTCCACAGTTCAGCACATCCTGCAGAGTCAGACGGGCATCCCAGCCACGCCCCAGTCGATGGCGGACCTCCAGGGTCTGTGCAGCGCCCTGCTCGACACCATCAACGACAAGAGTCTGGCGCTGTCACATCAACGCAAGACAAACAAGTAAAGCCTTATCAAGCATTTGAAACCTGAGAAGTAGAACATTTTTTCCTAGAGAAATTGATCATTTATAAGGCGTATTACAAGGGGTCTGGGGTATTTAAAAAAAATAAAAATTTTCAGGCGAACAATTATAATTTGTTTGTAAAATCTGATTATTACTTTTTTCCAGTATTTTCAGGAACAAATTACTTTTTAAGATAAATATCCTTAAAAAACACCTTTCTGTCCAGGATTCTCGGAAACCGTGTGTCTGAACTGGAGAAGAAGCTGAAGACGCTGGAGGTGGCTGGGTTGTGGAACGTCCCAGGTAATCAGGGGTTCGAGGAAGGTGCGTAGATGACAATGTGACTAGGTGGAGGCTCTGGGATGGCCATGTAGAGCATGCCAAATCTACTTTTACCTTCTGGATGCAGAACCCTGGAACCTTGCAGTTTCTCCTGTCTTTGGTCTTTGTTTTGATGGTATTGTATGGAGGTGATGTTGGGTACAATATTATCTTGTATAGGAAATGGAGGAGAACATTGATCAAAGAAACAATAATTTCATCTTTCCTCTCTTCAATTTTAATGAATGCAGTGAAAGCCATTAGATTTTCTTTTTATTTTATGCATGGGAGGAAATATAATGGTATTTGCTCTCTCTTCTCAGAAAATGAAAATCATTAGATTTTGTTTGAATTTTGCATGATACTTGCATGGCACGATTTTCTGCATTATAGATTTTTTTAGTCCTTTTTTATCAAATTATGTCAAAGTTATTATTTCTTTGGAAACCTGGGTGCATTTTTTTCTCACTGTTCCTTGTGTAAATTCCAGGGCTGAGCGGGACTATGCCTGTTGTAAAAGGCGACTAACGGGATCGGGTGGTCAGGCTCACTGACTTGGTTGATACATGTTATCGCTCCCAATTGTGTGGATAGATGCTGATGATATCAATCACTGGATTGTCTGGTCCAGACTCGATTATTTACAGACCGCCGTCATATAGCTGGAATATTGCTGAGTGCGGCGTTAAACAACCAACCAACCCACCAACAACCAGGGCTGAGCAGGTTCCCAGTATCTAGGCTGGTTGTAGACCTGGAACAGGGAGACAGAACAGTTGAGATGTTTTCTGTGTGGCTAAATCCTGAGGCCTGAAGAAGGCCATGTAGAGACTCACTGTTCTCTTCTTACTTCAGGATAGTTAATTTCTTTTAAGCTTTTAAATTTTCTTTATTTGTTTCATTCACTGCATGCAATGCATCATTTATGTTGTTAGACTTTACCTTTCTATGTATTTACCTTGCTTGTGTTACATTAACTTTTTTTATCAAAAAAATGTTTTATTTGTCAATAACTTTATTAGACTGACAAAGTTCAAGGTTAATTTTAAATATTTTTTTTTTATCTTAACAACTTTTGTCTTTATCCAAACTTTTGAGAATCGTGATGAATAAGGAATCAGTGAATCATTAGTTGACTGGAAAATAGTGCAGCAAGTTATGCTTATCTTACGGCAAAACTTTTGGACTGCAATATAATTTTGTCTTGTTTTGGCTGCTGATGCTAGTAGTGACTGTCGTTCTCACATGTGTAGCTCACCTGACTTGAGGGCAAGTGGGGTTTTGTGGTGGTGTGTAGTCTGTCACCAGGTTGTCTGTCCATCGTTACAGTTTGGACACCTCTGTAACCACGAGTCAGTTTGGGCTATCATGTATGTGGTGTTACAAAATCATATGTACCTACGGGAAAAAGTGACTGTGTTCATATAAAGTGGTGTAAATGTTATGTTATTGAAAATGACAACAATGTATTTGATAATTTGTTTGATCAATGTTTTATTATATGAGAATTCATTGACAAAACCCATAACTCGTAACAGGAGACAGAGCGACAAACCTAAAAGATGGGTGGTGTAGCAATGCTATTATTAACAACAACATCGGAGGTGACCACCATTTGTGTTCATACAGGCAAGGCAGTGGTGTTGCATTGAAGACACCAGATGATTGTTCCAAATGTCCCAACTGAGCTTGCGTTCTTGTCCTGCCGTAGGCATCGGTCTTTCTCACCTGTCATGTTCTATGGGGTAGAGGTCTGGAGAAAATGCATGGCACTACACCAAAGCTGTGCTGCCTCAAAAAGTTTGATACAACACATGCCACGTGTGAGAGAACATTATCCTGCTGCAACGTGAAGTTACGTCCCTGCATCTGCACAAATAGTGGAAGATGATGTCAAACAGTGTCGTACCAGCAGCATACACCACTCAAATTGCCATTAACAATGATTTGTTTTCTCGTATTAGGTATGATACCATTCCATACCATAACACTTCCACCCCCAAACTGACTTCGTTGAGTAACGCTAGCATTGCTAAATCGTTGTGGACACCTGTGGGCCCTTGCACAACCATCAGAGTTGTCTGGATGTAACCTGGACTCATCTGTGAACTGTATACTGTCCCAGTCTTGTCTTCTGAACATCAGATGCTGTCTACACCATGCTAGGCAGTGCCTGACAGCCGCGTGGAAGGGAAATTGCATGTATCGCTAGACGTCAGGGCCATGTTGTGCTCCCTCAAGCAGTTGCCTACCATTCTGCCAATATGTGGTCTCAACCCAATTGTCAGAGCTGTTAATGTGGCAGTTTGGTATCGATCCTGTAGATGCACCAACTAAGTAGATCTATGGCTGTCACACTTGGACTACCGGCATCTCCAAAGAGTTGATATTTTGCTTCTTTTATTACTATAAGTGTTTGTTCAAGGCATCACTATTTGCACTCAACATCGTTGTCCTAAACAATGTTGCAAAAGTAATTTTTTATATTTTTTTTCTGGAATCATTTGCACAAATTATTCTTTAACTTGCTGCAGAAGTTTGTACCAAAATAAGCTTGAAGTATTGAATTATTTCTTCTGGACTTCTGGCTCTATGTTTGATGTCTCCTCTGAAACTAAAAGGCCCATAAAGCTACAACTTTGTATGAATGATATCGCTATGGTGTATCTAAAACAAGCTCTCCGAATTCTGAGCCTATTTTAAACATGGCTGCCATTGTAACTTCATAATTTAGGTCTCCCGCCGTTATATTGCTGGAATATTGCCCAAAGTGGCATAAAACCATATTCACTCACTCCATATTCAGGTGAGCTACAGAGTCACGTTGCTTTTTTTTTTCACTGAACAATCAGTTCATTTAGAACCAAGATTACGAGAACTGTTTCTTTATCGGTATCTTCTTGTCCTGGCTAGGTATGAGATGCTGATCAGCTGTGAATGATCTTGTTGCAGGAACTATCCAAAGTCTTGCCAAACTGAAAGCTGAATGTGAGGAGATGAAAATGCTGGTTCCCCGCCAGATGTCTCAGTCGAGTGAGAACTCTGACCAGAGAGACATCCTCGACAGCCTGGATTCTGACATCTCCTCCGTCACATCCACGCCCAACATTAGCCCTGCCCACAAAGGTCAGAGACCAGGGGGGACAACTCTGTGTATGGAGGACCTAGACTTGCTGCCCACTAAAGAAGAATGTATTCGAATAATGGACAAAGGTGAAGTGCAATCTCTCCTAGGTAGGTCAGAGAAAGAAATTCCTGAAAAATTGTTTTACTAAACAATGTATTGATTTATTAAATCATTCCCAAAGGCGGGCCCCAGGTGAGGAGTGAGAGAAATGTATGTCATTCTTGTGATTGCTAAAGTCACTTTGTTGATGTGAAGTTCATTGGTGGACCCCTCAGTGTGTTGGGACCAAGTCAGAGTAGATTCCAGAATCAACCTGATAATGATCCCTGGTTTATCAACTCCATACACATGGTTAGCACAGGCCTTAAAAAAGGCCTGAAATTTTGATGTTTGCCTCAAAAAACCTTACATGCAAACTTAGCTTGAATTCAGATGAGATACAGAGCCATGCGACTCTGTTTTGCATTCTGAACAATCAGTTCATTTAGAACCAAGATAATGAGAACTCTTTCTTTATCTGCATCCTCTTGTCGTGGCTGGGTATGAGATGCTGATTGGACTTTTGCCTTTAAAAGCCTTAAATGCAAAATTTAGCTTGAAAAGGTCTGTAATGGAGACAAAATGCCCTGAAAAGACCTGAATTGGTCATAAACAGTGTCTAAGTCCAGTATTTTGCTTTTCAAATAATTATTGTGTTTATATTTCCAAAGGGAAAAACATTGTTACATGCTTAACTGCTTAAAATGTAATATATTGACATTTGTTTTTGTTTGTTGAGTCTAATCGGTTCAAGGATCAGGCTCTGTTCCATTTTAGGTCATTAAACCTGTTAAAGCATGTTGTGTTTTTCATCATTAGGGCCTTAAATCTGTGTGCAAAAGCCTTGAAAAGGCCTGGAATTTGTGACTGAAATTCTGTATGAACCATGATATAAATGCTTGTTAGTGAACAAAAATAATGCTTGATGAAAGTTCTGGCATCTTTACCGAAATGATAGAATACAGAAGTTGAACTGAAACCTCATCTCTGTCTTCATTGAGACTACATCCTCTCAAATGCAACTTAAAGATATTTAAGTGGTAAATGTCTGCATACTTTGGGCTTTCCACCCTTTGATCTGACATGCTGAGGTATGACTGAAATATGTTCAAAGCGGCGTAAAACTGAACTCAAAGTGGCCTAAGCCCAACTCACTTTCTAGCTGTATTATGTGATTAGTAAAGCAAGAAACTAAATATATATCGACAACTGTCCTTGCAGGAGATGGAGATTGTTCCAGTTTCAACATTCAGTGCAGTGGGTCTAACGAGGATACTACTGATGAAAATCCAGAAGAGAGCATTGAAGAGGAGGTAACCCTTGAACATGTTGAAGACAAAGAAACTGCCGAAAAATTGAGAACATTAATGGAGGATGTGACAGCTAAAATCAAGGAACAGTCACACGGTGACCGAAGCTCAAGGCAATCCGCCTCCGATGAGGACTATATAGACAATTGTGAAAACCCCTTGTTGAAATCTGACACTGTTGAAAATGGTATTGATGACAGGAAGGGAGATAACTCTGATCAATCTGCTTCCCCGAGTTGTGACCAACCTTTGCTTGATGATGAAAATGACAGACAGGACAATTCAGAATCATTGCATAATGTACAAGTGTAAATCTTATTAATGTTATTTCATGTTTCCTGAATGCTAAGCTTCATGTGCAATGTTTCGTCCTGATCAGTTCAAGGATTTGTACAAAGGGTGTCAGTTGTGTTCAATAACATGTTTTGGATGTGATATAATCCGTGGATTTTATGAAACTAATGCATGGCTAAGGTTGTGGTAAGCCTCTGTTCCATTCCATTGTTTGACCCTGGTGTAGTGTTTGTTGTGTTCTAGATAACAATTGTTGTGTCAGACCCGGAACTTCTTTCTGGATGCCTGCTGTCAGGAACATCCACCTACATACCAAACACTCCCCACCCCACCCTGTTAAACGGACAATAAGGCAACAAAACTGAATTACTATATGATACATCAGAATGAAAGACCTATATATAAGTTAGAAAAACCCTGAAGATTGTGCCCAAAATGTATCCCAATTGATAAAAAAACAGCAAAAGTCTTCATAACAAATTAAAATTTATCAAGTGACATTAATATTCACCCATTCAGTATTCATCGATTGGCTCATTACGTTGATATGCAAAGATAAAATTCACTCACTAGATAAATTGTTTTTCTTTTATTGTCCGTGTCTGCCACTGTGGTGGACGAAAGCAGGCTTTCTAGCCATTAGTTTTCTTGGGTGCACAGTGTTCTGCTTGCCAATATTTTGTTGTCAACATCGCTGATATTAAGATTATAATTACGAAAGAAATACTTTGAACTGAAGTGTAAGAAGGCTTGAGAACTAATTTTGTGTCTTTCTGACTTTGTTTTTCATATTGATAAAACATGTATTTATCATCCAAAACTGGATTCCACAGGAGATATCTCTTGGGTGAGATCAAGCGATGCACTACATACCAGACAAGGGGTACTATCTACATTGACGATATCGATTGATCTCACCCCAGGGATATCTCCTGTTGGAGCCAATTTTGGATGATAATCTCTAGTTATTCCTTTTGGTTGTCCTTTGGTCCGTTTGTGGGGCCTACACATGACATCATTACTCCTTCGTCCTGATTTCAGTCCTGCACAAGGAACATGGTGTATCTGTATTTGTTTTTGTTTATTGTGTGATGATAGATTTGAAGAATCATGTGTTCCTGTTAGTCTAACATGTTTCCATTATCTGGAAATTTGCGAATCCCAACAATTTACGGGGAATGGTCCTGTCCTGATAATTGGGTTTCATTGTTGTGCAAATAAGGGCAGTTTGTTTGTGTAGGTAAGAAGGAAGGTGCCATTATATGATAATACTGTCATTGAAATCCAAAAGTTTTGTGATACGGTTGTGTTATACATGATTATTGTTGTTGCTGTTATCTGGAGTGAGGTATAAATAGTACACAGGAGATAATCGTCATTGTTCTACAGATGTTGATTTGAATCTCTGAATTATTATTTTGCATTTACTCAAGAAGTTCACTTAGGTTCTGGTATGGTTAGGGCTGAACAAATTCAGCAATCAGGCATTGACTTTCTAAAGATGTGTGTTTGGGCAAGTGGCCTCTATTTTGGGCCCAAGGCACATGTGTGTGAATGTAGTTACGAGGATGGCACTCCGTCATTTCAGTTTATTTCTGGAGCAGAAGAATAATCACCATTTGTTTGCATAAATAGCAGCATATTTTTATTTTGGTATTATTGTTTGGTATTTCCATGGAACCAATCTTGGCTTTATTCAATCTTCTGTTGAAACTATAGCTCCAAGCTTGTTTCCTAGGTCTGTTTTATTGTCTGGTTGATAGGTTTCCCTCCCGTTTTGAAAACCCATCAATAAAGTCCAGTTTACAAAGATGCAGACAAAAAGGTAATGCAGTCTTTGAAATTCACGCTAGTCTGCTAGACCAAAACTAGTGATTTGTACTGAGGACAATTAAAAGTCCAGTGACTTGGTCCTCAACGGCTTGTAACATTTGTGTGCTGTGATGTTTTTCCAGGTCTCCATGCTATGATTTGTCTACAAATCAGTCTAGCAGGACTAGCTACAAACTCAGAGGACTGATGAAGTAAGTTTGGCAAAACAAATTCTTAGGCTGCGACTGAAGGTCAGTTAACAAATTAGAATCATGAAATCATGTTTTTTATCATTATAGAATCTCTTCAACACTGAATCTCCATGTCATGTAGTGCATAATCAGTTCTTGTGAGTGACTGCCTAGTGATTGATTTCTTCATCTTTTGATTTATTTCCGGAACAATGGATTGGAGTAACCAGGTGCCATTGTAGAAAGCATTCTTAAAGCTAAGGTTATCGTAACTCTTACGACGGTTGTATCCCTATGGTTGTTTTGTACAACAGGCGCCTGTTATCTTGCCAATTCGATACTGTTAATATGTGCCAGACCTTGCTTCCTCTGTTCATCTGGTGAAGAAGAACATGGTACATCATTCATTTATCTAATTTATTCTGTGACAAGGAGCTGCTGTTTTTAAGCTGAAAACAATTATGTGTATCCTTTATATATTGTGGAAAAATTGATCTCACTGCATTCAGACATGTGATTGTAGGCTTGTATACAGTTAGGAAATTAAAACACTATTTGGAACTGAAAGAACATTTTGTCAAGACGTACTGCCTTGAAAATGTGTACAGGGAAGGGTAACGTTTACTGTTTTGTCTTGTTTTTGTTGGAATTGAATAATGATAGAACATTATGTCAGAAATTAGTCAATTTGTTCTTTTAGTTCAACTGTAAGATGTTTGACCAGTGATCCTTGATGGGATATGGGAAATAGGTAGGGCTGGGACGATACACCAACTGTGCCATCCGATACATATCGCGATACCTTGCTCACGATCTGATACGTATCACAATACTTGCATGTGATGTTATCTGTGGTGTGAAGCCATCTTTTTCATAGACAGGATGGCCAAATACCTGGCATAATGATGATTTACAGTTGGCAGTGTCAAGTATGGCACAATGGATGAAAATATTTTCGTTTTCACTACTCATTTTCACTAGTAATTAGTGTTTGATGTATCGAGAAGTAAACAATCGGTGTATCGTCCACTACTAGAAATAAGATCTGATGGATATACAGCTTGTGTGAAGTTCATCCTTAAATTACGTGTAATACTTCTTGGCATGCTCAGTGGAAGGTCACAGGTTCAAATGTCAGAGGGTATGAATGGAATTCTGCTCTATCAGATAGAACATCTTCCCAAGGCAAGAGAGTAAACTGACGATAAAAGTCCAGTTTCCACCCTTGCTGAAATAGGCTGGTATTATCGAGTTACATTTTGTCTGGACTAACGAGTCTGTGCATAGTCCAATCAAAATCGCGCACCGAAATCAAAATCTGGTTTGTAAACTATCATGCAGATTTCGATCGATTGCAGTATTTGCAAAGCATGTGCACCGCCAACTCATTGTCAGCAGATATTTTTCAAATCCTTTCGTGTTTTTAATCAAGGTGCCCACGTGATTTGATGCATTTTGTGATGTAAAACCCGTTTTATCACAATATAGATCTTGATTATCGATCAGATCGTCCTGACCGGGCGCCACCATTTTGTGTGAAGCAAAGTGATACGAGAGGAGGAATCTGATTGGTCCATAGGAGAGGCTTAGAAGGGACATAATTGGTAATAGCCACTGGTGGCACAACGATCGATCACAGTAATTCCAGCCTAGTTCAGCAAGGGTGGAAACTGGACTTTTAAAGTCAGTTAACTCCCTTGCCTCGGGAAGATGCAGATAGAATAGATAGTGGATATTCAAGAAAAACTCGTACCTCAGAAATTATTATTTTACCTTGCCATGACATGACATTCCCTAGTCAAATGATGATGTGTGAACTGTTATTTGTTTTGTGTTTTTATTATTTTATTAGCATTTATTATTGTTATTTTTCAGGTTTACTAAATTCATGTTAATTTAAAATTCAGAGATATCTGTGTTCAGTATTAAATGTTGGATTTCAACATAGAAAGTGAAAAAAGCAGTGTTGGTATGACGTGCATTCATTGCAGTGACATGATTTCACGAGTCCACCTGGCTGGAAGTCGATGGAGCTTCTGTAGTGGCATGTTTGTCCATCATGTGTCCTGTGATGTAGACATGTCCTCCTCACAAACCACTTGACCACGAAAGCTGAAACTTCACATGCTCACATGATAACACCCAATTTGTGCAAGTGGTTTGAATCTGGTTTTCAATATGGCTGCCATTTCAGACATTTTTATTCAAATGTTATAAAATTTGGAGTAGTTAGTGGTGGTGCTCAACATATCTGTACATTCCATTTTTTGCAGTATGTAAATTTTGACCTTAATTTTACCTATGCACTTTAACCTTACTGAAATTCCTTTGTTCCATTTCTCAGCCATTTTTGTTCAAAGTGACATGACATCTTTTCCATTTTGCATGATAGTTTAAATGTAGACGCTTATTTGACCATTGCCCTTCAACATGCTCATTATTTCCTGAATAGTTTTAAATCATCAGGTTTTATGCCTAAAATATTTGAATGTCATCACCTGTCTGACATTTTAAACTGTTGACTACATGTCCAGGTGAGCTAAATTGCTGTGATGCTATTTTGTCCGTTGTCTGAGGAACTGCAACTGAGTGTGCAGGTTTGATGATCCATTTGTCAACACTAAACCTGTGCCTGTGAGTGTGACCAGATACCTGCATCACTAAGGCCAGGCGTTTTATATTTTTCGGATTACGGACCCGCCGACTGGAATTGTTTAGAAAATGTTAAAAATAAATAAATCAGATTTCCATTTTTTTCCCTGCCGATAGCCGCGTAGTCAGTTATTATATTTGTTATCCTCGCCTTTTAATAAAAAACTTATGAGTTACATACATTGTAAACTAGTAAAGAGATACATAATCGATCTTTGTGGATCTCGAAGCCGAACATGAATAGCCTCCCTTGACAATTGTCCGTGTTGTAAGTGGTAGAATTTACATTATTACAAGGGGCTTTATCACCACAAATGACGGTCTTTTGAGCACAGAATATGTTCATAAAGTATGATAAAGTTTATGCAGTGATATAACTGAGGGTGGTGACGAAGCTGAGTGGACAAAGCGTTCGCTCTTCATGCCGAAGACCCGGGTTCGATTTCCCACAAGGGTACAATTTGTGAAGCCCATTTCTGGCGCCCCCGCTGTAATATTATGGAATATTGCTAAAAGCGGCGTTAAACCACTCACTTACTGACACACACACTGTAATACTGTCCAAAGCGATGTAAAATCTGACCTCCAAAATAAACTCTTGGAATACAAAGGAGACTTGTCACCAAACTATTGCTTGCCTTTACAGACGCTCCCTCATCTTTTTTCATCAACTAAACCAACATACGTGTTTAATATTTGGTACCTGAAGTTACCATTTCCTATCCGTTTCCTATTGAGTCTATGTTGCCTTTGTTCTTTGTGAAATGACCATGAAAGTATTAGAGTCTTGTTACGTCGTGTGACTGCAGCTGTGTATATATTGTTGTATAAAACTGTTCAATCTTATGTAGATTGTAGACTGTGATATATGAATTCCAGGGCCATTCGATGTTAGTGTTAGACTTCGTGTTAACATATCAGTCACTATTTACAGGCCTGAGCATGTGTGTCAAGATTGCCAGCGCCCACTGCAAACATTTCTGATTTCCATTATACACGTTGAAGACATGATGAATAAACTAATGATGGAACCTTTCATATGTCTGTTGTTGTGTCTGTACTTTACACCTGTACACGGGTGGCCAAGTTGTCAAGGGCGCCGAGATTCGCTGTGCAGTGTTTCGTCCCTCGGCCAGAAACCTATGATTGGTTCGAATCCAGGTTCGTCCCGATTATAGCATCACTTCGGGCTTTCCTCCCACATTAAGCTGACACGCCCTGATATACCTGGAATACTGTTAAAAGCGGCATTAAACCCAACTCACTCACTTACTGTACTTTGGAGCTCCCTCCATCATTTTGCTAAATAAATGGATGGTTAGGCTCTGCAACTTGGCCGATCACAGATCCGAACCATCCTGTGATTTGGCTGATATCCTTTGAAGATCTGGGTTAGAATTGGCCTTCAGCCCGGGTCTTATAGAGGAAATACAGTAAGCAGTATAGGACGATGAAACCCATGGTCCCAGGGTCCACATCACACTACCATGACACACTACCATGACACTGGACCATGACAAGACACAACAGACGTGCGTAGTAGTTTGTCAAAGTAATGTAGTTGGTGACTCGAGCATGTTTAACCACGAGCCTGAAACTGGAGTCGGTATAGACTAGTCAAATGTCCGCCAGACTAGCAAGCACAGCTAGTACCTCACACATTGTACCCATGTCGGGAATCGAACCCAGGTCTTCGGCGTGACGGGCGAACGCTTTAACCACTAGGCAACCCGACCGCCCCTAAAAACCGTTTGAGACGAACGAATATGATACAGGGTAAACGTCTGAGACCTGCATCACTTCAGGCTTTCCTCCCACATTAAGCTGACACGCCATGATATAACTAGAACACTGTTAAAGCGGCGTTAAACCCAACTCACTCACTCACTCTAAATTTTCTCGAATTTGCGACCATTTCGCGTAAGCGCCAACACTGGTATTCTCAAGGCACAATGAGCGCGTTCAATTTCCTAGAGATTACAAGTTCCTCAGGTGTGACAGACAACTGAATCACCGGTCTATTAAAGCAGTTGTATATGGTGTTCACCTGTGTCAGTTAAGTGTTGATGCTTGCTCGAAGTCTCCAGTACATGCTTTTACTTCGAGTCGTATCTCGTACTTCGAGTAACGGTAAAGTCGTATCTCGTACTTCGAGTGACGTAAAGTCGTATCTCGTACTTCGAGTGACGGTAAAGTCGTATCTCGTACTACGAGTAACGGTAAAGTTGTATCTCGTACTTCGAGTGACGGTAAAAACGTAGCTCGTACTACGAGTAACGGTAAAGTCGTATCTCGTACTTCGAGTAACGGTAAAGTCGTATCTCGTACTTCGAGTGACGGTAAAGTCGTATCTCGTACTACGAGTAACGGTAAAGTCGTATCTCGTACTTCGAGTGACGGTTAAGTCGTATCGCTGTGATGTATCATAAACATAACTTAAATTTTTCATATTTTTTGCAACTCCGACAGTAACATAGTCTGTCGTACAGAACTTGAAACAAATATATCTGATACAGTCTATAATATTTGACAATTCTAGATTACTGCAGTTTCTGAAAATAAAGAAAGTCTGTTCACTCCTTTGTATTATATTTTATTAAGATGATTTTACAACTGTTTTTTTTTTGTCTCAGAAAAATATGTTCATTTCAGAGACTAGATGTTTGTCTAACCGGTAGCGTTGTAATGTGCAAAACGCCAATGGGTGTGTCAATATACACAAACACAAAGGTAAAATGTTTGAGTATTTACTACTCCGCCCACACCTGCACGAGGGGACAACACTCAAGAATGCAAGCCGAGATTCCCGGCTACCTTGAGTGACTCCCGTGTGTTATTTTTTATTGTCGGTTGTCAAGGCAACAGAAAGACCAAACACTGAAGCCATCAGTACCCATTGCTCCAGTTCCAGGAAGGGGTGAGTAAATTCCAACAGTGAAGCAGATGTTGCCAACGTCCCTGGGTGTTGTTCCTTGATCTAATTTCCATAGCAACATACATAACATCGTTTCCTCTGAAACAGAAATGGCAGTTAATACACTTAGATGTTATAAAACTATACTTAGCAGTAGGTCCGATTAAAGTTGAAGACTGCTTGATGTCTTCAGTCAAATTATTTCAAACTGAGAGAGAAAGAGCTTATGGAATTGAGTAAAAGTTCGCGTTTGCTTTAGCTTGTTTGTTGTTTAACGCCACACTCAGCAATATTCCAGCTATATGGCGGCAGTCTGTAAATAATCGAGTCTGGACAATCAAGTGATTGACATCATGAGCATCAATGTACGCAACTGGGATACGATGACATGCATCAACCAAGTCAGCGAGCCTGACCACCCGATCCCGTTAGTCGTCTCTAACGACAAGTAAAGTCGCCACTTATGTCAAGCATTGGCTGCCGAAAATACAGTTCTCCGAACAGTGTGATTTGGGAATGTCATCGATCCACTTAATTGGGATACGTGGACATGCATTAACTAATTCTGACCACCCGATCCTGTTAGTCGTCTCTTACGACAAGCATGGGTTGCTGAAGATCATTTCTAAGCAGGATCTTCACGGGTCACGCGTTTGCATGATAGGTCTACGTTGGACAATTTATTGGTACATAGTGCATCAACTTAGTGCGGAGATACTTAGTATCATTTGGACCCAGTTCACAAAGCGATCTTAGACCACTGAGTCGGCGTGTCAGAAACACTTGTAGATGGGGTGCAGTGTGGGTACAATGGGTGTGATTTTCGAAAATATACAGACTGAACCTACATTGTCGAACTCGTAAGTAACCTTGGTCGTAGTCCTGGCCTCCTCCATCAGACCAAACACAGAGGTATTTTCCTTGATCGGAAGGCTTGACTCCATCACTGAATATATACGTGCTCAAGTAGCTTCCAGCAGTCTCCCAAACAGGGTCAGGGTAACCAAGGGAGATAACTGCCATCCCGAACAAAGACCTCGTCTCCTCGTTGTAGTCCTCTTCGACCTCTTTATACCACTGTTGGATAAACGGATAGATTTTTTTCAACAGAACCACGTTGAGAATTATACTAAATGCTACCGTCAAAACAACGATCCGTTTGTTTACACAAATAACTTCTGACAATATTTCTTGGCTGAAAAGGTACACATATATATCATGTGGTATTTTCCCGAGGTAAGGGAGATAACTGTCTATAAAAATCCAGTGTCCGGCCTTGTCGATCTAGGCTGGAATTGTGGGGAGATATTTTGGCTGGACTAACGTGTCTATGCATAGTCCATCAAAATCATGTGATGAACTTGACATCCGGCTCCCAGACATGGCGACTGCCGTGCAGAATTCGGTCGATTGCAGGATTTGCAGAGCATGTCATATTTTGCAAATCTTTCATGTTTTTATTCAACATGCTCGAGTGATTTGATGCATTTCACGAGACCCATTTTTTTTACAATATAGATCTTGATTATCAATCACATCACCTTTACTGGGCGCCGCCTTTTTGTTTGAAGCAAATGCAAGTGATATGAGAGGTGGACTCTGATTGTCAATCGTGGCTATTACGAGTTATGTCCCTTCTATGTCCCGCCTAATGACCAATCAGATTCCATCACTCTTATCACTTGCATTTGCTTAAAACAAAATGGCGGAGCCCAGTGACGACGATCTGATCGATAATCAAGATATTTATTGTAATACAGCGGGTCTCACCCCGCGAAATGCATCAAATCACGTTAGCATCTTAATTAAAAACGTGAAAAGTTTTGCAAAATATCTGTCCACGCCCAGTTGGCTGTACACATGCTTTGCAAATCCTGCAGTCGACCGAAACCAGCATGTTGAAATCCATGTTGTTTTCAAACAGGATATATAATTTGTTACGCGATTTTGATTGGACTCTGCATAGACTCGTTAGTCCAACCAAAATGTAACTCCGGAATTCCAGCCTTTTTCGGCAAGGGTGGAAACTGGACTTTTATAGTCAGTTAACATCCCTAAGATGCAGGTGAAGTCAGACTAACTATCCCAGCACTACCTGTACATTGGGTGTATTGTCGCTCTCTGCTCGACATTGCAAGACGATGTTTTCACCAGCAGCAACGCTCCTGTTGCCCATGAAAGGTGCCATGATACGTGGGCCACGATTCCCTGTAATACAGAATGCGCATGGGTAGTAGCTCTGGGGGTTATCAATACCTGTTACAGCTTCTCGATGCCATATCCGTGTGTTGTATACTTATGTGATTAAGTCCATGAAAAACGTTGTATAACCGGCTGCTGTAAAAGTCATGAAAACTTTACTCTTAAATATGGATGTGGAGAAATGTGTGAATAATATGTACGTTGGCAACCAAAATTTTTATCACATTACTCTCCATATTGGTAAGACATTCCCAAATCACACTGTTCGGAGAACTGTATTTTCAGCAGCCCATGCTTGACATAAGTGGCGACTATACTTGTCGTTACAGACGACATCGTATCCAAATTGCGTAGATTGATGCTCTTGATGTCCAGATTATTTACAGACCGCCGTCGTATAGCTTGAATATTGCTGAGTGCGGCGCTAAACAACAAATCGCTAAAGACCAATTCTAACCCAGATCTTCACGGGTCTGATACTAAAAATGTTTATTTCTCTTTAAATCCCAGTGATTGACATCATAAACATCGACCCACGCGATAGTAAAACGATGATTTGCAATAAACCATGTCACCGACTACCCTATCCATTAAGTCGCGTCTCACAACAAGCACAGATTGCTTGGGACCGATATTCTAAACAGGAATACCCATGTGTTTTCCATCTAAGGGTGCAGTTCTCGTACTCACGTGGCAGGACAGTTAGTGTTGCTTCCTCACGGGCTCCTGCGACATAGCACACATATGTCCCAGCATGCTCCGTACTGACGTCATCTATTTGAAGTATATTCAAATGGTTCATCTCATCACGTGACCATGTTTCGCCTAACCCGACCAGGCGGTATGTTATGTAATCTATGAGAAGGGCGTGTCTGATGTCACACACTGGCACACTGGTGTCTGGCTTCACTAACCACTGGAAAATGAAACAAAAGTGTGCGTTTTTTTAGTTTAAAATATCTGTTTATTTCTCCTCATCCTTCCTCTTAAAGACCTAAAGTAATGCCCAAAACACCCACTAAGATGAAAGGGTACGATTAGTGTAAGATAACAACACATCCTTCATGGGTGAGTGAGTGAGTGAGTGAGTGAGTGAGTTGGGTTTAACGCCGCTTTTAACAGTATTCCAGTTACATCACGGCGTGTCAGCTTAATGTGGGAGGAAGCCCGAATTGATGTTGGTCTCAGATGTTTACCACTTCGGGTGAAACCCACGAGCACGAGTGCTGACAAACCTAGAAACATAATCGGGGCGAACTGAGATTCGAACCCACAATCATAAGTTTCTAGCGTGCCTAAGGGACGCAATTCTGCGGCTAGGGTCATCAGAAATTGGCTTCACACATTATGACACGTAGGGGAGGGGGGGGGGGGGGGATTTTGAATCGAGCTTTCGGTATGACGAGTGAACGCTTTAATCTCTGGATTACCCTGTGAGGTCTACTTGCTGGGGTATGAACATTTGCCATTCCGTGCGACCACTGTAAAAACACGCCATTAAACGTCTTCCATGAAGTGACTGATGCTGTGACCATCTCAGTATTATATGAGTGGAATATCCAATCTTCTTCAGGAGATAACATTATGTGTTTTAAGAGATGCGTAACAGCTTCTCTCACAACCAGACAGACAGACAGACACTGTAACACAATAAATGGCATACCTCCATGGCAACTGAACCACATGTTCAGCAGAATACGGTTCAAAATCCTCAAAATCGAAGTTGATAAATATTGTTAGGACTTATTATTAAATGAAAAGTGTTTCCATTATGCCCACCTTACTGCCAGGTTTTAAACTTGTGATTAAGAGAAAGAAAACTTATCACGAGAAGTATTCATACGCAGTAAACAGTCTACAAGATGTCCGGATTCCCAGTCCCATTCAACAAATTATTTGTTTTCCATCATTTTCTTGAACACCTTATGTTCTCAAGAAGATCCAATCCCGGTCAGAATATCCCTAACCACGGGATCTATTGGAGGACCTACATTTACAACCAACATTATGTTAAATAGAGACTATCCTATATATCATATATTAGGAATAAAAAAATATATTATACGGGGTGATACATATTCCTTATTCCTAATACATGATATTCACGTTTCGAAAGCACACGTGGATAATAATCTCCATATCATGTAATGTCATTTTAAAAATATTCTACGTTTAAGACAGTGCTATCCACTTCAGTAACTTTAGAAACCGCGTAGGATTATGAAGCCTGTGTGAACCGCCCCGTTTATGATATAGTACTAAACAATTTGCAGGCGTCGTTGTTCACATAAGTACTCACACACCAGGAAACCCCTACTTAATAATTTTGGGAACGTTATGCAATTGTTTTTGATTATGTAAACCCATACTCTATGTACAGTGCTTTCTAAAAGTAGTTCCTACTAAATGACCTCATTTGCATATTTATTGGATCGTGATATTGAGTTCATCGTATTTGTTTATCGCATCGATAAAACTAACCGTTACATGATAAAGTATTGGTTGTTTCAGAGTTTCAGAGTAGATAGGATGACAGCTACCAACTGAAATGTTTCATTGTGAATGTGAAAGACTGCTTTGTATCCATCTGAAGACAAATAAACAAAACCCAAAAAACATAACTCCCTTTTCAAAGTATACGTACTGCAAACAAAGGGTTTGGTTGTCCTCTAACATGGCAATATAACGACACGCTGTCTCCTTCCTGTACCGTCATACGCCGAGGGGTCAAGGACACGATTCCAGACAGTGACTGGCTAGCCTCGTTCTCGTTTGCTAGTAATAGGAAAAATAGGAAACACGTAAAGCGGGAACTAAACTCTAATATTAGTTTATCTTTAATTATACGGAGACAACATCTCAATTTCAAACTTGGTATCAGAAGCATTTTTAATCACTTCAACTGAGGGGAGGGAGGCACTGCTGTGTTCTCATAAGACTGACAAAAGGCTGTGTTTAATTTCCACCCCTAAAGACCTGCATCAAAGGTACAAGGAGCCAACAAATAAGAAAACAAAAAATTAAAATATCACCATGGATACTGAACAGAAAACTGTTGGGGTTTGATGATATTTGTTTATAGTGAAGACTGAGTCCACAAATTCATATTTATATGAATATATACTGAACAGCATCGAAAACGCACAAGCAATAAAGCTTGAAATATTACAAAAACAACTTAAGCAATGATCGATTTTAATTAGAACAGACATAGACGGATTATTAAGAAAGACGACAAAGGAAACTGGAATACCACACAGTAATTACATTTACGTCATCGGTGTGAGGAAGACACATAGGGTTAAAATGAAAATTCAATATCTGGTATGTCCGTCATTGGCAGCAACACAGGCCATGCAACGTCTTTTCATTGATCGAATAAGTCTGCGGATAGTGTTCTGTGGGATAGTATTCCACTCTTGACGAAGTCGATGTCTGGTGGTTCTTGTCTGCTGGTATTTGCTCAGTAGCCTGAGGACTGTTGTATGATGGCATTGAAACCGTTGTGCAACGACTCTACTTGACGTACCAACTTGAAGCATGCCCAAGGCACGTTCACGATCCTCTGCTGTTTATCTTGGCATTTTTTGTGTCAGTACCCTTAACGTCTGCAGCAACAACTGATGTGGCATTTACAAGTCTGTCTTTTATAGCCCTATTCTGCATGCTTCCCGTGAAACAAAACACGTTTTCCATGATGCGCACGCAATTTGTTGCGTTTTGGCGTTGTCGCTCACATAAAATTTAGGAAAGTGTTTTGACGAGCTGTTCTTCTTCATGCTTCGTCCAGAACGTCGTATATTAGTCATTCAATTATATATTTTCATATGACATAAGCCCGGATAAAAATACATCCATTTTCATGGTGGTGCGTTTTCAATGCTGTTCAGTATATAATTATATAATAAAAAAATATAATCGAATCCATGTCTTGTGGATTCTGGCAGCTAAGGGGCGCAACTCTGCACAGCGAGTCGTAGCACTTTGTCCTACGGATCACCTGTTTTTTCCTAGTAACACTAGCAGTTACATGCCTAGGGTAAGGTAAGACATGGTTACCATTCTCGCAAACACTTAGTGTCATTCACATGACGGCCAATGGAATCTCTTTCAGCAGACAAACGAGACAGATTATTTTCTGGTGTGTACGTGGCATTACGTTGTCACAGTAATAACCCAGATACTCACCGCCTTCTTGAAAGGTCACCGTGCCTTGACCATACATAATAGTGCTTCCTGATTTGTTCTGAACCAAACAATTATACTGCCCACCTTCACGGGCAGATAACCAGTGACCCTGCACAATAGCTGAAAATTAAATACAAATAAATAAACTTTTCCAACACAAAATAAGTGAGATTTGTCTGTTGTGGCAATTATAAGATCCAACGAAACCAATGAACGAAGACTTCCAAATTGTGTGTCTACTAAACAAAAACGTTAGGGCTCGTGAATATTTGGGGTGGTGGTGTGTGCTTTTTCGTGTGTTTTTTCTTTCGGTGTTTTTTTGTGTTTTTTGTGTGTTTTTACTTTCTTTTTTGGGTTGTTTTTGTTGTTGGTGTTTTTTGTTTTTTTGTTTTTTTGGGGGGTGGGTGGGGTGTTGTAGTGAAGGCTGGGCAAAGAATTTAATAAAAAATATCCCCAAAAATAATCATGAGCCCTAACTCTTGTGTTAAGTATATATACATCACTGCACTTAAATTAAATCAAATAGTTGACAGAGAAAGGTAGCTATTGGCTGTACATTGTAAGTAGCTATTTCTTGATTGTATTGGGTGGTTCGTATGACTCTTGGGTACAGTGAGGGTTTCTTTGACGTTCTCAGCCACTGAACCTTGCCATACGACTTAAACTAAGGAGAACATTAGCCTTACGACTGAAGGTCATGGTGCTGCTTATTTCTTCTACGCAAGAGTCAACGACTCTTGATTGGTTGAGGTGATGAAACACAAACACTTCCGGGTCAATAGGTTTGCCTTCTTTCTCCCACTGGAGGTAATACCCCACGTCAAGGGGCACACGAGCTACACATTTCAGGGTGAAATTTGGTGCGTTCGTTGAAACTGATAGATCCTCCAGCTCCTCCACAAAGGCTGGTAGACCTGTCAAATACAATATGATTTGTGGTTTTTATACAATTCACAAGTTTCACATGTACATTTTTACCTGGCGAGCACCTGAATGTAATTAGAAGATAAATACTATGAGTGTGTCTATTTCCGGGATTTTATCGAGTATTTGCATCTTGGAAATTCATCTGAAAATTTCCAAGATGCAAATACTAGATTAAATCCCGGAAATAGACACACACATATTATTTATCGATATTGTAAACCTATTGTTATATTTAGAATATTAGGATTCCTATATAGTGATCGGTCGCTTGCTTCAGGGAATGCAAATCATATTTTCACCCTTTGACATTTGGTCATGTGACCCAAATTAGCCAATCACAACACCGAACACACTTTCTATTGGTTTACAATTCACAATGAACACACATAAATACTTATTCTAAAAAAAACCTTTGTAAAAGGAAGAACATTTCTACTTGTCGCCGTGCTGGCAACATTCTCAGAACACGACCACTAAAACGTTGATCGGCAACAAAGCTCCATCCGATTCAGTGCGGGCACCTGTTGTAGAAGAAAGACATTCCGCCGACTCGATTACATATGAAAGTAGTCTATATTCGGACTTCTCGAATTTCATGAAAAAAATGTTTGTAAACAAAATAGGTAGGATCGGAGCTAGACATGTGTTTACGTTTGTTCTTTCAGGGTCTTTTTGACGAACAAGTTCCACTGTAGAACCGTTTCATTCCATCAGTCTATGGATTGCGTACAAGAACTGGTCTCATGTGGAAACTAGGTGAGGTGAAATTGGGTTTAACGTCGCGTCCAAGATTATTGCACTTATATAGCGACGTGCATGCACGAGTGTGTGTGTGTGTGTGTGTGTGTGTGTGTGTGTGTGTGTGTGTGTGTGTGTGTGTGTGTGTACCCCAATCAGACACATTATACTGACGCCGAGCCGACCAGTCCTTGTTTTACCCCCTTAATGCCGCGCGCCAGACAGGGTAACAACAAGTACCATTTTGGTATGACGCGGCCGGGGATCGAACCCCGGACCTCCAGGCGGACGCTCTACCACTAGACCACGGACCATGTGGAAACTAAGCAGACGAGAGGGGCTTAACACTGTTTTGAACAATATTGTTCACAGCCTGGCAGCTTATTGAGGAAGAAAATCCCAAAGTGGCACAGGTCATGGGCGTTTGACCATTGATAAAACACATGAACACGGTATATTGCTGGCAGACCAAAGACCGCTATCATACGAATCTGGGATTTAAATCCGCAACTTTAGAAAGGAGAAAAAAATAACTGCATTTATCAGCCACTGAAGGTTTGCACTTCGCCAGGACATTCAATGTCTTACATTTGGTGGGAGCAACTCAATGATACTGACAATGGAATATCTTTGCGATTAAGAACCCAACACTGTCCCTGTCCATGTACCTGACTGAGGTTGCACTCGCACAAGAGTACTGTTGTAGCCGTAGCCGAAGGTGTTGGCAGCTAGACACACGAGTTTTCCATTGTGCACCCTTGTAACGTTTGGCAATCGAAGAACGTCATCTTCTTGTGCAGTGCTTTCGAGGACGACGTAGGACTTGGAGTGCACGGAAAGGATGCTGTTGGGGTCGAATTTGGAGCTGCTATTAGCGGGAATCTCCAACAGCCACTGACAGAAAATGTACATGAATTATTCCATTTTTGATTATCCAGTGTATCTTATATCTGTTTTTTAAATATTTTTTTTATAAATACCATGATCCCATCGCTCCTCGAAGCACAATATTTCTCTCGCTCGTTTAAGTAATTTGATTGGATGGTTATTTTTAGCGTTGTTTTATTCGAATCGGGCTCAAAACGAGTGAGTGAGTTTGGGTTTTAATCCACTGTTAGCAATATCCAAGCTATATCATGGCAGGGGACAACAGAAATGGGCTTCATACATTGCACCTATGTGGGGAATCGAACCGGGGCTTCAGCGGGGCGAGCGAAAGCTTTAACCAGTAGACTACCCACTTCCGCGCCTCAAACTGATGCTGCGGTTGATAATGGGTTGTTATCATATTAGAAGGAAGATGTAATACACTGGGTGTACAAGAATGGGGTTATACTTGTAGAAGAAAGTAAAAATGGAAGTCAGTGATCTTTCACATTACACAAATATGGAACTTTGGAAGTTAATGAGTTTTTCTGCTGTAAACATATTTAACTTGACCATTGTTATTGTTATTCAATATTTTGATATTTCACTTACTGTTACCGTATCATATTAACACTATTAAGTGAAAAAAATATTTACACCGCGGTGGGAACATTAAATAGTTTTCTGTATTTTCATTTTAGTTTTTGACCTCTTCGTTTTTGTTTTTGACATTTCCGTTTTAGTTTTTGACATTTTTGCTTCACATTTCGGCGATTCAATAGCAACTTGAAAGTACATTTTCCATGTTTTCGGTTGTTTTTATACATATTGGTATGACAAATTGTGTTCATTTGCAAAAGGTTACAATAAAAGTAAGTAAAATATCAAAAATATTGAAAATCAGATTCCATATTTCATTGTACCCATGTGGGCAATCCAACTCGGTCTTGGCTTGAAGACCAATGCTTTAATCACTAGGCTACACGATCCATAACGGAAAAGAAACAAATGTTTTGTACAAACTCACCGTTACAATAACTCTTTAATATAGCAAACGAAAACCCAGTCTTTGTTCTTTCAACACGGTGTGGGTGTGGACCGGTCGTCTAAGGCACCGCAGGATACAGTTGCGTCCTCATGCGTACCAGAAACCTATGATCGTAGGTTTGAATCCAGGTACGCCCTGATTATGTTTCTAGGTTTTTCAGCACCATATCTGTGCTCGTGGGATCTACCAAAGTGGTAAACGTAACACAAACCATCCGCCCATCCACTAACTCACTCTTAGGGGCGGTCGGGTAGTTAAGTGGTCAAAGCGTTCGCTCGTCACGCCGAAGACTCGGGTTCGATTCCCGACATTGATACAATGTGTGAAGCCCATTTCTGGTGTCCCCCGCCGTGATATTGTTGGAATATTGCGAAAAGCGGCGTAAAGCCATACTCACTCACCCACCCACCCACTTATCACGTCCCTCACTCACTCATTCATCACGTCACTCACTCACTCACCCAGTCATCACGTCACTCACTCACTCACTCACTCACTCACTCACCCACTCACTCACTACAGTTCTCCTACCTGTATGTGGCTGTTGAAGTCGGACTTGTAGTTACACTTGAACACTGCCGTGTCCCCACACCGGACGTCCAGCATGGGTGGTTCCACCGTGATGGCCCTCGGCTGCAGGGGTCGGGAATCTGTCAGGTAACAACCTACAGCTTTATTATGGTACTTTCACACAGCATACACCGACATGTGTTGTGTGTAGTTTAACACCGTACTCAGCCATAATCCAGCTATATGACGGCGGCCTGTAAATAATCGAATCCGGTGATTGATATTATGAGCAACGTCCCATGTCGTAGGGGTACGATGACACGCAAATCAACCAAGTAACCGAGTTTAACTACCGATCCATTAAGTCGTCTTTTCCGACAAGCAAAGGTTACAGGGACCTGTTCCAACCCGTATTCCCAAGGGGCCACCGATATCCAGTGGGGTCTCGGTAAACCAGTCGTTACCAATTAAAACGATGAGGATAAGGGCCTTTTCCGGTTCCGGAAAACTGAAATGTTGGCTTGAGAATTATCAGACATGTTCAAATAACTGACAGCTAGCCTTTTCCTTTCTTAAACTTGTGAGTTTGGACTTCCGACATGAGCAAGTACATAAATATGGTTAAAATGAGTGAAGGGTGCTGATTTCGAAATTAATGGGGAAAGTTGGAGACTCAAGGTGTTTATTTTTAACTTTTTAACATATGCTTATACTGTTATTATTCCCCTATCCTGCAAAATTTAGCTTGGGTCAAAGACTTGCTCATTTGTTCAAATATTAAAAACATATTTAGCAAAAACCTCTAAAACCAACCTTTTTGGCATTATTTTTTCAGCTTACTTGTGTATTTTACAACATGCACTTATGTAACGGTAATCACAGATACAGGTGTATCCTAGCTAAAGGCCCAGTCTAACGGCGTTTTTGGAAGTATATAAAAGTAGTTAAAGATAGATTGTTATCCATAGTCTTGTCGATAATTATCGTGCCTGCAGAACACGAGATATAATTATGTCGGTTGCAATGTATAACATTATAAACAAAAGTTGTCATTTAGCAATGCTGTGATGTAGTTATTATAGTTTCCAGGTAGCCACAGTCGAGCGTCTTGAGCAGAGATGTACGTATAAGGTAATTTAATGATCATTCTGTGACTGGCACGAGGAGGTCTGACAGCTAGGACACACTCACCTCGATTATAGAACTTGTCTCTAACATAACTTACCCCAACACATCCTGACATCCATGAAATGGTAAGATATCTCTTACACATTGAAATGATTTCTGCCGCGGGCACAGTATAAACTATAAACAGAGGTCTCGAAAATGCGTAGATAAATATTCGTACTCAAGACACTAGTTTGTATTGTTTACAAACTGAAACAAACGGAAGAACGATTTTGGATGACAAATAGAATTTCAACCTTGTGTGAAGATATAGCAAATTCTTCATAGGAGGTCGGGTCAGGTGAACTTCTTAATCAGCAAATTATCACGAAACAGCATACCTGATTTCTATATCTCGAAAATGTACAGTTCCGAATGTAAACAATAAAGGCCGTGCTATTATATTTTGTTATGGGTCTTTTCTAGTATCTGATATAAACTCGTTAAATATCAATCTTGGACACTTACCAACCACGGAGACTGTGTAGGTTTTGGTGATTTTTCCATATCTGTTGGTGGCACTGCAGATGTAGTCTCCGGAGTCCAGAGAATCCAAATTCCGGATGGTCAGCACGTTATGATTCAGTCCATCACGTAAACGAACCTTTTTCCTGTCTTCCACTATCTCCTCGTCATACCGGAACCACGTGACCTCAGCAGGTGGATTGGCGGACACGGAACAGCGCAAGCGCAGAATTGAACCCTTCCGACTGATGCTCGTCCTTGTGTCACTGCCGTGAATAAACTCGGGTGGCTCATGACCTACGTGAAAATGAAGCAAGCATTGTTATCGTGATGATATTTTTATTAGGTCTTTGACAATACTCGACAGTATGCATATTGCTATTCTTTGCAGTACATTAGCAAAACCTAGAACGATACATTCACCATTCATCAACGACGGTGGGCGCGAGAAAATGTCTTGGCAACAACGACCTCAGACACGCGGCCTGACATGTTGTTTGACACTCGAAGATGTCTTGGCAACAACGACCTCAGACACGCGGCCTGACATGTTGTTTGACACTCGAGGATGTCTTGGCATCAACGACCTCAGACACGCCGCCTGACATGTTGTTTGACACTCGAAGATGTCTTGGCAACAACGACCTCAGACACGCCGCCTGACATGTTGTTTGACACTCGAAGATGTCTTGGCAACAACGACCTCAGACACGCAGCCTGACATGTTGTTTGACACTCGAAGATGTCTTGGCAACAACGACCTCAGACACGCGGCCTGACATGTTGTGTGACACGTGGAGATATCTTGGCGTCAACGACCTCAGACACGCGGCCAGACATGTTGTGTGACACGTGGAGATGTCTTGGCGTCAACGACAATAGACACGCGGCCAGACATGTTGTGTGACACGTGGAGATGTCTTGGCATCAGCGGCCACTGACACGCGGATGGTCACATTGGTTGACACATGGAGATGCCTTGACATCAACGACCGTAGCCATGTGGTCGCATACGTTCTGTGATGGCGAAAGAAGTGTCTTGATATCAACAACCGTGGCTATGTGGTCTCACACGTTCTGTGATGGTGGCAGAAGTGTCTTGATATCAACGACCGTGGCCATGTTCTCACACACGTTCTGTGATGGTGGCAGAAGTGTCTGACATCAAAGACTGCAGCCATGTGGTCTCAGCACTGGGAACAGTCAAATGGTCATGCGTCGGATAAAACAAAATCTTTATTAGAATAATATGGAGCCATGCAAATCCATTCCCAAAAATCTCACCAACATCAACACACCTAAGGAAATTATTATTGTTTTTAAATTTGACTATTAGAGTTGTTATGTATAGGACATAATACATTCTCAGACCTGGTATAACACCCACGTAACGAATGAAATATTTTAACTAATTCTCTTATAAAAACGGGCGGTCGGGCAGCCAAGTGGTTAAAGCGTTCGCTCGTCACGACGAAGACCCGGGTTCGATTCCCGACATAGGTACAATGTGTGAAGCCCATTTCTTGTGTCCCCCGCCGTGATGTTGCTGGAATATTGCTTAGAGCGGCGTAAAATCAAACTCACTCACTCACTTATATAAATACCATAAGGATTCATATTGCGTGTTCTGCTTATGGTATCACAAGATCAATTTGCAAAAAAACAGAAGAATGTACGTCGTTAATGGAACAGTGGTGGTTCCGGTGAAATGGAAGAATCCATTTCTATTAAACATGGGACATGGGGTGGAGTGTGACGTCTGCACGTAGAGTTCCTCCTCGAGGTCATGTATTCGTCAATGACCACGTCGACTCGACGTTGGCACTTTCTATTTACATTCCTACTTTTATTATATCAAAACCCTCCATTTCTGTTGTGCACTCGAGCATCAAGTTTGCAACTGTTAAACAACAACAAGCAAGCCCACAACCCACCGGCCTAAGAGCAAACCGTCCACTCCTGTCGTTGTTACGACTGCATAGAATATGCACAAGAAGATAAAATCTAACGAGCCCGACCACCCAATCCAGATAGTATTCTCTTCCACAAGTATTGGTTGTTGGGTAGATAGTCTGACCTAGAATCCCCATGTGAAACAGGCTATTTGAATCAGCGAGGACATATCTAAATGTACACTTTCTGTTGTCATTGTTTCTGCATGGAATATATCAGGTGGTCAGGTTAGTTTTGTTCACCAGTAGTCATGACAACACAGACGTGAGCGAATGAATGTTGTTTTACGCACACTCAGCAACATTCCAGGATTTGACAGGGCGTCCTGCGTATAAGAGCGTCTGGATTCGGCAAACAAGTGGTTGATATCATGAGAAAAGACCATCGGGGTACGATGACACTGAATTACTGATCATCTAGTCATCATAACTATACATGAGGAATCTTAATTGCTTTTGCATATTACAAACAACTCATGCAAATCCATCTTGTCAAATTATACATATATTCATATACACAAATACAATTTGCTTATGAATAAGTGTAAACAAAACCTCAATACATTAATACCTTAACACATCCTGACCATGACATGGCATACATATAAAACATCGGTGACAGCTTCGTTTGACTAAGACGTTCAATATAGAAGCACCTATACTCAAAGTATGTGTACAAAATACTGCTGATTTTGTGACAACGATCACTCACTCACTCCAAATCTACATCAGCTTCTCCTCAGTCATCATTTTGTCACCATTTTGCTTTATGAAAACATAATAATTGGTTTGGTTGTTGTTTAATGACAAGTCTGCAATTACACCTATATGAGCGCGCCTGGTAAGACCGCCTCCGTGGTCTAGAGGTTGAGCGTCCGCCCGGAGAGCGGAAGGTCCTGGGTTCGATCCCCGGCCGCGTCATACCAAAATACGTTAAAAGATGGTACTTGTTGTTACCCTGCCTGGCGCTCGGCATTCAGGGGCTAAAACAAGGACTGCTGGGCTTGGAGTCAGTATACTGTGTATGAGTGGGGTATTCATTTTAAACCGCGGCTAGTATCTCAGTGGGCTAGACTATAAAACCGGCATCATTCCGGACTAGTACAAGCAGCCGCACGGACACACGCACGCACCAAGTCACGCACACACATCACAAACACACACACGTGTGCTCTACCACTAGACCACGGAAGCTGTCTTTCCTCTGGATGGAGGATCCACAAAATTGTTTTGGACCAACAACACACTGTTTTTCACATGTCAAGGAAATGATTTTCTTTCTTTGTAACACCTGCAGACAGGGTTTTTTCCAGCATTCAGATTACGTTTTTTTCAGGGTGCACGGACATACGTCCTATTCCAAGAATTCAATTAAAGCTCTCATCAGTTCATGGTCACAGCTAAAAGAGTATCTTTGCTCACCCCTGAATCCCGAATACATCATAACACAAATCACAAAAGCATTGAGAAAATGGTGCGATTTGAAACTAAATTACTGATAAACTATCGAAAAAGTAAAATACTATAAAGAAATTGTTTACGTGCACCATTATATAGAATCTGAGTACCAAATCCGATTTTATTTGCGTCCCCCGTACCACACAACCGAGTCCCCTCGAGTCCCCCGAATCCCGCTTACCAAACGGGGGTTCGCAGCCTTCTGAATCGTGTGTCCCTCAACGCAATTAAAGAAAGATATGACACGTACCTTTTTGTAAGACTGCTGACACTTCACATGAAGACAGAATTACATATATAACAACAATACGCAGGTCCATTTTACAGGCAGGCGATGGCGAATTGTAGTCGTCATTCGACAAAATGCGTCTCATTCAACTGAGGACATTTGACCTGATTGGGGCACTTACCGCACAGGAAATTGTGACTTTAAACTTCATGTTATAATGTTCCAGCTAACTACGTGTCGCGTTGAATATCTCACCAATACTCAGCATGGTTCGTGGGGAACGGGTTAGTTTTTGTCGCCATTGTCGACTATTGTTTGGGTTATTTGTAGTTTAGCCTGTGCTCCTGTGTCCGCGTGGTGATGAAAACGACAACAATTATGCAAATCGTTTGAAGTGCTACAACATGGGAACGGAAATACTGGAGCGAACGTCAAACGGATTGATACCACGGATCTGACTGGCTTGCTTCAAATTACTACAGTGCTTGCTAAGTTTTGGGGAATAATCGCTGTATGAAAGCTACCATTTACTATGTGCCCTCGTGGGTATGGGGAGGTAGGGTAGTCTAGTGGTTGCAGCGTTCGCTCGTCACGCGGTAGGCCCGGGTTCAATTCCCCATGGATCCAAAGTGTGAAGCCCTTTTCTGGTCCCCCCCCCCCCCCCCCCCCCCCTCCCCGATAATCCTGGAGTGACGCTTAAACCTGTGTAATCGGGTATGTCACAATTCAAGTATGTATGAATCGAGTTTACACCCGACGATAAACGATATGACTAAGCGTGTAGTAAAAATGTAATACTTGCATAATTTTGTAATAACTTGGCCTGATAACTACTCTGGCAAGCATTAACTTGTCCTCTATGGCAAAACAAAATGGTAAAATTTAACTGCATCACACTCTTAGACGTGCATGCACGTGTGTGTCTGATTGGAGTCCGGTCTTACGCCGGTTATATGGTGCTAGCTCACTGAGATACCATGCGACTGTTCAACGTGAATGCTCCACACAGACACAGTATACAGACCCAGTGCCGACCAGTTCACATCTTCTCCCCTTTATGCCGAGCGCCAGGCAGGGTAACAACAAGTACAGTCTTGTAACGCCTTTTGGTTGGTATGAGGTGGCCAAGGGATCGAATCCCCGACCTACGGCTCTCGGGGCAGATGTTCTATCCCCTAGACCACAGAACGAACCTTAAATATTCGAGTTCGACATTCAAGTCTTTGATAGGCATGTTGAAGTTGGTCATGGTGACGATGATCTGGCTATTGTGACACAAGCAATAAGGCAATCAAGATTCCCATAGTGGTTAATGATGTGATTACAGCACGGATGTTTGTTTGTTGTTTAACGCCGCATTCAGCAATATTCCAACCATATGACGGCGGTCTGGACCAGACAATCCAGTGATTGCCATCATGAGCATCGATCCACGCAATTGGAATATACTGACATGCATCAACCAAGTCAGCGAGCCTGACCCTCCGATCCCGTTACTCACCTCTTTCGACAAGCATAGTTGCCTCATTAAGGCAAGCATGGGTTGCTGAAGACCCAATCCTTCACGGGTCAGAAGTAGCTCTAAAATGTCGTGACAAAGAATAAAAGAAATAGCTTTCCATAAAAGGGTCCTGTATTCGACATTCAAATTGAATAGAAACAGGTTGGTAGCAAAAGTGTCTTGTTACAGATGGAATATGGCGCAAACAGATTATTGCGAAATGTCTCGAAACTCGAGGAAGGAGGCCAGTTACATGTGTAGACATGAGTGTGTGAGCGAACACCACATCAGATCCATGGGCGTGGGGACGTGTTCACAAATCAGGTAAACACTGGCGGTGAACAGTAGTGGGTGGGTTAGCTGTGATTCCCTAGCCCCGATGTTCCTTCACAGTTTTTCTTTGTGCCACTGTTGGGCCTCCGAACAGTCCCGTAAGAAAAGTAAGCGGATTTGCACTGTTAATTTTACAGCACACTTATACGTTCTGATTGACTATAATGCGTTTAAAATCTATAAACGTCTCTTCCTGAATCACTTACCTCTAAAGGCCCGTGAAGATCCGGGGTAGAATAGATCTTCTGAACCCATGCTTGTCGTAACAGGCGACTACGCTTGTCGTAAGAGGCGACTAACGGGATTTGGTTGATGCATGTCATCGATCCCGATTGCGTGGATCAATGCACATGTTGTCAATCACTGGATTGTCTGGTCCAGATAATATTATTAACAGACCGCCGTCATATAGCAGGAATATTGCTGAGTGCGGCGTTAAACAAGAAACACACAAACAAACTTACCTCCAAAAAAGTATTTTGCATTTCAACAAAAGGTGAACTTTGAATAAGGATTTCAGACCGACAACAGCCACCGCCGGTTTTTGTTTTCGACCTGTAAACCTTACAACGCAAATCCGCAACCTTTTCTCATGGAACTATCCGTAGCCCCAATTAGTGTGGGCCTTGCTGGGCAGACAACCTGAACAGTCACAACTACCACATGGAGACGTTCAGAACCTTGATCGGTCTCTCCAATGTGATTGGCAGCAGATCCTCCAATTGGTAATTTGACACCTTATACTGATCACGTGACGTGGATGCAGAAGTGAACCGCGGGAATACATCAGAACTGAGAAATAACGTCAGTCCAGTTCATTACATAATATAGAAGTTCGTAACACATATATGTTCTGACAATGTATTTATTGCACAAAGCTGTTCTGTCCTGCAGCGCGCCCTGGAATGTGGTTCATGGTTGCTCCAATGTCATACATTATAACACACAAAATATACATGTTCAGGTTATACATTTGTTGCCAGGACAACACCAGTAACTGACAAACGATCAACAATTCAATATTTAATCTTTCAAGGTCAGACTCATAAATAAGCACCATTCAATGACTTTATACAAACAAGCTATCACATCATCAACCTAACTGCACTGTCAGTGTCACATATTCAACAGATGATAGAATGTTTAGCACTATTCCGTCAGTATCACAGTGACGGACTTAAGAAATGGACTTTACACATTGTATCCATGTGGGGAATCAAACCCAGGTTTACAGTTTGATAAGCGAAAGTTAACCACTAGGCCACCCATTGTCCTTTCAAGTTTAGAATCTGAACTTCAACAAATGGAGTACATTTGTGTAAGCAGGCCACTCTGCGTGAGTGTTTTGTTTGTTTGTTTGTGTGTCACACTCAGCAATATTCCAGCTATTTGATGGCAGTCTGTAACAGAGTCTAAACCAGACTATCCAGTGATTGACACCATGAGCATCGATCTACTCGATTGGGATCAACCAACCAAGTCAGCGAGCCTGACCACCAGATCCTGTTAATCGCCTCTTACGACAAGCATGGGTTGCTGAAGAACTGTGCTAAACCAGATCTTCAGAGGTCCGGTGAGTTTGTGAGTTTGAGATGACAACCCCAAATATAGGCCACTTTGAATGTCTGGGATAACTTGGGTCTTATATTTGTACTACAAAACTTCAGGAGTCATTATTAGCATAATTGAGTGCATGGTTTTGACAAAGATATATCTTTTGCATCACTGGCAATGTTTGTATGACAAAATTCATAACATATTCCACTTAAACATTTGTTTGAATTTGGTTCCAAATATTGTAGGAATTCTGCACAAAAAGGTAACGACTGGCATCTCAGTAATCCAGTATGCCAGCATCATGGGGAAGGGAAGCCCATAGATTGTACTTGTTTTCCATGTACCCTGTTTTGGAAACTGACTAGCAGTGTGATGAGGACACACAAAATCTGTGATCAGGGCATATTTGTCAGGTAGAAAACACTGCATTTATTGCCACATCGTCTGGAATAAATCTGACTGAAGTTAAGCCCTGTTGATCCAGACAGTGACGTTACACACCCAAATGACCTTTTACCATGATGGATGTTCTACATGGTAATCGTTTGGGGGCAGGGTGTCCAGATCAACATCATCCGGACAAACAGGGTTTTACTGTAATTCCTGATTCAGTACCACCCTCAATAAAAGGATCTGCTCATCACTTCCAAATACTCAAAGTACTCTCAAAGACTGAACAGGTCATTCTCAACATCTAGATAAATGCACCTAGGTATTTGAATAATCATCCTGAACATATGTGTTGTTCATAGTTGAATCAAGGTGTCATCAGCTTCTTCATGTAATACAGTGTGACCTTGAAATATGAAATATTGCATAAATAAAAATTATGTAACATCTTTTTTAACACTAAGAACGTGTAGAATTGCAACATCGGTTTACATTAGAAAACTGTTTGTCTCATTGGCTCAATAATGTCTTTACATCACGTCACAGTATCACATTTAAGTAGAGTATTGTGGTTTCGAAAAACTGTAAACGCTTGGCATCTTTGTTCACTGTGACAGCAAAGTTGACACTTTTATCTTTCCGTCCATGGCCCCCATGAGACAGACTCTGGTGTCCACAGACGGTGACCAGTCTACGGTTGTGACTGCGCTCTTGTGACCTTGAAGCTCCATCATCTTCGCTATGCCAGGGTCAGCCTCTCGGGTCTGGAACAGAGGAACATTACTGTCATGTGGGTGGGTGCCTTGAGTGAGTGAGTGGGCAGCTGGGTGAGTGAGTGGACACAGGTAATCATTCACCTTGATAGAGCATGGGTTATCATTCATTTTGACAGCATGGGTTATCATTCACTTTGACAGCATGGGTTATCATTCACTTTAACAGCATGGGTTATCAATAACAGAATGGGTTATCATTCAAATCTTAACATATGTAAGAGGGCATGGCAAGATATTGTACATGTTTACCTGATACAGGACTCCCTTGTTTTTATCACAGGTGAGTATGTACTGGCCCTCGGGGTCAAACGCGAACAGTCTCCCTCGAGGTACTTCCTTGTTCCCCGTGGGACTGGTGGCCAGGAATGGCAGTGCGGCTCCCTGGTGGATCGCCAACTCTCGGACTATCGTGCCAGTCTTGTGGATATTCCATTGTATAAACTGGAAGTAAGTCAGCACAGATGTATCAGAACTTCATTGTGCTATTATCAAACTGGCACTTTCTGTTTCCTAGTGTATGAGTGCCACGATACACTTAACATATTTTCTTGAGTAAAGTGTGCACCCTTTTCCCAAGAAACACAGCTGTCTAGAAGGGGGTGACATTATTCACGCCACAATGAGTTTTGATGTTTTTTACTTCAAGTATCAATACATACAATAATACATATGATACTTGTGTCATCATACTTAATTCAACCTTTTCTTGTGCATAAAATTATACAGGTTTCATTGCACTGGCTATTAGTAAGTATGGTTTATGCTGCTTTCAGCAATATTCCTGCAGGGAACACATGAGATGGGTCGACACACTGTACCGATGTGGGAATGGAACCCGGGCCTTCTACCCAGAACACTTCAACCACTCACAATCTCAATGTTACTGTGACTTTTCTTTGATTACAATCATTGGGTGGATAATGCTGACAGTGTCTCATGTTGTGACTCTTTCCTCTTGTCGACTATTGTCTTTACTCATCTACCACACTGTTATGGCCCATACCTTCCCATCCCCTCCCATACTGAAGCAGGACGTCTCATCGGAGCTGAACTGTACGGAGTGGACCTCCCCATCATGGGCTGGCCATTGGGTGATACACTTCTGTTGTTGGATATCTGGAACACAATTACCCATCATACACACACTGTACAATTAAAGGGAAAACCATTCAGTTTTCTACCCTTTCACCTAATTAATGCAAACTTCTTTGAGAGGCATTTAGAATGAGTGAGTTGGGTTTAATGCCGCTTTTAACAGTATTCCAGTTATATCGCGGCGTGTCAACTTTATGTGGGAAAAAAGCCTGAAGTGATGCAGGTCTTAGACGTTTACCACTTCGGTAAAACCGACGAGCAGGGGTATGATGCTGACAGAGCTAGAAACATAATCGAGGCGAACCGGGACTCGAACCCACAATTTATAGGTTTCTGGTGTGCCCAAGGGACGCAACTCTAGAGTACTAAGTAAGGATAAGATATATGGATGAACAACTTCATACAATTAGGAATGATGTTGGATAACGTGGTAAAACCTTCACCAAATGTCGCTCCAAATTGTATTAAAGAAGTTGTTCATCCATTTATCTTATCCTTAATTAATGCACACACAAAACAAACACTCACAACATTTGGCAGAGTGGTTAATGTGATTAACGATGTGACAAGATTCCATAGAAAGGGCTCAGCGTACGTAAAGGTTACACTTTCATGGAATTAAACATGTTAGGAGAGTGGAAATACTTTCCTGCAAAGGATTTTCTTTCCTGCGAAACAGGTAACACTTCCCATTAATGCCACATGCAGCAATATTCAACAGTATTACTACCCCCGGCAAATAATCGAGTTGGTACCAAACAAACCAATGAATGACGTTATGAGCAACATCCCTCACCATCAGGGTACGATGACACGCAAATAAACCACGACTCCCTGATCCATTTAGTCACCTCTCAGATAATGGACTGAGGACCTAACACAGACTCGCCACGGGTGGAGATTAGGCCCGCGATGGGTCCAAATGTAGGGAACAAAATGTCTGATTGGGAATTTACTGCAGCTCTGGCAAAAACTATTTTGATACATGTTTCAAACGATCAGATCACTGAAGTTGTCTGAAGCTTATCCTTACTCAAACATATACAAGTCAAAAGGAAAGTGTGCTTGGTCAGAAAGAAATGTGAACATTTGTGACTTGTTGTGTAACCATGGAGTTATCACATGACAAACCATGGGTCCAGGTAGTCCTGAGGGTACCCGGGTCCTACTCCCACCCCACCCGACCCGAGCACCCGAGTTACCCACCCTGCCCTAATGGAGATACTGACCGAATATCCTGATCCTGCCGTCAGCAGCTCCAGTCATCAACAACTGACCATTATGGTTGTACTGACAGCAGTTGATGGCCACAGGGGTCGGTTCCAATGGGAGCTGTTTCTGTCAACAAAAATAGTCCGCACCTTCAGACATCTTCCACACAAAGACTGGGTACATCACAGGATTGGTTCATTCTAATGGCTGCCATCAAGGTCAATGATACCTTATGATACAAAGTTTACTCCCGATGTGATACAGCCATAGCCAACAGATGCAACCCTTACGCAATCATACTGTGTCAATGTTCATGTACAGAAGTTCAGATATAACTCAGCCTACAGCTAACAGTTCTAGTTTTGGTTTGGTTTGGTTTGGTTTGTAGTTTAACACCGCACTCAGCAATATTCCAGCTATATGACGGCGGTCTGTAAATAATGGAGTCTGGACCAGACAATCCAGTGATTAATATCATGTGCATTGATCCACGCAATTGGGATCGATGACATGCATCAAACCAAGTCAGCGAGCCTGACCACCCGATCCCGTTCACGCCTCTTACAACAAGCATAGTCGCCTTTTATGGCAAGCATGGATTGCTGAAGACCATTTCTACCCCGGAATTTTCTAACAGTTCTAACCTCAAGCAATGATTCAGATATGACAAAACGAACTAGTCTTTGGACATCATTGTATTCAGAGTTTTGTCTATTTCGGTAACTTAACTTTTAATAATACATGAATGATTTATTTAGTTGTCTGTAAACATATTAATGACAATTAGCTTTACATGTCTCACAAGTAGTTTTATGTGTATGTGCTGAAATGCTGAACACGGCAATAGTCAAGGTAATGATGGTGGCCTGTAAATAATGGAGTCTTAACTAGACAATCCCATCAATTTAAGATTTACAAAAATGGTCTTTTCAGGAAAGATTATTGATGCTAATGACAAATTACCATCAGAGCTACAAATAAGCTGCATATTTGCGTAAAATACCCCTCGTCCCCCAAATATTCAAAACCCTGATTACTTTCAATTAACTTGCGTACAGAAATGCATGCATTAAATGAAAAATTGAAATGAATTATAACAGCATGTGTAAATACCCAATGATGCTTTTTCAGCATGCATACAACAGAGCTAATTTCCGAAACAAAATTACGAGCTAATTTACTTTCCGAGTCAAGCCTTATGTTAGAACCAGGGGTCCGGAAACCGTCATATGCGCCGGACATGTCCGATTGGGAATCTCAAATGTCCGGTTTAAAATAAAGACAAAAATGTCTTAGATGTATATAAGGGTTCTAACTTAGAACCCTTATATACATCTAAGACATTTTTGTTTATTATTTTTAAATCTCAAAATCTTAGCTCATTTTGAGAAAAACACAATAGAGTGATGAAAAGATGAGTGAAAAAATATTGGTCACCCAATGAAAAATGTAATAGAAACCCTCGAGTAAAAGCTCAATTGCTCAAAAAGTTATCTAGAGCTCTGTACCATTTCAGAAACCACTGATTCTGTAACACAAAAATGAATCAATGTGGCAGATGTATATTCTGCTGCTATGTCATGAAGCTGCAGAAACATATCTTACATCCATCTTCATTGTGCGGAGATCCCACAACATGAGTTTTCCTGGTTTAGCCATGACAGAGGTGTCCGTGGACCCACTGCGGAGACGCTGTACTGTGGCTGAACACACAAAACTCATGCCCACAGGGTTAGCTGTGATGTTGATGATCCTAGGACAAACAAGGAACGTCATCCTCATCACACAAAACATAACAGCAAATCTACAGTTAACATAACTCTAAATGGCAAACACAGTACGTTTATCTCCCAAACACTTTAAAATACAATCCCACAAATTGGATTCTTTCATGAACTGTGCCTCAATGAAGCAATGAAGTTCTGTACCTGAAAAACAGCTTTGAAGACATTTTTTCTGAAACTACTCATGATCAAAACTAGTCACATGCAGTTATAAATGTCTTCTTTTTGAAAGAAATATGGTTCATAGTATTGGCCCAACTCCTGCTATCCTTGGATTTGGGTGTTTAACATATGGAATAACCCCAACAGTAAACTGTACCCAATCTTCCCCTGTTTCATACCTGGGATAACTCTGATCTGCTTGAACTTCACGAAATGTTTTGATCTCTTTGACATCAAACAATCGGATATTTCCTGTACGGTTGCCCAACAGAAGCTGGAAGAAATAGAAAGACGATGGATCTCCTTTCTTATGTTGACAGCTTTAAACAATTGAATACATTCAACTTACGCTAACCTTGCAATATAAGACGCAAAGGGAATCCCATGTTTGACTCACTTCAGAGAAAACACTGTCTGCTTGACATTATCTAATTTCTACTTAAGCGTACACTCAGAGAAAAAACACTGTCTGCTTGAATGATTGCATCTTATTTCTGCTTAAGCATACACTCAGAAACAACATTGTCTGCTTGATAGCATCTTATTTCTGCTTAAGCATACGCTCAGAGAAAACACTGTCTGCATGATATCATCTTATTTCTGCTTAAGCATACGCTCAGAAAAAAACACTGTCTGCTTGATATCATCTTCTTTCTCCTTAAGCATACGCTCAGAAACAACACTGTCTGCTCGATAGCATCTTATTTCTGCTTTAGCATACACTCAGAAAAAAGATGAAGCATGAAGCTCTGTAATTCATCATGTTCATGAATACATTGAATATTACTCAATTTATTGGTATGCAAAATTAAACTAGTCCACTACTCCTTATAATGAAAACATATAGCAAACCCCTTAAAAATGGCAAATTCTGCTCGTCCTTATGATACCTTAACTATTGGGCAGTTAAGCCAGGACTACAGGACTAGTGACAATTTCTAATGCTGTTTTCACAGATTTAAATTGCATAAACAATGCTTTTATACGATTCTGGAATTTCCTTTGAAAACAAAAGGTTTCATTTAAGTTTGGATAGCAATAATTTAACATAATGATAAAAAACTGACAAACATTGCATCATGACATAATCTCACATGAATCATATTTTAAGTTTACTGAAAATAGAAATTCCAGGACCAATTTACCATTAACTCTTGCATCAAAGAGACAACATGCCTGAAGCAAGTTTTCAAATGTTATTCCTGAAATCCAGTAACTCACATTTCCTCTGCATCATATGTATATTCTCATCCATTTCATATCACTTTGAATGCAAAGTGTGCTCTCAATATTAACACAAATATTCTGGAGTTTTGTTTATTTCCTACATGTAACAGGGACAACATTCTTAGCATGTAAATAATCAAATCTGGACCAGAGAATTGATATTATGAGCAACTATCCACTCCGTCAGACAACGATGACACGCTATCTACCAAGTCACCTGATCCATTAAGTCGCCACTTACAACCAGCGTAGGTTGCTGGGGACCTGTTCTAACCTAGAATACCCATCAGCTACTTTGGTGTGCACAATGAATCACGCTACACAATCACACACACTGGAGGTACTCACCCATCTGTCAGACTTGCTGGCCCACTCCAGGGACAGGAAAGCTGACTTGGACATCACGGTTGCCGTGGTCGCTGGCTGGGGACTCCAGGTCCAAACTCTGAAGAGATGAGATGTCCGTGGAATTTCAACAAATACTATATCCTTTTACATCTTCATAAATAAATTGCACATGATTCCATGGCATTTGATTGGCTACCCAATCAATTCTTTTTATATAAATTTCAATAAATTGAGAAAAAATTTGGCCATGCCTGCCTAGGAATGCTCTTCCCTGATTGGCTGTTAATAGAATGGGCAGGGGCTTGTGTTGAATTATTGAGCTGAAACAAATTTGTATTGTTGTCTAAAGTTTTTACATTTATCATGTTTACACGTTTACACCTCCATAATCATGATAAACGCAAAATCACTGAAGTTAATTCTTCAAGTCAAGTCAAATGTTCTTGCATGAATTTTGACTGATATTAATCAATTACATTGAACCAACATGTTACAACTATACATTCTACATTACAGACAACATAGATGATGCCAACAGTTCAAGAAAGGGAGATAACTCTGATTAGTCTAGCATCTACAGCATCTGATGAAATGTTGTAGAGCTGATGAGTATGTTGAGAATACTGCACAACCTCCTGTTGTTACTGAGAGGAAAGCCCGAAGTGGTGTAGGTCTCAGACATTTACCACTTTGGTGAAACCCACGAGTACGAGTATGGTGCTGACAAACCTAGAAACATAATTGGGGCGAACAGGGATTCCAACCCACAATCATAGGTTTCTGGCGTGCCCAAGGGAAGCAACTCTGCACAGCGAATCGCGGCGCCTTAGAAGACTGGGCCTTCCGTGCCCCCAGAATATATAGGGCAGGTGGAGGATCAACAGTAACAACAATTGTGTAACAAAAGAGAGATTAACATGAGTAGGTTGAGTAATGACAACAGAAGGATAATACTGTAACACATGATGGACAGAGAACACGTGATGAGGAAGCCAGTAAGACAGGAAGTCAATTAAACAGAGATCAAGACTATTTCATCCCATCCGCCTACTATGAACTCACTAAGCAATAATCAGCCCACCTATGTATACTTAATCCTGTTTAATTGGTTTTCTGTCTTATTATCCATAAATTGTGTCTACCTTGTCCTCAATCAACTTCTAAGTAATGCCTATCAAACAATACAGCAGTGACAACACTGACAACGGCTCATGAACATGAACTACGTACTTGACCACACCATCAGCATCTAGACTGGCGATGTACTGCCCCGAAACACTGAACTTCCCATAAGATATGGCCGAGTGATGTTCTGCGTACTCATCCTGCAAACACATGTTTCCAGATCAGTAAACATACAAACAATAATTTGTTTAAGCATATTTTTTATGTACAGTTGGATGAGTCAAAGGGGTTCTCTCCCAAGCCACCTACAAAACAAGGAACCTTAAAGGTTCTCCCCACCACAATGTCTCCTTCCAATAATTGACCAGGACCCACATGATTGTAAAGAAAATGAGCTCCTAGCTTAGAGGATGGACCTGTCTGATTTTAAGCATAACCTCAAGGGCTGGGACGAATCCAAATTTACCACCAGGTGCACGACCCCCTATTACCCGACCCCATCCTGTAGGTCTCAAGAGTTGGATACAAAATGTCCACTTGGGAATAGTTTGACCGTTGCCCTGGCAAAACATACAGTAAACTACGGTCATAATGAACTCAAAGGGACCACTAATTTTAGTTCCTCATAACTATTGTTTGTTATAAGCAAATATATTGCATAACTATAGCAAATATTAGGGACAAAAAAATAAGTTCGTTACATCTGTCAGTTCGATAAAAGCGTCTAAAATGCTAAAAGCGTTCAGATACACGCATACAATGATCTGGTGATGCATATACTGAAGATGACTTCATGTGAAATTCCAAGAAATACGCGCACAGTCAGAAAAAAAAGGGGAACATTAGGGACATGTAGTGTAACCATAGAGTTACAATGAATTTTTGTCATAATACAATATGTCACGTGACAAAGCATGGACCCAGGGAGTCCTGTGGGTACCCGAGTCTTTCCCAGGACCCACCTGACCTGATTAGCCGAGCTACCTGTGCCTGCCGGAATAACCACATTAACTGACAAAGGAGACGATGCAACTTGTTGATGAGACAAGAGAATGAAATATTTGTTTAGCAGACATACCTGACTTAACAACAGGAAAGGACAATCTCCTTCTGTAACAAACATAAACATGCATCTTAGCTTATGATCACATGATGACAGTGTGTGGGGTTAAACATTTTTCAACCGTTTCTCAGATATATCTTAACATGGCAGCTTAATCATATTAATGGGGAAATAAAGACAAAATGATGCAAGTCTCAGAGTTTAACCACTTATGAAACTAAAAAGCATGGATTTGGTGTTGTGTAATCAAGGTGAAACTGGGATTCGAACCCACAATCATAGGAATCTGTCATGACTAAAGGGATGCAACTCTGGACAATGAATCATGGCACCGTAGGTAACCAGGCCCAAAATGTTCTCTGTTCATTGGAACACATTTAAGTTAAAAGCAGAAATGCAGGCATGATATAATAATATCTAAAGGCATACATTGATATGAAAATACCAGTATTATGAAGATAAAAAGACACTTGAACATATACCACATGTACCAAGATAGAGAGATGTATTGTTACCTGGAATATTGGCTACCCCTTCCAAGGATCACTTGTTACCTGGAATATTGGCTACCCCTTCCATGGATCAATTGTTACCTGGATTATTGGCTACCCCTTCCAAGGATCACTTGTTACCTGGAATATTGGCTACCCCTTCCAAGGATCACTTGCTACCTGGAATATTGGCCATCCCTCCCAAGGATCATTTGTTACCTGGAATATTAGCTACCCCATCCAAGGATCTATTGTTACCTGGAATATTGGCTACCCCTTCCAAGGATCACTTGTTACCTGGAATATTGGCTACCCCTTCCATGGATCAATTGTTACCTGGAATATTGGCTACCCCTTCCATGGATCAATTGTTACCTGGAATATTGGCTACCCCTTCCAAGGATCACTTGTTACCTGGAATATTAGATACCCCATCCAATGATCTATTGTTACCTGGAATATTAGATACACCATCTAATGATCTATTGTTACCTGGAATATTGGCTACACCTTCCAAGGATCACTTGTTACCTGGAATATTGGCTACCCCTTCCACATGTTCCTAGGATCAATTGTTACCTGGAATATTGGCCATCCCTCCCAAGGATCATTTGTTACCTGGAATATTGGCTACCCCTTCCATGGATCAATTGTTACCTGGAATATTAGCTACCCCATCCAATGATCTATTGTTACCTGGAATATTGGCTACCCCTTCCAAGGATCACTTGTTACCTGGAATATTGGCTACACTCTCCAAGGATCACGTGTTACCTGGAATATTGGCTACCCCTTCCATGGATCAATTGTTACCTGGAATATTGGCTACCCCTTCCAAGGATCACTTGTTACCTGGAATATTAGATACCCCATCCAATGATCTATTGTTACCTGGAATATTAGATACCCCATCCAATGATCTATTGTTACCTGGAATATTGGCTACACCTTCCAAGGATCACTTGTTACCTGGAATATTGGCTACCCCTTCCACATATTCCAAGGATCAATTGTTACCTGGAATATTGGCCATCCCTCCCAAGGATGACTTGTTACCTGGAATATTGGCTACCCCTTCCAAGGATCAAGCGTTACCTAGAATCTTGGCTACCCCTTCCAAGGATCACTTGTTACCTGGAATATTGTCTTCCTCTTCCAAGGATCACTTGTTACCTAGAATATTGGCCATCCCTCCCAAGGATCAATTGTTACCTGGAATATTGGCTACCCCTTCCATGGATCACTTGTTAACTGGAATATTGGCCATCCCTCCCAAGGATCAATTGTTACCTGGAATATTGGCTACCCCTTCCATGGATCACTTGTTACCTGGAATATTGGCTACCCCTTCCATGGATCAATTGTTACCTGGAATATTGGCTACCCCTTCCATGGATCACTTGTTACCTGGAATATTGGCTACCCCTTCCATGGATCAATTGTTACCTGGAATATTGGCTACCCCTTCCATGGATCACTTGTTACCTGGAATATTGGCTACCCCTTCCAAGGATCACTTGTTACCTGGAATATTGGCTACCCCTTCCATGGATCAATTGTTACCTGGAATATTGGCTACCCCTTCCATGGATCACTTGTTACCTGGAATATTGGCTACCCCTTCCAAGGATCCAACAGAGGCTGTATCTGGCATGTCAACTGACTTGACCTTCTCCGGCTCACTGCTGATAGTCTTCGCTGGACTGACGGGTGGGGTGGGGTGAGGTCGGCGGGCACCCCCAAAGGGTGGGGCTGTCTGAGTGTTTGCTGACGTTGGGGTTGAGGATGGGGGTGGATCCTCTGGCACATAGGGCTTTACCTCTGCTTTCTATAACATACACCACAAAAACTTGATTAATACACTTATCTATGTTTAATCAAATATGAGACAGAAGGTCCTTATATATTTTTTTAGTACCATCACATAAACTATTCAATGTATCTGTGTACATTAAAGACCGACTGATGTGATCTCATGAAGCATGAATCTACAGAGGGACTATGTAAAGCTAAAAAAAATATAGTCTTGGTTCTCAGGCACTGCCCACATCATCATAAACACGATAAAGTTCATTGCACGTTTCGTTTTTGTTTCTGTTTTAATTTTGTTTGTGCATTGTATTTAACTATTAGGATTTTTATATTTTTTTTAAAATGGAAATAAAAACAAAACGTGCGGCAGACTTTATGATGATGCGGGTGGTGCCTGAGAACCAAGCCTATATTATTTTTAGCCTTAATGGGGTATTGCATCAAGTTGAGGAGAGAAAACACAGAGCATTTTTCTTCATCTGTGGGTACTCAAGGACAAATCCCTTGTGGGATAAAGGATTAATTCTTTTTGGCTTAAACACAAAAAGAATCATAAGTTTGTTAAGATGCTAAAGGAAAAACATGCAGAAATATAACAAACAACTGTTAATAAACTTGGAAACAGAGGAAACATTTTCACAGATCAGTACAGACCATTCAATGTCCTAAATATTCCATATACCTTTTCATTTGACTTTTTGGGATCAAACCCAAGTAGTTCCTTTCTCTGCTTTTCATACTCTCCAGCATTTATTCTATTCCTAGGTGGCGCCACTATTTCAGGTGTTGTCATGGCAACAGGACCACCTGCCATCTGAAAGCCGGTCTGTGGCGCTGAGGATGCTACACTTTGTGATACTCTCCTGAGGGATGGCTTCGGAGGCTGGGTGATAGGGTGAGTTACTTTGGAGACAATTTTAGTCGGCTTGGGGTCGGCTTTAGTAAGTATCACCTCTGTTTTCCTCCGACCAATCAGAGGGGAGGTCAGGTGTAGAGGGAAGCGGCGAGTCTTCTGTTGTTTCTCTTGAATTGTAGTGTCCCTGATTTAAAATAAAATACATTTTCAATAACAACTCTTTTTCAAAAATCACCTCTTTTCTTTAGTTATAATGACCAACGACAAAAACGAAACTTACACACACACATATACCATGTACACAGCATGTACTTTGTGTTGTGTTTAGTATGAATGTCAACTGGTTTTTTGAGTTCCTGTAAGTCATCGGACGGGACAAGTACTGATGGATAAATAATTATGTCCACGAGGCCAGAGCAAAATTACCTACTATACATCTTCCCGACTGTTAATCATGAAATGCTCAATACATGTTTCATGAAAAATGTTCTAAAAATTTAATGTTATTAAAAAACATTATGAAAAGTTATTAATTGAATACTTTGAAGTGCTCACTGCTAATACAATTCAATGCTGCAATTATTTAGGTAAAGAACAACATATATGAGAAACTGATTTCTCTGGTCCCTTGTACATGTTGTAGTTCGTTATATCAATGTTCTCCTGTATCCCTATCTAGTATGCTTTGGGGCACGGGTGGCCCAGTCGTCCATCATTAATACTTCACTGGTATATACACTACACTACTCCATCACCCGTAAAATTTTACAGCCACAGTGTAGTCACTATTTTTACCCATAAATCAAGCAGCCAGACTCCAGCAGGAGGGAAACCATCAAGTGCTCAGCAAACAGGATCACTGAGTGCTTAGATTACACATCTAGCCCAGAAATCCAGCCTAGTTCGGCAAGGGTGGAAACTGGACTTTCATAGTCAGTTAACTCCCTTGCCTTGGGAAGAAGAGATTACACAGCAAAGACACTGTTTCTCGCTTGACATCCGTGCAACAGTATTCCAGTTATATCACGGCGTATCAGCTTACTGGGAGGAAAGCCTGAAGTGATGTAGGTCTTAGATGTTTAGTGACAATAGCTAGTGAGGCCAGGAAAAGTATTCTTGTTTTGCATGATTTAGTTAAAAATATTCTTGTTTTGCATGATATTTTTCAAAACTGACTGGGAGAGAAGATTTTATTTGTTTACTAGGTAAGAACCTAAAGGGTAAACTTGGACCAAATGCTCATTAAGCCATGCACCCCGAAGAATGAAGAGATGGCCACAGTTTGAGTTCCTTGCAAATCTGACATTTTATGAATGTCATTTTCAGAGAAAAGCGTTGTTACGCGGTGCAACAGCAAAACTTTTAATTGAAAAAGTTGTTTCTGAATAATGCTTTAATACACAAAAATATTCAGGGGCAGTGACATTTCTATGGGAGATTTGGTCATGAGAAACTGGACATATATTTTCCGAACTCACTCCGAAAGTCCCGAGAAGTCGTAGATGAGGTCTGACGCTGAAGTTAGGATCTCTGAGGGCATGTCCTGTTCCTTCTGCTGCTGCTCTGCCTCGGCCTGCTGACTCATCAACATCACCTGTGAGGAGGACCAGACTCGGTAAGAAGGGGGACACTCCTCAGGGTGTCCAAACACGGACTAAACTGTTTGTTATGTTTGGAAAGGATATTTTGATATTGTGTAGTTTATATTTCTTCTTATCATGCTAATAGGGACGACTCCCTCGTTGCTGTCCATTTTCAATGTAAATCTAGACATTGTGTAATCAGTGCCACAGGTCAAACTGAAGCACAGTTTCTGCAACATCTCGGTAATAAGCTAGACTGATATACGGTAATACATCACATCATTTGAGACAGCGGACAACAAAGAGGGTTAAAAACATCCTAAACATTTCCAGCTTACTACATCACCATTCTATTTTGATAAATACTCCAGGCCCCTTTCCCACCATCGCTCCCTTTCCAGACTGATTTCAATGGCATGAGACTAGAAATTGCCATCCAATCAAACAACACACGAGCCAGCCAAATTATGTGCCGTTTAAGTGAATAGGGGAATACATAGTGACAGAGATCACTCTCTGATACGTAGCTATAGCAGTGAAGGGGTAGAGGGTTTTATCAATGTAGAATTGGTTTGAATGACTTCTGTAAAACTTGCTACTATGCTAGGACCACTATGCCCAACCTATACCCCAATAACTATGTTGTAATCGAGTGTTAATTTATTTTCGGCAATAGTAAAGTAAGGAATCAATCTCATTAAAATCAGATCTTAGTACTCATTACCGCTGAACAAAGTTGGTTGGTTTGTTTGTTGTTTAACACCGCACTCAGCCATATTCCAGCTATATGACGGCGGTCTGGAAATAATTGAGTCCGGACCAGACAATCCAGTGATTGATATCATGAGCATCGATCCATGCAATTGGGAACGATGACATGCATCAACCAAGTCAGGAAGCCCGACGACCCGGTCCCGTTAGTCGCCTCTTACGACAAGCATAGACGCCTTTTACGGCAAGCATGGGTTGCTGAAGACCTATTCTATTTATCCCATTAAAGCGATAGATAGATGATGATTTTGATTAAATCAGATAAATCTGTGCTCTAATACTACAATTTACTACATATCTGCACATGTACCCAACACCTATATAACCTCGAGACTGTGCACACCTTAATTCTACTACTGGTATCACTGAAACTGAAATCTACATCATGTACAATATGTGCTCACACCAATCTCATTAAAATCAGAATTAAAATCTGACAAGTTTTCAATTGGTGGTTGCGTTCATCCAATCAGCATTCAGGCTTCTACATTCTCCATACAAGTGAGTGAAGCATTCAGACCACCATATATGATTTCTTCACCTCGAAAAAAACTTAAAATGACCAGCTCATAATGGAAAAACAAAAACTACACCTTCTACACTGATATTTCTGAGTGCCATGGAACTACATGTATACTAAAGGGAGTACTATTGAAGAAATACTTGTGTTCTCTGTGCAGGTTCTCTAAATACTTTGTGTTAAAATCAAATTTCAAAATGGAGGTGGTTAAGAAATGAAACCAAATGGTTTTTGAAAGCTGACATCTGATTGGCTCAACAACGAACATGATTTACATTTGGCAGTCTAAAGTTCGCTCAGGGTTCACCACCCGTGACCTTCACACAGAGAGGTGTCAGATCCGAGAAAAGATCTGATTTTAATTAGGTCGCTGCTCAGGCAGTTACCACAGATGTTCACACCTACCTTGTGTTTCAGCATGGCGTTTTCCTCCTGAAGCAGCTTCATCCTACGAAACTCATGCTCAAAACTCAGCAGTGTTGGTACAGGTGAGTGTGTCAAGGATTAAACTGGCATGGCATCGTGATCACTTATCCTCATAATGTTATTATTACTAATTACTTTCATATTTCCATCACTTTCACATCAGAGTGACTATGAGTGAGTTTACACCACCCTACCAAATAAACAGAGAAACATAATCGGGGCAAATCTGGAACCTGAACACACAATCATAGGATCCTGCATCCACAAGGGATGCAACTCTGTGGTGCTTTTATATTATATTTGATTACCATTAGCAAAAAAGTCTGTCTAAACGAACCGGATCATGTTTCAGGGTACAATTTCATTCTGTTTTACCACCTGCATCAGGTTGCACCACCAAAATATTGGTGGCACCATTTTCATATAAATTGAAACTCTGTGTTTTCAGTTATTTTGAATATTAAATGAATTGAAAAAGAGAAAAAATGTGCTCCAGTATTTTATTTGGGGGAAATCTGTATATGGCTTTTCATATCATGATACCCAGAAACAACCTTCAAAAGACGTTTCAAAGTGTCTGTTGTGACTGTCACTTTATGAGTGACTGTTCTGGTGGTAATTGTGAAGAATTAGTTCTGCTGCATTCAAACCTCCTGTGTATTTTTCACTATTTTCATGAACTTCTGTTTCCTGGAGTCTAAAAGATTTGCAGCCAGTTAAAAAAGAATTCAGTTTTCCACTTTTATCAAATATGTGGTGGGAAATGTTACCTGCACTGGTAGCTTGGATATAGTGAAATCAATCCCTGTGATTTCTTAAGGTGGGGAGATTTCATTTTTGAAATGTCATATATAATTGCAAGACAAAGAAAATGTCATGTCTACACAACACTAGTTTCATGCCTAAGAACAATCAGTAATGATATTGATTAACACCTTAAGTCAATGTATAGTGCCATCATAATCAAAATACTGTAAATCTTGAAATTAATGCGAGCGTGAATTAAATGCGAAAAATGCCAGTGGTCTTTGCTCGCATTTCTAAACATCACATTTATATCAACAATAAGACATTCTGGATACCAAAAATACCAACTTAGACATACACTGATGTATTCCACACCACTGTTTATTGAGCAGCACTTGTATATAAAGTATATAAACAATGTCATCCAAACACTAATTACATCTTGTGAATTGTCACTGCTGGAGTCAAGACAAGAGTTCTACTCACTTATGTCATCACTGATCACACAGACGCCACCCTTTGTTCTTTGCGACTGCGTCAAAGGCCGACACGAGCCAGCCTGCATGTATTGTTTTTGCGGAAGTACTTTACTCATCGCTAATAAGCGGTGCTATTTGGTGTGTGATTGGATCAATGTAAGGTTGGATTAAGGTGAGGATTCTAAACCTGACTGAGGACATTTTCTTTAGATAGAAATCTACTGATGCTTGAGAGGAGGGGGTGTCGCATTCACATTGAGTCGTATTTTTGGCTAGGGTCCAGCGGTTGCATTCTTTTGGAGATGCATTAATTTCACGATTTAGAATATTTCAACTGTTTGTGTGGACATACAGTCCATCAGTTCTCTGTGCTCATTGCATGATCAATCAATGGAATGATCAGACTTATGGACAAAAGGATATGCATCGCCTGAAGGATGACGCTGAGGAAGTTGTGTAGAGACAGGATCAGAGTGTCCTGCCATTGTTTGGTGAAATACATGGAGAAAAGCGGGTTCTCCTGTGGGCTCTGTAGAAATGGAAAGGCTGAAATCAAATGATATTTAAAACATTTGATCATTAATGCATTGACAGCTGAAATTCAGATTAATTAATAGTTTCAGGCCATAAACAATGATAAATGATGATAAAATTAATTTAGTTTTTTAAAGAAAACCTTGCTAACTTTACCTATAAATGCTATAGTTTGCTTTTCTTGACTCCTGAACAAAAAACACATCAAGACATGACAGATGAAATAGAATTCCTCCACTTAATTAACCACGCTCCACTACTACAATGCTTAACATTAATTAACTGGTAATTTTTAGTCCATCAGGACTGACTGACAGTTTCAAAATCCAGTGGGAACACTGATTGAATATGTTAAAAATGAAAGTTTCTTGACAACATACCAAACCACTCGCGAAACTCTGGTTGGTTCTGTAGCTCTGGTGTCATCTTCTCGAAGAATTCAACGACCTTGTCTGGCTTGTTTGTTTGAGCAGCGTTGATGATGTACAGCTTGAGGAGCCCCACCTCCAGCTTGCGAACACTCGTCATGTACCGTTGCTCAAGGCGGGCAAACAGGCGGCGGTTCAGGTACACCCAGTAGTCCTTCAGACTCAACATGTCATAATTGGTTATACATGCTTGAAGCTGATCGATGATTTTGTCTACCTGCAAAGGACCATAATGATGTGGTTTAAATCACTTGTGATATTGGTCATATTTTAAAAAAACAGTCACTTGTCTGTCTGGTCTATACTTTATCATTTACAGGCCACTTTCACTATGGTGAACTATGGGTCATGGCTTGGTGACTAGGTTGAATGTGTCATCATACATCAGTGACATCAGACGTTACACATGATATCAATCACTGGTTTGTCAAGTCTGGACTTGGTTATTTACAGAGGTGGAAACTGCTCAGTGCAGCATTCACAACAAACAAACTGGCTTGTAGATCAATATTTGTCAACAGAAACACCTCTTAGTGGCCATGAAGATCACAATGTAATAAATGTCTGCTGTGTGATAGAAGGGAATTTATTGTGACATACTGATATCATGTGATACTTTAGCAGTCCACAATGGCTTAAGCTTTTTAGCCACTAGCAATAACATGAAGAGGACACAGTAATATTTCTAGTCCAGTAATATTTCCTTTGGTATTGGGGAGAAGGATACATTTTGCAGAAAGTCATGTAAAAATGTACAAGTATAGACTAGTACATTTAAAGTGACACAGACTGATTTGGCTACAGGTGGACATGTCAAAAACTCATTGAAAACCTTCCAAATACCATGTATGACTCTTGTGTATCAAGTCTATGAGATTGGTGTTTGATGTTTACAATGTCCAACTCGAATTTCGACAATATCACAAAATAATATATATGAACATCTTGATGGGGTATACTGTTTAGAGTAAAAGAGTTTTAAAAAACTGGTGTAAACGTAAGATGAGTCAAATTTGTATCGTAAAAAGATTTATGAAACGAAAGCAGAACCAGCTGTTCCCATGATATCCTAACAGACTGACATTCACATAGAGATGATTTCGCAATTTAGATTTCGGTTTGCAAAGTTTGTACAGACTAAATAATATATACAGACTACTGACCCCAGAATTCTACTGGCTACTGACTTGTGTCACCCCCAATAAGGACCCTCTTATATCATCTTATCTGTCTCTGTTTGTCATCTATGATACATCCCACCAGAATGATCAGTCTAAACTTAAGAAGTTCCCACAGTACAAGAGTGATACAAGAATTATCATGAACAAATATACACATCTCTTGGGGAAGACAAAGATCATCTGTTAAGATGATAAATGTACGATTTGTTTAATGATGCAAGTTCCCGAGACAGCACGTTTGCAATTACAAAATATATGTTACCCGTAATCCCTTTTCCTTATCATTCTTCAGCTCACTGTCGAAAGCCTTCTGTGTTTGTGTAAGGCCACGAAACAGCAAATAATCTTTGACAAGTTCGTCAATCCTTCCAGCTGCAGCCGCCATGTTTATGATCATGTGCCTGTGTCAGCGCCCTCTCAAAACATTAAAATCAGGGGATATAACTCATGACTTGCATACTCTTTGCTGATTATATCAAGTGGAAAAAGAAGGGAACTGATTTTTCCCTCATAAATCAAGGTGGTTTAGATTTGGTTGTTTAATTATCGGGGATGTTCACATACGTAGGGGGTATATATGTAATACACACAAGTAACTAATATATTTTTTTCTTATTGAATACTGATTGGGCACTGTTCCACAAAGCCATCTCAGCACTACGATTGTCGTAAAGTATGGTAATATAGCTCTAGAGTCGGTCTGTGCGATCAGGTCCAGAAGAGAGTACCTATCAACATTGCCATCATGCCGTTTCATAAGGAGAGGACATTCTCGCTTCAATGGTGGCTGTAGGTATCTTATACTGCAATCAAACGTCCATGTATTCACTGATTCAAACTGATACTTGGTACTTTTTTTCTATCCCCTATAGTGGCGAAATTACCATGTCCCCAACTTGTATTTTCATGATTCAAATAAAACCGTTTTCTATGTGAAATTGCCATTATTGTCGGCATGTGCTGGTATACAATGCTAAAGGCATACAATTTGAAACGAAAACGATTCATCTTTATGTGAAATTGCCATTATTGTCGGCATGTGCTGGTATACAATACTAAAGGCATACAATTTGAAACGAAAACGATTCATCTTTATGTGAAATTGCCATTATTGTCGGCATGTGCTGGTATACAATACTAAAGGCATACAATTTGAAACGAAAACGATTCATCTTTATGTGAAATTGCCATTATTGTCGGCATGTGCTGGTATACAATACTAAAGGCATACAATTTGAAACGAAAACGATTCATCTTTATGTGAAATTGCCATTATTGTCGGCATGTGCTGGTATACAATACAGAAGGTGCAAACGTTTTATTTTGTGGGTCTACAACCCGAAATATAAGTTCACCGTGTGCGTCATTTGACATTGACATCTTCATCGTTGTTAGAAGGCGGAAGTCGTCCGCGGATACCCATAGTCCAATCGATATATACCAGTCTAGAAAGTACGAGGGTTGTGCTTATAACGGACAAGCTGACAGAGCGGTTTGTCTGTGGAACTACCAGTATTGATAAGGGAAGTGTGACGGGAATATGAAATTACCAACAGTAAAGACAATGGAGTGGGGGCGGTCTAGTTCCACATAGTAACAGACCTGAATTACTGATTGATGTGAGATACCTGGGTAGATGACACGAGGACGTCATTGTTTGTGGGATAGGAGGATTTGAATAATACACACATATAGTTTGTTTGTTTGTTATTCCAGCTTTATGACGGCGGTCTGTAAATAATCGAACCTGGACCAGACAATATACAGTGATTGACATCATGAGCATCAATCCACGCCATTGGGAGACGATGACATGCATCAACCAAGTCAGCGAGCCTGACCACCCGATCCCGTTAGTCGCCTCTTACGACAAGCATGGGTTGCTGAACACCAATTCTAACCCGGAATCTTCTCAGGACCACACACACATAGATAAATGTGTATATGTGTGTGATGTTGTTTGCATGTTTTTTGTTGATGAAGATGATGATGATGATGATGTTGATGATGGTGATGATGATGATGACGACAATGAGTGTGCGCTCGAAGGTGTGGACGTTATGGTGTGGAGGCACACAAGAAGATACACTGAAAGAGAGTCAAGACGTCCATATTAAGATATACACAGACGGAGAGAACATTCAAGATTTGCATCATGAAAAGGCCGTTTGTATTGCGCAATATTTCCACACTACACAGGAGCCTGCTCAAAGCTCTACATTATTATTACCCGCCGTGTACACACTGGTGAGAATAGCAGCCCATGCTTGCCGTAAAAGGCGACTAACGGGATCGGGTGGTCAGGCTCTCTGACTCGGTTGATGCATGTCATCGTATCCCAATTGCGTAGATCGATGCTCATGACATCAATCACTGGATTATCTGGTCCAGACTTGATTATTATTATTATTCGCTCGGTCAGATACCATAGAAAGTCCACTCGTTTCTTAAAAATGGTATCTAACGAGAATGAGTGTAGTATTCTCTATATATCTCTCGTGCTCATGAATTTCTTCAGTTCTGCCTTGTAATCGCAAAATGAATGACGTCTCGCGATTTTTTATGAATGAAAAAAGTAGTCCCGGTGTGACAGAGGTCACGGTTATCCAATCAAAACGAATAAAACAAGGTCAACCTTGTACGACACACGTGTGACGTACGGATTTAGTATCTTACCACCTGTATCTTCACCACGTGGGTAATAAAACACACGAGTGCCTATTATACGCGAATAAATAAGTCTTGTGTACATTGATCAATCGGAATTGGTGCTAATTGGGATTGTTCACTAGCCAATATATTAGCAAATATCGCCGTGGTCGCTTATGATAGGGAGGCTTATTACGTCGAATACGGTAACTGAAATACTATTCAATGCCGCGTAAAACATGACTCACTCGTTCACCTATGGTATATTATTCGATACATACAGTTAGATTACACCCACAAATACGAAATTGGACGCACGCTACCTCTCCTCGCGTGTTTCAAACTGCTTTTCGCAACATTAAATACGTTAGCTAGTGTTCTATATGAAGCACCGGACAACGGATCGAACCAGCATTAAAGGACAAAGGCGCCTTTGTTAATCCCTCTATGATGCCGACCCCGGGGTCAGTTTCACAACATGTTAGGGTGCCCCACAGTCATTTCCAGAACAATTTGTAACAGTTTAATGACGACAGCCAAACGAGATTAAATCATGTCACCCTCTGAAAAGTCTCTCAGTTTAGTTCATTAACCTTGTTAGGAGTGTAAAGATTTCATCATTCCATCGTGCCCATCCCTGTCCGTTCCATTATCCAGTTAAGCGGTGCATGCAGAATTAAGCGAGACACTCCGCAAATAGCTTCCCGCAGTAATGGAAGAAGGCTTGGTAAGATGAAAGAGACGGCGCATTCTTACCAAGATGAGACGACGGACATAAGGCGCTGCTGATGGCGGTTGCACTATGTTACCACCATGTTGCCGCCATCGTCACCGTTGTTGTAGAATGGGATTTGACCAGGATGATATGTGTCATGTTGTATTATCACCATGTTGTAGCCATTGTTACTGTAGTTGTTGTTGTAGTTGTAGTTTAAGCATGACAGGTTACCAAGACGATGACTTGGTGCTGTTTGTATTGTCATGGTTTTGTAGCCTTTGTCGTCGTAGTTGTTGTTTGTAGCATGGGGTGTTACCAAGACGGTTGTTGCTATGTTATATTGTCATCATTGTGTGGCCATTGTAACTGTCGTTATCGTTGTAGTTGCAGCATGGGTGGTTACCAAGACGATTGTTGCTATGTTGTATTGTCATCATTGTGTGGCTATTGTCACTGTAGTTGTTGTAGTTGCAGCACGGAGTGTTACCAAGATGATTGTTGCTATGTTGTATTGTCATCATTTTGTGTCACTTGTCACCGTCGTTGTTGTAGTAGCAGCATGAGTGGTTACCAAGATGATTGTTGCTATGTTATATTGTCATCATTTTGTGGCCATTGTCACTGTAGTGGTTGTAGTTGCAGCATGAGTGGTTACCAAGACGATTGTAGCTATATTGTTTTGTCATCATTGTATGGCCATTGTCACCGTAGTTGTCGTTGTAAGAAAGAGATGAAGAGTGAAAGAGATTAGGCACACACATTTTAACTACGATGTTGTTGTGGAAGGATTCCAACATCCATCCAAGCGGACATAGTGTCAACTTTAGGGGATAATGCTCCTTCCTGTGTAGTCAGTATGTGGGTAATGTGTAGACAGTGTGAATACCACGTATATGTAACGTGTAGATAGTGTGAATACCACGTATATGCAATGTGTAGACAGTGTGAATACCACGTATATGTAACGTGTAGATAGTGTGGATACCACGTATATGCAATGTGTAGACAGTGTGAATACCACCTATATGTAACGTGTAGATAGTGTGGATACCTGTGCAGGCAGTGTGAAGACCGCGCATATGGTTTTGTGGCCAATGTCACCGTAGTTGTTGTTGTAGCATACAATTTGTTGTAGCATGGATATTCATGTATTGTCAATCCGTGACAGAGACCGAGCTGCAAGAAGAGAATGCTTTGCTGAAAGTGAAATCAACTTTACCACATTTCAACAGTTTTTAAACCTTATGTCAACAAACTCCACAAGAACTTTAAAACACATTGGACTATTTCTATCTAAAGTTATGAATATACGTAACTCATCACTGTTCTAACGTATTCTAAAACTATTTGTCTTAACATATCGCCATAGTATATAAGCATGTATGATCTGCATTATGTTAACATGTATTATGGGCTGGAGGCCTGATTACTGAATAAATCTGTCTGTCTGTCTGTCTGAATATTCATGTGGGAATCGAAAACGAGACCGATCCGGCAGGTACACGGAAGTAAGTAGTTCAAAATATGGCGCGCTCGCAATCAGACATGAACGATTTACGGCTTCTTCCAAAGCTGACGTTCTGCTTCGTGGAGAAATACGCCGAAAGAAAAACAGCATCAGTTCGGGAAAAAGACACCTCGAGAAAGGTTTTATGTACTACAGTGAGAGCTATATGTGCATACCATTCGCTGTGAGTATTATTGTGAAATCAACCCGTTAAATCGCGAGTGACACGGGATGGGTTAGGTCATATTCGACAGCTATTTATCATTCACCTTAAAACAGATCAAAATATCTATACACTTATTTCTGAGTCACCAGATTCGATTACATTACATTAAATTATATCCTACGTATAGGAACATTGATTTTTTATGAAATGATCCTTTCATAAAACTTTTGGGTCACTGTAAACACGACGAAATCAGAGTGATGCCCCTGAGCTATTTGTGTGTTCAATTTAACCAATCATCTGCTGATCATTTCGTTCAAAGTTTACCGATGTCATCAAAATGTATCTTGTATATCACAGTGGTAAATCTCGGTTACAAGTAACTTTGAACACAATCAGCTGGTAATCAGTAATAGGCCCGAGAAAGTGAGGCTTTAGGAAGGGGGCAGATCTACCGTAAGACAATAATTATCACCAGATTTGTGTTCATCTATTTGGCAAACTAGGTATGTACTGAATCATCATATTCATGAACGATAATTGGGAATGCTCTATATTGGCATCCCTAACTAATATATTAATACTCTCATGAATTATCATCACACATTGAACTAGGCACTGTATCATGTATACACAATCTAATGTTTATGGTATGTTTTTTCTTCTGTGAATGATATTAGGTGCCATTAACAAAAACGTGTATCGTTTGCAAATCATGTATTTACTTCAATTTAAAACACACTATTAAAATATTTGTTCAGGTACTCCTTGCTGATGGTGCCAACAGTGGGAAAGTTCTCAAGGTATGCTGTCCCTGTACTACTGGACAGAGTGGATCCTGTGGTCATGTTGTGGGCCTGCTTTATCATCTAGCTAACTACAAGATTTTAGGAAGACAGTCAGTTCCAGTAGATGCAGCACAGACATCACTACCCCAGACTTGGCACATCCCACGAGGCGACAAGATCAGAGGCCATACGGTACATTCCCTGCAGGTGAGAGGTCAGACTAGGAAAGAAGAGTCAAGGTCATTGACGTCTACCCTCTGCAACCCACTGCGAACACCTTTGCCGGACCTTGCAGAGCATGCATCATCGTTGCAATCTCTTGACAGTTCTATTTCGTTACTGACAGTTCTTCCTGCGTTTCCTTGTCACCTACCTACAGTAGCGACATATCTAGGTTCCTTTCTTAAAGGCATCCATTTTGGTTATCAACAGAAACTTCACATTGATTTTGTTATGAACATATTCAACCCTATTCCTTTTCCTGATTTACTTTTATCTGACCACATGATGCCAACCTATGACAGGGTGCTGTTGTCTGTATCTCTATCTGCTTTGAGTGTGACACAGGACGAGTCAACAGAGATTGAACTGAGCACCCGCCTCCAGCCCAGTGAACCAAAGTGGTATACACTGAGGAGACACAGAGTCACAGCTTCACATGCAGGAAATATCTTCAAAATGCATGGTGTGTTCAGTTTTGTAAAGGGAATTGGTTCCACATGAATCTAATGTGGTAAAGTGTCCCTTAATGGTGTTTTATTGACAAAACAATTGTTGACCATACTTTTCTCTGCCATAGTTTCATTTCAAATGAGTTACAGAAAATGTCTACCTTAGAGTTTGAAGTTAAACTTTACAATATTCTATGTGAGATAATTCATTGTTTTAACATTACCGTTGCAGATCAAGACTCGTTTATCAAGACTACCAGGCCTAGACGTGGTGCAAATCTTTAGTTTGTACTCGACAACGAGCGTGTTGCTGCCCGTGCATATAGTACCCTCAAGAATAAGGAAATAAATATCTACCCATGTGGTGTTACAGTGAATCCCCATTGCTACTGGCTTGCCGCATCATGAAACATAAAGACATATATCTATCAATTAAAACCCTAGAGGGCCATATGGGCCTGCTGCCAGGTACAATGTACAAAAAAATAGCCCATGTAATCAAGTTTCTACTCACAGTACTTATATGGGTGTTAAAACGTACAGACAAATCCAGTTCTAGTAGAACAGCTCTCATAAAAACATATGCTATGAGCAGCATTGACCTTGGTCTAGCAGCAAGAGATATAATTTCACTTGGAACATAGTACGCACATTGCATGTTTGAGGCACTAGGCTGAATGAAAGCGAAACTAGAGAATATGTTCGAAAACCAGTGTCGAATCGTATCAAAGAATTATCAGTTCTAAAACGGTTAATTCAAAACTTTTCAAGATAAATCTTATCTTTAAGTTCTGCATGTCACATCATTCCTCTCCTTTCTTGCGAAGTGCTTCTTCCGTTTTCTTGAGTTTCCTGAGTAGTTCATCAACCTGGCCATCATCATCTGCTGCTTTATCTGTGTCCATTGGTATATTTTGCCTGTAATATTAACATGATTGGTAATATTATTCATATATATCGACTATATTTTCAACACACACCTCATGACCGACATGTTTTTGGTTTCCTCCATTAAATTAGAACAACAATATTTCTGTTTAGAAGATGTTTGCAGTTTCATGGGAAGATTATATAATACACTGTATATATATAATAATATTCATTATAAATTAACAATAAGTGATCGATTTTACTCTTTCATAAAGAAAATCATTGTTAATACCCATCTGTGAGGACTTCTGCTAAACGTTTCCTGAAGTGGCTGGATTACAGGTGTGACCTTTCGACAGGTGGTTTCCGCTGTGGGGTGGGGTTGGACTATACCAAATAGAGGGCACCGTACCTCTAAAGTATCAGTAAAATATCTTATACAATGCAAACATATAAAACAAATTCATATATGCATGATGTTGAAAGGAAACATTAATATCATTAAGATTAAATAACTTAAGTTTATATGTTTTGAACATACACACACTTCAGCAACATAACACACACGGATCAAGCATATCAAATTAAATTGGATGGTAATTATGATTAACATTAAAAGAAATACCTGGTGTCAAGAGTGAGTGAGTGAGTGAGTGAGTTGGGTTTAACGCCGCTTTTAACAGTATTCTAGTTATATCGCGGCGTGTCAGCTTAATGTTGGAGGAAAGCCCAAAGTGATGCAGGTCTCAGACGTTTACCACTTTGTCAAGAGTGTTTAACTGATTGTTGTTTTTTCTCCTCCTCTCTGAAGTGTATACCACAAACGACAGTGCATTTTGATATCTGAAATAGGAATAAATGCACTTCAATCACATTATTAAGAATGTACTTGGATCAACACAGTATAGTTACAAGTTTCCATGCTACACACAAACTATTAATCATCAAAGTTGGTAGTTAATATGTCCCCAAGACATTTGGCGAATAATTCGATAGTTGGATATATGTTTTGAATAAAATATTTATGTAAACGTTTATCAGTATTCAATTCGTTCAACAACGTTCACGTTTGTAGGCTTGGAAAAAAAAACCCACTTCCACATTGAATTACATAATCGTAGGTCAAGGAGGTATGCAGGTCACTGTCAAAGTACCTTGAAAAACGGGCCCTCGTCTCTTCGAATAGATATAATCCATTTCCTCCTCTGATCTTCTGCCTAGGGGAAAGCGTGAAAGCTGATTTTGGCTTCGTAGCGCGAATCGCTTGAACATTGCGGGACACAACAGTGAAAGTTATTCGAACGTCTTGCCATTTTAAACTCACTCTTCCTGGTAGATCGTATATAGTTTTGTAGCCATTGTCACCGTAGTTGTTGTAGTTGTAGCATGGGATGTTACTCAGACAATTGTTTCCATGTTGTATTATCATCATTGTGATGGGGAATACTGCTAAAAGCGGCGTAAAACCATACTCACTCACTCACACACTGCGATGGCCATGGTCACGGTAGTTGTTGTTGTAGCATGGGGTGTTACTAAGACGATTGTTGCTAAGATTAGGAGAACCGTCACCTGCCTCCACTAAGGAAAATGTTAAATATATTATGGATGATCGTTGACACAGCACACGTAATATACCCAGTAGGCATCTCTCATGAAAGAGTCGAGTACATGCATGGCAAAGTTTTCAACACTCTTGGTTTCATGGTTTCTGTCTCTTGTTTGTGTTCGATGGACGCACGTCTCTGCGTTCACTTGCTGCGTTCAATCGAAGCGATATGTAGCTATTGTTTAATATGTACCCATTGTTATGACCATTAAATAATTATGGATTTGAAACACAGGGCATGCAGTACGTTTTGAGCTGTCCATATGCTTGCATTGTCCATCTGTAATCACACATAATAGTGTATAAAAAAGTGATGCGTGGTGTTTGACTGTCGGATATCTGTTGACATCAATGTTAAGGATGCATTAAGATTAATCCCATGGGCTCCCGCAATACGCCCCTTTGGAACACACAATTGCTTGTCGGAATAAGCGACTTATTGGGATCAGGGGTCAGGCTTGGTGGTTTGGGTTATTGCGTTTCATTGTACCACGGAGCTGCTCATATTATCAACCGCAGTGACCAAGACTCTATTGTTACAGGCCGCCCTTATATATCTGTAACGTGACCGACAACAAACATACGCAGATGCTGGTTTGGGACTAAAATCATATTCTTTGACGAAACATGTCCAACATTCCCCGGCTAAATGAGGCAATAATAAGTGTCACCGTGGATGTGACAGGGGAAATTAGTTTGAAAGTTGCAGAGAGAGAAAGGTCACTGTATCTCTCCATTTAGTAACATCATCACCGTATATGTGGCAGGGGAAATTAGGACAAAAGTCATAGAGATAGATGTTTTCACATTTGTTACACTATTTCAAATTACACAGAGCAGAGATTGAATAGGTAGGACACGTTTGTCAGAGTGAGGTCTGAAGTAGTATGTGGGCAATATGTAGATGGTGTATAGGCAGTATGTGGAAACTTAGGTAGACAGTGTGAAGACCGCGTACATGCAATGTTTAGACAGCGTGAAGATAATGTTTTACAGTGTGTGTGTGTGTGTGCGTGTGCGTGTGTGCGTGCGCGCGTGCGTGCGTGTGTGTGTGTGTGTGTGTGTGTGTGTGTGTGTGTGTGTGTGTGTGTGTGTGTGTGTGTGTGTGTGTGTGTGTGTGTGTGTGTGTGTGTGTGTGTGTGTGATAAGTAGGCAATATGTAGACTGTGTGTTGGCAGTGGGATGGCGGTGTGTAGGCAGTAGGATGGCGGTGTGTGAACAGTGGGATGGTGGTGTGTAGGCAGTGTGGGAACAGTGTATAGGCAGTAGGATGGCGGTGTGTTAACAGTGGGATGGTGGTGTATAGGCAGTGTGTGAACAGTGTATAGGCAGTGTAGAGGCAGTGGGATGGCGGTGTGTGAACAGTGGGATGGAAAATTTAAGAAATTAAGATGGAATTAAACATGAGACGAAGAAAGACAGGTGACTTTGAAAATAAAGATCCTGAAAAGGTTATCATAAAATGCACGTGTGCAGTGAAGAATGCAATTTACTTCATTATTGGCACGCATTTAATTCAATATAACTGTGTGTTGGCAGTGGGATGGCGGTGTGTAGGCAGGGGGATGGCGGTGTGTGAACAGTGGGATGATGGTGTGTAGGCAGTGGGATGGTGGTGTGTTAACAGCTGGATGGTGGTATGTAGGCAGTGGGATGGTGGTGTGTAGGCAGTGTATGAACAGTATATAGGCAGTGTGGAGGCAGTGGGATGGCGGTGTGTGAACAGTGGGATGGTGGTGTGTAGGCAGTGTGTGAACAGTGTATAGGCAGTGTGGAGGCAGTGGGATGGCGGTGTGTGAACAGTGGGATGGTGGTGTGTAGGCAGTGTGTGAACAGTGTATAGGCAGTGTGGAGGCAGTGGGATGGCGGTGTGTGAACAGTGGGACTGTGGTGTATAGGCAGTGTGTGAACAGTGTATAGGCAGTGTGGAGGCAGTGGGATGGCGGTGTGTGAACAGTGGGATGGTGGTGTGTAGGCAGTGTATGAACAGTGTATAGGCAGTGTGGAGGCAGTGGGATGGCGGTGTGTGAACAGTGGGATTGTGGTGTGTAGGCAGTGTATGAACAGTATATAGGCAGTGTGGAGGCAGTGGGATGGCGGTGTGTGAACAGTGGGATGGTGGTGTGTAGGCAGTGTGTGAACAGTGTATAGGCAGTGTGGAGGCAGTGGGATGGCGGTGTGTGAACAGTGGGATTGTGGTGTATAGGCAGTGTGTGAACAGTGTATAGGCAGTGGGATGGCGGTGTGTGAACAGTGGGATTGTGGTGTATAGGCAGTGTGTGAACAGTGTATAGGCAGTAGGATGGCGGTGTGTGAACAGTGGGATGGTGGTGTATAGGCAGTGTGGGAACAGTGTATAGGCAGTAGGATGGCGGTGTGTGAACAGTGGGATGGTGGTGTATAGGCAGTGTGGGAACAGTGTATAGGCAGTAGGATGGCGGTGTGTGAACAGTGGGATGGTGGTGTATAGGCAGTGTGTGAACAGTGTATAGGCAGTGTAGAGGCAGTGGGATGGCGGTGTGTGAACAGTGGGATTGTGGTGTATAGGCAGTGTATGAGCAGTGTGTAGGAAGGGTGTGGTCAGAGGAATGGCAGTGTGTAGGCAGAGTGTGGGCCGTGTATAGGCAGTGTATAGGCAGTGTGTGAACAGTGTATAGGCAGTGTGGAGGCAGTGGGATGGTGGTGTGAGGGCAGTGTGGAGGCAGTGGGATCGTGGTGTGTAGGCAGTGTATAGGCAGTGTGTAGGAAGGGTGTGGTCATTGTGATGGTAGTGTGTAGGCAGAGTGTGGGCAGTATGTGGACATGTGTGGGCAGTGTATAGGCAGTGTATAGGCAGTAAGTAAGTGAGTGTGGTTTTTCGACGGTTTTAGCAATATTCCAGAAACAATATTGAGAAAAAAAATGGAAAATTTAAGAAATTAAGATGGAATTAAACATGAGACGAAGAAAGACAGGTGACTTTGAAAATAAAGATCCTGAAAAGGTTATCATAAAATGCACGTGTGCAGTGAAGAATGCAATTTACTTCATTATTGGCACGCATTTAATTCAATATAATTTTTCCACATTCAGACTTTTCCAGTGCATTTCGCTTCCACGGAACTTATTACGCTTATCGTCATGTACTTCACAGTGTTGTCTCACAGATTTCTTTTCTCTATATCGAATGACAATCGGCGTCTATATGTACCACAATATAGTTCCATAATATATTCTAATTATATGTTATTCTTTTTCACATACATTCGAAAATTGTGTCGTCTAAAATTGTGTTGCCGAATGTTGCCGCCAGTCAACGACATGTCTAGTTCTATAATAGACCCAATCCACTTCAAACCAGCCGCAATACAGAACTGTTTTCCTTCGATATCATTCAGCTAATCTACCAAATCCTGTCGCATAATGTTGCTTGGTAACCAAGAGAAAATGAAAGAAAAGACGTGCGATGATATTTAACTAAACTGTGTCAAAGAGTCTTTCATGACTTCATTTTCGAACCCTTGCCTACGTTTTTTGTGAAATCCTTCCCCTAATGTTTCCATCTCGATTAAGCTGGCTTATTACGCCTGCAGGTTGTTGTGCGAGACACGAAGAACATTATGGGGGTGACAGTTGCGCCATAGAAGATGTCTGCTGAATGACTCGAGCACATTTTGCCTCCACAGGACGGTAGGCCTGGAGGGAACGTCAAGATATAGACAGCTTTACTGTCAAACCAAAGCAAGAAGGTTGGGTAATTATGCATTTACCTGCCGGATGAATATACAGCAGACTCTCGATAATATGGAACCTTTGTAGTCCCACAGTCTTTTTGCATCTGAAGAGTTCTGATGTATTGCTTTCTAAAGTGTGCATCCTACAAAGGTATTAGTAACATAACTGACATTGCCCTTATAATAATGTGTTGATTGTCAATGTGTCGAGGTTTGATAAATAGATTATCATGTGCTGCAGAAAACTTCAATATGACATTTTGTTATTATCAGTGCACATGTGTGCTATATTACATCATATATTAATACAACTTTTCTCTGTCAGATATGGTTAAGTTTTTTTACAAAACGAATTGTCATATTCGATTCGAAAACAAATACAATAATCTCTTCTCGAACTTTTCTGATATGTTGGGGTTGGAAGTGGGACTTTTCCGTGTAAAAAATATTTTGTTGTGGCATTATTGTGACAAAGCGACAAATGTACTTTTATATGTATGTACAGTAAAGTAGATATGATTTCATATTCTGCTATTCAATGTTACAGATGTTTGTTTCTTCTATGAATACTGTTAAGATAATTTATATTGTCTTCAATTCTCATGTATTCATGTACGTTTGGGGTGGCGGGAGAGCCCAGTGGTTAAAGCGTCCGAAGCCCCGGGTTCGATTCCCACATGGGTTCAATGTGTTAAAAATCTCCGGCGTCCCGTTGTGATATTGCTGGAATATTGCTGAGAGCGACGTAAAACAATACTCACTCACTGACTCTATGTACATTTTTTTCACAGCTGTTCACAGCCATCTTGCCCTAAACGCCAAATGGAATCTGTTTCGTCGGATAATAAAGTCAAGTTATTCTCTTGAATTGACGTTATATATTTATAAATTGAAATGAGTCAATGTAAGCCTTCTCAATCAGGATACTCTCGAGAATACACTTCTGTTCTGTTCTGACATAATCAAAAGGTAATAAATGCCAAGAAACAGTGACGTCTTTTTAAAATAGAGAAACGGGAACATAAAAATGTGCCCCTCTTTGAAAGCCTAACATGGAATTTCTCATGAAGCAGACGGACACAAAAAGCTCAACGTCATGCACTGTCCATTCCATTCAGGGGGAGATACAGATACAATGTCTCCTGTGAAGGAACGGTACAGAATCTTCATGGTGACAATACCCTCTAAGTGCCAATTTTCTACATGGACTATTTCCACATCCCTGCATTAACTAATTTTCCGTCGTGCCAATTTGGTCGAGCTGTGAAAGGCACGTTGGCGGGTCCATGGAATTGCATTTGGTCTGCCTTAGCGCCAAAGTAGACCTGTTCTTAAATACCGGTGGGATTTTAAAAGAGCAAGTCAAGTACACGTTCTTTTTAGCCATCTACAGACACAAAAGGTAAGTCGATATCTAGATATTGCCAATGCAGCCTATTTTAGTTTTCTTCGGAATGACTTTAAAGATTTTCTGTGTTTGCAAATGGAATTGGTTTAACTGTCTTCATTATGGAAAACTAAAAGACAATTCATGGAGAAATATGTACTACTTGACACTAATCTTTGCAAAGAGAATGTCAGCAGAGTATATGATGGCATAACCACATGAATATGTTATTTAGTAAATTGATTTTCAAACATTTACGGTTCTTATACAGGCTTGTCTCCGAACCTTCCTCGTTATACAGTGAAATACGTGTGTATAATTTGGTAATTTCGTTCATGTATATATGTGTTGTAAGTACATTAAAGTCAAAGCTTTCAACATTTGTCAGATTAATTATTAAGATCAATGATCATTTTAGTGATTTTATGGATATAAAAATACCCTGGTATTATTGTAATTCACATTCGAAGCGTATCTTCAAACAAGAAGAATTGAATACAGGTCTTTACATTAACTGAACATTAATTGCAATGTATGCGATGTGGTACATCGTATTGTAACAAAATGCCACGCACGTATCTTCAACACTGGTTTTTCTGAGTGATGCTTCCGATGCCAACACACATATCAATATTCCCAATAACATTAAAAGCGATTGACTGTTTTGCTGACCAGATTTATGGTCTACGTTATGAAAGTTTATTACATTCCTTTCTATTCAGAAATGGCCTTTGAACGGATTAGAAGCATTCGAAGGAAATGTGAGCACTCCACGAAGTTAGCCTTGTTCATCGTGTTTTACACCAACATGTTGGACAGTCTGTTGTTGACGGCGGTAGGTAAGTACAGGTGTACACACCAAGGAACCTTCTAAGCAGATGGGAGAGGTCGGGTAGCCTAGTGGTTAAAGCGTTCGCTCGTCACGCCGAACACCCGGGTTGGAATCCCGACATGGGTACAATGTGTGAAGCCCATTTCTGGTGTCCCCCGCCGTGATATTGCTGGAATATTGCTAAAAGCGGCGTAAAACCAATACTCATTCACCCACTCTAAGCAGATGAACTGCCGGACAAAAGAAAGTATACACTTGAAAGCCACCATCAACAACTGGTGTGTACTATCTTCTCCCCGGCAGGATATTAATGTAGCATCGTATTGGTGAGACTTTATTACGAATGTAAATTGCTAGTGCAAGGGAAGAATCAGTCCAGATTATCCGCTGAAGCAGATTCCATTCAGCGTCAAGGGCAAAATTATTGTGAAAATTATATGAATGGTCCACTGAAAATCAGCGATGACACCAGGTGTTCGCGAAAGGGTAAGCATGCCTTGACCTACCAGTAGCATCTGCCATTCACATCTTCTTGCATTTAAAAGTAAGGATGTATTGCCTGACTCCACACAGCAGTACTCCTGCCATGCGGCGGCGGCCTGTAAACTAAACAGACAGTCAATGCAAGTGATCGATGAACTAGAAAACATTATTTACCCCTTTCGGGAACACCTGGTGTCATCACTAATTTTCAGTGATCCATATACAATTGTCTTCACTAGTTTGTCTTTTGCTTCTAATGGAAATTGTTTCGGCGGATAATAGAGACTGATTAATTTCTGGCGACGACGCTTTGAATTTACTGCACGAAGATTGTTGTTACGCGAAGCGATGGTCTGAGAGGAAGTTTATAAATATATTTTTTTAAAAAGGTGAGTTTTCGAATCCTTGCTGAGGGAATAAGATAATTTCTTTACCTTATTAGTTCATTACGTACTCAAATTCAAGACAAAAGTAAGATTTTTATTTATTTCATTTTAATCAGGAAAGTATATTGAAGTTTCAAGATAATTAAGATATTCGCCCTTTTGTGTCATCTATGCAAATATTACAAGTTACATATTATCTAAGTTTTATTATTAACTGACTATTAAACGTCAACGAAAATAACTCAAGTATCAGACGAAACAGTTTTCATTAGGCATATAATTCAACCTGGCGGTAAAAATATCATAACTTATGAAAAGGGTAGTTATGCTTTTTTACACACTTTATTAAGTTAAACAGATAAAACATAGTTAATGAAGGTAGGGGTTTCCTGCGTCTTTGTATACTTTACAGAATTTAATTCTTCCTAAGGGTATTTATATACACTAGTCGTAATGACCTATGGTTGTAATCATGTAATTATATGTCAAGGTGAGTTTAGACTGTGAAAGATATACCTTAGCGTTGTCATTTTGTTATGTGCAACGTTGTCTGAGTACCTACACACAAATAGTCAAGGAAATAGTCAAGCTATTCATGTAACTATTGATTGATATGGAAGGCATCTCATACACGTTGGTACAGAATGATTACTTCACCAAATTTACTACTAACTAATTGGTTGTTAACTTTACACTAACACCATAATGACATCTCTTTATAGACATCTCAACATTACAGTATTGTCAAAATATTGCAATCAACACCTGTTCATTATTTATCTCATAGTGTTAATTTCCTTATTACACAAATCAGTGTTACATTATAGTCCGAATCGTACACTGGCCTCTGTTTTCAGTCGATATAACGTATGATTATGGAAATGTTTTTTCGCTTTTATTTTCTCAGGTTACTTTTTTCCCAATATAATTGTTTATAAAAAATATTATATGTTTCCCATGCATCATTGTACATTTATAATTAATCATTAGTAATGGATCTACCTTTATACAAACCCGCATCAATTTGCCAGACCCCACGAGGGCGCCTTTAATAATTAAATTGAGGGCGGCACATTTCACAACGGGAACGGAACCATATCTTGAGGGTATGAAAGTAATTACCACCCATGCAGGGTGGTGTATATATATGGAACAACCGACGGCGGGTTTCACTTCGTGTTGCAATAAAAATCAAACAATAAAAAGCATGTTACTCAGAATAGTTGTATCTGCCCAACATCCTTCGACATGTGACATTTGAAGGTAGTCTGACATTTTGGTTTGTAAACTAAAGGGATATCACATACATGGTGTGATATTAGACATTTGGAAAAGAAATTGAGGCATAGAGTGGCCATTTTTTAGCGATCATTAAACAGTTCTTTAAATATACAGTAAACTACGTTCATAACGAACACGCTTTAACGAACTGACGGATATAACGAACTTATTTTTCAGTCCCGGCCATTTGATCTAAATTTATATATGCTGTATATATGCTTATAACGAACTACGGTTATTACGAACTAAAATTAGAGGTCCCTTTTGAGTTCGTTATAACCGTAGTTTACTGTAATGCAAATGCACATATGTTTAGGGCAATCTTAGTTCTTGCTTTAATTGCTATTGCACTCCCATCACCGTAGATGCTGAAGAACCACGGGTGATCTGAAACGTCAAATGAGAAGTGGTGTAGCTGTGGAAGTCAGATAAACACGTCATTAACCAGAATACTGCAGGGTGTTTTGAAAGGAGATTGTAGAGGGAGAGTTCTTTCAATGTGCAGTATGATATTGCGTGTATATATAGGCAGGGTCCCTGGTTCACAAAGCAATCTTAAGCTAAGCGCTGAGGCGATCGTAATTCCCTTAGTTTAACATAGATTAAAGACAATCGTAGCGCTTATATCGCTTTGTACACACATGACGTCATTCCCCCGTTGACACAGCTTTCCTAGGCTGTAACTATGACACGAAACATATGTCACACATTTGTGAATGAATTATACTATTGATCTGAATATTCCTGTTTCAATTCCTATTAGTTTACCGGGTCGTTACTGGACTTATATTCCTGTTTCAGTTCCTAATACTGCCATCAGTCTACAGGATCGTGACTGGACTTATATTTATTCCTGTTTCAGTTCCTATACTGCCATCAGTCAACAGGATCGTGACTGGACTTATATTCCTGTTTCAGTTGCTATCCTCCCATTAGTCTACAGGATCGTGACTGGACTTATATTCCTGATTCAGTTGCTATCCTCCCATTAGTCTACAGGATCGTGACTGGACTTATATTCCTGTTTCAGTTGCTATCCTCCCATTAGTCTACAGGATCGTGACTGGACTTATATTCTTGTAACAGTTGCTATCCTGCCATCAGTCTACAGGATCGTGACTGGACTTATATTCCTGTTTCAGTTCCTATCCTCCCATTAGTCTACAGGATCGTGACTGAACTTATATTCCTGTTTCAGTTCCTATCCTTCCATTAGTCTACAGGATCGTGATACACTTATATTCCTGTTTCAGTTCCTATCCTCCCATTAGTCTACAGGATCGTGACTGAACTTATATTCCTGTTTCAGTTGCTATCCTCCCATTAGTCTACAGGATCGTGACTGAACTTATATTCCTGTTTCAGTTGCTATCCTCCCATTAGTCTACAGGATCGTGATGCACTTATATTCTTGTTTCAGTTCCTATCCTCCCATTAGTCTACAGAATCGTGATACACTTATATTCCTGTTTCAGTTCCTATCCTCCCATTAGTCTACAGGATCGTAACTGGTTTCATATTCCTGTTTCAGTTCCGATCATCATGTTGGTCTACAGGATCGTAACTGGTTTCATATTCCTGTATAAGTTCCGATCATCTTGTTGGTCTACAGGGACGTAACTGGTTTCATATTCCTGTTTCAGTTCCTATCATTCCGGACATCCTGCTGGATCTGGATGAAGCCAACTTTCACTCCAGGAACAGAACTTTGTACAGAAATGAATCAGGGCTAAGCTTGAATCAAACGCAGAGCCAGTCTTTGACACAAAAGGCCTTTTCCCTGTCAGTTAGTGCTCTGAATGAGAATACTAAAGTGGGATGGCTGCTCTCATCCAAGGCTATTATACAACTCATAGCGGGACCACTCATTGGGCCACTCTGTAACAGGTATGGATGTATATATATACATACTTCATACAATGAAACCCCGTCAATCCGGACGTCGTTATTCCGGAAACATGGCCTTCATAAATGTTCTGTTTAAGTGGCTCTGCTATTCTGGAATTCGTTTTCCCGATTAACAGGTAGGTCAGATGAACATTTATTGTATAGATACAATGACATTTCTCAATTTTGGACCCTGTTATTCCAGAAACCTTGCATTTATGTGAACGCCCACAGACATGTTCCGTTCGGGTCAACAATATTTGTAAAAAATATTTTTAATCTGTAGTTCGATTTTGTAAACCTGTATAATCGTCAAGATAACACTTCAGTCCAGTAACGTATATAGTATTATTAATATTAAGATAAGATATACATGTTGGAGTGTCGAGGGTTTGGCAAGGTCAAGTGTACATGTATACTGATAGTATGATAAACTAGTACTAACAGACACTACTTCAAGTTAGAAAATGGATTTAAATGCAGAGGAGTTCAGCAATATTGACTTACCATCTTGTTACCTTTATGTATTTCTGCATTCCCACGGCCATTGCTACTTATCTAGTACTCGAAGCAAAGGGGTTGTGGTCCTAGCAAGCCTACAATGCTCATTGTCATGCTTCGAATATTGCCATAGAAAATCTCAGCAACTGACAACTGTAGTTTTGACTCTGCATACGGGTACCTATATACCTATATCACACCCTCCACCACTAGCGAATTATTCTATTTTTTTGTAAAATGCGAATTCTTTTTAAATATATTCTGGAAGAAATGTTTTTTTCTCCCACGAAATTACACATTCACCTGTAGGTTGTGAAAGGACCGGTCTCTGAGTCTACATCACTATACTTATAGCTTATACATGTACATATACATCCCACCCATACCGTCAGTATGATCGCTGCGTGGCTTCAGCGTACAGACCATTCATGCGACACTCATCATCTGGGGAGGACGTCCTCGTCTTATTGAATTATTCTTGTCAATCACCTCAATTACATCACAAAGCCAGTCTCCTTCTTCAGCAAATTGCGATTTCATGGACAGAGCATCTCAATTCCATCTCGCGATTCCAAGTCACTCGATTTCATGCTTTCCGCCCTCTAATGACATGAATGGATCTGCTAAACTTAAGGCTTACATTAAGACGAAAATTTAGGACATTAATGCTGTCATTAAGACTGAAATATGGTCTTTTATGCAATATTTTATGGATAAAAAAGTCTTTAATATCGCTTGCTTTCCAAAAGAATGATTAAACAATCTCAACCGGTAAAATATAGGGAGAGTTTTATTAAGGATGAAAATAATGCATTTTAGACAAAAATGTAGAAAATTGATCAATATTATCACGCAAGAGTAGCTGAAATGATTCATTCGTATTTGTTAAAGTAACATGAAGCGAACCAATCGTTTGATGAAAGCTAATAACGTAAATCTTATTTCCTTGAAAAAGTTCAAATTCTGAGTTGACCATCATCTGGCTACGGCCATCCTTCAGTCAAAATTGATGGGGGCATCAATGCAATTTTTGTTTTGGGGAATTCATAGTTAGAATACGAACCTGCTTGTCGTACGAAGAGACTCAAGAGATCAGGTGGCCAGGCTGGTTGTGTGCGATCGTAACCCGACGGTGAGAACGTAGGATGTTGCTCATTATATCAATCACAGATTTGTCTGGTGCCGCCTCGATTATTCACAGGCCGCCTTCATATGGCTGTAATATTGCTGTGTGAGGCGTTAAACAACGAGTGAGTAAGTATGGTTTTACTCCGCTTTTAACAATATTCCAGCATCATCACGGAGAGGGACACTTAGAAATTGGTTTCACACATTGTAGGCATGTCGGGAATCGAACCCGGGTCTTAACGGGAATGAGCGAACGTTTTAAGCTCTAGGCTACCCCACCGCCCCCGTTAAACAACGAACAAAACAACAGACAAACAAATAAATCAAAGACGATTTAGTTTATTCACAGTGTGCTGTTTCAATCATTTATATTAAAATTTGGTATTTGTCTTCCACGTATCAACCATGCTTTTAAACATACAACTACACCTCGTTAACCCGAAGTACATGTAAACGTTCATTATACGTCGAGCTCGAGAAAAACAGAGTTCTGATGTCAGACGTAAGTGTTTATTTTACCAGGCCCGCGACATCTGGTTTGAACTAATAATGGAAATTTAACTGTAGATTTTATTAAGTATTTCGAAAATAATATTAACAAAAACACAGGCACTATGTAGAACAATGTATATGTATATTATTTATGACATCTTTGCTATCAAAAGGGGACTAGTTTGGGAATACTGATTGCAGGCATCCGTCACCACTCGCCCCTTTCCGTAACCTGCAAGAAGACTCGTCCCATCTATCGATGAATGTTATGTGCGAAAATACGACAAACCAATCGGAATGCTCGTATGAAGTATGCTTCCTCAGAAATATTTTTTTGATTTTACATATGTCTTGCATCTAAAAATATACCCAAGACACAGTTAAATGTGTTCAATCATACTGTATAATTCCGCATGTCCCAATGTGCTTTAAATTGCATCTGAAAAATATATAATACATGGGGAAATTATATGTGAACCATTAAAGGAACGAGTTGACAATTGTTTAGGTATGCCCGCCTGCGCTAAGACGGAACCCGGTCGCAAAAATGGCCATGAGAGGGGCACGCACCGCTATTCGGCTTGTCCCGGAATAACACGAGTTGGTCACGAATGTTGTTGCAGGGTCTCTATGAACATAATTATCACGCATGGATGAGAGAATGAGTGAATTTTGTATAACGCACCGGTCAAATATTCCTGCCACGTCATAGCGGCCTTAACGTAATCTGGTCTGGACAAGGCACCTCAGTGCCGGAAACATTACTGAGCAACACTCCAAGAAATGTGGGTACCATGACATGCAACCACGAAGCCTGGTTATTTAATTGCAGTGAAGTTTTAGTTTATAGAGATGCTACTGTCTATCTGTCTCTTGACCTGTTTGCTGATTGGTGATCAAATGAACACACCGTCAACTAATACCATTTGTTTCAGGGTGGGATATCCCATAGTGTTGTTCTGTGGCTGTGTGGTGATACTGGCCTCAGCTCTAAGTGAGTACATATTTGAAAGTTCTCATTTAACAATATAGTTCCTATTTCTGAAACAAGAACTGGACATAAATGATACAATATAGGTAAGTATATTTCAGATTGTGAAAATCATATTTATACTGTATAAACAACGCTATACGAGAGAGTGAGTGAGTGAGGTTGGTTTAACGCCGCTTTGAGCAGTATTTAAGTTATCACTTGTGTCAGCTTGAAGTGGGAGGGCATCTCGAAGTGATGCAGGTCTTAAACGTTCACCACTTTGGTGAAACCCTATCTAAGAAAACGAACCTGGGATTCGAACCCACCGTCTTAGGTCTTAGGTTTCTGTCACGCAACTCTGCATAGAGATTTGCAACGCCCCTGACTACTTGATAACTTGACAATGTAAAAACGTAAATAAAGATATTTAATATACGTTTTCAGTTTTTGCCTGCGCAGAGATGTACATCCCCCTGTTCTTCGCCCGGGCCGTGCAAGGTTTGGGGTCCGCTGGCACAGTTATTGCAGGTACTTAATGTTGTGCGACACGGCAGTCAGTAATATTATTGCAATGGAACACTGTTGGCAATTGAAAAATGCATCTTGTTTGTTTGTTATTTAACGCTATTCCAGCTATATATGACGGCGGTCTGTAAATAATCAATTCTGAACCAGACAGTCCAGAGACTGACATCATGTGCTTCGATCCACGCAATTGGGATACGATGACATGCATCAACCAATCAGCCAGCCTGACCACCCGATCCCGCTAGTCACCTCTTACGACAGGCATGGGTTGCTGAAGACCTATTCTGCCCCGGATCTTCACGGGTCTAAATATGCTTGTGAAGATTAGTGATGCGTATATCATGGTCATGTTGCCTTTGAGTTTATGTATTTTGCCTTTCACGCCCAATCGAGACTGAATAGTCTCGGTGACGTTTCATATTTAGCCTTCTCAAATGCAGTCTTTAAGTTAATCTTGATTTCGAAGGTTCAACATTAAACATTCTAAAGAAATGTTATCGTTTTTTCAAAGGTATTCATAAAAAGGTAGTACACATGTAAATTCTTTCTTAAGGGACAGGTAATTTATTGTAGGGGAAGGGGTTTAGAAATAGGGGGTTATCTGAAACTGACAGCAAAAGATGCGTTCGCCAATATTTATGACAACATTTAGGGAGACTTGTGGAGACATCAATAAAATTCTTAAAATTTGAACATTATTCAGGGGACTTGTAATTTATTTTTTGGAAGGTGGATTATGAAAATATGTTACATGTAATTTTGGGGGTGGGTGGGATGGGGAGGGATCATAAATACATGATTTATAAGATGGGGGAGTGTGTGTGTGTGTGATTTGATGCAGTTGTTAGACCAAACTCACAGTGCATAGGAATCGATACGTCGGCTATGTAATCGTTTCTATAATAAGCGTGTCAGTCTAGTATTTCCATACTCGATCGTGCTCGTCCCAGTCTGGTATAATTAAACAACTGCAAATATTAATTTTACCCTCCTTGTGGAAAATTGTATGTATATATTATCAACAGGGATGAGCATAGTTGCATCACGATACCCCGATGACAGGGCAAGAAGCGGAGCTATGGGACTCGCGATGGGAGGAGCGGCCTTTGGAGTTCTTGGTAACATCATGTGTTTCACAAAACAACAGAACTTTATTGCTTAACACGTGTAGGGCTGTGGGATAGCCAAGTGATTAAAGCGTTCAATTTGGCTCGTCACACCGAATGCCCAGGTTCGATTCCCCACATCGTGTAGAATGTATGAAGCCCATTCCTTGTGAGCCCCGCCGTGGCAAAACGGGATTATTGCTAAAAGGGGGGGTGAAACCACATTCACTCAATCACTCCCTCAACACGTGTGCTATGTGTTCTAGACGTTTAGGAAGTAAAATTATTCATGTGGTCCAACGTTCCAACACAAATTCACAGAATCGTCTATCATGAGGGCACGGAAGCCATGTAAGGCCCCGCGTCACTGTGTGGAGTTACGTCCCTTAGGGGTGCCAGAATCCAGTGATCGTGGGCTCGAATCCCAGATTCGCACAGAGTATCATTCTTTATAGTCAGCACATTACCCGTGCTGTTGGGTTTCTCTAATACGTACATTTACAACACTTCGGTCTTCCTGGACACTTCCTCGTGTTTCCAGGGGCGGTCGGGTAGCCTTGTGGTTAAAGCGTTCGCTCGTCACGTCGAATACCCGGGTTCGATTCAAGACATGGGTACAATATGTGAAGCCCATTTGTGGTGTACCCCCGCCGTGATATTGCTGGAATTCTGCTAAAAGCGGCGTAAAACCTCACTCGCTCACTCCTCGTGTTTCCACACAAACCGTAGTGATACTGATATGCTGTAACTTACACACCAACCTCATCATCACCCTATCTGTTATCTTATATACTGTTGGCTACTGCGCCTCTCATGGGTTATTCTCCATATAATATTTTATTGTACGATAAACAACGACCAAGAGTCGTTAATTTCTTACATGAGATATCAACATTTTGTTTTGTCTTTTTATCGATGTACAAGTTTTAAACATATTTACCCGTGTTTAGATAATGATGACTCACTGAATACATTTTAACCTCGGCAATGTCGGACAAGTCCATTTCATTAACAGGGGGGTTACATTTGGTATTTCCTAGATATTCTCACAATTTTCACATTGATTATCTGTACCTTTTCTCCCAATACCGATTGTCATATCTCTCCCACTTTTGGATGCGATCGTTCGGCGGTCATCTGCGTTGCCCAGCTTCATTATGGTGTACACTTCCCTCTCAAAAATAACGTCGTCCGATATATGACGTCATCAAGTTGCGACGTAATGATAGAACAACGTTTAAGCGTGAAATATACGACGCTTCGCTCTTTGCGATTTATCGCGTAGCTATCTTATATCTAGATAACCACACCTCTCTCACACACACATTATATCCTTTTCTGTAAGCACAGCATGAAACAGACGTCGATGCAAACTGCATGTTCACCAGGAACAGCCACACGGTCGTATTCCAGTCATTATTTAACTCGAATTGTATTTCTTTTCATGAATGAAGTTGATTAGCTAAAATGATTTGGACATGCGTAAATTACCCACTTTATTTAAACGACAATAACGGTAAAATGAATTAAAATGAGCAGAGTTCATGGTCATATCATCTGAAGTTCCAAACTGAGAGCATATCAAGAATTATTATCCCGGGGATTTGTTGAATTATTAAACATACATTGTACTATTTTGAGGTCTGAAAGATTTACATTAATTCGCTATCCTGGAGTATACCACAATATTGTTCGACACTCCTTCTGAGAATGAACTTAGTTCAGTCGAACACGTATTTCATTGACTATGTTGTATATAGAGAGGCGAGTTAGGGAGTCCACCAGTCAGTACTCTGTCGGGGACCTGGAATTTCCTTTTAAAAGAAATACTATAGATGGATTTATTAGTTTATAAGTTAAATATATAAACATAAAATCTGCATAAAATGTTCCCCGGAACTGTTTCCAGTCAGCTTGACCTGCGCCACTCAAGAACATATCCATTTTGTCAGGTCAATCGATGAGATAATCATGTTATTGGACAAGAAAAGCCAAATCTTGTCTCCATTGAGTGTATTTGTCTGGCACTGTTTCTTATCTTTACAGTTGGCTACCCATTTGGGGGATTTATGTACACGTTTGTGGGCAAAATATCACCATTTCTAGTCATCTGTGTCCTCATATGCGTCGACCTCGGTAAGCTGCACATGAACTTTATCATGTCATTGTTGTCTTGAAGTTTTCAGAATTATGTCTGTATGACAGCAACATTTGTATCAATGTGTAGAAAGTTTGTCAAAATACAACCGAGTAAAATAATGTATATTTTATTTTAATCAAAGCAAGATGTTTTAGTTTATTCATTTAAAAAAATATTTTGAATGTCCGTAAACAGTCAATTCGTGCGTTGTTTGATATTTTTATTCCCTTTTACAACTTATTTTCAGGATTACAATGGTTTGTCTTTAATCTCTCAGTCACGACTGAGGTAAGTAATATGAATGTTATCGATTGGACCTAATTTGAAATTAACTTAAATCTTAAATCTGATATTTAGTTATTTATTATGTTAATAAAAACGACAAAACCATTTTCATAATGATGAGAAGTCCATTATATCATAAAAATGTGTAAATGAATCGCTATCAAACATTGACGATACCGGGTGTTCACGAAAAGGTGAGCGTATTCTGACCCATCGGTAGCACCCGTCACAAACAGAAATCGACAGCCTCCGTGGTCTAATGGTAGAGCGTCCGCCCGGATTTCGGGTTCGATCCCCGGCCGCGTCATACCAAAAGACTTGTTGTTACCCAGCCTGGCGCACGGCATTAAGGTGCTAAAACAAGCACTGGTCGGCTCGGAGTCAGTATACTGAGGGGGGTATTCAGGTTAAACTGTGGCATGGTATCTCAGTGGGCTAGCGCCATAAGCTCGGCATCTGTCCGAATTAGTACAAGCAGCCACACACACACATGCAGGCAACGTCGCTATATGAGTGCAATTATCTTGGAGGCGACGTTAAACCATATTTCACCTCACCACAAGTACAAATCAATTATGCATGTTGTAACCCTGTTCAAACAAATCGCATGAGGTTCTTTGAAATCATCGTAGAAAGAGCATGAGTTGTGAAATGTAGACACCAAAGGCTGCAGCAGCAGGAATATTGCTAGACATAAAGGGAGAGTTGACTATTCGAAAGCTGAAGTCACACCTCTAGTCATATAGTCTTGTGGATACTTAATAATAAATAACATACTAGGTAAAATTGTCGCTTATTTCAATCACTCAAGTTCAACTAAAAAATGATGCACGTGTAAGGCGATTGTATGTACTCAGCTTGTACTCTGTGTTTGTTTCACTGATGTCACCCCAATGTTTGTTTTATTGATGTCATCACGCTTATAACACCCTCCTATTCAGAATGCCTGTCGATCAACGCCTCTGCACAAGCTGTTGCGTGATCCCTATATACTGATAGTGTCAGGTGAGCCAGCTACAAAAGTAATATTTGTCAGTTGTTTTGTCAAACATGAGAACCTTTTGATGAAATGGCAACATATCTAAATCCATACGAAAACATATCTCTTGATTGGAACATGCAGCTTGTACCGGACAAAGCATGAACCTGGCTATGGAAACTCATGTATATAAGGGCCTACATATGTTTAAAGTACATGTATTGTTCAAAGTACACATATTGATATAATCAAAACGTTTTAAATACCAAGAATAATAATAAGAACGTTTTGCAGTTTGCCAAATATTTTAACTAGTAATGTTGATATTTGTGTAGAAGGCAAATAGTCTACAAACGTATTTCAGTATGATAGTTTCCTGTACTTGGCAAGGTAGGTAATTCTGGAATAAGATATGTTGTTCCTTAGGTGCCACGATGCGATCATAGGTTGGAATCTCAGATCTTTGGTTTGTTAGCACTCTGTGCTCGTAGTAAGAATACGACCCTTCAGGGAATGGGGGGTGGTGGTGGTATACAGTGGAGTAGCGGGTATTGCATTTTTTTCGGATGATACAAAAACATCTTCACATCACAGTTCGGGATAGCCAGCATATCTAGAACCTTTTTCTAATTGTTGAAAATCCTGAGATAAAATTAGTTTGCTTTTTCCTGTGAAAGAAAATATTTTTTCTCCCAAAGTCCCAGTCTTCCCACAGAATATCCAATGGTAAGTTCCGAAGAAATACATCTGATACATCTGTCACCTCCCCCTTATTAAGCTAACACGTCCTGATGTAACCAACTACTTTTACACAATCACAGTGTTAATGTATTCCTGTCTAGGAATCATCATGATCACTACGATGGCCATGTCGGTGTTGGAGCCGACGGTACCGCTCTGGATCCTGGACAAGATGCATGCTGAAAAGTGGCAACTTGGTACAGTATTTACATGCAACATTCGTAGTTTGTTGTCTGTTCAGTGCAATCCCGCCTTGGACTGTAACGTGTATGCTATCCTGGTATGATGATTTAATCAAGAAAAGATATCCGGTCTCATTATCGCCATGTTATTGTTCACGTTTATAGAAAAATAATTAAACATCGAATAAAATATGTATAAATATAAATATGATATATATTTGCACAAAGTCAGTGATCATAAGAACTGCAGTCAAGCACCGCAATGTCGAACTCTGATGTGTCAAACGTTCGGTTGAGTCGAAGTAAAACCTTGGTCTCTGCGTATTTCTTCTTTATTCAGCATTGTCGAACCAGGGATAACTCGAAGTATTTACGTCGATCACTCCAGCTTCGACACAACGGTGTTTGACTGTATATTAAATTAGTGGGAACACGAATGATATGTCTCATACCAGGGTTTTACTGTGAATAACTTCTCATTCCATAAAGATTCCTCTAAATGTTTTTTTCCTACCCAGGAATTGTACGTTTTACCCAAAGTAAATAGCTAGATCATCGTCGTGAAATAATAAAGCTACTATAATCATTTTCAGGATTAGTGTTTCTCCCAGATAGTGTGGGGTATTTGGTTGGAACCAACTTCTTTGGAATTGCAGCTAGAAGCATAGGGAGGTATGTTCCTATAACCGACGCAGTCGCTTAATACAATAAACTACGGTTATCAAGAACTCAAAGGGGCCACTAATTTTAGTTCGTTATAACCGTAGTTCGTTATAAGCATATATACAGGATACACACAGCAAATGCCCGGGATCAAAAAACAGTACGTTACATCCGCCAGTTCGTTATAAGCGTGTTCGTTATAAACGTAGTTTACTGTATTGAAGTCTATTCCCTAATGATGAATAAATAATTTGAAATTATTATCTCTTAAATACCCTCATAGGGGACAGGTCCGAAATGATGAATAAACTTAAACACTCTTTATGTGGTTTCGTTATAATTCGTTCTCTTATTGGTTCGCAATTTAAGGTTTTTTTCAAACTGAACACAACCTTATTTTTACACAGTGTCGGTGTTAAGATTTAAGTTTTGATAAAAATGTTTCTAAAGTGGACGTTGTCAGTTTACCAGACAGTGATATTGACTGCATGTTTCACATTACAGGTGGATCACAACACTATGTTGTATGCTATTGATTGGGCTGTGCCTCGTCTGTGTGAGTATTATTATCGATATATAATTCATTCCTGTTGTCATGGGATACACCTGACACCTTACAGACCGCAGAGACTGTCAACAGTTAACTGGGTGATGTGTACAACTGAACTATTAACCTACCAGAAATGATTTTTCACTTTAAAGTCAACTTCCGGGCAAAAGAAAGTACACACCCTTTTTTATTGGTGGCTAAAAAGAAAAAAACCAAGAAATGGTTGTTCGATATAATGTATTTGATACGGGTATCAAACTTGTGTTTTTGGACCTAACGTTTGCTGTGTTCCGGCGATTGTTTCCAGTCTAGTAACGTTTTCATATCTTTTGTAATTGTTTAGTCGCATATTACGGTTTCTGGGGAACAGTTCTATCGCGGTGATATTCCTAAGCCACTATCGATTTTATCTAAATATGTTACCAAACTCGACACTGAAATTCCAACCTCATCCATCTTTTCCCTGACTATGTCAGGTCAGAAACACCCCAACATCATGTGTCAAACCAATGCCTTCATGATTCTGTTTCAGCTTCCCTTTGCAACAACTGTACCGCAGCTTATCTTACCACATTTTGGCATAGGACTTGGCATTGGTATGTGTTGTACATAGGATTTGGCATTGGTATGTGTTGTACATAGGACTTGGCATTGGTATGTGTTGTACATAGGACTTGGCATTGGTATGTATTGTACATAGGACTTGGCACTTTTATGTGTTATATAGGACTTGGCACTTTTATGTGTTATATAGGACTTGGCATTGGAATGTGTTATATATAGGACTTGGGATTGGTATGTGTTGTACATAGGACTTGGCATTGGTATGTGTTATACATAGGACTTTGCACTGGTATGTGTTATACATAGGACTTTGCACTGGTATGTGTTATATGTAGGACTTTGCACTGGTATGTGTTTTACATAGGACTTGGCACTGGTATTTGTTATACTTAGGAATTGGCATTGGTATGTGTTATACATAGGACTTTGCACTGGTATGTGTTATATATATGACTTGGCACTGGTATGTGTTATACATAAGACTTGGCACTGATATGTGCTATACATAGGACTTGGCACTGGTATGTGTTACAAATCAAACCAAATATTAATGTACCATCTGAAACCAGACTTCATGTGGGACCTTCAGTCGTTTTAGGAAATATCAGCCTTAAACCCATTTTCCAAAATGTCAAAGACGTCACTGGATGTGATTTGTTGTCGTTATGTTTCAGGCATCACGGACGCTGCCTTGTTTCCTTTGCTGGCGCTTCTAGTGGACACTCGCCATGACGCTTTCTATGGAAGTGTGTACGCTATTGCCCAACTGGCTGTCTGTCTGGCGTATTCAATAGGTAATGGACTATTTCTTACGTATGGATGCAGTTTCACATGGAAGATTGGGAATTCCAAAATGCATTCCTGTTTTGTATGTGAGTGAGTGAGTTTAAGTTTAAAGTCACATGTTTTAATGTATATCTGAAACTGTGACTGAATACCCAAATTGGCGAGGCGTTAACTTCGGAACGTCTGTTCAGAGCACAACGTTATTAATGATGCTTTGAGAATGATACTTGGCATCATGGAGCTGTTCAAGGAGCATGAAGACGACTGTGTGTCGCAGTGATTATGTTCTGTGTATGTATATTAAATTTATACTCATTGAAATCTCTGCCAAAAGAAGAGTCGATTGTACGAATCTGGCTATATCATGAGCACGCGTTTATGGTTCACTATCAAATAGTAGTGATGTTCGCGAAAAGGTGAGCCTATCCTACCCCACTTGGGACACACGTCAAAACACATGCACAGGCAAGTCAATTGTTCACATGAGAAAGCACGGTACAAGTCAAAGTGGGGAACTGCATAACGCATCACTGATGCATCAAATTTGGAAATGTATTCGACATGCCTACCATAAAACCTTTTGAAAGCTTTACTGAGACCTTGAATATTGTAGCCTTGATCAAACAACGTTTCAGCAAGAGTCGTTTGAAATCTTCGAAGAAAGGGAATGTTCGATTTCACCTCAAAACGTGTCAAATGTAGACACCAATCATGTCTGGGGCTGATCTAATATTTCTCGACATGAAGAGAAAGTTGACTATTGTCATTCAGTTTTGTGGACAATATTTGTCTGAATAACATGCATAGATATAAATGAATGGTCTCTATTTCTAGTTCAGGTGGGTTTATCATTAGAAAGGAATAGGTATTTTATGGTTATTGAACTATATACCTGAAGCTGACGTTAAACGTCTTGGCCAAATTACCTTGTTTTGACTTTGCCAATGCTTCGCACACCATCATTGATTACTTGCAGGGCCATCGGTAGCCGGACAGATCGTCAAGGCAATTGGCTTTCCCTGGTAAGGGCAGACAATATTCAACCGAAACTTCATTTGGTTTCTTATTTAACGGGGCACTCAGCGATATACCAGCTATCTATACTCCGAAATGTAATCAAGACTGGTACAACCCAGTGATTGATATTTGAACGTTCAGTAACTCTGCTTCCTTCATGAATTCTCAGCGGCAGGTTGTTGCTGGTAATACTAACCATAAATTAGGAACATTCTAAGACATTAACACCATTAAAGTGCCAGCTGATGATATTGTATATTTGATCACCTACATTTCCAGGTTGATACGAGGAACTGCTATCCTCAATCTGCTGTATTGTCCACTGTGCTTGTTCCTGAGAAAGTTTCCCAGGACGGATGAAGAAATACCAGTGAGTTTTCTTTCTTTGTTGTTGAACGCCAGCAGTCCAGTTTTATGATGGTAGCCTGCAAACAATCTAGCAACGCCCCCAATATCGCTGTGATCACTGTACATGGGAGGAGGTATCGCTGTGATCACTGTACATGGGAGGAGGTATCGCTGTGATCACTGTACATAGTAGGAGGTATCGCTGTGATCACTGTACATGGTAGGAGGTATCGCTGTGATCACTGTACATAGTAGGAGGTATCGCTGTGATCACTGTACATGGTAGGAGGTATCGCTGTGATCACTGTACATGGTAGGAGGTATCGCTGTGATCACTGTACATGGTAGGAGGTATCGCTGTGATCACTGTACATAGTAGTAGGTATCGCTGTGATCACTGTACATAGTAGGAGGTATCGCTGTGATCACTGTACATGGTAGGAGGTATCACTGTGATCACTGTACATAGTAGGAGGTATCGCTGTGATCACTGTACATAGTAGGAGGTATCGCTGTGATCACTGTACATAGTAGGAGGTATCGCTGTGATCACTGTACATGGTAGGAGGTATCACTGTGATCACTGTACATAGTAGGAGGTATCGCTGTGATCACTGTACATAGTAGGAGGTATCGCTGTGATCACTGTCCATGGTAGGAGGTATCGCTGTGATCACTGTACATAGTAGGAGGTATCACTGTGATCACTGTACATAGTAGGAGGTATCACTGTGATCACTGTACATAGTAGGAGGTATCGCTGTGATCACTGTACATAGTAGGAGGTATCGCTGTGATCACTGTACATGGTAGGAGGTATCGCTGTGATCACTGTACATAGTAGGAGGTATCGCTGTGATCACTGTACATAGTAGGAGGTATCACTGTGATCACTGTACATAGTAGGAGGTATTGCTGTGATCACTGTACATGGTAGGAGGTATCGCTGTGATCACTGTACACAGGAGGAGGTATCGCTGTGATCACTGTACATAGTAGGAGGTATCGCTGTGATCACTGTACATGGTAGGAGGTATCGCTGTGATCACTGTACATGGTAGGAGGTATCGCTGTGATCACTGTACATAGTAGGAGGTATCGCTGTGATCACTGTACATGGTAGGAGGTATCACTGTGATCACTGTACATAGTAGGAGGTATCGCTGTGATCACTGTACATAGTAGGAGGTATTGCTGTGATCACTGTACATGGTAGGAGGTATCGCTGTGATCACTGTACATGGTAGGAGGTATCGCTGTGATCACTGTACATAGTAGGAGGTATCGCTGTGATCACTGTACATAGTAGGAGGTATTGCTGTGATCACTGTACATGGTAGGAGGTATCGCTGTGATCACTGTACATAGTAGGAGGTATCACTGTGATCACTGTACATGGGAGGGGGGATCGCTGTGGTCACTGTACCTGGGAGGAGGTATCGCTGTGATCACTGTACATGGGAGGAGGTATCGCTGTGATCACTGTACATGGGAGGAGGTATTGCTGTGATCACTGTACATGGTAGGAGGTATCGCTGTGATCACTGTACATGGTAGGAGGTATCGCTGTGATCACTGTACATGGTAGGAGGTATCGCTGTGATCACTGTACATGGGAGGAGGTATCGCTGTGATCACTGTACATAGTAGGAGGTATCGCTGTGATCACTGTACATAGTAGGAGGTATCGCTGTGATCACTGTACATGGTAGGAGGTATCGCTGTGATCACTGTACATAGTAGGAGGTATCGCTGTGATCACTGTACATAGTAGGAGGTATTGCTGTGATCACTGTACATGGTAGGAGGTATCGCTGTGATCACTGTACATGGTAGGAGGTATCGCTGTGATCACTGTACATAGTAGGAGGTATCGCTGTGATCACTGTACATAGTAGGAGGTATTGCTGTGATCACTGTACATGGTAGGAGGTATCGCTGTGATCACTGTACATAGTAGGAGGTATCACTGTGATCACTGTACATGGGAGGGGGGATCGCTGTGGTCACTGTACCTGGGAGGAGGTATCGCTGTGATCACTGTACATGGGAGGAGGTATCGCTGTGATCACTGTACATGGGAGGAGGTATTGCTGTGATCACTGTACATGGTAGGAGGTATCGCTGTGATCACTGTACATGGTAGGAGGTATCGCTGTGATCACTGTACATGGTAGGAGGTATCGCTGTGATCACTGTACATGGGAGGAGGTATCGCTGTGATCACTGTACATAGTAGGAGGTATCGCTGTGATCACTGTACATAGTAGGAGGTATCGCTGTGATCACTGTACATGGTAGGAGGTATCGCTGTGATCACTGTACATAGTAGGAGGTATCGCTGTGATCACTGTACATGGTAGGAGGTATCGCTGTGATCACTGTACATGGTAGGAGGTATCGCTGTGATCACTGTACATGGTAGGAGGTATCGCTGTGATCACTGTACATGGTAGGAGGTATTGCTGTGATCACTGTACATGGTAGGAGGTATCGCTGTGATCACTGTACATAGTAGGAGGTATCGCTGTGATCACTGTACATAGTAGGAGGTATCACTGTGGTCAATGTACATGGTAGGAGGTATTGCTGTGATCACTGTACATAGTAGGAGGTATCACTGTGGTCAATGTACATGGTAGGAGGTATTGCTGTGATCACTGTACATGGGAGGAGGTATCACTGTGGTCACTTTACATAGTAGGAGGTATCGCTGTGATCACTGTACATGGTAGGAGGTATCACTGTGGTCAATGTACATAGTAGGAGGTATCACTGTGATCACTGTACATGGTAGGAGGTATCGCTGTGGTCACTGCACATAGTAGAAGGTATTGCTGTGATCACTTTACATAGTAGAAGGTATTGCTGTGATCACTTTACATAGTAGGAGGTATTGCTGTGGTCACTGCACATAGTAGGTGGTATTGCTGTGATCACTTTACATAGTAGGAGGTATTGCTGTGGTCACTGCACATAGTAGAAGGTATTGCTGTGATCACTTTACATAGTAGAAGGTATTGCTGTGATCACTTTACATAGTAGGAGGTATTGCTGTGATCACTATAGATAGTAGGAGGTATCGCTGTGATCACTGTACATAGTAGGAGGTATCGCTGTGATCACTGTACATGGTAGGAGGTATCACTGTGGTCACTGTACATAGTAGGAGGTATCGCTGTGATCACTGTACATGGTAGGATGTATCGCTGTGGTCACTGCACATAGTAGAAGGTATTGCTGTGATCACTTTACATAGTAGAAGGTATTGCTGTGATCACTTTACATAGTAGAAGGTATTGCTGTGATCACTTTACATAGTAGGAGGTATTGCTGTGATCACTATAGATAGTAGGAGGTATCGCTGTGATCACTGTACATAGTAGGAGGTATTGCTGTGATCACTGTACATGGGAGGAGGTATCGCTGTGATCACTGTACATGGTAGGATGTATCGCTGTGGTCACTGCACATAGTAGAAGGTATTGCTGTGATCACTTTACATAGTAGGAGGTATTGCTGTGGTCACTGCACATAGTAGAAGGTATTGCTGTGATCACTTTACATAGTAGAAGGTATTGCTGTGATCACTTTACATAGTAGGAGGTATTGCTGTGGTCACTGCACATAGTAGGTGGTATTGCTGTGATCACTTTACATAGTAGGAGGTATTGCTGTGATCACTGCACATAGTAGGAGGTATTGCTGTGGTCAATGCACATAGTAGGAGGTATCGCTGTGGTCACTGTACATAGGAGGAGGTATCGCTGTGGTCACTGTACATAGGAGGAGGTATCGCTGTGGTCACTGTCCATAGTGGAAGGTATCGCTGTGGTCACTGTACATAGGAGGTATAGCTGTGGTCAATGGACATAGCAATAATGATGTTATGTTTACATTGACTTCAGGTCATCATGTCCCACAAGACAAAAACAGAAAACTACACCAAGGACGCGGACACAGAGAACAGCAGCTTTTCTTATGGACGTTTGTGTGAAGACGACTGAACAGACATACAGGATACCTGCACATGGTGACGTCATCTTCCTGTACAAGACAATCGCGAATCGTCTCTCCAATACCGACACGTTGATCGTCCCAGGACGTAATTCTATAAGACATGTTTCGTAATATAATTGTTTGTCTACTATACATTGCGTGTTTGTATTTTAATGCCACACTTAGCAGTATTACAGCTGTTTGACGGAAGCCTGTAAAGAATCAAGCCTGGACCAGATAATCCAGTGATTGATGTTATGAACAACATCCAGTGTTGTCGAGGTACGTTGACACACTCTCACCAAGTCACCTAGCCTGACCTCCCGATTCATTAAGTCGCCTCTTAGTAGTATGCTGGAAATTTCTTCTAACCCAGCATCCCAACCACTAATCCATAATTCATCATGTCTGATATTTATCTAGAGTGTTTAATGATATATTTAATATTCATTTTAATGAACTTTAATAAAATCCTATTATTGTTTCATGAAACTTTTTGTACGTGTATTTGATATGTATGTATTCACGTATTTAAGGATACATTGTATTATATCATCATTGAAGTGCTCCATTGAAGTGCTCCATTGAAGTGCAGGGGAACGGATTGCCCAGTCTTCTAAGGCTTGGTAATTTGCTGTGAATACTTGTGACGTGGAATTCGAACCCACAATACACCGTCGTTTATCAAGTGTATTTTATCTCCATTCTACTATGCTACATAGCCTGGGCCCTTCGCTGCCATACCTTCGTTTCTTGCAATCTCCGTCTTTTATCACAGAGTATTTCTCGCACATTAGCATACTACATTCAAAATCGGGCTCTCATAGGACCGCCCCCTCGACATACATAATCAATTGAGAAGACTATTTAAAAATAAATTTTCAGCTGATAAAGGAGTTTTCATGAAGTCCTTAATGTTGCAAACGTCCCCAAGCTGTTCTTGAGACAGAGAAGGCAAGTCGAGTAATGGCTTTAATTATGAATGAAATCGGATTTTAATACTGTGCCATTAAAACGAGACTCAAATCGAAGTTATGCTGGCGAGTGAACCCAGAGTGCATATCATGATTGAATGGCGATATAATATCCCTTGATAGTCGAGGGTGCCTTCCCTGTTCGACCCCTCAAACCACTCCCAGGGTCCAGCTTCCTTAGCACTATCATACACTCCATACTTATATATTCACCATATTTATCTATACACCTTCTTAGCTGTAATGACATGGCTTCGTTTTAGTAAGGAGACGAACAATACTTAATGTTATCTTTATTACATACGTATGACACAGAATCGTACACTCACAAAAACAGCGATATACAAATATATACTTTTTAATGACGAGAACAGTGATTTACACTCATGATTTGAAAGGAAATGGGCGGTGAGTGAGTATGGTTTATCGTCCCTTACAATACTCAAACAGTGTCAAACATGAGAAATGTCTTTCACACACTGTACGACTGTGGGGAATCGGACCCGGGCCTCCATCATGACGAGTGTACAGTTGAAGGTTCTGTACTGAAGTACTGGTGTCCATTATTTCATAATATAATGATAAACAAATCAAACATTTTCTGAAAGTGGTTAATATGTGATACATTGAATGTTGTCTCATGAAAATGGAGATAATGTTCGGGACAAATAATGCTTCATTGGTTATTTTCTATTTAAAACTGTGACGTCTCATACAACCATCTAGCACAAGTACATTCTGACACTGTTGGCTGAATATGAGGCTTACTCACATCCAGTTCCAAGGAAATGACAAAGAAGAGAAATCCAAAATAATGTGGGCAAGAATTGAAATAGTTAGAAAAGAATGGCACATTTAGCATTTGAAAGGCTACATTTGGAAATATCAAGGTTTGATGCCAGTTGGGCTATTTGAAGAATCTAGATTTCCTTTTCTTCTGTCACCAGTGGTAGTGTATTTTGTGTGTAAGTCTCTGAGTCCGGGTGCAGGATATCCTTTCCATTTCATGCAATATACCATGATATTTCCTGCATAGAATTTCATCACCAGGAATTTCTCTACACGCTAAAGGTTGCGCTGTTGCATCAGTGGTGTCAAGATCTGATAATAGACAGTTTGGTCTTGAGGATCACTTGGTTGCTGAGTGTCCTGATTAGGTGATTGGGCATCACTGGATTGTGGGACTGGTCCGTTCGGTTCGTGCCATTGCCCATTGGAGACATGGTGACCAGTCTTTCAGTGAAAGGCATTAGATGGTTGGCATTTGTGGTTGTCTGAATGAAGACATGGCTTCAAATTTCAATAGATAAGCTTCCGTGCCCTCTCATGTGCATCTTATAAATTCATGAAGACACACTTTAGATGAACTAAATGCTCTGCAAATGTTTTACTGTACATCATAATATCATCCAGATATACAAGAACATACTTCCAGTTCACTTCACTGATTTGTTTGGTTTTAGAATTTAATAGAATTTGCCACAAAAAATCGAGAACCGAAACGAACGTCGCTTGTGCATGTTCCACTTAATTACTAACATCTTCATACCGTGGGATACATACATTTGTGATAGCATTCAATTTCCTCCATGTTATGGCAAAGTGGTAACTTCCATCTTACTTGCTAAACATGACAATGTGAGATCTTCATTCAGATTTACTGGGTTAAATAATATCAGCCCAAAGCATTTTCTGAACATGTTTGCCACATACATTTCTTACATGAACTGATTGTCTGTAAAAAGGCATGCAAACAGAATCTGCTTCACTAGTTTACATTTCATGTGGATGCAGATCAGTTTTTCCCTGCTCCAGTTGATACTTTTGATCTTGGGTAAGTGTGCCGTTTGACTTATGATTAGCACAAGAGTGATAAGTGTCGTTGGGAGTTGGGTTACCCAAGGGCTGGATGAAGGACATATCAACATTAAACGGGGTGACTAATACGTTGCCAGGGGGGATTTCAATAGTCTCACTTGTTGCATTCATGACGCTCATGGTAGCTTTCACACCCAAAGGATGGATAAGACATTTGGCACCTAAAAGGTTCTTTGAAGTGGATTCTTTCATTGGTTCCTTGTGGAATATTTCTGGTGATGACACGATTAACTAAGCCAATAGTGTCTTTGTTTGCTTCAAGAAATATATTCCTAATATTGATGAGCAGTAGGCATTAAACAACAAAGAAAGTTGTGCTCAGTTATTAGATAGCCTATGTTGATAGGCAGTGTTAAGCACCTAGCACAGGATGTGTATCACCAACAACACCTACAACATTTTGGTTTCAACTTGTTTATAAGGTTTCCTGCTTTGGGGAGAATGTTTAGAGTACATTAGGTTTTGTATGTTTTTTTACTGATATCAACTTAAATAATAGTTTTATCAAGGGGCACTACAAGAAACATATTTGGATGCTGAACATTTTTGTTTGGAATATTAAGGGTGCCTTAACTGAATACTGTTTTAGGAGCTCTCACAGTAAGTGAACTTGAACTGAATTTGTGTCCGATCTCTTGTAGAGAATCAGATGCCTCATCCTATTCATTTCGAAGAGCAGCATACTAATTCTTCATGGTTGAGTCTGTTACAGTACCTACACCTGTGTCCCTAGTGTGGACATTGTGGTCTAGATGGACACCAACCTGAACATCCCCTGCAAATCCGGTGTTGTTTAGATTGTTGTTTCCACTGTGATCTTGACTGTGACTGGCGTTGTGATGAGGGTTGATTGTACTTTAGGTCGGTTGGCTTCGTGCATTGTGCTACGACAAATTGTGTTGTGAGAGGTTCAGGGGGGTCCACCAACTGAGATAGAGTTTGTCTCATGATAACTATTAAAGAAGAATTCAGAAAAATGTAGATACAGCTGACGAAGAGCAATTAACTCGTTCCAAAGTTTATTACAGGAGCAGAGTGATTCGGATAGCTCTGCCCTGTTCTTATATTGCCAAAATGTTGATGAGGTATAGACGATCAGTCTCCTCTGATTTGATCGAAATGTATCTTCACCGTTTTATTGACATATAATTTTTTTTCATGTGTTGTTCCTGGATTTAACAGTGATTACATATTTAATGTAATAAATGTATATTTGAAGGAGATTTGCATTAATTCAAACAAAAAGGTGTAAGGGGATAAAACCATCGGGGGTTCTAATGAAGGCAATCATTTGGTTTAGGGATTAAATCTGTGAAACGTGGTGACTGGCTTGGCCTTTGTGTTGAGTTGTCCTGGCGTATTGTTATTTCAACAGTGACACTGATTGTTGACAAAGCAAAGCTGTGTAACATTTTCAATAATAGAAAACAGCCATTAGGCTACATATGTGAAGCATAATTACATGTGATATTTTATCACATATCAAATAAATTTCAAGGAGTTATAGAGCAAATAGCATACTTTAACACATGTAACTATAGTACTATCCTGAACTGCAAAAGACGTCAGCATGGGTAGAAATATGAGAAACCTTATTTGTCCAAACACTTTAAACATACTTTGAGATATATTGAAAAAAGATCATACTTGGCAAAACTGATCATCAAGGTTGAAATTAAAGTGTCAAACTTCTTAAAGTGACACACAACACTAGTCTCTGAAAAATTGGCTTCACAAGTCAGTATCTCGTGTGTCTGCGGCGACGTGCCAAATGAAGTATGGCGTGTGGTCTCAAGACTTGATCAATGTACCGAGCTGCTGTGAAACAATTGCCTCTCCCTGGACCGATGTTCTGGAAGACCACAGGGCCAACCCTCTGTGCAAGACCAATTCAACCCAACACCATGATGCTCGGAACACCCCACAGTCTCTCTCAACAACACAAGCATCTGAATAACGTTCCCCACGGCGTCGCCAGACTCTCTCTCTCTCTCTCTCTTCTATCTGCTGTTGAAATACAGTAACGGCTCTCGTCTGAGAAGAGGACTCTTCTCCACTGCTGGTGGCGCATATGCTGGTGCTGTGTTGCCCACTGAAGACGGTCCCGGCCATGACGTGGTGTCAGAATGGGTCCTCGTTGTGGCCTGTGACAGTGGAGGTGTCAGCTCGTCAATCGTCGACGCACAGTGTCCGCACGAATGTGTCGCTGGTGTGTCCCCCTGGTCTGTCGAGCAGTTTCCACAGCAGTAACAAAGCGATCTTGAAGATGATGTCACACGATATGACGATACTGTCGTCGGTTGGTGACCCTTGGTCTTCCACTACGTGGTCGGTCATCTGTAGTATTGGTGGCCTGGTACTGTTGCTGGAGCCTGTATATGGTCCTTACGTGGACTTGAATTGCATTGGCGACATGCCAGGCGATTTGTCCAGCTTGCAATCGTCTAAGGGTTTGGTGTCACTGATTTCTTGTCAATCTTGGCATGTGGTAGCAATTCAATAACGAATGAATTTATCCGATCTGGGTGGATTTTTATAGGGCAAGAAATGGGGGAAGGCATGTGCATTTCAATTTGCATGGAACTCACGTGCATGGCCGTTGCCGTGATGCGTTTGGGAGATCGGTTTTATTGTCATCTGCTTTGGGGTTTTTTTTATATCTAAATTTCATTTTTCTCGACAAGCTAATGTTAAATTTTAGAAACTTTGACAAAAATTACCCAGATATTTAAATGACAACTTTTCATGCATTGTTACTTGGGGTGACGTTTCTTTTGCGGTTCAGTATATATATAAACCCCACACCTTTCATTAACGATAGAGGTAAGAGTTACTTGAAGGAATCTTTGCAGCTTAGTCAATACTTTTAGGACGTCTCTTTCAGATCTCAAGTTTCTGTAGTGAAGAAAAGACAGCTGGGAGTCCATCTACTGGTCGAGGAACAGGCATTTCTTCTATAACTGGATACTCATTCAAGAGATTCCATCTACAGTTTATAGCAAGTTCAACAACGAAAATTTTAAGCATGAGCTTCCCAAGTTCTTTCCCAACACACACTCTTCTCCCAGCACCAAAAGGAAAGAAGTGTTCCCTTTCCATTGTCATGTCATCCCACCTGTCAGGGTCGAATTTGTCTCCATCTGGGAAAATGTCGCTTTGTTCTTGAGCTTCACGGATACTGAAGGCAACAGTCCATCCCTTGGGTACTTGGTAACCCTGAATCCATGGGAGGGAAATGAAATGGTAATTCCAGAGTTGTGAAAGTCATTATATGTTACTATGATGTGCTTTGTCACACACTGCTTCGTTAAAGTAGGGTTTTGAATTGAAGGAAAGGCGTTATGCAGCAACCTGTATTCAATGTAAACATTTTACAACAATATCCTGAAGATTAGCATGATTTTGAAATTCAAATTATACAAATTATGTGAAAAAATATTATTTTCCTCTTAATCTTGAATTAAATATGATCATATGCTTTAACGCATTGTATGTATTACTTACATCTAGCTCAAAGGTTTTGAGTGCCTTTCTGAAACCTCCGCCAACAGGTGGTGCAATTCGAACAACTTCCTTCACAACATTAGATACATATTTCAGCTGGCCAAGTTGTTCAAGGGTGAGCCCTCCTACATCATCATACATGTTGTGTTGTCGCAGTTCCTCAACTACCCTATCAAGCACCTTAAACGTCGATAGAAGAACATAATGAAACTACAGTGCAAACATTTATCACTTATTATCACAATGCAACTACGCTTAGGAGGTACATTTCTCCCAGTGATCTGCAGAATTACGTCCGTTTTTCAGCTTTCAGCATCTGCTCGTCACAAGTTTGAATTCCAGATTGAAGCCAATTAATGACTATATAGGAAAAGTCTATGAGAAACGCTACACAATAATGAACACTAATTGTGGTTTTCCTTCTTTGATGATAGGCACACACTCAGTACACATTGTATAGACCTCGAAGCTATGTTTTGTTTAACGCCATAGTCCACGATATTCCGTGCTCTATCACGGTGGTCTGTATATGACTGAGTCAAGAAATCTAACCATTTAGCAGCCTCGTACGACATGCAATTGTGCTTCGGACCTTTTATGACCCCAAATCCCAAAGGGCAAACGTAATTTATCAGAAGGCAAGTCATAATTAACTGCATGCAATCGAGCTTGAGAAAAAGACAGTGGTCTGTACTTGAAGCAGTAATCACCTCTCTATTTCTCCCCAAGTAAAGGAGGAGGGAGCAGGCAGCGCTGCCAGCGGTGACATGTCCGGTTAGAAGCAACTCCATGGCCACCTCCTTCAGCTCCTTCCGGCTCAGCTCCTCTTCCGACTGCTTCATCATGTAGGTGAGGGCGTCGGGGGGACCGCTCCATTCCTTCCGCCGATCCAGAAATTCTCCGATCTTCTCCATCAGTTTTTCGCGTGCTACCATACCCTAAAGACAATTTTTTAATGCCTACCACATACACTATTTACCAATATTTGCTTTAAAACAATTACTTTAATAAATCCAATAAATGCTTACGCTGTACAAAAAGATAAAGGTAAACAATTATCAACGGTACTAAAATGGAGAGAACAACTATGGTGTCATATGTATGAGTTCACCATCATGTGTATGAATTCGGTCTATTTTGATTGTGAGATATTACGTCTGTTACTTCTGTTATTGATATAACAAAGTGAACACAGGATACACTTTCATTAGTCTAAATACAAGAGCCATCATTGCATATCATCCAGGAATTACATTGCCATCATTGCATATCATCTAGGAATTACATTGCCATCATTGCATATCATCTAGGAATTACATTGCCGCCATTGCATATCATCTAGGAATTACATTGCCATCATTGCATATCATCTAGGAATTACATTGCCACAACTGCATATCATCTAGGAATTACATTGTCATCATTGCATATCATCTAGGAATTACATTGCCATCATTGCATATCATCTAGGAATTACATTGCCACAATTGCATATCATCTAGGAATTACAAAGTGAGTTGAGATGATTTAATTAACACGTAATGACAATTAAGAACTATGGATTTTACCTTGTGGAATCCCGATCCAGGAATTTTCAGAGGTATGGAAAAAAGACCGTCTGAAAACACGGCATACAACTCGATCAGTTGTCCTAGTTCCTTCTCGCTGATCTGAAAGCCTATCAGTACATGACAGGCAAACCTTAAGGACAGTTTCTTGCATTCCTCGAAGCCCAAAACGGTTCCTTGTCTGCACCATCTGTTAATGTAAAAGCGGAAGATGTCCTGAGATTCTAGAAGGTAGGAGGACAAGGCGGCGTGGTTGAACGCCTTGACGATAGACTTCCTTCGTGTTTTATGGGTAGGGCCCTCGGAGTGGCTTACTGTTCCTTCGCCCATGAGCGTTCGAACACTTTGTGGCCAGTAAGAAGCCACGAGCGAGGTCTCTCCCATTAATATCTTGCGGACATTCTTCGCTCCAAGGACGAGAATGGTTGGATTTCCAAGGATGTTGGTTTTTGAGACTCCACCATAAGATTTCAACCTCTTCCTGTAGAAATTAGCACCCTAAAACATGAAAATAAAAACATAAATTTCTGAATATATTGTATTAACTATTGTGTATTATCTGGTTTACGTTACAAAAGCCTACTTTTTGGAAAGCATTAATGTTTCATTACAATTTTTTTTCCACCTAAATACGTAAATAAGTACAATATCTATAATGTAGGAAGGAAGGAGAGTTACCATTGTCACAAAATGAAGGCTTTCTCCAAGCAGAGGCAGTCCCATACTGCCAGGTGGTAGTGGTAGGCTGCATTTCATGTCTCTAAGACTATGATTATGCATGTTCCACAGCTTCCAGATGATGAGACAGAGAGCGGTTGGTACCAAAGACGCCACAACCACCCAGCAGGCACCCCCGTCCGTTCTGAAAAGAGATAACGTATATACGCTGTGTTCTTCAAACTAACGGTAACATATAATTTCGAGATTGATTGATTTATCAATGGTTTCAAACTTACCCAGGAAAAGGGTATGACATTGTTACAGAATTGCTTGTCTCTCCGACACCGACCGGTAAACGTATTCTACTGATGATGTTATTTTTTTTAGCCCCATCATGCTTGTCATGTTTTTAAGTACTCGTCAAATGGTCACATGGTCAAAATTTGAAATGCGTCAGTATACCTAACCGTCCTCTGATTCGTTCATCTGCTGCACAATCTAAAAATATATTAATGAGAAACGTATCGCAGAGCTGACAGATGTGCCGCACTACAATTTCAATTTTCGTGTGAAAATCAGCTATGAATATAGGTTTTATTTGTAAAGGCCAGTATTATGCCACTCCATTTGAAATGTATGAATAATATATACAATAAACAAAATAACATAACAATCCAATATATATTAAATACAATAAAGATCCAATCATTTTTTAAAGATAATCAAAAATATGTTTATGAGCAGTGTACAGTTTTTCTCCACGGGAAGAACTGACAATTTCCTCTAACTACAGAAGCAGAGAGACATACCGTGCCAGGGCCAATATTTCAATTCTCACGACAGAGCAGATATATATATATATATATATATGCTCTGTCGTGAGAATTGAAATATATATATATGCTCTGTCGTGAGAATTGAAATATATATATATATGTTCTGTAGTGAGAATTGAAATATATATATATGCTCTGTAGTAAGAAAACGGGGCGAACTGGGATTCGAACCCACGATCATAGATTTCTGACACGCCTGGGGGATGAAGCTGAACACAACTAATTGTGGCGCCTAAGGTGATGCAAGCATATTAATTACTTTGATCCGTGTGTGTGCGTGTGTTTGTTTGCGTGTGTGTGTGCGTGCGTGGGTGCGTGCGTGCGTGCGTGTGTGTGTGTGTGTGTGCGTGCGTGTGTGCGTGTGATTGTTTGCGTGTGTGTGTGGGTGCGTGGGTGCGTGCGTGGGTGCGTGCGTGGGTGCGTGTGTGGGTGCGTGTGATTGTTTGCGTGTGTATGCGTGCGTGGGTGCGTGTGTGTGTGCGTGGGTGCGTGCGTGGGTGCGTGCGTGAGTGCGTGGGTGCGTGCGTGCAAGCGTGCGTGCAAGCGTGCGTGCAAGCGTGCGTCCGTGCGTGCAAATATACTGACTCCGAGCAGACCAGTCCTCGTTTTATGCCCTCAATGCCGAGCAATAAACAAGCACCATCTTTTAACATATTTTGGTGTCATGCTATCGGGGATCGAACATCCGACACACAATCCACTAGACCACGGAGGCGGTCCATATTTAAATGAATATGGTTTAATGACGAGCTGTGTTATTGTGAGGTCGTTACTCAGAATAACGCTCCTGTCGTGTGGAGATGTTGACATATGCTGTCAACACTAAATGATACAGTGAAAGACACATGTGTTGACAACAGCTTCAGGAGCTATGAATGCATTTAAAAACACACAGTTTTCAATATCAGATGAATTTATTCCTAATGCAAATGTGTATCCATTACACTTTCGCAAGAAGCACTTTGAGTCCTTGAAGGCATGGGATTTAGGGACGTGAATGTTTCTCCTTCCGATGTTTGAAAAATATTACGAGTCAGCAATCTACACAATCGGTAGTTATTTTGACATTTAGGACAGGAAGTTATACATGCAATGTCACAGAAAATAGCTTATTTCAAAGTCTTTTGAAATGTTCTTTAGTTAACAATATTCAAAGCCCCTAGGAGTGAGAAAGTAGAGTTTAACTCCGTTTCAAAATTTAAAGGTGTGGTGAGGTAAAATAGGCTTTAACGTCGCGTCCAAGATTATTGCACTCATATAGCGACGTGCATGCACGTGTGTGTGGGGGTGGGTGGGTGGGGGGGGGGGGGGGGGGGAGGCGGTGTGTGTGTGTGTGTGTGTACTAGTCCGGTCTGATGCCGATTTATAGTGCTAGCCCACTGAGATATCATGCCGCAGTTTAACATGAACACCCCACTCAGACACAGTATACTGACACAGCCGACTAGTCCTTGTTTTAGCCCCAGTATTCCAGTTATATCACGGCGTGTCAGCTTAATGTGGGAGGAAAGCCCCAAGTGATGCAGGTCTCAGACGTTTACCACTTCGGTGAAACCCACGAGCATGGGTATGGTGCTTAGAAACCTAGAAACATAATCGGGTGGAGGCGGTGTGTGTGTGTGTGTGTGTGTGTGTACTAGTCCGGACTGATGCCGATTTATAGTGCTAACCCACTGAGATATCATGCCGCAGTTTAACATGAACACCCCACTCAGACACAGTATACTGACACAGCCGACTAGTCCTTGTTTTAGCCCCAGTATTCCAGTTATATCACGGCGTGTCAGCTTAATGTGGGAGGAAAGCCCCAAGTGATGCAGGTCTCAGACGTTTACCACTTCGGTGAAACCCACGAGCACGGGTATGGTGCTTACAAACCTAGAAACATAATCGGGGCGAACCGGGATTCGAACCCACAATCATAGGTTTTTGGCGTGCCCAGCGAACTCTGCAAAGCGAATCGCGGCGCCTTAGACGACTGGGCCACCCGTGCCCCCTAGAACATTGAATAAATGTCAATAGAAAAAGAATATCAATGAGGGTGAACCGTTCCCAAATGGTCGTAGTGGAGAAGTAGACACAAGTTTGTAAACAATCACAATATCACATGACCCAATTATCCCAGAAATCTTGGGGAAATTCAGAGGAAAAACAACGTATAATTAGACGTAAGATAAATATATCTACAGGGGACAGAGACAGATATTTTAGCTCTCCTTGTTCCTGGTCCCATCATGGGGGCTGTTGGTCCTGTTCAATAACATGTTTATGTCTGGTAGGATAAATACTCTAAGTGTGAGCAGCAGCATAAAGAAGGGTTACAAACACATGCATAGCTTCATCACAATCGTGTGCAAAAGATTATGTAAATCACACAATGATTCGCTAAATAGGCTCTCAAACTGAGTCAAAAACTTATCATCATAATCTTCAGACCACAAATATGTTTTCCACTGTTCACAAGCCTCGCCAGGCTCCAGAGTCTTTTCCTCACAGGCCCGTGAAGATCCGGGGTAGAATAGGCCTTCAGCAACCCATGCTTGCCGTAAAAGGCGACTATGCTTGTCCCAAGAGGCGACTAACGGGATCGGGTGGTCAGGCTCGGTGACTTGGTTGATGCATGTCATCGGTCCCAATTGCGTGGATCGATGCTCATGTTGTCAATCACTGGATTGTCTGGTCCGAACTCGGTTATTTACCTACCGCCGTCATATAGCTGGAATATTGCTGAGTGCGGCGTTAAACAACCAACCAACTTTTCCTCATAGGCACCAGTCTGAGAAGTATCACACGAAGAAGTGTTACCGTGGTAACTGGAGATACATGTGCGGGGGACAGCCAGTGAACAGTATAAAGGGAACTGACATGACAAATCAAGAGCACCACTACTTGGAAATGAGGGAATACCGATGAGGTTGCCATCATGTTATCCACGACACTTGCGCCACTTGTGTTCTGTGGAACACGTATAAAGTTACAGGACTGATCATTACGCCACCTACCATTAAGAGGATTGATACCAACGGTACGGCAGAGTTCGGCTAACTTAATGCCATAGTTACTATGTGTCAAATTATCCCTTGACATCCTGGGCATGGCAAGTGAGTTGGGTTTAACGCCGCTTTTTTACAGTATTCCAGTCATATCACGGCGTGTCAGCTTAATGTGGGAGGAAAGCCCCAAGTGATGCAGGTCTTAGACGTTTACCACTTCGGGGAAACCCACGAGCACGGGTATGGTGCTGACAAACCTAGAAACATAATCAGGGCGAACCGGGATTCGAACCCACAATCATAGGTTTCTGCGGTGCCTTAGACGGTCCGCCCGTGCTACCTCTCATTATTCTGACATGGAGGGGCGGTCGGGTAGCCTAGTGGTTAAAGCGTTCACTCGTCACGCCGAAGACCCGGGTTCGATTCCCGACATGGGTACAATGTGTGAAGCCCATTTCTGGTGTCCCCCGCCGTATTTCTGGTGTCCCCCGCCGAATTGTGGCGCCTGGGCACAGCAAACACATCGCTAGGACAGTCATCTGTATCATATATTTATACAACCGTATCATTTTGTCTAGAAAAAATTATCCTTGTATTCAATGGCGTACACAATGTTGAAACTGGTGTTATCGTCCTAGGTCACGTGTGAATGTTTTCAGATGAGTCCCGATTCACTTTGCACTTCCTTGATAGGCGTGGTCGCGTCTGGCGACGTCGAAATGAACGTCAAGCCAATGTCAATCTGAAACCTCAAGACATATTTGGCGGTGGATCGGTAATGGTGTGAGGTGGCATCAATATGACTGACCTAACCCTACTCCATATTGTGGAAGAAAGGGTCACCGGGCAGCACTATCGGGACAACATACGGACACCCTTTGTCCCGTTTGCAAGGTGTGTGGGTCGACGTTTTGTCTTTCAGGACGACAACGCCCGCTCTTACCGTGCACGAATCGTCAATGCTCACCTCCAGCAGCACAAAATCCATAGAATGCCATGGCCAGGAACGAGCCCAGACCTTTTCCCAGACATGTGTGTCAACGTCATAGGCCGCCCACCACGTTAGCTGAACTTGGCCAAGGGCAGTATGCCTCGTCGAGTGAATGAATGTTTGGTGATCGTGGTGATATTAGGCACTACTGATCCAAAAGCGTCAACTTTGAAATTTCCCATCTTTCCCCTATCGACGTTGGTGGTGAAAACATCCACAGTCATAGTTTACTACCCGTGAACGCCATGAACGTTGACGTGAGGAAGAACGTAAGGCTGTAGGATCAAGTCTCTGTAACGCACACCTGTCAATGGACCTGCCACATGCACGAGAGGCGTCCTACCACCGTGATGAATTCCGGCCCATACCATGGCAATCCCGCCACCAAATGGGACAACCTGCTGCACACAGTTGGGGGCGTAACGTTCACCCCGACGTCTGTACACACGTGCGCGCCCATCAACACGTGTGAGTAGGTAACGGGACTCGTCAGTAAACAGTACATTTCTCAACCTTGCACGTGTCCATCTTACCCTCTGCTGGCACCAAAGCAGACGGTCCGCCAGATGACGTGGGGTCAATACATGACGTCGAACAGGTCCAGCAAAAAGTCCAGCCTCCCTCAGTCTGTTGCGTACGGTTTGATCTGATATTCTGAGTACCCCAGGGATTTGTGTGGTTGTAGACGTGGCTGTGGTAGTGCGGTCTCGGAGGTGTTGCAGCCGGATGTATCGATCTTGTGCTTGGGTTGTCACCCTTGGTCTTCCTGACCTTGGTCTGTCGTCAACTCTGTTGGTGTTGTTGTATCGGGTCCACAGTGCGGAGATTGTCTGTCTGGATACGCCAAAGTGCCTGGCCACTTCTTGCTGAGTTGCTCCAGCTTGTAATCTCCCAATGGCGTTGTTCCGTTGAGCTGCATTCACTCTTGGCATTCTGTCACCGCCTACACTGCCGTTATAAGGACTGTATGAACTGCCGTTGATGTGGATTTTTATACCCATTCAGCAGGGGGGCCTGCGTGCCTAAATGCAGGATCCTGTGCTGCACGTGTTTTACAGGCGGTTGCGTTTGGATGAAGCTGTAAAATTGATCCCCAAACGCTACGTTTATGTGACTTATTTGGTTCTCATTTAATGTAATTATTTTAGATATTTGGCAAAAAGTGGTTTTACATCTATGTCAAGTTTCTTTCTTTGAAGAGTATATTATTTAACCAGTGTCTACATGATTCAGCTCTGTTGTATGCCAGCATTAATGTAGGTCACAGCTGCTATTTCATATCAGACGTTGTCAAACATGACACTCCTCATTTGACGGCGCTGGTGCAATGTAAAAATAGTGCTTAGAGTTGGTAAATTCACGAAGCATTCGTTTCTTTTATGTTTTATTTGCAAATGACATATATGGTTAAAAATGAACAAAAACAGCTTGGAAACATCTGTGACCACATAGTTAAAGCGTTAGCTCATCACGCCGAAGACCCGGGTTCGATTCCCGACATGGGTACAATGTGTGAAATTGCTGGAAATTGCTGGAATATTTATAAAAGCTGCGTAAAACCACACTCACTCACTCACTCACTCACACACTGTGACCACAGAGACCAAACAAACAGACGAAAATGGGTGTCTGCAAACGACTTGGCTTTAACGCCGCTTTAAAGAGCACCCCTCGGCGGCGTAAAACCATACTCACTCACTCCTGCATGGGATAGATGGAACCTTTTCTAGCCCGAAATAACAAGGGTTCAAATAAATTATGATTTGTTGTGTTTAGAACCAGCTATATGGCGGCGTCTTGTCAGTAATCGAGCCAGGGCCATACAAACCAGTGACTTGTAGTATGAGCAACGTTCCACGCACGATGCACGGTTTCAACCAAGTGACTGACCTGGCCATCCGTTTTCGTGAATCGCCTCTTGAAACAAGCATGGTTGCTCAGTTTTTGTTTGTTTGTTGTTTAACGCCGCAATCAGTCATATTCCAGCTATATGAAGGCGGTCTGTAAATATTCGAGTCTGGACGACAATCCAGTGATTGACATCATGAGCATCGATCCATGCAATTGGGATACGATGACATGCATCAACCAAGTCAGCGAGCCTGACCACCCGATCCCGTTAGTCGCCTCTTACGACAAACATAGGGTTCGGCTGCTCAGGATCTACAATTCTAACCCCAACTCGACATGGGGAATGAAAGAATAAGGTTCAGGTAAAGAAAATATCATAACAATGTTTAATTAAGCAATGTTTATTAATACAATACATATATTATTATGTATTTATGTATTGTTTGTAACGCATACATTGTACAATTACGTAGTATAAGCAGAACACAACAGCGTGTAGCTTTAAGTGTTAAATAGACGAGTGATGTCAATACATTGCCGAAATATATCTTAGGGTTAACATGAATATTAGTACTCAGACCAGTCCAGTCAATACAGACTTAATTCTATCACTTTGAATACTCCTGCTGTGCATGCCCATATAAGGTAAGTCCTGATGGAAACAGTTCCAATTTTAAAGATGTTTCTAATTGGTGCAAGCTGGATTGGTGAGGTGAGGTGAGGTGAGGTGAGGTGAGGTGAGGTGAGGTGAGGTGAGGTGAGGTGAGGTGAGGTGAGGTGGGGTGAGGTGAGGTGAGGTGAGGTGAGGTGAGTTAAAATGGGGTTTCGAGTCGCGTCTAAGATTATTGTACTTACATACCGACGTGCGTGTTTTTGTGGCTGTTTGTACTAGTTTGACTTTTGCCGATTTATAGTGCCAGCACACTGAGATACCTTGCCGCAGTTTAAATATGAATACCCCACTCAGACGCTGCATACTGACTCCGAGCCGGCCACTCTTTTATTACCTTAATGCCGAGCGCCAGACAGGGTAACAACAGGTTCCATCGTTTAACGTCTTTTGGTATGACCAGGGATTGAACCCCGGACCTTCCGCTCTGAGGGCGGACGCTCTACCACTGGACCACGGAGACGGTCCAAGTTGGATTGTCTTATACATTAGTCATATTACATATGCACGACGAACTGTTGAAGATTTGAGTTAATGAGTGAGTGAGTTCAAATGTAAAGTCACATCGGCAGTATTTCGTGACTATAAAACGTTATACATTAAAGATAAATACCTTTAGACTACATACAAACCTGTCAAAAAAGGACAGTAAAATAGCTAGACTATCACAAAATAACATTTAAACTATTATGTACTATAGTGAGTGAGTGAGTGAGTTATGCATATATATTACATACTGTTGGAAACGTATAAGGGCACAATGAAACATATTGGCCAATAAGATTTACTGTCAGTACATTTGAAATCGCGCGCATACAAATTCAACACATGTCAGAATCAATGCTCAGATGTGTTTGTGTCATTGTTGCCAATGCGTGTTTGTTAGACAAGGTTGAGAACCCATGCTAGAACCATTTTACCGTGTCTGATACTAAATGTTTCCTTTTTCGTTTCCATCAATATATACTCACAGCCAAAAGAAACACGAATACCATACATGTTGGTTAATAGATAAAGACTTACTCATATTCCAGAGATATTAGATTGGTTCAATGCACAAACGCACATACTGATATGTTGTGTGAACCGATATTCATGAACGCATCACATGTGACGTCATAGATCCATGACTCGAGATACACCATTTGTCTCATGCAGGATTAGCGTGTAAAATGTGGAGATCACGTGCAGCATATTCACATCACGTGATAAGAATAAAGTCACTCTGAGGTAACACTTGAATGATAGTTAGTTTGGTCATTAAGCGGTACACATTTGAAACATCTCTTCTTAACGTACATACTTCTCTTCATGTTTCAATGGTTCGCGTTTCTTTTGCCGGTGAATATATATATACTCAACAACAAAGGTTCCTGTGACACCAATATTGTTTGTGTATTTTTAACAGTTAAAAATATTTAAGTAAAGTTTGGTTTTCAATATTGAGGTACATGTATGGAATCAAGTCACAAAACGCAACTGCTACAGAAAAGCATGCATTCCATGCAAAAGTTGACTTTAAAGCAAGCCCCAGGCATTACCTTTCAACATGACAACGCCCGGACTCATAGTGCTCGACTTGTTCATGATTCTCTTAAAAACAACAACGTGAATGTCATCCCCTGGCCGGCTCGCTCCCCTGATCTCTCACCAATCGAGCACATGTGGAATGAGATGGACCGGCACCTTCGACGTCAACCATGTGTTCCACAGACACTCCAGGAACTTCGAAACATGCTCTAGCAGATATGGACAGATAACCCACAGGACCTTGTGCGACGCCTGGTCCATTCCATGAGACGAAGATGTGTTGCTTGCATCGCAGCCAGAGGTGGACACATGTACACACGCTATTGATTTGTAAAGTGACATTTTGGCATGTTCATGTTTTTTTAATGAAATCACGTTTTTTTCTGAAGTCAGTATGGCAAATTAAACCATTTGAACACATACAGGAGTCTTTTATCTGTTGCAAACCGAAAGTGTTTCAGATGTCACTGTGGTAAAAACATAACTTTGCATTTTATCCTATTCAATGTCACAGGAACTTTTGTTGTTCAGTATATATACGCTCAAATATATAAATATATAAACTGTCGTCGAAGGATAGTACCAAAACAGGAAATAATCACATATTATATTTTAAAACTAGTGTTAGAACAATACAAACATCAGACTATGACAGACGAAACATTATAAAAACAGGCACCATCAAGTGCTTTGATATGTAATCCTTTAAACTATTGTGCTTGATGCCGAGACGAGCATGCACACTTCTTATAACATTTATTAATAAAAGGAACATATTAAATGAAGCTTCATTACCATATACAACAAGAAAGGAAAACAGATAAGTCCTGAGTGAGTGAGTTGGGTTTAGCGCCGCTTTTAACAGTATTCCAGTTATATCAAGGCGTGTCAGCTTAATGTGGGAGGAAAGCCCGAAGTGATGCAGGGCTCAGACATCTACCACTTCGGTTAAACCCACGAGCAAGGGCATGGTTCTGACAAACCTAGAAACATAATCGGGGCGAACCGGGATTCGAACCCATAATCATAGGTTTTTGGCGTGCCCAAGGGACGCAACTCTGCACAGCGAATCGCGGCGACTTAGACCTCTGGACCACCCGTGCCCCGATAGGTCCTGACAGGCTGATTAGAAGCAATGCAGTGTGATGATAGATTGATTTGACCTGTCGGGTTCAAATGACGACCAGAGATCGCAAAATAGGTAATGGAACAAAATGATACAGCGATTGTAATGGTTTTTACAGAGGTCACATGTGGGTGAACGACGTGTTCGTTACGGAGTAACCGGGTAACATGTGTCCATGACGTTTATTTGAGTGAGTGAGTGAGTTTAACGCCGCGTTGAACAGTAGTCAACGCGTTATGACCATGGGCGGATACAGTTTTTTTGAAAAGGGGGGTTTGCACAATTAAGATCTATTTATTGTCCTTGGTGGTAATTTATACAGAAATAAAGATAGTTCTTCCGCAACAATCACAAATGTATCCATCCTTCATTGTGACCTGAAGTAATAAATCTGCACGGTGTTTTGTGTTAAACTTGTGCTTCGTAATTTAAGTAGTGATTCTTTTCACGGATTATTCAGTCGACAACAAAACGCAATGCGTCAGTCGCATGCTGATAGGAATTACTCCACAATCTCATCCCTTTAAATGGACAAGGACAATGTGTTAATGGACAAACACTGAATAGATGTTTTTTAATTGGATGACTTAACACAGCCGATAATAATTCCATCCACTGTCGTCTGCTAATGTATTGCTATCGAATTCAGTGATGAGCTGACATTCATCATCAGTGACCCGGATGTTGATACCATAGCAACCATTGTCATAGTAACATCTCCTGGAACACTCCGCCCGCGTTAATCCAGTATTAGTCGGGTTTGGAGACTGCATCTTATTCCCTGCATGCTTATGGAATTGTCTCTCTGCAAACAATAATAATATATTTGTAAGTCATCAGACAATTAATCTACAAGTGGAAACACAATGCAAGAAAAACAAGTTTTAACTGGTCTATGATAAGGATAAGTTTGTACGTGATATACTACACTATGGATGAGATCGTATTGTTATACACCGCTTTTAGAAATAGTCAAGTCATGTCACGTCGAGGTGACGAGAATGAGATTCATACACGTCAGTTTACTATAGCCCCAGAGCCCGGTGAAACAAATGAGGTGTTGTTTAATGCCACTCAACAATAGTCCAGCTATATCAGGACTGCCAGTAAATAATCAAGTCATGGTCAGGCAAACCAGTGACTGAAAGTATGAACAACGATCTAAGCTATCGGTGCACGTTGACACGCAATCAGTTATGTCACGGAACGTGACGTGACCACTGATATAATTTGTCGACTTTTACATTTGTTGTCTGTTGTTAAATGCCGCACTCAGCAATATTCCAGCTATATGACGGCGGTTCGTAAATAATCGAGTCTGGACCAGACAATCCAGTGATTGATATCATGAACATCGATCCACGCAATCGGAATACTATGACATGCATCAACCAAGTCGGAAGTATAGCTTGGTAAACCAGTTACAATTCTTTCTGCTTCTTGTTGGGAGTTTTTCAAATCTGTCACTCTGCTCTTTGGTTACTGGTGCCTCATTCTACTCCAGTATCTCCACTGAGTAAATAACACAACATTTGAATTAGCGATTTGATAGCTTGTGTAACAGAAAATACATCGCTAAATCTGACAAATGAAAGAGTGAAAGGCCTCAAAGTATATCATTGCAGATCAACAATGTACACACAGTTTCACAAATCGTCAAACGCCACCTTCGTACTTCGCATTTCGAATACAGTAAACTACGTTTATAACGAACACGCTTATAACGAACTGACGGATATAACGAACATATTTTTTAGTCCCGGCCATTTGATGTATATATGCTGTATATATGCTTATAACGAACTACGGTTATTACGAACTAAAATTAGTGGTCCCTTTGAGTTCGTTATAACCGTAGTTTACTGTATAAAATATCAACATATAAAACCGTACACGCAAAACAGAGATACATGTTAAGTCAACTGAATTATGATTTATGTAGAATTAATTTAAAAGATCACCCACACTGAACATGTTGAAATGCATGTGAAAATGAATATTATTGTTTCATGGAAAGGACACTGTTTAGTCATGAGCGTTTAATTATGTTAAACAGTTTAAAAAGATGTTGTATACTACAATTTCATTCATTAAAATCATATCTTTGTTCTCTGAAGACATCCCTTTCCAGGTCATGTCTGAACGACCTTTCGCGAAAATGGAAAGACAATCTAAGTTTTAAGAACTTGGCCACCAATCCCGTTCGCCTCTTGTGAATAAATGTGTTTAAATAAATAATCGTCACATTCGGTTGAGCATGATGTTACACAAGAACGAACACATTAAATGTGTTAGCAATATGTCTCCCACAAGACCTAAACTGTGAATCGTTTTCCACCGTGCAATTATAAAGTAGGACCACACTGATCCATTGGGAAATCAATTTATATTGCTTGAACAGGTTTGTACCAAAACTTTCAGCTTATTCAAAGTCAACTCAAAGCACCACCTTTTAGGCATGGATGAACAAGAAAACCTTCGATCTCTACTTCACAGATGATTAGCGCGTCCTCAGGGCTGGATATGAACTGCGGTAATTTCAGTAGTTTTACGTATCTGCCAATTGTCCCCTCAGCGCACGTCAGCTGAACGTTTTCACCGAGGTTCGCTGCTCCTGGGTGTGAGGCACACGTTGTCTTGTTTGCGCCTGGACAATGGCCTGGGCTCTGTTTGTACACCTCCACTTCAAAGTCATGAAATTTGAATCCTAAAAACAAAAACATACTTTATTGTGTATTTTGTGAAATAAGGGGCGTTGTCGCCCTTACGAAACCAGTCACAAGTCATAAAATTAACCAAAGTGTGATATCGAGACAATGTTTGGAATATTATGTTTGTTTTTTAATGAAAGGCGACAATGGTCAAACTGTCGTGTTGTCGCGATGGCGCGCTTTGGTTGGTTCCGTTAACCTTTTGTAGGTTTTGTAAGGGCTACGCTGCCGCACTATCCCTTCTGGTATTCCAAGCGGAAAATTAATGTGTCACAATATGCATGTTAAACAATGTGGCTTTTCATTCAAATAACACGTTTAACTGAACGCGTAACCTGAAAAAGGTTACATCGTCATTTGTGGCTGCGTCGCTCATGAAAATCAAGTGTCAGATCAGCCAATGAGATAAACATGCTCTCCAACATGAAGAGATAAATATCCTCTATGTATTCAAGACACGCAATCTCATTTTCACAATATATAGTGTCCGAGATGACGTCACTTAGCAATGACGTCATTTCCGTTATGAAGTGATGTTTTGTATTCAATGCTACAATGAAATTCACTCAAGATGACATGCTCGAACATTTGGCGAAAACCTGGTGTCGTCTCTTTAACTTTAAAGTTATTCATACATGTGCGTTTTGTTGTTGTTGTTTTTTCGCTTTAGTCCTCGCCTCTTAGAATGCATAATAGCTTTTTAGAGAAACATCCACTTTGCTAGCGATAACCATCATCGTTGAGTTTTGACCACGTGGTTTCAACCAAGGTAAGGATAGGAAGTCAGGTGACTGTCAGCGGCCATTTGATTCCATTTCAAGTGGCGAGGTTCCGTCTAAAGTTCCGTTTGATGTGACACAGTCAGAATTTGACTACCCGAAATATAAGCGGCAAATTCCTTTCCATATCCATAAGAAAGCAAAGTAGACTGTATGATTCTGTCTATATCATGAGCATTTGTTTATGAATCACTATCAAATAGTAATGCTACCAGGTGTTTGCGAAAAGGCATATTCTGACCTACAGGCCTACCCGTCACAAACACATTCAAAGGAAAGTCAATTGTTCACCTGACAAAACAGGGGAACACAATCATGTTCCTCCACGTGTCTACCATACAACCCTTTGAAGGCTTTACTGAGGCCTTGAACTTTGGAATCTTGATAGAACAACTTCTGAGTATAAGTCATATGACACCCTTTGGAAACTTGGAAGAAAGAGCATGCTCGATTGTACCTCAAAAGGTGTGAAATGTAAACTCCAAAGGCTGGAGCTGCAGGAATATTGCTCAAATTAAAAAGGTGAAAGTTGACTATGGAAATGAAGAAGTCATCCTCTTGTCATTAAATATTGTGGAGAATGGTTTGTCACTCTGAATCTGTATGCAAAGATCTAAATACGAAACAGATGAGACGATCACCAATGTGTTCAGGTGGGTAATTCGGTTGAGTGGAATTGGCTATTTGGTTGTTGTTGAACGATTTCAGATCATCACTATACCTGAAGCTTAAGTCAACACTTCTTGGCCAAAGTACCTTGTTTTCACTTTGCCAATCCGAGACGATGACGATTCACATGCATAAAACATAGATCAGCTAGAAGGGGAGCTCAATTGGTGCCCATGGGGATGTCTACTTCTTGCCTGATGTTTTACCCCTAAATGTGACTTAGATGTTATCAATGAGGAAGTCCAGCATTTCACATATTGTTTTCTCAGTAAACTTCAGATGGCATTTGCTTTCATTTTTGACAAATTGTCCTGATCCTCTGAAGATAGATACTAGTATCTATTTATGGTCACCACGTTTTGTAATAAAGTAATGCTACTTTAATTCACCTGTGTGCAAAATTCAAACTCAAGAACATGCGGTCTTTGTCTGATCTAGAGAAGTATGTTTCTCGTTTGGCCATCCATTTCAAAGTAACAACAGTAACTACTACTCTCTTCTCGATACTGTGCACTTGTGAGAGACCCTCATCAAGCGTTACTGGAGTCGTTAGATTCCTTTCAGTGAAACATATTACAGTATTGTCCTTACTTGTGCAGTCCCAATGGTTCCTGAAGGAGAGACAACACATCTTCCAAATAATTGGTATCGTCTGGCCTTCGACCTTTCTTATGACCATCGCTGCGTCTTTGGGATGCCGGAAACAGACTCAATGCAGTGGCGTTTGCAATTCGCTGCTTAGAAAGACTGCTTACGTATTTTATTTTGTCATTACATCCATATGGCATTGTCGTACAGAACAGCCGAATTCAGTTATAGTCTCTGGACATTCTATAACGTCGACTGCATTTCATGGTGTTACATCATAAAAAGGAAGGTATATATTTTCTAATATCCTAAGTTTTTCATGTGAAGGACGGAGTGATTTTCAGAATTGAAATCTAGGTAGACACAATTGGAAACACTTCTGTTGATGCCCGATGTATACTGGCTGATTTGTGTCGATAAGTTCGGTTGTGTCTCTTCAACATAAATATCAGTCCCAAAAGGGTAACAACATTGACGTTTCCATGGTGATATGGTGTTGTCAATGGACTAAGCTTTCCTTAAAGTCAATTTTAATTTTCGTAAATATGCTTCTGGCTATCAGTTACAAAAATTCATCTACCTCACACACGAATTACAAACGTGCTTGTTACGACGTAAATTGTAATAGAAAGGTAAATTGTAATAAAATTTGACGTAAATTGTAATAATCTCTACTTGCGGTAAAATGTAATAAATTCCAATTTGCTGCAAGTGTTACAATTTACCTTTTTATTACAATTTACGTCGTAACAGTGCTTAATCGGTCTATATCGGTGGTATTTGATCTAACGATTGTTTGACATAGGGTGAATTACATCCTTTGGTACAATATTCTGGAATACTCGCCCTTTGATTAATCTGCTTTTATGTGCTTTACATATGTGTTTTTTTATGATTTACAGAATATACCTGTCCTTTTCAGTTATAATTTAAGAAATACTTAAGTCAATTTTGAACACTGATTGGCAGATAACTGCCTGAGTATGTTGTGTGTGCACCGGGCCAATCATTACTTGCACGGATATCGTGACGGATAGATATCGTGTAATGTGAGTGGGTGTAGTTGACAAAGAAATATACCCCAAAGGCATGGGTGGTTTCTGGTACGTGCATAGAAAGTTATACTGTGTACTCATATGAACAATGGTTGATCCAATGCACAGAAGACCAACTGACAGTTCACCCTTTGTCGTCTTTGAAGAATGACTAAAGTGTAAACAGTATTCTTATTAATTTTGGTACCATTCGATGGTTGAAAAAAAGTTATACAGTTATGCTTCTAAGCTGATTGCTAAGTGTCTGTGGTTGTCAAAAACTAATAATCACATTAATTATTGTATTGGGTAAAACAGCTGTTGGAAAATAAGACAATAGATGGACAATAGATAGCCACACCTTCACGCTTAGTATGTACAATAGGACGGACAACCACGAACTGTAATAGCTGCATAAATCATCCCGATGAATTATATCCGCAAAGAATGCATTAGAGATCGGCAGAACATCACACGATTTAGCTCCATACATAATTCCGTCCTCAAACAATATTCCAAAGTCGGGCACAACTCTATTCGACCCGTGAAGACACGGGGTAGAATAGGTCTTCTGCAACCTATGCTTGCTGTAAAAGACGACTACATTTGTCGTAAGAGGCGACTCACGGGATCGGGTGGTCAGGCTCGCTTACTTGGTTGATGCATGTCATCGATCCCAATTGCGTGGATCGATGGTCATGATATTAATCACTGGATTGTCTGGTCCAGACTTGATAAACAACAAACACACAAAACAACTCTATTCTATAATAGATTAGTATCAATGTGCGTGGTTAGGCTTCAAAACAAAAATTTATAATACAATTAAACAAAGTAGGGTGTGTTTTAGTTATGTTTATGAGTAAACATTACAATGATTGAATTGGCAAATCAGAATCACCACGAGTTGATTAAACAAAGGAAACTGGGGGTAAACGTTCATAAAAATCACCAAGGGTTCATTCTGACATATGCACGTTACACATGTTTCCTTAAGTAATCGATGAACCCACAACGATTTACAGATTCATACTGATGATGCGGCCAATGTTGTTTTTGTATTCTACCTTGAAGCACAGGGCCGAGTTCATCCAGCGCGGTCGACGGCTGTTTGGGGCGTAGACGCCCGATGATGTCCCATACGTGCTCAGCGCTGACCATAGAAGAACTATGAAGACGTTCTGCTGCTGCACGTATACAGTAACAGCCTGACTGCGTGTGTAACACGGTAGCCGCCAGTATGTTGTCACGTTAGTACCGTCGTTTTATCCTCCCAGGGGCAACGGCGTTCAGTCGACCATGGTGGTCCCACTGCATGCAATCACTGAGCCACCACCGGACATTGTCGTCGTGTATTGGAACGTTTCATAACAGACATTGACGTCGTGTTTTTGAAGTTTCCAAACAGACATTGTCGTGGTGTATTTGAACGTTTCCAAACAGACATTGTCGTCGTGTATTGAAGTTTCCTAACAGATATTGTCGTCGTGTATTTGAACGTTTCCAAACACAACCACGCCTATAAAGGACGCCTGGTGTGACCCTTTACACGTGACCATGGCCTACTTTCCCAGTGACGACGCTGTCTGCACCACTGGTGCAGTGCTGCAATGTTGAATCAGTCAAACGTTGATAACAGGTGATCGACGAACACGCAGGTGAACTGCATGAAAGTGAAATGCGAATGGTTATCCCGGGAACTCTAACACCAACAAGCCTATTTTGTGTTTTGATTTGCTCTTGGTCCTCATTTCTGCAGAACATGGGTCTAGACGACCCTTGATAGGTGGTGTCGATCCTGGCCATCCTGATTGGGGTCTATCATCAAAGTTGGCCACGATATGCTGATGTGTTTTGTTTGTTTGTTTGTTGTTTAACGCCGCACTCGGCAATATCCCAGCTATATGGTGGCAGTCTGAATATAATCGAGTCTGGACCAGAGAATCAAGTGTTTGATATCATGAGCATCGATCGACGCAAATGGGATACGACGACATATATCTACCAAGTCAACGAGCCTGACCACCCGATCCCGTTAGTCGCAGACTCCAACATTTATCACAACTATATATTGGGGTGATGAGGCATGAAAACATGACACAGTTGTATTTTTTTCAAAAACAAAATGTTTCAAATTTGAACGCTACATAGGATCTGGTCATTTAGGGGAACATTATAATTTTTACATGAAAACAAAATTTACATAAAGGGGTTCAGCTCATTTGATACAGTCATAAGCCCGATCTCATCACTCCCTGCCCCCCCCCCCCCCCCCCCCCCCCCCCCCCCTCCCTATTCAAATGACAAGTCCCTAGTTTCATAAACGACAAGTTTCATAAACGAATATGAAAACTTCGTTAATGATTTCTAAAAGCTTCGGTCGTGTATAGTAATGCACGTTTTATAGCCTTTTCCGTTGTCCTTATTCAAAGCCTGTTTCCCCATGCTGTGTACTTACCATCTTCGTCCCCTCTATTCTGGATCCGGACTGTGTTGATCCTGTAGGTGGACAAGAGGTCGACTGACCACCACTGGTCAGTTTCTCCGTGTAATGTGTGAATGCAACTCTTTCTCCAGAAAGTGGAATCGCGGTTACCATCAACAGCCCGATCTGGCGTCCCATTCAGGGTAACGGAACTCTGTGTTGCCGGTTTACCCAGAGCAATGTTGTTTGTTCCAACACCTGTTTCACATCAAAGTGGGTGCAAGTGAATTGCAAGGCAAGAGTAACGATACTGTGGTGTTTGTGGACAGTTGACGGTGTTCAGACATATCATTCAGACGTATCAGTGAGTGAGTGAGTGAGTATGGTTTTACGCCGCTTTTAGCAATATTCCAGCAATATCACGGCGGGGGACACCAGAAAATGGGCTTCACACATTGTACCCATGTCGGGAATCGAACCCGGGTCTTTGGCGTGACGAGCGAACGCTTTAACCACTAGGCTACCCGACCGCCCCCAGACGTATCAGACATACACATGTTGTCCAGACTTACATTTGTTAGACGTGCATACTAGTCAAACGTACATGTTGTTCAAAGGTACATATTGGCATTGTGTTCACGAATAATTATGCTTTTCGAGGCTTTGAGAATGAAAACTATTTTAGTATCTGTTGTTTTTGCAAGTCTTGCCAGAGATATGTTAGACTGAGCTGATTCACTCGTGTCAATTCGTGCTACTTCAAAACATGCAGTTCTTTGTCTGTGAAAAAAGGAGCCGAACTCTTTAAGTTGTTTTCCAACACGTTTTTTTTTACATCCAGCATATTGAGCGAACAATATATTTTCTTGAGCGAATACTGAGGACAAATGACTTTTCAAGTTGTTGTTTTTCTGGACACAGTAAAGCTGTTACAAAAGTCAGTAAATTGCATTATACATAAATACGCATGAAAAAAAATATATAACACAATAAATGTCAACAGATTTAACTGGCTTACTTTCTACTGCAAGAATCGGGTAGTATTAATTTGATTCAATATTAAAATGATTGAACGAGCGTATCTACGACATTCTAAATCTGCATGTATATGCAAATTACATTGTAATGAACGTTTGATGTTCCACTTTAAAAGTAGGTATGCCTAATTCCATAGCCTTAGTTTGAAGTTAGTATGCAGAGTAGGTTTAAACTTCACTATTACGTTCCACATAGTGGGTGGGCGAATGTTCGCAGCAGTGAGCAATATAATTACTCGGTAACGACGGCATGTAAAAATAATCTAGTTTGATTTATATAAACCAGTGGTCGGGTAGAATGTCATGGAACCAGGTCGCGATCCGATACTGATTGTTATCGGCTTTTGTGCGAGCGAGTGATAAATTGACGTTGCATTGGCACTATCTCAGCCCAAAAGGCAATGGGAACAATGCTAAATTTATCAAAAGTCGTCGTCATTAGCGACACATTGACTGTAAGGTAAAAATCAGATCAAACGGAAACCTTATTCAAACTAGCTTAAGGACAACAAGGTGCAATATATACACATATTCACAATACATGTACATGTATCACACATTCGATCGACTCCTTTCAGGGGGCACGGGTGGCCCAGTCGCCTAAGGCGCCGCGATTCGCTGTGCTGAGTTACGTCCCTTGGGCACGCCAGAAACCTATGATTGTTGGTTCGAATCCCGGTTCGCCCCAATTATGTTTCTAGGTTTGTCAGCACCATACCCGTGCTCGTGGGTTTCACCGAAGTGGTAAACGTCTGAATGGAACTCACTTAGTAACAAGCAATAAGCGTGATTAAGTGCTGCAAAAATATAATTTTGTGACTCACTCAAAAGCAATATATACTGAACCGCAAAAGAAACGTCACCATGGATAGATATATGAGGAACCTGATTGTCCAAACAGTGTAAACATACTTTGAGACATATTAAAAAGATGAAACCTGGCAAAACTGATCATCAAGGTTGAAATTAAAGTGTCAAATGTTCTTAAAGTGAAACACAACACTAGTCTCTGAGAAACTGGCATCACAAGTCCGTATCTCGTGTGTCCGCTATGTGCATTGATGACTGTCGTGCAAAGTCGATACATGGAATGGATGAGGCGGTTGATGAAGGCCATAGGCACTTGAGTCCATACTCTGAGGAACGCCTGACGTAGTTCAGCTTCAGTTGTCGGCCTTGGTCGGACGTCATTCAGCCGTCTTTGAATCGATATCTCGTCCCACAGGTGCTCAATGGGAATTAAATCGGGACTGAGGACAGGCCACTGCGTGGCTCCGATGCCATTCTGCTGGAGGAAGTCTCCTGTTGCTCTCACAGTGTGGGCACGGGCGTTATCATGCTGAAGCTCGTGGTTGCGGCGACGTACCAAATGAGGTATGGCGTGTGGTCTCAAGACTTGATCAATGTACCGAGCTGCTGTGACACCACTGCCTCTCCCTGGACCACAGGGCTGACCCTCTGTGCAAGACCAATTCCACCCCACACCAGGATGCTCGGACCACCCTACGAGTCTCTCTAAACAACACAAGCATCCGAATAACGTTCCCCACGGCGTCGCCAGACTCTCTCTGCCATCTGCTGTTGAGATACAGTAACGGCTCTCGTCAGAGAAGAGGACTCTTCTCCACTGCTGGTGGCGCCAATGCTGGTGCTGTGTTGCCCACACCGTGTTGCGGTGTCAGAATGGGTCCTCGTTGTGGCCTGTGACAGTGGAGGTGTCTGCTCGTCAATCGTCAACGCACGGTGTCCGCACTAATGTGTCGCTGGTGTGTCCCCATGGTCTGTCGAGCAGTTTCCGCAGCAGTAACACGGCGATCTTAAAGATGCTGTCGCGCAATCTGACGATCCTGACGTCGGATGGTGACCCTTCGTCTTCCACTACGTGGTCGGTCATCTGTAGTGTTGGTGGTCTGGTATCGTTGCTGGAGCCTGTTTATGGTCCTTACGTGGACTTGAAATGCATTGGCTACTTGCCGTGCGGTTTGTCCAGCTTGCAATCGTCCAAGGGCTTGGTGTCGCTGATTTCTTATCAATCTTGGCATGTGGTAGCAATTCAATAACGAATGAATTTTCTGGGTGGATTTTTATAGGGCAAGAAATGGGGGAACGCATGTGCATTTCAATTTGCATCGGGTTACCATGGCCGTTGCCGTGATGCGTTTGGGCGATCGTTTTTTTGTCATCTGCTTTGTTTTTTTATCATCAAATTTCATTTTTCCGAACAAGCTAAAGTTAAAATTTTAGAAACTTTGACAAAAATTACAACTTTAAATGACAACTTTTCATGCAACGTTACTTAGGGTGCCGTTTCTTTTCCGTTTCAGTATATTTCAATGTCAATATTTACCTTCACATTTAATATTGATTTTCAACCTTGTTCAAACAAGATCAAATGGTAACAAATGACCTACAACTATCGAAATGCTGGCCCCTACCTACGATAAAATAGAAGTGATCTAAGTAACCATGTTGTTCAAGAGATGTTCCAAACCTTTTTTTTACTTTTTTTAAAAATGAATAAAGAATCCGTATTTATTTTGGTAGGTTCGGCGTTTCACATCAACAACAAAAACTTGCACCTACCTGATATTGTACATGTACACACACATATTGTCAACCAGGGTATACTGATTTTATCCATCTCTCTTCTGAACTGAACTTCTTACTCGAAAGGAACGTAGCATTATGACGCGCTGTCAATTGCCACAGACAACGAAGCGGATCGATTTGTTTCTGCCATACTTTGTAGAACTCTGTCCAATGTGACTGGTGTGTTTGGCTTTGGTCCCTTTGCTCAAAGCTCAGAGCTTCCGTTCTGGCTGGGGATCAATGTTCATGAGAGAGTGTTTTGTTGTTTATGGATCGAACCCCGGACCTTCCGCTCTCCGGGCGGACGCTCTACCACTATAACAGGGAGGCGGTCCGGTCATCATTGAATTCACGTCTCGGAGATAGAAGAATATTAATCGTGAAAGACAATCCTGACTAAATTAAATTCCTTATGGAAATACAGTTGAGAAACTACTCTCAAAAAAAGTTTGGGATATTCGAAAATGACAGATGATTACAGAAATGCAAAGACATACCGAGTGATGGTAATTGATGGATAAGAAAAAGGAAGACCAGGTGTAACTTGACAATGAATTAAGGATTGATGTTGTGGATGTTGACGTTCATCAGCTGATAAAGACAGTGCCTCACGTGAACAAATTTTTCATGAAGCACTTCGTGCATCACGGAATTTCCTCACGTGAGACACTAACATCATCTGATGAATGTCAACAAATACAACTTCAATCCTTATATTGACAGATACATTAATCATAACAAACAATCCATTTAAACACCAAACATTAGTTATTAAAAGCGAACTATATTAACTACAAACTATAATTTAAGAAACAGTTCTGAAATACAGGGAATTTATAGCCGTACTTCTTCTTACGCCAAATCCTTTTTACCAGACACGATACACTTATGGAATGCTCTTCCAAATTCCAAAGAGTCAAGTAGTCTGTCAGAATTTAAAAACCTAATTACGAAATCCGAAAATAAGACTTATTTTGACCTTAGCTATGGCACTCGATTCTGTCAAATCGTTCACTGCCGCCTCAGACTCGGTTGTAGCGACCTAAACGCCGATAAGTATGATAACAGACATTTAATTGACAGTCCGTGTTGCTCCTGTGGATATCAGAGTGAAAACGCCCTACATTACTTTTTTACTTGCTGTAACTTTACTCAGATAAAACTTAATATGCACTTTTATACTACCGGTTATAACCTGGATACTATTATGAACGGAAATAATGAACTTGCTCACTCTGAAAACCAGAAATTAGTTCATTTCAATGACTAAAAATATGTTTAAACCAACTATATTAACGCGGAGAGAGTTGCTTTTGTCGTGACGTCACCCCACCCCCCACCCCACCCCACCCCCACCCCCACACGTACACACGTACACACACACACGTACACACACACACGTACACACACACACACACACACACACACACACACACACACACACACACACACACAAATTGTATGTATCTACTGGGAGTTAGGTCCCTTGGTTTTACAAAAGTAAAAAGTGTCGGCTACGTTATTATCGGACCTTGAGGAAATCCCCTCAAGTAGCTCTGTATCTCTCCGCTCTATCGATAACGTAATCAGGCGACACGACATGCTGGTTTTCATCAGTAGGTAGTGTTCATCTCGGCGAGGTAGCCCGCCACTGTCAATATTTAAACATGTTGGTGGTATATTGTAAGGGTGGAAACAACCAAGAAAGACGACAGGGGTGTGCAGTGAAAAATGAACGTTTGAGATGACGTGATCAATTATGGGTCATGCTCCCACGATTGGTCAAACATTTGTATATACGGAATGACATGGCCCGAATGAATCTCCGAATGACGATTTCAGGGAGTCTTGTCAACTCCTCTTGCAGCGCCTGGCCGTAGTTCGGCTAGCGTAGCGGGTGGCGGGAGTCAGTGACTATATGTGCATGGTGGGCACGGGCGTGGTCGTCTTGACAGACAAAACAGGGACAAGCATGGCGCGTTGTATAGGTTGTGCTATCCAGTGACCCTTCCATGAACCCGTGAAGATCCGGGGTAGAATGGGTCTTCAGCAACCCATGCTTGCCGTAAAAGGCGACTTTCCTTGGTTGAATGTTGTTTCAAGCCGCAAATTGGATCATATTATTATAAATTATCATCATTCCATCCTAGTTCTCCACAGAATAAGTATACATACGTGTGCGTGAGTGAATGTTGTTTTAAGATTCCTGCAATGTCACAGCGTACAATGTTGGATTGGGTGATTTATTGTATGTATACTGTCTTACCCGGCAGTCAGTAATAACAAAATAAATTGTGTGTCTAAAGAAAGTATGTTACAAACGTTATCAAAGCGTTACTAGGCTGAAAAGAGTCGCCGAAATACTGCAAACATAAGTCACAAACATAACTGTTATACCCATAATAAAATACTTCACAATTATTTCTTGTTTGATTCATTTTGAGCCACCATCAAACATGGGTGTATACTTTCTTTTGCCCGGTAATCTATATCAAGGCGTCTTGTAAATAATATAACCTAAATCGATTATTTAAAAACGCCGTCATATAGCTGGAATAATGTGGCGTTAAACAACATACAAACAAACAAAAGATATTTCTGATTAATGGAAGAAAGCCCTTGAAGACACTGGAAGTGAGCAATCATGGACAATCCTTGTTAAGTATTGAAATAATCATTTATTTATCAAAGTGGTTGGTATGGAATTAAGTTGTTTATTGTTATTTATATGCTTTTATGGATATATGAAAATATATTGTTTGTTTCAGTGTTGGTGATTTTAATGCTAAACTACCAGGCGCCCAGCGTGCAATATACATCAGTGAGTTGTCACACTTGCCGCCGCAACCGTCAGTCAGAAGGGGAAACTGACAAGCGAACTTGACCCCCACGCACCACACCCTGAGATCATGGATCAGCTGTGCAGTGCAATTGACAACGGTGATGTCAGCAACAACATAACAGCCCAGCTGGTTTAATGTATGCTTAGACCCCTCGTGTTCAGAGAATGACAACAATAACTTGTTTTCATATACCGTTATATAAAATTGGAATAAACAGGGATAGATTAGTAAATTTAAATAAATGAGCTAAAATTATACATTTAATCGAACACATGTTTACATTTGACTTTGAAAGTTACGTAAATGAGGACTTTCATCACAAGAAAATCTGTGCATCCCGAGACTGCTTGTTTTATATGAATGCATCTCGGTCTACGCGCAGGCGCTGTCATAAGACCTTACAATTTTTAAAAAGTGACATAATAATGATAATTCTGGCGTTTTCCGTCGCCCTGTATGACAGGACAAACATTTCTTGCTTCTGGTTGATGATATAAACACCCGGAGTCGAGAATGACAGCCGAGGACTGAGGCCCATGCTTGTACCTGCAATTCACAAAGCCTCATGGTCGTGTTTTGGTAACCTAAATAGTGGAACCTGCGTTTGTTCCTTGCTCTTAGTATTGTTTCAGCCACGTTATCATTATGGCAGTAGATGAGCGTTCAAGGTATTTTGAGAATTTGAGTATAGCAGCCGTGAGTGCAGCCATAAGTGGCTAGTTTGTTTGTTTGTTTGTGCTAGTTTGTTTGTTTATTCATTTATTTATTTTATTATTATTATTTTTTTTATTTTTTTTATTTTTTATTTGTTGTTGTTTGGGTTGTTGTTGTTTTTTGGGGGGTGTACCATGAAACCACACTGAACTGAAATATAAATAATGTGTTAGGAGTTTTTGTCTATGTACAAAGATATATTGCCTTATACCAACCAAACAAGACGGTTCATGATTACAACCACAACCCACAAAGTATCAAATTAGTCATGTTAAGGAGAACCATCTACTGTTAACAACATGAGTCATCGGAAGATCAAATCCGCTCGGCCCCCAAATTCGAAAGAACAAATCATGTGTTACTTTAAGTCCAACTTGATGAGAGAATTTCTACCTAATCTTTCTGCCCGCACACAAGAGTAGTTATTGAGCTATCTAAACAATACCATGGAACTGTGGGATTCGGAACTTTGTTGCCATGAAAAAAGGAAAACATTTTAAAATCCCTAATTAGCAAAAGGCACCAGTTGACAACCTTGTCTTTCTTTGCGCAAAGTTTCATGAAAGAATACTTATGAATTTTAGAGATATGGGTGCCGTTGTACCAAACTGTCGTAAGTCTATGTTAAGGTATTGGAGTTACGATCATCTTAGCGCTAAGATCGCTTTGTACAACAGCATCATGGTCTGAAGAAACACACTACCATGAAAAGAGTCAAATTCGAACTTGTTTCAATGGATACGGAAAATTATGAATTCGACAAATCCCTAAATAGCAAAGGGCATCAGTTGAGAACCTGCACTGTTTCAAGAAAACATTAACATTCACACAACATTAACATGGATCTAATCAAATAAAAAGAAAGAACCTCTTTTGTTGCTTTATTGAATTTTTACAAGGGTGTGAAGAATTGGTCTGCAAAATAAAATATTTTCTCAAGGAGTTGATAATGACCCATCATAAACCCAGGCTGTTTAATCAATAGCAACCGTTTGTACTTTCTTTCTTGTATAGCCGTCAGGCAAAGAGTGACGTCGAGTATTGTATTCTCGTTTTTTACTAAATGGTAATTGATCTATTTTCTTAGATCATAATTGTCAAGACTTATAGTTGGATTCTTATTCGCTAAATACTATGCTCAGCATATCAATAACTACTTTTGTATTCTGATAGACGCGTTTAAGCATCCTCGAGGCATGTTTTACAATTTTCCGTCAAGAATTGTTCAAATTTCTTTTATTAAATTGTTGACATTCGAATGACATACTTGATACCGGAAATGCTCACAAAATGGACAGCTTTCATCAACAACTTATTGATCCTGTTAGACAAGGCAGAATTTGTGGCTGAAGTTATCACTACGCTCGATAATGGATATGCATAGGCAAGGCTGGAGTTCAAATATATTCATCAAATAATCTAAATATCGAATTAAAACTTTGTTTTGAAACCGAATTATTTTTAAAGTAATGTATAGTTGTATGTACATCTGTCCCTTCTATGATGTCAGTGAATTGCTTTCTTCCCCAACATCATGTCACTGACAACTAAAACATGAAGACTGAACAATGTCCACGTGTAAAATAGGACATACTTTCATTCTAAGCAATATTACAACAGTTAATAACAATTCTAATACGAGGACCAATTCCAATATTATTAAAAGCGATAAAACCATTTCCCCAATCATAAAAAAGAAGAGAATAGAACGAGTCCTTTCTACGATCGGAGTACTGAAAATTTGTATGTTCATGTATATGGTTTACGGTTTACCTGAAGAAGTTCTCGAACCGGTAAAATGTGTTCCAGGGGACCTACAGTAGCTAGCGACGTAATGGTTTGATTCTGGGACTCGCATGACAATGGTAGGTTCTCGAGGGTCCTATTCTCTCAGGTACTGTCGCACAGGCAAACAACACCAAAATTGATCCTTCACACGCCATCCAACCAAATAGACAGTCAACACCAGTTAAAGTATTATAATTTAATGCAACCGACACCCACCAGCTTCGACACAGTTCACACAAGCACATAACGTAGTCATGGTGGCATAGATCTTGCTCAGTTCACACAAGCACATAACGTAGTCATGGTGGCATAGATCTTGCTCAATATGTGTCCCTAGCTTCCCATTTGATTTCGTAAAATATGTCAGACAACAATGATTTTATTTGGTGATGATCGGCTGATTCCCCTTCAGGGCAGGCATTATTCAACGATACCCCAGCCTATGTTTTAACTTTCTGTCTCTAAGTGTTCCAACACATCATATCTGAACGTCTTATCACACCTTATGCCCCAGCAAAACAGCCACGATCAAGTAACAACCATCAACAGTCAGTACCAAAGTCCAAATATCGGTTGCCACAAATACGTCTCTTCTAGAAAGGGTTGTGTTGCTTCTATTTACTCTGCCGCAGTATTTTGGAACACCTTCTTTTACTTCCAAATCTGGACTAAAGGTACACCTCTTCATAGAATGTCTACAATCAGTGGTGAACTTTCATTTACAACACAGAACAGTACATAATTATGTATATGTCGTGAGTTCCCTGTATCACGTAGCGCTGTGAGCAACAATTTGGTGGATGAAATTCGGCGCTTTATAAATGGCATATTGGAAGTTGCCAGTATGATTGAGAGTTTCAGTTATTTGTGGGCCGCTTCACTATTTTGTTACCACAATTGTGAACACTAAACCAGAAGTCGTCATACATGCTCTCAGGGAATGTTCCAGAATTACCTGATAAATATCCATAGGTACACATTCACCTGATGAAGGAGTAAGTACATACTCCGAAACGTTGTGTTCATCATAATAAAGAAGTTGGCATCCATAAATTCTCTTCCTCATGTGTATCATTTCTAAAAGCCTTTCAAAGACTTAAGGTACACTTTTGTAACAAAATTTATGACATTTGATAGGTTTGTCCATCCATCAACGAAACGGAAACCTCTTCAAACTGCCAGTTTATGAAAGTATTGAGAGGACGATCTGAACAGTTTGTAGCTGAAAAGATTCTCGCAGAATAATGTTTATGGCAATTCTACTCTAGGAGCCATTGTCAAAGTGTCGCTTAAGCGCTTAACTTCAAGCATGCATGAGCTTGTGTGTACATTGTTTCGTTTTCTGTGTGTAGTTTCATTCTCCTTTATATTTACGCGTCACTTAATTCTGATACAAACGCATGATGTGATAGTGGTGTGATAGAAATAGAAATTTGTTGTTTTTCCTGATCTTCATGTGTGAATAACACAAGATATTCTGATGCACGTGTATACTAAGGCAAGGTTCAAATGATGTTCACTCCCAATGGGACCTACTAAGATGGCGGAGCAGTAGTGTGCACGCTTGTCAACAGTAACGTCCGGTCAGAAAACTACTTTTGAATCAACAGAAATAAAAAAAGAAGATATTGCTTACTTAAAATGCTTCATGGCCGCTGCAGAACTACCGTGCAGTATTCAGCCAGCTAACATTTATACAGCAGAAGAAATACTGCCAACCAGGTTACTGAAATACATTCATCATTCATGAACCTTGCGCATATTTGATATGCATAACGTCATGGCGGCCATGTGTAAACGTCATGACTGTCATGTGTAAATAAAGCACAGATTTCAATTTACACCTTTTTGAAAGTAAGGCTGGGATTATTGCTTTAGATAACAACAAAACCCTTTCCATAATCATAAGTCATGTGTGCTAAAAGCAGAGTCTATTGTATGATTCCGGCTATGTCATAAGCATGTGTTTATCAAATAGTGGTGATACAGGGTGTTCGTAACTATTTGGCCCAACTGTAGGACCCGCCACAAACACATGCAAAGGCCAATCAATTGTTCAAACGAAGACAACACAGGAACATGTGGTGCATGTCAAAATAGAGAATGGCATCTGACATCATATTTGTCACTTATGCATCTAATTTGGAATGTCATCTCTTGAAAGCTTTAGGCATTGTATCGTGTGTAACATCTGAGGAACAGTCATATATGACGCTCTGGTAATTTTCGTAGAAAGCGCATATGCTGGATTAGGCCTATTCTTCAAAAGTTATATAGCTGGCTATAGTTTCTTCCAAAACATACTGGCGACTTGTACAATGTGTACAACCAAAGACGTACATGTATGTGTGTGTGTGTGTGCGTGTGCGTGTGCGTGTGCGTGTGCGTGTATGTATGCATGTATGTCTTATGCATGACTGCTGCGGCGATTTTTCGTCAACTCGAAGTCCGTCAAACTTGCCCGTGAAGAGATCGTCTGTTTCATAAACATCGACTGTATTACACACTGTTTGATACCAAAACGCGTGCTTATGTACTCTCGGAAAACGTTTCACGAACAAATATTGTAAGCTCTTAACATCCCTTGGCTTATTCAACGACATTGCGTGTGGTGTTGATAGATCACTGAGAGGAGCTTATGCACACACGGTGACCCCAGCAAAATTGTTGCTAGACTGACGTCACATGGCATTGTTTCGCTGATGGATCTTGCAACAAAATTCCACAAATTACGTCATCGGGTATTGTGACGTTATTGTAAACTTTGAGGTTCTAGGCCCCTTCCACAAGGCGATCGTACTCTAGCGCAACGACAGTCGTTAGCTTAAGTTAAAGTATGTGCGTTGCGATAGTCTTAGCCCTACGATAATATTTTGAATTCTAAAGGTGGACCGTTGTATGGTATTAAATTCATACGTTTCAACCTTTTACGTGTTTGAAGAATTATTCTGTTAAACTCAATTAGACTATGCCGTGGATCGTGTAGGTGTCAGCATATTCATTCTCAACAGTATAATTCTAAAAACGTTATAAATGGCAAGTAATAAATAAAATACTAAACTCGCTCCCGTGTAAAACAAATTTTATGAAACACGTGAATAGTTGTGGTATCTGACGAGCTTTCGCTCGTCAGATACCACAACTATTCACGCGTTTCATAAAATTGATATTACACGGGAGCTCGTTTAGTATTCTATATTCAGTTGATGGTCTATCATGAGAGGAATACCGTTCGATGTAGATCTACTCTCTGTGTAGCTATGCTAACCGAGCCGGACACGCACCAGCTGACCACAGAGGGTTCAACCATGTTCCCAGAAGGATAAGCTTATTACTTTTGTTGTTGTACATTAATTATTCATCATCATATTATCTGTTTATATATTTATATATGTTAGTTTGGTTATTGGTCCTTAAAAGAAAATGTATATAGCCCCGAGCAAAAGAGCGTCACTCGCCATCTTGCCGGTTTGTTAACATTGGACATTCAGGTCGATATATTTATAACACGCTTATTGACAAGCACGCATCTGTCCATAGATTGATCGATACCGCATTTCTACACATGCATTTAAATTCCATTGTTGTTACTTACTTATTAAAACATCAACAGTTTATTTCGCTAGCTGGAACAAATGTAACGAAAGGCGAGCGGAAGATTTTAGCCGCGGTAAGAATCGAACGAGTCATCTGATTGGCTGACCTACTTAGGCCATGTCAGTATCTATCCAAACAACAACATTCGTGTGCATCCCACATGGGTCCAAAAATTATAGTTTTGACTGAAGAACAAGTGTTTGCGTGGAATTTGATAAAGGATGGACATCACATTTGCCAAGACCGCAAAGGAAAAACTGTTCTCTTCAATGAAATAGCGGAGAGATTAAGAAAAAAAGGAAATCTAGCCTGGGTTACTGTTAGCACGGAAACTATGTATCGTAGCCATGGATAATTCGTAGACACTCCTACATGTTACTCGTACACTAAATTCACGGTGAACTCGTAGATAAAAGAAATATACTTGAATATTGTTTTATTACATACACATGTTTAATTATTATGTGGCAAATGTATTTCAAATCTTAAAATTAAAAGGGGCACTAATCTCTGGCCTGCTGTCTAACACTGCCCGCTGCCGCGAGTCGATTTGCTGGCTAACGCAACTAACGCTAACGCAACTGCGCAACTGCCCGTGAAGATGCGAGCTAGAATAGATCTTTAGCAACTCATTCTTGCCATTCGACTATGCTGCATGTCGTGAGACGCAACTTACGGGACCAGGTGGTCATGAAACCATGGCTGATGCATGTCATCTTATCCAATCGCGTGGAGCGATGCTCATAATGTCAATCACTGGATTGTCTGGTCCAGACACGATTGTTTACAGACCACCGGAATAAAGCTAGAATGTTGCCGAGTGCGACGTTAAACAACGAACAACCAACCAAACCAACAAGTTAAGAGACTGGGCTACCGTCTGTAAGGACAGCTTTGAGGCAATAGCTTTACGCATTTCTGAACACTGATTCGTTACCCGTGATCTATACTGAACCGCAAAAGAAACGTCACCATGGATAGATATATGACAAGCCTGATTTGTTCAAATGCTGTAAACATACTTTGAGACATATTTAAAAGATGAAACTTGGCAAATCTGATAATCAAGGTTGAAATTAAAGTGTCAAATGTTCTGAAACACAACACTAGTCTCTGAGAAAATGGCATTACAAGTCAGTATCTCGTGTGTCCGCCGTGTGTGCATTGATGGGTGCCGTGCAACATCGATACATTGAATTGATGAGGCGGTTGAGCCCAAACTCTGAGGAACGCCGGACGCAGTTCAGCTGCAAGTGTCGGCCTTGGTCGGACGTCATTCAGCCTTCTTTGAATCTCGTCCCACAGGTGCTCAATGGATATAATCGGGACTGAGGGCAGGCCACTGCATGTTTCTGATGCCATTTTGCTGGAGGAAGTCTCTTGTTGCTCTCGCAGTGTGGGTACGGGCGTTATCATGCTAAAACTCGCGGTTGCGGCGAAACGTGCCAAATGAGGTATGGCGTGCGGTTTCAAGACTTGATCAATGTACCGAGCTGCTGTGACAGTATTGCCTCTCCCTGGACCGATGTTCTGGAAGACCACAGGGCCAACCTTCTGTGCAAGACCAATTCCACCCCAAACCATGATGCTCGACCACCCTAAGAGTGTCTCTCAACAACACAAGCATCTGAATAACGTTCCTCCAGTGTCGCCTGACCCTCACTCTGCCATATGCTGTTGAAATACAGTAACAGCTCTCGTCTGAGAAGAGGACTCTTCTCCACTGCTGGTGGCGCCAATGCCGGTGCTGTGTTGCCCTTTGAAGACGATCCCGGCGATGATGTGGTGTCAGAATTGGTCCTCGGTGTGGCCTGTGACAGTTGAGGTGTCTGCTCGTCAATCGTCGACGCACGGTGCCCGCACGAATGTGTCGCTGGTGTGTCCCCATGGTCTGTAGAGCAGTTTCCACAGCAGTAACAAAGCGATTTTGAAGATGCTGTCGCACAATCTGACATCCTGACGTCGGGTGGTGACTGGTCGGTCATCTGTTGTGTTGGTGGTCTGGTACCATTGCTGAAGCCTGTATATGGTCCTTATGTGGACTTAAAATGCATTTGGCTACTAGCCGGGCGGTTTGTTCCAGCTTGCAATCGTCCAAGGGCTTGGTGTCGCTGATTTCTTGTCAATCTTGGCATGTGGTAGCAATTCAATAACGAATGAATGTTATCCGATCTGGGTGGATTTTTATAGGGCAAGAAATGGGGGAACGCATCTGTATTTCAATTTGCACGGAACTTACGTGCATTGGGTTAACATGGCCGTTGCCGTGATGCGTATGGGCGATCGGTTTTAATGTCATCTGGTATTTTTGTTTTTTTTATCATCAAATTTCATTTTCCGGACAAGGTAATATTACGTCTTAGAAACTTTGACAAAAATTACCCAGGAATTTAAATGACAACTTTTCATGCAATGTTACTTGGGGTGACGTTTCTTTTGCGATTCAGTATATTAAGATTTCGATATCACAAAGGGCGCATGTTAATTAATTTCTTCAACCTAAACAAACAGACAAAAAACGGTGGAAGTTCATCGGATGTCGTTATTTGGTAACAGCGGTGATGGTTATAGTTTAATAAAGAAAGTATCCTGGCAGTAAAACCATTTTAGGATTTCGGATTGGGTGGATAATACGATTGCTACTCCCTTGTTATCATCCATGTTTCGGGGCGGTCGGGTAGCCTAGTGCGCACGTGGTTTAAGCGTTAGCTCGTCAGGCCGAAGACCCGGGTTCGATTCCCGACATGGGCACAATGTGTGAAGCCCATTTCTGGTGTCCCCCGCCGTGATATTGCAGGAATATTGCTAAAAGCGGCGTAAAACCATACTCACTCACTCATCCATGTTTCCTGTGGTTAAACCCTACACCTGTGTATTTGTCGTCATTCACTTGATGCTCAGTTAATGGATTTATTGTAGGTGTAATTTATTGTTGTTGTAGAACCAATCAGATTACCTGACAAAGGTTCCCATTTGGCATTTCTTGTGTATGGCGAAATTATTCAATTTAAATCCAGGTTTGATGTGGGGTGAATATGTTATGTAATATGCATGTGACAGCGCAGCACGCGAGGAATGATCAGTTAGGTTACAAAAAAGAACAGCCATCAAAGGATTAACCGAAAAATATGTTGATTGATTAACCACTGTTATCTTTCACAGTGGATTTAGCAAAAGCAGAACAAAATAACTTGGTCATATTGAAAACTGATGGTCGGTTAGTGTAATAAGGAGATAAACGCGATCTTCTTGATTCATTAAATACACACAATTATACAAATAATGGTATTCATCTGCGGTATGGTTTCATGGTCATAATAAACATTTTCTTTCCATGAGAAGAATGTTGTGCCATCTAACTGTTTCAGCGGGTAGTCGGTGACAAGCAAGTCTGTAATGATTTAAAATAGTTTTACATATATTAGATACATTTGTAGAATCTGCTTCTGCTCGATGTTTCTCGGTCCGAGTTCAATTTTTGAAAATATACGTCTGTAAGAATATTCTTTATTTGATGATGAAAGCAATCACTGTCTGGATAGAACTGGTCAGTCCAGATGTTATTATTGCCTGTCGTAATTAAAGTGTCATAAATGCAAGAGATCCATTTGTTTTGATGTTCCTTTAGAGGAACTGTGAAGACATTATTAATAAGATCAGACAGTTCCGATTTGGTTCCTGTTTTCAATTTTTGGAGTTTGGAGTTAGTAAAGCGTCCAAAAGCTTGAAATGACAGTTAATTGACAAATTATTATACCTTTTGTACCTCTTTCACACAAAGGTTTTCTTGCAGAAATGAAAGTACATATCTTATTGAATACAACACCAAGGAATGTATATTCGTTTACATTTTGTAAGCGTTGCTACAATTAAATATGAGGACTTTACATTTTTAAAAATTATTTTTCGTTTCAATTGATTGCAATAATAACTACATACATGTACATGCAGTTCTTTCTGAAGATCATCCCGAGAAGACGCTAATATCACTGCTTCATCGGCATAGAGCAAGCGATTAACTTCAAGTTGATACTTATGTGGCCATCGTCGAGTACAATCCCTTTAGTCTCTACTATTGAGAGTTAAGTATTGTTCAAGATTCACTATTTTGAAAAAGTGAGAATATTAGGGGATAAAGATTTTCACCTTGCCATACACCTTTTAACCAATTGAAATATTATGTAGTATGGCCTTTGAATGACAGACATGATGTAATATTGTTGTACAAAGATTGAACCATTTTTCATATTTAATCAACTTATTACATAAACCAATTCTTCATACTCAGTCAAACGCCTCTTCAAAGTCAATAAAAGCAGAAATCATTTTTTATTGTTCTTCAACAAAGGTTTGTCAGCACTATATCCGTGTTCGAGGGTTTCACCAAAGTGGTAAACGTCTAAGACCTGCATCACTTCGGGTTTTCCTCCCACATTAAGGTGACACGCCGTGATATAACTGAAATACTGTTAAAGGCGGTGTTAAACCCAACTCACTCACTCACTCTGGACACTGGTCGTTTGACGCTCTTGAAACCTTGGTAGAAAGAGCATGCTCGATTGTAGCTCAAATATTGCGAATGTAAACACCGAAGGCTGCATCATTGGGACTTAATTCAACAATACAGCCATAGGTACACGTAAGTCTCAAAAGTGCTGAATGTTGAGGTTAATTGGAAGCGTTTGTCTCATATATGAATTTGAGCCTTTGGCGCGAGCTTCAGAAATTTTATTTTAAAAAACAGTACAAACATGTGGTAAAGAAGCACCTTGAGTCACAGACTTGCTTCACTCATTTCAGCCATACGTACATATTTGACTTAACTGAAGTCCAAAAGCACGCGACTCCAAGAAAGGAAAGCGTTTCGAAATCTTTCTCACCCCTATTTTAAGGTTTTCCGCAGTTTGACATTTCCAGTAAGCCCCCAAAGGGTCCTTACCCTACCTCGTCCTTTGAATCAAGGCCCCTAAATTCTTTGTCTGTCTACTGGCTATTTATCAACCTAACTATCATGTACCCCGCTAACATGTAACGTACATTCCTTATGTTCCCCGCTCGAATTGCCACGCCATGTTTGTATCTCGAATAAATAGTGTATGACGCCATTCTCCGGATATTTACGATACTTTCCGAATGAAATGGATCTAGGGGGAATAACTCAAGTTTCTTTTCTTTGGTCTGAGCATTTTTTTATAAATGAGAAACATGGGCGAAGTGGATCGATGCCTAACTATAGTGTTCTTACGGATTCGGACCAAATATCTGCAATATAGTTCATATTGAGGGTGTAACCACCCTCGTGCCCCTAAACACCGGTGGACAACTTATAACGTCAAATTTGAACAGCTTCACACAAGGAATGCGCAGCGATTACACTGACTAGACCACGGCGGAAAATGCACGCCAAGTATTGGAGTGTGGTCCCCTTCTTGACACAAGAGGCACGGTACGTGTAGTGCTCAGATGATATTGCCTGGGACGTCCTAGAAGATAATTATGAGGTGAGGTGAGGTGAGGTGAGGTGAAATTGGGTTTAACGTCGCGTCCAAGATTATTCCACTTATATAGCGACGTGCATGTACGTGTGTGTGTTTGTGTGGCTGCTTGTACTAGTCCGGACTGATGCCGATTTATAGTGCTAGCCCACTGAGATACCATGCCGCAGTTTAACATGAATACCCCACTTAGACACAGTATACTGACTCCGGGCCGACCAGTCCTTGTTTTAGCCCCTTAATGCCGAGCGCCAGACGGGGGTAACAACAAGTACCATCTTTTAACGTCTTTTGGTATGACGCGGCCGGGGATCGAACCCCGGACCTTCCGCTCTCATGGCGGACGCTCTACCACTAGACCACGGAGGCGGCCAGATAATTATGAGTAGCAAGGCAGCATTGTGATAAACATGCACTTTTCTCTTTTTGGGTTCGAATCCCGGTTCGCCACGATTATATTTCTGGCTTGTCAGCGCCATACCCGTTAGGTAAACGTCTAAAACCTACATCACTTCAGGCTTTCCTCTCTGTGACATAACCGGAATACTGGTCAGAACGGCGTCAAACCCAACTCATTCACTCGGCTTGTTTAGGATTTGAAAACATAAAAAACATAAAACAGCACTGCTGCTAAAACGTTTATTTCTGAACGTTTGAAAATGTCAAATGACAAACCTCATACGTGATATGAGACTTCTGGTTCTGTGGAATCTGGTTCTGGTTCTGTTATAAGATAATAAAGTCAAATCAAAATAATGTATAGCGAGCTTTACCGAGTATCTGAAATTAATGCCTCTCAAACAATTCATCCGTTGTCTACATCGATACGTGGCAATCAACACCATCAGCAGCCTCATCCGACTGGAGAAGAAGAACATTCAAACCCGTCTACTTGTGTGTTCCCGAGACACTGTTTTTTATAACACCGCTGTCTGTCATAGATCTCCTAAAGCCAAGAGATGCCAAACTAACTCTATTTCTGAGAGATGGACAGCTACTCGAATGTACATAAACAGAGCAGCCAAGGATCGAAATTAAATTATATCAATATACGAAAATAGAAATCATATCAATACAAAAACAGACATTATGTGAATACCAAACTCACAATAGATATGTGTACCCTACTCACACACATGAGTCCCAAAGAGGGACAGGTTAGGCGAAATTGCTGAGGCAGAAGGCGACCTCTTAAACACCTACTGTAACAACAACAACAACAACAGCAAAAACAACAACAATCATTATTCAGCCTTGCTTGACAATAGTATAAGTGAACTATACCGAAACGTCGCCGTTACAGTAGAATAAAGAAGTTGTTATTCATAAATTGTGTCTACTTTGCCTGAAATAATTCGCTGTCCTGGGCCCACTTGCACAAAGCGATCTTAGCGCTAAGACTATCGTAAGCCTATGTTAAAGTATGGGAGTTACGATCATCTTAGCGCTAAGATCGCTTTGTGCAAGTGGGTCCTGATCGAAACAGATACTTACCGAGATTAAGTCGTACTTATGTCGGCACTGTTGGCGTCGTGATGTCTATGGTCCTATCACAGCATTGACCGGGATAACAAGACAGAGGTAGTAGTTGGAGTCTGTGGCTAGTTGTGCTCCTGGAACCAAGAGTGAATTACTGAGGAAGTTGTACTCGAGGTAGCCGTAGTTGTTGTAGTCGTCACAGTAGCTGTACATGAGCCGGCCACCTCCCAGGTCAGCCGCACCGATGAAGTCCCCAGATTGCACAGATATTCTCTGAGCGGATGGTATGTCCCACTCCATGACTCGGTTCCGTCTACAGTCTACGTCGTTAGTGCCAATGATTGTCACCCTACAAAGAGTAAGAGAATGAATATCATTGGGGTCTGCACAGCGTAGCCTAGTCTCAGGTGCGCAAAACCCGGAAACAAGTTTAAAACATGTGCTGATTTACGTTTTACTTTCAGTCACTGAAAAGGAAATAGAAAAGAAGGATAAAAAACCGGCACGCCAGAATCATATGGCAGTGGGTCTGAATCCCGGTTCGCCCCGATTATGGTTCTAGGTTTGTCAGCACCATACCCGTGCTCGTGGGTTTCACCAAAGTAGTAAACGTCTGAGACCTGCATCACATCGGGCTTTCTTCCCACATGAAGCTGACACGCCGTGATATAACTGGAACACTGTTTAAATCGGCGTTAAACCTATCTCACTCACTCCTCAACATCAACAGTGTTCATTACTCAATTACACCAGTGTAGACATGAAGATCCAGGTTAGAATTGGTCTTCAGTAACTAATGCTTGTCTAAGAGGCGACTATGCTTGGTGTAGGAGGCGACCAAGAGGGTTGGATGGCCAGGCTCGCTGACTTGGTTGATGCATGTCATCGCATCCCAATTGCGTAGATCGATGCTCATGATGTCAACTACTGGGTTTTCTGGTCCAAACCAGATTATTTACAGACCGACTTCATGCAGCTGGAATATTGCTGATTGCGTTTTTAAACAAACAAACAAATAAACAATAACATCGGCGTGTGTTACAACTCACGTGCTGCCTGTGTTTCTCATTATCATCAATCTGATTGTGCCTGGCTCCCGGCAATACGCCCTCCACGTGACCACCTTACCTGATCGTGTAACGGTAGTCAGTGGGGAGGGGCCGTATATCTGTATTTGGGGCGTTGCGAATTGCAGGGGGCGTAACTCCCCCTTGGGGACGAAGGACGTTGTGGCTGACACATCTGTAGTGAGAAATGTATGTACATATATCATCATACAAGCATACACGTCGCTATATTATTGAAATAATCTTGGACGCGACGTTAAACCTCACCTGATGTCAATTCTATAGATATGATCAAATCCGCATGCATACCTCATAACAGTTCCAAAGATATACTGTATCGGGAATTGGTCTTCAGCAACCCATGCTCGCCGTAAAAGGCGACTATGTTCGTCGTAAGAGGCGACTAACGGGATCAGGTCGTCAAACTCGCTGAATTGATTTGATGCATATCATCGTATCCCGATTGCGTAGATCAATGCTCATGATATCAATCACTGGACTGTCTGGTCCAGATTTGATTATTAACAGATCATCGTCATGTGGCTGGAATAGATCTGAGTGCGCGCGCGCACAAACACACACACACGCACGCACTCACGCACGTACACACACGCGCACGCGCACGTACACACGCACACACACACATTCATGTAGCTCACCTGCACAGGTTGGACGGGCGCCAGTGAGGGTGCCATCCCTCTTGCAGGCACGTTGTAGATTCCCTGATGCTGGTACACCTGAGGTACAGGCGTACTGAATCACCTGCCCGGGGATTCGAGCGGTGGACGCGGTCTGCAGCACCGTGTTGTCGCCGGCCTGGGGGGTCGGGACGGCGCAGTTCACAACTAAAAGAAAGCACACGACTTGATTACAAGTTCCACGTACGTAACTGTCATTGTACACGCGCTTCAATCAATTTTGTTGTATTCATTGTTTTGACCCTAACCCCAACCTTAACCCTAACAAAAACACACACAAATGTAGCCGACAGTCGGAAATACAGAGAAATTTATGAGAGAGAGAGAGAGAGAGAGAGAGAGAGAGAGATTAATAAGCCAGTCTGAGGTACAGACAGATGCATTGACTACCAGCCAGACATATTCAAGTAAACAGACAACCAGACAAGCAGTCACACATATCAACAGACAACAAACCAGATATATACAATTATACAGAAAAGCCAGGTGTATACAATTAAACAGACAACCAGACATATACAAAACAGACAACCAGACATATACAAAACAGACAACCAGACATATACAAAACAGACAAGCAGCCATAGGGTGGTAACAGGTAGACAAGCAGCTGTAGGGGGGTGACAGGTAGACAAGCAGCTGTAGGGGGTAACAGGTAGACAAGCAGCTGTAGTGGGGTAACAGGTAGACAAGCAGCTGTAGTGGGGTAACAGGCAGACAAGCAGCTGTAGGGGGGTAACAGGCAGACAAGCAGTCGGTGGGGGGGTAACAGGCAGACAAGCAGTCGGTGGGGGGGTAACAGGTAGACAAGCAGCTGTAGTGGGGTAACAGGTAGACAAGCAGCTGTAGTGGGGTAACAGGCAGACAAGCAGCTGTAGGGGGGGTAACAGGCAGACAAGCAGTCGGTGGGGGTAACAGGCAGACAAGCAGTCGGTGGGGGGTAACAGGCAGACAAGCAGCTGTAGGGGGGGTAACAGGTAGACAAGCAGCCTGTTGGGGGTAACAGGCAGACAAGCAGCTGTAGGGGGGGTAACAGGCAGACAAGCAGCTGTAGGGGGGTAACAGGCAGACAAGCAGCCGGTGGGGGGTAACAGGCAGACAAGCAGCTGTAGGGGGGTAACAGGCAGACAAGCAGCCGGTGGGGGGTAACAGGTAGACAAGCAGCTGTAGGGGGGTAACAGGCAGACAAGCAGCCGGTGGGGGGTAACAGGTAGACAAGCAGCTGTAGGGGGGTAACAGGCAGACAAGCAGCTGTAGGGGGGTAACAGGCAGACAAGCAGCCGGTGGGGGGTAACAGGCAGACAAGCAGCCTGTTGGGGGTAACAGGCAGACAAGCAGTCGGTGGGGGGTAACAGGCAGACAAGCAGCCTGTTGGGGGTAACAGGCAGACAAGCAACTGTATGGGGGTAACAGGCAGACAAGCAGCTGTAGGGGGGTAACAGGTAGACAAGCAGCTGTAGGGGGGTAACAGGCAGACAAGCAGTCGGTGGGGAGTAACAGGCAGACAAGCAGCCTGTTGGGGGTAACAGGCAGACAAGCGGCTGTAGGGGGGTAACAGGTAGACAAGCAGTCGGTGGGGAGTAACAGGCAGACAAGCAGCCTGTTGGGGGTAACAGGCAGACAAGCGGCTGTAGGGGGGTAACAGGTAGACAAGCAGCCTGTTGGGGGTAACAGGCAGACAAGCAGTCGGTGGGGGGTAACAGGCAGACAAGCAGTCGGTGGGGAGTAACAGGCAGACAAGCAGCCTGTTGGGGGTAACAGGCAGACAAGCGGCTGTAGGGGGGTAACAGGTAGACAAGCAGTCGGTGGGGAGTAACAGGCAGACAAGCAGCCTGTTGGGGGTAACAGGCAGACAAGCAGTCGGTGGGGGGTAACAGGTAGACAAGCAGCTGTAGGGGGGTAACAGGCAGACAAGCAGTCGGTGGGGGGTAACAGGTAGACAAGCAGCTGTAGGGGGGTAACAGGTAGACAAGCAGTCGGTGGGGGGTAACAGGCAGACAAGCAGCCTGTTGGGGGTAACAGGCAGACAAGCAGCTGTAGGGGGGTAACAGGTAGACAAGCAGCTGTAGGGGGGTAACAGGCAGACAAGCAGTTGGTGGGGGGTAACAGGTAGACAAGCAGTCGATGGGGGGTAACAGGCAGACAAACAGCCTGTTGGGGGTAACAGGCAGACAAGCAGCTGTAGGGGGGTAACAGGGCGACAAGCAGCCGGTGGGGCGTAACAGGCAGACAAGCAGCCGTTTGGGGGTAACAGGCAGACAAGCAGCTGTAGGGGGGTAACAGGCAGACAAGCAGCTTTGGGGGGTTAACAGTCAGACAAACAGCTGTAGGGGGGTCACAGACAGTCAAGCAGCTGTAGGGGGTTAACAGGCAGACAAGCAGCCGGACGGGGGTAACAGACAGATAAGCAGCTTTAGGGGGTTAACAGACAGACAAGCAGCTGTAGGGACCCAACAGGCAGACAAGCAGCCGGAGGGGGGTAACAGGCAGACAAGCAGCCGGAGGGGGGGGGTTAACAGACAGACAAGCAGCTGTAGGGGAGGGGGGAGGGGTAACAGACAGACAAGAGCTGTAGGGGAGTAACAGCCAGCTTACCGTCAGGGTTGCAGCTACCGCAGGAAGCGGGGCAATCTTCGGCGTATACTGTAAACGTTGAGCACATGTCAGGTATGACGTCGATAACGGCCTGACAGTCACCCCTCCTGTCGTCGCAGATGGTGGCGGCGCGACGATGACGGATGAGCGGGCTTTCTAGAAACAAAAGCGATGCATCTTACAACACGATGTCCAACATAGATGCATTTAGTAGGCATAAATATCAAGTACTAGTTTCAATACAAGTAGATTCTCCCATAGCCGAGAAAGTAAATTAAGCAAGGAGTCAAACTCAAGTCTAGAATGATTTGGCAAGTCTAGATTGCCTCAGCTCTACAAAGGAATGTTCTGGGCTCCATTTGATTTTATTTATTTTGTATTTTGTAGATATATATTTTTATACGATATGACTTTGTTTCTGTGACTAAATGTCATCCTTCGCTTTATCGTAAGACTAAACGGGTAGGGTGGTCAGGCTCGGAGACATTGTTGATAGCATGTTCTCGTATCTTAATCATGTGGATGCCTATGATGTCAATCACTGGATTGTCTTGGCCGAGAGACAACAAATACATATCTGTAGATATGCACGTGTACATCATATCCATATCTAAGGAACTGGTATCAGATATGCACGTGTACATCATATCTAAGGAACTGGTATCAGATATGTTCATGTACATCATATCTAAGGAACTGGTATCAGATATGCACATGTACATCATATCTAAGGAACTGGTATCAGATATGCACGTGTACATCATATCTAAGGAACTGGTATCAGATATGTTCATGTACATCATATCTAAGGAACTGGTATCAGATATGCACGTGTACATCATATCTAAGGAACTGGTATCAGATATGCACGTGTACATCATGTCTAAGGAACTGGTATCAGATATGTTCATGTACATCATATCTAAGGAACTGGTATCAGATATGCACGTGTACATCATATCTAAGGAACTGGTATTAGATATGCACGGTTGTATCATATCAATAGAACTAATATCAGAGGTGCACTCGAACATCATATCTAAAGATCTTATATATCGGATATAAACGCGTACAGTTTATCTATAGAACCGAGAGCAAATATCCCCGGATACAGTTTTTCTTTGTTACATGATATCTGAAGAACTGGTAACATATTCACGTGTACATTATATCTACGGAACAGGTATCAGATGTACAGGGGGCAGTATATCTATAGAGGCAAATAAACGCATTTGAACGATTGAGAAATTACAAGGCCATCGGGTGTTCGAATTTATGTCATGGGGAAAAAATCTACTTACCACGAGATGTGCTTGCCAAAGAACTCTTCTTACAAATTACGTCCCAATCCGCATTACACCTTGACGCAAACCACTTGTTTCCGGTAGACTGAGCCCCGATGTAGCCACACCTGTCAGTAAAGCCATTAGGTCCGGCGCCTAGAGAAAAAGAAAAATCATATAGGTGAGGTGAGGTGAGGTGAGGTGAGGTGAGGTGAGGTGAGGTGAAGTCAATATTGTTTCACAAAGTCTTATACGTGACGTGTTTTTGTTGCCCCTTGTACAAGTCCGGACTTATGCGGGGTTCATTCTACTTTAATACCGCAGTTTAACATGGATACATTATACTCAGACACGTTATACTGGCTCAGAGCCAGACAGTTCTTGTTTTATCCCCTTAATGCAAAGCGTCAGGTAGGTGACAAGTACCATAATAAAACGAAAATATTGTTCATAGCGCAGTTAAACAAAACTCAATCACTCAGAGACTGAGTTCTGCGATCGTGTTTTTTCCCGTATCCCCAGCCAGAATATATTTCATTCATATTGTATTGGAAAGTGTTTCGACATTATTCTCCATAACAAATCTGTCAGGTACGGAATCCGAGAAGGGTCATTGTGGCGTTGTCGCGTTATGTCCCTTACAAAAGAAGCAAAAGGGTCAAAACTAACCAAAGCAGACAAAGCGACAAGGCCCCTCATTACAGTTCAAACAACAATATTCCAGTACGGCTGGCGAGTCACAAATAACTCACTGGTGCCGATGTCCCAGTTTGTGTAGGAGTCCTCTACTCTGTTAAATCTGCTAGGTCGCCAATACCAGAAGGCTCCGTTTCTTCTGTATTTCATGTTCAAAAACACATTCTTGTCCGAGTTCCTATCGGAGAAACATACAGTGTTAATAATATTTGATCATGTATATTTCTGTGATATCGGGACGTATGTCAGTGTCTTTTTAAACGGTGATCGTATCTCAATGCCCTTTAAAGTAGGGAACGTATCTCAATGTCCTTCAAAGTAGGGAACGTATCTCAATGTCCTTTAAAGTAAGGAACGTATATCAATGTCCTTCAAAGTAGGGAACGTATCCTAATGTCCTTCACAATAGGGAACGTATCTCAATGTACTTCAAAGTAGGGAACGTATCTCAATGTCCTTTAAAGTAGGGAACGTATCTCAATGTCCTTTAAAGTAGGGAACGTATCTCAATGTACTTCAAGGTAGGGAACGTATTTCAATGTCCTTCACAATAGGGAACGTATCTCAATGTACTTCAAAGTAGGGAACGTATCTCAATGTCCTTTAAAGTAGGGAAGGTATCTCAATGTACTTCAAAGTAGGGAACATATCTCAATGTCCTTCACAATAGGGAACGTATCCCAATGTCCGTCACAATAGGGAACGTATCTCAATATCCTTCAAAGTAGGGGACGTATCTCAATGTCCTCTTACAGTGGAACGATTATCAACATCCTCCTGTCGGGGAACGAATACCAATGTCGTCTTACAGGAGAACGTATCCCATTGTCCTCAGGGCAACCTATACCAATGTCGTCTTACAGGGGAATGCATCTCATTGTCCGGAGACAGGGTAACCTATACCAATGTCGTCTTACAGGGAATGGATCTCAATGTCCGGAGACAGGGTAACCTATACCAATGTCGTCTTACAGGGAATGGATCTCATTGTCTGGAGACAGGGTAACCTATACCAATGTCGTCTTACAGGGAATGCATCTCATTGTCTGGAGACAGGGCAACCTATACCAATGTCGTCTTACAGGGGAATGCATCTCATTGTCCGGAGACAGCGTAACCTATACCAGTGTCGTCTTACAGGGAATGGATCTCAATGTCCGGAGACAGGGTAACCTATACCAATGTCGTCTTACAGGGAATGGATCTCATTGTCTGGAGACAGGGTAACCTATACCAATGTCGTCTTACAGGGAATGCATCTCATTGTCTGGAGACAGGGCAACCTATACCAATGTCGTCTTACAGGGGAATGCATCTCATTGTCCGGAGACAGCGTAACCTATACCAGTGTCGTCTTACAGGGAATGGATCTCAATGTCCGGAGACAGGGTAACCTATACCAATGTCGTCTTAGAGGGGAATGTATCTCACTGTCGGGAGACAGGGCAACCTATACCAATGCCGTCTCACTCCAGTATTAAGTAAACTGTTTGAAAGACTTCTGCTGGAGAGTTAAATCCTATCCCAGCTGTTCGTATATGGGAAAGGGTAATATTACCATGTGGATTATATGCTTGTAGTTTATAGGGTAAGCTGTCACCAAAGGAATACGAAATGTTTGAACTTATTCAACGTTATTTTTGTAAAAAGATTCAAGGATTGTCTCGACGCACTCCTTCCGTCGTCACCAGAGATTGTCTTGGCTTAATTTCTCTCCAGGCGTACATTGATCAACAAGCTCTCTTATTCCTTGGAAGAGTATATAATAGTGACATTAACTTCGCATTTAAAAGAATATTACAGCACAGACTTGTTCAGTATCAACTGAAAAAAGGAAAAAGATTATAAACGTAAAATGTCACCCGTATACCACATGCTATCACTAGTAAACAAGTATGAAGTCAATAATGATATAAACACCGGTACCACCTCTTCTCAATTCCTCAACAAACATGCAAGGGAGACTCGAGTTAAAGAACAAATAAGTGATACGTGGCCGTGAATTTATGTATTTAGATCACAATTCATTTAAACATGCATATGTACTGTAACATCTTCCCGAGGCAAGGAAGTTAACTGACTTTAAAAGTCCAGTATACACCCATGCCGAACTAGACTGCAATTATGGAGTTATATTTTGGCTGGACAAACGAGTCTATGCATAACCAAATCAAACTTGCGTAACGAAATCCACATCCGGTTCGTAAACTGCAGTGCAGATTTCGGCCGATTGTAGGATTTGCAAAGCATGTGTACCGACAACTTATCTTCAACAGACATTTTCCAAATCATGTCATCTTTTAATCAAGGTGCTCAAGTGATTTGATGCACTTCGCGCAGTAAGACCAGATTTATTACAAAATAGACCTCTATTATCGATCAGATCGTTTACAATGAAGCAAATGTAAGTGATACTAGGTGGAATCTCATTGGTCAGTTGGAAGGACATAGAACGGACATAACTCGTAATGGGTTTTGAATTATGTTATATCCCAGTAAATGTTATGATCGATCGTCAGAAGAAAGATCACCTTTGAAACTGACAACTAGAGACAGAATGGTTTCCGAACCGAACCTGGACGTCCCAACACACCCGAATCTTTCCACGGGGACCGTTGCTCTCTGCACATGGATAGGGAGGTCCTCCTTGATTTTGACACTTCACTGAAAGGTCGTCAAATCGCTCTGAGCCGTTAGTATTGTTGATTTTATCCCCAGTAACACGTAAGCTCTCAACACTTGCTTTAACATAGTATTTGTGATCAGATTGGATATGCGTCGTCTACAAAAGCATGTGGCTATTGGCATGCTTCCAAATGGTTGAATAATATCTTCAACGTGTCTCAGTCTGTAATTTGCAGACTTTGGAACAGGTTTCTGCAGACACAAAATGTTAGTGATAGGCCCCAAACAGGGCGCCCTCTGTCAAGACACGAGATTGATTAATCAGAAACCAGGCTTCAAGAAATCAAGCACAAACTGTCAAGTCGTTGTTCACTTTCGCTTGGCGATAACTAGAGGTTACTTAAGTCACTGACCTGTCGTCTGCATGCTAATCTGCATGTTTGGCGGTCACGTGTTGCACCGGTAACCAATTGGCACATTCTCGCCAGACGACAGACGATGAGGCTGGGGCCCATCGCGCAGGTGTTGTAACTGACATAATCTAGCAGCAAATTATCGCCAGAATGCAATGGCTAGCCATGCCCTGACCTTTCGCCTGGGACATTATCGGGAGACGTCAAAGGTCAACCGCTACGATAGCAGAAACTTGCCATACGCTTCGAGAGGAGTGGACAAGACTCTCTCAAGTTGCCATTAGGATACTGATTCGGACCATGCCACGCCTTGTACACGAATGTCTGACCAATCGTGGGGACATGACCCATTATTGATCACGTTATCTTAAACCTTCACTTTTGGACCACACTCCCCTGTCGTCTTTCTTGTTTGTTTGCGCCCTTTCATAGACCGCCAACATATTCTGTCATGTTACACCTCGTCATTACCTCTCTGCATTTCTGTAATCATCTGTTATTTTTGAATACCCCTCCTGTTTTTGAGAGCATTTCTCACAGATTGTCTATTTTTATATTCGATTGTCCTCGGTATCGAATAAAGATAAATGGAGCACTACCTGATTTGTACAATTGTTCTCAAACACCAGCCAAAAACAACGCCACGCTTCTGCACTTTTAATAAGATAGGGTATAGATTTGTACCAATCGTTCGTCTGCTGCATGTTAGCTTAATGCTCAAAGCTAATGGGGGCGGGGCGGGGTGGGGGTGGCTGGGTGTTTAAGCCGTCGCAATTCGTTGTGCAGAGTTGTGTCCCTATGGTGCTCCAGAAACCTGTGGTCGAGGGTTCGAATCACGGTTCGGCCTGATTATGTTTCTAGGTTTGTCAGCCCATTACCCTCCAACATTAAGATGACCCGCCTTGATGAAACTGAATTACTGTTAAAAGCGGCGTTAAACCAAACGCACTCACTCACTCACCACTAAAAGTGGAACCAGTGTCCTGACTCACCCGCTGGAGTCTCTCAGAGTCACGAGGAACGCTTGTGTTTCAGCCGTTCTGGCATCAGCAATATCAGCTACTTCTGCATCACAGATAGCTGCTGCATTTCCAAACCTTGTGGTAGTTCCCAAATATTTGTAGCAGAAACCATCGTCGGTGTTGCCTGTGTAACCAGCCTCGCATGCCACGGTGGGACCGGTTGTTGTAGTTGTGGTAGTTGTTGTAGTTGTGGTAGTTGTGGTTGTTGCTGGTGCAGCTGTTGTTGTAGTTGTAGTTGGTGTTGAAGTCGTCGTAGTTGTAGTTGTTGTAGTTGATGTTATTGCTCCCCCTTATTATTAAGAGGTGTAATGAGGTGAATTGGGGTTTAACGTCGCGCTCAAGATTATGTTACTTATATAGCGATGTGCATGCACGTACGTATCTGCTTGTATTCTTACAGACCTACGACGGTTTCATAATGCTAGCCCATTGAGGTGTGTGTGTGTGTGTGTGTGTGTGTGTGTGTGTGTGTGTACAAAACTCAACTAGGATACCTGTATATAAAAAAAGATCACTACCAAATAACCCCTTCTATTTTGTTTCATCACCAAATATATGGACCTAAATTTTTTTGGGCGCACCAGTTTATTTAATACCGTAGCTGTCAGCGGAATATAATATCATTCATTCAACATTCCATTACCGTGGAGGATGTTTATCCTAAAACTGTGGTTCAGGCGGCTGATGATGTTCCTCTATTCCCGACATCGCAGCTCAAACTCACATTAAACAAATAGGATTCGTGATAGCTCACACATAATCAGCTGATACATGCCGATACATGAACGACAACCCGTGAAGATCCGGACTATAGCTGAGTGCGGCGTTAAACAACAAACAAACAAAGAAAACAAGACATTGACAGGCACTTACCGTTACAAACCGAACCCATTTCTGACCATTGTCCGGAGGATAGACAGAATCTGGGAACAACGATGCTGTTGTCGATGTCGCACTCGTAGTTGACGCTGCTGCCGATGCTGTAAGATGCAGATGGAGCTCCGACAAGGCTTCCGCCCTCCACATCAGGCGGAGCACCACACGAACCTTTGGAGTGAGTAAGTGACTTTGCTTTTAACAGTATTCCAGTTATATTACGGCCTGCAGTTGATGTGGGAGTAAATCCCGAAGTAATGAAGGTCTCAGACATTAACCACTTTGGTGACACACACGAGCGCACTTACAGGGAACGCTGGGACAATGTAAGCAAAGTTAATAACACAGCTCGAGTAATTACATTGGCTCGCATATATACTACTCAAAAGAAGTTAAAGAAAAAAACTATTTTTATATGATATAGTTAATCTCTCCTGCCATGACAAATTATCTATAGTTATACATTGTGTACATTGTGAAAAATTCGGGTGTTCTTTAACTTCTTTTGAGTATTATAGCTCATACTGAACTGGATTAAAAAAGAAACATCACATATACACCTGTATTTATCAGCCATACTCTCCATAAGACTGTATGACAATAGTTCCACTTTCCACTTTCCAATAATCAACTTTCCCATAATATTCAGCATTTGGTGTCTACATTTCACAACTTAGGAAGTACAATTGAGCATGCTCTTTCCACGAAGATTACAAAGAGCTTCATACGACTCTTGCTATAAAGCTGTTTGACCAAGGTTATAACATTCAAGGTCTCAGTAAAACTTTTTTAAAGTTTCATGGTATGTTGTGAACATTTCCATATTTGACGCATCACTGATAAAAATGTTGTCCAGTGCAATTCCCTTTTTTTGACTATTATGTACCCGTGTATTTTTATGCGAACAATTGACTTGCCATTGCATGTGTTTGTGACGGATGCCACCGGTTGGGCACCATACGCTCACCTTTCCGTGTACACTTGGTATCATCACTATTTGATAGTAATTCATAAACACATGCTCATGATATCGTGGGAATCGTAAAATCGACTCTGCTTTAAGCAGAGATTTGTTGTGAATATGAAAACTGTTTTTTCGCTTTTATTTGATCACTGTAATGTCATCAGTAGCCATGACGTCATAATCTAATGACATCACTGATCTCTCTGTAACTAAGGCTGGCTAGCTGTACTCAGTTCTCCAAAGACACTGGTTATTGCTGTTTTGCAACAGGAAAAGTTAGAAGAATGATTTCGGATGATAAATAGAATCCCATCTGTGTGTCTTTTGATATCAAGTACATCAACACTCGTTGATAATATTAAAAAATAAACGGCAAGCCTCGGAGGTATAAAATTTAAAAGCCCGTGTTGACATATTAGATATCTAAAGACAAGAGGGTAAGATTCGAAATGTATTTACGAATATCTGCACGAGTAACAGTCTCCATTATCTGAATTGCAAGAATGATGCATAGGGTAGCTTACTAGCACTCGAGATGGTCTGATCCAAGTTGCAGGTGTCGCGACAGCCGATGGCTGCATCGTCGGTGTTGCAGTAGTTGCTGTTAGCAGCAATTAAGGCGTCACAGTCATCGTAGCTGTCGTATTCACCGCCTGGAAATACAAACATTGTGCTGCAAGGGAGGACATAGTTGCAAATAGGACATGGTGATGGAGTGGTTTGGGTTGGCGTGGGGGCGCATGGGGTGTGGTGTTCAGCGGGGTAGAGTTGGGATAGTAGAGCTGTGTGGGTTGGGTTGGTGTGTTTAGCGGGGTAGATTTGGAAGAGTAGAACTGTGAGGGTTGGGCCGTGGTGTTTAGCGGGGTAGAGTTGGGGTAGTAGGCCTGTGTGGGTTGGGTTGGGGTGTTTAGCGAGGTAGAGTTGGGATAGTAGACCTGTGTGGGTTGGGTTGGGGTGTTTAGCGGGGTAGAGTTGGGATATTAGACCAGGACTAGATTGCGGTGGTGAGTTCAGCGGGGTAGAGTGAGGGTCGTATACCCAATCATGTGTGCACAAGCGGGACCGTTTAGGGCAGCAACCATGGGTTGCCTTATGGACAAGATCAAATAACTCAATGTCAAAACTAAACTGCCTTCATGGCATACACAGACACGTCCATCTTCCAAACACAAAGGAGTTAACTGAGTACAAAAGTCGTTTTCACCCTTGCCGAACTAGGGTGGAATTATGAAGTTATATTTAAGCTATACTAACGAGTCCCATCAAAACCCGGCTCATAAACAACACGGTGACTGCCGTGCAGATTTCGGTCGATTACAAGATTTGCAAAGCATGTGTTCCGTCAACTGGGCATCGAGAGATATTTTCCAAGTCTTTTCATGTTTTCAATCAATGTGCTCAAGTGATTTTATGCATTTCGCGAAGGAAGAAATTTTATTACAACATAGATCTAGATTGTCGATCGGATCGTCTTTACTTGGTGCCGCCATTTTGTTTGAAGCAAATGCAAGTGTTATTCGAGCTTGAATCTGATTGGTCAATAGGAGTACATAGAAGGGTCAAAATTCGTAATAACCCCTGCTGGCGCTACGATCGAGCCACGAGAATCCAGCCTAGTTCGGAAAGGGTGGAAAATTCATTTTTAAAGTCAGTTAACTCCCTTGCCTCGGGAAGATGTGAGTGAGTGAGTGAGTGAGTTGGGTTTAACGCCGCTTTTAACAATATGCCAGTTATATCGCGGCGTGTCAGCTTAATGTGGGAGGAAAGCCCGAAGTGATGCAGGTCTAAGACGTTTACCACTTCGTTGAAACCCACGAGCACGGCTATGGTGCTGACAAACCTAGAAACATAATCGGAGCAAACCGGGATTCGAACCCACAATCATAGGTTTCTGGCGTGCCCAAGGGACGCAACTCTGCACAGCGAATCGCGGAGCCTTAGACGACTGGGCCACCCGGGCCACCCGGGCCACCCGGCCCCCCCGGGAAGATGAGACACGTCCAACCCACTGTCATGGCATAAAGTAAAATCGTTTCCAGACAATACATACCGTAGTTGCAGGCGTTGCAAAGTTTGATGACGCAGCCGCCAGTGTTGTCGTCAGTGTAGCACCATGGTTGAGGTAGGTTACCACCAGGATTCCGGCATTGATTACTAGAATAGTCAGCTTGCAAGGGACTGAAAACGCCAAATATGTACATGTGTGGTTATCTGCCCTTGACCACCCAGCGGAACACGCTGGCCCTTCTCTAGAATCGTTGATATTCCATTTCAATTTTGATCATCTGCTTCTACTATAGGTTCTACTATGGTAATGGGCATTCTTTCTTAGATAATGTTTAATATAAAGCATCATTATTGCATTATTACTTTAAGTTTTCCACCTGATGTACCCTCTGTATAAGTTTATGTTCCCTGAGCCCGAAGTATATCAACCCATGTCACCGATGGACAACGAAAACATCTTACCGCACAACTAATCATATTGCAGGTATGTCTTATACCGCGTTTAGCTTTTTATAACAGAAGACAGAAAACTAAGTTAGAGTTATGTCCTCTCGATCTATTTCACTCGGAAAATATCGTTAATATCCGGAAAATGGCGTCTAACATAATAAATTCGAGATGTACAATTGCGGTTGGTAATGTGCAAATGTAATGCCAACAGTTCGGCAATTCGAGCGGGGAACATAAGAAGTGTACTTTACATGTAAGCGGGGTACATTGCAAATTATACAATAGGTCTCAGCCAATCGGAATCCGACATTCACGTGTAAGCTACTAAGGTAAAGGACAAGGTGGATACGGGCCATTTTTGACCCATGGGGATCTGCATAACTTAAGAATTGAGCAACACTTGTACAAATTGTTTTGAATATCATAAGATATGTTCATATGAAAGAGAACTAATTATTAACTTTGTTCATTTCAACAATTGCATGTTTCGGACAGCACTTAATGCACAGGTAAAAATAAAATCAGTATAAAAAGGCAGTTATAGAGGTTTTCCATGAAGCTTTTCCCAAATATTTAAATATGATTGTCATTGAAGATAAACATATCAGTCATTTTAGGTCACGAACTTGCTTATTCTTAGAAGTTCAAATAATTTTCCCTTTTCACTCATTTAATCATATTTGTATATTTGACCATGTCAGATGTCCCAAACTTTCAAGTGTAAGACTTAAAAACAACTAGATGTCAGCCATTGCCCTTGGTTGTCCGTGTAGTATTGGGCATCCTGTTTCATAGTTAAATAATTGAAACTATTGAAATGAAGTGTTTTTCTTTAATTTAAAACATGGTTTACAGTGTAAACCGCCATATCAGAGCAGCGAGTATAGATTTACGCTGTTTTTGGCAATATTACAGCACTATCACTTCTGGGACACCAACAAGGGGACACCAGTAGGGTACCCTACCGCCCCTGTGCCAGTGGACGAGCTTTAGCATGTCTGATATGTGCGACACCGGATGTCATACCTGAATGTAAAGGGAATGACGTCACACTTTGCCGCGTCAGTCCACTTCATACACGGGGTGTTATCTCCTGCTACGTTCCTTTCTCCATTGTAGGTGGCGCCTTTGTCGGCCAGATTGTAACACCATTCCTCAGCTGCAACGTCAAACATATTGTTTGTTTGGTTGTTTGTTTATTTGTTTGTTTGTTTAATGCCACACTCAGCAATATTACAGCCATATGATGGCGGTCTGTAAATAATCGAGCATGGACCAGACAATAAAGTGATTGACATCATGAGCATCGATCCACGCAATTGGGATACGATGACATGCATCAACCAAGTCAGCGAGCCTGACCACCCGATCCCGTTAGTCGCCTTTTACGACAAGCATTGGTTGCTATTCTCACCCGTATGTTCAAGGCATGCAACCGAGCCCGATCCCGTTAGTCGCCTCTTAAGACAAGCATAGTCTCCGTTTATGGCAAGCATGGGTTGCTTCAAACATATCAACTACACTTTTACGGATGGCGTGACAGAATCTGTGGGGTCGAATCTTGCGATTATGATTCTTGGTTTCCCCGCACCATACCCTCCTTGTGTTTCTAGCATCGTCCTCGGGGGAATACGTCTAACTGCAGCATCACATACAAACACACTACCCTTACTAAAAGCCGCCCTAGGCATCTCTTATATACTGACACCTTCACTCGCCGAGATGGCGAATTCATGGAGAACATAAACCGCAATATGCATTCACTGAGACAGAGAGGGGAGAGCACACTGTATACTTTGTATTTGACAACGATAGCTATTTAGTCGTATACTATAAACTTCTCCATATCCTATAAACAAAATCGTGTCCACTACTGATCACTGTCATGAGCAAAAGACAAATTGTATATTGACATTAACATACTCTGTAAATTATATCCAAGTTACAGCCACAAGTGTTGAACCCCACTAATGAATATTACAAGAAATCCCATTTTGTTGTTGTTGTTGTTGTTGTTGTTGTTTTTACACGGAGAAATAGACAGGGAAACCTTAGTAAATCCCTCACAAGACGTTAATGGAATGGATCTGAGAAATGTCTGTACTGAAGCAGGTATGTTTGCAGTTCGCGCTGAGCGTGACTATGTGATCGAGGAGGACTTCATGAAGACTACCAGAAAGGTGTCGGACGACAAAAAGCTCGAGTCTGTACTGGACTACAAGCCAGTCTTCTATCATCATGATGTTCAACTCTTGTCAGATGTTCCATGTATCCTTTCATCGTAAATAAAAACTCCTTAAAAACACTAATAACCGTATGGGGCACGGGTTGTGTCCCTTGAGCACGCCAGAAACCTATGGTTGTGGGTTCGAATGCTGGTTTGCCCCGATTATGTTTCTAGGTTTGTCAGCCCTATACCCGTGTTCGTGGGTTCGTGTAAGCCTGCATCACTTCGGGATGTCCTCCCACAAGACACTGACATGCCGTGATATGAATGGAATCATGGTTAAAGCGGCGTTAAACCAACTCACTCACTCAAACCGACAATTTGTAACGATCGTTTATTCTATGTCATTTCAAAGTTTCGAAAGTGCGATATGTATGTCTTTCAATGGATAACCTTACTCTTGCTGGGCCTCGTTCTTCTGAGCGCTAGTTCAATCGCATCTTACTTTTACATAGAATTACTTCAGTCGTGAACATGTAATCTGTTTTGTGAATGTATTTGGCATCCATGACAGTACCTATCCGTAAGTAGTGTGTATTACATCAGTACCGACCCGAAAGTAGTGCGTATTACATCAGTACCGACCCGGAAGTAGTTTGTATTACATCAGTACCGACCGGGAAGTTCTGTGTATTACATCAGTACCGACCCGAAAGTAGTGTGTATTACATCAGTACCGACCCGAAAGTAGTGTGTATTACATCAGTACCGACCCGGAAGTAGTTTGTATTACATCAGTACCGACCCGGAAGTAGTGTGTATCACATCACTACCGACCGGGAAGTTCTGTGTATTACATCAGTACCGACCCGGAAGTAGTTTGTATTACATCAGTACCGACCCGGAAGTAGTGTGTATCACATCACTACCAACCGGGAAGTTCTGTCTATTACATCAATACCGACCCGGAAGTAGTGTGTATTACATCAGGACCTATCCGGAAGTGGTGTGTATTACATCAGTACATATCCGGATGTAGTGTGTATCACACCAGTACCTATTCGGAAGTAGTGTGTATTACATCAGTACCGACCCAGTAGCACTGTGTTTTACATCAGTAACGACCCGGAAGTAGTGTGTATACCATTTGTATCCAACCGGAAGTAGTGTGTATTACATCAGTACCTACCCGGAAGCAGTGTTGCTGTGGCCAGGAGGTAGCTGCCTGAGGAGGATCTTGCGTCCAGGATCAGAGCTATCACGTTGTCCACAGATATGATAGGTTTACTGAAGCCCTGACCACAGTAACTGAAAAACATGGAACATAGATATATATTCAAGAAAACATAATATTCAACGTATTATATTGCAGTCGTTTTAGGCCAAAGAATTACAAACATTTTAGAAGCGTTACTATGCTGGAAAACAGTGGCCGACCAAGATAAGGAGCAACACACAATTATGACACCTGGATCAAATACATCACCATCGAATGACCATTTTTTGTTTGTTTCATTTTTAGCCACCTTCAAACACGGGTGTATACTTTCTTTTGCCCGGCAGTTGATATCGGATGCTCCTCGTACGAGGAGACATTTTGATTGGTTGTTTATTTCGAGATTATAAGCGAGAAACGTCACTTCCGCAACTATGGAATGGTGGCAAATAGCTCCAAATAATGGGGATTCAATACTAGATAGCCTCGTATTAAAAACATCTTGCATTATTACATTTTCATGTTGCTGTCTTACCCCATCCTCAGCTTTGTGGTTATTCCCGTGTTTCCCTATTTTGACCATATGTTTCCGTTGAATTTCTTCAGGTGAACAATTGACTTGCCTTTGCTTGTGTTTGTGACGGGCGCCACCAATGGGGCAGGATACGCTCACATATTCGAGACACCTGGTGTCATCACTATTTGGTAGTGATTCATAAACACATCCCCATGATGGATACATACATACATACATACATACATACATACATACATACATACATACATACATACATACATACATACATACATACATACATACATATAATAATAGATTCTGTTTTGTCGAGGTTTTTTCATGACGAGCCCTTGGTTCCTTTTTCAAAATGAGTTCAACGTGTGTACGTTATTTCTGGTTTTCGTCAGTGATGTACTTACTCTGTACCGTTCTGGCCCAGCAAGTTCCTCTTTACCGTCAGGAGCGAAGTGCAGGAGGTGGCGCTACCGGTCACCGTCATGTCGGTGATGGATATGAACAGCTTGGAGCCAGCAGGGGCCTGAAAAGGGTCAGATGATTTCGTATTAATTCCGTTTACCCATTAACTTTCGTGAAGAATTTATCATCACGAGTTCACACGATGCCAAAAATATTTTCGGTGATATATTTGTGTGTGACAAACGATTTATCTTGCTACTGCCATAGTATTCTCATTATTATACCTCGAAATGTCAACAGGGCCAGTGACGGACAGTGACGTCACATCAAATATTATGACGACGATATCAGGACAGGATGGCCAGTGTGTGTATATTTTTATAGCTGACGACTGTCGGTTGTCCAGTATGATATAGAGATTATCATACGATCGTACGTGTCCTATCGATTTTACGAAACGAGTTTCGTAAAATCAGTTTGATCCACATGTGTGTGTAATGATTTCTTTATTACCCATCATTTATTGATTCTTTTAAATTGAGCTTCCAATTGGAAAAAATCTACTAATCACGACCGCAGTCTTAGAAAACCACAATTGTTTAATGAAATCAACAATCTTCAGTTATGACGTCGTTTCTAGTGTGACGTCAACAATACCGGATGACGTAAATAAGACACAGGTGCGCGTGAATTGATATTTGCACAAGTGCACATACAATTTTTACGGAATTGGTTATTAATATGGGTAATAAATCTAGATGCTTTAACACATGTAATGATTAATGTTTGATTGTCTAAATATCTGGTTCTCGTATTGTGAGATGAGGTAAGGTGAAATGGGGCTTAACGTCGCGTTAATGATTGCACTTATAACAGCGACATGCACGTGTGTGTGTGTGTGTCTGTCTGTGTGTGGCTGTGTGTGTGCGTGCGGGCGTGCGTGCGTGCGTGTGTGTACTTGTCAGAACCTAAGGCGCGGGATTCGAGCAACCGACCTTCCGCTCTCAAAGCAGACGCTCATTCCTATAGACCACGCAGGCGGTCACATCCGACGCGAAGGCTTCTGGTGACTTGGTGCCGTCTTAACTTACCTTAACGATCCACATATACTTCGACCCCGCAGGTATAGTTGAGGAAGGGGCGTTGGGAGTGCCAAATGATGCGGTCCTAGAAGATGTTGTCAGGTCAATGAGCTGTCCAGTGACTGAAACATAGCAGAAACTCGTTATACCACTTTCAAAGTAACATATAGCGTGTTGATGCTGTTCCTTGCGACTACGTCCTAGCTTACGTACATCCAGGAAGAAATGTAGCGCAGTTGGTTGCCGGGTTCAGACCTTCGGGACAGATACATTCACACGAACCCTCGTAGTACCCGGGGTAGCCGTCATTCAAGCACGTGGGGATACCGCTGGTACAGAGCTCTGTAAGATAGGAAACAGTGACATGTGGATTCAAACTCCATGCAACAGTATATTATATGTTCTTCCAATACCCGTGAATATATACGGTCGCTTTGCGATGTAGTTACTATTTGTAATCTACGAATCAATAAACATATAAACTTCATTGCAAGAAGACAACCTAGATTATCCGCCGAAACAGATTCCATTGGCCCAAAGGACAAATTAGTTGTGAAGATTACATCAATGGACCATTGAGAATCGGTGATGATACCAGGTGTTTGCAAAAAGGGTAAGCATGTCCGTCCCTACCTGTAGCACTTGCCATTGAAACAATTTGCATATAAAACTCTCAGCTATTGATCAGACCAATGAGACAATGTTTCTGGTTCAAAGTGTGCCAATACCTTGCGGGCTCTACTATGAACATTCCTTCAATGTCAGGCAGAGGTCGGTTTCTCGTCACGATATGGCTGTAACACTGCCGATGTGACGTAAAACATAAACTCACTCACTCAGAGGTCGGTTTCCCGTCACGATATGGCTGTAACACTGCCGATGTGACGTAAAACATAAACTCACTCACTCAGAGGACGGTTTCTCGTCACGCTATGGCTGTAACACTGCCGATGTGACGTAAAACATAAACTCACTCACTCAGAGGTCGGTTTCTCGTCACGCTATGGCTGTAACACTGCCGATGTGACGTAAAACATAAACTCACTCATTCAGAGGTCGGTTTCCCACAAAGAACGGAGAAGGGCTCGTTGAATGTTCATTGCCTGATTAGGAACAGAAGCGCGTCACTATTTCACCGCAATGCGGTCGTATGTATTCACGGTTGATGGGGGCATGTTGTGTGTACAAACCCTGGTAAGTATGGCTTTTATCAAAATTGAATTATAACATCATGCAGACCAACCCCTCCCCCCACCCCACCCCATTTCCATGGACGACCAACTCCTCCCCCACCCGACCCCATTTCCATGGACGAGACAACGTTAAGATATAATCCCACAGTATTACGACAAATCAAAGTCCGACCACCTCTGTGGCCTAGTGGATAGAGCGTCTGCCCGGGGAGTGGAAGGTCGGTGGTTCGATCCCCGGACGGCGCCATACCGAAAGACGTTACAAGATGGAAGTAAACAAGGAAGGTCGGCACGGAGTCAGTTAATGTGAGTGGGGTATCGATATAAACCTGTGTCATGATATTTCAAAGTGCCAGCACTATAAGTCCGGACAAGTACAGGCAGTCACGCCTCGCATTCTCATCGCCATTTAAGTGACATAGTCTTGAACCCCATTTCATCAAACCTTACCCCACTTCTCTTACGGACCCACACTGTTTCAGTGTACGAACACCTCAATATTAAGCAGTCGCTGAAATATCACTACAGTGCAACCTTATAGATACTGTAGGATGACCCTACCGCGAAAATGCGGTAATTAAGCAAGACACTTCCAGGTGATGACCATGTGGTCGTGCGTTGCATCTCTTTCCTTTTACATTAAGGTGCCACGCCGTGATAAAACAGAAACACTGTTCAGAGCGGGGTTGAACCATTCACTCAAACAGGGCAATAAACGAGAAGCCTAAATTTGAAATTCACCAAAAGAACGCGTAGAAACTCACGAGTGCATTGGTACGCCTCGTTCACTTCTTTCATGCTGTACCAGAAACCGTCACGGTACGTCGCTATGTCATCGTAGTATGGGTCTATGGTGGGCAAGCCGTTTTTGCTGAAACCCTACAATAGATGTTCCGTAGTTACTGTAAGCATTAAAACTTTTACCGCATGAATGACAGTTCCTTTTTCTCCATTAAACGAATGACAAACCTACGCCAGTAGTGACGTACATCAAGTATCATATTTGTATCGTTATGTGGAGGTGTGTATTGCATCCATTTTCTGATGGCTGTATGTGGCAGCAAATTGATTGAAGCGCTCGTATGAAGTTGAGTTGTTGTAGTGGTCTTGATTTAGAGTGACTTCCCCTGGTTGTTTATAGCCCAACTCCGTCCCAGCGCTTGACACCTTCTATACTCTCCGTGTATAGAGAGCTCCGCTGTGAGGAGCATGAATTGTTTATCAACTTATGGCAAACTACGTTGCGGTTCGCGGCAGTATATTCTAGAAGGGTGGCTGTACCGATATAAGTGCGAGACGAGGGCGATTCTAGGGATTCTTTCTTCGACTAAACTTGCGACCTATCTACCAGTGAGGACGGTATAACTATCGGGAAACACTGACCCTTCTGTTTGCTTTCAATGGATTCAAGAACAGAGCATGCGCCTCACTCCAGACATTCAGCTGTTACAAATACTGAAATTGCTGAGACTTTTGAGATAGGACCCGATATTTATGTTGTTGCAGCCACATTGTTTTGCCTTTTATGATTCTAAACCAAATGCTGTGTATTTAAATATAATTTGTTGATTGTTCATTGACCTTGTGTGTTTATTTATTGATTTCACAATGTAGGACTGAACGTACCGTTATGTTATCCAAACAATACATTGTACTAGAGATTTTTTCACCACTCAAAAAACGCTTCTACACGGTTTAATTGTTTAAAATAGCATTTCACTCAAAACATTTAAATCTTTAAATGTCTTAAATCGGCTCACATTTAAAACATGTCAAACATGGTAGGAATCATGTGGTTGCAAATTCATTTCTTACCTCAGTCTTCATTGAACCAGTTTATTATCACAAACTTGCCCAGACACAGATTATTGTTTACAGACTGTTGTAGGAATGTCTAATGTTTAAATAGACCTACTCTAATTTAACAACAGGTCTTTAAATTTCAATTACGTTAAAAACACACTCAGTATACTTTCTCTAACAACTTGTCACAGTCGCATGTGCGAAGCTGCTTCCCTTAGACGTTCCAGGATTCAATGATCGGGTGTTAAAACGCTTCAATTCACCCTGATTTTGTATTCCCAGCACCACAGTCGTGCTCCTGGGTTCAAAAAAGGGTCTAAGGTCTCAAACCCTCGAACTTTACCCCAAGCTAAGCTGACAGCCCGGGAGTTACTGTTCAATCGTTATCGAGGATGCCACTCTTACACTGTTAAACAATATACACAAACATCTTGAAACTTCCAATTCATTTGTAGACATCTTGTTTGTTGACTTCTCCTCTGTTTTAATACCATACAGCCTCATCTGCTTATGCAAAAATTATCTAACATGTCTGTTAATTCAACAATTTTTAAATGGATGGTATCTTTTCTTGTAAACAGACCACAGATTGTGACTGTAAACGGTATCAAATCATCTGTGACCTTTATATCTACGGGAGCCTGTCTGTTCAAAATAAATCTAAAAATACATAAAATGTTAAGTACAGCAAGCAAAATCTCAAGCACCCAGTTTCAAGACATCGGCGAAATTTATGAGTAGCAAATTGTCAAAAAGGCGCGTAAGATACTAAATGACAGCAGTCATATCCTTCATTCCGAATATCAGTTTCTACCTTCTGGCCGCCGACTGCGCATGCCGATGCTGAAAGCAGTCAGGGCTTGGAAATCATTCATAACAGCCAATTTTAGTCTTTTAAATGGTTATCTGTTTAATACAATATACTTACAAAATCACTGTAATGCATGGTCGACTGGCCATTGAAGGGATAGATGATGAAGTCATTTCGAAAAATCTCGGAAAAAGATCGAAAGTTGCTCTCTCGTCCTGAAAGAAAACCCGATGAAAATATCATGCTGTATTTTCATTTAATATTCTCAAAAGAATAGCTTCAAAGCGGCGTTAAACCCAACTCACCCACTCATTTGTTTCACAGTGTACAGTACTGTAACGAACACAAGTGTACAAGGAAAGGACTAGGCTGTATTAAACACATTTGATATTTCTCTGACACATGTTTCTCAAAAGTGAGGAGGGAGGTATGGTATTTAATGTTTAATAAACATATATGTGATGCTGGGGGACATTATACTTACATCCCACCATGAATACCAACAAACACAACCTGGCTCATATTAAACTCGGTTCTTATGTTCATTGATAATAGAGCTTACTTCAAATCTAGAAACATCTACTAGCTATAAAATCGATGGCCGAAAAGCATGCACTTGTTTTCAGGCTTAGCATTAGAAGATAAGCAACATATACCATCCTGATTATGGATCACAACCTTTCTAAACATCAGACTTTTCTATAAAAGGTTATGTGATTCAAGGTTGATATGCCCTCAGATGTCCCGATATTTTCCCAGTAATGAACATAAGCAGTTGGAAGTGCACCTTGTCGGCTGCCCTTTGCCAAAAATGAACATGGTTAACAAATGACACCATCTTTTGAAGGAATACCTTAGCCAAAGATTCTTATCGAGGTGAGTTGGATTGTATTTTCGTTTCACGCCCGTCATTTCTGTTTAAGGAAATCTAAGTGTCTTGTTTTGTTTGGAGGTAAGGGCGAGGTAGAGTGGGATGTTAACATTCCAATTCCGAAAGTATAAGCACTTGACTTTTTGCGGCGCAGTAGTCTCCCCACTGTCTTACAAAACTTCTGTTTATCATGAAATATATGATAGCAACGCGATAAATCGCAAAGAACACTGAAGAAAGAAGCTTGGTTTATGTCACGATAAAGCATTGTTCCATCAAGACGTCATCTCTGGAGATACGAACATGCGATCGCAACTTGATGACGTCGTAAATTGGACGACGTTATTTTTTAGATTGAAGTGTCTAGTAAGTAGTTCCCAATAGATGTAACTGGGCAACGTAGATAAACGCAATGGTCGAACGATCTCACTTAAAAGATTAGAGATATAACAATCAGTATCGAGAGAGTAGGTACAGATAATCTACGTGACAATTGAGGGGATATGCGGGAAATAAAACATTTAACCCCCGTTCATAAAATGGACATGTCCGACATTTTCGGGATCGAATTGTGTTCAGTGAGTCATCATTATTTAAATACAGGTAAATATTTCTAAAACTTTAAATTATATCAACATCCTTTAATAGGCTGTACATAATGCATTTAATCTCAGATAAGAAATAAACGACTATAACACGCTGGGAGAGGAAACTAGAGGGGCTGTCCGATCAACAACTCCCACTCGTCATATATTTCTCATCTTCCCGGGGAAAGTGAGTTAACTGACCATAAAAGTCCAGTTTCCACCCTTGCCGAACTAGGCTGGTATTATGGAGTTATTTTTGGCTGGACTAACGAGTCAATGCATAGTCAAATCACAATCACGCAACGAAATCGAAATCCGGTTCGTAAACTGTTATGCAGATTTCGATCGATTGCAGTATTTACAAAGCATGTGCACCGCCGACTCGTTGTCAACAGACATTTTCCAAATCTTTCCATGTTTTTAATCAAGGCGCTGACTTTATTTGATGCACATTGCGATGTAAGACCCGTTTTATCACAATATAGATCTTGTTTATCGATCAGATCGTCTTGACTGGGTGCCGCCATTTTGTTTGAGGCAAATGCAAGTTTTACGAGAGGTGGAATCTGATTGGTCCATAGGGGAGGCATAGAAGGGATATAACTCGTAATAGCCACTAATGGCGCCACGGTCGAGTCCAGGAATTCCAGCCTAGTTCCGCAAGGGTTGAAACTTGACTTTTAAAGTCGGTTAACTCTCTTGCCTCGGGAAGATGTATATGTCTTAAATACAGTATAATACTGAACGCTGTCATCATGCTAGTTATGGTTTTGGAAAAAGCGAAATGGAGGCTGTACACACGTAACATGTATGTATGGCATGGCTGCACAATTGATATAACACAATGTTATGTCTTTATGGATATGATTATTAATCATATTTCAGTAACATAAAGAACCTCCTACCAGTTGGTCAGCACATGGACGTTAATCATAATACGAATAATTATACAATTATAATTATCATCATCATCATCATCATCATCATCATCATCATCATCATCTAGGCTGCGTGTAGAGGGGGCAAGGGCCCTGAGTTTATAATGAGCCTAACCAGCCTGACTGTGCCAGGATCAAACAAACCCTCTTTTATTTGCTGCGTTATTTATTTTAATCTGTGTAATGGCACTACATCATTACTATAGCGGTGATGGCATCACTGTGCTCTCAGATGTCAAGCTGCTTATGCATACTTCATATACTACTTGCCTGACAACACGTTGTTCAGCTTGAGCTGGATGTTCTGGTCCCTATCGTAGTGGCTCTGTTCGTGATATCCCCCCATTGCGTGGATAATCTCATGGAGTGCCGTGTACTAGAGGGAAATAAAACATAGGGCAAACGCTTCACATATTCCTACACGCATGGCACGGCTTCATATCCGGTTGATAACATTTGCCCTGACCCAAATTGAAATTTTCAGATATAGTATATTTTCAAAGTACAGCAAAGTTTTTGTATTCTACTTTTTATTATATTCAAGTAATACGTACATAATCGTTGCATGGTGATATATCTTGTGGGATCCGATTGGTTCGTCCAACGTACGAGTAACAACTAAAATGGAATATGAATCAACATTACATTTGGTTTATCCATACCAGGTAACTATGAATGAAGTAAATGCACAACCGACGAAGGGATGAAAACAGTATTTGAAGCAAAAGGATGAAGTTGATGAAGACTAAGAACAATGTTGACAGATGGTGATGGTAGAGAAAGACATTGTGAGATGGAGGAAGAGAATGATATTGACAGATAAAGGTAGAGAAAGACTCTGGGAGATTGGGGCGGTGAAAGACTTTGAGGGATGGAGGTGGAGAAAGACGATGACTGATGAAGGTAGAGAATGACGTCGAGAGATGAAAGTGGAGAAAGACGTTCGGAGATTTAAGTGGAGAAAGACGTTGGGAGATGGAGTTGAGATAGACGTTAGGAGATGGAGGTGGAGAAAGACGTTGAGAGATGGAGGTGGAGAAAGACGATGACAGTTGGAGGTAGAGAAAGACGTTAGGAGATGGAGGTGGAGAAAGACGTCGGGGGATGGAGGTGGAGAAAGATGTTGGGGGATGGAGGTGGAGAAAGACGTTGAGAGACGGAGGTGGAGAAAGACATCGGAGGATGGAGGTGGAGAAAGACGTTGGGGGATGGAGGTAGAGAAAGACGTCGGGGGATGGAGGTGGAGAAAGACGTTGGGGGGTGGAGGTGGAGAAAGACGTTGGGAGATGGAGGTGGAGAAAGACGTCAGGGGATGGACGTGGAGAAAGACGTTGAGAGACGGAGATGGAGAAAGACGTCGGGGGATGGAGGTGGAGAAAGACGTTGGGGGATGGAGGTAGAGAAAGATGTTGAGAGATGGAGGTATAGAAAGACGTTGGGAGATGGAGGTAGAGAAAGTCGATGACAGTTGGAGGTGGAGAAAGACGTTGAGAGACGGAGGTGGAGAAAGACGTCGGGGGATGGAGGTGGAGAAAGACGTTGGGGGATAGAAGTGGAGAAAGACGTTGGGAGACGGAGGTGGAGAAAGTCGATGACAGTTCGAGGTAGAGAAAGACGTTGAGAGACGGAGGTGGAGAAAGACGTTGAGAGACGGAGGTGGAGAAAGACGTTGAGAGACGGAGGTGGAGAAAGACGTTGAGAGACGGAGGTAGAGAAAGACGTTGAGAGACGGAGGTGGAGAAAGACGTTGAGAGACGAAGTAGGAGAAAGACGTTGAGAGACGGAGGTGGAGAAAGACGTTGAGAGATGGAGGTAGAGAAAGACGTTGAGAGACGGAGGTGGAGAAAGACGTCGGGGGATGGAGGTGGAGAAAGACGTCGGGGGATGGAGGTGGAGAAAGATGTTGAGAGATGGAGGTATAGAAAGACGTTTGGAGATGGAGGTGGAGAAAGTCGAAGACAGTATGAGGTAGAGAAAGACGTTGAGAGACGGAGGTGGAGAAAGACGTTGGGAGACGGAGGTGGAGAAAGACGTTGAGAGACGGAGGCGGAGAAAGACGTTGAGAGACGGAGGTGGAGAAAGACGTTGAGAGACGGAGGTGGAGAAAGATGTTGAGAGACGAAGTAGGAGAAAGACGTTGAGAGACGGAGGTGGAGAAAGACGTTGAGAGATGGAGGTAGAGAAAGACGTTGGGAGACGGAGGTGGAGAAAGACGTTGGGAGACGGAGGTGGAGAAAGACGTCGGGGGATGGAGGTGGAGAAAGATGTTGAGAGATGGAGGTATAGAAAGACGTTGGGAGATGGAGGTGGAGAAAGTCGATGACAGTTGGAGGTGGAGAAAGACGTTGAGAGACGTAGGTGGAGCAAGACGTTGAGAGACGGAGGTGGAGAAAGACGTCGGGGGATAGAAGTGGAGAAAAATGTGGAGAGATGGAGGTATAGAAAGACGTTGGGAGATGGAGGTGGAGAAAGTCGATGACAGTTGGAGGTAGAGAAAGACGTTGAGAGACGGAGGTGGAGAAAGACGTTGAGAGACGGAGGTGGAGAAAGACGTTGAGAGATGAAGGTAGAGAAAGACGTTGAGAGACGGAGGTGGAGAAAGACATTGGGAGACGGAGGTGGAGAAAGACGTCGGGGGATGGAGGTAGAGAAAGATGTTGAGAGATGGAGGTATAGAAAGACGTTGGGAGATGGAGGTGGAGAAAGTCGATGACAGTTGGAGGTAGAGAAAGACGTTGAGAAACGGAGGTGGAACAAGACGTTGGGAGACGGAGGTGGAGAAAGACGTCGGGGGATGGAGGTGGAGAAAGACGTTGAGAGATGGAGGTATAGAAAGATGTTGGGAGATAGAGGTGGAGAAAGTCGATGACAGTTGGAGGTAGAGAAAGACGTTGAGAGACGGAGGTGGAGAAAGACGTTGGGAGACGGAGGTGGAGAAAGATGTTGAGAGATGGAGGTGGAGAAAGACGTTGACAGATGATATTGAAGGAAGACATCCCCCGTGGTTATGGGTGCATGTTTCATGTGTTCAGTTTGTTATTTGTTAACACAATGCATTCATCACAAAATTCATTCATGGATATTATGAATCTGAAATAATCAAATACAAGGTAACACAGACTATCTACGCTGGAGATTACCCGCTGCCGGATATGAAGCGTAGGTAGACGTTGTGGGGGACGCTGTAGCCGCCGCTGTTACGGACGAAGAACCGGACACAGGTGTACTGCTCGACTGTTGCCATTGCGCTCTTCACATACGCCTCAGCTGAGGCACCTACAATGTGCAGCAGGATATCAATTACCTATTGAGTGAGTCGCTTTGAAGAGTATTTCATCATCACAGCGTGTTAGCTTGCGACATGAAATAATAAACACGTTTTTAAATACCATTGCACACATACAATAAGGCACCTACAATGTGCAGCAGGATATCAATTACCTATTGAGTGAGTCGCTTTGAAGAGTATTTCAACATCACAGCGTGTTAGCTTGCGACTTGAAATAATAAACACGTTTTCAAATACCATTGCACACTCATAAGCAACCTTACCCCGAGTCCCCACGGGAGAACGAAACGTTTGAGGATGAGTACTTAGGCACCCGTGAATATCCGGGCTAGAATAGGTCTTCAGCAACCCATGCTGTCCACTATGCTTGTAGTAAGAGGCGACTAACGGGGTTGGGTGGTCAGGCTTGCGGACATCGTTGGTGTAAGTCATCAATTGTGTAGATCGATGCTCATGGTGTCAATGAGTGGATTGTCTGGTCCATTATTTACAGACCGCCGTTATATCGATGGGATGTTGCTGCTGAGTCCGACGTTAAACAACAAACAAACAATCAAACTTACTTATGCCACTTATTTCATAAGGGATGATTCCGTTTTCCCAGGCGACGGTTTTATCAAGGAAGCGCTTCTTCCGGACGAGATCTTTTCCTTCTGCAGATGACTTGGCCCGGTTTAGCTTGGACTCCAAAAGCTGAAAAACACGTGTTTAATACCACTATATATGCTTAATGTTCAAGAATACCACACCTGATATCTGTGAATCAGTACGTTCTCCTAGTAGCCATAACTTTTAACGCTGTGAAATGTCTGTATTTTTGGCCAGTGGCATATTGTCTGACATACTGTCAGAGTATTGGATGTATTCAACGAGGACAGCTGGAAAAGTCTTAAGTCTATACAGTAAACTACAGTTATAACGAACTCAAGGGGACCGCTAATTTTAGTTCGTTGTAACCGTAGTTCGTTATAAGCATATATACAGCATATATACAACAAATGGCCGGGGCTAAAAATAAGTTCGTTATATCGGTCAGTTCGTTATAAGCGTGTTCGTTATAACCGTAGTTTACTGTATTTCATATACATTATGCACTTTTGAGTCACAGAAGCACACGCATTATGAACTGGCATTGGGTGGGGCGTTGTTACAACATAATAGGTGAAGGTTATGTATCATTAACAATGAAATATTTACCTCCTGCTCTATTTCTGCCTGCCTTTGCGCTCCTTCCCTGTGATAGTCACGACCCTGGGGAAGGAATGAGTTGGGTTGTAATTCCACATTGAAAAGTATTATAATTATATATAAGATAGCTACGCAATAAATCGCAAAGAACGATTAAGAACGAATTGTGGTTCACTTCACGATGAAACATTGCTCTATAATGACGTCATTTCTGGAGATTCGAATATGCGCTCGCAACATGACCACATTTCCTATATTAGCCGACGTTGTTATTTAGAGTTGGTCCCTTTAGATGTGGCTGGGCTATGCAGGTAAACCCAGTGGCCGAACGATCGCATCCTAAAGTGGGACAGATATTACAATAGGTATTAGGAGAAAAATTTCACATTCCGTGGCATGACTGTCAGGTCGTTGTTTCAACTGCTATGAGGTGAAGCGAGATTTATATCAGTGGCTCTATCAAATCTCACACCAACAAGTATGCATTAACTGCTACGTCTAGAAAATAACTACACGTAATAAATGCTGTGGAATTAAATGACTCACCCCCACGGGGTAGGCAACGTCTACCCCATGATTCACGTAGTGCAGCGGGTGGGAGGGTACACCGCCAGGCTGCTCGTATCTGGATAACTGTCAAACAAAAAACATACAGTGTTGTGACGGCTGAGGAGCATACAGCAGAAAGCTTTTGCTCGTTCGCCGAGGATTCCCGCTTTGGTACAATGAAGTCCATCTGTCGTGTCACCCAGCGTGATGTGGTTGGACTGTTGCGGCTTAAAACAATGCTCATTCATACAGTTGCATGGTCATGTGATATCTGGATAATTGGAAACATAAAATGCAAAGCCTCGATTATCCGCCGAAACAGATTCCTTTTGATGTCAAGGATAAAAAAGCGGTGACAATTATTGAAAAGACAGAACCACCAAACAAACATAAGCACCAGTTTCTGAGACCCCTCATTTCTCTGTGTAGAGCTGCGTCATCTGGGCAAAGGTATAAACGTCTAAGACCTGCATCGCAACAATCTAACACGTCGTGATATAACTGAAATGCTGTTCAAAGTGGCGATAAACCAAACCCACTCACTCACTCACTCACTCTTAAACGAAACGTAAATGAGACAAATAAAATACCTTCGGTCCTTGGTGTTTGATGATATTAGGGCTTCTCTCTCTGTCTGCCAGAGTCTGAGAGGTCAAACAAAACAGGAGGACGAGAAGACTTCGAGACATCATGAAGGCAATGTCAATTCTACTACGTATGATGGCCTCATCCTTATATAAATTATTGCAGGTGTAAAGTGTTGGCGACTTAACAAGATAAGATGCACCATGTTGTGCTCACACATCGCGATATTGGACAAACATGTGCACCTGTTAACGGAGTGATTTTCTGCCTTGATGTCAAGAACTGTCAAGACATTTAGTGTGGAGAGAACGCAGGACTGAGCCAAAACGAAGTTGTAAATGCATGCAAATAGATTGTTGCAATGGTACTCTGAATTAATTAAAGACAGCAGTTGATTTAGTGTTAGGGTTAAGAAAGCTGTTCTTTAAAACCATATCCGTGTTCGCTGGTTTCTCCAAAGTGGTAAACATCTGAGATCTGCATGACTTCGAGCTTTCCTCTCACATTAAGTAATCACGCCCTGATTTTAGTGGAATAACGTTCAAAGCCGCGTTAAACCAAAATCACTCACTCACATCAATAAAGGCTCGGAAATATGTCTTTTGTATGTTTCGTGTGTACAGAAATATGTACTTTAATGGAAACAGTTCTCAATGTTGATTATCAAGCTCCCAATGCCGTTGTTTGACGTTATCATTTTTCCCCACCTTTTTGCGAACACCTGGTGTCATCACTGTTCAATATGATAGTGATTCATAAACACAAGCTCATGATAAAGTCGGAATCGAAATGTTTAAAGGTGAACTTGCCTCTTTATTTGCCTGTACTAAGGTTTAATTTTTAAATAGCATAATATTTCACTGACAAGAATGATGCCCGATGCAATTCCCTATTTGACTTGTACCCTATGTTCTCATGTTTTTCACATGAACATTTGACTTGCCTTTACATGTGTTTGTGACCAGTGGGGCAGGCTGCGCTCACCTTTTCGCGAACACCTGGTGTCATCACTATTTGATAGTGATTCATAAACACATGCTCATGATATTATCGTAATCGTAAAGGGTTATGTCGCTTTTATTTCATAAAATGTTTAATATTTATTCCATGACTGTGATAAATCGATAAGAAGTCTCAGTGGCGTCGTAATTCATGCCCACAGGCCGTGTAAATGATGGCTTTTGATTCTAGCCTACTGTCAAAGTAGACCTATTTTATTCTAACGAAAAGTTGATAGTTATACATTTATTGACGGATAGTGGTATATTTTTTTCTTCTATTTTACACAAGGTTGCTATCTTTTTAACAGAACACGATGAACATATATTATAGAAAGGATAAAATGATGTACAGTTTGTTTATTTAAGCAATACATATTTCTTAAGGGATATAGTGATGGATAATTTGTGTATTTCCTAAAAATCCATTTTCTTCTTAATGTCGAAATCATCAATAGTTTATATATGTGTTCAATGAATGCCTTATTTTCTTAATTCACCATACTTATATGATATGAAAATAAAAAATCATTTTATGCGCTCTTCAGGGAACACAATGCACGGGTGTTACTTGTTCCATGAAACGACGAGGTAGGATAAGAACTTGATTTGGACCAATGGAAATGTCAATTTGTAAGGTTATGGTATTTGGTGAAATATTGGTATGAAAATTATCAGAAATCTTCGTATGGCTAACGACTAATTCGTTTTTCACACTTTCTCAGCAAACGATCGCCCGTACCTTGCCTGACATCAGCTAATTCAAAATGTATAGGTTATCTTCTTGATTAAGTCAATTGATCAAAACCTCAGCGATCATGTGTGAATCTGTCACATATGGAAATCACGACAGCTGTCTTCTGTGTACAAACGGTCAGGGCCACATATGTAATTGGAACGAAGGAAGTAGTGGGGAACTTTACACAGCAAAATATTATTAAGCCTGTATGGAATTTTCTTCTTTGTACAGGACGAAGAGCTCCCGCCTGCATCCATGTAACTGACCTAAAATTGCGACTTGGCTGGAACACATTGGCAGCCCGAGCAAGTTGTATCTGAGATGTCTGAAAGCCATTTTGTTTGTCTACCGCTTCAATTGTTGATGATCACTGATCACAATAATTACACAGACACTGTCTCTGATTCAAAGAATAATTAATAATCTCAATTTTAATATTCTATATTTAACAGGCAAACGGATCGTGGACCATAGTCCCCTTTTACTTAGAACTAGACCTGGCGGTGGAATCAGATTGGCGGGTGTTATTGAGTATTTGCTGCCCCGAAATTCGGCGTCTGGTGGAGGTTTCAATTGTTAGAATATCTATACAAATCTGAAAATCCATGTATATCGACCTTGTAAACGAGAACATATATCTGTCTTTTTCAGAAACCACAAATGACATCACTAATGGCTCTGCTACTAAAGCTGTTAGCAGTACATTTTACACTGAAGACACTGCTAATTACTGTCTACAAATTGAACAAAGTTGGAAGAATGATGTTGGATGATAAATAAAATCTCACCCTCGTGTCTTTTGATATGAAATATATCAACAGTCGTTGATAAAAGTGGCAAAAATCCTCGGCAAGCCTCGGAATCTTTCCACTTTTATCAACCCTGATTAGACGTGGCTGGGATATGTCGAGATCGACACAAAACCACCTTCACTCATTCACTCACAGTGTGTTCCCCGATTTCATGTGGTTGGGATATGTCTGAAAGCGGGACAAAACCAACTTCATTCATTCACTCACAGAGACTCAGTGTTCCCCGATTTGACGTGGCTGGGATATGTCGAGATCGACACAAAACCCCCCTTCATTCATTCACTCACAGTGCGTCGTCTGATTTGATATGGCTGGGATATGTCTAAAAGCGGCACAACCCACCTTCATTCATTCACCAAATATCGGTTGCCACAAATACGTCTCTTACAGAAAGGGTTGTGTTGCTTCTATTTACTCTGCAGCAGTATTTTGGAACACCTTCTTTTTGCTGTCAAATCTGGACTATAGGCACACCTCTTCCAAGAATGTCAGTGAACTTTCATTTACAACACAGAACTGTACATATGTATATGTTTTGAATTCCCTGTATCACGTAGTGGTGTGAGCAACAATTTGGTGGATGGAATTCGGCGCTTTATAAATGGACTTGTGTCTCCTAAAAATGGCTTATTGGACGTTGCCAGTATGGGTGAGCGTTTTAGTTTTGTGGGTCGCTTCATTATTTTGTTACCACAATTGTGAATACTAAACTGGCAGTCGACATGGGTGTTGAACTGATTTTAGAAAACGAGTGTAGAAATGTTTCTATTCTGCAAAGCATTGTGATGTAATTTCATTGCAGCCATATCTACAGTGTAGGTATCGCTTGATCTAATCAAGTGGGAGCCAGTTTTGTGTATATATATATTACATTACCGTTGTAAGAAATATAGTTCTAAACATGGGTTGGTATGTAGTTAGGGTAGGTTAGGCTGATCATAAAATGTTTGTAGTCATGATCGCGGATGTAGGGATATAATATAATCAATGTAGACTGATTGACATCATGTGCACCGACCAACCAATACATGCATGTGTTACCTGTATATGAGGACCTGTACTCTTACCCGTAATCCTAACACCGTTGGGATTACTGGTTAGAATTGGTCCCCAGTACCCTATGCTTGTTGCGAGGCCACTACATCTATAGGGTCGTTGAGCTACCATTCCGGCAAGTGACTTGGTTAATTCCGTGTCATCGAACCCCGACGGTATGAGGCTTTGCTCATATCAATGACTGGCTTATTTTCCCGGGCAATACTCAATTATTTACTGGCCGTCGTTTTAGAGCTTGGATATCGTTGGTGTAGCGTTAAACAACACACAATCAAAATATACAACAATATATTTACACTACATACTTCTACAGGTACATACTAATCGACTACTGTTGTAAACTCACTGTATAATAATATATACTATATATTAATAGATGTATTGATATACAGTGAGTTTACAACAGTAGTTGATTTGTTTTTGGCAAGGAATATACATATGCTAGGGATCAGAGAGTCTTTAAGAACAAGAAGTGGCAAAGTGACTAGTGACTATCTGGTGTAAGGAAACTGATTGACGTTCAGTGAGAAAGACAAATGTCCAATTAAGCATGTATGTGTTTTAAAACAATATCCTGTAGATTTTGTAAATATGTTTTAAATGAATAAGTAAATTGTTGAGGATTGTATCTGCTGATGATAATAAAAGAAATACTAAGGGATGTACAATTCTCTTATTTAACATGTACTGATGTGGGACATGAATGAATGTCTTGTACCATAGGGTGTGATCTGAGAGGGAGAAATGATGTAAGGGAGATAACTCTCATTCCGGAAGTTCTGATGTTGTTAGGATAGCACGTGAAGGGCATCGTGATTGTGTTGTTTGTTGTCATAGTGTTTTAGGAATATGTGTGTATGTGTGTGAGAGAGAGAGAGAGAGAGAGAGAGAGAGAGAGAGAGAGAGAGAGAGAGATCGTTTGTGAGTTGTATAATGAGATCCTAACGCATAACAACGTTTGCCGGGTTTTGTTGTCTGTCAATATGTATCACTTGATTATCTGGTCCAGACTCGAGGAATTTAAGACTGCCGTCACATAGCTGGGATATTGCTGAGTGCGGCGTTAAACAACAAACAAATAAACAAACATTATCCATGAGGAGCACGACAGACCCAGTCGTCTTAAGTGCTGAGCAGAGTTGCACCCCTTAGTAGCGTGAACAACAGAACAAAAGAACATCGGTCATTTTTCCTATTTATTCTTGTGCTTATAGATAGAAATTTATGGTATATTATTGTATATTACCATCACACTAAACTTACTAAACATCATCCTCATGTCAAACACAGTAATCAAGAAATATATTATATTGATGCAACATGGGAAGTACTACTTCACAACATGGGTTAACAAGTCATTACAGACTGTCATACCGGCATTTCTACATTGCTTTTTCTTCCAATGGAATGAGAGACATCTCATATATCTGCCCATGGATGGATAAAGAGCCAAGTCGGGATAATATCCACAATATCACAAGAACCCCCGAACAGTCGACGAAGATTTCAAAGATGTAACACAAATCTTGCTCAACCTTTCGCGAACACCTAGTGTCATCAAGTTGATGGTGGTTCATATGTACATGCTTTAATCTACACAACTGGCTGAGGTGTTTTACAATACTTTGAAAGATAACAGTCCTGGTATTTCTGACTGAATACTGGTATATAACATGGAAATTGTGAATGCTGATACAGCTCGGAAATTGTCTCCAACTATATATCTTGAAGCCTACTGGGAATAACCCATGGCAGTGGCCCGAATGTTTTCGGCATGTCTTTGATTAAACTGCTGTACCTGTGGATGGTGGCACTCTTCACGAGAGAGCAGGTTTATTGAACAAACATGATACTGAAGAGTGTGACTTCTGTAATGATCGTGTTGTGAAAAATCTCCTGAATCCTGATATAACTGAAGAAGACTATTATAAGCCATACACAACTTTAAATTGGGCAAATCGGCAGGACTGAATGGAATGTTGCAGCATTTCTTTGCTCAACTATAGTTTTATTTAGGATAATGCATAGCGGTGTGTTCACACGTGAGTGGGAAAATGGTATAATAGTTCCTCTGCATCAGAAAAATAATATAAATGATATTAATAATTCTAGAGGAATAACGATGATGGATGTATTTGGAACGTTGATGATAACAGTATCAAATGAACGACTGAAGACGTGTGAAGAAGTTTATGACACAATTCCTGAAGCTCAGGCCGGATTTCGGAGGGAATACAGTACAACTGAAAATTTATTTGCTTTACAGCTGAAACGTACATGGGCCTGTGGCCTCCCATACATGAATAAAACATTACAAACATCCGAAAGATGAATAGCATTCTACGGTGAAAGTAGATATTAAAGATATTGCTATGATTTATTATGAACTGTTATTAAGCAAATATCTGGGCCATGAAGACAGAACTATATATATAACGTGAACATTGGGAAGGCAAGATTGGATCACAGAACATCAGTGATGGCAGCAGGTGTTCGCTGAAAGGGAAAGCATGTCCTTCCCTGCTGGTAGCATCCAGGGACTCACGCAATTTGCATACAAAAGTGAGGGGTTAGGGTGTACAAGCTTCAGAAATGTAGAAGTAACTAAAGCAATCTGTTTAATGATTAACCTATTAATGTTTACATGATATGGACAGCTAATAGGTATATGGCATAACTTTCCCTTAACCAAGTTACCTTCTAACGCTACATATTCTTTCTTATCACAGTCAAAATATCATCATCTTGAATAAGCTAGTTTTCATACAATTCTAAACCTTTCTGGTGCATTACCACTCATTTGAATCTTTCTTCACAGGGTATAATGGCCAAATGTAGTGAGTGTTTTCAGACATTTCGCATTGAATTCAAAAGCGAGCAAATCGTGTTTACTACTACCAAATGTGAAAGTACTTACTAGTTCAAAATATACAAGCCACAAACACTGATATAATTATACACTTACTGCTGGAACAAATATGAAAAACACAAGGTGAATCATTCATTCAATGAATCTTTTACAAGTGCATGTTGCTGAGAGCGCTAAAATTAAGACATACACAATAGTGAAAGGACTCTCATTGAGTACTGACGAAACAATTAGGAAAGGATGATATTAATCCAGAATTACTATTGCAAGTTCAAAATAACAAGATTCACGCCGGTAAATACCCATTTTTCAAGTGACATGCCAAATCAGTTCCTAAACTCATGTTCACATTGTTACTGGAATGAAATATGATACATAGGGTATGCCTGCGTATCAGTGAATACGACAAAGATCTTTGGATTCTCTGGATCGTCTACAACACTGTCGTACAGTTCTTGCTTAGCGGGGTCCTTTTGTGGTGGTGTTCGTATTTGAGGTTGGCCCTGGGTGTATGATCCTGTGAGTACTTTACAGAGGAACATGTGTCGGTTGCCCTGGCCATCGACTGGCGCAGAGCGGTCTCTAGAAGCATAGGCAGCATCTGAGGTGAAGTAAACTCCTTCCCCAAGGGCATTACCTGGAATCATTTAAAATACGTCCACGCGTCAAATACTTAATGACATGCGCATAGTAAAAATGTTAAAACTGTCCTAAAAGGTTGTCTGTCTATTTCGTGTTAATCAGAAAGGAACTCATGAAATATGAAACCAACTCACTGTCTTTATCGCAGTAGCTCCTGTTGAAGCCATACGCCATGATGCTCATGGTTGTCCCCTGTGGAGTTCCATGCCACAGCGTCCTTTCTACCATTGTTCCAGGGTTCTGCTTTTCCAACTGTTGTTTCTTGGCTTGGTACTGTTGGTAGAGGGTCTTGCTTTGCACTCTGTCGATCTGAACACATACACAGAGGATATTGCATGTGGCGAGTGAACTATCATGTTTCTCTCATCTCTTAAAGGGGGAAAAGCATATATATCTCATTTCCCCCTGTCACGAGATGAGAGAAACATGATATATCACTCGACACATGAAATATCCTATTTATTATATACTTTTTGTGTAGTTGCCTACCTGAAAATTAAATTGTTTCTTTACAAATGTAAAACCTTGAAACGTAAATTCAAAATCAACTTTAACAAAAAGAATTCTTGAAAACTGAAATTCTCCATTGACGAGTTAAATGGAAAAAAATATAGTTTATAACAAAACATTGTCGAGAGAAGAAGTGATATCAACTCCATAAATGAGCATCTGTCATTGTTTTGCCTTGTCAATGTTGAAATAACGTAAAGAGGACGTCAACAGTTTGTGTACGGGCTTGACACCATAAAGCAAGACAATTTAGGGGAGGTAAATCTGGTATGACGATAGTTCCGCCAAAGTGTTATGTTCACTGCAGTGGAATATCAATTGTTATGTTCACTGCAATGAAAATATCACATTTCTTAACTTCAGAAAACGCAATCTTTCACACTAAAATATATAATAAATCATCATATTGATTTGTTTACACTCAAGTATTTCCAGTTTAATGACGACGCTCTGTACATTTTTGGTTCTGGATACGACCAATCAGTGATTGATATTATCAGCAACGATCCATGTTGTTGGGGTACGATGACACGCAAGCAACTAGGTCAATGAACCTGACCACACTTATGACAAGAATTGGCTGTTGTGGACGACACGTAGTATGACGTAAAAGTAAAAGTAGTATCACGGCACTGTAGCTCCCATGGCTATTCAGTCAACAGTTTATGATGTCAACCGAGACTTAACAAATGTTTCTGCCAGCACTCACATCCAATTCATGGTCACAAATAGGTTTTTCAACATTGGCGTTGTTACGGCCGAATTGAAAGTCGGAATCGAATCTCTTGAACAGAGCCAGGTATCATCACAGTTGAGAACTTCATTGGTCAAGTGGTCCATGAGGAAATGACGTCAGAGAGACGAGCGTGCTTCACTTACCCTTCGAACCTGGACAGGCATAGTTCCCAATGCGTCTGTAAACGTCTGGTGTACCCTGGTAAATTCTGGATTCCCATTTTGTACCTGTAGAATCTTTACATCATCTGTGGAGTTCATGCCAACCCATGTGCTGGGGAAGTGGGCCGAGACTTCTGAAATGATATATGCAGCGAGAATATGTTTTTCCTCGTATAGTTTAAGGGAGTATTTGGAGCTGATGCCCTTTTTGTCTGATTTTGTTATTATTGTTGCTCTTTATATATATAATCTGATAAATGGGGGAATAGTTTTGAAAACTGCAGTCAGATATAGTCCTGCTATGTCAAAACGTAGTGCAATCCAGGCAACGCAAAAACATGAGCATGATAGGGGCATAATGACAGGCAATCAGCCAATTCACAGAACCTGATATGATTTTAGTCTGTTGTAACGACAGCAATGGACAGCCGGGAAAATATTCTAACAGACTATGCATAGGCTAGGACAATGAATACTTTTTGAAACTTATTTGAAAAAGTAGGATGATAGGTTAGGATGTCAATTCTCGCACGCGCTTTCCTTTCTATCATTCTATCAAGAAGTTAAATGGTGTGTCAAATGTAATTATATGAAGTTCCACTTGAAATTTAAAATGACCTATGAATATACCCTCAATGATAACTACAATTTTCTGAATCTCCTTATATAGTAGAAAGTATAACAGTGTGCGTGCAGTACCATCAAACTAGATATATCTGCGTATTGGTCATGCCTACACTATGATATATAATTAAAATAGGAATATAAGGAAAAGGTCAAAATTTTGAGTTACCTACATTATTAGATCGATCATATTCCACATATACCGCTTGTTCTTACTTGCAAAAATATATCACAATCAATCAGAATACATCACAAGTACAATTGTCAAATGCATATAACAGCACTTTATGAACTTCATGACATAATATAATAACCCAGCAATAGCACACCTGAAACTTTATCTCGGCGAATCATTGTCACTGTGTCAGTCGCATCCTCTGAAGGATACTCTACCCATTTGGTGAAGTCAAAGGTATATCCCTCATACTCCAACTTTGTCTTTTGTTGTTTGGCGTAAGCTTTTTCTAACATTACATTAACTTTCTTATCGTAGTCAACAACTTTGTCTTCTCCCTCTTCCGTAAGCTCTACAAATGACCACTGCACAACTCTTTGCAGGTCGTCGGCATATTCCTCTTCCTTGCGTTTCCTCTCTAACTCTCGAATCATCTGGTAAACCTGTCCAGCTGCATCAGTAACATTGCGCTTTAACCCATAGAGAACGATACGTCCTAAAGCTTTGTTTGCAGTGATAGAAATACCACGCTTCTGTTCAATCTTTTTGAGATCATTGATCTGGAAAGAAAATGCCAAACAAAGACATTCATAAGTGTATATTTGATAAATCGTCAATTACGAACTCTGGACAATATCATGTTTTGACCCTCCTTTCAACACAAGCATTAAAGAACATGTTCATTTCCCTATATAATACAAACATTGCCCTTATAATTGAATCAAAATAGTATTTTGTTGTTTGGCAAACATTTTATTTAAAAAGCCTTCATAAAAGGAAATCATCAGATTACCTCAACTGGGGACCACAATTTAATGGACTCCTCTTTGTCTATAGTATGTCTCTCTGCTTTGCTGTCCCAGTCTTTGTAAATCATGTCAACTGCTTTCGTCACATTGGCGTCATCGTCAGTGTATATCCACACCTTAACATCTGATGGATTAGGAACTGTTCGTGTTGCAGAAGGTCGAGGGGTCTGAACAGGAATCGATAATGCTTTATCACTTTTCTTTTCCTTTCTATTGAAAAGGCTGGCAACAGCTGCTTTTATGGCAGACGACATTAAGGCCCCTTTGTCTCGTTTTGCTTTGTCTGACTTCAGCTGATCCCCGTAGGCTTCAAGTTCGTCCATTCTCTGGTCATCGATTTCTGAAATGGAGATGACATCAATAATCAATAGACACATGTACTGCAGACATAACATGTTCATATATAACATCATAAATTAATTTTGTATTTGAATGGCATTATATGACAGAGATTCAAAATATGTTCATGCCGAAGACAAGAGGCATCAATAGCAGGCAATAATCCTGATGTTACCTTTCTGGGATGACGCAAGTTTACCTCCAGTGAGCGCAATGTATTTCCTGTGTTCAGCTTCAAATGCCTAGAAATCACAAAATGTTACCACAATAAACATTCCAGTACTTCCTATAGCTACATTGTTAAGTGCCCTTTTAGAAGATCTAATTAAGGCGACAATACAATTTCTCCATTCATAAGCAATCTCTGCCAAAAGACGTCCAATATATTCCGACTATATCATGGACATGTGTTTATGTATTACTATAACATAGTGATGATACCACCAGAGGTTCGCGAAAAGATGAGCGTATCCTTTTTGAAAGCTTTACTGAGGCCTTGAATGTTGAAACATTTATCAAAGAACAAGAGCAAGAGTCATATGACCTTCTTCGAAATGTTGGTAGAAAGAGCATGCTCGATTGTTCCACAAACGTCGTGAAATGTAGACACCAAGGGATGGGGCTGTAGGAATATTGCTTGACATGAAGTAACAGTAGTAGTCATCCTCTCTTGTGGAGAGTGTTTTGTCACTCTGAATATTTATGCATAGATCTAAATATGAAACGGATAATGTGGCCTAACTGGTCTCCTTTATTTCTTGTTCAGGTACGTAAATTAGTTGAAGGGTTGAAGGTTATTGAATGGTACATGCAGTATATCATCATTATACCTGAAGCTTGAGCTAAACGTCTTGACCTTATTACATTGTTTTGACTTTACTAGTCCGAGCAGACATTCCTATTCATATGCATAAAGATCAACAAAAAGGGGAGTACAATTGGTGCCCATGGAGAAAAACAAACATAAACAAAGTAACAATAAGTAAAGCAACGCAAATCCAGTTTAATAATGTACTCAACACAAATGCGAAGGTTACTTGTAGTGTAATTAATTGACAATATCACAATCAATTTGTTACACTTATGGAAGACATACCTATTTTGACTTGTACCATACTTTCTGGTTGTTCTTTTTGGGGGATGTTTAAGAGGGGTGCCAAGGGTGGGGCTGGTTACTCTAACCCTCTCACGTGCACCTTGTATCATCACCGTTTGATAGTGATTCAAAAACACATGCTCATCATATGGTCGGAATCGTACAATCGAGAGATTTCTTGTGAATTTATTAGAAAAAAAACTTTGAAGGCATCAGAATAGACAGAAATTGTTAGTAATGGACTTGTTCATGTGTTTATCAACCAGCATGTGAGCAAGACGTTGCTGGAGATCATCGAAAGAATGTCCAGTCGGCTTCAAATTAGGTAAATATACGCCGTTACTCCATATGTTATTTTGTTTCTTCTGAATATACTCCGTGATTATTAGGGCCGTGTAAGGACGGCATTATGTCAATTAGACAAAAAAAAATGACACATTTTGGATCTGTTGTAAGGCCCGGCAATCATATGGAGGATTGCTTCGTCATATGTGACACCATGCACCATTCCTTATAACGTACGGCTCCAGTTACAAGTTAACACGTATTTCACAAACATGTTAAATTACCAAACTGTTCATTGTTTATAGTTGAGGCCGAATTTGTTTACTCTTTAGGCTGATCTGAAGGTGTTGATTTATTTGGGTGGCCTGTTCACTACAAAACCAAACTACCTGTTTGAAAATGAAAACATTTCTGGTTTATTTTAGCTGTATCTGTAATACAAAATCCATACAAAATCCCAGGCCCGCTAGAATATCAATTGGTCGGTCCCTGGGAATGCATGTAAGTCAATATCAGGTTAAATAATTACTGACAAGTATGGCACATGTATATCACTACCAAATAGTGTTGATACCTAGTGTTTAACTGTTTAAGGGAGAACTATATATGATAAGCCTCTATTTTTCAGTTAAGTTGCTCTTACTTAAAATTGTATTTAAAGAATCTGTTGCCCGCATATCATTTGGATTTCGAAGTACGAGTGTAAAATCCCACTGTGTTGTGATTTATATTAAACATGTTTTACATTGGACGAAGTATCTCACCTCTTCTACTCCCATATCAGCTTTCACAAGGTGAATCCTAGGCTTCATCCTGTTAAGAGGGGAGCGAGATTCTTCCTCTAGGCCCCCGGACGCTTCCCCAAAGTCATCCTCTTGGATTGTGTCACTTTCATTGCGATAACTTGCATTTGCTGCATAAAGAAAAACATGAAATTGTCTTACTCTCTGTTAACTTCCACATAAATATCGAACGTCAACACCAGAGAATATTCAGCATCGATTATCTGCAAAATTGGTAGTCATAAAAATATTTGAATTAACTGAGTGACCCTGTTTTTTACGCAAGTTCTTGACACCAGAAAGAAAGAAAATAGAATTCGAAATACATTTTCCATGATTCCTAATAGAGTTGTACATTACTTTACTATGTGTATTAATAGACATATAAACTGGTATAGCTTACACCTTATGTGGCCCATTCCACGTCGTCGACCTCCATGGGGGGAATCCGTTGCATCCATTCCCCCATCTGTGCCCTTCACATTCCTCTCACCAAAGGCATCTATTGCAATGTTCCATACGGGCGCACACTGTTGCCAGTCTTCTGTGCAGAGATAGACATTTATCACGCTGCCCTGTGGGTTGTCATTGAAGAACTCATACACAGCTTCAACCACAGCCTTCAGGTCGTCCTCAGAACAAAGATAAGATGAGACCAGTTGGGTATTAAAGGCGGGGAATGCCAGTGATCTCATGTTCTTCTTAGCTGCAAGTTTCAAACTTTTGCTAACTAAAGTCTTAATAACCTCAGCGGTGTTGTTTTTACCCGTGGGTCCAACGGCATAGATTATCATTCTGCAACTCAGAGCTCCTGCTGAACTGCTGACAACATCCCCTTCTGCAATCTGACCTGACAGCCCTCGCACCTCTGAAACTGCTCCAGCTGCAACATAGATAGTCCAGTTACAACGCTAAGTTATGACACTTTGTAAGAAATTAATTCCATCACCGCGATTGTAAAAGAATAATATTGGTGATAATAGTGACAAACACATACAGAAGATATTGAAGAACTTAGAGAAGTGGGTTATGCTTTACGCCACATTTAGGAATATTTTAGCATTATTCACGGGTTTCACGCAATTTACTTACTCATTTGGGAGAGAGAGAGAGAGAGAGAGAGAGAGAGAGAGAGAGAGAGAGAGAGAGAGAGAGAGAGAGAGAGAGAGAGAGAGAGAGAGAGAGAATCTATTATGCCAACCTCTACTGATCACTTCCCAGGCCTGCTTTGAGTCACTGTTTAGTCCAGGAGTGACCTCAACTACAACTACGTCCACGTCTGGAAGTATGGCCACTAAATCTCCCAGGGCGATGTGCAGTTGCCCTTCGTTCTTATGATAACAAACAAAGGCAACGTCGTATGTCATTGGTGTGTCATCTTCACTCAGATCTTCTGCATTGTCATTGATGCTTTCTTTCAGTGAGATGACACATCTTGTATCGCGTTCAACTCTTTGCAAGACAGAGGTGGCGCCTTCTAGGTAAGCTTTCAATCCAGGACATGACATAACTTGTGTGTGTCTTGTGATTCTCTTAGTGATGCAGTTTATTAGCTTAATGGCATGTGGCTGACCAGCTTTTGTGGATTTCAAAGTCAAAGCAAAATCAGGATCGTTCTTTCGTCTTTCAAAGTTGACATAAAATTGCTCTAGTTGTTGCTCTATTGTGTCAAGTTCATCCTCGCAATGGAGTATCACAAATTTTAGTTGGAAGGCATCACGTGTATATAACACAGTGTAAATACTGTTTCCTTGAATGAATTTTTGCAGAACAGACTCCACTGACGCACAATCTCTGCTGACTGCAGTTACAGTTATTTGACGTCTCTTAGCGTCTGGTGTGATGATGATCCTGTCCTCGTGTGCCTCTGTAAGTTCGGCCACAAATTTCTTAAACTTTTTTGATGGCAGTAGGAGCAGATTTTCGTCATCAAGTGGTAACGTGATTTCTTTTAGTGATGTGCTGATGTACCTCAAAACACCTCCAATCTTATCTTCTTCGGTATAGTACACTGTGACGCCTTCTTTAGCTGGTTCCCAAGACCCATTCAAAGGAGATGGCTGATCCTGCAATTTCTCTACGAGAACCTCAGAAACAGTCCCATGATGTAATAGTTCGACTTGGTTGGGAGTGAGTATACTGACAATTGTCTGCTGCTGTATTTTACTCAACTCCTCATACACTTTCATCTTGCCAGATTGGACATCATCCTTTTGACCAGTAAAAACTAGCTCCCCTTTATCTACATCAACGTCCACACACAAATCTTCAGCATGTACACTTTGCAGTATTCCTTGTAAAAGTAAAAGCCTCAGCTTTGGTGGTTTTATGGATATTTTGTCTACAATTTCATTCTTCTTCCTATCATACATTGTCTGCATGCCATCTATGGTCTTTTGTATCTCACTAAAAATGTTTGGTAGTTTTTTCCTCCGGACCTGTAATGACAACGACTCGTCCCTTGTCTGAAAACAGCTGTATCTCATGTGGTAATTGTACTTCTTTCATTTTTGATTGGACTTCAGTCCATATATCACTACTGACAGAAACCGTCTGTACTTTGACTGAATCCATTTCTGTTGTAAACGTAGCCTCTACTTGTTTTCTCCATGTTTTACAGATTGATCTTGTATCTGGTGTATTCAGTGAAAAATTAGGCGTGAAGGTTGCATTCCTGTCCATTACGTTCGTGTCAATATCTGTATTGACGTTCGCCATAATCTCTTTAACAGAGACATTTGCAACATTGTTTTCCACAAGATATCTTAATTTATATTCCTCCAAATCACAAACTGTGAAGGCGTCTGGCAATTTTGAACAGGGCGGTTCCAAGGACCCCCCAGACTCCCCAAGACACTCAAAATTAAGACTAACTTCAATTGGGAGCTTTTGCAGCTTGTGTTTTCGTTTGTACACCCTCTCAGCAACTGCAAGACATATAGTATTTACATTGTTAGAGCGAGCAAACAAAAACAGACAGAGGCCTACGATAGTACAGTAGTATGGTATTTTATCGTAATAACATGCCGTGATTTTAATGCTGTTGGAGATTTATTCACCAATGATTACAGGAAAGTGTTGTTCAATCATCACAGTTTCATTTTTATAACAAAAACCTTTTGCATCCTGGAACTTGATGACTGCATATCTCTGTTGGTTGTTACTGATGACATCTTCCACATCAGCTCCACCACTCCGCCTGGTGTTCTCGAAGTATAGCCTGAGTTGATCCTCTGTTATCTCTTCTGGGATGTCCCATACTGTGATACTCCTTGTCTCAGGTACCTTGTCAATGTTGAAGGCAACTTCCTTTCCTCCTTGTTTAAAAGGTTTCTCCTTCATTCTTTCTTTCATCAACTCAAAATCTGAAACAGAAGTGTACATACCTAACTGACAAACTATTTAATGCATTTTTTATCGAATAGGAAATTACTTTCGTTTGATAATAAATAATTATAATGTTTCAGTGTATTATGCATGCATAGCAAAGGGAAATCAAACATTTCGTCTTCTTTTTTTTACACAAAACTACATATTACACGTAATTCACCATAATAACATATTATTGTCTGTATGTTCAGTATGTGAGTGAGTGATTAGGTGGGTTTAATGCCTCTTTCAACAGTATTCCAGCTGAAGGTGGGAGAAAAGACCGAAGTGAAGCAGGTCTCAGACGTTTACAACCCACGCGGACGTGTATTGTACTGACAAACCTAGAAACATTATCGGGGCGATCTGAGATTCGATCCCACAAGCAGTGTTTTCTGGAGTGCCCAAGAGATGCAACTCATCACAGCAAATTACGGCGCCTTAGACGACTCGACCACCTTTTCCCCTCCAATATATGAAGCGCTTCATGCGTCATGATATATAAAACATTGTCAAAAACGTTTTAGGTGTGGACTAACCATAGTTATTGCAAATGTACCTAAATCTATTTGTGACCAGTGTGCAAAAACGTGCACTGTTGGCATAATATTTTCTTGATAATAGAGGGCACTATCAGATCATGATCACAATTCGAAAAATGGTTTTAGTTCCACTGTACAGTACCCTGATAAGCAATCTCATTTTCCTATATGCAACAAAGATTGGTTGTTATCAAGTGGTAGATATATTATTCATAGCAGAGCCGTCAATATTAACAGGGTCCTATCAAACTTGTTTTAAGTTTGTTGCAAAAGCGTAATCCTACCTTTGATATCTTCTGAGAATGTAACCAGTACATCTCCATCTTCTTCCCCATACAGGAGCTCCTGCACCTTAAGATCTGTCTTTGCCTCAAGGTAAAGGCTCAGTGTTTCATAACTCTCCATTAGTGGCACCCCTGTGAGTAGTACTTTGTCCTTGTACATAACTTGGGGTGTGGCCAGCTTTACCTGCAGCAGTCTGCCAGACTGCGTGTGTTCTCTGCTGACTACCCGCTTAGCAACTTGAAAAAGTAAACATAAGTCATGTTATGTTTTTAAAGAAAATGTCGGTCGGACGGTCGGCCGGTCCACCGCTCGTCCCTCCGTCTGCCTGTGAGTACAACACCCATTAAAGTTGAACAGTCAAAACCTTAGTTATGTTTACAGTTTCAGAAGCTTCTCATTTATTTCTTTTGGGTGCATGGGACAAACTCTTGAAGGTTTCCAATAAAGTGTTTTTATCGAGCATATGTACACGTGTGTTCACCAAACTATTAAAGATACTATTAAAACAATTCCTGGTTTAACAGGGTATCTCAAATAATATCTATCTTACCTTCTTCAGTCTCAAACGTTATATAAATGACACCTTTCTTGTCATTTCGTTTCAGATCAATTGTAGGTCCTGCGCCTGATTTTCGCATGCTCTCAAAGTACATTTCGATGTAGTCGTTAGAGGCTGCTTTTTCGTAGCCTCGTATCTCAATAGTGGTCGCGGGCTCCTCTATCCCTGCCTTCACAATTGTCAATGTCACGCCTTCAACAGTATGTTCACGCTTTTCCAAAACTTGATCTGCCACTGAAACAATGCATTATCCAACGTTTCAGAACTGATTTCCTTCCAAGTAGTCTATTGCGACCGCCAATTGCAAGGATCCATTGGTTTGGGGGCTTGAGTACTAGTATGTCCCCGATTATTGTTCTTGGTCCAATAGGGGGCACGGGTGGCCCAGTCGTCTGAGGCGCTGCGATTCGCTGTGCAGAGTTGCGTCCCTTGGGCACGCCAGAAACATATGATTGCGGGCTCGAATCCCGGTTCGCCCCGATTATGTTTCTAGGTTTGTCAGCACCATACCCCTGCTCATGGGTTTCACCGAAGTGGTAAACGTCGGAGACCTGCATCACTTCGGGCTTTCCTCCCACATTAAGCCGACACGCCGCGATATAACTGGAATACTGTTAAAAGCGGCGTTAAAACCCAACTCACTCACTCACTCACTCTTGGTCCAATATAACTATGCATGTGTTTATTTTACTATAACTGAAATAATGTTCAAAGTCGCATTACGTCCATTGACTACTACACCAATACACATCTTCTACGGGGGTATTTTTATGATGCAATTTGTTTCTTATTAAATAATGTAAAAAGAAGAACACATTCTGGTAAAATATAGCATCAATAAAAAGAGTAAATCAATAGACTTCAACTCGAGAAATCAGACTATTTAATGTGCAATTAGATTTGTGAAGGAATGACATTATTTTCATTTTCAGCCCAAATATTCAGGAAACTTCATAGTAATAATGGGAATTCTACAATCTAACACAAGCAAATGAACTAAACTATGTGTGCAGTTTGGATGTTAGCAACAGCATTGTATTTTAGTTTACAGTTTAAAGCCGCTGCTGTAGGTACAACAGGAGTGATGGTGGTAGAACGCTGTCCTGTGTCATATTAAAAGTGATGTGTCGTGAATGTGTGGTTTCGAAAACAAAAGCGACAAAACCCTTTACTTATTCATAACAAATCTCTGCTGAAAGCAGAGTCGACTATAGTACGACTATATTGTGAGGAAGTCTTCCTGAATCACTATCAAACCTGTCACAAACACATGCAAAAGTAAGTCAAAAGAAATCCTTACGTTCTTGAATAAATCCCATTTCAAATAGCATTATTCTACAATGATTGCTCAATTTCATATTTGGGACATTTTCTGCACAACGATCTCTTGCAGTAACACTGGGATATTGTTCACATCATACAAAGTTAGGCAGCTGTACATTGTACAATGACTTGCTTCACTACACTCAATATATATATATTCCTGATTCCCCAAAAATGCAATATCTGAAACGATACACCTGAAACTTACCTCCTTGCATTTCAAACTTAATGTACAACACATCCTTCTTCTTTGAAAACGATGCTTCAAGGACATACCCTCCACATGAATGACGCTTGTTTTCAAAGTACATCACCAGAGTGTCTTGAGTCATGGTTGACGGGAACCCTGTCACAGCGATTGTGTTGGTATCCAGCTCAGAAGAAGGACTCTCGACAGGGTCGTACAGGGACACCAAAGTGTGGGAGCTGCATTTGTGTTCCTCCTTCTCGGCCACTCGCCTGGCAACTAAAACATTACCAAATGTAATATGATGATTTATCCAAAGGACAGGGAAACGTTTAACTCAGGATTTTTAAAAAGTACCTGAGATGACACCCATACAGGGCATATGCCACACACAGGTGGAATTCAATGTAATAACGACAATATAACATATGCTACCCATATGATCAATATGTTACTGCGACCTGTCGCCACTTGTCATACATATGTATACAAATAATACAATAACTACATGCATATTCTGAGTGTATGAACTTGAGAGTGAAATTGACCTTCATTGCCAGTTGAAAGAATTTCAAAAACATTCAATAAAGCTTTCTAGCATATAAACCAAATATGATATCCCTTCTAACAGCGAAAACATGTAATAAAACTGGCATCACTTGTTATACATTATTATTCAAATAATTTAACTACTACACTACTGCCTAGAAGTTCATTCCCCTTACACGCATGGGCAACGCGTTACGCAACCAGTGTGCATCGGGTTGGTCACGCGTGTGATACCCGTGTGCAACGCGTTGCACACGGGTGTGCACCCCGTCCGCCACTCGTGTGCAACGCGTGACACACTCATTAGAGGGGGAACAAACTTTTGACCAAAGGAGGACCTGTCTTAAGCTGAACCTGGAGGTGGTAACAAGGAGAGAAAATTTTGTTATCCTGACGAAAAATGATAATGCACATGTATTTCCTAATGTCTCCTTTCTTTATGTGATTTTGTGGGAATAACATGAATACTGTTGTGATCAAATAGATGTGTTTTGTTTTATACGACCATTGCTTCTAAATCCGATGGTGTTAAGAGAATACATGGTCCTGGAACATGTTATTGCAATTGAAATGCTTTTATTGTGATTTGACATTAACCGTCTGTAGTACAACTTTCAGTGATAATATGTATGAGGTTTGGCGGCGCATTGTTTTTATTGGACCCTAATTACTTTGTGATGACTTGGACTCTTTATCACAGCTCCATAGCCGTGAGGCTGGAAAAGTGCAGCATGTAATTAATGAGGGTGGGGTATATCATTGAGGATACACTTGAGGGAGAGAATACTAATTACCGTACTACAGGAAGAGACCTGTAGACGTAAGCGCGGGGTTGTGTTTTAGCTGGCCGTTCGATAATGGCCGCCAGGAGAAGTGAGCTTTGACTGCGTCATCTAAAATAAATAATAAGATACAGCAGTGTTATTTTCACGGTCTGTTGAATAAACTCCCAGTGCAACGGTTAATGTATCTTCTACTTGATCCTTGATACATCATTTTGGCATTCACAATATATAGTATTTCAACGTACAAAAGAGCACTGATCTAAAGCAATTCCGCGGGAGTAGTTGTTACCTGTGCATTACTGTATTTTCTCAGTGAGTACCCGGATGATATAGCAGAAATCTAGACTTGTTCGCGACCTGTGCTCGCCATTCGTAAGCGCATTTTTATTGAAAGTAGAAGGACATATGGTCACACTGATCAACAAAAATGAAATACAGTTTTTGAAATGTAGGTATATTTGTGGGGAGCATCGGTAATAGTGATGCAGTTTTGATAAGTCACTTGCTTGGTAATTGTGCGATCTTCGTGTACACTATTTTGACTTGCAACACAAAGAAAATATTTCATCTGCACATTGCTTATTTTACCGTGTGTATATGTTTACATTCAAAATGTAAACAGATTTCACTAAGGAAATGTATTAAACGCCTAAATATTCAGTTTATTTTACAAATTAACTGAAAAATATGTCCATCTTTATTAATATGATAACGAATTCCAAATATTTGTTTATGTTTAATATCATCACCAAGTACAGTTCTGTATTGTTTGGCTTCTTTTCTTAGCATAATCAATATATTGTGATGTTTTTAAGCTCTTTTGGTCGTCTTTATCATTTTTAGTCAGTCGGTTAAATAAATAAATGGATTATTCAGTCAATTTGTAAAATGACTGAAATATTTAGATATTTAATAAATTGCCTGAGTGAATCATATTTTACACATTGACTGTAACATATACACGCTTACAAAAGAAAATACTTGTGAAAACAACGTCTATCGCGCATCGAAAAACTTCCCAACCAAACGGAAAGGAACAAGAATGATTCTGTTCAAAGCTGCAGCGAATGAATGAAAACAAAATGCAAATATCATTATTACAACCTACCAAAGTTATAATGTATCCGGGAATATCAACATAAAGGAACAATATCCATTGCGTCTGCAGCTGTACAAAAATACTTATTCGATGTCAAATGCCTATGTGAGAATCAAATACTTTAATAATAATTATTTGGAAACAATATTTGGAATATATATGAAATATATTAAAATATTTAAATATATCGTTTTTAAACGTTATTTAAATGTATCGAATATTATAACCCGTGTCTGTTTCTTAACTGATCACTTAGTTTGTTTCAATTGTTTCACATAGGTGCCAAGTTAGCTGAGAAAGCCCACGTGACAACTATTTTTATAATGTCCACGGTTCTTAAAAACATACATTGAGTTAGATAACAATGAACAACCAGTCAGTGTATTATCAGTTACCCTTTGAACAAAGTATGTTGTTTTTACATCTGTACTTCACGCCATGATATGAGTGTATTCCCTAGGTTTAGTAAACCCTACCTTCACATGTAAACACTTACTTTTGACATATCCACTGTGCAAGATAACAGTAATTAATCAATCAACGTATTTCCTGTTGATCCTTTGATGTCTGGGAATGATCAGTTGATTTACAAAAAAAGTAAATCAACTGATCATACATCTCTTGCTGGGCTGCCACGTGCATAATTCACATTCCACCTCACTTCAAACCTGGATTTAGATTAAATAATTACCCCAGGTACTAGAAAGACCAAATTTGAACCTTTATCCGGTAATCTGAGTGGTGCTACAACTGAGTATACATAATATAAATTCATTAATTGAGCAGCATGTGAATTACGACAAATACAGAAGTGTAGGGTTATACCAGAAAATGTGGATGACAACAAGGGAGTAGTAATTGTATCATCCACGCAATCCGAAATCCGCAAATGCTTTCACTCAGCGATACTTTTTTTTATTATCAAACTGTAACAATCAGGGGTATTTCCAAATAACGACATCCGATGAGCTTTCGCCGTTATTTGTCTGTTTGTTTAGGCTGAAGAAATTAATTACCATGCGCCCTTTGTTAAAATCTTCATAGATCACGGGTAACCAATCAGTTTTCAAAAATGCGTAAGTTTATTTAGCTGTCCTTGCAGACTGGTAGCCCAGTCTCTTGTCACGCTCGGTTGCGTTAACGAGCAAATTGACTCACGGCAGCTAGTAAGCCCAAGCGGAAATCCAAAGGTCGTATTACCTGAAGAATCAACCTTCATTTGCGAAATATCTACTGCTCTTAAAATCAATATTTCTCCCAATACTAAAATTTAGAACTTTCTAACCAAGGATTACCAGTTGAAACTGGTCGATGGCTGAACATTCCCAGGGAAGACAGCCAGTGTCCACTCTGTGATTCTATCGCTGTGGGAGATGAATTGCATTATTCATTCCGATGTGAAGCTTTACACCAACGGCGATATGAACTCTTAAATAAGCAATATCTTAAGTTTCCAAACATTTAAGAAAATTATGACCACTAACAGTGTAAGAAATCTAAAAGGCCTATCTAAATTCCTTAACAATGTGTACAATACAATTGGTAAATTGTATTAGTATCCACGTATCCTATTTTTATTATTTTGTTAAATTGTACATAATAAAAATTGTAGATAATTGTATGTCATGTTATTCTAAGAATAAATGGGTTTGAGTTTGAGTTCGACACCCGAGAAGAAGCCAGAGATTAGTGCTCCTTTTTGAATAGTTTACAATCATGTGTTTTAGGGTTAGCTGTGTTGGCTTAAACGTATTTTTATTTCAAAAGAAATCTGGATCGGTAAACAAGCAAAACTTGCTTATGTAATACCTCTCCAGGTAACAACTTAACAACAGCTGGATAGATATATATAAGAGAGTGATGAACATAAACATACAAAATGCACAAATGAAATACACGAAGCCAGTACACTGAAGCAAGTGGTGTCTGTGAAATAAGGTAATGCAGTTTTCCTTTACTACATGCATAAAATTAAGCTACTCAAACCTTTTGCTTTTGACAATGATGTCATGAACTGATTTAAGAAGAGTCATGTTTGTAGAACTGCTTAACTACTGCCATGTAATATCATGTTTATTAATAATTGCATCAGAACGATTAATTGAGGATTTGATTTCTTTTAATGAGCGAGCATTAGTTACTTCATCGGATAGAGGGTTCCGCAGGTTGATCATATCCAGAAGAAATGATAATAAGCATAGGTCTGTGTTCTACATTTGATTGTTTGTATGTTGAATCTTTTTCTAAGGTTATATTTGCTGTTATCAGAGAATTGAATATACACTTTTCAAATATTTTGGCTAAGCAACTTGTGAGTGCTACAGGTCTATGATTTGGGCATTCATGTTCATCGCTGACACTGACACCGCATCAGCCCGGCAGTGGACTTGACACAGTTATTTGCGCACTGATTATATAACTCCTACAGACAGGTGGGGTGGTTGTTCAAAGCGAAACGGACGACCCCGTCTGTTATCTAATAAATGCTGTGCGGCGCCTTTGATCTTGCCTCCAACCATACACCTTATAGTAGTAAACGACGATCAGGATGGCCTGGAAATAAACACAATTCTGTCTGCCCAGTGTATCCACAATTAACTAGAATGCTTCATATCTACAAATATATATATAGAAAATTGCATCAGTGTGGTTTATCATGTACAATGCTTTCTTACGCTTGGTGAGGCAGACTGAAATTGAACATTAGGATAACGTCAGCAGGGATAAAAGAGGTCATACCAAAGAACTTTATTTACCAGTGGAAAAATCAGACATTCCGATCAACCACTACAAGCCCCGGCCGGATCTCAAGGTTGACCAGATCAACACCCCAAAGGAATATCTCTACGCCAAACAAGGAGTCCCTTTCGTCATGGTGCACAAGAAGTGGGGACAGGACACCGAGTAAGACATCACAAACTACACAGACTTGTACCACTTCTTCCAGAGTAGTGGCGTACCGACCTCAAACCACTTCGTCGCCAATACCGCCGCCCTCCTTGCCAAGAGTCTCTACCAGAATCCCGACCCCCAGGATGAGAAGCTGACCAAGAGACTACTACATGGACTACACTTTTTTTCTTTTTTGGGGGGTGGGGGTGGGGGTGGGGGTGGGGGTGGGGGTGGGGTGGTGTTTGCACTTCTTTATTTAATCATTACGCTTTTTTACCCTAATAGTATAAGTGCTTCCCCGTGTGCGAGATAGGCTAAAGTCGGAAAGCGCACGTTAAATCTCCGAGGTACCTATCTACCAGAACTTTATTTGCTGTTCTGGTCATACATAAATATATGTAAGTTACGTACATGGGGAGGCTAGATTATTTACAGCTTACAGCAATATAGTGCAAATATTATGTTCAATAAAAGAAAACGTTGATAGATCTATAACACACTTTTTGTACTTTTAAACAAACTGTGGACTTTTAAGACATTTTCGCTTATTGTAATAACATCTAGCTAACCAATCATGTCTATCTATGAAATCTACAAGCATAGTTGCTGTCAAACCTAAAAACATATACAGGGAGGTAAGTTTTGACTTGCCAAGCACCTTAAGGTGAGTTTACTTTTAAACTGCCAAAAGCTATTGTCCCTTCAATACAAGTATAAGTCTGGAAGCTGTCTCTCGGACTGCTATGAGTTATGATGTATTTTATGATATAACTGGGGAATGTTCAAATTAGTTACTGTCATTTAATCCAACGTTCTAACTGTCAACTGTCTCAACAGGATCATAGGTTTGGTTATATATCTCCTCCCTGTCTCTATGTCTTAAGTTGGTAATCGGTAACTGCGGTCCAAATGTATCAACTTATTCATCTATTGTTGCAAACTTGACTGATTTAAACATATCTTATTGATCATGAACTACTCAGTCAGTCAAGCACCTGTATCAGAAATTTAAAACCAGCCATGTTTCATGTAGTCCCAATATCACTGAAAAATGCCGATGTTACGTGACATATAAATTTACTCACAGACAATATATTTTTCGTGAGAGTGAAGCACAATTTTATTAAAGTTTTATTTACAATTTCATAAACTATAATAATATTAATATTAAAATTCATCATCACTTGCCAAGTTTATGAAAATGTCCCCATTTGGGAGATGTCACATATAAACAAGGATTCGAACTAAATTTGATCGTCTTTGACACTGAGGTTATCCCCACTTTGCCAGCAAACTGCAGAAGATTAACAGTGAGTGAGTGAGCATCGTTTCTATGTTTATACAAGAAAAGATGTCATGCCAAAAACACTCACAGTAGTTAGTAAACTCACGACCTGTCATGACCTGGTTGAGTGACTTCCTCCAATCAACATGAAAGGATTACCCACAGAGAAAGAAAGGATTAAAGTCACCCATAAATCTTCTCCTAACGTAGTACTCCAACTTCTAAATGCCTCTCAAAGAAGGATTAAAATCCTAAAGATATCCTATCTACGTGGTATAGGTACTCACAACCTCTAATAATAAACTGTTACGTTTGGTATCCCCAGCAATACTCACCATGGTCATTGGGCAAACGTAAAAATCACAAACCCTAACGAGATTCTGTCAACATGGTCACACCCGGTGATTGTGAAGATCTCAAATTCTATCAACTGTCAGACAGCATGGCTGTTCATATTCATTTACAACATCCTCTTATAATTAGTATAAAAGTGTCCCACACAAAACCTTCTTTTATTTATTCTTTCAAAATACAACACAGAAAGTGGGGTGTGGGGAAATGGGACATATTCCTACGTGAAATAATGAGACATTAGTAGTGGTGACGGCTATATCATAATTGTACTGTCTAAAGCATAAATTTGGCGAACGAAAAACGTTATATTTGCAATCAAATGGAATGACTCGTGTGGGCAAATGAATATGTTCGCAATCCACAAACAATCATTTTATTAATGGCGAACATTTACCAACCCGCGACAATCGTGTCAACACGGAGGTTCCCCTAGCAATAAACTCGCATCTAAATTCACTACTGTTCTACTGTCGGCTAGCCACAATGGCTAGACTGGACCCCAGTGGAATGGATCATGCCATAAAAGTCTAGCAACCGAACACTAATTAAGATGGGCCGACCTTGTATTTACGGTCTGGTGAGCACAGCTCAATGGCCGCTCATTAACTCAAATTTCACATCTCACTGTTTTGTTTTATCTCACTATTCATTTGATAAATTTGTCAACTTCAACTGGAACCCGGTCCCGTGTTACACGCGTGGCACACGCGTGTGCAACGGGTTGCACACGCGACGCACACCCGTTGCACACCCGTGTCCAACGGGTGCTCACCCCGTGTGCAACCCGTTGAGCACCCGTGTCACATGCGTGTTACACGCGTTCTCAACGCGTGTTAGGGGAATGAACTTTTAGGCAGTAGTGTACATGCAAAATAATTAAAGATTTACCTGAAATGGTCTCTAAGTGTAAATGACAAACATTCAGTATCAATTACCTTCATTGTGACCTTGACATATGTAGGTCACTCACGATCTTTTTCTCTCTCAGTTTCGACATAAGTATCACTTCTAAGTTTCAAATGAAATCCTTCCGGATTTTACAAACATTTTTTGTCCTTGACGTTGACATTTACTCCTGACATGACATTCTCAAAATTAAGGTTCATGTTGGAGAAACACGACAAACATGACAGTATATCCCCGATTTCCAAATTCAGACAATACGTTAAAGCATCCGTATTTACATGGGAATACTTCAATCATTCAACACTTTATTAGGTATGAAAGCCATATGCCCATATACAAAAAACAATTTACAAGTATGTCTGTGGCAATACACATGGAGATTATTATACGAGCATGTGTGCCATACTGATTTACGAAACGAGTGTCACAATTTTTGCAATACATGGGCAATACATGCATTCTTACTCGAGTTTCGTAACATCAGTATGACACACATGGGAGTGTAAGAATTACTTTATTACTCATTATTTCTTAATCCTTTTGGGTTCCCCTTTAGATAAAAGCACTGATCACCGCCGTCTTAAGAAATAACAATTGTCGAATGACGTCAATAATCTTCAGCTGTGGCATCGATTCCATCCATACGTAAAAATAGGATTCGAATGACGTCAACAATGCCGTCCGGTTAACGCAAACAATACAATGATGCGCGTGAAGTGATATTTGCACAAGTGCAAAAACGATTTTTATGAACTTATGGGTAATAAATGATTTTAAACATTGTTTATGAAATACTTTCTTCTTTCATACACATGATAAATATACAGGTATAGTGATTTTATTTGTTCTTTATCGTTTGTGTCAGTTATCGTTTTCAATGTATGCATGTCTTTAGTAGATACTTAAATCCAATCGAATGAAGAGTAGCACATACAAGTAAAAGTGATATTCATCCTCTGTACCTCGATCACATTCATTGATTGATCTTTGCCTCCTACTTTCAATGTTTCTCGATCGTAATTGTCCCCCTATTAACTACACTAAAATATTTCGAAGCTTTAATTCGCTAATTGCATGGAGATATTTTGTTTCTGCTTCTACCAAACTTTTAAAAAAATTTGCTTTATAAAGGTTATATCTTGAACTGTTCTGGAGATCCGATTTTCATGAAACATTTTGTTTTCTTCTTTTTGGGGGGTGGGTGGGTGGGGTTTTTGTGGGGGGGGGGGGTTGTTGTTTTTTTGGGTGTGTGTGATGAAGTGGGGCGGTCTTCAAGCATTGATACTATTTTACACCAATATCAAACAGTATGAACAAGCGAGTTGATATACATTGGATATCAGCCACATTCACCATAAACTATAGCATTTTGTGTTTGTGGTAAGATTTGTAGGAAGGTTTTGTAAGCCAGCAGGTGCTATTTCTCTATACTATCAAATCTATTGATCCCCATAGTTTCAGATGCGTACAAAAGCATCTGACTAATCTGAAGATCGCTAATCTTAAAGAATACTCCTTGGGCAGTACACATATTTTTCTGTTTTTAGTAAGTAACTCAAATACAGCCTCTTTGACACATTGACCTTGATCGGCAACATATTTACTTTGACTAAACTCACAAGTGACGACAAATCCTAGATATAAACCTCTAAAGCGTCGCCTTTATAATACCATATTTATTTAGCTGATAAGTTTCACCTTCTTCTAAAATTAAACATATTAAAGTTAAGTTTTGCAAGTCAACGGTCATTTCCAACTTATCTGCATAAGAATCTTGAATATGTATCTGACGTTGTAAATAAAAGCTACAAAACCCTTTCCATAGTCATATAAAACACATTTAGTATCAGAAAATAGAATTACATTATCAGCAAATAACAACATTATCACTTCTACTACATCTGGAAAGTTCCCGTGAAGATTCCGAGGTAGAATAGGCAACCCATGCTTGCTGTAAAAGGTGACTATGCTTGTCGTAAAAGGTGACTAACGGGATCGGGTGGTCAGGCTCGCTGACTTGGTTGATGCATGTCATCGATCCCCATTGCGTTGATCGATGCTCATGATATTAATCACTGGATTGTCTGGTCCAGACTCGATTATTTACTGACCGCCGCCAGTTCCGTGTGCTGATACATATGTAGCTTATTCATATATATAAAGAGAATAACAAAGACCTAATAAAAATCCGTGTCTTAAACGAATTGGGCAATCAAATAATCTGTGAAATCTGCATTACATATAACACATGTTTGAACACATTTCACCATTTACGCCAATGGAAGATAATGCGTTCCATAGCTTTGCACAATTGACATAATCAAAGTCTTTTCCAAATCAAGAAAAGCAACAAACAATTTCTTCTTCTTTTAACATGTACATTTCACATAGGGTAAAAATAAGATCCATACTCGAATAACCATGGCGAAAACCTGCAGGATTTTCTGGAAGTCTACTTATAAGACCTGTCCATTTTGTCTGCCAATTTTTATACATGTACATTATTTCCTAGCGAACCTAGTAGACATAACCTTTAGGATTATTTATATCGCCCTTTTTATGCAATGCAAGAATAATAGCCTCAGTCCACAAGTCCTGGAAACATCCACTATTAAATATCTTGTTGAACAATCAAAGTAAGGGCATTATAATTGGATACGAAGACTTAATCATTTCAATGAGCACATTATCGATACCGGGTGATTTTCCATTTTTATACGTGTAATAGCGTTATATGTTTCTTCAACTGTTACAAAAGATTCTAATATAAGCTCTTCAACCTTACTCATCATGCACAGGTTTGTCAGTTTCATTTTTTTTTATCTCTAAAGTAATATTTTCTGGGTTGTTTAAGATTACAAGAAATATTGCCATGTATTTGAAATACGTCTTAACTATTTTGAAAACGCTGCTGAATTGTTCTAGTTGCATATCACCTTTTGCCTATTTTCCCTTACCATTTTTTTTCTGCTAGTGGATCTCTTGCAAGTTTTAGTCAAGACTAAGTTTTAAATCAGCAATTTTAGATTCAGAAACAAGCTTAAAATGTTCATCAAATTGTTCACAATTGTCAGGTAAAGCAAGGTCAGCATAGCAAGTCCCCCAAAATTTATATATATCTGGGGGATTAGCAGCAGAACAGTTACATGTATTGTACTCGTGTTTTTCTATCCCAGCTTTTTGTTTGTGAAGGTTAGAAAGCTGATTCAGACATGTGGATACGACTAGCCTGAATGAAACAGCAGTTCATGTTATACATCCTTTGACACAGACCTTAAAAGACATGTTCTCTAAAAACCGGCTCACTGGTTATTCAATGATGCAAAGTTTTACTGATTTGTCTTTTGTATGTTGAAAAACGAACACAATGTCTCAATAAATACTTATTTCTTTATACTCTTATTCAGCATTATCATAAAAACTCTATCCATGTACATATTTCTTTCCATGTACTTGAAGTTTATTGATCTTGAACACTATGATTGATCTATTATTCTCTATATTTTTCATATGAAAGAGTTCCAAACCTTCTGCTCCTCTTCTCCTTACAACACCAAATTCATCAATCCCCTGATGAATGTTTTCCTCATGTTGAGCTTCAAAGTGGCATCTTTCTGTGTTCTTCGGTATTTCTTTACCCCCATATCTATGCGTTAGGTGATCAATTTTCTTTCTCAAGGAAGACTGTATCTGAAGAACATTAACACAGTCTGCCTTTGTCTTTACATTTGTGAAGTAATTCATTGTTGATTCAATTTCTGCCAACCCTTCACCAAATGCAGTTCTATTTGTATTGGCAGCAGCGATGAACCTCTCACTGTCATCTTCTATGATCTTCAATAGAGTTTCTTTGCGATGTTTCAGACGTTTTGATAGTGCATCAAATTTCTGATTAATTTCAGATATTGACCTCTCCCTATCCTCTTGTACAATTGTGACATACTCCTCACTTTCTGACTTAGCATTGCTTAAATTTTTAAAAATGCTTTGCACGTCTACCATTGAACCTTCAGTTTCTCTAATTATGTTTGCTGCTGCATCATCAAGTTTCTGAAATTCATGTCCCTTGTGCTCAATGATGGCGCACATCACACAGCATAACGCCTCGCATGTCAAACAGAAGCACTCAATCAAGCGATCTGGATGATTACAACAAAATATTCGCACCTTCAATGATTCACAGGATGCAGCCTGTAACTCATCCAACAACTTTATCTCATGGCCTCTCGTGCTTCTATTTCTTCTATGTGCATTTTCGCAATCGAGGCAAAGATTTTCCCCACATCCAAAACATCTTGACCGAGCATTATTTCCATCTGGGCAATCTTTGCACAAAACTTGTTTTTTCTTTTGAATGTGCAAATATTCAACGAGCTGGTCTCTCACTGGATCAATGGCCATCATCTGAGCAGTGCCAGAAACCTTCTCAATACGCCGACACAATGGACATGTGATTTCGCCGTTGCCCTCCTTGTCGAGAAGCTGTTGAAGACACTGTGTGCAGAAGGCATGGAGGCAAGAATGGAGAAGACGAGGGCGTCGGTCTGTCTGGTTGAAATGTTCCACACACACAGGACATTCCAGGAATGTGTCCTTCAGAGAACTGACGTCCACCTTTTCTGGAGGTTCAGACATGCTGGATCTGCAAGAACACGTGAGTAAAAAAACAACTTATGACATCCTTATTTCGCAAATATTAAATATTAAGAACTGAGCAAAACCTTCAGAAATAGTTATGAAAGTTAACAGATATGCTCTTTTGACAACGATAAATGCACGGGGGAAAATGTGCAAAACATGTTGCTTTCGAGGTTTTAACTCATTTTAGCCATATTTGTGTATTCAACAATGTCATGAGTGCAAACTAAGAAGTAAGAAAGAGAAATGATGTTTCTCTCGGTTGAGTGCATTATGAATAAGAGAGAAACTGCTTAGCGGTATCCCCTTAGCGGTATGTAATGGCTAAGGGAGGTAATTAGCCTGGGTATGTTACGGGTATAAATAAGGGGCTTGGAAAGCAGCTCGTCTCTCTCACTTGTCTGCATGGCAGTAACACTGAACATAAGTATCAAGTTCTATTATGTCTCAAGACGATCCATCAACAGCGGCAAAAATTGACGCCATTTTCAAAAAAATGGACACTAATCAAAGAGATATTGAGAGTGCTGTGGAGGAAAAAAATTCTCACCTAAGAGGAGAATTTATTCAGCAAGCCAAAGGTTTGAAAAGGTTTAAGACTGAAACAGAATATTCTTGGTCAAGGGAAGGAAATCGAATTCAGTTTAATGTTAATTGGGAAGTTTTAGAAGACTTACTTAATACCAGATAAACCATTCAGAATGGGAATTATGATGATATGTCAAGGTGTGTGGAAGAAGGTGTGGACACCAGAAATGGGCTTCACACATTGTACCCATGTCGGGAATCGAACCCGGGTCTTCGGCGTGACGAGCGAACGCATTAACCACTGGGCTACCCGACCGCCCCAGGCAGGATACAGACTTGTCAGTTAAGTGTAGTTTTGATAATGTACATTCGGAAAACAATATGCTTGATGATTATGACATTGCCCTTACTAATGATTATTATGAATATGAACAGGGAACAGCAGAAATTATAGTGGTCGGTTAAAGTCTAGCATTCAATTCTGGTACAAGTCATAATTGATATTATAGACAATGAATATACTATTCCTTTTATTTCCAGGCCTTCAAAGAGGGAGTTAAGAAATAACTGGTCAGCGTTGAGACCTGCAGAGTTTGTTAACCAAGCTATTTTAGAATTGCATAAGAAACAAATAATTATTGAATGTGAGTCTCCACCGTACATCGTTAACCCTCTTTCTGTGTCTATACAGTCGTCGGGGGAAAAGCGTTTTATTTTAGATCTGTCCAGAGTTAACAATTACGTTAGCAAAAAGTCAATCAAATATGAAGATTGGAAAACTGCACTTGAATATATTAATGTCAACGATTGGTTGATAAAATTTGACATACATTCAGCATATCATCATATAGACATGTTTGAAGGCCATACTGAATTCCTTGGTTTTTCATGGAAAAATGCTTCGGGTGTTAAGCAATATTTCAAGTTTGTAGTCTTACCTTTCGGGTTAACTTCAGCACCTTATGTGTTTACTAACATTACACGCCAGTTAGTCAAGAAATGGCGTTCTGAAGGGAAGAAAGTGGTCACCTTTTTAGATGACGGTATTTTATCAGCTCAATCGGAACTTATTACACGTTCGTCTGGCGAGGCTATAAAAGAAGACTTGATCAAGTCTGGATTTGTACCCAAATGCGAAAAATCACTATGGTGACCTTCGCAGTCTATTGAGTGGCTCGGTCTTCACATAGATACAAACACTGTGTTTATCTGTTCCTCAGAGGAAGTAAGATAAAGCGATTGAAACGATTACATTTATTTAAGTGAATAGGCGCTCTTATCAACCAGTGCGGCGGTTTGCTGCGACTATCGAACAAATCATAGCAATTAAACTATCAATAGATTATACAGGGGCTTTTAGATTTTATTGGGTCGAGAAGTGGAAATAGTGTCAATTGTTTAGATATTATTTTTAATATCTATTTTCACTGTTCGCCACATACAAAGCCCTTCCATTTTTTTGGGTCGGGCGACCCCTAATCAAGTAAAAATGAAGGCCTAGACATATCGACACACAATTACAGAAGGAAAAACACACAACACACCCACTGCATTCACGTTATGCGTCTGCCTGTAATCACGCCATTGTCGGGTGTTCTTCCTGGTTCTACTTTCACTATTAACGGACTGTCGTCCAAACTACTACTACAAGTGGTCAGTGGAGGCAGTATTTATGTTAATGCATGACTTACCAGAAACACTTAATCCAAGAAGAAACCACAATTGTCAATACAGCGAAATAATCGCGCAAGAAACACCAACAACACCAACAACACCAACAACGCCAGTAACACCAGTAACGCCAGCAACGCACAACAAATATCACTAAGCCTTTCTGCGCATGTCCTAGATAAGCATTCATACATTCAATGATCTTTCATGTATGTCGTGAATACTATATAAACCAAAGGAAACAAATGTACATTTCACAATATATTTCAGCAGTTAACTCCATTTATCTGATAGTAGATCCAACTCTACGTGAACAAAACCATATTTTCCAGATGTTGTTATTTGTGAAAGTTGAAAGGTTAGAAGTCATAGGTCAGCAACAAACAGGTATAACCTGTCTCCAGTCAAATGCTGAAACTCTTTAGGGTGCAACATAGGAGTCAAGTTCACTGAATCATGATACAGTTTTTCAATACCTTTTCACTGACTGGTCTCCTTTTTTCGTGTTTGAAGTTTTTTTCCAAGCAAATCTTGATCTGGGCTTTCTATTCAGATAAGCGCACATAAAATATATTAGATCTGCACGGTCTTCTGAAAAATATGGGTTTTTTTGGTTTTTAACGCAAAACTATATGATCGCGGCCTGTGAAAAGCCGAGGCTGGAACAGAAAATCCAGTGATTGATATCATGAGCATCGATCTACTAAATTTGGATACGATGACATGTACCAACCGAGTTAGGAAGGCTGACCACCCTATCCTGTTAGTTGCTTCTTTACGGCTAGCATGGGCTGCTGAGACCAATTCTAACCCGTATCTAACGTGTATTCATTCTCTTTTATTTTTATAACTGTACTCGATAAACGCAATCCTTTTGCTATCATATTCCATGTTAATGCATTTGTTCCTATTCTCTGGTTAGTGTAGTCGTCCTATCACAATGACGCGGCATGGGGGACCCAGCGTTGCGTCCCTTAAGGTGCCAGGGTTCGATTTCCAATTCGCCTGATTAAAACCTATGATTTGACATCTCTTGTATGTTTCACGAAAGTGGTAAGAGTGAACAACATGTGTAGTATTCAGTAACGGCAGCAACTGTAATCTCTTTGCAACACGCCCCAGAAATCATATTTACTACAAGACCATCATGTGTACAGTGGTAATAGGAGCAGGTGTATATTTCATCCCATGAGAAGATATTGGACAGATTACTTACAAATATTTTATGGAGGGGATGTCGGTTGTGTTAAAGTATTCTTGAAAACAATCGCTTACAAATATCAGCCAGCCACCCCAGAATAATGTATTCCCTTATGGCTATTTACAAAGGATGTGACATGTGAAGGGTGTGAAGGATGTGCACGTAATTCCCCTATACACTTCCCCTAGAGTGACCGCAACTCAGTGAGCGACCTAAGGTTTGCGCCTGTTGTGGGTCGGACCCAGAGTCTTATATTTTCAAAATATTAACATGCACCTCACAAGTGAAATATAAAAAGCAACTTCCAGATACGTAGTAAATCGTTTTTATATTAGATTCCCTATACCGTCTTTATCCGTGAAGATCCGGATTAGTTGGTTGGTTTGTTGGTATTTTACGCCCACTCAGCAATATTCCAGCTATGACGATAAGAATAGGTCTTCAGCAACCCATGCTTGCCATAAAATGCGACTATGCTTGTCGTTAAAAGGCGACTAACGGGATCGGGTGGTCAGACTCGCTGACTTGTTTGATACATGTCATCGATGCCAATTGCGTGGATCGATGCACATGTTGTCAATCACTGGGTTGTCTGGTCCAGACTCGATTATTTGCAGACCGCCGTCATATAGCTGGAATATTGCTGAGTGCGGCGTTAAACAACAACCAACCAACCAAACAACCCAATTGCATGGATCGAAGCTCATTATAACGATCACTGGATTGTCTGGTCCATAGTTGATTATTTTAATACTGCCGTCATATAGCTGGATTATTGCTGAGTGCGGCGTTAAACAACAAACAAACGAACAAAACACTTTATCCGTGAGGGGCACGATCGACCCAGTCGTCTTAGGTGCTGAGCAGAGTTGCGCCCCTTAGTAGTGTGAGCAATAGAACAACAGATAAAAAAGAAGATCGGTCATTTTTCCTTTTTATTCTTGTGCTTATGTAACAGAGCTTTATTGAATATTATAGTATATCACCATCACATTAAACTCACTAAACATCATCCTCATGTCAAACACAGTAATAAAAAATATATATTATATTGATGCAACACGGGAAGTCTTACTTCACAACATGGGTTTCGACTCCAGTAAAACTTCTGTAAAATTCTGTAAAGTCATTAGAGACTGTCATACCGTCATTCCTACAATGCTTTTCTTTACAATGGAATGAGAAACCATCTCGTATATGTAATCATCTGCCCATGGATGGTTAAAATACCAACTCTTGCTCACCATTTCGCGAACACCTAGTGTCATCACAAGTTGATAGTGGTTCATATGCACATGCTTATGAATTTAGGAATTGGCAATGAATTAGAAGAGCTTTCATATGAGGAACCTAGGTACTGGTTTTAATGTAATTGCCTCAACTGTGTGTTCTTGTATTAAAACAGCTGAAATATACATGGGCATGTGGCCTCCCATACATGAATAAAACATTACAAACATGCGAAAGATGAATAGCATTCTATGGTGGAAGTAGATATTAAAGATCTTGTTATGATTTATTTACGAACTGTTATTAAGCAAATACATGGGCCATGAAGACAGAACTATATATATAACGTGAACATTGGGAAGGCAAGATTGGATCACAGAACATCAGTGATGGCAGCAGGTGTTCGCTGAAAGGGAAAGCATGTCCTTCCCTGCTGGTAGCATCCATGCACTCACGCAATTTGCATACAAAAGTGAGGGGTTAGGGTTAGGGTGTACAAGCTTCAGAAGTGTAGAAGTAACTAAAATAATCTGTTTAAGCATTAACCTATGATTACAGGAAAGTGTTGTTCAATCATTACAGTTTCATTATTATAACAAAAACCTTTTGCATCCTTGAACTTGATGACTGCATATCTCTCTTGGCTGTTACTGATGACATCTTCCACATCAGCCCCACCACTTCGCCTGGTGTTCTCGAAGTACAGCCTGAGTTGATCCTCTGTTATCTCCTCTGGGTACTGTGATACTGCTTGTCTCAGGTACCTTGTCAATGTTGAAGGCAACTTCCTTTCCTCCTTGTTTAAAAGGTTTGTCCTTCATTTTTTCTTTCATCAACTCAAAATCTGAAACAGAAGTGTACGTACCTTATAACTGATACAAATTCTATTGACATTTATTTCGTTTGATAATAAATAATGATGATGTTTCAGTGTATTATGCATCCATAGCAGGGACAATCAAACATTTCTTCTTCTTTTTTTGCACAAAACTACATATTACATATAATTCACCATGATAACAGATTATTGTCCGTAAGTCCAGTATGTGAGCGAGTGATTAGGTTGGTTTAGTGGATCTTTTAACAGTATTCCAGTTATATCATGGCATGTCAGCTTAAGGTGGGAGATAACAACGAAGCGATGCAGGTCCTGGACGTTTACAACCCACGAGCACATGTATTGTGCTGACAAATCTAGAAACATAATCGGGGCGATCCGGGATTCGAACCCACAATCAGTGGTTTCTGGAGTGCCAAAGGGATGCAACTCTTCACAGCAAATTACGGCGCCTTAGACGACTCGACCACCTTTGCCCCTCAAGTATATGAAGTGCTTCCTTCATACGTCATGACATTCTGCATATTCATACACAAATAATGTCACAGCACTGACCAGAATATAAATCATGGTCAGAAACGTCTTGAATGTGGACTAAACATAGTTATTGCAAATGTACCCAAATATATGTGTGGTCAGTGTGCAAAAATGCAATGGTAACGTGTACTGTTTGTATAATATAGGGCACTATCAGGTCATGATCAAAATTCGAAAAATGCTATCAGTTCCACTACATAGTACCAAAATAAACAATTTCATTTTCCTATATGCAACGAAGATTGAGATTGATCAAGTGGTAGAGATATTATTCATAGCAGAGTCCTATCATTAACATGGTCTTATCAAACTTGTTATAAAAGTTAATCCTACCTTTGATATCTTCTGAGAATGTAACCAGTACATCTCCATCTTCTTCCCCATACAGGAGCTGCTGCACCTCAAGATCTGTCTTTGCTTCAAGGTAAAGGCTCAGTGTTTCATAACTCTCCATGGGTGGCACCCCTGTGAGTAGGACTTGTCCTTGTACATAACTTGGGGTGTGGCCAGCTTTACCTGCAGCAGTCTGCCAGACTGCGTGTGTTCTTTGCTGACTACCCTCTGAGCAACTTGAAATAGTAAACATGAGTCATGTTATGTTTTTAAAGAAAATGTCGGTCTGCCTGTGAGTACAACACCCATTAAAGTTGAACAGTCAAAACCTTAGTTATGTTTACAGGTTCAGAAGCTTCTCATCTATTTCTTTTGGATGTATGGGACAAGCTCTTGAAGGTTTCAAATAAAGTTCTTTTATCGAGAATATATACATGTGTGTTCACCATACTTTTAAAGATACTATTAAAACAATTTCTGGTATAACAGGGTATTTCAAATAATCTATCTTACCTTCTTCTGTCTCAAACGTTATATAAATGACACCTTTCTTGTCATTTCGTTTCAGATCAATTGTAGGTCCTCCGCCTGATTTCCGCTTGTTCTCAAAGTACAATGCGATGGATTCGTTAGAGGCTGCTTTGTCGTAGCCTCGTATCTCAATAGTGGTCGCGGGCTCTTCGTCGTTATTGTCTGCATCGCATTTGTCATCTAGTTCCTCCATCCCTGCCTTCACAACTGTCAATGTCACGCCTCCAACAGTATGTTCACGCTTTTCCAAAACTCGATCTGCCACTGAAACAATGCAATTATACAACGTTTCAGAACCGATTTCAAAGTATTGCGACCACCGCTTGCAAGGATCCATTGGCTTGAGGATTCGAACCCCAGACTGCCATGATTTTTGTTCTTGGTTTAAGATGACCATACATGTGTATATTTTACTATAACTCAAATAATGTTCAAAATGGCATAATGTCCACATAGGTATACATATGCATGAAATTATTATTCTTCAATTCTATTCTTTCTTAAATAACGTAAAAATGATTCCGTAGTTACAAATACCACATCATTAACGGGCAACGGTATTTACCAAATAACACAGATGAATATGTGGTAGTAACGATTTGTATTCACGAGCTCAAGATACCGAATATATTCAAATGGTGAGGTGAGGTGAAATGAGGTTTAACGTTCAAGATTATTGAATGGGAACTGGACCACGGAGGCGGTTTATTTTGTTTAAGTAAAATTTGGTGTTTGCACTGATAAGCTGCGACAGATATAACTGTGAGCAGATATGATTTCTAATTGTAGCTGCTGTTAATTCAATATTCTATAATGTGATTAGGCTATGCATAAATTGGATGCTACCAATTTGACTTTTCATCATTCAAAAAGTTTGAATCGACAGAATCGACACGTACCGCAACTGTCAGTTGTAGAGTGCAGACATATATTTCCTAAAAAATAAATGGCATGAAAACATGTTAGATTTGAGTATGGGAATATCTATTCTGGCCCACATTTGCATTTACCTTCACGCGTCTTGATGTAAGAATATAGTTTTATAATCTTACTTTATATACCACTTTAGGCACTTACCTGCTTCTTTTTCGAATGTGATGTATATGACTCCTTTTTCTCTCTGGTACTTTTCAAACTCTCCGCCACCAGACTTTTTCTTGGATTCGAAGTACATCTGTAGCGTATCATCATCAGGTTTTGCTCCAAACCCTGTGATTGCAATAGCCTTCGGAGACGAGGTTTGTCCTGCCTTTGGCCGATGGAGTGTTACAGTCAGAGGGTGACCTTCGAACGTGTGGTCCGTCTTTGCAACAACATCCTTGGCAGCTAATCGTCGAAGATTCCATGTATATTTATCAACATCATAGTGAAAGTCAAGTCAGGTGTTAATATACATAGCTCTAAAGAGATTTTTGTTTGTTTGTTTGTTTGTTGTTTAACGCCGCACTCAGCAATATTCCAGCTATATGACGGCGGTCTGTAAAATAATCGAGTCTGGACCAGACAATCCAGTGATTGACATCATGAGCCTCGATCCACGCAATTGGGATCGATGACATGTATCAACCAAGTCAGAGAGCCTGACCACCCGATCCCGTTAGTCGCCTTTTACGACAAGCATAGTCGCTTTTTACGGCAAGTATGGGTTGCTGAAGATCTATTCTACCCCGGAATCTTCACGTGTCGCTCTAAAGAGAAACGCATTCTGGTAAAATTAGGCATCAATAAAAAAAAGGTTAATCAACAGACTTCAACGCGAGAAATCAAACTATTTCATGTGCAATAAGATTCGTGAAGGAATAACATTATATTCATTTTCGGCCCACGTATTTAGGAAGCTTCATAGTACTATGGGGAATTCTACAATCTAACACAAACAATTGACGGAAACCATGTGTGCAGCTTGGATGTAGCAACAGCATTGTTCTACAGTTTACAGTTTGTCCCCTCCAGCTGTAGATACACCGTTATGGTGGTAGAATGCTTGTTTGGAATCGTATTATAAAAAAACTAAGGTACTTCTGTGATGTGTCGGGAATGTGTGGATTCTAAAATACCAGCGACAAAAGCCTTTACGTATTTGTGAGAAATCTCTCCTCAAAGCAAGTCGATTGTACGATTCCGACTGTATCGTGAGCATGTGTTTATGAATCACTATCAAATAGTGATGATACTATGTGTTCGCGAAAATGTGAGCGTATTCTGCCCAACCGGTGGCTCCCATCTCAAACACATGCAAAAGTAAGTCAAAAGAAATCCTTGCTTCCCTGAACAAATCCCATTTCTAATAGGCTTCTTTGTGATGCCCAATGTCTTATTTAGGACTGTTTGTACACGACGTTCTCCTGCAATAAAATTAGGAAATTGTTCACATCATACAAAGATTGATAGTTGTACATTGCATCATGAGTTGCTTGACTGCGTCCAAAATAAATAGGCCTGATCCAAAACTGCAATATCAGACAGAAAATAAACACCTGAAACATACCTCCTTCCTTTTCAAACTTAATGTACAACACATCCTTCTTCTGTGAAAACGATGCTTCAAGGATATTCCCTCCACGTGAATCACGCTTGTTTTCAAAGTACATCTCCAGAGTGTCTAGAGTCATGGTTGCCGGGAACCCTGTCACAGCGATTGTGTTGGTATCCAGCCTAAAAGGACTCTCGACAGGGTCGTACAGGGACACCAAAGTGTGGGAGCTGCATTTGTGTTCCTCCTTCTCGGCCACTCGCCTGGCAACTAACACATTACCAAATGTAATATGATGATTTATCCAAAGGACAGGGAAACGTTTAACTCAGGATTTTTAAAAAGTACCTGAGATGACACCCATACAGGGCATATGCCATACACAGGTGGAATTCAATGTAATAACGACAATATAACATATGCTACCCATATGATCAATATGTTACTGCGACCTGTCGCCACTTGTCATACATATGTATACAAATAATACAATAACTACATGCATATTCTGAGTGTATGAACTTGAGAGTGAAATTGACCTTAATTGCCAGTTGAAAGAATTTCAAAAACATTCAATAAAGCTTTCTAGCATATAAACCAAATATGATATCCCTTCTAACAGCGAAAACATGTAATAAAACTGGCATCACTTGTTATACATTATTATTCAAATAATTTAACTACTACATGCAAAATAATTAAAGATTTACCTGAAATGGTCTCTAAGTGTAAATGACAAACATTCAGTACCAATTACCTTCATTGTGACCTTGACATATGTAGGTCACTCACGATCTTTTTCTCTCTCAGTTTCGACATAAGTATCACTTCATAAGTGATAAGAATCATAAGTTTGTTTCAAATGAAATCCTTCCGGATTTTACAAACATTTTTTAAAGCTATGTCCTTGACGTTGACATTTACTCCTGACATGACATTCTCAAAATTAAGGTTCATGTTGGAGAAACACGACAAACATGACAGTATATCCCCGATTTCCAAATTCAGACAATACGTTAAAGCATCCGTATTTACATGGGAATACTTCAATCATTCAACACTTTATTAGGTATGAAAGCCATATGCCCATATACAAAAAAACAATTTACAAGTATGTCAGTGGCAATACACATGGAGATTATTATACGACCATGTGTGTCATACTGATTTACGAAACGAGTGTCACAATTTTTGCAATACATGGGCAATACATGCATTCTTACTCGAGTTTCGTAACATCAGTATGACACACATGGGAGTGTAAGAATTACTTTATTACTCATTATTTCTTAATCCTTTTGGGTTCCCCTTTAGATAAGTGCACTGATCACCGCCGTCTTAAGAATCAACAATTGTCGAATGACGTCAATAATCTTCAGCTGTGGCATTGATTCCATCCATACGTAAAAATAGGATTCGAATGACGTCAACAATGCCGTCCGGTTAACGCAAACAATACAATGATGCGCGTGAAGTGATATTTGCACAAGTGCAAAAACGATTTTTATGAACTTATGGGTAATAAATGATTTTAAACATTGTTTATGAAATACTTTCTTCTTTCATACACATGATAAATATACAGGTATAGTGATTTTATTTGTTCTTTATCGTTTGTGTCAGTTATCGTTTTCAATGTATGCATGTCTTTAGTAGATACTTAATTCCAATCGAATGAAGAGTAGCACATACAAGTAAAAGTGATATTCATCCTCTGTACCTCGATCACATTCATTGATTGATCTTTGCCTCCTACTTTCAATGTTTCTCGATCGTAATTGTCCCCCTATTAACTACACTAAAATATTTCGAAGCTTTAATTCGCTAATTGCATGGAGATATTTTGTTTCTGCTTCTACCAAACTTTTAAAAAAATTTGCTTTATAAAGGTTATATCTTGAACTGTTCTGGAGATCCGATTTTCATGAAACATTTTGTTTTCTTCTTTTTTGGGGGGTGGGTGGGTGGGGTTTTTTTTTTTGGGGGGGGTGTTGTTTTTTTGGGTGTGTGTGTGATGAAGTGGGGCGGTCTTCAAGCATTGATACTATTTTACACCAATATCAAACAGTATGAACAAGCGAGTTGATATACATTGGATATCAGCCACATTCACCATAAACTATAACATTTTGTGTTTGTGGTAAGATTTGTAGGAAGGTTTTGTAAGCCAGCAGGTGCTATTTCTCTATACTATCAAATCTATTGATCCCCATAGTTTCAGATGCGTACAAAAGAATCTGACTAATCTGAAGATCACTAATCTTAAAGAATACTCCTTGGGCAGTAAACATATTTTTCTGGTTTTAGTAAGTAACTCAAATACAGCCTCTTTGACACATTGACCTTGATCGGCAACATATTTACTTTGACTAAACTCACAAGTGACGACAAATCCTAGATATAAACCTCTAAAGCGTCGCCTTTATAATACCATATTTATTTAGCTGATAAGTTTCACCTTCTTCTAAAATTAAACATATTAAAGTTAAGTTTTGCAAGTCAACGGTCATTTCCAACTTATGTGCATAAGAATCTTGAATATGTATCTGACGTTGTAAATAAAAGCTACAAAACCCTTTCCATAGTCATATAAAACACATTTAGTATCAGAAAATAGAATTACATCATCAGCAAATAACAACACTATTACTTCTACTACATCTGGAAAGTTCCCGTGAAGATTCCGAGGTAGAATAGGCAACCCATGCTTGCTGTAAAAGGTGACTATGCTTGTCGTAAAAGGTGACTAACGGGATCGGGTGGTCAGGCTCGCTGACTTGGTTGATGCATGTCATCGATCCCCATTGCGTTGATCGATGCTCATGATATTAATCACTGGATTGTCTGGTCCAGACTCGATTATTTACTGACTGCCGCCAGTTCCGTGTGCTGATACATATGTAGCTTATTCATATATATAAAGAGAATAACAAAGGCCTAATAAAAATCCGTGTCTTAAACGAATTGGGCAATCAAATAATCTGTGAAATCTGCATTACATATAACACATGTTTGAACACATTTTACCATTTACGCCAATGGAAGATAATGCGTTCCATAGCTTTGCACAATTGACATAATCAAAGTCTTTTCCAAATCAAGAAAAGCAACAAACAATTTCTTCTTCTTTTAACATGTACATTTCACATAGGGTAAAAATAAAATCCATACTCGAATAACCATGGCGAAAACCTGCAGGATTTTCTGAAAGTCTACTTATAAGACCTGTCCATTTTGTCTGCCAATTTTTATACATGTACATTATTTCCTAGCGAACCTAGTAGACATAACCTTTAGGATTATTTATATCGCCCTTTTTATGCAATGCAAGAATAATAGCCTCAGTCCACAAGTCCTGGAAACATCCACTATTAAATATCTTGTTGAACAATCAAAGTAAGGGCATTATAATTGGATACGAAGACTGAATCATTTCAATGAGCACATTATCGATACCGGGTGATTTTCCATTTTTATACGTGTAATAGCGTTATATGTTTCTTCAACTGTTACAAAAGATTCTAATATAAGCTCTTCAACCTTACTCATCATGCACAGGTTTGTCAGTTTCATTTTTTTTTATCTCTAAAGTAATATTTTCTGGGTTGTTTAAGATTACAAGAAATATTGCCATGTATTTGAAATACGTCTTAACTATTTTGAAAACGCTGCTGAATTGTTCTAGTTGCATATCACCTTTTGCCTATTTTCCCTTACCATTTTTTTTCTGCTAGTGGATCTCTTGCAAGTTTTAGTCAAGACTAAGTTTTAAATCAGCAATTTTAGATTCAGAAACAAGCTTAAAATGTTCATCAAATTGTTCACAATTGTCAGGTAAAGCAAGGTCAGCATAGCAAGTCCCCCAAAATTTATATATATCTGGGGGATTAGCAGCAGAACAGTTACATGTATTGTACTCGTGTTTTTCTATCCCAGCTTTTTGTTTGTGAAGGTTAGAAAGCTGATTCAGACATGTGGATACGACTAGCCTGAATGAAACAGCAGTTCATGTTATACATCCTTTGACACAGACCTTAAAAGACATGTTCTCTAAAAACCGGCTCACTGGTTATTCAATAATGCAAAGTTTTACTGATTTGTCTTTTGTATGTTGAAAAACGAACACAATGTCTCAATGAATACTTATTTCTTTATACTCTTATTCAGCATTATTATAAAAACTCTATCCATGTACATATTACTTTCTTTCCATGTACTTGAAGTTTATTGATCTTGAACACTATGATTGATCTATTATTCTCTATATTTTTCATATGAAAGAGTTCCAAACCTTCTGCTCCTCTTCTCCTTACAACACCAAATTCATCAATCCCCTGATGAATGTTTTCCTCATGTTGAGCTTCAAAGTGGCATCTTTCTGTGTTCTTCGGTATTTCTTTACCCCCATATCTATGCGTTAGGTGATCAATTTTCTTTCTCAAGGAAGACTGTATCTGAAGAACATTAACACAGTCTGCCTTTGTCTTTACATTTGTGAAGTAATTCATTGTTGATTCAATTTCTGCCAACCCTTCACCAAATGCAGTTCTATTTGTATTGGCAGCAGCGATGAGCCTCTCACTGTCATCTTCTATGATCTTCAATAGAGTTTCTTTGCGATGTTTCAGACGTTTTGATAGTGCATCAAATTTCTGATTAATTTCAGATATTGACCTCTCCCTATCCTCTTGTACAATTGTGACATACTCCTCACTTTCTGACTTAGCATTGCTTAAATTTTTAAAAATGCTTTGCACGTCTTCCATTGAACCTTCAGTTTCTCTAATTATGTTTGCTGCTGCATCATCAAGTTTCTGAAATTCATGTCCCTTGTGCTCAATGATGGCGCACATCACACAGCATAACGCCTCGCATGTCGAACAGAAGCACTCAATCAAGCGATCTGGATGATTACAACAAAATATTCGCACCTTCAATGATTCACAGGATGCAGCCTGTAACTCATCCAACAACTTTATCTCATGGCCTCTCGTGCTTCTATTTCTTCTATGTGCATTTTCGCAATCGAGGCAAAGATTTTCCCCACATCCAAAACATCTTGACCGAGCATTATTTCCATCTGGGCAATCTTTGCACAAAACCTGTTTTTTCTTTTGAATGTGCAAATATTCAACGAGGTGGTCTCTCACTGGATCAATGGCTATCATCTGAGCAGTGCCAGAAACCTTCTCAATACGCCGACACAATGGACATGTGATTTCACCGTTGCCCTCCTTGTCGAGAAGTTGTTGAAGACACTGTGTGCAGAAGGCATGGAGGCAAGAATGGAGAAGACGAGGGCGTCGGTCTGTCTGGTTGAAATGTTCCACACACACAGGACATTCCAGGAATGTGTCCTTCAGAGAACTGACGTCCACCTTTTCTGGAGGTTCAGACATGCTGGATCTGCAAGTACACGTGAGTTAAAAAACAACTTATGACATCCTTATTTCGCAAATAGTAAATATTAAGAACTGAGCAAAACCTTCAGAAATAGTTATGAAAGTTATCAGATATGCTCTTTTGACAACGATAAATGCACGGGGGAAAATGTGCCAAACATGTTGATTTCGAGGTTTTAACTCATTTTAGCCATATTTGTGTATTCAACAATGTCATAAGTGCAAACTTTAACGTGGAAGAAAGAGAAATGATGTTTCTCTCGGTTGAGTGCATTATGAATAAGAGAGAAACTGCTTTCTCCTTAGCGGTATGTAATGGCTAAGGGATGTAATTAGCCTGGGTAGCCTGGAAAGCAGCTCGTCTCTCTCACTTGTCTGCATGGCAGTAACACTGAACATAAGTATCAAGTTCTATTATGTCTCAAGACGATCCATCAACAGACGATCCATCAAATTTCTCACCTAAGAGAAGAATTTATTCAGCAAGCCAAAGGTTTGAAAAGGTTTACGACTGAAACAGAATATTCTTGGTCAAGGGAAGGAAATCGAATTCAGTTTAATGTTAATTCGGAAGTTTTAGAAGACTTACTTAATACCAGACAAACCATTCAGAATGGGAATTATGATGATATGTCAAGGTGTGTGGAAGAAGCTATCGGAAAATTAGAGAAAAGATATAAGCTGATAAAAATTGCAGATTCGTCGGACATTATGTTTCCAATGAGTTAACAGATGATTCTGATGATGACAAGAAAATTGAGAAAGCAGAATCAAAAGCTGCAGAAAACTTAAATTGAAACAAAATCGCAAGAACCCTTATGGATCTCGTGCTTCTCCCGGGTCGATCTAAGCACAGCACGTACAATGTGCTCTACCCGCTTCTACTCCTGTGCATAGCATTTCTATCATGCATTCTATCAGCTTTCGGGTCAAAGGTCCACGACATGGATCGTGCCATTTTTGCGGCGAGTTCACCCACTACATCCGGGAATGTCCCTACACAACCAGGGCCACAACAGGTGTCAACGCCACGGTTGTCAACGCCACAGCAACCAGTGCCTCTTAGGCAGGATACAGTGAGTGAGTGAGTGAGTGAGTTTGGTTTTACGCCGCTTTTAGCAATATTCCAGCAATATCACGGCGGGGGACACCAGAAATGGGCTTCACACATTGTACCCATGTCGGGAATCGACCCCGGGTCTTCGGCGTGACGAGCGAACGCATTAACCACGAGCCTACCCGACCGCCCCAGGCAGGACACAGACTTGTCAGTTAAATGTAGTTTTGATAATGTACATTTGGAAAACAATATGCTTGATGATTATGACATTGCCCTTACTAATGATTATTATGAATATGAACAGGGAACAGCAGAAATTATAGTGAAGGGTCGGTTAAAGTCTAGCATTCAATTCTGGTACAATTCATAATTGATATCATAGACAATGAATATACAATTCCTTTTATTTCCAGGCCTCCAAAGATGGAGTTAAGAAATAACTGGTCGGCGTTGAGACATGCAGAGTTTGTTAACCAAGCTTTTTTAGAATTGCATAAGAAACAAATAATTATTGAATGTGAGTCTCCAACGTACATCGTTAACCCTCTTTCTGTGTCTATACAGTCGTCGGGGGAAAAGCGTTTGATTTTAGATCTGTCCAGAGTTAACAATTACGTTAGCAAAAAGTCAATCAAATATGAAGATTGGAAAACTGCACTTGAATATATTAATGCCAACGATTGGTTGATAAAATTTGATATACATTCAGCATATCATCATATAGACATGTTTGAAGGCCATACTGAATTCCTTGGTTTTTCATGGAAAAATGCTTCGGGTGTTAAGCAATATTTCAAGTTTGTAGTCTTACCTTTCGGGTTAACTTCAGCACCTTATGTGTTTACTAAGATCACACCCCAGTTAGTCAAGAAATGGCGTTCTGAAGGGAAGAAAGTGGTCACCTTTTCAGATGACGGTATTTTATCAGCTCAATCGGAACTTATTACACGTTCGTCTGGCGAGGCTATAAAAGAAGACTTGATCAAGTCTGGATTTGTACCCAAATGCGAAAAGTCACTATGGTTTATCTGTTCTTCAGAGGAAGTTGGATAAGGCGATTGAAACGATTACATTTATTTAAGTGAATAGGCGCTCTTATCAACCAGTGCGGCGGTTTGCTGCGATTATCGAACAAATCATAGCAATTAAACTAGTTATGGGAAATGTTGTACAATCAATGACTAAGTTTCTCAGCATTGATGTTTTGACATCTTCATCGTGGAACAGCAACGTTATACTGTCTTCACACAGCATTGAACAGTTACTGTATTGGAGAGAAAACATTGCTCGTTTGTCGAGAACAGTCAGTTGTGAGTCCAGTTGTGTACAGTGACACCAGTGATACCGGATATGGAGGGTATTGTGTTGAAATGGATGCTGCTTATTCCCATGGTCAGTGGTCAGAGGAGGAGGCTAAAAATAGTTCTACATGGAGAGAACTCAAGGCCGTTTTTTTCGTTCTGCAAAGTTTTATCTCACAACTGAGACATCGTAGAATATTGTGGTGTACTGACAATCAAAATGTGGTTACCATAGAGGATAAGGGTAGTATGAAACCGAAATTACAAAGCATAGTTATGGACCTTTTTGAGTTGTGTTCAAGTCAAAAAGTTAATCTGAATATGCATTGGATCCCGCGTTCAGAGAATGAGACCGCAGATATGTGGAGTAAAATTGTTGATTTCGATGATTGGTCCATTTCGAATCACATATTTAAGCATATAGATGCCAGATGGGGTCCTCACGATGTAGATAGATTTGCATCTTGGTACAATGCTAATTTGCCATGTTTTAATTCCAAGTATTATAACCCGGGATGTGCGGCTGTGGACTGTTTCACAGTCAGCTGGAAGGGTGTGGTAAATTGGGTTGTCCCCCCTATTGGTATGGTACCAAGAACCTTAAGACATATGTCTGAGTGTTGTGCTAAAGGCACCATTGTTGTGCCCGAATGGCATTCCGCATGCATTTGGCCGCTTATCACTCGCAATTCTTCGTTTATTCCACCGGTGATAGAACACGTGTATTTGCATGTAATCTGAACAAGCTTATGTAGCATCTTGGATTGGAGGTGGATTGTTTGGAGAACAAGATTTGCTGTTTAATATGCTAGCTCTGCGTGTTGATTTCAGCATATGTTGAATGTGCATTTTCTGTTTACGGATGTGATAAGTTGCGCTTATGGAGAGGAGTTTAAGGCGTTACCAACTGGTGTGAGGGGGTTGGCAGCAGGTTTGCCTGATCTGCTGACGAATTGTAGAACAGATTCCACTGCTAGGAAATACAGATATGGTTTTGATGCGAGGAAACGGTGGGCACATTCTTGTTTAATTACCGATTTCACTTTTGCACTGCGCATTATATTTGCTGTCTGTTGTTCAGCGGAGTGAATCGTTTGTCCTTGTGCTAACTGCGTTCTATAGTATTCGCCATGCTCATGTGAAAGTAGGATTGCAAAGTCCGACTGAGAATGGTTTAGTCAAAAATGTTTTAGAAGCGGCAAAAAGAAGATTGGCCAAGTGTGTTAATAAAAAGGAGCCGATTACCGTGGAATTATTAGAGAAATTAGTTGATGTAAAACTGCTTAATCCTACACTTTGTAATTGAAGGATTATGTGTATGTGCCTTGCAGCATATTCAGGATTCCTGAGATCTGCAGAACTATTACACATTAGACGATCTGACATTGTCTTTTATGAGAGTCATATAATGTTATTTATTGAACAATTTAAAACGGACATATACAGAGATGGTTCATGGCTTGTCATTGGTAGGACAAATTCAAAATTATGTCCCGTTACAAGATTGGAAAAATACTTTGCCTTATCCGGAATATTGACTCATTCTGATGAATATATCTTTAGAGAATTGTTTATAGATGTTTTTACGCCATTTGTGTGCAACATCAAAAGTTATGGACTTCATAGCTTGCTGTCGTGGTGGGGCGTCAGCAGCGGCAAACAATGGCGTACCAGATCGAATGTTTAAAAGACACGGACGCTGGAGAAGTGAAAATGCCAAGGACGGTTACATAAAAGATCAACTTCAGAGACGATTGTCTGTTTCCCTGTCTCTAGGGCTATAGACTTTCTTTGAGATTCTGCCCGTGTCGACACTACGACCGGGCCATTGTAAATATTGGTGTTATGTTGTATGTATATATGTCTGGGCATGTGGCATTGCATAGTATGGAGAGGAAAAATGATGTTTCTCTCGGTTGAGTGCATTATGAATAAGAGAGAAACTGCTTTCTCCTTAGCGGTATGCAATGGCTAAGGGAGGTAATTAGCCTGGGTATGTTACGGGTATAAATAAGGGGCGTGGAAAGCAGCTCGTCCGTGTGCGAAATACGCAGTCGGAAAGCGCACGTAAAATCTCCAATGTAAGTAAGTAAGTAAGCAGCTCGTCTCTCGCGCTTCTCAGCACGGCAGTAACACTGAACAAACGTTTTTGTAATCCATTGTTTATATGTATGATTGAACAAAATATTTATGTATGTTTCTGTTTGCAGAATTTCAATTCTGACGAGAAGGACTGTGCGATCGGGGAAGATGTGAAGTGTGGGAATTTTCATTGAGCAGTGACGCCCCTGTCGGGTTGGCTTATATATGTACCTAGACACCCAATTTTGTGTTTAAGTTGGCTTTCGAGTCGTAAGAATACGTAAAAAAGTTTTTTGTAATCCAATCAGTTTTGGAAGTTAGGCTGTCGAGCCGTCATAATACGCTCATGGAATAAATGATGTAAATGTATACTCCGTTATGGATAGGGCTGACGAGTTATTATAATACGTGCAAGAATTATGGCCTAAATGTATAATCGGTGATGGAGTAGGCTGGCGAGCCTTTATAATACGAGTGTAATGAATGTATATTCCATTATGTAATTGGCGGAAGTCAGTATACCTTGCTAACATGCTCATTTTAAGTCATAACACTGTATACCTCATAAGGTTTATACACATCAAATAGATATTCTGTAAGCTCCCCAGAAAAGGGACGGTTGACTTCGTTGGGAGATCACGGTCCAGAGCAATTTTCTCTTAAATGTTGTTTTTGATTTCTGGTTTACGTGTCGGGCAACAGTTCCGTATATAATGATGTATTATGGAAGTGTATATATGTTGATGAGAGGAGTTAGAGTATTTAACATGTATGTTAATAAACTGCCGTGTGTCGACACTGCGACCGGGCCATTGTAAATATTGGTATTATGTTGTATGTATATGTCTGGGTATGTGGCATTGCATAGTATGAAGAGGGAAAAAGCCAGTTTCAGCCTTTTAAATAATGACCGATCAATTTCACACAAAGGTGACATTTACAGTGTACAATGATTGAATGATACATCAATATCCATACACGTGTCTTGTGCTAACAACAACAATGGGTCTCCTTATCTTATCTTGATAAATGCATATTCGGTCAGAAAAGCATCAGCGAGAATATTAGACAATCAACCTTTCAATGATGAGATACAACAACAATCAAGAGAGAACACACCGATTGCATAACAAGTGAAAGGTATGTGAGGAAACACACATCACTGTCAAATGGTTATTTATTTCACTTAATCTGTGAATTCTATATATATATATGTGTGTGTGTGTGTGTGTGTGTGTGTGTGTGTGTATATATATATATATTGGTTTCTGGATTTTATTACTGAAAATGTGGTCAATAGGTCAAAATAGATTATACAGGGGCTTTTAGATTTTATTGGGTCGAGAAGTGGAAATAGTGTCAATTGTTTAGATATTATTTTTAATATCTATTTTCACTGTCCGCCACATACAAAACCCTTCCATTTTTTAGGGTCGGGCGACCCCTAATCAAGTAAAAATGAAGGCCTAGACATATCGACACACAATTACAGAAGGAAAAACACACAACACATCCACTGCATTCACGTTTTGCGTCTGCCTGTTATCATGCCATTGTCGGGTGTACTTCCTGGTTCTACTTTCACTATAAACGGACTGTCGTCCAAACTACTACTGCAAGTGGCCAGCAGAGGCAGTATGTATGTTAATGCATGACTTACCAGAAACACTTAATCCAAGAAGAAACCACAATTGTCAATACAGCGAAATAATCGCGCAAGAAACACCAACAACACCAACAACGCCAGTAACACCAGTAACGCGAGTAACGCACGAGACAAATTTCACTGAGCCTTTCTGCGCATGTCCTAGATAAGCATTCATACATTCAATGATCTTTCATGTATGTCGTGAATACTATATAAACCAAAGGAAACAAATGTACATTTCACAATATATTTCAGCAGTTAACTCCATTTATCTGATAGGTGATCCGACTCTACGTGAACAAAACCATATTTTCCAGATGTTGTTATTTGTGAAGGTTGAAAGGTTAGAAGTCATAGGTCAGCAACAAACAGGTATAACCTGTCTCCAGTCAAATGCTGAAACTCTTTAGGGTGCAACATAGGAGTCAAGTTCACTGAATCATGATACTCCAGTTTTTCAATACCTTTTCACTGACTGGTCTCCTTTTTTCGTGTTTGAAGTTTTTTTCCAAGCAAATCTTGATCTGGGCTTTCTATTCAGATAAGCGCACATAAAATATATTAGATCTGCACGGTCTTCTGAAAAATATGTGGGTTTTGTTTTTATTTAACGCAAAACTATATGATCGCGGCCTGTGAAAAGCCGAGGCTGGAACAGAAAATCCAGTGATTGATATCATGAGCATCGATCTACTAAATTTGGATACGATGACATGTACCAACCGAGTTAGGAAGGCTGACCACCCTATCCTGTTAGTTGCTTCTAACGGCTAGCATGGGCTGCTGAGACCAATTCTAACCCGTATCTAACGTGTATTCATTCTCGTTTATTTTTATAACTGTACTCGATAAACGCAATCCTTTTGCTATCATATTCCATGTTAATGCATTTGTTCCTATTCTCTGGTTAGTGTAGTCGTCCTATCACAATGACGCGGCATGGGGGACCCAGCGTTGCGTCCCTTAAGGTGCCAGGGTTCGATTTCCAATTCGCCTGATTAAAACCTATGATTTGACATCTCTTGTATGTTTCACGAAAGTGGTAAGAGTGAACAACATGTGTAGTATTCAGTAACGGCAGCAACTGTAATCTCTTTGCAACACGCCCCAGAAATCATATTTACTACAAGACCATCATGTGTACAGTGGTAATAGGAGCAGGTGTATATTTCATCCCATGAGAAGATATTGGACAGATTACTTACAAATATTTTATGGAGGGGATGTCGGTTGTGTTAAAGTATTCTTGAAAACAATCGCTTACAAATATCAGCCAGCCACCCCAGAATAATGTATTCCCTTATGGCTATTTACAAAGGATGTGACATGTGAAGGGTGTGAAGGATGTGCACGTAATTCCCCTATACACTTCCCCTAGAGTGACCGCAACTCAGTGAGCGACCTAAGGTTTGCGTCTGTTGTGGGTCGGACCCAGAGTCTTATATTTTCATAATATTAAAATGCACCTCACAAGTGAAATATAAAAAGCACCTTCCAGATACGTAGTAAATCGTTTTTATATTAGATTCCCTATACCGTCTTTATCCGTGAAGATCCGGATTAGTTGGTTGGTTTGTTGGTATTTTACGCCCACTCAGCAATATTCCAGCTATGACGATAAGAATAGGTCTTCAGCAACCCATGCTTGCCATAAAATGCGACTATGCTTGTCGTTAAAGGCGACTAACGGGATCGGATGGTCAGGCTCGCTGACTTGTTTGATACATGTCATCGATGCCAATTGCGTGGATCGATGCACATGTTGTCAATCACTGGGTTGTCTGGTCCAGACTCGATTATTTGCAGACCGCCGTCATATAGCTGGAATATTGCTGAGTGCGGCGTTAAACAACAACCAACCAACCAAACAACCCAGTTGCATGGATCGAAGCTCATTATAACGATCACTGGATTGTCTGGTCCATAGTTGATTATTTTAATACTGCCGTCATATAGCTGGATTATTGCTGAGTGCGGCGTTAAACAACAAACAAACGAACAAAACACTTTATCCGTGAGGGGCACGATCGACCCAGTCGTCTTAGGTGCTGAGCAGAGTTGCGCCCCTTAGTAGTGTGAGCAATAGAACAACAGATAAAAAAGAAGATCGGTCATTTTTCCTTTTTATTCTTGTGCTTATGTAACAGAGCTTTATTGAATATTATAGTATATCACCATCACATTAAACTCACTAAACATCATCCTCATGTCAAACACAGCAATAAAAAATATATATTATATTGATGCAACACGGGAAGTCTTACTTCACAACATGGGTTTCGACTCCAGTAAAACTTCTGTAAAATTCTGTAAAGTCATTAGAGACTGTCATACCGTCATTCCTACAATGCTTTTCTTTACAATGGAATGAGAAACCATCTCGTATATGTAATCATCTGCCCATGGATGGTTAAAATACCAACTCTTGTTCACCATTTCGCGAACACCTAGTGTCATCACAAGTTGATAGTGGTTCATATGCACATGCTTATGAATTTAGGAATTGGCAATGAATTAGAAGAGCTTTCATATGAGGAACCTAGGTACTGGTTTTAATGTAATTGCCTCAACTGTGTGTTCTTGTATTAAAACAGCTGAAATATACATGGGCATGTGGCCTCCCATACATGAATAAAACATTACAAACATCCGAAAAATGAATAGCATTCTATGGTGGAAGTAGATATTAAAGATCTTGTTATGATTTATTTACGAACTGTTATTAAGCAAATATCTGGGCCATGAAGACAGAACTATATATATAACGTGAACACTGGGAAGGCAAGATTGGATCACTGAACATCAGTGATGGCAGCAGGTGTTCGCTGAAAGGGAAAGCATGTCCTTCCCTGCTGGTAGCATCCAGGCACTCACACAATTTGCATACAAAAGTGAGGGGTTAGGGTTAGGGTGTACAAGCTTCAGAAGTGTAGAAGTAACTAAGCAATCTGTTTAATGATTAACCTATTAATGTTTACATGATATGGACAGCTAATAGGTAATGGCATAACTTTCCCTAAACCAAGTTACCTTCTGACGCTACATATTCTTTCTTATCACAGTCAAAATGTCATCATCTTGAATGAGCTAGTTTTCATATAATTCTAAACCTTTCTGGTGCATTACCACTCATTTGAATCTTTCTTCGCAGGGTATTATGGCCAAATGTAGTGAATGTTTTCAGACAACTCGCATGGAGTTCAAAAGCAAGCAAATAGTGTTTACTATTACCAAATGTGAAAGTGCTTACCAGTTCAAAATATACAAGCCACAAACACTGATATAATTATACACTTACTACTGTAAGAGATATGAAAAGCACAAGTTGCATCATTCAATGAATCATTTACCAGTGCTAGTTGCTGAGAGAGGCTAGCGCTAAAATTAAGACATACACAATATTGAAATGACTCTCTTAGCAGGGTCCTTATGTGGTGGTGTTCGTATTTGAGGTATTTTAATACTGCCGTCACATAGCTGGAATATTGCTGAGTGTGGCGTTAAACAACAAACAAACGAACAAAACACTTTATCAGTGAGGGGCACGATCGACCCAGTCGTCTTAGGTGCTGAGCAGAGTTGCGCCCCTTAGTAGTGTGAGCAACAGAAGAAAGGAAAAGAAGATCGGTCATTTTTCCTTTTTATTCTTGAGCTTATACAATGAAACTTTATTGAATATTATAGTATATTACCATTACATTAAACTCACTAAACATCATTCCCCCATGTCAAACATAGTAATCAAAAAATATATTATATTGATGCAATACGGAAATTATTACTTCGCAACATGGGTTTCGACTCCAGTAAAACTTCTGTAAAATTCTGTAAAAAAAAAAATACCAAGCCGGGGTCAATATAACATCACAAGTTGATTGTGGTTCACATACACCTGCTTACGAATCAGGAATTGGCAACGAATTAGTAGAGCTTTCATATGAGGAATCTAGGTATTGGTTTTAATGTAATTGCCTCAACTGTGTGTTCTTGTATTTATACAGCTGAAATGTACATGGGCCTGTGGCCTCCCATACATGAATAAAACATTACAAACATGCGAAAAATGAATAGCATTCTATGGTGGAAGTAGATATTAAAGATCTTGTTATGATTTATTTATGAACTGTTATTAAGCAAATATCTGGGCCATGAAGACAGAACTATATATAAAACGTGAACACTGGGAAGGCAAGATTGGATCACTGAACATCAGTGATGGCATCAGGTGTTAGCTAAAAGGGAAAGCATGTCCTTCCCTGCTGGTAGCATCCAGGCACTCACGCAATTTGCATACAAAAGTGAGTGGTTAGGGTTAGGGTGCACAAGTTTCAGAAGTGTAGAAGTAACTAAGCAATCTGTTTTATGATTAACCTATTACATGTTTACATAATGTGTACAGCTAATAGGTAATGGCATAACTTTCCCTAAACCGAGTTACCTTCTGACGCTACATATTCTTTCTTATCACAGTCAAAATGTCATCATCTTGAATGAGCTAGTTTTCATACAATTCTAAACCTTTCTGGGGCATTACCACTCATTTGAATCTTTCTTCACAGGGTATTATGGCCAAATGTAGTGAATGTTTTCAGACAACTCGCATGGAGTTCAAAAGCAAGCAAATAGTGTTTACTATTACCAAATGTGAAAGTGCTTACCAGTTCAAAATATACAAGCCACAAACACTGATATAATTATACACTTACTACTGTAAGAGATATGAAAAGCACAAGGTGCATCATTCAATGAATCATTTACAAGTGCTAGTTGCTGAGAGCGCTATAGTGAAATGACTCTCATTGAGTACTGACGAAACATTAGGAAAGGATGATATTGATCCAGAATTACTATTGCAAGTTCAAAAGAACAAGATTCACGCCGGTAAATACCCATTTTTCAAGTGACCAAATCAGTTCCTAAACTCATGTTCACATTGTTACTGGAATGAAATAAGATACTCAGGGTATGCCTGCGTATCACTGAATACGACAAAGATCTTTGGATTCGCTGGATCGTCTACAACACTGTCGTACAGTTCTTGCTTAGCGGGGTCCTTTTGTGGTGGTGTTCGTATTTTAGGTTGGCCCTGGGTGTATGATCCTGTGAGTACTTTACAGAGGAACATGTGTCGGTTGCCCTGACCATCGGCCGGGGCATAGCGGTCTCTAGAAGCATAGGCAGCATCAGAGGTGAAGTAAGCGCCTTCCCCAAGGGCATTACCTGGAATCATTGAAAATACGTCCACGCGTCAAATACTTAATGACATCCATCCTAAAGTTTGTCTGTCCATTTCCATTTTTTATCAGAAAGAAACTCATGAAATATGAAACCAACTCACTGTCTTTATCGCAGTAGCTCCTGTTGAAGCCATACGTCATGATGCTCATGGTTGCCCCCTGTGGAGTCCCATGCCACAGCGTCCTTTCTACCGTTGTTCCAGTGATCTGCTTTTCCAACTGTTGTTTCTTGGCTTGATACTGTTGGTAGAGGGTCTTGCTTTGCACTCTGTCGATCTGAACACATACACAGAGGATATTGCATGTGGCGAGTGAAATTTCACGTTTCTCTCATCTCGTAAAGGGGGAATATATCTCATTTCCCCCTGTGACGAGATGAGAGAAACATGATATATCACTCGGCACATGAAATATCCTATTCATTATATACTTTTTGTGTAGTTTCCTACCTGAAAATTAAATTATTTCTTTAAAATTGTAAAACCTTGAAACGTAAATTTAAAATCAACTTTAACAAAAAAAAATCTTGAAAACCAATGTTGGAACCGAAAGAATAGACGCTGGACAAGTAACAAAAATGGCGTTTTGGTCAAACGAACAGTCTCGATTGACTATAGTTTATAACAAAACATTGTCGAGAGAATAACAAATAGCAAGAAGTGATATCAACTCCATAAATGAGCATCTGTCATTGTTATGTCTTGTCAAAGTGGAAATAACGTAAAGAGGACGTCAACAGTTCGTGTGCGGGCTTGACACGATAAAGCGAGACAATTTAAGGGGAGGTAACTCTTGTATGACGATAGTTCCGTCAAAGTGTTATGGTCACAGCAGTGAAATATCTAGTGTTATGCTCATTGCAGTGGAATATCAATTGTTATGTTCACTGCAATCAAAATATCATTTTTCTCAACTTCAGAAATGTCAATCTTTCACACTAAAATATATAATAAATCATCATATTGGTTTGTTTACACTCAAGTATTTCAAGTTTAATGACGACGGTCTGTACATTTTTGGCTCTGGATACGACTAATCAGTGATTGATATAATCAGCAACGATCCATGTTGTTGGGAACGATGACACGCAAGCAACCAAGTCAACGAGCCTGACCACACATATGACAAGTATAGGCTTTTGTGGACGACAAGTAGTATCACGTAAAAGTAAAAGTAGTATCATGGCACTGAAGCTCTCCTGGCTATTCATTCAACAGTTTATAATTTCAACGAAAACTTAACAAATGTTGCTGTCAGACATCCAATTCATGGTCACAAATAGGTTTTTCAACATTGGTGTTGTTACGACCGAATGGATTCGAACCTCTTGAACAGAGCCAGGTATCATCACAGTTGATAACAAGCACGTTACGTTTTAACTTTATGGTTCAGTAGTTCATGGGGTAATGACGTCTCAAGAGGCGAGTGTGCTTCACTTACCCTTCGAATCTGGACAAGCATATTTCCGACTGCGTCTGTAAACGTCTGGTGTACCCTGGTAAATTCCTGAGTCCCATTTTGTACCTGTACAATCTTTACATCATCTGTGGAGTTCGTGCCAACCCATGTGCTAGGGAAGTGGGCTGACGCTCCTGAAATGATATATGCAGCGAGAATATGTATTTTAAGGGAGTACATTTTTGTCTGATTTAGTTATGGACAGCAATGGACAGCCGGGAAAATATTCTAACAGACTATGCATAGGCTAGGACAATGAATACTTTTTGAAACTTATTTGGAAAAGTAGGATGATAGGTTAGGATGTCAATTCTCGCACACGCTTTCCTTTCTATCATTCTATCAAGAAGTTTAATAGTGTGTCAAATGTAATTATATGAAGTTCCACTTGAAATTTAACATGACCTGTGAATATACCCTCAATGATAACTACAATTTTCTGAATCTCCTAATATAGTAGAAAGTATAACAGTGTGCGTGCAGTACCATCAAACTGCGTATTGGTCATGCCTACACTATGATATATAACTAAAATAGGAACATAAGGAAAAGGTCAATAATTTTGAGTTACCTACATTATTAGATCGATCATATTCCACATATACCGCTTGTTCTTACTTGTAACAAATTATCACAATCAATCAGAATAAATCACAAGTACACGTGACAAATCCATATAAAAGCGCTTTCTGAACTTTATGACAAAAACAATAACCCCGCAATAGCTCACCTGAAACTTTATCCCGACGAATCATTGTCACTGTGTCAGTCACATCCTCTGTAGGATACTCTTCCCATTTGGTGAAATCAAAGGTATATCCCTCATACTCCAACTTTGTCTTTTGTTGTTTGGTGTAAGCTCTTTCTAACATTACATTAACTTTCTTATCGTAGTCAACAACTTTGTCTTCTCCCTCTTCTGTAAGCTCTACAAATGACCACTGCACAACTCTTTGCAGGTCGTCGGCATATTCCTCTTCCTTGCGTTTCCTCTCCAACTCTCGAATCATCTGGTAAACCTGTCCAGTTGCATCAGTAACATTGTGCTTTAACCCAAACAGAACGATACGTCCTAAGGCTTTGTTTGCAGTGATAGAAATACCACACTTCTGTTCAATCTTTTTGAGATCATTGATCTGGAAAGAAAATGTCAAACAAAGACATTCATAAGTGTATATTTGATAAATCGTAAATTACGAACTCTGGACAATATCATGTTTTGACCCTCCTTTCAACACAAGCACTACATAACATGTTCATTTTCCTATATAATACAAACAGTGCCCTTATAATTGAATCAAAATTGTAATTTGTTGTTTGGCAAACATTATATCTAAAAAGCCTTCATAAAAAGGAAATCATGAGATTACCTCATCTGGGGACCACACTTTAATGGACTCCTCTTTGTCTATAGTATGTCTCTCTGCTTTGCTGTCCCAGTCTTTGTAAATCTTATCAACTGCTTTCGTCACATTGGCGTCATCGTCAGTGTAAATCCACACCTTAACATCTGATGGATTAGGAACTGTTCGTGTTGCAGAAGGTTGTTTGGGGCTTGGAGCAGAAGCTCGAGGGGTCTGAACAGGAGTCGATACGGCTTTATCACTTTTCTTTTCCTTTCTATTGAAAAGGCTGCCAACAGCTGCTTTAATGGCAGACGTCATTGAGGCCCCTTTATCTCGTTTTGCTTTGTCTGACTTCAGCTGATCTCTGTAGGCTTCAAGTTCGTCCATTCTCTGTTCATCGATTTCTGAAACGGAGATGACATCAATAATCAATAGACACATGTACTGCAGACATAACCTGTTCATATATATCATCATAAATTAATTTTGTATTTGATTGGCATTGTATAACAGAGATTCAAAATATGTGTATGACGAAGACAAGAGGCATCAATAGCAGGCAATAATCCTGATGTTACCTTTCTGGGATGACGCAAGTTTACCCCCAGTGAGCGCAATGTATTTCCTGTGTTCAGCTTCAAATGCCTAGAAATCACAAAATGTTACCACAATAAACATTCCATTGTTGGCTATAGCTACATAGTTAAGTGACATATTATAAGCTTGAATAAAGTCCTCCACATGTCTCCCCTCCCCCCCCCCCAAAAAAAATATTTTTTTTAAATTTGGAAGCTTTACTGAGGCTTTGAATGTTGTAACATTTATCAAACAACAGTCATATGACGCTCTCTGAAATCTTGGCAGGAAGAGCATGCTCAATTTTACCCCAAAAGTCGTGAAATGTAGACACCAAGGGCTGGAGCTGTAGGAACACCCCTCTTGTCATCCTTTCTTGTGGAGAGTGTTTTGTCAATTCAAATCTTTATTCATAGATTTAAATATGAAACGGATGAGGAGGCCTCGCTTATCTTCTTTATTTCTTGTTCATGTAGGTAATTAGTAGAAGGGTTGAAGATTATTGAACGATATTAGCAGTATATCCATAATATACCCGAAGCTTGAGTAAAATTCTTGACCAAATCACATTGTTTTCACTTCACCAGTACGAGTAGAAATTCCTGTTCATGTGCATACAGAAAAAGATCAACAAAAAGGGGAGCACAATTGGTACCCATGGAGATGCCGACTTCTTGCCTAAATATCTTACCCCCTAGGTTATATTGTCAATAGTATTAAGGCATGTGAACAACAACAGGGTAGAACATACTCATATAGTTCAACATGCTTACATGTCTATGGCCATGACTCCAAATCCGCCATCTCAGATTAAGCTACACATGAGCCATGTATCCCTACACCAATAATGTTTTTAATTCAGCTCTCAAGAACAGGTAGATGATGTGAAATTGGGTGTAACGCTGTGTTCAAAATGCACTTCTTTATGTAAGTGCCATCAAGAAATACTAACATAAACAAAGTCACAATAGCGAAGCAAATCCAGGATAATAATGTACTCAACACAAATTAAGTTACTTAATGAATTGACAAAATCACAATCAATTTGTTAGACTTATTCATGTTTTACATTTCTTACTTCAAAGGTTCTGGACAAGCAGATGTTATCTGAAGTTTACTGAGGAACAATTTATGAAATGCTGGAATGGCTCATGGATAACACTTGTGCAAAATTTGGGGATAGGACATTCAAGCAAGAAGGTGGCATCCGCATGAGAACCAATTATGCTTCTTACTTGCTGATCTCAAAAACACATGCTCGTCATATAGTCGGAATCGTACAATCGAGATATTTCTTGTGAATTTATCAGAAAAAAAACTTTGAAGGCATTAGAATAGACAGAAATTGTTAGTAATGGAATTGTTCATATGTTTATCAACCAGCATGTGAGCAATACGTTGCTGGAGAATGTCCAGTCGGCTTCAAGTTAGGTGAATATACTCCATTACTCCATATGTTATATTGTTTCTTCTGAATATGCTCCGTGATTATTAGGGCCGTGTAAGAACGGCATTATGTCAATTAGATAATAAAAATGACACATTTTGGATCTGTTGTAAGGCCCGGCAATCATATGGAGGATTGCTTCGTCATATGGGACAACATGCGCCAGTCCTTAAAACGTACAGCTCCAGTTACAAATTAACACGTATTCCGCAAACATGTTAAATTACCAAACTGTTCATTGTTTATAGTTGAGGCCGAATTTGTTTACTCTTTAAGCTGATCTGAAGGTGTTGATTTATTTGGGTGGCCTGTTCACTACAAAACCAAACTGCCTGCTACTAACCGATCAACTGCCATTCTATTCATGAATAACATATCAATGGAGACAAACTTGACATTGACATGACCATTTCCAACATACCCCCTGTTTGCAAATAGAAACATATCTGGGTTTTTTAGCTGTATCTGTAATACAAAATCTATACAAAATCCCAGGCGCCCCGCTAGAATATCAAATGGTCGGTCCCTGGGAATGTATGGAAGTCAATATCAGGTTAAATAATTACTTACAAGTACGGCATATGTTTATCATGAACGTTAGCAGTGTTCCTTAACGTTTTGTGTTGTGTATATGTGAACAAAAGAGTAATAACCTGAATTGTCTTCGCGTCTCCCGGGTAGACAATAAACAGCACATCATTGATGGTCGTGTCTGGATTGTCCTTCCCAAACTGGACTACAGTGTCATACATCAGCTTAGCAACGAGGTCTCTGGAGTATCCCAGGTTGCCTGTTCCTAACGCAGGAATGGCCATTGTCTTCCAGTTGGACTGATGTGTCTTCTTGAGGAGTGCATTGAGAGTATCCGTGAAGGTCTTCAAATAAAACGAGAATTATTTATGTTTGGGTCAAGCAGAAACAATGTACATTATATATTTGCTTTTCGGGTGTGTTGATATTGTTTTATAAGAAAGGGAGAAGATATCTTTTTTTATAAAAGAGATATTATTAAATTTGGGGATTTTTATATACATTTTGGATAAAAATAATTAAAGACATATTGTCTAATGTATGGTATTGGTCATACTTGATACTTAAATGACAACTGAGACGTCCTACTAAAGTACAAGTATTAACCTCACTAACTATACAAAAAGCAGTTTTAATATAGCGAACAAGCAGGACATTTTTAAAATTAAAATATACATTTTATTCATGTCCTATTAAATCTCCTTAATTACCCAGGTATATAGATTCAAGAACCAATGAAAAGTTTTTTTCCATTACATACAAAAACAGAAACAGACGAATTTTTCATCTTTTCATCAATGCCCTGTGTCTCAATCAACTTTAAAAAGAAAGTAATATGGACTATCACTTCCACTTTGTGAGATATAATCCCAACGCAGTACAATTGAAACTTCTAGTTGAAAACACGGGTCAGGCTCTTTGATACATGAACTACATGAACTTTCAAGTGATCTTCAATGAAGGTCGCTGAAAACGTCATGAGTTATTCTGAACATTATACATTTTAAGCATGATCTTGACAGTGTATTGATACTTTCATTACCAGCTGTAAGCTGAGCCACAAACTCTTAAATATTATTACCATATTCGTGCACTTAGAAATGTCTGAATTGTAAGCCGAAGTCATTTTTTCATTGTGGCATTCAAGACCGCCATGTTTATAATCAGATCGGAATTATTGGTACTCATTGTAGTTCAACTAGTGCTCGTTTCAACCTTCAAACAATAAAATTCATAACATTTAGCTTCACATTTAAATTCAAAAGTGACAAAGCATTACATACCTGCTAACGTATGTGAAGGCCACAGGTCATCACATGATTACGCCAAAACACGTGACATGTCTATTGCGCATACTGCTTAGGCGTATGCTCTGGCGTTGACATTGTATATTCATAGAGAATGATGAAATTGTAAACGGTTGTCAGCTAATGACCAGACAATATATCATGATATACATATAAACTGACATGAATCAAAGAACTAAACAAGTACACCGTTCTCAGTTTCATAGAAGGTATCATCATCAAATTGCGAGTAATACCTTTTTGCCAGTTATGGCATTCCAAGGTGGCAGAACGCAGTGATATATTTGTTCCACACATTGCATATCACCTCCCTTAGTGACAGCAATTGCTCCCATGCTGACACCTTGTGGGTACTTCTCCTTACATTCGATCTGTATGGCCTTGCCTGCATGCTTCAACAGTGACTTAGACACTTGCCCTTGGCCAAGATTAAGATGAGTGTTGCTTGAGTTGACGATCACATCTGCCTAACACCACAAAATGATTGGGGTTATAATTTCATTTTGTCCATCAGATAGAAATAATAATTTAAACTTCAGAACTAACAAAATCAGTTTGATATATAATAAAAGAGATAAAACCCTTTCCAAAATCATAGAACTTTCTTTTAAAAACAAAGTCCATTATACGATTCAGACATTATCATGAGCACACATAAGTAACTATCAAATAGTGTTTATACCAAGTGTTAAAAATGTTTAACTGTTTGAGGGATTACTATATATGATAAGCCTCTATTTTTCAATTAAGTTGCTCTCACTTAGCATTGTATTTTATGAATCTGTTGCCTGCATTTCGTTTGGATTTCGAAGTATGAGTATAAAATCCCCCTTAAATCCCAATATTTTTTTACTTGGGACGAAGTATCTCACCTCTTCTACTCCCATGTCAGCTTTCACCAGGAGAATCCTAGGCTTCATCCTGTTAGGAGGGGAGCGAGATTCTTCCTCTAGGCCCCCGGACGCTTCCCCAAAGTCATCCTCTTGGATTGTGTCATTTTCATAGCGATTACTTGCATTTGCTGCATAAAGAAAAACATGAAATTGTCTTACTCTCTGTTAATTGATGCAAAAATTAACTTCCACATAAATATAGAACTCAACACCGGAGAATATTCAGCATTGATTATCTGCAAAAATAGTATTCGTAAAAATATTTGAATTAACTGAGTGACCCTGTTTTTCCGGGAAGGTTTTGACAACAGAAAGAAAGAAAATAGATTTCGAAATACATTTACTACGATTCCAAATAGAGCTGAACATTACATTGTGTATTAATAGACATAGAAACTTGTATAGCTTACACCTTCTGTGGCCCATTCCACGTCGTCGACCTCCATGAAGGGAATCTGTTGCCTCCATTCCCCCTTCTGTGCCCTTCACATTCCCCTCACCAAAGGCATCTATTGCAATGTTCCATACGGGCGCACACTGTTGCCAGTCTTCTGTGCAGAGGTAGACATTGTTCACGCTGCCCTGTGGGTTGTCATTGAAGAACTCATTCACAGCTTCAACCACAGCCTTCATAGCGTCCTCAGAACAAAGATAAGATGAGGCCAGTTGGGTATTAAAGGCGGGGAGTGCCAGTGATCTCATGTTCTTCTTGGCAACAAGTTTCAAACTTTTTTTAACTAAAGTCTTGATAACCTCCTCGGGATTGTTTTTACCCGTGGGTCCAACGGCATAGATTATCATTCTGCAACTCAGAGCTCCTGCTGAACTGCTGACAACATCCCCTTCTGCTATCTGAACTGACAGCCCTCGAACCTCTGAAACTGCTCCATCTCCAGCTGCAACATTGATAGTCCAGTTATAACGCTAAGTTATGTGACTTTGTAAGATATTAATTCCATCACGCCAATTGTAAAAGAATAATATTAGTGATAACAGTGTTAAACACATACAGAGGAAAGAGAAGGCATTGACGAAGTGGGTTATGTTTTACGCCTCTTTTAAGAATATTTTAGCATAATTCACGGGTTTCACGCAATTTACTCATTCAGGGAATCGAGCCTTGGCCTTCGACGTGACAAACGAACGCTGTAACCACAAGGTTACCCCACCACCCCTAAAGGATCAAGTCACAACATTTGACATGAGAATATATGAACATCTTTAAGCTGCATTTCAAGGGGAGAGTTTGTTCAAATCTAAGTGTTGATTAGTATATATTCGATTGAGTATGTATTATGCTAACCTCTACTGATCACTTCACAGGCCTGCTCTGAGTCACTGTTTAGTCCAGGAGTGACCTCGACCACAACTACGTCCACGTCTGGGAGTATGGCCACTAAATCTCCCACGGCGATTTGCAGTTGACCTTCGTTCTTATGATAACAAACAAAGACAACATCGTATGTCATAGGTGTGTCATCTTCGCTCAAATCTTCAGCATTGTCATTGATGCTTTCCTTCAGTGAGATGACACATCTTGTATCGCGTTCAACCCTTTGCAAGTCAGAGGTGGCGCCTTCTAAGTAGGCTTTCAATCCAGGACGTGACATAACGTGTGTGTGTGTTATGATTCTCTTAGTGATGCAATCTATTAACTTCATGGCATGTAGCTGACCAGCCTTTGTGGATTTCAAAGTCAAAGCAAAATCAGGATCGTTGTTTCGTCTTTCAAAGTTGACACAAAACTGCTCTAGTTGATGCTCTATTTCGTCAAGTTCATCCTCGCAATGGAGTATCACAAATTTTAGTTGGAATGCATCACATTTATATGACAAAGTGTAAATACTGTTTCCCTGAATGAATTTTTGCAGAACAGACTCCACGGACTCACAATCTCTGCTGACTGCAGTTACAGTTATTTGTCGTTTCTTAGATTCTGGTGTGATGATGATCCTGTCCTCGTGTGCCTTTGTAAGTTCGGCCATAAATTCCTTAAACTTTTTTGATGGCAGTAGGAGCAGATTTTCGTCATCAAGTGGTAACGTGATTTCTTTTAGTGATGTGCTGATGTACCTCAAAACATCTCCAATCTTATCTTCCTCAGTATAGTACACTGTGACGCCTTCTTTAGCTGGTTCCCAAGACCCATTCAAAGGAGATGGCTGATCCTGCAGTTTCTTTACGAGAACCTCAGAAACAGTCCCATGATGTAATAGTTCGACTTGGTTTTGAGTAAGTGTACTGACAATTGTCTGCTGCTGTATTTTACTCAACTCCTCATAAACTTTCATCTTGCCAGATTGGACATCATCCTTTTGACCAGTGAAAACTAGCTCCCCTTTATCTACATCCACGTCCACACACAAATCTTCAGCATGTACACTTTCCAGTATTCCTTGTAAAAGTAAAAGCCTCAGCTTTGGTGGTTTTATGGGTATTTTGTCTACAATTTCATTCTTCTTCCTATCATACATTGTCTGCATGCCGTCGATGGTCTCTTGTATCTCACTAAAAATGTTGGGTAGCTTTTCCTCCGGACCTGTAATGACAACGACTCGTCCCTTGTCTGAAAACAGCTGTATCTCAAGTGGTAATTGTACTTCTTTCATTTTTGATTGGACTTCAGTCCATATATCACTACTGACAGAAACCGTCTGTACTTTGACTGAATCCAGTTCTGCTGTAAACGTAGCCTCTACTTGTTTTCTCCATGTTTTACAGATTGATCTTGCATCTGGTGTATTCAGTGAAAAAGTAGGCGTGAAGGTTGCATTCCTGTTCATTACGTTCATGTCAATATCTGTTTTGACGTTCGCCATAATCTCTTTAACAGAGACATTTGCAACATTGTTTTCCACAAGATGTCTGAATTTATATTCCTCCAAATCACAAACTGTGAAGGCGTCTGGCAATTTTGAACAGGGCGGTTCCAAGGTCCCTCCAGACTCCCCAAGACACTCAAAATTAAGACTAACTTCAACTGGGAGCTTTTGCAGCTTGTGTTTTCGTTTGTACACACTCTCGGCAACTGCAAGAAACATGGTATTTACATTGTTAGAGCAAACAAAAGGAATAGACAGAGGTCTACGATAGTACAGATATGTAATACACATATGGTCTTTTATCGTAATAACATGCCATAATTTGTATGCTGTTGGAGATTTATTCACCAGTAATTACAGGAAAGTGTTGTTCAATCATTACAGTTTCATTATTATAACAAAAACCTTTTGCATCCTGGAACTTGATGACTGCGTATCTCTCTTGGCTGTTACTGATGACATCTTCCACATCAGCTCCACCACTCCGCTTGGTGTTCTCGAAGTACAACCTGAGTTGATCCTCTGTTATCTCCTCCTTGATGTCCCATACTGTGATACTGCTTGTCTCAGGTACCTTGTCAATGTTGAAGGCAACTTCCTTTCCTCCTTGTTTAAAAGGTTTCTCCTTCATTCTTTCTTTCATCAACTCAAAATCTGAAACAGAAGTGTACTTACCTTATAACTGATACAAATTCTATTGACATTTATTTCGTTTGATAATAAATAATGATGATGTTTCAGTGTATTATGCATCCATAGCAGGGACAATCAAACATTTCTTCTTCTTTTTTTTCCACAAAACTACATATTACATATAATTCACCATGATAACAGATTATTGTCCGTACGTCCAGTATGTGAGCGAGTGATTAGGTTGGTTTAGTGGATCTTTCAACAGTATTCCAGTTATATCATGGCATGTCAGCTTAAGGTAGGAGATAACAACGAAGCGATGCAGGTCCTGGACGTTTACAACCCACGAGCACATGTATTGTGCTGACAAATCTAGAAACATAATCGGGGCGATCCGGGATTCGAACCCACAATCAGTGGTTTCTGGAGTGCCAAAGGGATGCAACTCTTCACAGCAAATTACAGCGCCTAGACGACTCGACCACCTTTGCCCCTCAAGTATATGAAGTGCTTCCTTCATACGTCCTGACATTCTGCATATTCATACACAAATAATGTCACAGCACTGACCAGAATATAAATCATGGTCAAAAACGTCTTGAATGTGGACTAAACATAGTTATTGCAAATGTACCCAAATACATGTGTTGTCAGTGTGCAAAAATGCAATGGTAACGTGTACTGTTTGTATAATATAGGGCACTATCAGGTAATGATCAAAATTCGAAAATGCTATCAGTTCCACTACATAGTACCAAAATAAACAATTTCATTTTCCTATATGCAACGAAGATTGAGATTGATGAAGTGGTAGAGATATTATTCATAGCAGAGTCCTATCATTAACAGGGTCCTATCAAACTTGTTATAAAAGTTTATCCTACCTTTGATATCTTCTGAGAATGTAACCAGTACGTCTCCATCTTCTTCCCCATACAGGAGCTGCTGCACCTCAAGCTCTGTCTTTGCCTCGAGGTAAAGGCTCAGTGTTTCATAACTCTCCATGGGTGGCACCCCTGTGAGTAGTACTTTGTCCTTGTACATAACTTGGGGTGTGGCCAGCTTTACTTGCAGCAGTCTGCCAGACTGTTTTTGTTCTTTGTTGACTACCCTCTCAGCAACTTGAAATAGTAAACATGAGTCATGTTATGTTTTTAAAGAAAATGTCGGTCTGCCTGTGAGTACAACACCCATTAAAGTTGAACAGTCAAAACCTTGGTTCAGAAGCTTCTCATCTATTTCTTTTGGATGAATGGGACAAACTCTTGAAGGTTTCAAATAAAGTCATTTTATCGAGAATATATACATGTGTGTTCACCATACTATTAAAGATACTATTAAAACAGTTTCTGGTATAACAGGGTATTTCAAATAATCTATATTACCTTCTTCAGTCTCAAACGTTATATAAATGACACCTTTCTTGTCATTTCGTTTCAGATCAATTGTAGGTCCTCCGCCTGATTTCCGCTTGTTCTCAAAGTACAATGAGATGGAGTCGTTAGAGGCTGCTTTGTCGTAGCCTCGTATCTCAATAGTGGTCGCGGGCTCCTCGTCGTTATTGTCTGCATCGCATTTGTCATCTAGTTCCTCCATCCCTGCCTTCACAACTGTCAATGTCACGCCTCCAACAGTATGTTCACGCTTTTCCAAAACTCGATCTGCCACTGAAACAATGCAATTATACAACGTTTCAGAACCGATTTCAAAGTATTGAGACCACTGCTTGCAAGGATCCATTGGTTTGAGGATTCGAACCCCAGACTGCCATGATTTTGTTCTTGGTTTAAGATGACCATACATGTGTATATTTTACTATAACTGAATAATGTTCAAAATGGCATTATGTCCACATGGGTATACATGGAATTATTATTCTTCAATTCTATTCTTTCTTAAATAACGTAAAAATGATTCCGTGATTACAAATACCACATCATTAACGGGCAATGGTATTTACCAAATAACACAGATGAATATGTGGTAGTAACGATTTGTATTCACGAGCTCAAGATACCGAATTATATTCAAGTGATGAGGTGAGGTGAAATGAGGTTTAACGTTATGTACTTAAAAAGTGACGTGTGTGCGTGCGTGCGTGCGTGCGTGCGTGCGTGCGTGCTTGTCGGAACTAATGTCAGTTTTATAGTACTAGCCCACTGAGATACCATGCCGCTGTTTAAATAAAATGTATACATGCTGCGACAGACATAACTGTGAGCAGATATGATATCTTATTGTAGCTGCTGTTAATTCAATATTCTATAATGTGATTAGGCTATGCATAAATTGGATGCTACCAATTTGACTTATCATCATTCAAAAAGTTTGAATCGACAGAATCGACACGTGCAGCAACTGTCAGCTTTAGAGTGCAGACATATATTTCCTAAAAATAAATGGCATGGAAACATGTTAGATTTGAGTCTGGGAGTATCTGTTCTGGCCCACATTTGCATTTACCTTCACGTGTCTTGATGTAAGAATATAGTTTTATAATCTTACTTTATATACCACTATAGGCACTTACCTGCTTCTTTTTCGAATGTAATGTATATGACTCCTTTTTCTCTCTGGTACTTTTCAAACTCTCCACCACCAGACTTTTTCTTGGATTCGAAGTACATCTGTAGCGTATCATCATCAGGTTTTGCTCCAAACCCTGTGACTGCAATAGCCTTCGGGGACGAGGTTTGTCCTGCCTTTGGCCGATGGAGTGTTACAGTCAGAGGGTGACCTTCGAACGTGTGGTCCGTCTTTGCAACAACATCCTTGGCAGCTAGTCGGCGAAAATTCCATGTATATTTATCAACATCATAGTGAAAGTCAAGTCATACATAGCTCTAAAGAGATTTTTGTTTGTTTGTTTGTTGTTTAACCCCGCACTCAGCAATATTCCAGCTATATGACGGCGGTCTGTAAAATAATCGAGTCTGGACCAGACAATCCAATGATTGACATCATGAGCCTCGATCCACGCAATTGGGATCGATGACATGTATCAACCAAGTCAGAGAGCCTGACCACCCGATCCCGTTAGTCGCCTTTTACGACAAGCATAGTCGCCTTTTACGGCAAGTATGGGTTGCTGAAGATCTATTCTACCCCGGAATCTTCACGTGTCGCTCTAAAGAGAAACGAATTCTGGTAAAATTTGGCATCAATAAAAAAAAGTTAATCAACAGACTTCAACGCGAGAAATCAAACTATTTCATGTGCAATAAGATTCGTGAAGGAATAACATTATATTCATTTTCGGCCAACGTATTTAGGAAGCTTCATAGTACTATGGGGAATTCTACAATCTAACACAAACAATTGACGGAAACCATGTGTGCAGCTTGGATGTAGCAACAGCATTGTTCTACAGTTTACAGTTTATCCCCTCCAGCTGTAGATACATCGTTATGGTGGTAGAATGCTTGTTTAGAGTCGTATTATAAAAAAACTAAGGTACTTCTGTGATGTGTCGGGAATGTGTGGATTCTAAAATACCAGCGACAAAAGCCTTTACATATTTGTGAGAAATCTCTGCTCAAAGCAAGTCGATTGTACGACTCCGACTGTATCGTGATCATGTGTTTATGAATCACTATCAAATAGTGATGATACTATGTGTTCGCGAAAATGTGAGCGTATTCTGCCCAACCGGTGGCTCCCATCTTAAACACATGCAAAAGTAAGTCAAAAGAAATCCTTGCTTCCCTGAACAAATCCCATTTCTAATAGGCTTCTTTGTGATGCCCAATGTCTTATTTAGGACTGTTTGTACACAACGTTCTCCTGCAGGAAAATTAGGAAATTGTTCACATCATACAAAGATTGATAGTTGTACATTGTATCATGAGTTGCTTGACTGCGTCCAAAATAAATAGGCCTGAATCCAAAACTGCAATATCAGACAGAAAATAAACACCTGAAACATACCTCCTTCCTTTTCAAACTTAATGTACAACACATCCTTCTTCTGTGAAAACGATGCTTCAAGGATATTCCCTCCACGCGAATGACGCTTGTTTTCAAAGTACATCTCCAGAGTGTCTAGAGTCATGGTTGACGGGAACCCTGTCACAGCGATTGTGTTGGTATCCAGCTCAGAAGGACTCTCGACAGGGTCGTACAGAGACACCTTCAAAACGTGGCAGCTGCATTTGTGTTCCTCCTTCTCGGCCACTCGCCTGGCAACTAAAACATTACTAAATTTGATATGTGTCCAAAATAGTTATCCAAAGGACAGAGAAACATTCAACTCTGGAATTCTTAAATGAAGTTGTCATTTTAATCGGAATTGGGAACATAAATTTAGGGAATTTAAATGATAATTATCCCAATAATTGGCTTCAGAGAATGTGATGTAAAATTACTTTGTTGATTTAAAATATAGGCCGTATGTATAAATTCTATAAAATATTAGGGGCGGTCGGGTAGCCTAGTGGATAAAGCGTTGGCTCGTCACGCCGAAGACCCGGGTTCGATTCCCGACATGGGTACAATGTGTGAAGCCCATTTCTGGTGTCCCCCGCCGTGATATTGCTGGAATATTGCTAAAAGCGGCGTAAAACCATACTCACTCACTCACTATAAAATATTACCTTCTTCACTCTCGTAAGTGATGTAAGCCGCTTTCTTCGCCTTGTCCATCTTCATCTTTCCCTGTATGTCACCTCCACCAGATCGCTTCTTATTTTCGAAGTACATCTCAAGGACATCTTCTGTCAGATCTGGGGTAATTCCTTCAACAAGGATGGTCTGGAGTGGCTCTGAAATAAGTGTCGATGAAGATAAAAGGTAATAAAACTGTTGTTCAGAAAATAGAACTTCTATTGTTTTACCTCACAAATGGGTTGCACACTTTGGCGTCTGTATGTTGGATATTGTTATTAGGTTTACATTTTGTTTTGATTTATTAGCTCAAACCCCTAACAATATGACGTTTTTTCCGGAAGTGAAGATGGGCGAAATTTAAGAATCAAAATATATGAACATTAAATGTCGATTAAATTAATATCATAGAAAGGTGTTGTACGAAAGCTGATACCTTTAAGATATTCTCCCTTTTGTTATTTTTTTCAGCATTCTTTGTAGAATTCATTTTTATTTTATAAGATAACATACATTTCGATTTATGCCATTACAAAGGAAGTGGTACTACCTTTCTCCCTCTTGTAATCTGTGTCTTGATTCATACAGTCCTCTTGTTCAGCAGCGGAACCAGGGGGCATGTGATGTTGTTGGGTACTAAAAGACTGGTGTTGGTGGTGCTGTTGTTGGAACTGTTGTTGTCTGTAATGTTGATGCTGTTGTTGTTGATCATATGGCTGCTGGGGAGGGGGAGGATGAGAAGGTGGTTGGCCATAGAACTGCTGTCCCCAATTAGCTTGACTAGAAGCCCGATATGGCGGGGGTGCATTTGTAGGATATCCTATATTTGGGTCTATAATCAAACTTGGTCTAGGATGTTGATGCCTTGTCTGGGGATCATACCCATGCGGTGGGTTTTGCATTTGAGGAAACCTTGGACCTGGATACTCCATGTGATGTGTTCCATGTGGTCCAGGAAACCCTTCTGTTCCATATCCAGCATGTGCTATGTTCTGAGGTCCCTGCAGGTGTGAATACACATCAGGATAGCTATAAATATTTCCTGCTGGCGGGAAACCGGACTGATGGTGAATATGTCCTTGGTAATACTGTGGAGGTCTGTTCCCATGGTGGAACTGCCCTTGTAGGTCAGAGGGTACTGCACCAGTATTGATTTGTTGATGAGGACTAGTCACAGGGGCATTCTGGAATCCATACCCTCGTTGCTGCTGTGAAATGGATTCAGGTTTTTGTGGAAATCCAAGTGGCACACCTCCAGGTCCATCATAGTGTAGATTTCCCTGTTCATGCTGAGTAACATCATGTGGCATTTGTTCGCCCTGTACCGTGGACATGTGTGCTAGTGTCTGTGATGCCTGTTCGGGTAATTCTTCTTGAGCCAAATGCCATTCTTCCTTTTCGTTTCCTTGGTTCCCATGAACACTCTGGGGTGGTGACTCAAGACCTACATTCTGCTGTTCATGCCCAGAACTTTCAGCATCAGTCTGGTCAGTAGGTCCTGTGGCGGACACCTGTGGAAGCCACTCAGGGTAGACAGTTCTTCCATGATATGCATTGTCATCAGAAGGTTCTGTTTCTCCAGGTTGATCAATTTCCTTCCGGTGCCGTGTGCCCTCATCAACAGTATACCCACCCTGAATGCCCATGGTCTGCCCATGATACACGTCTACGACTTCATCCCTAGCAGGTGCATCATTAGGAAGGATCTCGCTGTAGTCGCTTTGGTCCCCTACATGAGCAAAGCTTCTGTCTGTGTTTTCTCTACAAGTATTTTCATTGATTGTATTAACATTGATTTGACCAGTAGTTGTTTCAGAAGAGTAATGCTGCTGATCTGAGCCGTGCCTACAACTTCCCACAACTTCCAAGTTGTCACTTATACGATCACGGCCAGGATAGGTGTGTTCGACAGTTTGATTGGGTGGAGTTGTATCGTTTTCAGGTGTGGTGACAGCTCCGATGTTTTCACTTTCCACACTTTGAGTGTCACATTCGTTTTCATTACCTGGGAGATGCTGAAGTGGATTCGAAGGTCTATGCTGATCATCTTCATTGTTATCATGCTTGAGGGAAGTATTTGGGTCGTTTTCAAGGTCATCTGTGCCTGTCTCACTCTCAGGACTAGGGAGTGGACTTGCAGCCCCTTTCAAATCATCACCATTGTCATCATCCAGAGGTCCATACAGATCATCGTCTTTGTCATCATTCGGAGGTCCATACAGATCATCGTCTTTGTCATCATGCTTCAGGGACCCATCTGGTTGAATCGTATGGGAGTCTTTGTCCGTCTCTCCTTCAGGATTGGCCAGAGGATTCAAAGGTCCGTATAGATCATCGTCATTGTCATCATGCTTGTGGGAACTGTCTCGTTCATCTGTAGAGGCGTCTGTGTCCGTCTCTCTCTTAGAACTGACCATTGGATTCGAGGGTCCATGCTGATCATCATCATTGTCATTATGGTTAGGTGAACTATCTGGTCCGTCGTCACTATGGGCATCTGTGGCCCTCTGATGGCTTGGCACTTCTTTGTTGGCATTCATAGCTGGGGAAACATGTTCACTGCTGTTGTCAAAGGATGTAACTTCATTCCTATCCATATCTTGAAAAGCACCTTTATACATGCTGTCAGGTGACACAGAAGTACTGCTGATATTGACCCAACTGCGAAGGGAAGCATCTTCACTAATTGTATCCAACAGAGGAGATCCTTTCCCACTGTTACTATGGAACGATGCGGACTCACGTTCATGTTCTTCTTCAACCTCATGATTCTGTGAAACTAAATTCTTCTGTTTGCTATCAGCAAGAACACTGAGATTATCTTCATCCTGTTTGTCCCTGCTTGTCACATCAGAGCAAGACAGAGTGGTATTAATTTCTGATCCTACACTCTCTGTTCGGTCATCAGTTTGAACATCAGTTTGTGTATGAGGAGGCTGGCTATCATTTCGTTTGGCTGGATTGGGTTGCCTTTCGAGGCTACTCTGACAGTCCTGGTCTTTCGTATCTTGACTTGGCGTGTTTTGTTTCTTGTGAAGAACAGGAGAATTCTGTTCACTCGTGTCAGGGGATGATCTTGCGTCCACATATTCTTCAGAACCATCCATCTTCAACAACCCTGGGCTGTAATGAAATAATAGTTATCACAATCCCTGAAACTAAAGGTTCTGGCATGTTGTAACATTAGTTCAATCAGGTCATAACACCAAGGTTAACAGGGAAAAGGAAAGAGCAATGACAATAAAAACAGAACTCCTACCGGTATCAACACTGCTGTACACATTCAAGCTTACGGAAGAAAATTTGAGACTGCATGAGGGGAAATTGGAAAGAGTTCATATTGCGGTCATATTCAACAGTGCATGCAGAGAGCATGCCATCATTATTTTGACCCGATCCCAAATGCATCGCGTTGTGAGGTAAGGGAATAGTGGGAAATGGGCGAGCAAAAAGCATGAATAGTTCAGAAAACTATCTCCGATGGCAATGATCTCAGGATATCTACTATTGTCCAAATGCATCGTTTTCGTAGACCATAAGGAAAATATTCATATCAGTATCTAGAATAAACCTTTTGTTTATGGATATCATCTACAGACGATAAGTTGCAAACGTTTGAAAGCAGCAAGATTAAGACGGCTGTTTATCACATTCATAAGTCTGCGTCGTATCGTCAGGCAGTTTGTATGTCAATGGTGTCCAACATGTTCATTGCCTGACGTTTGGGGAAATGCTCATGAGCGCCACGACACACCATGACCAATATAGCAGTGATGTCGTGGCCTGTCATAAACTACAGCTTCACAGACCTCATCTGTCTTGATGGTCAACTCACAGGCTTAGTTGTGGTGAAGCTTTAAGGCCAGTCGTGGTACCCTATGGGCATATGATTGGTCGTCAGTTTTTACTCCAATTGGTCAGTGGTAACAACTGTTATCAACATTCACACCCCGTGCCACACCCTTTTTCGACTGTTTAACACAAATCATGACGTTGAGGTTTTCATTCAATTCATGCGGTCATTTAGTCTTTTTTCATTGATATACAATTGTAGAGTGACATACTTAATCTTTCATATTGCAGCGACAAAAGTATGTGAATATCATTAGTTAAAATTGTGCTAATTTACTCCATATTACATTTCACAAGGATATATGACGAAATGCTGAAACTTTGGGAAAAGTTATTTTAATAGGGCAACCACGGCGGCCAGAATGTGAATGACACCGTTGCCAGGACTTTCCATGAAAGTTTTCATCATCGAATACCTCTTGGCTTTCGATAGAAATTAACAAGACAGGTCAGTGGTATTAATTAGATTACACACATGTAAATTTTCTTCTAAAAATTAATCAGGGAGCAGAATTGTATGTCCCACTTGGCATAATTCCAGTCATATCATGACTTGGGACAAGACGTCAAGGTTTTCAGAAGTAAACATGGGACCCACATGGCATGCCCCAAGCTGTGATTTTTTATAGAAAAAGAGTCTTAACACAGTAGCCACAAAAAAAACACTTCCAAAATAAGGTTATTGTTTGTAAAAAATTAAACTATGTAGGTAATATTCCATATTTATATGAAATGTGATGATATTGATAGTTTCTGCGGAGAACTGGAACAAGTGAGTGAGTTGGGTTTAACGCCGCTTTTAACATTATTCCGGGTTATAACAAGTTATATCAGCTTAATGTCGGAGGAAAGCCCGAAGTGATGCAGGTCTAAGACGTTTACCACTTTGGTGAAACCCCCGAGCACGGGTATGGTGCTGACAAACCTAGAAACATTATTGGGGCGAACCGGGATTCGAACCCACAATCATAGGTTTCTGGCGTGCCCAAGGGACGCAACTCTGCACAGCGAATCGCGGCGCCTTAGACGACGCGGCTACCCGTGCCACCAGAACTGGAACAACAACTGAACCAGTACCTTCAAGATTTGTTTCATGTTACTGCATTTTCCATTCTGTTTGGCTTTCAAAAATATGTGCAATTACAAAAGCACATGTAACAAAGAAATCATTCATGGATCAAGTATTAAAAGCGTAAATCCATCTGTTGAACGTTCCATGGGGTATCTGTCATTTGTATGCAAAGTCGAAAAATCTATTGCAACAATAAGAAACAGATAGCAATACAGAAATGGAAACCACTGGCAGGAGACATTTCATAATATACCAGCAGTATTATAATACCAGTCTATTGCCATATAGCCTAATCTAATGTCCATTGTTCGTGCTGTTTTATTTGTCATTAAAGTACATGAATCATCCACTGTATATTAAGTGAAACAGATCAGTCATGGAAAATAAAGCAAGAGTCACTTCTAAAATGGAGTTTGGTTACTTATATCCAAATTTTGTTTAATGAAGGTAATAAGCAGTACATAAAATAAGAAATGCAAGATCTCTGGAATATAAATTCTACGTCGTATACAAAAGATATTGTCTAAATTTGTGAAAAGGTGAAGTGAAACTGAGATAAACGTTCCGTTCGATAGTGTGTGTGTGTGTGTGTGTGTGCGTGCGTGCGTGTGTGCGTGCGTGCGTTCGAGTGTAATAACGCTAGCCCACAGAGATACCATGCCGCAGTCTTAATATGAATACTCCACTCAGACACAGTGTACCGACTCCGAGCTGACTAGTTCTTGTTTCAGCCCCTTAAAGCCGAGTGCCATTCAGGGTAACAAAAAGTACCATCTTTTAACATATTTTGGTATGACGCACAATTCATGTTAGGCAGTAGTATTTAGGGAACAGGTGTGTTTTCAATCCACTCTTGAAACATGGAAGGATGGGTGACAAGTATGAGTAGAACATAAAGACTGAACATATGAAAGGTCTAGAAAATCACTTCATGATCCTTGGAGTATAAATAGAGGATATGTAGTGTTTGTAGACAAATTATTAATATGCTGTTAAGAAATTATATTTACACGAGTGTCCACGAGCAACTATTTCAGTTCTTTTTAAGTCAAGAGATGACATAAACAGCGAATTGAAAACCATCGATAAATATGTTATTTATTACATAAAAAAAGCCAACTTTCTGTGCCGTGACATGAACCGAACACACAGTTGTAATACGCTGTGGTGATAATAGCCATAAAACGGAGTATGGCGATATAAAACATGGTTTAAATTACATTATTATACGTCACTTGCATATATTATAGACACCGAAAGCATATAGAATAGCTAATTCACAGTCCAACTTGAAGAACTACAGCAAGTCTTGTATTGTTTAGTGCAGTTTACTGCTACACAACGTCAAATTTACTGTTCTCAGTTATTCCTATAATATCGTATTTTCTGCCAAATTTATATTGCCAGACATACTATGATTATTTTAGTAATAATATTTTGTAACCTATAATTGTACATCTCATTATTTCAAAATACCCATCGACAACACTTAAGAAAGAAATAATTTGCTATAAATATTAACTTCAGCGGTGCGGCAACCGTCAAGTCAGTTGTTTTAATTAAATCGAATATTTTCGAAAAACAAGTTAGAATTATATATGCCATATGATTATGTTTAAATTTCTGAACTTGTACATGTAATCAATTCATGGTCCCTGCTATATTAGGGTCATAATTTATGCAGAGCATCTATTTGTAGATGGATATGTTAAAATGTACCCGTAACAACTGGAAGGACCCTGGTCTAAACAGGTTGTATGAAAAACATAGTGACCAGGAGGACCCTGGTTGTAAAAAGGTTATAATATATTCTGGGGATAAAGAGTGTGTAAATGTACACACAGTGACCAGGAGGACCCTACTTGTAAAATGGTTATAATATATTCTAGGGATAAAGTGTGTGTAAATGTACACACAGTCACCAGGAGGACCCTGGTTGTAAAATGGTTATAATATATTCCGGGGATAAAGAGTGTGTAAATGTACACACAGTCACCAGGAGGACCCTGGTTGTAAAATGGTTATGATATATTCTAGGGATAAAGTGTGTGTAAATGTACACACAGTCACCAGGAGGACCCTGGTTGTAAAATGGTTATAATATATTCTAGGGATAAAGTGTGTGTAAATGTACACACAGTCACCAGGAGGACCCTACTTGTAAAATGGTTATAATATATTCTAGGGATAAAGTGTGTGTAAATGTACACACAGTGACCAGGAGGACCCTGGTTGTAAAGTGGTTATAATATATTCTGGGGATAAAGTGTGTGTAAATGTACACACAGTGACCAGGAGGACCCTACTTGTAAAATGGTTATAATATATTCTAGGGATAAAGTGTGTGTAAATGTACACACAGTGACCAGGAGGACCCTGGTTGTAAAGTGGTTATAATATATTCTGGGGATAAAGTGTGTGTAAATGTACACACAGTGACCAGGAGGACCCTGGTTGTAAAGTGGTTATAATATATTCTGGGGATAAAGTGTGTGTAAATGTACACACAGTGACCAGGAGGACCCTGGTTGTAAAATGGTTATAATATATTCTGGGGATAAAGTGTGTGTAAATGTACACACAGTCACCAGGAGGACCCTGCTTGTAAAATGGTTATAATATATTCTGGGGATAAAGTGTGTGTAAATATACACACAGTGACCAGGAGAACCCTCCTTGTAAAATGGTTATAATATATTCTGGGGATAAAGTGTGTGTAAATGTACACACAGTGACCAGGAGGACCCTGCTTGTAAAATGGTTATAATATATTCTGGGGATAAAGTGTGTGTAAATGGACACACAGTGACCAGGAGGAACCTGGTTGTAAAATGGTTTTAATATATTCTAAGGGTAAAGAGTGGGTAAATGTACACACAGTGACCAGGATGACCCTACTTGTAAAATGGTTATAATATATTCTGGGGATAAAGAGTGTGTAAATGTACACACAGTGACCAGGAGGACCCTGCTTGTAATATGGTTATAATATATTCTAGGGATAAAGTGTGTGTAAATGTACACACAGTCACCAGGAGGACCCTGCTTGTAAAAAGGTTATAATATATTCTAGGGATAAAGTGTGTAAAAATGTACATATAATGACCAGAAAGGACCCTTGTTTATAAAGTTTATGACATATAAAAGGGATAAAGTGTATGAAAAACATAATGACCAGAAGGACCCTGATTTTAAATGTAAAAAGGTTATAATGTATACAAGGCATAACGTGAATGAAAATGTATACATAAATGACCACAAGGACCCTGGTTATAAAAGGTTATAATATATACAAGGGATAAAGTGTGTGAAAAACATAATGACCAGAAGGACCCTGATTTTAAATGTAAAAAGGTTATAATGTATACAAGGCATAACGTGAATGAAAATGTATACATAAATGACCAGAAGGACCCTGGTTATAAAAGGTTATAATATATACAAGGGATAAAGTGTGTGAAAATGGTTATAATATATACAAGTGTGGGGGAATGTACACATAGTGACCAGAATGACCCTGGTTGTAAAATGGTTATAATATATAGCAGGCATAAAGTGTGTAAAAATGTACACCCCAGGAGGACCCTGCTTGTAAAATGGTTATAATATATTCTAACGTGAATAAAAATGTAAAGCCTAAATGACCAGAAGGACCCTAGTTGTAAAAAGGTAATAATATATACCAGGGATAAAGTGTGTGAAAATATACACTTATTGACCAGAAGGACCCTGGTTTTAAAATGGTTATGATATATACCAGGGATAAAGTGTGTGAAAATGTACACACAATGACAAGAAGGACCCTGGTTGTAAAATCGTTATAGTATACTTGGACCCCGTGGTACCGCGGCATTCATCGTATCGCGGCATTTGTGATTTCCGGTAGTTCACGCGGGACACGCCTCTTAGCGGCTGTCTATTAATGCAAATCAATAACCAGGAAGTGCTCACTTCGTAAACAATTTTAATTTCCTCTGAATGTTCCGTCTGCTGTAAGTAAGGAGTTATCAATGAGATGATACTTACTTCTGGCATTTTTTTAAATATTGCCTTACCCCCACTTATCAATGGCCAACGATGTAACCCGCAGTTGCCCAAGTAAACTTTCTCTATGGACCTGAACTAGATCATCTGCATATTCATGGCGAGTAATAAGGTAACGGAAATTACGTAGTCCGCACATTTAATCCCACTCTGTGCCCAGATTCTATTGGGAGATCATAAGGACCATGATGCCAAACTTAGAAATACGTTCTTCACTTGTAACCATAAGATAAATGCATACTTTGCTTTTTATATATTTATTGTTGACTTTTAACATTTTTCCATTTTGTGACAAATAATGGTCATCCAATTATTTTTTTGAAAACAGTCTTAGAATATCATTTCTGTTTTTTTATTGTTGATTTTTAAAAATATTTTTCTCTTACTTTTCGCTAAATATGCATTGAATACATATTACTGATAACACATTTAGAATTTTACTTGTGCTGTCTTTGCACTTGTCTGGACAAATCACTGATGTCTGGCATGATCATACTAAGTGGTTGGCAGAATTATGTCCACTTTTTGTCCAATTCCGACCTCCATACACAACTTTTCTTTGTACCGCGATACTATGGAGTTCTCTCCCTTGTCGAATTGAGCGCGAGGCCCGGCTTTTACTCGGAGCTATTAATGTAAATAATGAACTTTTATCAGTAAAATATGCATTGTTAGACAAAATAAATGACATCTGATAAAGAGAACACGAATAATCACAAAGGTTAGTGAGCGCATAGTGAGGGATAAAGTGTGTGATGAGTAGAAGGACCCTAGTTGTAAAAAAGTTATAATATATTCTAGGGATAAAGTGTGTGAAAATATATACATAATGACCAGAAGGACCCTGGTTGTAAAATCGGTATAGTACATACCAGGGATAAAGTGTGTGAAAATGTACACATGACGAGTAGAAGGACCCTAGTTGTAAAAAGTTATAATATATTCTAGGGATAAAGTGTGTGAAAATATACACATAATGACCAGGACCCTGGTTGTAAAATCGGTATAGTATATACCAGGGATAAAGTGTGTGAAAATATACACATAATGACCAGAAGGACCCTGGTTGTAAAATGTTTATAATATATACCAAGGATGTGAAAATGTACACATGATGAGTAGAAGAACCCTGGAGTGTGAAGAACATACAGATCTAATAGATGCAGGGGGTAAAGATAGATTTGTGAAAATGTACACAAACTGACCAGAAGGTCCTTGGTGTAAACAGGATTTACAGGGAATAAAGATAAGCATGGATACCTAATGACCAGTATTGGTAAAATGTACACATAAACACATCAAGGTCCCTAGTTTATATAGCTTATATATATCAAGACAAATTTACACTGTTTGAACACCGAATCACTATTAGATCGTTGTGTATAAAGACAATTATGCATAAAATAATAGAAGTTGAGCTTGTGCCTATGTCTACAAAATCAAGCTCTTACAAGTTTTACTTCACAAAAGATACACATATGCTTGATGATACAATGACAAATAATACAAGATCCCTGGCGCCTTCTATTAACTGTTATTGAATGACATATTAAGTGTATAGTTTAATTTGTGAAAATGTCTTCGCTTTTTATATCCTCTACTTGGTTTAAACAACAACGCGCATAACACTGAAATCATAACTTATCAATAAATCAGTTAATAAGATATGAATGTGAATAATTAGTGTCGATTATGTGCCATGGTATGTAGTCTATGTTCTGTATATGTGAACGTTATCCATGCAACCATGTATTTTCTTATCATAATCAAACCACTGACAGTTGGCCCAGAGATAACCTCGAGACTAGACAGCTACAAAGCCAGATAAAACTATGAGCCTGAATATGTGTTTTAGTATGTTTTCTGGCAGGCAATTTCTTTCTTTTTTTCAACCGTCTCAAGCATAATTATTTTTTTCAAGAATATTTGGGGACAATTTCTTTCTTTGTTAAATTCCTAGCCCCCTCCAGAATATCAAATCAAATTCGGAAATAATCTATAGCTTAAAGCATACTATTGTCTATTAGTACTATATTGACAATCTATTTTAAGAATAAAATCTGTGAACCGAGAGTTGAGTTTCCGGGAATGTTCATGGTGGTCTGGGAACGACGTTATGTCAATATTTCATGACACATTGTCGGACACATAGGTCTGATATCGATGAAAAGTAAAAAGCGAATATTCTCAAAGACATGTCATTATTGAAATTTAACCAACTATGTTTGAAAAGCATTTGAGCTTATGTTACCTTGTCAGTAAATGAACATAAACAATATTCTTGATAGCATTATGTTTTGGTCAATGCTCAAAATCAGTATGTAACACAGATTTGTTCTTGTAATTTCTTTTATCAACAAAGGGGTAGAACAAAATGTATTCCCTTGATTTTCATTTTCCCATTTGATGAAAATGAAAGTTACCCGAAATGTCCTTTCAGGTAGAAATCTCTCAAGGCGTATAAATAATATTTTGTTATAAATTGTAGCATTTAGTATCAATGAAGACAGAGTTAATTCGTAAATTGCAACTTCTGCTGTCTTTCAGTTCTACGTTTCGATACAAGTGAGTTCAGTCCACGAAAGGATAAAAATGTAAAAGACCGACCCCTTCTAAAATTTCACAATGTGATAAATAAACACAAGTGTACATGTATGAAAAACAGTTTGGTGATGACGATCGTTTAGGTGTTAAGGCATGTCATAACTTTTCATTTACAGCTATCATTAAGCTGCATGTAGATACATCTGCCCCACTGGCCTTATATAAGGTATGAAGGTGGTAAACGTCTGAGACCTGCACCACAACGGACTTCCCTCCCACATTAGGCTGACACGCTGTGATATAACTGGAATACAGTTCAAATCAGTCCGTCACTTTAATGTAAGTAAGGTACAGCATCGTGAGCCAGCGGGACACATAAAATATCTGCATATCACATGCGTGTGTTACTTCCCTTGAATGACGCTTGACCTCGCACAAAGATTATACCATCGTGCTACTCGATTTGTTCCTTGTTTGGGAGGTAGACAACTCATTGCCGAATTGAAGCAGCATTATTGTATTTGTACATATAGCCTATAAATCATTCGTGATAAAAATGCAAAATGGCACGGTTTATGTTGTATAAGAATAAGAATAACAAACATAAACACTGCCTTAAATTACCAGGTTTTGCAATTGCCACATCGTTACCTCACACCAGATGCATTTTCTCATCTCTAGACAAGTAACAAACATAAATGGAATATCACATAAATGTAATTACGCAGGTAGGCAAATATATGCATTCACTTTGCCGTCTAGTAGCATTATCATTAAAGCGAAAGTAGGAAGCATCGATCGCCATTTGCAAATGTTCCACTTCAAACAGAGAAAGTATTCCGATATGTATAGCTGTCTCCAGTATGCTGGAGTATGGTATCCATAGTAAACATTCATCAGGGAAGGTTTGAACGCTTTCTTTTGATAAATTTATGTCTTTACTTAGCTGTAATACTTTCCTGATTTAACAAAGAAGGCAATCAATATAACTCTTACACCTCTATATGCGCTGTAATACAGATGTCGACAGGTTAATTGTTTACTGTTAACATATCGAACAACCGTTTTACCTTCAACCAAATAGTTATGTTATATTTGGCTATTCCCGCGCAGTTGGAATGTAACATGTTGGACATTGACTTGTTCATTGTGTAAACTATCACACTTCTTTGCCACGACGATCTGTGATACCTTACCTCCTCTGGAGAATCCTGGATGTAGAAATACATGGGAATTGACACAAGAAATAGTAAAACAGTGCGCTAACGCCCCACCAACGTCTGTGAATATGATAACATATCGTTCAGCTCCTTGAATCGAAAGTGACAGTAGATATGACTAACCAATCCGATGGGTGAGTATTTTTAGCAAGGGAAAACCCCAGCGACAGGGTTCATAATAGCACATGCTACGCAGTTACGGTAGCCATGTTTATTGCGATTTAAATAAAACCCTTAACAAAAAACCTGCACATACCAGAGTCAAGTCATATTTGGTAACTACTTGATAATCTGTCTATTGGAATATATCCCGGTCCCGTTGAGATGTTCCTCGAGAATTGTGTTCTTTTGCAAGGAGACCAGCTTGTAGTCAAGGACTCTTTCAATAATCTCCCTGATATGTTTACACACATGCAGCTTGGTTTACAAATCACCAGCCTGTCTGCAGTCTACACCCAACATGTTAAACAGATGTGTGTATATATGTACTACACAACATTTACATAAGATGAATCTGTTGGTCCTGAGCAAATGCTGTGTAGTATATATTTATGAATTGAGTGAATTCAATCTGAAAACTCTCAGAAGTGCTACCTCTCTCAAGAAAGAAATACTTCTGCTGTAAAAGCATGAATTATAGTTTGAGGCATTATGAAAATGTGAATACATAGATTAAACCAGGTAGGGATTTAGAGAGACATCACGTGTACATTGTGAAGATCAAAGTAATTTTTTGGATGTCAATAACCAATGCAAGTGTAATGATGCAATATCCATGTGTATTTGTCAGATGAATGTCACTTGTATTTGTCAGATGAATGACATGTGTATTTGTCAGATGAATGCCATATGTATTTGTCAGATGCATGCCATATGTATTTGTCAGATGAATGTCACTTGTATTTGTCAGATGAATGACATGTGTATTTGTCAGATGAATGCCATATGTATTTGTCAGATGCATGCCATATGTATTTGTCAGATGAATGTCACTTGTATTTGTCAGATGAATGACATGTGTATTTGTCAGATGAATGCCATATGTATTTGTCAGATGCATGCCATATGTATTTGTCAGATGAATGTCACTTGTATTTGTCAGATGAATGACATGTGTATTTGTCAGATGAATGACATATGTATTTGTCAGATGCATGTCATATATATTTGTCAGATGCATGACATATGTATTTATCAGAGGCATGTCATATGTATTTTTCAGATGCATGCCAAATATATTTGTCAGATGCATGCCAAATGTATTTGTCAGAGGCATGCCATATGTATTTGTCAGATGAATGTCACTTGTATTTGTCAGATGCATGTCATATGAATTTGTCAGATGCATGCCAAATGTATTTGTCAGATGCATGTCATATCTATTTGTCAGATGCATGTCATATGTATTTGTCAGATGCATGCCAAATGTATTTGTCAGATGCATGACATATGTATTAATCACATGCATGTCATATGTATTTGTCAGATGCATATCATATATATTTGTCAGATGCATGACATATGTATTTATCAGATGCATGCCAAATGTATTTGTCAGATGCATGTCATATGTAATTGTCAGATGCATGTCATATATATTTGTCAGATACATGTCATATATATTTGTCAGATGCATGTCATATGTATGTGTCAGATGCATGTCATATCTATTTGTCAGATGCATGACATATGTATCTATCAGATGCATGTCATATGTATTTGTCAGATGCATGCCAAATGTATTTGTCAGATGCATGTCATATGTATTTGTCAGATGCATGCCAAATGTATCTATCAGATGCATGCAAAATGTATTTGTCAGATGCATGTCATATGTATTTGTTAGATGCATGTCATATGTATTTGTCAGATGCATGCCAAATGTATTTGTCAGATGCATGTCATATATATTTGTCAAATGCATGACATATGTATTTGTCAGATGCATGCCAAACGTATTTGTCAGATGCATGCCATATGTATTTGTCAGATGCATGCCAAATGTATTTGTCAGATAAATGTCACTTGTATTTGTCAGATGAATGACATGCGTATTTGTCAGATGAATGCCATATATATTTGTCAGATGCATGACATATGGATTTGTCAGATGCATGTCACATGTATTTGTCAGATGCATGCCAAATGTATCTATCAGATGCATGCAAAATGTATTTGTCAGATGCATGTCATATGTATTTGTTAGATGCATGTCATATGTATTTGTCAGATGCATGCCAAATGTATTTGTCAGATGCATGTCATATATATTTGTCAGATGCATGACATATGTATTTGTCAGATGAATGTCACTTGTATTTGTCAGATGAATGTCATATATATTTTTCAGATGCATGACATATGTATTTGTCAGATGCATGCCAAACGTATTTGTCAGATGCATGCCATATGGATTTGTCAGATGCATGCCAAATGTATTTGTTAGATAAATGTCACTTGTATTTGTCAGATGAATGACATGCGTATTTTTTCAGATGCATGCCATATATATTTTTCAGATGCATGCCAAATGTATTTGTCAGATGCATGCCAAACGTATTTGTCAGATGAATGCCATATGGATTTGTCAGATGCATGCCATATGTATTTGTCAGATGAATGTCACTTGTATTTGTCAGATGCATGTCATATATATTTGTCAGATGCATGACATATGTATTTGTCAGATGCATGTCATACATATTTGTCAAATGCATGTCATATATATTTGTCAGACGCATGTCATATATATTTGTCAAATGCGTGTCATATGTATTTGTCAGATGCATGTCATATATATTTGTCAGATGCATGATATATGTATTTGTCAGATGCATGTCATATGTATTTGTCAGATGCATGCCAAATGTATTTGTCAGATGCATGTCATATGTATTTGTCAGATGTATGTCATGTGTATTTGTCAGATACATGACATATGTATTTGTCAGATGTATGCCATGTGTATTTGTCAGATGCATGACATATTTGTTTTGTCAAGAAACATTCCATATGTATGTGTTAGGTGCATGCCATATGTATGTAAGATACATGACATATGTATTTGTCAGATGTATGCCATGTGTAATTGTCAGATGCATGACATATGTATTTGTCAGATGCATCCATAAGTATTTGTTTCATGTTGATTCATGATCTGTAAACAACCAATGATTGGAGGAAGATGCTGGTAGTATCCGTGTCACCCTTTGATGATGTCATTTGAATATACATGAAAGCAAGTATATGAGTATGTCTGCATTAATAATGATGAGACACCATCCCTCATCTATGAATCCAAGTAATGTTATATGTCACTCTAATAGATGGTGTACAAGCTTTTATTCAAGGATATTTTATTCAGTGATTTTTTATTTCCCTGGCAAAACCACTTTGTCTGTGAACTAATATTTTATTATGCATATCAATCTAGTTTACGGTTGTTTGGTTGGTTTGTTGTTTAACAGTCCACTCAGCAATACCTCAGCTATCTGACGGCGGTCTGTAATTAATCGAGTCTGGACCAGACAATCCAGTGAGTGACATCATGAGCATCAATCCATGCAATTGGGATCGATCAACCAAGTCAGCGAGTCTGACCACCCGATCCCGTTTGTCGCCTCTTACGACAAGCATAGTCGCCTTTTACGGCAAGCATGGGTTGCTGAAGACCTATTCTACCCCGGATCTTCACGGGTCAGGCTATGTCTCCGTTTCACATAAGGCATTGTTTACATTCCAGCGCAGTGGTGACATTTCACCACTTCCAAAGCTTGAAACAGCTGTGCTTATTCTAAACCCTGAGCAGTCCGGTCCATTTGGAGTCCCGTCAGTGCGATTTACATGTAAATCACTATAATATGAAAGGGATAGTACGTCGACCTTTCTGAAGCTATGTTTGTAAACTATACTCTGCTCTGCTCGCCTTTTTCTTCGAGAAACTTTTCTGCACCAGTGGGTGTAGGCTTATCACATGACCGGACTTTTTTCTTGTTTGTAAACAAACACACTTGTTCAGAAATAAGAAGACATGGGCCAAATGCTAGCCTTGCGGTGCGCTTTTCATACTGTTTTGCATAATTAATAATAGATAAACTACTACAACTGCGACAGTGAGGAGTGTGAAAGACATCTAAAAGACGCATCAGGGCTTCAGAGTAGAACAAAGGATAAATACGCAAATGAAACATGATATTGTATATTTTCACAATGAAAGATAACTATTTCATTCCATGGCTTGATCTAAATGTGTAGACGTATCAAAATGAAATAGACGAAAAACATTAAAATTTGCTGGATCACAGTCAACATCAGAACAGATATGATCAAGTTAATGAGTTTAATACATAGTCATGATCAGTAAATGACGATTAAAAAAGAACCCCACAAATATCGCCTGTAGTTTTTGATATATACCCAGGACCTACTAGCTGCACGTCTCACAGGTGACAACACCATGCCCTTGTCTCTCATCGCTAAGCACAGAATTTCTCTCAAAATAAACTTTAAACTGGAAAAGAAGTTTTTCCGAGTGTCAAAACAGATGGAGGTACCTTGTTAAGCTACCAGACATTCCCTGCTGTATTTGCCACGGTACAAAACAAAGTGATCACCAGTTGCAATCATGAAAGTGCAGAGTTACTTTTCAGCATCATGGTATTGATCATAATAAAATTAAGAAATAATACATTTGTTAGCCATAGATAATGAAAATAAGCCCCTCTTGAAATGAAATGACTTTCTTAGCTGGATTAGTTACAGAACCAAGATGAGGTGCAACCTCAAAACTGAGAGTACATAGTCTTTTCCCTTCAGGTTCTTGAGCACATTCAAACCTTGTCACCATGGTTAGTCTGGAAACCCCTGCTTTCACACAATATTTTGGGAATACCAAACATTACTTTGTTTTCACATTCGTTAATCCAGACAATTTCACTTGGCAATTTCACAATGCTTCATTTGTAAGATCCTGATTCTGTGTACTGTTGATATGCAATGTCGGTGATAACAATGAAAGTACATAAAAGCCATTTTGTTCACTTACATAAATAACTTTTAACTATTTGGAGAGTATTAACAAATGTGAGTAAGACCTGAAGGAGTTCAACCTTTAGGCACCATCAATGTACAGTAACATTGCATGTTATTCTTTGTTCTATTGGTGCAATCAGTACTGGGCAAAGTGAATTCATCTTTGATCATGACAAGTGCCTTTTCGCATGGGCAAGTTTTTATTTTAATCCATTGAATGTCAAGTTTTTTCGTCAGATGTTCTCGGGATTCGCCTTCTGCAACCAAAGCTTCTTGTTAAGGTGAAAAATGGGATCTGACCCATGAAGATCCGGAGTGGAATAGGTCTTCAGCAACCCATGCCTGCTGTAAAAGGTGACTATGCTTGTTGTAAGAGGCGACTAATGGGATTGAGTGGTCAGGCTTGCTGACTTGATTGATGCATGTCATTGTATCCCATGACGTAGATCGATGTTCATGATGTCAATCACTGGATGGTCTGGCCTAGACTTTATTATTTACAGGCCAACGTCATAAAGCTGTAATATTGTGCAGCCTTGAACAACAAACAAAAAAACATCTGAGCTCAAGGTGCACCACAGCCTTGAATATGAAGCTCTGAACACTGTACAAGAAAAACAAACAAGAAGCAACTGTTTTCACTTGCAATGCATATGTATACTTTAATTTTATCACTAGTCTTATGTACAAAACTTGAAGCTATGTACAAGAAATACCTTTGTACAACAGCTATGTACAAGATGAAGAAATGTTTTGGTTGCCATCAAATAGAATATGTACAATGATACACAAATGATACAAAGAGTGTTGACCTTCAATTATGACACCTTGTGACAAAATCTCAAAGGTAGGTAGTGCAAATGTCTCCCAGCATTATCCTAATAATGGTACTTCAAATTTCCTTCAGTGACCTATATATGTATTTAATATGCATGACTACGCAGTTTCTTAATGTCAATGACAAAAATATTTATATGTGTGTGCAGACATAACCAATTACAGACTATGCAATCTATTTACTAAATTCTTCCATTTTCCTATACTGGTATGTATATACGATATATATATGATATTATAACATACACATATCTCATTATCATTTTACATTCCATATTTCTATGAATGAGACAGTATTTCTTCTTTTTTGATGACATTAAAAACATACACATGTATATCAATATTTACCAGGCTTACAATTTGCTTATTTAACTGAAAAGTTTCTAATGTAGTTAAAACAATGAACCAGTTCTTGTGAAGAAGGTGATGAAGGTAAATATGAGTATCTACTCCAAACTTTGATTTGAGCACAAACACAAAATATCACTGGAACAACACAGTAACTAAAATTCGCTTTAAAAACTAAAATGTAATATCTGCATGAAATGGTTTCTAACATATATAGGCACATGATCATATTAAAACATATGTATTGAGCTGAATAGGAACGATGGGCCAAAGGTCCATGTACAAACTAATTCAGGCAAATTACAATATTTCCATGACTTATTTGTTTCCATGAGCAAAGGCTTATCAATGATATTTCCTGCATAGACTAAACATAGATACTGAAGACACATGTAACGACGCATGTCAAACACAAAGTAATGTAATACATACCAAATGCTAGTGTTAATGTAAACAAGGAATATTATAACCATTATACACATTGTAGCAGGCTTCAAATGAAAGACAAATCTTACAAGTTATTTCAAGCTGGAACAGACATGTAAAATTCATTTCCAAAATAAATCGAGTAACATTAAATGTGAATATAACATTTTTAGTAAGGGTTGATGACACAATACATTGATTATGTCTACTGGTATAATGAGGAAGATAATTTATGGATGTCATCTTCTTTATTATGAGGAACTTCCCAATAATAAAGAAGTTGACATCCACAAGTTCTCTTCCTTGTGTGTATCACTTCTAAATGCCATTCAAAGACTTGATACTCGTGTAATGAGCAAGAAACAGAGGAACAATCAAAGCCAAAGATTGTCCATATTAAGATCTGCACTATGGTTTTTTTTTTAAAAAAAAATCCCTTCTAATTATCCATACATAAGGATTATTTCATACTTTGATAATAAAATACAGAATAGATGTTGGAATGACATGAAAGAAAATTGTGCAGCAAGATTGATAATGCTGTGTAAAAAGGTATCACAATTTGTTTGAAAATATTACCAGGCACACAATCAGATACCTAGTGAAAGGTTGCAGGGTGCAGTAATAACTGCTTATATTCTTCTTGAAGCAGCAGGAGTTGACAGTTAATGACGACCTTATGCCATTAGCAGGCTAACAGAAGAGCCCCTACAGTATGTTGACATCTCTAATCCCCAGTGTAAAATTCAGACTCTCACTCATAAGGACAACTTATAATTTGTTGTTTAATACTGCACTGAGCAATATTCCATCTATAAAAAATCAAGTTCTGACCAGCCAATCAAGTGATTGATATTATGAGCAATGGTCAACACCATATGTGTACAAGGACATGAAACAACCAAGACACTGAGCCTGACCACTAGAACCATTAAGCAGTCTCTTCCAACAGGCACAGGTTGTTGGAAACCAATTCTAACCAAGATCACCTCAACGTTTGCCCTCCTAATTGAACAAGATCATCAAACTTGAATTAGCAGAGTTACTGTTCAAATGTCCTGATCATAATATAATGCAATAGAAATTTATATAGAAAATATAGGTGTAAAAGCATGGCCTGTTTTTCAAGTGGGGGTTATTGGAGTAAAAGTTCAAGCAAGTGAATGGCATGGACAGAAAGTCCTTCAAATCAAGTACACAGGTACACAATAAAGTATGGAGTTAAAAATAATCAGCAAAAATCCCTTTAGGAAAGATTTCTCTAGCTTCAATGTTTCACAGTACAAATGTGTTGTACAACAGCACAATAGACTGACAACATAAAATAGTTATGAGGGTAAATTATTGATGTCATGCCACTGACTATAATGAAGATGGAAACGGGATCAATGGGAATGGATGGTCAATCAACCAAATACATGTATGACGAAGGATGACCAGCAACTGGACATTAGACCATACACATTTAAAGGGGCATATACATCAATGACACAGGCTTAAAGATCAATGACCACTACAGCCATATATAAAATAATCCACAGAATCGGAAAGGAAACGGACATAAAACAAACCTATTTACTTCTTTCTTGACTTCCTATGTTGTTGTTTTGCAATATTTGAAATGATGAAATAACATTATGAATGCCAGTGTTGTTATCAGGTTTCCTTGTCCGAAACTCCCACAAATGCATGTGTGTAAAAAATTCAATGTTGTGTGACTCAGAGAAACCAAGGCTAACCATGCACTATTCAAAGAATAGGAAATGAGAAAATTGTGGCTGACAGTGAAGAACAGTATGTAGTCCAATATTAAGAAATATCAAAAACAAGAACTTCATCAGTCTGATATTTACAGAAAGGAATAGAGGAAGTATAACCTACGAGATAAATATGAATGAAATTTCACAGAAGATATGCTGACTGAAGACTATAAATTGGTATGTGCACGCAGAGGTTTCCATATTATGAAACGATGAAGTGTCAAAGAACTGAAACTGTCCAGTTCTAAAATAACATCTGCTTTCTACAGCAAAATCAACAGATACAAAAATATAACTATTTGCATTGCCAATTTGTAACAAGTGGGTTCTTATGAACAATATTTTGCTTCAGTTGCTCGGGTCATTGGACAACAATTCAAATGAACATGTCATTTAATGACACAATACTTGTAAACACAAAATGAATTCTTGCAAACATGATATGAATATCTTCGATACTGTATTCCTTCTAAACATAAAGATGAAAGATAACCAGGTAAATATATACTGACATCAGGTATTTTTCTCACCGAAAATTGTGTTCCAGAAAGAATTTGTGCAGAAACAGAGTAAACTTAATTTCGGAATGACATACATCAATACAATTGCATAACTTCCAGTTTCTGCAATATCTGAAGCCTAGATAAACTGATTCTCGGGACACTGTTCAGAGTAAACAGTATCAACAGTTTCCATGTTAAAGTGTCTGGTATCAAAACGTAATTTTCCTATATACCCCCAGGGGTATCTATATTTCAGAATTATCAGCTGCCAACAGTCTAAGCCCTGGGCTTAACTACTATATTTTATGTATTAGCTCAACTTATAAAGACCCTAATCTTTCAAATGCACCCAAGATAGGTCTTATCACTGACAGACTGTGTCATCAAACTGCTAATATTCTGTACTGAAAATAACCTGCTTTTTCAATGATTGAGCTCAGTGTCGGCAGATGTTTTCATTTATTATCTTCATAAAAGAACTTAAACACATAATTATTCATCCTCCAATTCTACATTTGATTCAGGATTTGCATTATTGCATATTATGAGTGCACACCATCTACAGCTGTGGTACAATGCTATACACTGAAAGGTTATTTGTCCAAAAAGGTGGAATGTTCCAAATTCAGAAAGAAACGATACTTGTAGATTCCTCTATTAGTGGGCAATACTTGCATTGTGGTCTTGAATATCCATGGATGTGGAGTCAATTGTATTCTCACATATGTGTTGCCTATATTCACACGTGTACAGACAATGTGAATGCAAACATACATATCAATGTCTCAAAATTCAAGTTGTCAACATGTCATCATCCCCTGTTGTCATGCACGTATATTATGTATGTCTATGATCCCAGAAGTTCTTAACAATTTAAAATTGAACAAAACTAAAATCTAGTTTCTGTTAAATATTTAACAACATACACAAAGCAAATGACAAGCAAGGGGTCATCACAAAAGTGCAAAGAAGACTATTCAAAATGTCCTGCATTGAATTTATCCAAAATACTTTCAAAAATATTTCACATTTTCAAAGGAACAATTTCAAGTGCAGACAAATAGTACTATCTCGGTTGGAATGTGATATTATTCTGGTGGTAATCCTATCATTAAACTATCAAATTTCCAATAAGGTTCCTGTATTCAGTATTTAATTGAAGCTTAAAATTCAAAAATCGAGCAAAATCCTGAATCTGCCTTGACAGTGTTACCAGTTGATAGAATCAGGTGTTAGGCATCTACTTATTGTGTCAGTATCAGAAGCAACAATGGATTTAGCGACAATTCCCATTGAGCAATTAAACCAGAGCCATTAAGGCTATGAGCAAATCATTAATGCTACCCACCCATAGAGTTATTGTTAGTCAGTGTGAACTATGAACCTCTGTGATGATCCCTCACCAAATCACAATGCCATGACTATCAACATTAATGTAATACCTCACTGACAAATTAGAATACAGGATGTACAATTTCATTAGCTGGATTATTTACACAGATCTGTAACAAAATCTCATTGGTCAGGTCATCGATCAACATAAAGCAAGACAAAATGGAACTCTGAAATACTTAAATACAATAAATTATTTCCATACTCTACTGACATCAATTTACAAGGCTCTCTTGACTCAAAACTGATGCAAAATCTCATATCATGATTGTATCATAACGTTTCAAGATGATGAAAAAAACACAATCTGACAATATCACAAATGTAAAGAAAATGTTTCTTGCCTGAATAAAAATTCAGTGCATCTTGAAATGATAGATGTTCATGAATGGCACTTTAAGCTGAAAATCTGTTTCTTTTGGCTTCACGTCACCATCTGAATATTTCGAAGAAGTATCTGTTTACATCTTGTCATATAAAGACTAGAGAAAAAGCTGAACTGGATCTGCTCAGCACACCCTGATGAACCTTCCTGTCATTCTGGTGTGTTCCGACATTTGTCCATGAAAGGTGTGGTACGGATGGAGTGTAACTGATTGGACGCTGGTCGGACATGAGCGAGGGTGATAGTGGTGGTAGCTCTGATAGCTCTGTTAATATCACATTTGTTGAAGACTCGCTTCCACAGTTATTCTCATGACAAGTCTTCTCTGGACTCACGGTGTATCGACAGCACTTGAGCAAATTTCTTTTTATCACTGTTCATACGTATTGTGTCTATATTGCGGAACAAATTGTCTGCAGAAATGTCCTCAGGTAGTTTGGTGAGAAACTGGGCAAGATGAATGAAATCCATGTTGATTAGAATCCCTTCATACAACCTTAAAATTCCTGGAAAAGAAATGAAATATTTCAACGATGAAACAATAACATTCACAAATGTATTACAAATACTCCTACATCGTGCCAATGATAACAAATGGGTAAACCAATTGTTCAAATGATTCACCAGCTTCTGGTTTTTTTATGACCCCATTCAGATATGGGCAAAATAGGTTCTCAGCACCACATACTGATTGTCAACATTTCACAGTTTTAACAGTTTGATGGACAAAACAAATCATTTTCCCCACTGTATAAGTGAAACCAAAAGAAATGACCTATTGACTGCCTCTTCCCAAGTCACAAGGAACAGTGTCAAGGCTTGGTATCACAGAGAATTCAAAGCACACACCTCCAATGCTGAATCCCCAGGCTTATGTTACCCATAACCCTCAGACTGCCTGGAGCAAACCCAGATATTAATCTTACCTAAAGCTGTGCGAAATAGAAACTCCTCGCCATCTCGACAGAAGACGTCCCAGACCCGACAGGCTACATCCAGAGGTAGAGACTTGCCATAGATTAGAAATATCCTGAAGAGATACATGGCAAGTCAACACAAGTTGAACTAATACAATGGTAACATGAACTCTGCAATGCACTTATTTTGTTGGACAGGATGTAGTTCTTTATATTCAGTATTCATGACAAGCTCATGTAATTGACCTTTTTCACACTTTGCTACTTCCGGTTTAAAAGCGAGGCTGTCAACAAGGCACGCAATCGGGACAAACGGTGACAATGTAGCCACTCCGGTACTATCAAGGCAACATTTATCGTAAGTATTGAACATTATTCTTATCATTAACAAAATATTCTACTGTTATCTGGTCTCCACTGATATATATTTAGCAAGTGAGTCTGGTCGTTCTGTTGTGATTTCAATTTCAAATGTCCATGACCACCTGGTAACTCCCAGTGCAGTATCTTAATGAGATAGTCTGTTGGCTCAGCCTCACAATCACAATTATGACAATCTACATCAGACATATGGGCACTGGATACCACCTACATCAATTTCACAACTACAACAACATTCTCCAACCATTTCAGTTTCCCATTAAAACCCCAAACAGGTTACCTGCCCTTGTTAAAGTGGGGCAAACACGTTACCTGCCCTTGTTAAAGTGGGGCAAACATGTTACCTGCCCTTGTTAAAGTGGGGCAAACACGTTACCTGCCCTTGTTAAAGTGGGGCAAACACGTTACCTGCCCTTGTTAAAGTGGGGCAAACATGTTACCCGCTCTTGTTAAAGTGGGGCAAACATGTTACCTGCTCTTGTTAAAGTGGGGCAAACACGTTACCTGCCCTTGTTAAAGTGGGGCAAACATGTTACCTGCCCTTGTTAAAGTGGGGCAAACATGTTACCTGCCCTTGTTAAAGTGGGGCAAACACGTTACCTGCCCTTGTTAAAGTGGGACAAACACGGGAGGTTGAAAGTGACAAAGGTGGACACCAGGAACAAAATAGTTTTTATTTATGCCCAACAATCAAATTCTTAATCTACTTGTTTCTTCTCACCAATCAAATTACCCACCCTCCAACTTAAATATTCCCTCCTCTAACTTGCCAAATACAAAGCGGTGTGGAACTGGTATATCAAATCAAAGGCATCTATATATGTAGGAAGCACCTGTGTGGCATGCATCAATAAAGTTAATACATTTTCATATCACTTGACACATTGATATCATTTTCACAGTAGTTGATCTGTTCTTGTTGTTTGTATTGTTGTTTGTTGTGCCACGCTTGTCAACTCACCAGTCTAGAAGGTAAAGATTAGGTGTGAGGGCCTGGTCAACAAAATGATCATGTAGATGAGGCAGGTTTTCTCTGAAGAATTCTGTGAATGTGTCATAGTAGGCCATCATCTGAAAAAATCAAAAGTACAATGATGGAGTCCGAGCTAACACTTGAGTTGCCCAAACTTTATAAGCATCACTTTGGAGGATTTTATACAGATACATGGACTAGTGTTAGCAAGAAGTTAGACAAGATTCTGTTTCAGGACTAATTTCACATACTGAGGAGGTTATTTCATAAATCCTTTTTATTATCACCATATAAAGTAAACCAAAAAACATTATTATTTTTTTATAATATTATTAATATTTCAAACCCTGACATAATTCCTCAACTGTGCATGTGCAGCTCTCAAGGGTAGAGCTGTAGTTTACGAAGGTATAATGAGCGCCATGCAAAATGACAGTTTGATGTACGCCTGATGGGGATCATATGCTCTCAAATACCGGAACGAGAGATAACCGTTACTGACCATGGCCTCATCCATGCGGAAAAAGGTGACTTGACACGGTCTGTTGAGCAAGTTGGCGAAACAAACAAAGGCATCTGCCACATCCATGTTCAGGAGGAGGATGGCTGCGATGAATGACATACCCTGGACCTGAGGGAGAGACGGACAACAAACATCAGCTGCAGCCAAATACAGCCAAATTCCTCGGATTAACAGCAAATATTTCCCCATGAAAATATTACATTTTAACTATCATAACTTATCTCTTGTTAAATGAAAAGACATCGGAAAAGATGATACAACATAAGGCAGTGATCATAGTGCAGGGACAGCTGCAAGTGGATGTTGAGGTATGTGTGTGCTGACAGTCAGAGAACAAAGATCTTTACGTGTAACAGTCACCCATTACTTGATCCATAAGACTAAAAAAATAATAGTCTTGGTTCTCAGGCACTGCCCACATCATCATAAAGTTCAATGCACCTTTCGTTTTTGTTTCCATTTTCAATTTTTTTTTCTGCATTGTGTTTAAGTATTAGGATTTTTATGGGGGTTTTTAATATGGAAATAAAAACAAAACGTGCAGCAGACTTTATGAACAAGCAGGTGGTGCCTGATAACCAAGACTATTATTTTATTCAGCCTAAAACAGATAATAAGTACCAGTTACCTTAATCTCAGCAATGATTCTATCTCTGAAGGAGAGATAAGTCATCCAAGGAGGTTATTTTCAAGATTAAGCAAGTAAAGTATCAGTTCTGATGAGACTTAACATGCTGTTTCTGTAGCTTGTACCTGACAGGCAATATTGTGAAAGATGCATGGTGCTGTATGGGGACAATACCGGTACTTACATATCCAACATCGGGCCTGTAGCATGCATAGGCTCCCAATAGGCTGTGAAGAAGGTCGTGATATGGCCCACCCTGAAACATAACACAAGTATCAACCATCCAAGAGCAGATACTCCCGATCAAACTCTTACATCTTCTTCATTAAGATTCCCAGTATCCACAGAGTATCACTCGAGTAACAGAAGGGTAAGTTACTGGTAGTGTTGTATTGACCTTTTTCACACTTCGCTACTTCCGGTTTGAAAGCGAGGCTTGGAGAGCAGAAGGTGAAGGCTTGATAGCACATGAAACACATGGAGATGTCAACAAGACACGCAATAAGGACAAACTGTGACAATTTAACAATCCCGATACATTTATCGTAAGTATTGAACATTATTCTTATTCTTATCATTGACAAACTATTCTACTGTTATCTGGTCTCCTTACCGATATAAATTTGAGTCTGGCCGTTCTGTTGCGATTTCAATTTAAAATATCCATGACCACCTGGTAACTCCCAGTGCAGTTTATGGTAGTTGAACAGACTTAAGTTAATACAAATGCTACTGAGATCTTGTAAAGATTAATTCATTGTTTACACACCATTAAGCCAAACTATTTATTGTGAGTTTAAATAACTTTGCGGGTTGTATTTGAAGTCGAAATATTGACCTTTTGACCAAATCTAGATATATGTCAGAAACTAACTAAATTGATATGTTCATATAATGTATCAAATTGTAACCTACTGAGAATTTACAATCGTAACAAATCAGAATTTTGCATCAGTTTCGTATTTGATGTAAATTGTAATGGACTCAAATGCATTCCAATAAAATATTAGACCTCTAGATCTACTTGTGTTGTTGTGATTGTGAACAGTTGTTATTTTGATTGTCAGTGTTGACAGATTAGATAGCATGAGGTGTAATATTTCAACTGAATTATTACATAAAGGGTGTGTAAATATTTGAAGTAAAATACAGTTTGATCTGCAATTTTGTGAACAATATTTCTACCAAAATGATATTTACTTTACTGTACCAAATTAATCATGTCATGAAATTAACAAAAACCCAACTAATTAATGGCCAGTAAATGTTCAATCTACATGTGATCTTTATATAATTTACAGAAACAGATAACTCTTTAACAGTTTGTATTCAAATATTTCAAATGCATAAATTGATATTGACATTACTATAAACTTAAAGTATAAACAGAATTATTTTTAATTCCCATGCATATTGCAATCATAACTCATTTATTCCCTTTGTTTAATTGTGAAACCCATCAGGTTTTATGTCCACAAACATGTTTTGAAACTTTTAAAACAAAATGATTTCTTTTGTGCAGGCAATTGCCATGCATTATTGATTATTAATCACATCAATTTATATGTAAGAATATAGTTGTGCTTACTGTGTCATTTTGCAATAATTATATTGTTATGATGTAATATTTTACTATTGTTAACAATCTTTTGAACCTTAGTTTATTTCAATCAAGTCAAGTGGTGTGATCATTTTTATAATTTTTATAATATTTTAATATTTTCAAGTCAAGATATCAACTTAAGTAAACCACAAGAAGAGATAAACATTTCATTTGACAAAATAAAGTCTTATATTTTCTTTGTGATCTTCATGACCTTACTCAGAAAACCATAGAGTCAATGAGGCAGACTGACTGTAGGTGTGACAAAACGTGATATTTCACCTGATTTTAATAAAAATCTTATTTATTTCACTCTAGCGAAAGTATGTTTTCAGCATGGTCAGACTAAACAAAGTATTTCATGATTAAATACATACCGGTAATTCAAATATCAAAACGTGTTTCATTAAAACAAGAGTGAATTTCTGTGTGACATTGATATAAAGAGCTGTAGTACACTGTCATTAAATTGATGCATCTGTTGAGTTTACTGTTTATACAGAATAATCTGTTTGAAATTTAGACATTTACCATTTGTTTACAAGCAAGGCAATTATTTTCTCCAGGAATTTAATTAGGTGCTTTTGACTGACAAAGACACCCGGTCCATGTTAAGTTTTGAAAACTTATATTGTGAGAAATAAAGACATGAAAATTTTGGTTTGTTTTTCTTTGTTAAATATGAGAAATCCAGATTGTTCCATCAACATAATTTGTACCAATACATATATTTTATCTTGGCTTGATTACCAATTGAAGTTGATTCCTTTTTATCTTTTGTTATTTTATCTGTACTCATATCTGATCAAGACATTTTCAAACTATTCAGGATAAATGTATTAGTAGCTTCCTTTTGATATACAATTACCTATCATCATACAGGATTAGGTCAGGGTGTTCAAGGAGTTGGTGTTTGTATCAAATCTTATATTTCTTCAATTTCATGAGGTTATGATAAAACAATCTATAATACAGTCACAAACGGGATAGGGTCGCTGACTTGGTTGATAAATGTCATTGTGTCCTAATTGCGTAGATTGATGCTCATTATGTCAATCACTGGATCCGGTCCAGACTCAAATAGTTACAGTCTGCCATCATAACGCTGGAATACCACAGAGTGTGGCTTTAACAACAAATAAACAAACTGAATGGTTTGCCCTGAATTGTCTCCCTTTGACTGTCAATGCTAAATGCCATTTTGTATCATTTTTAATCAGACAAGGTCTGGACGAAATAAATACTTTAATAATAATTCTAACCACAGGACAGGCAATATGCATGATAATAGATATGGCTTAAAAAAATAAAAGAATTGGTACTCAGGCACTGACTTTTGAAAATATATTGCGGGAGCTCGGTTGCTTTTTTGTTTGTTTTTTGCTTGTTCAAACTAGTATGTAACCAAAGAAACAGTTGTGTACCATCAACCTGGGATACATAAAGAAGCATACAAACTCCTATGGCCGCCATTACCAAAGACAAGCTGCACTGTAAAGCAGTGCGCATGTAAAGGGAAGTAACTGTTTGACATATTGGATCACAGTGTTTTCAAGTATTGGGATTTTTTTATGTTTTTAAAAGGGAAATACAATCCAAACGTGCGGTGGACATTGTGATGATGCAGGCGGTGCCTGAGAACAAGACTATTATTTTTTTTTAGCTAAAGAGCGCATCTGTATAAACTAATTCTCTATTCAGCGGGTACAGATGCTGCACTATATAACAATTCTAACAAAATATCTATCATTTTGAGTAATAACAAATCATTATACATTTACTTATGTAATTACACCAAGCTTGTAATCATGTAACAAATACAGCGTTACAACAACTATTTCATGGCAGCAGTTAAAGTATTCAAGCCCAGACCAAAAGAAACCAATGACTGCTGATGATCTGTGAGCCATAATGAGCTATGATCCACTCCCAATACTCAATGCTGGGTTATTCATATTTATAATGTAATCTCTATGGAGGCAAAGCTCACAAATTGTGTACAGAAATTGATGAACTGAACCAAATCATACAATTCCGTTTTCCTCAATAAATTCATTTAATACTTTTCTAGTAAGAACAGACACTGCAAATATGATCTCTATATTGCTCAGCCGGAATAATCATGTGGAAACACACTGTTACTGTTAGTTACCTTCTGGAATATACAGAGTTGAGGGAATGTTCTGGATACGTCAAGTTTGATGACATTGACGCTGTCTTCTTTGTTGGACGGAGGTTCATTTGAGACTGAAAACAAAAATACAATAGTTGTTTGAGAACTGAAAACAAAAATACAATACTTGTTTGAGAACTGAAAACAAAAATACAATAGTTGTTTGAGAACTGAAAACACTAAGCCACTGTTCCAGCAACACAAACATAGTTTCTTTTCTTTGACAAAATTTACAGACAACATCCCTGATACACTTGAAGTATCTCCACATTATTTCAATATATTCCTACAAACCCAGATCTTTTGAGGACATGATCGAAATACCATGTTTCCACAAACTGATAAGTGAGTGGGTGAGTGAGTGAGTGTAGTTTTACGCCACTTTTAGCAATGTTCCAGCAATATCATGGCGGGTTACATTAGATATGGGCTTCACACATTGTACCCATGTCGGGAATCGAACCCAGGTCCTCGACGTGACGAGCGAACGCTTTAACCACTAGGCTACCTGACCGCCCCTACACAAACTGATAAGACCCTGGACAGCTAGTGTGATGTGTAATGGGTGAGATCTAAAATCAAAATGAGACAAGTGGGATGACTTAAGTCATGTCTAAGACAACTGAGTTATCTCCCCTTGATCACAAACCTTCTGTTGCTCCTGACGACTCGCTGGCTGATTCCTGCATCAGTTTGATCCGGTCCTCAGCTCGGCTTTCACAGATCTCGTACAGTTCTAGGAATAATGAAAATCATGTTTTGTATGTTGTGCAATGAAAAACATCAACCATAAATTGAACACCAGAAAATTGAGAAATGGAACAATATGGAACTTTTATTAGTGGTGGACTTAGTACTTTGATATGAGTTAAGTATCCTGGATAGTTTGAATTTCACAATACGTAATTAATTAATTCTACTTGTACTATTCATTTGTGAAATGATCAAAATTGTTCTATGAGATTATTCTCAAATTCATGATAAAATAAATTCAAACATATTTCAGGGCTTTTACACTTGCTCAGATCAAGTACTCCTGTACACCCCCTCCTTTTGAAAACTAAATGCAGTATGTTGTAGGCAGTAAAATTACCTGAGACAGGATTTTGATATTGTGGGCCCCTCCCTTTTAAAAATGCTGGATCCTGCCTTGTAGCTCACAGATTGTGACCACCTAATCTTAAAAAGCCCGCCCTTGCGACAAGCATGGGGTCTGGGGACCTACTCTGCCCTGGAATCCCCCGGGGATCCTACAAGTTGAGTGTTGGAAGACTTACCCTGAGTGATGTTAAGGTCATTGCCGAGGGCCAACCTCCACACTTTCCCCCTGACGTTGGGCGGCAGGCCGATCCACCACAGGTCACGCGCCTTCTTACTGCCTTTCCTGTTGGGGGAAACAGAACAGATTAATTCAAGGCATTTGATATCAGTCAATGGCTGTTGGGGGGAAGTACTGAACACATATAAACTGGAATCAGTTTCATGTTCTGTCGCTTTCAGAAAACATGTTCCATGGTGTAATCACTCCTCCATACCCATTGATGTCCCAAGTCATCCCCCTATAGCCCACACTATCCAGTGCACTGTGTCCCAGCTGGTTACTCACTCATCTTCTCCCCCCTCACACACAAACCCTCGCCCCCACTCACTGTGTGTCCCAAGTCATACCCCTATAGCCCACACTATCCAGTGCACTGTGTCCCAGTTGGTTACTCACTCATCTTCTCCCCCCTCACACACAAACCCTCGCCCCCACTCAGTGGGTGTCCCAAGTCATACCCCTATAGCCCACACTATCCAGTGCACTGTGTCCCAGTTGGTTACACACACATCTTCTCCCCGCTCACACACATCCTCTTACACATACATCTTCTCCCCCCTCACACACAAACCCTCGCCCCCACTCACTGTGTGTCCCAGTTAGGCAGGACTTCGTTGTTCCAGATGCGGGCTGCGGCCACCAGTTGGTCCTCCTGACGTAGCTGCTGCTGTAACTGCCTCTTCTTCTGCTTCATCTCTTTTTGTTCTGCAATCCACACATTACAACACTGATCACTGTTCATAACTCCTGCACTATATTCCTTTCATATCAGCTCTACCACTATTCCAACCTCATTACCACGAGAACATTCATCACATTCAGAATGATTCTCGATGAATTCTTGGCCTAGGGTATAACAGATTTTTATTCTCGGACAAGTGAAAACCTCGAATGGCTAGTTGTTTCTCCCCAAATCATATTGTGTTACATAAATCACAAGTCAAAATTGAGCCATGGCCATGCTGGATTTGAAAATAATAAAGCAGATATTAGCGGAAGCAAATTCTTACAAAATGTCTGATGGTCAATAACAGTGAGTGAGTGAGTGAGTATGGTTTTACGCCACTTTTAGCAATATTCCATCAATATCACGGCAGGGGACATCAGAAAAGTGTACCCATGTAGGGAATCGAACCCGGGTCTTCCGCGTGACGAGCAAACACTTTAACCACCAGGCTACCCGACTGCCCCTGATGGTCAATAAGACAATTGTGGTACATATCAGTGAGTGAGTGAGTATGGTTTTACGCTGCTTTTAGCAATATTCCAGCAATATCACGGCGGGGGACACCAGAAATGGGCTTCACACATTGTACCCATGTCGGGAATCGAACCCAGGTCTTTGGCGTGACGAGCGAACACTTTAACCACTAGGCTACCCGACCGCCCCTGGTACATATCAAAGAGTCTTGGATTGGTGTTTGTGGCAATGCTTCCATTTAGTACTTTCAATAACAATGTAAATCTTGACTACCTTTTCTCCGGGCTGCTTCCACCATGGCTTCATACTCTTGTCGATGCTTCTCTGCTTCTTCCGGATTCTTGGATGGCAGGTTCCTGTAGCCAAGAGTGAGTGAGTGAAATCTTATGTTGGGAGTTAGAGTGAATGAGCTGAATTCAAAGCCACCTCAAACAATATTTCAGTCATATCACATGTCAGCTTGATATGGCAGAAAGCCCTTGGGAACAGATTGTAAATGTTTACAAATTTGGTGTAACCCATGAGAATGGGTATGGCATTGACAAATCAAGCATCATAATTGATGCGAATATCTGGATGTCACAGACAAATGAGAATGATAAAAAGAACTGTAATAAACATGATAAAGATTAATCACTGTAGGTTCACTAGAACAACTTTAAACTGAGTGTACGAGAGAGTGAGAGAGTCTTGGGGTAACTATGAATAGTATTTCAGTAAAACAACTGTATGTTAGCATGATCATTGATCTACAAGACTATGTTACCACTTCGGTGAAACCAACAGGGTAGTGTACTGGCAGAGATTCAAACCTACAAGCAGCTGATCCTGACCATCTAGGGGACACAACTCACACAGGAAGCACAAACAGTTCCTTGACAGATTGCAGTGACTCTAGATATAGAAGCATTATGTGAAAGCACCAGCGCTCTATCACAAATCAGCTAATGCCAAAGATCAGCAACATGATGGATAACAATGAACATCTCTGATGATGAAAACCTCTTCGCTAAAGGTCACTGCAGAAATGTAGTCCTCAGCTTATTTCATCTTGGCCCGATATTGTAAAAAGATGGCTATTGACATGATTGAGATGGAAATGTACCGATAACAAAATATAATTACAAAATTCAATATTCATGAAAAAAGATTCTTTCAGCTCCCACCAAACTAATATCTGTAGAATCTGGGCTCATGGTAATTTGAAAAGTAGACTAGGTTATTGACAGTGGTAATATTCATAGATACAGTCATCCCATGACAGACAACCAGAGCCAGATGCATACATCACTCTCAGCCCTTCTCAGTTCCATCTTCCCAGCATTCAATCTTTTTAAGCCAGTCTATTGAATAATGCATGTAAACTCCAAACACAATCATTTTCAACCATATTGTTTCATGCTAAGCTCAGCAAAAAAACTTTTTTAGTGATTTTTTACCTGTGCAAAAACATTTATACTGGACTGCATCAAAGACCATTTAATGAGTTTCACAACCAAAAATATCCTTGCATCCACCACGAAGTACTAGAAAATTGTCACTTCTCTTCAGACTGCAGAGGGCAAAGCTTAATATAAATGTTGCAGGACTATTTCAATCAATATCTCTTGGAAAGAAGGAATGAGTTTTGTTGCTCAATATTATGAAAATTGGATCCTAATGGCAGCCTGGGAAGGCGTATTGCATGTTTAAAGGTGGAGTAATTGTATATTCCCGGTTTCTATTGCAGCAAGATAGCATGACTAGAGGACAGCAACAATATACATGCACTCTATGTCCTGGCAGTCGCACACTTTGCTACACATCACTACCTCTTTACAGAACCCGTAATAAAGGTCTCGGGTCTCTTACAGAATATGTGCTTCTCAATGAAGATGTAAAAATATCACATGGTTTAAAAAACCCATCTCACACTGATAGAAAGGCATGTCGATAAGTTGACCAGATGAAGGTGTTGGGTGATTTTGAATCTGACACTGCAGTGTTTCAGGTATATGACTTTAGCAGATTAATGCTGGAGAAATTATTGAGTGCGTGAGTCAGTACTATTTCAACAGGATATCACAGTGTGTCAGCTTAATGTGGGAGGAAAGACCAAAGTGGTGCAGGTCTCAGACGTTTACCACTTTGTTGAAACCCATGAGCAGGTGTGTGGTGCTGACAACCCTGGAAGTAATGTAGCTGAAATGGGATTCAAACAGACAATTGTAGGTTCTGCTAGCCTGGGACCAGTGACATTTCCCTGTGGACAGACCCTTTTTCCTTCAGATAAATGGCAACTCTATAGTAGATCATTTAGTGGACAAGTGAAAATTAAAAAAACATCTAAAGTTGTTTACAATGTTAGGGTCAGGCTTGTGCAGGATTAGGGTGTAGCACAAACTGACATTGAACATGCACTCAGTAAAATGCACAGCTCCTGAATATCCTGTCACCATCATCGCACAGGAACACTTACATGGGCCTGTTCTCCAGTATAAGGGCTGTGGTGGAGAGAACTTCTATATCTTGTTTCTTTGTTCGACTGGCAGGGAAATGGGCACTGGCTCTCTGCTTGGCCTGATAGTCGGTGGAGATTTGAACCGGGTCCTTCTCTGTGGCAGCTTTGGGAGGGATACGACCAAACAGCTTCCATCCCGGGGCGCTCTCTGACGATGCATTTTCTTTGGCCTTCCGGGAAAATAAATTTCTGAGGGAAAAAAGGCAAGTTTTGAACAATTCTGAAAGCATTATGCAACTGATGGTGGGTAAAAAACATAAACAAAGTCATGCCCAATCAGTACCTAGAATATCCGGATTCCTGAAATAAAATACTATTATTAACAACATCAAACTGTAGTGGACGAAAGGCATTAAAAGAAACATGACAATCATAGAAATCAATCCACAATTATTACTCTTAATCACACAAATGGAACAGTTTCATCAAAATGAAAAGTAGGAAAAAAGCCATAAAGTGTGATCTCTGTTTAGACTGTACTAACAAGAACATGACAATGACCAAAGAGTCCAGCTGTTGTTGTGATTGTTTACATGTTAGTTATTGAGGCTGGTGGACACCTGATCCAGTCAAGTCGAGCTGTAGCATCTGCAGTGTGAGGTCTCAGACTTTGGACCAAGATAGCTGGCATTATGTCACCACTGGGACATGGGTTCGTGTGACTCAGGCTTTCTGCCACACACTTGCTTTATGAGCAATAACTCAAACCGACACAACTTTACTCACATACTGTGTTCAGTGAGATGTTCATAAAAAAATTAATGTGTAATTGTAATATTTAAAATTTTCTTTTCAACAGTCACTGACATATTCATCACTACAGACACATCTCCAGCTAATGTTAGATGTTAACTAAATGTTGTTTTAATTCATTTTTAACTCCAGATAATGGCAATCTGTAAATGTCTGGGTCACTCAAACCAGTGGTCGATGGCATGAGCAACGATCCACACTATCAAGTTGAACAACGCTAACAATCGGGGACACATTTTTACCACCCACTCCTCAATAAGTCAGCATTTGTGACAAACATCGGATACTTGGTACCTATTCTGCCCCCAAATTCTGCAAGGTCCCAGAAATTGTGGAAAAATCCATACAAACTTTTCATAAAATGATATTGCAGCTATCAAAATGCTGTTGATACTAATGATGGATGACCTTGCTGTACAAGGAACACAGTGCTCTTGGGTGACCTGGATCCCTACCTGCCTATCAGCAAACAGTACCGTATTCGACGTAATAAGCGCCCAGGGAGCTCTCAAAATTAGAAATAAGGGGCTCTTATCAGAATATAATTTTGGTTAAAGAAACAGAGTTGAAAGATTGTAAATTTCTAGGTTTATGTACCTGAAATGATACAAAAGAAAAGTCTGTGCGTATTAACATGAATACATAAGTCTTGTGTACATTGATCAATCAGAAGAAGTGCTAATTGGGATTGTTCACTAGCCAATATATTGCAAATATCACCATGGGCGCTCATTAGAGCAGGGCGCTTATAATGTTGAATACAGTAATTGCTTTCTGATCAGCTTACACCATATCCTAGGGTCAAGACATCACAAACAGTATCTATGGACTTCTCCACAAGGCCACGTTGTCATGCTTCATTGATCCCAGCCTCAGTAAACCTTCCCAAGGACAAGGGCTTGTGATCGATGCAACACTTTTGTATGAAAACAGCCGTGGAAATGGTGTTACATTGCATCACAAAACTTGACCACACATAGTTACCTAACTATGATGGACACTATATATGCAGTGATCAAAAGGGTCCAAGGGTCCTTCAGGCTGTAGTATTTGAATATAGGATCCCTCAAAATCTTAACTTTAACACAAAAGGGGTGACATGGAGCACTTGACTTTCAGGCTTATTTTCAAAAACTGATATGCATTTTAACAAAGAAATTATGTCCCTTACGTTTCCACTCAACGTGTATCTCATCTTTGTCAAAGTATCAATGTCATCAATTGTATATACAACAAAGGTGCTTCCATCTTCCCGAGGCAAGGAAGTTAACTGACTCTAAAAGTCCAGTTTCCACCAAGTTTTGTAATACAACAAGTCTTTCATCACGAGGTGCATCAAATCGCTTGAGCACTTTGATTAAAAACGTGAAAAGATTTGCCCAGTTAACAGTACACAACTTTTGAAAATCCTGCAGTCAACAGAAATCTGCATGTTGAAATCCATGTTGTTTATGAACCGGATGTCTAGTTCGTATCGTTATGTGATTTTGATTTGACTATGCATAGAATTCTTAATTCAGCCAAAAATATAAATCCATAATTGCAGCCTAAATCGGCAAGGGTGGAAAATGGACTTTTACAGTCAGTTAACTCCCTCGCCTCAGGAAGATGAGGTACTTCCAAAACATCCTGTAGTATGCAATGATCCTTCTCAAGCCAAAAGCCCATAATCGTGGGTTCGAATCCTGGTTCGCCCAAAATGTGTTTCTAGGTTTTTCAGCACAACAACCCTCATCATTGGTTTCAACCAAAGCCATAAATGTCTTAGACCTGCATCACTTTGGGCTTGCCTCACACACTAAGCTGACATGGTGTTATTTAGCTGGAATACTGTTCAACTCACTCACACACTCAAGGGAGAAACAATGCACCCATACAGTAACATTTACCAGTTACCCCCTCAAAACACACTTCTCAAACCATGCTCAGTCTCTACCCATGCAGTATCTCAAGACTTTAAATGAAACAGACAACACAAACCAGTGACAGAAAAAAACTGTTTTTGTCCACTAGTCCTTATAATGATAACATACAGCAAAACCCTTAAAAATGGCAAATTTCTACTAGTCCTTATGATGCCTTAACTATTGGCCAGTTTGACAAGGACTATAGGACTAGTGCCAATTTCTAACACTGCAAACCCTGTTTATTTATTCTTGTGAACTCCTCAGGGTGGTTTTTCCATTGTGTCATGTTTTCCCACAGAAGAAAACATGGCTGTTGTTATGATAATGTCAAGGCTTGGGTTTCACACAGCTATCTCTTCTCCCAACACCTTATCAATATTCATGTGACACGCACCACTCTTGCCCACATATGGATTACCTACCCTGGTTTGTGTTTCACTGTGCACTCTGACCTACTCAGCAGTGGTTACATATCCAGGCTTGTGTGAGCTTAATCCTCTTACCTATGGAACATTAGCCACTGCCACTTTCTCATGAAGTTGAGAAGATCCCAACAGCTTCAAGATGACATAATGGATGTAAACGTCTTCATCATCAACAAATTAGTATTGATTCCACAAGTTTATCAGATGTCAGTGATGATGGAGTTTTTACCAGATTACCCAAGCTAAATTATTGAATGTCATAAAACAACAAATGATGTCTTTTCACTGCCAGTTACAAGAGACTTACCAACTTGACAAATGAACTTAAGGATTTGTCTTGTATGATTTTGCAATTACTACGTAACTTGACTGTTAAGGATGGGAGAGTTTTAATGACATAGTCTATTGCTAATGTTAGGGCTGGGACGAGTCTCAACTCACACACTGCCAATGTGGTCCATAACTGGACCTGTGTTACTAAGGCTTGTGTTCCAAAACTGAGCTAACAAACAATTGAAATACTGTCAAAGCAGCATAAAACCCTCACTCACTATTTTTATTAGTATCACAGGATATATCATGGACCACCATCATTGACGTTTCATTGGTGGCTCTACTACAGAGGACCCTTGAAGATCTGGGGTAGAATAGGTCTTTAGCCATCCATGCTTGCCCTAAAAGTCGACTATGCTTGTCGTAAGAGTCGACTAACGAGATCTGGTGGTCAGGCTCTTTGACTTGGTTGATGCATGTCATCTTAGCCCAGTTGTGTGGATCAATGTTCATGATATCAATCACTTGATTGTCTAATCCAGGCTCGATTATTTACAGCCTGCCGTCATATAGCTTGAATATTGCTGAATGTGGCATTACACAACAAACAAACCAAACCAAATCTAAACCAACCTGTCCAATGTGTTCTGTGGGACAAACATCCTTCAACTTCCTTCAAATTTCTTGTGTCCTCTGTCAAAGTAGGTCTTAAATTATAAGTATGTCAGTGATGTTGTTGTTTCACAAGACACTAGCTTATTATTAGCTGATTATCAGATTACAACAAATGTCATCCTTTCTCCACCAGTGAGTCTCTACCCCGAGAGACTTACCTACATGACAGGTTGACCTGAAGGAGCATGGCCAGGCCAACTTACACAAGGAAGCCCACTCGGATTAAGAACACTTACTTGAGACATCAGCCCCAGTTGCCACAAACATTGCAGCTCAAGCTAATGGCTAGGCTGTCATGCATAAAGAGTCTCCTATTCTTCATGGTTAGACACTTCATTCTAAATATCGTCCAAAGACCAATTTAGTTTAATTCTTTTTACAGATGTTTTTGTCAACATGCAAGAAACAGGACACAATACATAAAAAATAGTTGTCATGGTTTATGTTGGATTAAACACCTAAACAGCTTATATCCAATTCTGTTGATATTATTCAACTACTTGAGGCATTTCAGGGTATAAGAGTGTCCACAGGTTGTCATAGAAAACTTGGGAATGGGTAAATATTACTGATTATTTACATTCCACTGCAATACAACTGTAATAATGTCGGCTTAAGAAGAAAACTTGCTCACTCACTCACTCACTCACACACACACACACACACACAAACACACACACTCACTCACTCACTCACTCTCACTCACACACACACACACACACACACACACACACACACACACACACACACACACACACTCACTCACTCACACACACACACACACACTCACACACACACACACACACACTCACTCACTCACTCACTCACAGACCCACCCTCCATCCATCCCTGCCTTCCTCCCTCACTCACTCAATCACCCACATGAACACAAAACATCTCCATAACATGGGGTTGACATGAGATAATATTGTGTGAGACTTACTTCAAACCCATTACTAAGTGACCTCACACAAAATATTCCATAATATGTCAGACCAACAAAGTTTGTGAAAGCATAAATATGAAATGAGACATCACTCCAAATGTTGCTCCTGCTCACCCATGACAAGACTTTTAATGTCTGTGTTTTTGTAGTTCAAACAAAGACAGTTTGTGCCACTTCTCATGAAGCTGTCACTGTCTGTTACAACTTCCACAACAAGAGGTCATCTATCATGACATCTAATCGTGTGCAGCTGTCATGACTCGAAGAGAAACTCATATTCCTGTTTCCCCAAACAAAGCAATTGTAATTGCCATCATGATGAATATTCATACAGCAGAAAATCACTAACAGCAAAATATTCATATTGAATCAAATTCTAAAATGTTTTGGAATTCATCACTTTCATTTCAGATGCAGCAAAGGGAAGATCGTTTTTCATCACCAAATCAATTCCAAACATCAAACTCATTCTTTAAACAGTTTGCAAAATTCAAAAATGTAATTTAAATCTGCATGCCAAAAAAACAGGCTGATGTTGTCTATTTGTCAAGTCTCTGATAATCCCCAACCCAATTAAAATCTGTTTGCGCACAAGCAAAGATTCACCCCAGTGGGGGCCAAAAGTACAAGCCTGAACACAAACGCCTGAGAGAATACACAATGAGCATTAGGTAAAGAAGTCTATTTCATTTAACACAGTCGAGAAAAGATTGTCAGTTTCAACCTGTTAAGCCGAGCATTGGCAAGATTTAACCATACAGTAAATCTCAATTTCAGGTTGAAGGTGATCCCTATCAATAGGCAAATTAAATATCAGTAACATACACATGGACAAAGATGAGACAGATTCAGGGATCAAGTGAGATACAGAACTGAGAAGCAATGCTTTTATTTTCTGATTGATGCTGTTTCTGTGAATTGATCAAGGAAGGACAACTTTGCTGTACTAAGTTGAAGAAAATCAGAGTGATTTAGTGAAGAGCACGAACTGTGTTGCATTGGTTGATTACAGCGAGGGTGAGTGCATCAGTAATGGCACCGATGCTGGCGGTGGCAAGGGGGCTTGAATGTGTGATAACAGTGTTGGGTTTAGCACTATTTTCAGAAATTTTCAACAACATTATGACACTGGAGACACTAACAACCTAGGTCTTTTGGGGATAAAAAAAACACTTGTAACCATTTGGCTAACCCCTCACCTCTGAGGAGACAAATAAACAAGATAACCTATTAACTAAAAACTTTCCGAATGCAGAAGAGAATGGGATCTCATTTTTTAAAAAAGGTGACAAAGGAAAAGAATAAAACAATGTCCATGAGGCCTCAGGGGGTAGTTCTTCAAGGCTCTTTGTAAACAGCCAACACATTAATGGCCCTGTGAAGTTATATTAGATGGAATAGCAGGACTCCTCGAAGAAGTAAGACTCTTACTAAGAGTACTTACACAGGAAACACAGGTTTTATGGCAGGACATCAAATAATCAACCCTCTTGATCGTCAATATTGAGCATGTTCAAAACTGAAAATCAAATTCATGATCAATAAAGGTTATTTAAAGATGGCAATCTGACATTTCCAGATGGGTAGGGTGCTTGACTGACAGTAGTTCTTGCCACAGTAGAACCATCATGTTGCCATAAAACAAGTAGTCATCTATGAAGGGGGACAAACGAGATGAAATCAGGCCTCGTGGGGAATCACGTTATGTCCAGTGGCCACCAATTACTAATTTAGGTGTTTCTGACAGGCATTGCCACAAGAAATACACCATGCACTGGCACATTTTGCAGGGGAGATAACTCGTAAAGGAAAGATAACTCTGTATATGTTGAGCAATTCAGGATGGATAATTACTCACATCTGACTCAAATTATTTAATCCCAAACAATTTTAAATGTTCATGTTTTTCACTTACCAAATTTGAACTATAAGTAGGATGAATCAAAAATAATCAATCATCAAAACAGCATGGTAGAAATTAGCTATTGCAGCAGCATCAAGCACAACATCACAAGGTGTGCATTTGGTCAATACAACATAAGACAGCACTTGCCTCAAATGCTGAGAACGATATTGAGAGATTATGGTCTCGTATCGCCCAGCTGCTGCCATACCTACAACTCTGCCCAGTCCACATTGGGCGCACTGCAGGTCACATAAACAGGGAAATGCTTCCATTCTACAACACTGGGACAATTGTTGGGCAGTCAATAGTGGGGTCATTTACAATAATTTATTTGCATATAGCAAGATCCCAGTAATACAACAAACTCTGTGTGTGTGTGTGTGTGTGTGTGTGTGTGTGTGTGTGTGTGTGTGTGTGTGAGGGAGAGAGAGAGAGAGAGAGAGAGAGAGAGAGAGAGAGAGAGTGAGAGAGAGTGAGACTAAGTATTGATGTATATCATCCAAGGAGTTAAAGAGGTATCCAAATCACAAAGCGACAATTTCCTATTTTCACACGATACTTCTCACAATGTCCAGATCAAGACTGGATATTGACAACGTGAGGAAAAGTCATTCCGAAAAGAAAAACATAATTTCTTATTAAGTAGGTATCAGTTTTCCGCCTGCCCCGAATATTTGGCCATTACTTATCAGAAAGGTTGAAAACAATCGTTTCATTACAATAGTGGTACTGAAATTCTTTTACCAGTCACATCTCCATCTCAGAGACTTACACATGATCAATCCTTGTAGACTGCAGCATTTCAATCAAACTCAAGCAAGGAGAATCATTTGACCTTTAAGCTGGTAAACAAAAGTAACCCAAGTAGGTTTATATAACTGGACAGTGAGACACTATCACGGTGGTGGTATCAGGAAGCCTACTATCTATAGGAATACACAACTTCCCTTTCAGACAGTCACAGTTCATGTCAACATGGGGCGGCCTGCTTAGTTAGAAGGGGTGGGTTTCCCTCAATGCAGTTACTTCCCTTTGATGAAGTCTGATGCACTGGTTGTATGTTTAGTGATTTTCCACCATTGTTTCACTGAGCATGCTGTTAACTCGTCACTGGTGCTTGTAAATGTAATATAAATAATTTGTCACTGAAGTCCTCATAATGACGTAAATAGTCCGTCAATAGTTCTTATAATGATGTATTTAATAAGTCACAATGCCTTATGTTGTTGAGGTGCATAAGTCGCGAGTCCTTGTGACCTGTATGATAAGTAAGTAGTCTCTAACATAATGCATGTTATTAATTACAGTCACTAAGCTTCTACTAGCCACACTTTCTTAATGACATTTTCGAAAACCGGTTTTCCACTTTGTCCCTAGAATTTCTACTTACACTTTGATGGTAATGTCCTCTAACAGATGATAAGAACAGGCCATGAATGAGTGTTGGCAAGGTACTCCAACCCTGAACTGAATGTTATAATACAAATGAGAAGTGTCTCTGATGGTCCACATACAGATCAGTCAGTATGCACTGAATGTTGACGGCATGATTCGCTGTTCACAGACTCTGACAAGACATTCAATCATTGAAGATTAATGACAGCACACATTATAGTTCAGACACACTGCATCAAGTTCATATGCTAACTGTTTATTTTCTTTCAGATAATAACTGTAGCCTTTGTAAGAAATCAATTTTCAACGATCGTAAGAAGTTAAACTGTAAAATAAAGTGGACATCTTTCAATAATATATACTAAAACAGTTAACAAGTTACATCTTAAACCATGACTGATCAAAAGTGGGATACTCACTGTGGTTAAAGACACATTTCTGTGTTAATTTATAAATAAATCATGGTGCTTAGAGGGAAAAAAGCACAACATAGCATTAATCTACTAATCATGATATCTGGCTACTCTAAAGAAAGACACAATGAAGTTTGACCCATATTTTTGCACAACCACAGGCAGAACGCGCAGATGGAAAAACAGACGGAATGAAACTCAGCCTTAGCATTGAGGGCCTATGACTGTATCAATGAGGTGTGAGAGGGGAACATACCGACACCTGCAGTTGTAATCAGCATACCTGAGTCTACACAGTACAGGTAGCTGTGTGGCAGTTATGCAGGGTGTTTCACAATGAGAGGGATTGGTTTCAGTCAAAGCACTGACTACCACGCAATGTCAGTGAATCAATGTTAATGTGCATTCCACACACAAAATAAACTATGTCGAGGTGCAGATTGATTTTGCCCGTGTATTTCTCTGTACTTCTAGAGCAGAATTTGTGTTCCAAATAATTCTCATCTTTATTCAGTTAGCGAGTGAATATTGCCTAATGCTGTATCAGCAAATTTCTGTGTCTAAGAATTATCTGTCCGGCTGTTGTTTGCTGATTCAGCTGTTGGTGATGGTAATCTAAGGTGTCTGAAATAGACAGGATAGAAGCAATTGTGGAATAAATGTATTTGGGACATGTGAGAGCAGAGAGACTCTATCAGCTATGAATAGACAGACACCTAGGTGTGTGGGTGGGTGGCAGTATGACAGTACGCAGGGGGCTCACAGAAAGGCCTAAATTCTGTATCAGAAAGTAAGGTGACTATTAGGCCTGGAGGGGTGGGAGGTGTGTACCTGAGTGTGTCACTGTGAGTCGGTAGAGTGGATCACAGATCCTAATGTCAGATGAGGAGGCAGGGAGGGGGATAGGTCATCTTCACTCACTTCATCACAGACCAGGTACACAGGTTCAGACTGTTCTGGGTGTGCTGCTGACTCATATGTATTGAATCTCATCATTTCATTTTCTAGTGAGTGAAGGGAACATTATTTTACAGTGCAGTCAGCAAAATTTCAAATATATTACCACAGAGAGAAATCCCCAAATCTCATGGGTTGTTGTTGATATCATTCAATGATAGTGCGGCACACATTCAGTCAGGTTACACATTGTAATCTCTGATCCTTACTGTCAGACATGGGGTATACACTGAACTCTCTGTGTGTTTCTTGGGGAAAATACCAAACAAACATGTACCAGATATAGCCTATGTAGCACCCTTGATAACCTGCTAGATATCACTGACTCAAAATTACTACTTCCTAGCTGGACTGGTTCTATCACAAGCACCACATGTAATAATCAAATCTACACTATCGTTTCTAATTTCTCGAACTGATAGTTACATCTTGAACGTAAATGCCATTTAAAACAAAGCCACAATAACAAACACATTACCAACTACAAAAAATGTGTTTCTGCCATCAATCAAACTGACATCTTCTTTGCATGCCAGTTAGTTGAAAAAATAAATAAATACCGTTTTAAAATGTCAATAAGAGCAGGTATTTTCTTTATTCTTCCACTGAAAGCCTTTTTGGGCTGTTAGGGTGTTTTGGACACTAAGATGTCAAATCCACATAAAGCAGAACTTAACACAAAGAACCCATTCTATGTCATAAAACACCTCACCCGAAAAAACCTGGAATACTCCACAGGTCAGAACTCTTCAAGACAGCTTGTCTGACATTTTATTTCAAAGAAAATTCAGTGAGAAATGTCAAACTACCAACCCCGTGTCTAACCACTCCCAAGGCCCAACAACGTTTTCAAGGCAAATACCACAACAGTTACTGTAAGCTTGACAATGCCTCGCTGAAAGGCCGGCCAGAGGCTGATTGTTTATGGATGAACAAATCCAGTGATAAATGCCCTGTGGCAGGTAACTAAATTGATATTGCAGTATTTGCACCATGTCATAGATTGTGGCCCTATTCATATCTGCCCCTGTACATCTGTGATGTATGCTGTACATGTTAGTTCACCTGTCAGGTGTGATAGATGAGTATGTGTTTGTCTACCTGTGCTAACGAGGAAGTCTGTTACCACCTGGGCATTAGGTTAATGAAAAGTCAAGCTCACTGGGTTGGAGAAGTATGGATATTGTCGTATGAAATGAACAAACGAGCTAGCAGGGTCTTCTTGTATAATGCCGCACTCAGCAACATTTCAGCTACATGACAGCGGTCTGAAAAATATCAAGTCTGGACAAGACAATCCAGTGATTTGACACCATGAGCATCGATGTGTGCAATTGGGATACAATGACTTGCATCAACCAAGTCAGTGAGTTTGACCATCCGATCCAGTTAGTCACCGCTAACAACATGGGTTGTTGAAGACTAATTCTTACCAGATCTGAACAGGGCAAAAATGATAATTATGATGATGTGATAATGTTGACGACCTTGTTGAATATAGGAATATAGCATAGAGACCATTTGATAAATACAAATAACTGAGAAAGTAGCTCTGTACTCCGACACTAAATTGGGCCATGGCTTGCCAATGACTAATACCACCTGTCACCAAAATCAACATATTCTCAAATAAAAATTACAATATATTCCCAATATTGAATTTACAAGTATCAAATATCAGTTCCTGACAAGCAATAACAAGTAGTGGGCGGGTTCTAACAATGGCCTATCTGTGGTTGTCAACCATGGACCTACATCTGCCTACACTTCGACTTGAGTAAAGTGCAGCAGGCTTGTGACATTTCCTCTACCATGTACAACAACCTAACAGATCACCAGGGCGACAGGAAGCACGCAGCATCCTCATCTCCGCTGTCATAAGCCCCAATCTCTGTCAACAGCTCTGACACATGAAAACATGCCTGTATAAAGGTTAGCAGAGCTATGGTGTTCTGCCGCTAATGACCACATCAGTAGATAATACAGTTTATCATAATGGCTCATGGGGGATACCACCGTCCCATGATGCAGTCTAACATGGATTCACATTTGTTTATCACAACAGTTTCAGAGAATTTCTGACCGATTGTTTGACATATTTGATAACAGGTTTCTGTGATTATCTTGAAAATTGAAAAGTATGGTTAAATGATTTAACTCCCGAATTCATGAAATTCCAAAAAAAAAAAAAAACTGGCACAAATAAATATATGATTTTAAAAATTTACATCACTGTTTTTATACCTAAGAATGTTGCCATGTAACAGAGAATCTACATTCTGTGGGCAAACATTCAATCACATACTGAAGAACCAGCCTCAGGGCTCTTACCTCCGTAATCAATCAGAATATAATCCAGGTCAATTATGAATTACTCATACGAAAAGTATGTTCCAATTGGCAGGTACTTCATAAACACAAGTAAATGATCACAGCTTAAAGCTTGCATAATAGCTGTCTCTCTGCAATGTGTAAACAGGAAGATAGTTCAGATGACGGAACCTTGACTGACCCATAGAGTGTTGATCACATGAAAACATGAAAAACAAACAAGATTCCATTACTCACTTGGAAAGCCTCACGGGGATTACTTGAACCTGGTGTATAAGAAGATCAGTTTCTGAACTTTCCGCGTGGCCATTTGTAACAACTGTGTGCCCACTGTAATATTCCATTACTTTCATATTCCCATCACATATGAGACCTGGATCGAGCTGTGGACTGAATCACCAGCCACATCCCGTCTCTGCAGCTACCGGTGTGGTATAAAGTAAGGGATATTGTCATCGTACAGTTATCGTAAGCGGCGTGGCGACAGCTTGGAGCAAAGACAGTCCCACTCCCTATGTGAGCCTTGGTCGATAGGTACTACACAAAATATCAGCCCATCTCAAGAGTCAAGACGTTGTTGGGGCTTACTGATGCGGAAAGTATGCATACAGGCCTCTGTTGGCAGATGAGAGTCAATTCATAAATAGTTATCGATGTCAGTGGTATTTAGGAAGTAAATCACATTTCCCAACATAACACCGTCCAATGACTTTGTTTATCACAAAGGCGACATTCCAAAATGTGGACCTTGTGAAAAGATACACATAACGTCTCCCTCACGACTGTTAATGGGAAATTTTAAACAAAGAAACTATTTACATCCATAATAGATGAGAAAAGCCTTTTAACAGAACTATCCCTTTCACAGTTATGAGCACATATCTATTACTTCTCAATCAAGCAAGTTTGTACAGATGACTCACGTTTATCACCAATCGTTTCCTTGATCCAATATCCATAGTATGCTTTCACTAGATAACAATTTCCTTTCAAAACAAATTTATAAAAGCGTTAATATTTCCTGACAAGCATAAAGGAATAACTGATTTAAGATTCCATAACTACAAAAACTGTATTTGACTATGTGGAATAATGAACCAAACTTCTCCCTAAATTGGGTTTTCATTGACATTGTTCATTAAGATTATCCCAAATTGACCACTTGAAAGCCCAAATGTCCTTACTGCCTCAAGACAAACACATTCAGCCACAGTGCACTGTGTCCCATTAACTGGCAACGCTTGTGATCAGATCTGTTATAGATGTGCGAGCAGGGCTTAATGTTCCACAGGCGACTGGTTCCAGGTGAGGCTTTGTTTCCTCAATGTCAACTACCTGATCACCCTGAAGGGTCTGCTACCTGAAGCAAACAGGTGATAACAACAGCAAGGCTGACAGCCAAACATCTGTTTCCGATGTGCAAGCGCTGTGCTGGGGTTTATGTTAGTAGAGTGAGGGGAAATTCCCCTGCAGTTTGTTGCTGTTTACAGAGGGCAACATAGATTTGGAAATTTTGACATAAATTACAAAGTGACACTTTAATATGTAAGACTATTGTGTCGGTTCTAAGGAAAATAATGTCATTAAGTTTCAGGTTTCTAACTGTCTCTGCTCAGGGTGATGTTGACAAAAACAATACAACAAGATTAGCACTATCAGGGTAACATATATATTGAGTTGTCATCTGACACATCTCAATGACTGTACATACAGATCGCCACATATACTTGTCTTGTATTCATATTGCAATACCATTACCCCTAGGTGCTGGAGAACATGCATTTATGGTCAAAATTAATGTTACTGTGAAGATAATATCATTACCATGAGCTAAAATGTGGAGTTACATGGCTAAATAAAAATTCTATAGGTTTCAAGTCGAAGTAACATAACCAGATTCCTTTCAATACACGAACCCGGTAGTTTGTCATGTCAAGCAGACCCAGGTGTCAGACATTTGCCAAACACTCATTCACCTGGAGGTGTCAGGCAGTGAACACATTTACACAAATTAACCCATATCCATATTTCCCCAAACACATTTCACTGAATCAATAACTTTCTTCTTCCCACAATTCAACACAGGTAGGTCAATCAATAACAAACATATCCATGAAGACAAACATTTGTGACGTGCGTCAACAAATTACTCACTCTGCAATGGTGATGATCTTCTCCCCGGTGCACAAAACAGTATCCCCGATATCTCTCGGCATGTTGTGGGACATCAGGGTTCCACACACTGCGTGAAAGCGAGCTAGTAACCCATCCACTGCTTAACTCCACCACTGTGGTATCTGTCGACTGTATCTCCCACTTGCTGGCTTCCTAACACGAAGCCAGACAATCACTTCCCTCCCCTTGTTTCCTCATTCCCTCGACACAAGCTCTTGAAACGTGACTGTAGGCAACCTGGCCTACCGGTCTGTTTGAACTCACGCGATGATATAGGTAACAGGATGGAGACAGGTATGTATTTATAACCTCAAGTTAAGGTGAGCAATATTGCTGGTGTCGCGATTTGGACCCAGCTATTCCTGGTAGTCATGTGACTGAAGCCTGTGTTGTATAAACAATCAGTCAGGCGTGTTGACATGCACCACCGACTCCTGACAACTCCCTCTGGTGGGTAGAGTGACAAGGGCGACTGTCACCACCACCAGCAGGTCAGGAGACAGGTCATACAAAAGGACATGGCACACACACAGGAACACATATGTCAAACCAGTAAGACATCACTGTTGAACTGGTATAGGTTTATATAACGGGACACTGCTATGTTATAAATTATGTTAAACATGTCCTGACAAGTGGATGATTGTACATACATAGATCAGATTATTGGCGACATATAAACTACTCAACATAAAATAAGGACAACACCTTTAACTAAAGGTGACTATTTTTATCCTGTAAGGCAGGTTAACACTGCTTCACACAGCATAAGTTGTTTCTAACACATGCAGCAGCAGTTGTGTCTTAGGTCAGTACTCAGGATTCCCAAGTCTATTCAAAACACTGATATAGTGCTATTTTGAGGACTGACACAAAGTCACAGGAATAGAATGATCCAGGAAGTCAGGCTTACACACAATATTTAACTTACAAAGGCTTCAGTTTGACCAATCAAGTCTGAAGTACCACAAGGACCCAGACAACAATGATGAACAAGGAAGCAGAGGGTACATGATGAAGTTCCCATACTGGAGGGGCACTTCAGTATTGATGTACTATGTTATACTAAACCACAGAATATTCACAAATTGCTCATTGTGACATTGTGATAATGTGGTAGATCCTGCATAGGGTTTCATTTTGGTTAATTTTCTAGGAAACTGACTGACTGTCATCCCAACTGTGCCATAGTCTTTTTCAAATTTCTTAGATGTGCGCAAGAATGTCCTTTCAAAATGTCCAAATGCCACATGTCTACAGCAAAGTCCCTGTTGTAGCAGGACCTCTACTCTGTGTGGAACCCGATGCTCTTTATATGGCTTTAAGAATAATACAGAAGACCTGGAGCCCTAAGTGAAAAGTCACATTATGGTCATTGTTGTCAGATTGTGAGCTGGTATGGGCAGATCCAGCACCTTACACATCAGGCTACACACAGCCCTTAGTCCTACAGTCCTGAGACTAGTGAACATCAGAATGGACTACCTGTCTTCACTCAGAATCTAGATATTTTAAAACACTTGACTGAAATGAGTTGTGGGCAAGTAGGATTTAAGTCATTGCATCCGTACTTCAGTTGAGGGTTCAAATTAATATTTCAAGCATAGTCTCTGTTCTTTGGATTAGGAGGAACCAATGCACAGCTTTAGCATTTATTCTAATAGTCATTTTCGGGAGTAAGTGAGTGAATCAATATGTCTTTACAGCTCTGTCAACAACATTTTGGCTGTATCACGACCCTCTGTAATTAATTCTGGGTCATGCAGACCAGTGGTTGATATCATGACCCCAGATCTGCCCTGTGGGAGCCCAATGCCACACAGTCATCCCGGTCACACACTACTATCACTCGAGCAAAGTTGACCACTCTTAGAACATATCACCATGGGGTACTGTAGACCTTTCTGACCTGAATTCTTATGGGTTTCTATGGAAGACAGAAAGGTATAGAAGACAGTAGGAGGAAACTGGTCATGTGTGAGACACTGTACAGTCCTTCAACAAGGAAATGACATCGGCAATGTGACAATCTGAAACTTTGGTTACTTAGAAATCTGATGTCTGGAGACACTGTACAGTCATTCAACAAGGAAATGACATCGGCAATGTGACAATCTGAAACTTTGGTTACATAGAAATCTAATGTCTGAGTCAATAATATTTTCTTTTGGTTAAGTGAACTCGGCTTATGACTTATGACAGCCTATATAGGAAGAAAATCTCCTGAAAAAGTGCAAGACCAAGTTTAAGCCAGTAGACTCAAGACCCTTTGGCACTGACTACATTTCTAGGACATGGCAGTCTCTCTCACCATCTCGTCCCAGAAGTCTTCTCATCATTCAGTAGGAGAGTGGATAATGTTCATAGCAGCATTGTGATTATCTTAGCTATTCATGACTGACCTCATCAGTGCACTGAAGTCTTCTTATTCATCAGATCAGAGTCTGTTTATTCATCAGATTATAGCGCACAGAGTTTCAGACTCTTGGGAAGACTATTGGTAGGAGATAGCAAAAAGGCCATGAACGAGACATATCCATATTGTTCATTTGATTTTCAGTGGTCAATGTTCCAAGCCCCTTGGCAATGCAACACTGGATCAGTATAAATACATGACCATTGGTTGCTGTCCATGCTAACAGGCTAAATATTAGAAAGACTGCTTATATATTATTCATGAAATTTCTTTACATAGTCTGATCAGGCCAGAAAATCACTACACATTTGAAAGCACATGTATTTCAGCCTGACCTTGCCAGTGCGACTTCTGGTGTTGTAATTAATCAGATTTAGATGTAAAACCACAGGCAATATCAATACAGTCCACGACAAGATGCTTCTTTACATATGGCCTGCAGTATTAACAGGTTCAATGGAAAATTTCACAACTGACAAAACAAATTTATTTCTTATCTTAAGCCAATTGTAACTGCTCACAGAGGGGGAGAAACATGAGGAAGAATATCGAGAATAAATAATCCAGACAAAAGAGCAACACGAGGCATGAGTGGGTGAGTGAGACTGAAATAAAGGCCAATCATGGTGCATCAGTCAGCCAATAAGTGCTGTCTTTGTTTGTACATGCCATCTCTGGAAACTCATGAGTGTTCGCAAATGGAAACAAGCTCAAGGCCAAAATAGAAACTGTAAATAAATGTGAGAAAGCCATCATTACCTTTCTTCACAGATGAAATAATCCTGTTGACACAGCTTGTTAGGAAATTCTTGAAATGTTTCAAATTGTTTCAGTAAAGCTTGAAATGTCTAGATGAGTCAATATAACTAAGCTTAAACTCACAATATTAACCTCTTTGTGTAAACACAAGAGCAGCCATCTAAGTCAGCTATTTACTTATGACCTGTGAAACAAGTCCTTGATTAAAGTTTTAAATAGTGTAGGCTTGTAACCATTACCATGCCATTACATAAGAATCCTAGACAAAGCAAATTTATGATGGACAATCTATTTAGGTTCAACGCAAGTTCAAGCCCCTGTCCCAAGTTTTCTTTATTGTCTCTTGTCTTATTCAGACAGTCTTGGGAGAAATTTTGAGCACCTATTTATCACAATATTCATTTCAGTGACAATGATTAATTCACTTGTTCAGTAGGACTGCCATTAAAATAAATAATTGATAAGCAACTAATAAGATCTTACAAATTCTTGTCTTACGTACATATCAGCAAAATTTAAACAAATATTCTCAAAATAAAAAAATGCTTTGTTTCATTTTAATCAGCTTTTGTATAAATATACTAAAGTTCTTATTATAGATAATCCAAGGTCATAACATAATATTTTGTATTAATACTTTGTGCTGTTATCCTGACTTCTTATCTATCTGTTTATATAGTTTATAGAATAGTGTCACTGTTTCTTTTTGCAATAAAATCTTGTATCTTGTACATTAAAATTGTCTCCAGCTTTTGACCGATGAAAGCAGGGAAGCGTCTTGGAATTATGTATATTTACATATTTCTCTGAACTCCAATATGGGAGTGAACTAAAAAGAGGATTTAGCTTTTATGAACAATTATTTCTTTGAATTTTCATTTAACTTTCATGACAATTTCTTTTTCAGAAAATTATCACAAATCATGCGACAGCCTTTTTCAGTATCTCTTGACGTACTGACCGAGAAATTTCAAAAACAAGAAAATAAATCCTATGACTAAAGGAAATGTTAAGAACAACACAACAGTTTGACAGCCGAGGGTATGGACCCTGATTAATGCACCACAACCAACAACTATCTCCCATGACATCCACCCAAACAACATGGCTTCTGCACGACCTTGTACTCCAGACCACAAACTGTACAGGTGAAGCCATCCTAGTTGAAGGCCAAACTACACAGTAATTGGGCAATTGTCTAATATCAACAGGCCTGGTGAATCTGATCATTAGTTGACCACATTATCAAAGCAGTCTGTGTTTACATATCACTTAGCCCTTCTGTGTAGTGGTCAGTGGTATACATGTCAGAAGCCAATGCCTCAGAGTGCTGTCATGTTTCACATACATTGAACTGTTTGCTGGTCAACCTGCCACAGATCTGGGACATTACATTTTCTCATGTTTCCTAAATGATGTTTTTGTTTTGGTTTACTTAGGGTCATTATCTCATTATCAGCACTGAAAGCTGGAACAAGACTCTATGGAAACTTTGCATCTATTGTGGTATACTCATGATCAGAGAACAAAATGTTACCACAAAGAGGCCAATGCTGTTTTTTCAAAATAATAATACTTTTTTAGTATTTCATTCATTAGATTTTGATATGTCTTCCAAAACATCAGAGAGAGAAATGGCCACAAACATTCACCTTCACCAAACAGATCATTGAACACTGTGAATGTGAATTGCTTGATTCTGTTTCATGCCACTCGCAGCAACATTCCAGCTTTATGACAGTGGCCTGTAAATAATCCAGTCTGGACCAGACAATCTAGTGATTAATATGAGAGCATCAATCCACACAGTCGGGACACGATGACATGGAATCATCCAAGTCACTGAGTCGGGCCATCTGATCCGATTTTGTCGCTTCTTCCAAGCACATATATACATAGGTTGCTGGCGGCCTATATTCTTACCTGGAATCCCCATGGATTAGTTTGTGAATTGTCGACAGGCTGGTATTGGAGTAAGACATTGAGGTAACGCTTTTCATATTTTATGGTTTACAGAATTACCTTAGGTAGATCAAAATGAAATAAATCAATAAATGTGTATGGGCTGTTTAGTTTAAGGGGAAATAATTGAGGGTTATGAATGGGCAAGAGCATGTTGTTTGCTACTTATAAACAAGTACATGTATTTACTTCTGCTGGAGAAGGTCTTGCTCCTAAACCACAATGTTCAGAAAACAAAATTAATTTTAAACTATTTAAACTCGTCAAATATGTAAACAAAATACTTAATCATTATAGCATTGTCTCTCATTGTGAATGGCCTTCAACACTTCTATGATCTGCAAGTATCTGTTATTATCACATTAACAATGTACATGCTGTACACAAGTGATCACCTGGAATGTAGGCCAATGTTTGTTTTTTCTTCATTGCACACGCATATCCTTGAAGGGAAAGAACTAGGAGTCCTGTGATTGGTGGTGAATCTGATTGATTGAAATGGATAACTATCAGCAGTGTTTTATCACAAGACAGGAGATCCAAGTGGTCTATCTAACTGTTCATCACCTGACACAGAACATGTCAATCACACGAGCGATGATTGACAGGACAGAGCTTAATCACTTTGACCTACTTTTTGTCTTCAACATATATGCCATGCAGATCAAAATTAAATTTTAATTTTGAATTCACCACACTGAAAAAAATATAGCATCAGATCTTACTTGGAGAATAATGATTACCGTATTCAACGTAATAAGCGCCCAAGGCAATATTTGTTAATATATTGGCTAGTGAACAATCCCAATTAGCACCCTTTCCGATTGAACAATGTACACAAGACTTATCTATTCGTGTTTAATAATCACTCATATGTTATATACACCCTTAAAAAATCTGGAAACTATATCTGTTGTGTATGATACGCACAGATTTTTCTTTAGTATCATTTCAGGCTGTCAGCATAAACCACGAAATTTACGATCTTTCAACTCATTTTTTCACACTAAAATTATATTCTTATAATACCCCCTATTTTTAATTTGAGAGCTCCCTCAGCGTTTATTACGTCGAATATGGTCGGATGATAATAGCATTGACAGGGATGAAGATAATGAACAGAGATGCATGGCTCACTGCATGTTGGCAATTAGTTCAAATTTCAAGATTGATCACTGGTCTTAAAAAGAAATTGATGATCAAGTTTTAGCATTTCGATGTTTTGAGTTATCAGTTTACATGTTTTTTCACATTCTTGAAAAACTCTCAGGCAAACCCATCACATAGAATAAGAATGTTCTCAAATGATTCTACAAGATATCAAATCTTGCAAAATGATATTCTTGTAGACTGAATGAGTGAGTAAGGTTGTGGTGCCACTTTAAGTCATATTACAGACATTTCTTGGGTTTTAAATATTCCCCCAAAAGTGAATATATAAGAGATTGATGTCTTATCCTAAACATCATCAAATATATTTCATTACATCATAATACGTATAACTCTAATATGTATCCCATAATCACAGTAAAACATGTTTGTGTCTGACTGGACTGAACCTTTTGTTAAATGGCACTAATTTCATTAAAATAAAGAAGTACACAGTATGGTCTAGTATTAACTAATTGAACTGACCAAAAATATATTTTAATTGACTTGATTTAGATGAGTGGTTCAAGACACCCTCTCAATTTATCCTATTGATGTTTCTCAAAAAGTTACCTCCAGGTCAGCTGCCATAACCATTTTCAAATTGCCGCTAACTTTCTACAATAATAATAACAGCTATAGAGTCCTCATAATAGATATGACCAGGCATATTTTCCTTCCAAACCTGCAGCATGACAATCAGAAAGTTCCTTCACAAGGCCTTAGCATGTAGGAACCTACACAACACACAAAGAAACCCAATCATCCCTTGGAACACTGCTGTGTCTACAGAGAATACAAACCAGACCACGTCCAGTGAAGCTTTCCCAACATGAGTGACCGCTGGTCAATGTGCTGATAAACACTGATATGTGTCTGGAATAGGTAATTGACTTCAGGTGTCGGAGAGCCCTGGCTGAGATTCCACTGAGAGAAACTGGGAAATTCAAAGATGGCTGCTGTGAAGTTACTGAAGTGACTAATGATGTGTGGCTGATCAGGTGTTGCTAAAAGCAGCATGAAACCAAACTCACTCACTCACTCTAACTGCATAGTGTTCAGATTATCTTTGAGTTTGGCAGACATTGTCTTGAAGTATTACTTCAATAAATCTTAATATGCTATACATTGAGTGAGTGAGTGAGTGAGTGAGGGTTCTTATATGTGACACAGAAATACTCCAGCTATATCTTGACACTCTGCGGACCAGTCAAACCAGTGGTTGACATGGTGAGCAACAATCCACTAATGACAGCCACCAAGGTCAAACATTGTAACCATCCAATCCTCCTTAGTTTTCTCTTACCATGGGATACTGAGGCCTAATCTGCCCTAGCTGAATTAAGACATGACTGAATTCTTATAAAATGTTCAGTCACAAGTTCAAAGCATGTGTCTAGTCAATTCTGTTCTATGTTGTACGCTCAGCTGGTAACAACCTCCTACCCAAGTCTGACTCAAAAGGTTTTGGAACAGAATGAATTCATAACATGCTTTATGGGTAAGTGAGTGAAGGAGAGCCAGTATTCCCACTGGCTTTTGAAACTGCCAGTCCTTGTGGACTGGCAACTCTTAAAATTACCAGTCCCTCCTAATTTTTGCCAGTACCAACTTTCAACAAATAAAAAAATGCATGAAAATTATTTAGTTTCAATTCTTTCAACATCACGTTCAGTGCAAAGATGTCATCTCTGAAGTAACTTAGTTTGATCTATAAATCATTCACACAAACTTCAGTCACACTTTTCTCTTCTTTTAAATATTTCGAGATAAAGTTACCCTGATGGTAACAGACAAGCTGACTTTGTTTGAAAAAATGTACTTATATGTATATCACCAATGTTTTGTTCAACAACAAAGATTTATAAAGTACTTTATTTGCCGGTCCACAGGGACTGGCAGTCACATGAATTACCGGTCCAAGCCAAATTTTACCGGTAAAAAATAGTAATTACCGGTAAATGGGAACACTGAGAGCAGGATCAAATTCTGCATGAAGCAACAACAGCAATAACCCTGCATCCAACAATGAGATTCTGCATACAAATTATACTCAGAAGAATGAAAACAAACTTACGTCTTAAGAAGCAGAGCTACCCTTGCCTCTTAACATTGAGTGAGTAAGTATGGTTTCATGGGCTTTTAGCAATATTCCAGGATTATCACGGTGGGGACAACAGAAAATGGGCTTAACACATTGTACCCTTGTGGGGAATTGAACCTGAGTCTTCAGAGTAACGAGGCAATGCTATATCCATTAGGCTACCCACCCCCCACCCCCTGTTAATAGAAACATACAGCTGTGAAATATTGTCCCGAATAAAGTTTTCGGCTTTTAGTTTCTTCTTCCCAAACATGCTCAAAAACTTCTTTCATAAAAGCTCTATTGATTACTGAAGGGTAATATCTGATTACTTTCTGATTTCTGATCTGATTCATTATACACTTTCCTTGTTACAACATTTCTATCAAAAAGAAAAAAAATATTACAAAAATTAATCATCTCTTATAATCAAAGCTGAAAAAGCACAGCCTACTCAAAAGATCTGATCAGTAAACTCCCGTTTAAATATGTAAACAATTGTGCCTATCAGACATTTTACATTCTGCCATTTCTACCAACACCCTTCTCCATAAACTTTCACAGAAATCAGACTCCATGCTTTTATTTCCATTTATCCAGACCCTCCTACCTTATCAAAACAATCACGAGTATAATGTGTGCAGTCCTCGCATACTGCATTCCAACAACTGTACACAGCTCCCAACTCATTCAACACACAGCCCACTTACCAACAAGGGGCCATCTCAATACACATTTCTCCAAATTCTTCCCCTAAAAAATTCCAACCTGTCAGGTCATTATTTCACAAACAAGATAAAGATATGGATAGAATTTATTACAGATTTTTTCCAATCTTGTCCAAGAGTATGAAGGATTCCAACCCTGATCGTAATATGTTCTGACATTCCTAGTGGCTTTATAAAATGATAAATACTGATAAGTTTTGTCCTATCAACATGCTGTTATCTGCTCCTGTCTTGCATTACCTGAGTAGTTGTGAGGCAATCAGTTTCTAGGGTTGTAAGTTAGGCATTTTTCTGAAGTGTTTATTTACTCAAGGAATTTGGGGGCATCATTTACTTGAAGTGTGATGGACCGGTAGGCTGGATGTTTATTTTTACATTCTCAAAGATCACGGGTACACATTAAACACGTTATACAAGTTATCCAGCATGCTCCAAGGACGCATTAACATCTCACTGAGAAGAATGTACTCTTGGATCAATGGCCAGCATATTTCACACATTATGCAAACTCAACCTCAGTGATTATAATAGTTATCATAATTATATATCCAACATTAATTAAAAATGTGTTACATACATTATTCAATACATAAAGACGCTCAGGTGTTTTGTCACAGATTATCCTTACTTGGACTGTTACGTTTACTACTATATTAATGCTTCAATCTTGTCTCCAACATCATTCATACATATTGAGAAAATCAGGGATGATATGACATGGTATAAATGCCCTAACATATTTGGTCACACTGAACCACAATCAAAATGGAACACCTGAAAAAGAAGACTCTTGGTGTTCAAGATGGGTCAGAGTTATCACAGCTGGGCAAACAAACCATTCTCACTCATTCCATCAGCCAGTCGATGGAGGTGCATCACAAGTTACCAGTCCGTCATAAAGCGATTCTCACTCACTACCTCAACCAGCCAAGGGAGGTAACTCCAAGTTACCATAGCTGGGCAGAAAACCATTCTCACTCATTCCATCAGCCATTCGAGGGAGGTGCATCACAAGTTACCACAGCTCGTCATAAAGCAATTCTCACTCACTACCTCAACCAGCCAAGGAAGGTAGCTCCAAGTTACCATAGCTGGGCAGAAAAACCATTCTCACTCATTCCATCAGCCAGTCGAGGGAGGTTTATCACAAGTTACCACAGCTCGTCATAAAGCGATTCTCACTCACTACTTCAACCAGCCAAGGGAGGTAACTCCAAGTTACCATAGCTGGGCAGAAAACCATTCTCACTCATTCCATCAGCTAGTCGAGGGAGGTGCATCACAAGTTACCACAGCTCGTCATAAAGCGATTCTCACTCACTACTTCAACCAGCCAAGGGAGAGAAATGCATGACAAGTTACTATCGTTGGGCACAAAACCATTCTCACTCGCTTCCTCAGCCAGTCAAGGGAGGTAACTACATGACACATTACCACAGCTAACTCACTGCCTCATCCAAGCTCCTCCTTCTCTGCCACCCGTCACCGCTCCCCACTATGAAATGGGACAACAACCACGGTGCATGCATGGAGATGAACTCGCAACCAACTGACAGTCATGTCTGTCATGAGGAATTCTCTGCCCCCAGCTAAATTATATTGAAAAATGTTTGTCAAGCTTAAGTTATGTTATTTCAACTTTAAGAATGTGGGGGGAAGTTGGTGCTTTTCTGTTCATTTGCAATCTCAAAACCATTTGATAAAAGTCACTACATTTGGGGTCAGTGGCAAATAATAATATTCTTGTAATGGCCACATCCACCCTGGAGGCAGCGATGTTAACAGGAGCATCACAAAGGTGTCACATGCTGTGATGGAGCTTGTTTCTGAACCAGTCAAGGGGGATAACTCCATGGCAAGTCTCCACAGTTCGGCACAAAACCATTTTCACTCTTTCCCTCAACCAGTCAAGAGGGATAACTCCATGGGAAGTTTCCCCAGCTCTCCAGCCATCCAACACATTAAAAGAGTGGTTCCACAAACAAACATCACATATATTGCCATTGGAACAGTTTCCAGTCCTTCTGATCAATACCTCAGCACTGACTGCATAGTCAGCAAACAGAACCAGGCCATTACTTTATTCAGCTGTAAATATAACGCGCTGCCATGATTTCAATTCCCTTCACAGTAAAAATGCTCTACTGATAAATCAATACATGCATGCCAGAGGTTTTGTGATATACTGTCCCTCTGTTTAGCAAGGATGAAAACATATGCTTACACATGCAAAATCAGTGAAATCAAGAAGACATCACAACTTGTCAATTTATAGTAGGATCACATTTGCTATCATGCACCAACGTAATTATTTGGTTTGTTGATTGTTTGGGATCAGAGACAACATTGTGTCGGATATCAGTTCCAAGTATTGCGTAGCTCCCAACCAAATGCCACTCTTACAATCTACATCCATTAGATACAATAACAAAAACAGACTCAGTACAGATTCAGGAGACAGTGCCAAGAAAATGTAGCATGAAACCATGGAAAGTTTTCCAAGGACAAGAGAGAGAGACAAGTTTTTAAAGACTGAAGTAGTCACGTGTTCTTGAAGGATGACAAAGTGGGAGTTCTTGAAGAAATAGTTACAGGTTTTCCTGTGATGAAATATTGACAAGTTCTTCAGAACAAAATAATTAAAAGACGTACTGAACAATATTTTCAAAACACATTGCAAAGCAATTGATTGTGATCATATTTTATCAAAAGAACCCATTAGATCACTGGGAAGCTCTTCTAAGTATGCCTGTAAAACCGGTGACGAATCTGTATGGATACATATGTATAACATATCATTCGAACTTTGCATTTCTGCAACATTCTACAAGATGCACTCAATGACCCAAGCTGTATTAAATGCATATGTAAATTCATATGTAATGTGAATAAAAAATAGTGCCAGGTAGCATAGCAACACATACACCTCAGAAAAGCATCCATGCTGTCAAAAAGAAAGACTAAATATCAGTTGACAACAAAATTCACACAAATGATACTCTAATTCTGCCAAATGCACGATATTCATGAGCTGAAGTTAATGCTGTTAAACTTCACTCATTAGGTCAATGGGCAACAAGATCTAGACCCTACATCTGAAGTCAAGATCTAGACCCTACATCTGAAGTCAAGATCTAGACCCTACATCTGAAGTCAAGATCTAGACCCTACATCTGAAGTCAAGATCTGGACCCTACATCTGAAGTCAAGATCTGGACCCTACATCTGAAGACAAGATCTAGACCCAACACTTGTAGCCAAGATCTGGACCCTACATCTGAAGTCAAGATCTGGACCCTACATCTGAAGACAAGATCTAGACCCAACACTTGTAGCGAAGATCTAGACCTACATCTGAAGACAACATCAGCAACTTCAGTCTTAAGATAACATCTGAAGAAAACCACATAGGCTTAAACAACGTGACAAGGTCCCGACCCAACAACAGGGGAGCCTGAATCAAATCAGAGGTCCTTAGCTCAAACAGACATCAACATCAAAAGAACCTGTCTTCCTCTCTTCACGCCTCAACCTCTCTCCCTGCCACAGCGTCACTACCTGACGAAAACCAATGCCATAATTTCCATTTATATTACAAAACTGACACATTTTGATGCACTGGGTATCAGGGGTTAAATAAGCCATAGAGCCCATGTCTGGTGCCATGTAATCGTCATCAAGACAGGCACTTCCTGGGCTAAGAGCCAGAACACTCTCTTGATAGCAGGCCACATGGCATGCAGCTCATTCCATACACTGTTCCTAACAGTAAGAGTAAATTTTGTAACAAGAAGATCAATATCTTTCAATCAAACCCAACTTTTAAAGGTCAGAAGTATATTTTTTCTACTTTTTGACCTATGAAAGACATATATCTGCCATAGCTCAAACCTTTTTCTCTCGAAGCTGTTAGTTTGCATTTTTTGATCAGCAAGAGACTGCATGCATTGGACATATGCCCTAGGGGCAGACATTGTTCCTGCTCTGCTAATTACAGAGTCACTTTTTTCCGTTCTCTTGAAGGGTTGTAACAGTAGATCTATGGAATATTCAACACATTGCATTTCTAGGAATACCTCACAGCTGCTAACCTGCAATGATATCTCAAGTCTCAAAACACTTTTAGCTCAGTGTGAATTTCATCCTATTGGCATTTAAATTAATGCCAAATTGACAATGCATTTGTGTTAATCTTTGACATGCATCATATTTGAAATCTAAAATGAGAAACTACTGCATTTTCAATAATGGTTTGGTGGGGAAGAGTAGGAATTTTGTAATTCAACTTAGTTTCCCAAAGAAGTGTGATAGAGACTCTAATAATATGTCATGGAGGCAGAAGGAAAAGATTCATTGTGATGCAAATGTGAACTATTCCGAAACTTCTTTGTGCCATCATCCTCCCTCCAATGTCAAACATGTCCCAGGATACTTCACACCACACTTTGTCAAACAAATTGTCCTTCATTCTTCCATCTGCTTCAAGGAAATTCAAAATTCTTCAAATTGTTCCTCAGGGCAAACAGTAATTTAACTGTTATCCATGTTCTAGTCAGAAAATAAATATAGTATGTAACCTCAGTGATGAAAATGAGATGACCTTGAGGTTAATATAAACTTCTGCTGACCTTCACATCAGCAACCATTGTAACCAAGACACATCAAACTATAACACCCTCATCAAATATTATAAATTAAAGGAAAGAAAAAAATGAAAAGAAAAAACATATATCACTTAAGATTACACGGCCCATTCCAAAAAGTGATCTTAACGCTACAATTGTCATGACTCTATGTTCAAGCATGATCGATCATCTTAGCACTAAGATCGCTTTGTGGAACGGGGCCCATATCCAAACATCAACAGAGCAAGTCATTAATCACAAATTCCAATGTGGCCCCACCCAACAAGACGTCCCCACCCTGTAATCCAGGTTGCCCTATGTCCCTGGTATTGATCCTACCTGCCTGGTATGCTCGGTCATCATGCATGTTATGTAAGCCAGTTCTACCAGTCGGCTCCACCAGTTGTCAAGCCGAGGTGAGCTGTACTTGGAATCTGTTTCCTCTTATAATTTCATTTTACTCATTTTCCCGATATGTCAACTCACAATCCATCAGGGTGTGTTATTCACAGTAAAGATCTGGAACTGATTAATAGTATCTTCTGCCAATAGGGAGATCTTAATTTCCTGGTCAACAAAACAAAAGTTAGACAAGCATTAAAGGAAGGGGTGTAACATAAGTATCTTAAGACATGCATTTCATGTGAACATGTAAAATGCATATCAGTTTTCATATGTAGAACAGGAAGTAGGATGAGTGAGTGAGTGAGTGAGTTGGGGCTTACGCCGCTTTTAACAGTATTCCATTCATATCACGGCGTGTCAGCTTAATGTGGGAGGAAAGTCCGAAATGATGCAGGTCTTAGACGTTTACCACTTTGGTGAAACCCAGGAGCACGGGTATGGTGCTGACAAACCTAGAAACATAATCGGGGCAAACCGGGATTCGAACCAACAATCATAGGTTTCTGGCATGCCCAAGGGACGCAACTCTGCACAGCGAATTGCGGTACCATAGACGACTGGACTACCCGTGCCCCCGGAAGTAGGATGAATTAAGCCAGGTAATATTCATCAGCAATATCCCAGCAACATCAACCTATTTGTTTAGGGACGGATCATTTGATATTTGTTTGTTTTTAGGGGAGAAAGGGTTGTGTGGTTGGTATATTGCGAAAAACAAATCCATAGGCTTTACAAAATTATTTTTTAAATATCACTAGATATGTCCTGAAAAAAGTTCGAAAACATTAAATTTGTTCCTAACCGCCTTCCCTTTCGACTGTCATAACCCTAATATATACTTCTTGGGAGCAATGTGTGGGAGAATGTATCAGAGTTTGAAATGATAGCAAGGAGCCTTTACAGTGGGCAGTAACTGAAGAGTCTATTAGTGGTGGCCTCAACCACCGGCTTCCTTTCACAATCAAGCATTTATTGTGGTTACATGGTCATTACCGTCTCCCACGCAGGACACCAAATGTTCTATATGTAGCCACAACAATAATGACTTGATTAACCTAGCAAGCAACTTACACAAGAGTAGACACTGACTCAACCACAAGTTCCCCAACAATAGCTGAGGACAGATACCTTCCTCGATCGCTTCATATACAAATCTGCATTGTCTTAAAAGTCAAGGAACAGAAATTGCTTCAGTTTAATGACATATTCCTAGGACTATTGTTGGTACTGTTGCATGCAAAACATATTTGTAAAATATCTACCTTTTCTTCATGTTCTTTGTGACATTTGATTTTATAGCCAACAATTTATGCAGATCATCTGTGTAAATCTGGCTTCTTTAGCTCATAATGTCATGTCCAATTTGAAAAGGTCATCTGATTCTGTTACAAACAAATGAATCACTCATATATATTGTTCATTGTAGCAACATACATCCATACAGGATACAATACAATTGCCAAGACATATCGCCATGCATTTCAGGATACAGTTGACAATACGATGACGACGTCGGTATTGTGCAATGGATGGAGAAATAATGGCTTCAGATCTTAGTCAGCAATATTTCAGCAACCTGGAAGGTGTCATCAGTTCAGGGCATAAAATGACCCAGTGGACCAACAGGCCATTAGGATATTATGAACAACTTACTACTTTGCAATGTCACAGATAAAAGTTGGTCTCCTAATAAACAACAGTCATCATTGTCGTCATCACCACCTTCTCCTCATAACAGCAGGGCATGATAACATTATTACATCACCATGGTCATGATGGTACTGACAAAAATATAATTCAATTTCATCATCATCATCATCATCATCTGTGCTATAGCAGCAGTCACTGGAGTATCTTTTCAAAGGTTAATTATCAGCATCATCAACAACACTAAAATAGTAGCCAACTATATCAGCTGTATCACAGAAGTTGGTCTTTCCAGTTAATCATCATCGCCATCATCAATCGCCATCATCATCAGCACCAGCAGCAGCACCAGCAGCAGCATCTATTCTTTCAGTGACTCCTCATGAAGAAAGTGATCTTCTCAACATCAAACTTGAAACCATAATGTTTTAAAAATGGCAAGATCATTTTTGTGTCAAATCTGTGGCTTGTAAACCAACCCCTCGTCAAAGCCTTTTGTTCAATAATCATAATAATGACATTCATTATTCAGCCTACTCTATAAAGAAAACCCATTACATTTCTCTCCATCATCACAACACAGAGGTTCCATATTTTTATAAATTAATAAGGCCGCTTGTTTCATCAGCTCATAAACCGCCAAAGACTAATGGTCTCAATGTGGTACCTCTGAAGTCATGGAAGACTATATTACTGTCATCAAGGAAGCCTCCTTATTTTCCGCACAGGCGGACTACCTTCTGATTGACAATTACGGAGGCAGTTTCTCGCTGGTGTAGCAGGTTCAGGGTGATAGAAGCAGTTTCCACACGTTTTATGTCCTCATTATATTAGTGTTGTGCTGAATTTATCATCAAACAGAATATAATACACATTGTATCACATCCTAAAATGCTATGCTCCTCTCCTCATATTTCCTTCAACAAGCAGCTTTGTAACAAAGCCAAATTACTCCATTCTTTCTCATAATTCTCAAAATGTTCATGCAGTAAGAAAAGTGAGTCAATTGGAGGCTTAAAAAGTCTTTGATGTTTTCAAATTTGGTTGCCACTATCTCACATACTTAGTTTATCTGAACCAAATCTGCAGAAGCAAAAAACAAAACATGGACCAATATACATGTATACAAGAGGTAGAGATCAGCCACTTGTTTCCACACAGCAATTCCTTCCAACTCGCTTTCATTTTACTCAATATTTGACCCAACAATAAATCCTTGACCCAACAACATAGTCTGCTGTATGTCTGGTACACAACCTGCTTTTTCAAGATCAAATATGAACCCAGTGTTCAAAGTTAAGAATTAAAGTCACAGAGACCTTGTCCTGAACCTGATGACGAATGTGAGAGATGGAGGGTCCCAAGATTCAGATACTATGGGAGCAAACCTCAAGGAGCCCATTACATGCCTTAATTTTGCACACTGTGGACACCAATGACACGAACCATAAAATAATATTTGTGAAAAAAATAAATAACATTATTTAAATAAATACACATCCATCACTATCTGCTATGTTCCCCCTGAAGCAACATTACAGCTAGCTACTAGTGGTCTGTGAGTGAGCGAGTGAGTATGGTTTTATGCAGCTTTTAGCAATATTCCAGCAATATCACAGCCGGGGTCACCAGAAATGGCAGCTGGATCTTTCCCCTGGTTATTCATACTCAGCAGCAAAAGCTGCTTTTGTTTTGGGCCCATTCAGCAGAATCAACCAAGTCACCAAGTCTGATCATGTGAGTACATTTTCCTCTCACTACCAGCATAGGTTACTTTGCACCTATATTAACCCAGAATCCCCAAGAGTTATTTTCTCTTCCAGCAAGCATGGGGCATTGTGAACTGTTGAATTAATCAATGTAGCAACATACCACTATGTTTCTCAATTGATAATACTGAAGGTGGTCAATCAATCCATACCAGACCCATACCAAGGAGACAGTAGACAGAACAGCCCTGCAGAAGACTGCCTTAACTTCAAAGAGTGAGTGAGTGAGTTTGGTTTTATGCCGCTTTTAGCAATATTCCAGCAATATCACGGCGGGGGACACCAGAAATGGGCTTCACACATTGTACCCATGTCGGGATTCGAACCCGGGTCTTCGGCGTAACGAGCAAACGCTTTAACCACTAGGCTACCCGACCGCCCCTAACTTCAAAGAGCAGCACAACATCCAGATCCTCATCTCTACAATTAGAGTTCTCTCCCTTTGCACCTAACAAACACCTGTGTGATATCACCTGACCAGTAGCTTTGAGAGTGTTTATCTATTGACATATTTGGCTAGTAATGTTGTCACAGTTAAGCACACACTAATCAGTACTTTATGATAGGGCTGGGACAGGGTAAAGCGTGTACGTGGGTCGCGTGGGTCCTGAGCAGGACCCAGGAACCCACAGGACTACCCGGACCCATGGTTAATCAAGTGACGTATTGTTTAATGACAAAAATTCACTATAATTTCATGGTTACGCAACATGTCACGACTGTTCACATTTCTCTCTGACTATGCAAGCATTCAGTCTGACTTTTATATGTTTAAATAAAGATACAGCTTCAACCAGATAATTTTTGTGCGTGTATCTAAATACTTTTTGCCTGGCTTGGGTAAAACAATGCCCAAGCAGAGTTTGTACGCAACTCTTGAAAATTACAGCAGGTACCCAAGGTAGGGTCGGGTAATAGGTAGTTGGATACCCGGGGGCTAAATTTGGACTCATCCCAGCCCTACTTTATGGACATAGTGATCCATTCCAGTCAATGATATCCACATCATCTGACATTCTTATCAGACACGTGAGCATATTTACGTAGGATAATTGTTGATATAATGTTAAGAGTTACATCAGGAACCTATAATGAGGGATGGACACCAGACTTCAGTGAGAAATCTCTTTTATAGTTCATTTTGAGAATATGAGGCACACCATTAGTAGTATCAGGACATGTTAGACGCTCATTAATATCATAGGACTAATGCATCGGACATGAAAACTCCATTAGGAGCTCTGGTTTCAAGAAACCAATCAATAATGTTTCCTTTCAAATACATTTGAAATTTCTCAAGCAATCACAGCATTTTTAGACCCTGGGGTTTGAATTTGAGAATGTCGAACAAGGAAGAGTAAACAGAAAAAAGCTGAATATAACCCAGGTCATCATAACAAGGTCATTCAAAGGGGGTCATACTCAAGATAAGTATTTACAATAGACTATTCAGCACTATTCAGTGACATGATACAGGTCCCTTGGGAATCAGCAAACAGTATTTGTTCACTCACTAAGAATGAATGCAACTTTTATGTTCCAGCATGAAAAGCAGGGACCATTTCACAAATCCATGGTCTTATATATATCTGCCAAAATATGTCATCAATATTCTACAGAAACATTTCAGAATCCTGTGTTCTGATGGGTCTTCAGAAACACAAATCTATGTCAGACCATGAGTAAGTTGATGTCGCATCACTGAAAGTGAATTTATTTATTTCACCTCACTACTTTTGTCAACCTTCTTTACCGTACACAGATAAGCTTAAACTGCCTTTGATACACTCCCCTGTGCATGTCAAGTGCAGAATCACCTGAAGCAACAGCAATTCAATAAGGATCAACATAACTCTCATGGCAGCTAAATATACATCAAATGCCCTTCCACAATATAACGGGGATATTTATCTCGTGGGACCTCACACATGAAGGTCTTGTCAGGATTTGAAATAAATTGTCATAATTAACATTAGATAAGACAATACTAAAAATAACCCTGATATATGGTATAACTCTGAACAGTGCATTGCAGCACCTTGATGATAAACAGCGACAATAAAATTGGGTACACAAGTATGTTACCTGCGATGGAACCAAATCGCAATTTGTGTGTGGCATCACTTTGGACGTTTCTGACACATGACGCTGACTAAACAGATAAACTTGATAAGCAAATGACACACCCTGACTCAAAGCAGCACAAGTGAAATCAGTCACGAGACAGCATTATCACAAACTTGATGAACAAGGGTTAGGAATTCTACAGTAATAAGCAATATACCTGGTATACAATGTGACAGTGGTTTAGTTGGTTACAGGAACTGTGAGACGAAGATTATCAATGTATGTCAGTTAGTTAGATGAACAGTGTTGAATCTTTCCCATAATTGACAACCAAAGTATAGACAAAAGACGTCTTCTCTTTAATATGATGGTCACCATGGTAACTTTCGTTCAGTTTATGTTTTAATTACCACTCACTACTCACTCAATAAGTCCTAAATAAGATCTGAGAGTGTAGAATTTACAAGATGACAAGTTCCTCCTTCAAGAGCCATCATCAAGAAGTAATTGTACCCATCAAACACTCGTAACATCCTTGGAACGAAGCAGTCCCGAGAAGCAGCAGCAACAGCAGCACACCTTGATGAACTGTGTGTACTCTAAGCTGGCACCTGATGGGACATCAATCAGGAAGAAAACCAACACAATAACTCACTCCAAATAGCAGGGCGTTAACAGGAGTCTAGACCCAAGTACCAGCTCAATTAATTTCTTTCATTTCAATGTTTTCTGTTACACCCATACAAAAATATTGTAATTCTGATGATTGACCATATATTGTATCTATTTTGAATAATGCTCGACTTGCATCAAGGTGTTTCAGAGAATCCATCCCCATCCCAAACTAGCAAGGCATTAGGGGTCGTTGCCCAGATTCATCATGAATCAATCCCCTTCGGTTTCATTGTCTGGTAACTGAAAGATATCTCATATTGGTTTTCTTGGTATTGACTATAAACTTTAAGCTTGTTCAACCTCCATCATCATCGGTGTGTATAAGACTAATACACTACATCACCTTGTCTTTCTTAGTGGTTGGCCATCCCAGTACACACCCAGCAGTCAATTTCAGTGGTCGATTTAAGGCTGGTCTTTTGACTTTACCATGTTTACTTAATGTCAGTGACCTTAGATAGGCCATTGATAGTATTACATATATATCGTTGACAAGCCAGTGGTCAGCATTCAAAATCAAAGGCTCAACATCTCAAAGGCTCAACATCACAAAGTGATCTTAGCACTAACATGATCTCAAGTCCCATACTTAAACACTGACTTATGACTATCCTAGCAAAAAGATCTCCTTGTGGAATTGGGGTGAAGCCTGGACCTAATACCACAAAGGATCTTAGCACTTATATGATTGTAACTCCCATGCCTTAAAATTCACTTCTGACCATCCTCAGTGAGTAAGCACCAAGGACACTTGGTGGAACTGGGCCCAGTTCTTTCAACATCAGCAGGCCCTACTGGACAGATTGTCTTTTTTCTGATTGTAGACACTCAATCCTCATTAAAGTTGGCCTGACAAGGGTACTGACCTATCCCAACTTGGACCCTCTACATCAGTTTGTGACTGCCAATGAGCAAAGTTAGTCAGATATGTCTAAAATAAAAATTAAAAAAAGCATTCGAAATCAGAGAACAGAAGGCCAACTACACTCCATATTTCATTCTCTGGCAGCCATGATGGAGGTCCCTGGTAAGTCTCCCCTGCCACAAAGCTTTATTCTCATTTGTTTCATCTCAGTGGGCGCATTCTCTTTTGAGATAGGTGTCCGCTAAATCCATTTAAACCAACAGAATTGATAGGAGCCTGTTACAAATGATAGATGAAGAGTGGGAAAAATGACTGCAAAAAGTGCATGGCTGGCAAGAAATGACTGCAAAAAGAACATGGCTATTATAAGACCAGATATAAAGCTTGAGACAATTCGTTTTGTAGCAACTGTATTTGTCTGATGACTATTACAAACATCAAAGAAAAGGCTGGATTAATAACCCCTTCATTTTTATCCACGTAAATTACTTTATTAATTCTGATGGCCATTCTGATCAGGATGCATGAAACAGTCAGGCTGTCAGATGGATCAATCTGGAATACATATTGGTAAGATGATCAATGTCATCAAAGTTGGATATGCCCCGTACTTCAAAAATGTGCTGATCTGCACTTGCACATCTTGCAAGTTGAAATGAAATACAGCATTAATTAATTTATGCTGATCTGGCAAAAAATTAAAACATGCACATCTTGCAAGTTGTAATGAAATACAGCATTAATTGATATTATTTTATATGAAAACATATTTGATTTACATGACTGCGGAAACAGTAAGCATACAACAAAAATAAACTTGATCTGGCAAAGAAACGAAAAATGTGCATATCATGCCGACAGTACTAAAGTATAACAAATGAATATTTTCAATACCTATACATACATAATTTAGACTTTTGTTGAAACAGTGACCTTAATTGAAAAAAAACCCTACAATTATTTCAATCCTGTCAAGATTTAATCCAGCCTGTTTCACACATTAACAAATGGAACACACAGCCATAATCTAATAATGAAGCTTATACCCGTGAAGATCCCGGATAGATTAGGTCCCCAGCAACCCATGCTTGTTGCAAGAGGTGACGATGTTTGCGTAAGCATGGTAAGAGGCGACTGACGCGATCGAGTGGTCCGGCTCGCTGACTTTGTTGCTGCATGCCATCATATCCCAATTGTGCGAAGCAATGCTCATGATATCAATCTCTGGATTGTCTGGTCCAGACTGGATTATTTACAGACCGCCATCATATAGCTGGAATATTGCTCAGTGCGGCGTTAAACAAGAAAGAAAGATGATGATGCTAAACGAAATGCAGTGGATTATAGATTGTGGTTTGATAAGCGCTAACTAAGCCAATACTGTTGTATCTAGCAGTGAACTATTTCTCTGAGGAGACATTAAACAAATGGAAACACTGAATCAGAGAGTCTCATGGACATTTGATTAATCCTGTGTAGAATCCCGATGACGCCCAGAGGGAAGCAGGGCTGGACATGTGACATACAACCACTTACACACAATGTATAGCACTGACCTCAGTGGACAGATAACACTGGGCAGGAAAATATGTCAACAATGCTTGTCATTTTTCAAACCCTTGTTTACCTTTCAGTTTGACATCTGACAGTGATAACAAACTTACCAACATACTAACATGTGAGTGAAGTAAGGAAGGCATGGAGTTTGTAAGTCAATCATCCCTATGACAATCTTACTTTTGCTTTAATGAAAGTTGGGCCTTTGACTTCAACAGATGTTTATCTATCAATTGTTTGAAAATTATTATGGTTAATTCTAATTTTTTTGCATTTATAAAGGATGATGCCATTCTGTCGATGATAATGGCATCAAGCAACTGGGTGGTTTGTTGCTCATGCTATTGCCCACTAGTTCACCTTGTGGCACAAAACAACATTCACTCACAGGGGCAATGACATATTTTACAACGGCTCAGTGGCCAGGCTCCGTAACTTGGTTGATAAGCATACTCCAACGAAATGGATTATTGCTCATTTCAATCACTGGATTGTCTGGTCCAGGTCTACTTATTTACAGGCTGCCATTCTTCAGCAGGAATATTGCTGAGTACAGCGTACAGAGTACAGTGTCAAACGACAAGTTCACACTACATCTATCAATGACAGGTATGACCAGTCTGAATCTCCAAACTACATCACATACTTCTGCCCACTATGATGTACACACCCTTCATGACAGCCAGTAAGTCCACAGGGGATCATGTGTCTGGGGTGTCTTGTTCCATGGAAGTGTTGGTCACCGCCAGTGTATACAGCAGGGACAACTCCCACCTCCATGCCATACATGTCTCCCTGGTTTAACCAGGCAGTCAAGGACCTTAGTCAACTGGTAAGCAACATGCTTCACAAGCTCTGATCCAGGGTCCACATACTGTCAGCATTAGATCCGGACAGATTGACATTGCAATGGTCAGCATGGGAAATATTTACCACACATCACTGAAGCATTTTTCACTTTAGGATTTAGTATCAACACCTCTTGGGGGTAACTTATAAATCTGTCATGGATATTGACCATTGTTTTGGACAGTACTTGTTTGGTTTTTTTTAACAACCTCTCTGGACGTTATACTTTTTCCTTCCTAGTAAGGTCTCATCCCGGGTATGAGGTTTTACTTTTTCCTAGGAAGACCTGATAAGTTGAGAAGCAGATGGAATTTTGGACTGTGTGTTTCGAACGCCCAAAGTTCGAAAATCAAGGACAAGAATTATTCTTACACAACGTCCTGGTCCGTAGTCAGGCACTCTAACCATTAGACTACAGAACTGTTGTAGATAGGTGCTTATGCCAAATCATTGGTGAGTGAGTTGGGTTTAACGCCGCTTTAAACAGCATTCAAGTTATATCACGGCGTGTCAGCTTAATGTGGGGGGAAAGCCCGAAGTGATGCAGGTCTCGGACATTTACCGTATATCGCTGTGTATAAGGCGACCCCACGTATAAGACGAACCCCCTGTACACGCCTTTGAAATCAACCCAAAATCCTTTACTCTGTGTATAAGGCAACCTTGAATGAAGCACATCATTTGTGAGCACACAAACCTTATATATGCAATAAAAATTTGTTTATCCTGCGTTGTTTTTTCTACGATGATTGGTCCCGTGTGTAACTCCAGCACATGTTGCCATTTTGTGTTTACACGGTACGACACCAAATTGGTGCCCGTAAAATAAAATTCATTTATGAAGTAATAACATATAAGAGACAATGGTGAGTAATTTAATCGCCAATTAACTATGTTGTAACTAACTAGGCATATGTTTGCTTCACATTCAACGTGTTTATTCCACAATCACTTATACACACCGTCTCCAACAGTAGCTAATACAACTGTAAAGCCAGCGGAAATTGATTTCAGCTTCACCGGTTATCACACGTTAGGTCACATGTGCAATATGTAAATGCTTACCGGTACTTCTGGCTCTCTACTCACGGATGTTGATTGTTTTACCGCGTCAGCTGGTTTGACAATCTGCATCGAGGCGAGGGTCATTTCAACTTTATTTGCAGAAATTTTAAAACTTTATTCAAGGAAAAGAGATACAAATCATGTTTATGTATGGAAATAGTTATTTGAACAGTTATTTAGGACAAAATGCGAAGTTATATTGTCAAATGCTGGGCTTGCTATTGGACGCCGGTTGACATCGCCAGTGGAAAAAAATGTGAGATCTTCGACTCCGTGTATAAGACCCCCCTGCTTAACCCCCTCATTTTAGGTATGAAAAACTAGCCTTGTACAAAGCGATATATTGTATCACTTCGGTGTAACCATCGAGCACGGGTATGGTGCTGACAAACCTAGAAACATAATCCATGCAAACCAGGATCTGAATCCACAATCATGGGTTTCTGGTCTGCCGAAGGAACGCAACTCTGCGCAGCGAATCATTGCGCCATAGACGACTGGGCCACCCGTGCGCCCCCCAAATCATTGGAAGTTATTATATATACATAATAGAGAGAGCGATAATAAGGTGCAGTGAGTGAACGATTGAACAACAAATCTAACCCACATCTCATCACCTTAATTAATCATAATGACAGCACAACATTTTCAGGGAATCAGCTACATGCCTATTAGCATACATTTCCTGTTCATGATGACTAAATATATTCAAAACACAAGTACAAGTCATTCTTGCATCTGTACTTGAAAGAATTGGATGTAAGTAGAGAAATGTTAACTCCAACAGAAACTTATGTTTCCTGGCAACACCAACTACCAAGTGATTGATCTCTTACTGATCTAACTGTATTTTCTTTGTGAGATACGTTATTGGAAAAACATGCTTAAATTCACCTGCAGTCTTTATGACACAAACATCATCCCATCTCACGGGAAAATGGTAAAGAAACTCATACTTCCTCAGGCGTACATTGCCTTCAGCTTCAAAACAAATGGGTCGTGTTTCACAAATCAATTTCTGCTCTACAGCTATTTTGATTCATAATGAATAAACTTTGCCAACCTCAATGCCTAACGCTCACTTAAAGTATTAGGACCCTTGACAAAATCAGATACCAACAAAAACCTTCTAGCTACCCTGTTAGGATGCAAGAGTAGAATAGAACCAAGGGCAGTATGTTTGTTGTAAGAGCTGACTTACATGAGTGAGTGTTTAGGACTTTACGCCACTTTTAGCAATATTCCAGCAATATCACAGCGGGGGACTAGAAATAGGCTTCACACATTGTACCCATGTGGGGAATCAAACCCGGGCTTTCAGCGTGACAAGAAAAAACTTTAACCACTTGCCTACCCCACAACCCTGACTTACATGAAGATTGTATGGTCACATGGTCACAATGTGTAACAGTAAGCGGATCCTGGCACGCGTATGAACACAACCCTGTGAGCAAAATGCAGAACTCAAACAACGGCAACACTTTCACAGACTGAAGCCAAAAACAAAATTCACTCATTTAATCTGAATTTAATAAAAACAAAAAACTCCAGTCTCCACCATTCACCATTCACCATTCATTGCCATAGCAACACCTACCTTTCTCCAACCAAATCTTTCCCCATGTTGCCTATGCAGTTCAACACACAAACCTGCTCCTGTTCAGAATGCAGGGTGTGGCTAGGAGGCAACAACAGAGGACAAGTAGCCAGCTGATCATGTGTAAACTGCTGGTCACAATATTGACATAAGGACTTATATATCCTGTCATCCACCATCCATAATACTACCTAATCAGCCCAGCATCCCTGGCAGCATGTTGTGTCACGAGACAGCATGGCCAGGAGAGTGATGCGTGCCTCACCATGAAATACTTGTTGATTTAGCATGCAGGAAAACATTCAGTGACACATGTTTTTCAGCTTCTTGTGTTTAAGTTGTTATCGAGGTCAAGAGGAACTAAACCTTCTTTTGCTTTAACTAATGCACCGACATACTTAAATCTTTCTATGTAAGTACTGTTTTCATGTCAGGTAATTTTTTACATTTTCAGAAATTTTAATCATGAAATTATCTTTTTATTATTAATCCAGCTTTGGGAATAAAACAAGTATTGCTTGTATGAAGAAATAAAGAAAGAACTTATGTCTACATGAATAATATTCATTCATATCCATTTATATGTCTCTATGTCATGGGTTTTTGGACACTTAAGAAACATTGATAGTTTTCTCTCTAATCACATGAACAACTGTAAAACATGTGATTCACTTATAGAAGACAACTTTCTCTTGAAAACAAGCCATCATAAGAATATTTATAATGTCTGTGTGATGCTACACCCCCTGTTCTAGCGCGGGTAACCGCAATAACCATGGCCAGCCGAAAACGTATGATGTCAAAAATCCGACTATATGTTGGGTCTGGATAATTGGATAATTGGGTCTGAACCAGACAAATCCAATGATTGACATTGTGACAGGCTATCAACCAAGTTACCAAGCCTGACCACTCGATCCATTCGGTCGCCTCTTACAACCAGGTTGCTGGGGATCTATTCTAACCAGGATTCTCCACTGGGATTTTCACTTGAAAAATATCACCCCTCAAAAGATCCACAGGGAGTAAATATGTCCATTGATTCATAATAGGTTTCAACATATTCCAAATTACCTCAAATGAACAAACCCTCTGATCTGAGTTTCCATCAGCATGATCAGATATTATATTGAGTCTCAGTGATCAGGGACTTGTCAATGCCATCGGCTACAGGCAGCGATCAATAGACAAAATGAAACTGATGGCTTTATTTAATCAGAAACTCAGCATGAGTGATATTCTTAATCAGCGCATAGATGCTGGTTTACACTAAGGTGACAATCCCTCACTAGGTGATGGGGATGATGAAGTGGCAATAACTCTGTGGTGGCAGTGTCTGCTGGATTGCACACAGCCATTTGGGATAAAGTAGGTCCTTGCGTATCAAGGGTCAGTGGGGCTCCAGTGTCAAGAATGGTACTCATCACGAGATCAGGGAGTGGAGCCATTTCACCATTTTCACCATTGTTTCACCATTGTTTCACCATTGTTTTCATTTCATATCTACCATGACTGCCTGTTGAGTATTACTACAGTGGAACAATCAGTCCACACCCTTGGAGTCCAATGACATACAGTATGCCATATATCACAGCTGAGACTTGGTGCTCTGTGAGGGAGGGAGTCAGGTTTTCTGCTGCTTTTAGCAATATTCCAGCCACACACAAACAGGTGGACATAACTACATTTTGGAAGAACTATGAAAGAACAATGTTTTTCAAAACTTCACTTGTTTGGACGAGTGATTACTAAATGTCACACCCTGCTGAGACATTTACTCTAGTCCTGAGATAACTGATAAGAATTCATGCTTTACTTGTCAGATTGACTGAGCATCCTCACGATGGCCAGATGCATGAATCCTGTTTCTTCATTCATTCTAACTATTTACACAATGATGGTTTGTTTGTTGTTAAACGCCACACTCAGCAATAGTACAGCTATGTGACAGCGCCCTGTTAATAATATACTATGGTTCAGAAAAACTAGCATGACTAAGTCTCTAAACAATGTTATTTTCCCTTCCGCCCAGCCTTTACTATACTGCGGAAGTCCTAAATGAAGCAAGTCTAGATTTTTCCCAGGTTCTGGTTGTGAATCTCCCATCTTACTGGGGCTCCTTTTCAATTTAAATGTTTCTAAGCGTTAGTCTACAGACAAACCAGTGGTTGAAGTTATGAGCAATGGCCCACACTTCGGGTACTATGACACACAATCAACAAAGTCACTGAGCCTGACCACCCACTCCATTAAGGCTTACAAGCACAGGTTACTGGGAGCAGATTCTAACCAAGATGTCCATGGGGTTGGGTACACAACTACATAAGAGTGAACTAACAAGTGCTGACATGGGGATCAAGTGCTTACAAGATATGACGGACACATGTGGTGGTTATGTGTTATCATACTCTGAGGATCTGCATTGTGGCTCATGCTATCAACCACTGGTTCGAGTGCCCCAGACTAACAGCCACAGTCAGTGCCAAAAATGTTTGTGTCTTAGTTACTACCCAACACTGTCGAATGACATCATTTTCAGCAGACATAAGTGTTGATGTATGGATTTTTATAAGCAAAACTTACTAGATCGAAATACATTTACTGGATTCGGGCTATGGACTAGAGGCTAAAGTCACAAAATGCAGACTGCCTTGATCTAGCTGCATTATTGTGACGCAATCAACATTCACAAACAGATGTACACTCTTAGAAATCATTTGTCCTCTTTTACATCCATCTTGGTTAAAACGACAGGACTAATAGCAACAGAACATTCCTAAATCTCTCATGTTATATCATTGAGTAACAAGATGATAACAATTTCCTCACTTGTCTCACAGAGAATCATAGGAAACGATAAATCTTAGGACACTGATTAGATACAAGATTCTCTTCATTGATTTTGTCTTGACAGCTGGCAAGAATATTTCCCAATCTTTGAGCATCTTCATCTAAATAGGCCACCTTTGGGGAGTGACATTTGCAAACATATACTTGGTATTTGTAGAGTAAAGATTGATGTAACATGATTAGCGAGGGAAAGATCACGTCATTCATCTGGAGATAAATGTGCAGAATATTTTCATCTAACTATTTTCACATAGATAATGAAACTCCTGATGGCCTCATGACATGATTTGACAGGAAAACTCTGTACAGTTAATACATTAAATATAACATGGACAAAGTAGCTTGATCTTATAGAAACTTACTTTTCATGATCATTTTGTAACTAAAAGTTCTAAAATAATGTTGTTCTAACATGGCCCTGATCTTTACTGTTTCATTTAAAAAATGCAAAATAAGCAAAAATCAAATGTTGTTTTTCAACTGTATCCTTGTTGCGTTACACAAAAGGAAATAGTTTTTTGTTTTACCGCAGAATACATGTTGTTCATGACTGATCATAACAAAGGTTATGACTCAAAAATGCATTGTGAGTTTCACAAGGGTGAAGCATAAGATGCATTGTGGTAACGTGAGTGAGTGAGTGAGTGAGTGAGTGAGTGAGTGAGTGTAAGCATCAGCAACATCACAGATGAGGATACCAACAATGATCCTTAAATTTGTTAGAAATCAAACCTATTCTGCACCTCAACTAGTAGACTAACCCACCACATCCTTGAACAGAAGAAAAAGGTTGAATATTCTTTTTGCAAAGTCAGCCTATTTGAGTTGCAGTCAATATGTGAATGAGTATGTTTTTGCTCTGAGCATAACTATGAGGAGCCTTTGATAATACCCCCCTGCAATACACAAGCAATTCCCCAGCATGCAGAGCCCGCCTGCCTGCCCGCCTGCCTGCCCGCCCGCCTGCCCGCCCGTCGATGACAGTGGCCCACCTGAACAACAACATCCCATTACAATGCTATCGTCTCCCATCCTGGGGAGACAATCAATAAGTCATTAAAGACCAGTGTCAATTACGTAGGTGATTGATCTAGATAGATCCTGACAGATGAAATAAACATGTCCTGTCTTTACACTAAAGCCCAATATCAACACGTGGTCGTGCTGCACCCAAGTCGTAATGAAGATTAGGAAAATACTGCTTTGACATAACCACAGTAAAAGCAATGTGATTTAGTTCAATAACATTGCTATTGTATAAATCATGTCTTTGCATTGAGCAAAGTTAGGATTTATAACACTGTCACTGAAGCTGAAGCTGAAACGGTAGCAATTAATGCTAATTCTATCCTCTAAGATTATAAAATCTGCTTAGCCCATCAAATCCATGTTCTCAATCAATGCAGAATGACTGAAACAAGTATTTGCTCCTTGGAATGATTAGGATATAAAATTTCATCTAAAGTCATCTTTTTCCAATTCATTTGTTTCTTTGTTTGTTTGTTGTCTAACACAGCACTCAGCAATATTCAAGCCATATGATGGCGGTCTGTAAATAATTGAGGCTGGACTAGACAATCCAGACAATCCATTGATTGATATCATGAGCATCGATCCACACAATTTGGATATGATAATAGCAACAACCAAGTCAGCGAGACTGACCACCTGATCCATTAGTCGCCTCATACAAAAAGCATGGATTGCTGAAGACCTATTTTAACCGGATCTTCACAGGGTTTTATCCAATCCAGTAGGGGTGGTGGGGTAGCCTTGAGGTGAAAGGAAAGCCATTCAAAAAGGAATTGTGTTCGAATCTCCCATGGATTCAATGTACAGGAGCACATTCCCAGCTGTGATATGGCAGGAGTAATGATAAAAAAGGCACAAATCCCAACTTGTATCAAACGAAATATTAATGAGACTCGTGAAGATCCGGGGTAGGATAAGTCTTTAGCAACCAATGCTTGTCAAAAGAGGCAACTAACGGGATCTGGTGCTCAAGTCATGGTATCTCAATTGCATTGTTTGATGCTCGTGATCTCAATCACTGGATTGTCTGGTCCAGACTCGACTATTTACAGACCGCCGTCATATAGCTGGAATTTTTCTGAGTGAGGCATTAAACAACAAACAAACAATTTATGAACAATTTCCCTTGGTAATTAATCATCTTCATTGGTCTTCCATTGCAAAAGCAATAACCTCATCAATATTACTGATGAAATGACAACATATTCACTTACACGCTGCCACAAATTGGACTTGGTGCAATAGCTGTAAATGTTTCACACAAAAACTATTCATGTCAAAAAGCAAATCTCTTCCTCGAACAAATTGTCTTGCAAAGTCTTGCACACTCTGTTCCCATAATTCATTTCTCTCTTCTCTGGTCCATTACACAATATACAGAACATCCATACAGCTGTACCATCATTAGCGCCTGTTGCCTAGCAACACTGTCCATTGTAGTGTTATGTGATAATAACCCACCTTGAAAGATGGGGTGATGCACTCAGAAACATCAGCAACAGGTTATCTCTAGAGAGAGCCAGGCATGCTGTATTTCAGTTTGTGTTTTTATCACTGCACAGTAGACAAGGAACGCCCATAAATCTTTGTTACATTTCAATGTTTGAGCTTCTTCTGAAAAAGCCAAACTACTAACATACGAACAGAGATACATGGACAATTAAAGACTATAATTTGTAACTAAAGTATCGTTGTATTTGTGTAACTTGAATTAAAGATGTAAAGTGTAAAATGTCTCCCAATAATCAATGGGTGCATTGTTTCAAATAACCACATGCTCCCTAGTTTCCATGCAAAACATAATTGCCTATGTTTTATTCAAACAGTTACACTGACCAGAATCCCATATTTCACTGCATCACCGTGTTCACATTTCACAACCGTAACTAAAAGTGCATTACCCTAAAGAGGTACCTTCTAATTTAAAGTCTTATAAATCAAGATAAGAATCATGACCAAAGTCAAGCTGAAAGACTATCATTAGCATTACTGAGCTTAAAATTAAAACTCCAGTATTCTGTCATTAAAACTATTCATATACCAGTTACATGTAGTGTCAAATGAACCATTCCATTTTCTTAAAGCTACTAATCTGCAGTAAATGAAGCTTGAAATCGACACCCCAGTTTATTGCACCAGGTCTCTTGGAAGTTTATAAGTGAGTGAGTAAGTGAGTGAGTAAGTGAGTGAGTGAGTGAGTGAGTGAGTGAGTGAGTGAGTGAGTGAGTGAGTGAGTGAGTGAGTGAGTGAGTGAGTGAGTTTGGTTTAATGCCAGTATTTCAGTTATCATAGTAATATCATGGCAAGTCCACTTGATGTGAGAGAAAAACTAGAAGTGATGATGCAGGTCTTAAATATTTTCCAAATTGTTCAAACCCAAAAGCACAGTTATAGTGCTGACAAACCTAGAAATATCATCAAGGTGAACCAGAAACCAAACCCATGGTCATAGGTTCCTGGCATGCCTTAGGGATGTAACTCTGCACAGCAAATTGCACACATGCCCCCTTTATCACGAGAAGATTTCAACACAAACATCAACACTTGATCATCAATACTATCTTGTCAGACCTGTGAAGATCCAAGGTAGAATAAGTCTTCAGCAACCCATGCTTGCCGTAAAAGGCGACTATGCTTGTCGTAAGAGGCGACTAACGGGATCGGTCAAGCTGATGGCTGATGCATGTCATCGTATCCCAATTGCACGGATCGATGCTCATGATCTCAATCACTGAATTGTCTGGACCAGACTCAATTATTTACAGACCGCCATCATATAGCTGGAATATTGCTCAGCGCAGCGTCAAACAACAACCAAAGAAACAAAACAAACAAACATTAGTTATACATCTCAGAAGATATAGTAAATGGTCACTAAATATTGAAATTCAAAAATTCAAATTCCACAAAAATAACATTAAAATACTTCAATTTGTAACCATGTAAGTTAACCCATATGTTACAAGTTACAAATCCCTCGATACAATTCTAAACACTGTGACAAGGCAAGGCAAATTGTCATTTCTAGCAAAATTGATTCAATAAAAGATGTTCAAAAAACACTTTGGTTATCTTCCAACTAAAATGTTCTGATCTATCTGCTAATAGTCAATGATCACCCCACCAACAAGGAGACAATGTCTCAGTTTCTTGCACTGCAGTAGTTACACAGACCATCATGCACTGTCCTCCTTCCAAGCATCCAACACTGACCCAGAAACCTGTAAAGGCCCCAGACAGATAATGAGTGGCACCAGCGGCCCTTCTGTGACCCCGGCACAGCCCCTGACAATGTTTCAACATGGTGACTCAGTTGGGGCTGATTCCACCAGAATGAAGGGGTGACAGTGATCAAACTCCATAATGGTCTCGGCAAACCCTAAATTGATTGAATGGATTGCTGAAGCAACAGAGAATTCCCTTGCTGGCCATCCGATTCCATGGCTAGTGCTGTGAGATGTGTTAATGGTGTTACCTCAGACCATATTCTGGTCAGGACCACACATTCACCACTGTCATAATCATTCTCGTGACCGGAGTTGCAATATGCAGGATTAATTCCACTGGTAACAAATACATGATTGATAACCAGTTGCATGAATATGTATTTGTCCTGAAGAGATTCAATTGAGAGATGCTGAGACCTAGCCTTTTGACAGTGTGATGGGAAAAGAAATAGCCAGTGGCGGTGAGCAATATGCCCACTGTTCAATACGCCCACTGTTTTTCACCCAATGCTTCAGAGTGGGACAGGATTGAAAAAGCAGTTCATCTCAGGAGGGGTGGTCAGGTAGCCTAGTGGTTAAAGCGTTCACTCATTACACCGAAGACCAAAGTTCGATTCCTGACATGGGTACAATGTGTGAAGCCCATTTGTGGTGTCCCCGCCGTGATATTGCTGGAATATTGCTAAAAAGAGGCATAAAACCATACATACTCACTCACTCACTCCTCTCATGAATAAAGTCCACATGTACCCTTCAACTGAATTTCCACTTCCAAAGATTCTAACCTCCACCTGATATGAAACCTTTGTACTACATGCACAGGACCACAGGACCACAGGACCATCAGACCACAGACCAAACAAAACAAGCAGTTGTTTCTATTTTGTCAAATATTCATTTGTTCAAATTAAGTGTGATAAACAAATATTATGCCAAAAAGCAATCAAATGCAAGGCTAAAACAACTTGTTTTGGGAAACCATGGTTACCTGGTCTTCATAGCACATTATATACGGCAATAAACACGAAGGTAGGTTAAGGAAAAGGAAAATCATGTCATTCTGTCAGTCTGCACATTGAAAGAAACATTTCCGCAATTTAGAAGAGCAAATAAAACTACAGTAGCAGCTATTGTTCGGTCCTGATTTCACTGATGTTTTCTCTTGCTTGTGATCTTGTATTCCCTTTTTGAAATTTGTATGTGTTCCACATTCAAACCTCCATGACACTGCTCTGACATGCATTATGATTATATATTTTAAAACAATATAAAAAACAGTTCAACAGGATCATATTGATACATATTGCATAGGACAAATAGTCTGGCAGTTTCCCAGTGTACACATATTGTTGCATCCCTGTCCTTTGGAGAGCCAGAATGTTTTTTTCCCAAGGAAATGACCAGTTCACATTCAAATGTATCATTCTAAAGAATATTAAAACACTTAAAAATATGTTCAAGTTGACAGCCAGATCTGAATTAAAAGACCTTATTTGCACCTCCTTTTTTTAAACAATTTGTATTTCATCTACTACCATATTATCCTATGATTATGAAGACTATTTACTAAGCATTGCTAAGCACATTAATATTTCTTTCTAAAATCTGTTCAAATTGAATGATATTGATATCATCTGGGCCTTCAGTCTGGAAAATAGCATTATTGTTACTAATTCTTTTGAAATGCGTGTCACAAAGAAAGGTGTTTCTAGGTGGACCAGGGTCTGCTTTAGCCATAACAATATGCATAATCCACATAGGCAGTGATGAAAAGTTCATAGTCACAAGCGACATTTGTGAGACATATACCAGACCTTTTCAGCATAAGCACTATAATTCAACGATCAAATCAACATGACCTGGATTCCAAGGTCGCTAGAAGTTATCATAAAAACAAGTAAAACCTAATGTAACAGTGATTTATGAGTCCATAAGGAAATAATACATGCATTAGCACCAACATCATTGTTTAGCCCGAAAGCTATTACAGAAAAGCAATTATCACAATAATGAAACATTGATGGGAAATTCTATTCTCCTACAAGTAGCCTCCCCATTTCATCAGAGGTTGTAAAGAGAAAATGTCATTTTCCCACCAATATTACTCCCAACCAAATCAAAAGCCACCTTTATATATGCTGCCATACCCCATCGACTATAAAGTGAACATGTTCTGTTGACGCAGCTGAGAATCAGTCACCATTACAAATGTGTTGCCATTGCTTGACTGATCTTTGTATTCCTAGTATTTACATACATCAAGCTGATTAACATCACTGGACCCTCGGTACCATCCAAATATCTAACTTCTGCCTGGAATACATCACAGGGCATTGTCAAACAGTCGTACTCATATTTATTTCTTTAACCATTTCTGGATTGAATTGTTGAAAACCAGCGCTATAAGTGTTTCTTGAAAATACTATATGAGGCTGGATGGTTCAGAATTTGGACTGTAACAGATTTTTTAGAATCCAATCTGAGGGAGCCATTGGAACTGTTTCTGCATAATTGTTTCTGTAATATATTGGGTACACAGTAACACATGCATTAAACCGGGCACTAATCCTCAATGTTTGTTTGATGCTACTAATAGAGTATTTACTTTGGTAATTAAACATTTCCTTTACTAAGAAAGCAGTAATTCAGGCTGTTGAGTGGGTGGCTTGCCACCCAAACCCACTCTTGTTTTAGCGAGGCGACAAAAATGATGTCTGAAAAACATAGAAATCGTTACTAAGGAATAAGCTTGTGCACATCTCTAACCAAAATGGCCAAAGGTGTCCGGTATACTGCATTCTTGCCATATATTACATACATAACGCATAACCCATGTAATTATCTCACATAAAAATAGCTGTATCTTAATGTGAATATGATAATAATAGTCTTTAGGAAAAAAATAAAAACTAAGAAATTTTCTTTCACACAACAATATCTTCAACATTACTGGTCACACCATGGCAAGACCATTGTTGATCAGGGAGAAATCTATCTGTCTGATGGTTCCCACTGAAATGCACCAGCCTTTTACCTCAGGCAGGACAATGAATGCGATCAAATTGGTCCACACCCACAACTGGATCTATGCTCTCTCACACTCCATCGATACTATTACCATCCTTCGTAGTTTAGTAGAAACCATTTCCCTACAAATGGCTCTACAGAAAGACATTTAGCAGACAGAAGTGTTCGGGGCAATGAATGCCCCATCACGTCCATTCACACCAGCTACTGGCCTACGAGATGCTCCAGCCAAGGTTCGTGCCACTCTACAACCATCTTGTCCAATCAATTTACACGCAACATATCCCCAACGCCAAAATGCATGCTACATTTGTTATCAGCAATTTGAAAGGCTAACCACAACATGCATATTCTATCCACTTTAATGGCATGATATTCACTTCTGATCTAAAGCAGGAATGACTAATTTGAGGGAGAAATTTCAACTTTGCAGGTCATGAATAAAAACGAAATCCTAGACATTACTGAAAAACAAATGAATTAATCACTGTGCCATCTAAATACATGATTTAAACTGAACTGTCGTAAAACATTCTCAACATAAACATCCATATGCCAATGATAGAAATTCTAAAATTTCCAAACGCACATAGTGTGTTTGAAATTTAAAACGAGAACCGCCTTTAACATTTCTTGGATTCACCAATGCATCTGTACATGGCGGGGTCAAAAACTGAAGTGTGCATCCACAGCCTTTAAATATGTAACAGCATAAATCAGACTAAAGGGGGGAAAAACATACTAAATGGGAAAAATAACCATCGACTCTGAGTATCAGTCTCCTGCTATTGTCACACATAAATAAAAAGACACCATGTTTTTTGTCTGGCATCTGAAGTACTACACTTAATGATGAGGCTGCAGCCCCTTTGTGAATTTCAAATATCACAAAAAATGTCACAGTAAAATATCAAGGATTGATCGCTGTGTATCGTAAATCATGAGCAAATAAGTAAGTGTCTTGAAAGCACTGTAAGAAGGTTGCCGTATGGATCCTTTTCTCGGAAGTCGGCCATTTGGGATTTGACACAACCAGCTCAAGATATTTCTTTAACACAATATATCAAAATCTCACTTTGTGCCACTCTCTATCAAATTCAGCTTCCATTAATGGCTTTATGATCAGTTCTGACAACCAAAAACTGAAGGATGTGTTAACAGCAGCGTTAGAAATTGGGACTAGTCCTGTGGTATTTGCCAAACTGCCCAATAGTTAAGGTATCATCAGGACAAGTAGAAATTTGCCATTTATAGGGGTTTTGCTATATGTTATCATTATAAGGACTAGTGGACTAAAATAGTTTCTATCGCTGACGAGTGTTCAAAATACGAATCTTGGGAACAGGGACCCCAAAATGTTTAACTATTAACAGCAGGGGTGACTATTGGGTCTATTTTTACTATTGTGATTGTATTGCAATAGTTGCCCACACTGTTTAAATAGTGTTGCGATATTGTCAACTATGGCAATAGTATTGCTATAGTAGTAAACTAACTCTAAGGCTAAATAATAATATTAATCAATGTAATAGAAAAAAAAAAGTTACAATCTCAAAGATGGCCATTTTCCTCCCTGTCACTACTCAAACCAAAGGAAAGAAGATCCTGAAGATTTTGTAATCCTTACTCACCAACCACACAGGCAAGTTTGAAATTCGCACAATATATGTAGTATTTGTAACTAATTGCAACTATTGAAACTAACAATTGTTATGCACACTATCGACAATACTTTTAGCATTTTTAAATTCCTATCGAAATAGTCCTGTCGTAGTGCAAACAATTGTGATAGTTTGATATACTGTTACACTCCTAATGAACAGACAGGTTATACATGTTATAGCAAGGATCCTAAACACCTAAACTTTCAAGCTTACTGCAGTCACATTACAAAGAATCCGGCATCAAAAAGCACCCCTGACCAACACCTAGACTACCTGACAGCCTATTATCTTTGTTGTGTATAGTACAGATTTTTGGAAACAGAAAGCAGCATAGATGGGGTATATAATTGTCTAGCAACTATTCCCAAAAAAGGTTCATCAACATTTGAACTAAATTTGTTTACTACTACTCGTTCTCTGAAAACAAATTTAACTGGTGACGTATATGATTTATTAGCCCCCGACAAATATATGAAATATATTAATTGGAATGGTCAAAATCATCCATAGTTTGTTTCAACCAGGTTGAATAACTTTATTTATGACAGCATAAACCATTCACAATGTTAAACATTTGACTGGGACTGTAGGATGCTTTGGTTTGTCACGCCCATCGTAAAGTGCACTTCACCATGCCTTAATTACAATGTACCTCAAAAGCCAATATTCTGACAATTCTGTGCAGCAACATGACAGAAACATAATCTCATGTGATCATTTCAAGTCCTATAAAAAGTAGCTAAAACTGTGAACTATTCAGGCTGATTTTCCAAGCAAGAGCTGGAATCCATTTTCATGGCTGACACTCAACCTTGAAACAATACTTGGTGTAGCAGAAAAAGGGCTTAGAGGCAGTTTGAATTACAATTTATTCATCATAAATTACAATATTCTTGACAATTCCAGATAAATCTACAAACCAGAACTATCATCTATACAGAATGTGATTGGATTCAAAACAAACTGAATTAGTGAAAAAGGAAACTATTTAATTCATAAAAAAATATGAAAAAAGGTCAGCTCATCTACTTATCATACACTGTAACAGTTGTGAATTTCATCACATTCTACCAGGTTTTTGCCTTAAAGGGCTATCAAGTTCTAATGCCTCCATGAATCTTATAACCATGATCAGCATGAATTCAATAAATCACAACCCACTGAGGTATCAAGTTGTTATTCAAGAGAAACACTCGCAACATTAATTCATCTTCTACCAGATGGATGGTTTGTATCTCCACCTCTTAGACAATGTTAGATGAGTCAAGCCCATCCAATGAAGAAAACCAGCAATTTACTTTTGCAACTGATAAATAACACCTCAAGGCAAGCGGACCTACAACTGTACAATCTATCAAAGATACACACACACGTTCCACCTGATGTATCAAAGTACTTTTTCCCTTCATCTAGATGTAACACCATTTATCTCTCACTTTAGGTGACCTTAAACAGGTAGTACTGACTTATGAGAGGAGATGGGTTTATGACTAATCTGTGTGTGTGAGTGTGTGTGTGTGTGTGTGTGGGGGGGGGTAACTTTGCACTCAGCAATTTTCCAATTATTATGTGAAGGCGGCCTGTAAATAATCAACTTTGGGCCACACATTCCAGTGACTGATATTGTGAGCATTGATCAAAGCTGTCAGAATACGGTGACACGCTTTAAACTAAGTCGCCAAATCAAGAGGTGAGGTAAAATGGGGTTTAACGTCGCGTCCAAGATTATTGCACTTATATAGCTACATGCAAGCATGTGTGTGTGTGTGTGTGTGTGTGTGTGTGTGTGTGTGTGTGTGTGTGTGTGTGTGTGTGTGTGTGTGTGTGTGTGTGTTTGCGCGCGTGTGTGTGCGTGTGTTTATGTCTACTTGTACTAGTCCGGACATATGCCTATCAATAGTACTAGCCAACTGAGAAACCATGCTACAGTTTAACATGAATACCCCACTCAGACACAGTACAATGACTCTGAGCTGACCAGTCCTTGTTTAAGCCCCTTCATGTCAAGCGCCAGACAGGGTAACAATCTTTTAACATCTTTAGGTATGAGTGAGTGAGTTTGATTTTATGCTGCTTTTAGCAATATTCCAGCAATATCACGGTTGGGGACACCAGAAATGGGCTTCACACATTGTACCCATTATTGGGAATCAAACCCGGGTCTTCGTCGTGACGAGCGAACGCTTTAACCACTTGGCTACCTGACAGCCCCACCACTTTTGGTATGAAGCGGCCTGGAATCAAACCCCGGACCTTCCGTTCCCTGGGCAGACGCTCTGCCACTAGACCACGGAGGCAGTCCGAAATAAAATGAAAAGTACTAGCTTGGGCATGAAACTGGTGACTAAAGATCAACATGGCACCTGCTGAAATCAACCCACACCATCAAAGAACATCTTCACACCAGCCAAGCCAGGCGTGTGATGAACTCAGAGTTATCTTTTATTGTCACCCATTTAAGTCACTGCATGATCATGAAGCTGACAATTTGGAGAACATATCCCTGACTGCATCCATCACTAAAGAAGCAAAGCGATGAGTGCTCAATATTCATTACAATGGCCACTTCACAACATTCACACTCAACAAATAACTTCAATTTCACAGTTGCCCAAACAAATATGACCTTTTCCTTTGGGTTACACCAGGCTGAGTGGAATGTGTGAAATTCAAAGAAAATATTCCAATATCTAATTCCTCGGCTATGGAGCAATTTCCTAACTCAAACACACTGCACCAAGTTACACATTTCTTGTGGGAGCTGCAACATTAGCAAACTGGCAATGCAAAATTCCTGCAATGCGTTTGGAAAGTGGAATTCTTCGCCAGCGATGACAATTACATTCAAACGGAAAAGGAAGATATCAACAAATCATTTCAAAACATAAAACACCCATAATGCTATAAAAACTATCATTTAAACTCCTTACTACCTATCTAAGTGACATCATAAATTTGAAAAATATAAAGTTGTGACATATAATTATTTTTGTTCACGTAACCATGGTGACATTTCACAACTTCAGTGAGGAAGTGAGGAGTTATTCTACTATTAGCATATATGTATTTAGCAGTATTCTTGCAATGGACACCAGAAATGGGCTTCACACATTGTGGGGAATCAAACTTGGGCCATCATCACTAGGGAACAATCTATTTTCATTTTTGAAATAAACGTGTGACATGGACATGATGGAATGGACGTATATCTGAAATAAAGAACGACTTGATGTTTCACACCCATTTTAATAGTATTTCAATTAATCATAACTTGGCTGTTTTCAAGTAGGCCGAAGTAGGCTGCGATATGATTAATAATGTTCATGCAAGAAGTTTCCGTTGGACTGTTTAGTGAAATGCATGAGAATCTGGCTGGTGCTGACAATGCCACAGAAAGTTGTATCTGCAATCACACAACCTGCAACAAGAGCAGGTAAAGGACAAAATGTAATTTATTCCAGTAATAGGCCAACAGCTAACAAAACTATACACATTAGTTTGCATACATCAAACACAACCAGTGTCCAAAATAACTGCTTGCCCATCTGCCCGTGGCTGGTAACTTTTCTATTGGACTGCATGATATTTTCCCCCACCTGCCCGACTGTCTGACAAATAATTTTAAGAGTATTTACATATTCAGTTTTCCAATAACATCTCATAGATTCCCAAGTAATTGTTTGCATTATTTCAACTGAATCAAGACACATTTTGTCTCTGATTTTTAGAGAATGTCTGAATTTGGGCAGGTAACTTTGACATTTATGGGTCACCTGCCCGACTGTCTTGTTGGGTTGTAAAATTATTTCAAATACTGAACACAACTAGCTAGTGAATCAGTTAGAACAACTATGTTCCTGCACAGGAGACTCCATGAGAGGGGAATAGCACCAAGAAAGGCTTCACACATTGTACCAATGTGGGGAATCAAACTGACATGACCATGTAACAACGAGGCACCCCCTCCAAACCAAATCTGAGTAGCTATTATTACAGATTCAAGATTGGGAATTACTGACACACAGAAATATAGAGCTGAGAGATCACTACAACAGTCTGTGCAAAAGATTTTTGAGACTATTATCCTGAACATGATTCCAAGCATCATTTTCATTAGAATTTAGTTTTATTATATTGACTATTAGCTGAGCTTACTAGACTGAACAGAATGTTACTATACACGGGCTTCAGACAAGTGGCTAAAGTCACAGACTGCTACAAAGGACCCACTGGAGCCTGAAGGCAAAACAATGAGTAACATCATTTACATCATTAAGCCATTAAATCCTCACACCCATTATTTTCAAGTGCTCCTTAATGAAACTAATTAAAGTAATTCAATCCGCAACCAAACACTTGCATATACCCTTTCCTAAAGAACAGCCACTTCATTCTGCCAACCTGATTAAACTTTCATTAACTCTAACTAATTGTCCCTTAATAGAAAAGCAGTGAGTCCTTAATGAGACTTAAAAGCATGGATGAAGGAGGTTCCAGCCATTGGCTGGCATGTAGGGTCATGCATCCCTTTGTTTGTAGAACAAATTGAGCTGTTAAACACCCCTTCACAGCAACCAGCCATGTAATCAGTCCCTCATCTGGAATCCTCAGCTGCAAACATTGTGTAACATTTCACTAATCATCAAAAGAACTCACTAAACCTTAACTGAACTGCCACAGCAAATTGGAAATTAATTTTGAGAAAGTACTTATCAATTAACTGACAGGGTGGTCTGTGATGTAAAATGAGATTGAAGTCAATACAAAGCCATCATCTGTTGCGTCAACTTGACCAAGCATGTCTTTCACTTTCAGACACTTTTTCAGTCGATTTAAGTCTCAACATATGTACTATACATCATGTTATTGCTAATCCAACTGAACCGAAAGACATTTTACTTGACTCTGGCCTTGTATCCGTGGCTATAGACTGGAGTACGAACAAGTACCACTTCTAGGCAACTCAATTGATAGTGTGGTCAGACTCAACGACTTGATTGTGTGTCATTGTTCCCAGGTAGCATGCAGGAATCATTACTCACAATATCAATCACTGGATTGTCTGGTTCAAGCTTGAATATTCACAAGCCTCTGTGTTACATATGGAACAGTGCAGAATGTGGCTTTAACTACAAACAAACATAAAAAATATAACACTGAATAAAACGACAACAAGAAATTGTCAATAAATACATTCCTAATCAAACACAACAGATACATAATCTTTACCCAACTTTCACAAAGGAGTGTTCCAAAGAAGACAAACAGGACTGCCAAATTTGCAAAAGACAGCAGGCAACCTTTCAAACATGAAACAACCAATTTACCACAGAAAGAAAGAAGATATGTCATACATCATGAAGTGTCAAAATTAAGGGGTTTCTGGAACCCTTCAAGCTTGCTCCAATGATATTTAAACTCAGCGACCCCTAAATTAGTAACATTAGGGTATTTATTTATGGTTATGACATGGACTCCTTGACTTTCATGCTAAATTTTAAACACTGTGTACATACAGTCTCGATCCATGTTATGATCCTTGTGAAGTGTTAAAAAATTTATATCCCAAATTCACTTGTCAACTTGTCTATTGAGTTACTTGTGAATTACCATGGGGTAATCAGTACTTCTTGATCACTTACCATCTGTTAACATGGTAAAGAGTGTGCTTCATGTCTATATGTGTCATTATCTGAAGCTGTGCTGTGCCAACACAACCAGAGATCAAGTGTCTCAGAGGCCTAACCTGGACAATCGAGCTACATAATCATATTGAAATCAATGCAGAAGTCACGCTGAACAGTTGTGATACCTCTCACATGATTAAACCTTGGTATTACCATGCTCCCTATGCTTCTCAAGCAAAACTTTCACCACCATTTAACCTTATGTTTCCATGCAGTCATGGGATCATGTACCTGTCAGGGCTGAGTTAAAAACTGTAACTAACGGTACTTCGAGATGGTCTGAAGACAAGGCAGTGTGTGAGGGATCCTGGAATCCTAGGGGTTTCTTGCAATAATAATTGAATCTAAAAACCCTACAAATCCATCAATTCTCAACATATCATTTAATTGGTTTACAGATTCAGCTGAGTCTAAAACATAAATGTGGAAAGAAATATCGGACAATATCTGAAAAGCACTATTTTTAAATGCAAACACATGTTAACCAGAAGAATTGAAACTTCAAGGCAATAGGTCAAAAGCAGAATCACAATGAACTACCCCTGCACACATGGCAATATATTCAGGTAAGAATGAAAAAATACAGTCTAAAATGACCTTCTTAATGTTTTTAAGTAAGGTAACGTCAAGCACATGGGATTGCTCCTCTTTTCTCAAATACGGCATTCAAACATGTCATGCATGTCATGGGGAAAACAGGATTCATCTGTATATAGGTATTGTTCTGCCCAAAATCCTCTACATCTTTTGTCATTGTTGGTTAGAAGAAACAAAAATAGAGTGAAAATACTCCCAGAAATTAATTTTGGAGACAAAGATCCATGTAACCATGGTAACCATGGTAACCATGGTACCAATTAACAAATCAATCTGAACATCAGAAACAATCAAAGGCCATTCTTTGTACAGTCGCATGCACACAGGTGTATTATCTCTGACCGCTGGGGTGAAGCGAACCTGGGAGTTTTCATCTGTCGTTTAGGACAACAACCAAGTCGGACATTATGAAGGTGTCAGTGTCATAGCAATAAACAATGCACCAAATAATAATATAAATGGCAAAATCATAAAAAATACACGGTCTTCCGTTCGACATTTTGTTGTAGCATGAAAATATAAGAACATATCTACGGTGTTTTAGGCTGTCTCATATTCTAGAATATTGCTGATTGCTCTTTAAAATGTTCAAAAATGCTCACAAAATAGGTGAAGAACATCCCATCAAAACTTGATTAAAACATCACATTCTCCATTGTTTTCTAAAGCAATTTTAAACTCAACTCACTCACTCTAATAACATTTGTCTCAAGCAATCACGCCTTCTTGAAAGTTGAAAAGTAGTACATAATTTTATCACAAGATAAAAATCATATTCAAAAGTAAGCTGTACTGAACCATGATAGGACTATAAAAAGTCTGCACTAACACTACAGCTTAATGGTGCCAATCACCATGCGGTAATCACACGGCATAAGATAATGTAATTAGCAGCTGAGTAGCCTCATGCCCCGGCAATACGTTCTGTATTACATACAGTCAAACCACAGGCCACACTGCACAGATCACTGGCATGCCAAGCAGCCAAATAATTTCACGCATTTACATGCACAAGTGTTACTACAACAGATACTGATGCTAAGCATCAACTGATCAAGAATGTACCTGCTGTACATATTCATCAGACACACCCTATGGCAATTATTCTGCTTACTCATCAGATTTTGGTTGCCAAGGTAACAAGTTCATCAAATTTGTTCCATTGACAGCACCACTGGACATGCTGAAAGGTGGTGAACGTTATCGGTCCAGAAAGAATATTGCAACTTCATCATGATTGTAGTTGTATAGAAGTACATTTATATGTTTATCCCTGGAACACCAGTATATTTAAAATGATACTTTTATAACGGAATTATATTGAAATTGAATTTAATAAAAGTAATTGACACATGACATGATTATAGACTGTCGTGATCCAAACCAGTTACGTAAAGATGTGAGTGAGTGAGTTTGGTTTAACGCCGCTTTTAACAGTATTCCAGTTATATCTCGGCGTGTCAGCTTAATGTGGGAGGAAAGCCCAAAGTGATGCAGGTCTTAGGCGTTTACCACTTTGGTGAAACCCATGAGCACGGGTATGGTGCTGACAAACCTAGAAACATAATCGGGGCGAACAGGGATTCGAACATAAAAATGTGAAATATTTATGTGGATGGTGTTCATTACTGTGAACATTAATAATTTTTTGGTGAAAATATTTTAATTATTGTGAACTGTTGTAACCATTTTAACATTGTGTAAAATACTTTTATCTTGTACAATGTGTACACAACATGAATAAGAAATAAAATTAATGAATTTCAACTGATTTTAAATCATGAAATCATTATGATTGTTTATTATTTAAGAAACATATTCCAGTGGTCACAACTGCATAAAAAGCAAACGGATAACCAAGTTAGACAATGGTCAACAGAAAAGAATTGAAGTGGCCATCCAAAACAGTGCACGCACATGTCAAATGGAAAATCTGTTTTGTCAGCACACTTGTGCACATGTCACACATCAGCACAAACCACTTCATAATAAATCTGTCTTCATAAATGTCATTTCTAGAAAGCAATAACAGTCCTCATGGTAAGGGAATAGTTGGTCTGACAATCAAAACACTGCTCTATCACCTGAGTGAGCTCGTTAAGCCTGACCCAAATTAATGAACTGCTGAATTTGCTGGTTGAACAGTTGGTGGAATCAATAGCCTTATGAACCAGCCTTGCAGAGACCTAATGTTCTCATCATTAGGTATTGGTAATTTGGTAATCAACACTACCAATAGCCAGAGTTCATGCATATTGCTCACATAAATAGCACAGCATGTACCATACAGTTCAATGATCAGTACATGTATATAGATTTGTGCTTAATAGATGTAATGACTATGCAGTAATGTTCACGCTAGCATTGAATGTGAAATTCTCAACCAAAACCTTCGTGACAGGCTTTAAATGTTAGTCTGAGGTTTAAGTTTAAATAGATTATGAAATTAATAACTGATGGAATAGTAAGACATGCAGGTGATAGTTGTCTACAGTTCATGAACATGTATGAATACACAAGACACTGAAGAGCAAAATGAACTTCACATGTGATTGTCAGTTGTGATGTTGTTTTTATTCTTGCATGTCTGACGTCATCTCGACTATTTTTATCTCTATAAACTTTTTGTTATCTCTTATTGATATTTCGCTCAAGTCATTTCTGTATTGTCAATGTTAATCTACATTGATTCTACTACTTCGTTTCAATACTACTGGCTATACATCACAGCAACTCTCAAGGTAACAGTAGGACTGGGACGATACACCAACTGTGATCCGATACGTATTACGATACAGTGTATGATACCTTGTTGACGATCCGATACGTATGTGCTCTTATGTCAAGTATGGCGCAATGAATAAAAAAAAAAAATTTCACTACTAATTTTCAATACTTATTCGTGTTTGGTGTAACAGTTATAAAAACAAACCATGTAAGTTATGAATAAATGTTTCTTACTCAGTGTACGATTGTGATCAATACTTCAATCAAAAAATAATAAATCATGATTCTCTAATGCATCAGTGTATAATCCCACCACTATACATAACACTTATCAACAGTGAAATCTTAACCTGAGTGGGTGAATATGGTTTTACGCTGCTTTAAGCATTATTCCAGGAATATCACGGCAGAGGACACCAGAAATGGGCTGCACAAACAGTACCCATGTGAGGAATCAAACCCGAGGAAATCTTCATCTGAATCAACCAGACTTGAAATCATACAATTAATTCCAATAGACTCAATCTTCATATCTTCTCTATGTTCTCAAGGCAAGTCCCAGCAGTCAACATCTGGAATAACTTGTCATTCTCTCTCTAACAAAATGATGCTGCTGAACCTGCTGAAATTTAACTGATATAAAAAAAGAAAGATCTAAAAATGCTGAAACTGCAATGGGTCATATTAAAGAAATGAAATCATTGTGCATATCATGTAATTGTTTAGTATACTATTACCTAGAGTTGTACATCATCTTTGGGTGTGGCTGTAGGTAAGTGTAACAAAAATGTTACAGCTTTCATCTGTCATAGAAGTATTTGGCTAACTAGTACTTAGGATCATGTTTTGAAATACCAAGCTGGAGGTGATGTTAGTACACAATCAAGAAACAAAATATTGCAGCATACTTGGCATGGATTGTTGACATCTTTGGTTTAGTCTAAACATAGAGTAATCAGATGGTAATAGAGCTATTACAGATGTTCACTAAGATATGAGCTAATATTTTGTGGATGATGGAACTGATTGCACTTTTTTGGCTTAATCATTGTCCCATAAAGCAATACACATGAATGATTTACCTTCTGTAATTATGAAATGTATAGCTGTAGGCAAGTAGCTGCTTATTGAAAAAGGCGTAGAGTGTCAACAAACAATGCTATATATAGATAAATGAAAGTGCTTTGAAGAATCAATAAGTTGGATGACCTCAGAAGATTTAGAGTGCAAAGATGAACATCAGTTTGTATTTACCTTGACAGAAATCCTGAAAATGTTTTGCGCTTAGATTTGCCACCCTTGTCTTCAATACCACTGTCCTGTGACACATTCCGGCAGCGTTCATAGGAGTTTCTTGAATGCAAATTGACATCCATGAATCCACCATCTTCCATATCAAGAGATATACTCTTTGACTCTCCATACTCTTCCCCTAAAGAGGCTGCCGATATGGAGAAGTCAGTCCCAGTGCTTATACTGGATAAACTGGACACATCAGTGTATCCTCTCATAACTGAATCTCCACTGGATACATGAGGTAAAAGACAATCAACACTGTGTAGTGTGATCTGATCTGCTTCTCTTACTGCTAAAGAATCGGGGCCATAACTGGCACTACCGTCACTTCCATCTGGAGTACCTGCCTCTTTCACATCAGATCCATTGACAGACCCTTCTCTAGATCCATTGCAAACTGAATCTTCATTTCCCACATCTGATTCCCCATCATTAAGTTGACTTTTACCAAATTTGTTACCATCAGAAGAACTCTGTCCTGCTACAAGCTGTTTTGTTGTAGGGATGTACAGCAAAGGTAAAGGCATACTTTCTAACACGCGAGAGAGTCTGTTTGTATTGCTTGTGCTCCCAACTGACACAGGTACATCTTGTGTTAACGTTATCGGAGACATTACCAGGCCAGACATTATCCCTTTGGGAACTTTCTTGTTTTGATCTTGAGAAGGAATATGACCATTTTGATCAATAGCTGACTTTGGTTGTGCTGCAGACGTCTCTGTTGATTCCCCAGGTGTATTTGAATCGTCCACACTGTTGCCATTCAACACAGTTGAATTACTTTCTTGGCTACAATTCTGACCATCAACACTTTCACTGCACAATATGGTGTCTGAACTTGAAATTGAATGACTGGCATCACTCTCCTTATCATAGTTGTTATGGAGCATATCTAGCGCCCCATTTTCTTTTAGATCACAATCTAATGCACTGATATCATCTGCATGTTCCTTGATGTCACTGGCCCCCGAAAGTTCGTTTGGCATACCATGAACTCGTGATTTCAATTTATCAACATCTTCATAAGTGTCAAATAAATTAATGGTTGTCACACTACCGTCGTTCTCCTCTCGAGTCTGCCGCATTTCTACCAAAGTCTGATCTTCACCCTCCTCACACATACCTTTTAATTTCATTCTTTCTGACACGGGGCCTGCAGGTTTACCCATTGTTGACATTCTTGGCGACTAACACTGCTCGCATACCAGTTCAACTCACTGGTCTGTAAGGGTCTAGCGGCCATTCTGGACAACACTCAGGGTTCAAACAAGCCGAGTAGACAAGTATACAATTGAGCAAGTAAACAAATACATCGTGATGCTCAATGTGATCACATAATGGTCAGGTTATCGCTGAGTTCACATGCACACAGTTACGTTTCAACTTTGCTGGCAGCCATTACGGAAAATGCTAATTAGGGGGTGGATTTTCATTGCGATGAACCAAAGTTTTCAATATGATATCTAACATGACTTTACCATAAGGGTTTTTAATTTCAAATAGATACTTTTAAGTCATTGATTGAACGTCCAATGCGCTAGTGACAAATTCTAACAGGACTCAAATTATAAAATTCGTGTAAAATATTATTTTTCCCATCATGCCCTGCAAAACGCGCCATTTTGGAAAAAGCGGTCGAAAAATGGAGTACCGGTTGTCTGCCTTGGTGTAAAAGATGGATTAATAAATACGTGTTCCGTTATAAGAAGATATTGGGGTATGATTAATTGAATAATAACCGTACACGAATAAAACAACAGTTAATGAATAATGACAATCACTTTAAAAGGTAAAACAGAAGGGGCTGTTCGAAACGGAAGCTGTGGTTGAAACGATCACAGGTTTGCACAAAACCGCTGACACCAGATCATGAGAGTGAATAATACCCAGTAGGAAATATTGAACAGTGGTACTGATAGTGGATTGATCATGTACAAATACATGGCCGAGACTAAACCGGCGTTTATGGGCACAACACATGCATCTTTACTTAGTCTGAAAAGGGGCGTTTGTTAATAGGCTATTTCTCGTCACGCAGGTGCTCATTAAGATTACAAACGTACTGAAGCAGACTGATTTTCTATGAAGACACAAGTAGCAGATATGTCATAAGTCATCACACACAAAAAACAACCTCCATTTTCCCCCAATCCACTTGACAACGTTGGGGGTCAACTTGCTCAAACATGCTAGATATAAAACTGATAATTGTCAAAACCTGAAATGGCAGCACTTGTTTTCACAATACCATGATACTGTTATGTATCCAAATTTGTGATGCTTTAAAGCAGCGTTAGAAAGTGGCACTAGTCCTGTAGTCCTTACCAAACTGCCCAATAGTAAAGGTATCCTAAGGACTAGTAGAAATTGGCCCATTTTAAGGGTTTTGCTATATGATATCATTATAAGGACTAGTGGACAAAAACTATTAGTTTCTAACCCTGTAAAAGCCAAGCACGTAGGCCCTTCTGAAGCCATGTTTGCAAATAATAGCCGGGAGTAGTGCACTTGACCGGGCACACTTTTTAAAGATATCAATTAACGCAAAGTAAAGAATTGAGATCACAATGCCAGCTTGAAGCTAAGCTAGACTAATGAGTTAATCTAATTAGCCAACATGGGACCATGGGCGCTATCACAAATAATTTTTGCATGTTTACCAAGTCTTCAGCACCTTATTGTTTACCTTTATGCACATGTGTAGAGGCCATTTTCTGCAAAACTTGATAAAAATTAGACAGCATTTCTTCAAATTACATGGGATTAATTCATTAAAAGATATAGCTATCCCATACCCTACCTCACAACTAACCCTGTAGATTGTAAAAAGGTGTTTTGATAGGCAAGTGATGCCCAACCCTAAGGATCGTGAAGGGTGTTTGACCAGAAAGGGGTAAATAAGCTAGAATATTGCTGAAGGGTCTTAAGCAACAAATACACACCTATCATTTAATGAAGGTAGAAAGGATGTCTTCCAATGCAATTCAGTATATGTTTGAAAGCAAATATCAACACCTAAATGTTTTGAGATTACATCAGGGTTGCAGAACGATTCATTTTCTAGGACATTGACTGATTGTCATCCGAAAATACCCTGAAGAAGTTTTCCAAATTTGGTAATGATTGAGAAGAATGTTTTATCAAAGATGACAAAATCATGAAAATGTCCTATTGGCTTTGACTCTTGCAAAAACACTGATGCATGTTCATGTGTCCTAATGCAAATGCTTGCACACGCCAGAGAAGTGTGATTGTGGGTGAATGATTTATGTTTCATGCTTTTTCCGTGCACGTGGGTTTCACCAAAGTGGTAAACGTCCAAGACCTGCATCATTTCAGTCTTTCCTCCCACATTAAGCCGACACGCCATGATATAACTGGAATACATTTCAAAGCGGCAAAACCAATTCACTCACATGTATATGAAAATTTTCCTCAGAATTGAAAACAAGCTGTAAATAACTTTTGGTACTTAAATATTTGTCAGCCCTTTTCTCTTCTGCATTAATTCTTTAATGTACTACTGTTTCAGAATACATAAGCACAATATGAGTGCCTGTTTCCAGAAGCATGTTGGTAAACAAGGCAAAAGGAAGAAAGCCGAGGACTCTGACTCTGATGTAGCGGCTCCTACAGCGTCCACACATACAGATGAGGTGACTCATTCACTCCAGTCAATATGCAAAGGATATACTCTTTGATTACTCATTTTCATTTTGGATTAATCATTATCATGTTAACTAATCACTTTTAACCAGTCTGTGCCAAAAGCCTTTGGGCCTTCCCTGTATTTTGGAATTATTTTCAGTAGATTATAGTCCTAGCGTATGGACTAGAATAAGCTGATCTTTCAAGACAAGTGGCTAAAGTTGCAGTCTGGTAAACCATCTTAACACTAGTGACTGTGTTATAGTGGATAGAGGATCTACCCAAAGAGCAGAAGGTCGGTGCTTTGATCCCTTTCCATGTTAACCAACAGACTTTAAAAGATGGTACTTCTTGTTACCCTGCCAGCCGCTCGGCATTAAGGGGCTAGAGCAAGGACTGGATGGCTCGGAGTCAGTATACTGTGTCTGAGTGCGGTATCCAATTTAAAACTGCTGATATGGGATCTCAGTGGGCTAGCACTATAAAACTGCAGGAACAATACAAGTAACCACGCACGTGCAATTATGCATGTTACTATAAAAGTGGAATAACTCAACTTTAAACCCCATTTTAACTCACATAGACACTAGAGATTCTATGTCCCCATTAGAATATATACCTGGCACTCTATTGCTTGTGGGCAGTGACATAGCCTCGTGGTTAATCGATATGAAGGCATGCACTGTTGTTCGTCATGCTGAAGTCACACTATGTCAATCATTCATTTATTTATTTATTCGAAATTCATACTGCTGTTGAGTTAAAACTGCAGCTAGCTTCTTGAATCACTGATGGTGATGTAGACATGGAATTTATGTATAACATTTTATATTGTATGAGAGGGTCTATATTTCCAGTGGGAGACATAATAAAAATTATTGTACCACACCAACTGCATTATTTTCTTCAGTAGGCGATGCAACTGATTCATTTACCATGTTTACTCACTCATAATCTAAAGCAAAATAAAACAAAAGTAAGTTCTTTGCATCTAGTAATACTGGACTTTTGAATGTTACTGGTTCATCATGCTGAAGGCCCTGGTTCGATCATCTCCCTGAGGCAAGAGAGTTAACTGACTTTAAAAGTCCAGTTTCCACCCTTGCCAAACTAGGCTGGAATTCCTGGGCTTGATCGTAGCGCCACCAGTGGCTATTACGAGTTATGTCCCTTCTATGCCTCTCATATTGACCAGTCAATTCCACCCCTCGTATCATTTGCATTTGCTTCAAACAAAATGGCGGCGCCCAGTCAAGACGATCTGATCGATAATCAAGTCCCATATTGTGATAAAACGGAACTCGCATCGTGAAGTGCATCAAATCACGTGAGCACCGTGATTAAAAACATGAAAAGATTTGGAATATATCTGTTGACAACGAGTTGGCAGTGAAATGCTTTGCAAATCCTGCAATCGACCGAAATCTGCATGGCAGTTTACGAACTGGATTTCGATTTCATTGAGCGATTTTGATTGGACTATGCAGAGACTCGTTGTCCAGCCAAAATTTAACTCCATAATACCAGTCTAATTCGGCAAGGGTTGAAACTGGACTTTTAAAGTCAGTTAACTCACTTGCCTCGGGAAGATGTGGTTCGATTCCCCACTTGAGTACAATGTGTGAAGCCAATTTCATTTGACATCATACCCCAATGATGTGGGACATTGCTTATACTCTCTAACTTTAGGCCACACTTTCTTAATTTTATGTTTCACAGAATTTCAGCTTTTCCATGCAGGGTCGGTCAAAATAAAAATAAAACTAAATAGCTATGTCAATCATTTATTTGTTTGTTTGAAAGTCATTCTGCCATGGAGTCATACAGCTGGCTTCTTTGATCACTGATAGTGATGCTGACATGGAAGTGATATGTAACAGTTTATATTGTTTTAGAGGGTCTATATTACTAGTGGGAGACATAATAAAAATAAATATTCTATGTTTAATTCATTTCTTTTCCCGCTGCATTTAAGTAGGGGCGGCAGGCCCATGAAATAAAAAATGTGTGGCCTTGCAGGGTGTTGAGATTTTGCTGAAATATTGCTGACTCCGGCATAAAACATCAAACGAGACATTCTAGTTACTGGCACTCTTTATTTCAGGTTGTCATATCTGATGACTCAAATGGTCATGGCAGGACAGACAGGTTAAAGAAACGAAGAAAACGCATCGAACATGCAGTTAAAGATGAGGAACTGGAAAAAGCCGAACATTTGATTCAAAATGGTAAGATAATATACTGATGAAGTATTTTGATTTCAAGGAATAACAAAACAAAAGTTATTTTGTTGTGTCAATAATACTGGACGTTTGAATGTTACTGGTTCCATCGTAAGCTCACACATTGGTTAATTTCAATATCGTTTCATAAATGCAACACAAACTGCTGCACATGAAAAGTGTTTCATTCTTATTTTCAAAAATAAGCCGTGAAAACTTCATTTTCTATCCTGTGATTGTTTGTTTACTAATCCTGTTGTGTCGTTTTTGTTTTTTTCCTTGCATGTTTTCAATAATTTCTGTCCAAATAGCATTTACCAACCAGTCCGAGATCGGACACATAGTAATAACTCAATGTCTGCGTGTATGATGTACACCACTGTCTACACAGCTGTATTTTCTGTAACAAAAATGTGAAGAAAATATGTTCTGGCTAAGCACTAGTTACTAAGTTTACTTGCAGCTTTGTCTAACAGCTGTTCAATAGATGCTTATTGGAGCAGGGAAACCAGTATGTCTTTGCCTGCTCTTAATTCAAAAGCAGCTCTACAAGTAGTGATCCTGTTGGTCGCCAATGCGACTTAAATCTATGATTGGCACACTATAAGTTTTCACAAACCATGAATAAGATGGAATGGAGTATGAGTTTAGTTAAAGATTTGTAATACTTATTAAAATTAACTAAGTATGTATGGCAACTGACTGAGATTTCTGTCAGACACTCTGCCAGGAACTTTTGCACCTACTTGATCGATTTTGTCCCTTTTGTATCATTTCTGCAGATAGTTTATGTGTGGACAATGACTAGCTGTTCCTGCTCGGCAGGAAGAAATGTTACTTGTCTCAGTCTTCTGACTAGTGGCTAAAGTTGTCGATTGTAGGCAGGTGTAACCACAAAATATTGTAAACTATGGTTATTAAGAACTCAAAGGGACCACCACTTTTAGTTTGTTATAACGGTAGTTCATTATAAGCATATACACAGCAAAAAATGGATCAATGCTCATGATATCAAGCACTGGATTGTCTGGTCCAGACTCGATTATTTACAAACCGCCGTCATATAGCTGGAATATTGCTGAGTGCGGCGTAAAATGACAAACAAACCAAAGCATTTTAAGCGTGTTCGTTATAAACATAGTTTACTGTAGCTTGAAGAACGTAGGCTTGGGATATTTCCCCACACTCTTTTCTACCCTCTTAGATTTTAGTATTTCACCCATGACATATACCCTATTCGACGTAATAAGCGCCCAGGGCGCTCTCAAAATTAGAAATAGGGGGCTCTCATTAGAATATAATTTTGGTGAGAAAAAAAACAGAGTTGAAAGATTGTAAATTTTGTGGTTTATGCTGACAGCCTGAAATGATATAAAAGAAGAATCTGTGTGTATTATACACGATAGATATATTTTCGAGAATTTAATTGCCCATAGTTAAGGGTGCATGTAACACACGAGTGTGTATTATACACGAATAAATAAGTCTTGTGTACATTGATCAATTGGAAAGGGTGCTAATTGGGATTGTTCACTAGCCAATAAATTAGCAAATATCGCCATGGGCGCTTATTAGAGCGGGGTGCTTATTACGACGAATACGGTAGTTGTTGTTTCATAAGTCACTGGACCATGGTACATAGTCATTGAAGAGATAGCTTGCTGAATACATAAAGTGAATCGACAAGGGGTTGGGCAGTGGTATTTTGGGCCCTGGATCCACTCACTCAACTCACTCACTCACTCACTCACTCACTCACTCACTCACTCACTCACTCACTCACTCACTCACTCACTCACTCACTCACTCACTCACTCTATCTGTCTTAACAGTCCTAACAATTATTTTTGTGCAGAAAACAAAGAAAGCTCATGTGGGTAGTAAGTAGCAGATCTTTTGCTTATATCTAACATTACTTGATGAAGCTATTGTGTAAGGTATATCATGGTATTTACTTTTTTGACTTGATCGTTTCTCATTTAGATTTCGGCATTCCAGTGGATGCAGGAATGCCCCGACAGGAAGTTATTGAACTGGCTGTAAGTACCAACCCAACATCTTTGTAATTGATGTTCCATTAAAGAAGTAATTTTCCAAAGCTTGACTTGCACTGGATTTCTGCTCTATTCAGTGATCATGTGACAATGTAGAGTACTGTTTTACTGTACGTGTGTTGCTACACCATTGAATGTACTCAACCAGGGATGAAAGTCTTGCACATGTTTTGATAAGGTGAGCAGTTAATATGACTGTGAACTATAGCAATTTCATGGATGAAATTAGCAATAGCTTGCAAGCCCGGAACAGCCTTGTAATGCTAGAGATATCCTAAGGGCAAGAAGAATTTCAAACATTTTTGGGTGGTATTGCTGTTATGACTATTCAGGCTAGAAGACATTCTTGGCTAATTTCCATCCTGCTTTCTAGGTGAACAAAGGATTTGCCCATATGAAATGAGACTGTGGACCAAGCAAATGTTCTAGTTACGAGTTTCTTTTTCTTTTTAAATGATTCTATTTGTCTGGTTTCAATTGTAGCAGATTTAAGAGGAACGCCATAGGAGGGCCGTAAGAAAAGTATCTGTCAAGGCTAATTTATTTATATGACCATCCCCATAAACAACTGCTAAAAATGTTTCATCGATAGTGGCTGTCAAAATGGAGTTTCTTGTTTCAAATTCCCAACATCTGACTGTCATCTGATTGTGTAATGCACCCGCCACCACTTTTAGTGAAATAGTTACAGTTTAGGTGAAACACAACTGTCTCGTACATGCTATTGTTCAAAGTCCTTTCCCAATGATTTTATGTAATGTGTTTTTTCAAAGATAGTAAATCTGTCTATTCACTTAATAATATGTTACTAATATTGAACACAGAGCCCGCACGTTATGTTTTCAAAATGAGTGCAACTTGCATCATGCTCTTCTCCTCAATATTTCAATATTTCAATATTTTGCAGAAATACTGTTGACTACATGTAATGCTTGTCGTAAGAGGTTACTAACAGGATCGGGTGGTCAGACTCGCTGACTTATTTAATGCATGTCATTGTATCCCATTTGTGTAGATCGATGCTCATGATGTCAGTCACTGGATTATCTGGTCCATACTTGAATATTTACAGACCACAGTTGTACAGCTGGAATATTGCTGAGTGTGGCATTAGGCAACAAACAAACATGTAAAGGAAAGCAACAGTGCCGTATTGTATTTGCTTCCATTCATGGTTGGGTGCATAAGCTCACAACAGCGATGCATGTCCAAGTTACATTAAGCGAACTGCACTTCTGTGTATTATTCACTGCAGTAGATTATGATATGTATGATATTGATTGTATAAGATCTGTACAGACTCCTAAAGACGTACAGATATAAGGGAATAGGTTACATTGGGTAATTTGGCACAGTGTTGCTATACATTTTTTAAAAGGAAGTTCATGTATGTTTGTACATAAGCAACATAAAATAGAACTTTGCTTGTGAATTATTTTTCATAAAGAAATCTTGTTAAAAGGACACATGTGGAAATGTAATTTTTAAGCTTGTCCTTTCTCACAGTATGCATTTCTTCCTTTTTCTTTTGGGCCTTATGTGGAAACGTGCTTGAACAAAGTTTCCAGTTTCAAAAAACAAATCACCCGAACACATCCCAACATCACTATGGTCCCCACCCACACAAATGGGTCTCGCAGTGTAACCCCATGGGTTGTGACTTTGCATGATCTGATCCCCTGACTACCCTTGCCACCCCTAGAGGTGTAACCATACAGGGGTCGCGATACGATACAGTGTTTACTGGTACAAGCTTAGCCAAGTTGATGTCTTTCTGCGCTCTAAAAGATGTGACAAGTACAATATCTTGAAGAAGATATAAAGTGTTTATTTACTGTTATAGCAAATTGTCAGCAATACACTATGTTTTACTGAAACAACAAACTGGCTTTGAAACTGTTAAACGTATTTCATGTTTAAAAGTACCGTATTTTCTAGAGTATAGTGCGCACCCCTCTCTAGCAGGTTCAATATTTTGGGAAAAAAGACATTTGAATATTATGTGCAGAAAAAAATTACACCGTACCCCAGCGAAGTCCATCAAACGAACGGGTGATGAGAAACTTCTTCAGTACAAATTCAAAATTTGAGATAAAAAATCACCAGACATGTTGATTTACCATTTAAATTGTATTTTTTGTTCAGCTAGGCATTGTTTTATATCCAGGGATTAAGATTACCTTGTGTATTTTCTCGTAAACTAAGCCAGACACAGCAATCAGCTGTACACACGTTTTCTTGGAATCTACCGGTGATTCGGTCAAGACACATCCAATGATATAACTTTACAGGATTTTAATGCAAGGATCGGCAAAAGTCTGACCAGTCACCGTCAAGGCTCCCGTGCACGTGATAGCATGATCGTGAGAATTACGTGGACATAGAATTGTCCAACAAAAACAAATATGACTTTTAACGAATCAAAGTATAGCATTTATGATATGTTTATCCATTTTCTGTCAACTAAAGTTCGTTTCAAGGCGTCAATAGCAGTAATCTGACCGTGGTTGCTGTTGAAAACGGTAAGTTGTGCGATCTTCCGATCGCTTCACACACGATATAATTACATTAATTAAAACAATATCAAAAGGAATTTTGAATAAAATTAATGAAATAAGTTACAAACATAAGTCCAGATTTACAAAGAACACTTTTTATAGCCAGACAGTGTAATTACATGAATAATTTGCGTACTTCAGGATGGACTTGTTGACATGGTATTTCCGGTGTTACGTGCTCACGGTAATGTCTTTCCATGGAGGAAAAAACATCGAAACTCATTAACTTTTGTATAATGCACACCCCCTTCTACACAGCTGTTTTTTGGAGAGAAAAAGTGTGCACTATACTCAAGAAAATACGTAAGTAAAACTGTGTTATGAAAATATTGTATGTTCGCGATACATACTTTCAAAATTGATGCATCGTATCGTGGGCTGTGCATCGGGATACAATATTGTATCGCCATATCGTTACACCGCTAGCCACCCCATTCTCTTTCTCATCGCCACCCAGTGGAGACGTGTATTGGGTTATCGAGTATACGTTTTTGGGTTACTTTGCGTAAGCTACCTCCACATTCATTGCATAATTTACAACACTATTTCATTTGACGATGGGTACTAAACATGTCTAATGCCTGGGCCATCTGCATTGCCACTGAACTTAATGCGCAAGCCTTTAAGTTGTGCCTACACAATTGCCATAATCGGGAGTTGACAGCGGGACACGGAGCATGAGCCTTCCTCTACTAAGAAGTCAAAACAGGACACCAAGCTCCACCCAGTTCTGTCGTGAAGCCTCCTCCAGTGTCTTACCATCCCGGCCTTGTCAGTTGAAGATGACGGTGTCTTGGACAGTTTCCTTACCGATGATGTTCCTGCCACATCGGACAACCCGGCTGTCACCAGCGTGCCCGTGTCCGAGCCTACATCGGACCAGCCTCAGACGTCTGCATGGTTCTCTCTAAAGACAGCATGTCCCACATAAATTCAAAGACTCGACCGTCGTCCTTCCTAGTGCTCCCTGACCAGTCACCTATCGTCCTCCGTTATTCCATGCAATGTTCCAGCATTCACAATGCTGAACGATTAGTTGCAGGACAAGGTCTCTTCCACATCACTAGCGCAGGTTTTTTATGTCGCCCTGGAACGATCGTGCCAGTTCATCCTCTACTTCTAAGAATTGTCAGAGCCAAGATCAATCTCACGCTTCAGAAAAGGATCACTGTGCTTTAATGCAGAATCGCACTTCCCGGAATCAACATTCAAATCGCTCATCGAAGAATTGACAATCCTGATCTGAGGATTGCCACTCTCCTCGGGTTCAATACTTTTGTGATCAACATTCTTGGGATTGATACTCTACGGATCTAGATTGCATTGGAGTTACAGATTTGTCACAGATCTCTCCTGATTGACATGACGATGACCATCTTTCAGAGGATGACTCCTATACTGATTTGGCTGATCGATAGTCGACTTGGTATAGCTCCCCTTCTGCAAGTTACCTGAATCGTTGGGATTGTTCCTACTCCTACGACTCAAACCCTCTGCAACCGGACTTCCGGCTTTTTCCGGGGATCACCTTCGCCACAGGGAATAGTCCTTGACCCTCTTCTTCACATCAAACCTCATCACCGATGGACACTCAAGCAGATTGCCGTTCTCCTTGTAGATCTACGTCACTGTCTCATCTTCAGTTCCTAAATTGCCTGTTTCGGCAACTACTACAGAAGTCCCTCTGTCTACCCTGCCCCTGACTGCCTTCTGAGACCATCGTGACCTCACTAGTACTTCGTCTCCAGAAACTCCTGCAGGCTGTGACAACTGCCCTCCCGCACCGTTCAGGTCAGCCAGTAGTGATTGTCTAGTTCCGGAGAAGGTCCACTGCATTTTCACATGATATCGTCCACTGCATTTTCACATGATATCCATTGTGCTTCTTCAAACAATCATCCGGCCAGGCGACCACATGGTCAGTCTAGACCTTTAAGACACATACCCATCCATCAGGGTATGGAATCTGGAATGTGTTTGGATGATTGGTTGTTGGAAGCTGGTAACGTTGTTCAAACATGTTTCCACATTAGGATTGAAAGAAAAAGGAAGAAATGCATAGTGTGAGATAGGATGAATATATAAATATACAATTAAGTGTAAAATGTTCAATTTACTTGTTTGCTTAATACTTTATAAACAACATTCAAGTGTATTGAGAAGAGCTTCAAGATGCTTGTATCTCCCGTAATTCAAGACCTGCTCTAAAGGTTGATATTTGACCTAAAATGTTGGGAGCAAATGTCAGTAAAAAGTCCAAAATTTGAATAATTTTCCCATTCATGTTTTCATTGTTGTTATACATATGGTAGTTATACATGTGGAAGTTATACATATGGTAGTTATACATGTGGTAGTTATACATATGGTAGTTATACATATGGTAGTTATACATGTGGTAGTTATACATATGGTAGTTATACATATGGTTGTTATACATATGGTAGTTATGCATGTGGTAGTTATACATATGGTAGTTATACATATGGTAGTTATACATGTGGTAGTTATACATATAGCATACATAGTTATACATATAGTAGTTATACATATAGTAGTAATACATATAGTAGTTATACATATAGTAGTTATACATATAGTAGTTATACATATAGTAGTAATACATATAGTAGTAATACATGTAGTATACATACATATGGTAGTTATACATATAGTAGTTATACATATGGTAGTTATACATATAGGAGTTATACATATGGTAGTTATACATATAGTAGTTATACATATGGTAGTTATACATATGGTAGTTATACATATAGTAGTTATACATATAGGAGTTATACATATGGTAGTTATACATATAGTATACATAGTTATACATATAGTAGTAATACATATAGTAGTAATACATGTAGTATACATACATATGGTAGTTATACATATAGTAGTTATACATATGGTAGTTATACATATAGTAGTTATACATGTGGTACTTATACATATAGTAGTTATACATATAGTAGTTATACATATGGTAGTTATACATATAGTAGTTATACATGTGGTAGTTATACATATAGGAGTTATACATATGGTAGTTATACATATAGTAGTTATACATATAGTAGTTATACATATGGTAGTTATACATGTGGTAGTTATACATGTGGTACTTATACATATAGTAGTTATACATATAGTAGTTATACATATGGTAGTTATACATATAGTAGTTATACATGTGGTAGTTATACATATAGGAGTTATACATATGGTAGTTATACATATAGTAGTTATACATATAGTAGTTATACATATGGTAGTTATACATGTGGTAGTTATACATGTGGTAGTTATACATATAGTAGTTATACATATAGTAGTAATACATGTGGTAGTTATACATATAGTAGTAATACATATACAGTGATCGCTCGCTATTGCGCTCTTCGATAAAGCGCTACTTCGGTTACTACGCGCGGTAACGCATGGCTCCCAAAATTTATGTACACTTTTATTACTGATAGTTTTACACAGACATAATTGTATTGTTGTTCGTTGTTCATTTGCACATAACGCTTCTCATTGCATAATCAACCGTTTATCGCTGAATGGAGTTCTAATAATCTGTTTGAAAACATCCGCGGCAAGTCCCGGAAATACGATTGTTCAACTAGTTAACTTTTCACACTATCGACCTTTGATCTTAGAAGCGCATGCATGCAATAAAAGAGAACCACAAGCGAAGTTTATATTCTTAATTAGTGGGCAATCCAATTTGAGGCGACACTGTCACACACATGTAGTTGCTGTCACAACACGGCGGTCATTCATTTCGTAATTGCGCTTTCGTAACATCGCCTGGTTTTTTCCGTAGTTATAGCAAGCGATTTCATTGGATTAAAATTTGTTTCTAATGACGCTTTCTTGCCGAAATCTACTACAAGTTTCGTGATTGGTCAATTTTGAGCACGTGACCTCAGGCAGCCAATCAAATTATAGCTGTGATACCAAGCTCGTGTTTGATAAATTTCAGAAGTTGGCGAAAGATTTTTTGTTAAATCGTGTTAATCTGAACGTTTTTAGCAGGAAATCACGATATATATTAAAAATATGGAACTTCGCGAATGTATCGTGCTAGGTTACGAGCTGTGACAAAGATTTTTCATGCATATATTTTTGCATTAAACATTGTTTCCGAGCCGAGAATTCAAGGCGACGAAAGCCGAGATGTCATTTGACTTACATTACACGCGATTGCACGAAACGATGGAAATAATAACTTAGATGTAAGTTTGATTACTTTTAGATATATTTTTGTTGATTTTATTTATCACTTTGTATAATATATTTAAAGATTTGTTTAAAACGTCTTTATTTTGCTCTTTGATGTGGACCCGTTGTCGAAATGTGTGTCTGAGAATTTTATTTTCAATAACATCGCGGGAAATAGTGAATAATTTTTTAATTTATCGATTAAAAATGATAAATTGAAATGGAATACGTATTTCAGACATTGTGAAATGTGACAGATTTAATAAATGAATGATATAACAGGTAGATCTAGGTCCATAAAAATATATACTATTTTGATGTGACGTGAGATAAACACATATTGATGATTTGAGATTTTCCGAGCGAGCGCCTCGGCCTCGGTTAAACGGCTCAACGTCTACAACGCCCACCAATTATTTGGACCCCATTGGTAGCGTTATAGCGAGCGATCACTGTAGTAGTTATATATGTGGTAGTTATACATATGGTAGTTATACATATGGTAGTTATACATATGGTAGTTATACATGTGGTAGTTATACATATAGTAGTAATACATATAGTTGTTATACATATGGTAGTTATACATATGGTAATTATAAATAAGGACTTTGCATGGTTGACTTGTGTTTGATTTATTTCCCAACAGATGGTTCTCCTTCAATCCAGGGAATATAGAGCCCAGTCAACTAATGCTGACAAAGCAAGGTCTCCAAAACAATATTCAACATCTCAAAGTAGAAGAAGCACGTCAGATGAAGATTTATTAGATTTGGACATCCCAAGCTCATCAAGGAGAGAAGGAAAGAAATCTCCAATTCTTAACAAGTCTCCTGAACCAAGTACATCCTTTGCAGACGAGGATGGTATAGGTTTATCTTTGAAGAGGACATCCAGAAGGAAAGCCTCTGCAGAAGTAGAGGCGGAAGCATACAAAGATGATCCTGGAGACAGCTCGCCTGATGAGGTGATGGGAGGAAGCAGAGATGCTGGGGATGATGATGAGAGGGAACCACCTAGCACTAGGGTGAGTAGAATTCCGTGGATTGTAATCATAGGACAATCCAAGCCTGTAGATTCCAGCTGTTCAAAACTTTAACCAGAATGTTATCCTCACAATGTCTCTGTTCAAACTCAGTACGATATATGTCGCCATCTTCATCTCTCTTATCTCTTACCTAGCCTAGAATATCTCTCACTCATGAGAGTTATTTGATGATTCTTAGACTCGTGCTATTCAAAATAATGCTATTGCAATGAATGGGTCCAGGGTATTTATTCATAAAGTGGAGATATTGTACCCTGGTTAACTGAGGATGAGATCCTTCGATGAGTTCCTATTTTGGGTCAGTGTTCTGAACCTTTATCAAATGCATGACTATGAGTTCCCAATTATTTGTAATCAATGTCCCCCGCAGTTATATTGCTTGAATTTTGCAAAAAACGGAGAAAACCCATACTCGCGCACTATTATCTATGTGTTTTAGTTATGTGAGCTCAGGTGGTAATAAGCCAGATTCTGAGTGAGTAACCGCCGCTGTGGTCTAGTAGTAAAGCATCTGCCCAGAGTGCTGAATGTAGGGAGTTCGATCCCCGGCTGCCTCTACCAAAAGACGTTAAATGATGGTACTTGTTGTTACCCTGTATTGTGCTCGGCATTAAGGGACTAAAACAAGGACTGGTCGGCTTGGAGTCAGTGTACTGTGTCTGAGTTGGATATTCATGTCAAACTGTGGCATGGTATCTCACTAGCACTATAAAATCAACAATAGTCCAGACTAGTTAAAGCGCACACACGCACGTTGCTATGTAAGTCCAATATTCTTGAACACAACATTACACCCCAATTTCATCAACCTCACCTTCTGAGTGAGAAAGGAGTATCACTCTGTAAGAATTTTGTCTGTTGTCTCAGAATCAAAGGAAGATTGACTCAGAGAAGCGACAGAGAAAGCGAAGACTTACCGATGAGGCTGCTGGTGATGAGAGTCCCAGCTCCCAGGAGGCAGACAGCGCTAACACCAGGCTGAAGAAGTCCCGCAATCTGCAACTGAACAAGCAGCAGCTGGAGACGATGCAGGCAAAGACGTCCACGCTACTGAAGAAGTCAGCAGCCAAGGTCAAGTTCTCTCAGGTATTACAGAACTCTTCTATGTCCAAATCAGGGTTGGAGCGAGAACTTTTGGATTAAGAACTAACACTGGGACATCAGATTTTTGTTTCAGTAACCCCATCCATAGTTTTGATAAGTCATATGTTTGAGGGAAAATGGTCATGTTTCAACTATTTGGATAAAAATGAAAATGGGAAACGATCTATTCCAATTTGTTATTATAGCAGTAGTAACAGCACTATTATTGATAGTATCTTTTGTGCAACACCCTCCATTGGGTGACGTACTGACATACTTTTTTAATTTTTTGTTTCATGCATTTTGTCTAGTTTTTCCACACATGGTCGGTCAAAATAAAAATATATGTTATTTATTTAGTTAGATAGTTAGTTATTTAGTTATTTGAAAGTCATTCTACCATGGAGTTAAAACTGCAGGTGGCCTTTTAAAACACTGATAGTGACTAAGACACAGAATAAGTAAGGTATCATAAGGACTATTAGAAATTTGCCATTTTTAAGGGTTTTGCTAGGTGTTATCAAATTATAAGGACTTGTGGATTAAAGATGTTAGTTTCTACCACTGGTAATACACAGAATGATAACCCTGGGTGAAACTGATGACCCACATTTCATGTTCATGAAGGAAGCTCATTGAAACAGTCTTATTCCACCTGTGAAAATCCAGGTTAGAATTGGTCTAAGAGCCGACTAATATAATCAGGAGACTTGGTTGATGCATGTCATCGTATCCTAATTGCATAGATTGATGCTCATGACGTCAATCACTGGATTGTCTGACTGGATTACAGACCACCATCATATAGCTGGAATATTGCTGACTGCAGCTTTAAACAGCAAACGAACAAACAGTCTTATACATTAGAGGGTTAGTGTATTTGAAACAATACATATTGTAATACCTTTGTGGTATACTGATAAACAGAATTTTTTTGTTTCTTGAAAAGTTCTTGTTTGTCATTGAAAACAGATCAGAATTTTTTTGGCAGTGATAGAAACTAACATTTTTGGTCCTCTAGTCCTTATAATGATAATAAATAGCAAACCCCTTAAAAATGGCAAATTTCTACTTGTCCCTATCATACCTTAACTAGTAGGCAGTTTGGCAAGGACTGTAGGACTAGTGCCAATTCTCATCGCAGCAATTGGTTCTATGAAGTGTTGCTGAAGATATCTGACACCATGTGACTTTTACTGTGGAGTTGTCATTGGTTCTTCAGCGATATACCTGGGTTACTTGTATTAAGGGGTTCAGAGGACCCCAGGCCTTTAATTGTAGCGGTTACAGGTATACATGGTCTTGATAAAATACTTTATCATACCTCCATGTCAGAAGGATGAGATCTTATTAGTCCACATGATATTGATAAAATACCCTGTATCCCGACTTGGAGGGAAACAAAATTCTCAGCGGAAGAATAAATCCCTTGTATCCAGCAACGAACAAGACAGGCTGGACATGGATTCTGACAGGGAGAATTAATCCCTTATTCACAACATCAAAGCAAAAAGCTGCAAGCCTTTCTTTGTGAGTCAATGAAAGTCACATTACATATCACAAGTTAACCTCAGCACAATCAAACAGCAGTTTTCTATCAATTTCAAATTTGTTTTTGTTTCTTTCAATGTCATATTAGAACATGTGACGATGGTGTCGGTAAGATGAATTCGTTGTAGCAGCATCCCTCGGGGTACATGTGGTTTTATGGGTCCCTCGTTAGGTTTTGTACCATGGGCCGGATGCATGAAACCAGGGGCGCGTTGCAAGCCACGAATCGCTAAGAGAAAGCAAATTAATCGCTCATCCTGGTGTCTGCAACAGTTGGAAGCGTTTGCGCACTCTTCCAAAATGGCGGCGCAACTACCGCTTTATTGCCTTGGCGTTATGAAGATCATAATAGAAGAGGCTCGATGACGAGCTGATCAAATTTATGACTACTTTGAAGATGTGGAGCAGACTGAGGATGATGGGGGTGTTGGCTGCCTTTGCTCATTTCCTCGTTGATCCAATCAATAATTCCTTGTTCCGCTGTCAAAGCAAGCCGCCATTTTGGTTTGAGAACGAAGCGACCTCAGCCAGCGATTGTTTCGCTTGCAAGCGGCTGAAAGTTAGCGCACTGTTGTGAGGCGAATCGCTGTACATCGCTTACAAGCGATTGGCGCTTTGCAACGCACCCCATATGTACCCCTCGTGATACTGCTACAACCTACAATCACTGAAGTGGTGCCTTTTGCTGTTATTGGGACCGCAGGGATTTATCAATTTCTGATGGCTCTTGTTCTATAATGTTTTTATCATGAGGCCAAGGGGTTAAGAAGATAATTTCTGTGTTATATACCGTATTCGACGTAATAAGCGCCCACGGCGATATTTGCTAATATATTGGCCAGTGAACAATCATAATTAGCACTCCTTCCGATTGATCAATGTACACAAGACTTATATATTCGTGTATAATACGCCCTGTGTTATATGCACACTTAATTATGGGCAATTAAATTCTGGAAAAATATTTCTGTCGTACATTTCAGGCTGTCAGCATAAACCACGAAATTTATCTTTTAACTTTTTCACTAAAATAATATTCTAATAAGAGCCCCCTGTTTCTAATTTTGAGAGCGTCCTGGGCGCTTTTTACGTCGAATACAGTAACACCAGGTTACTATCAATTGGATTTTATGACATCTTCACAACAGTCTGTTTGTTATACATTTATAGTCCATTTGGAGTTGTCTCCCTTCAAACACTGACCATAATGTCAGATGTGCTTGGGACATGATACGTCTTCTAAAGTAAACATTTCCAGCATATCTGTTTTCTCAAAGAAGGAGGAGGTGTATTCTAGGGAGCAGGAGATGTGAAAAAGCAAGTGTAGTAGTTACAGTCTGTGCACCCAAAACTTAAGTCTACGAGCCTGAACTTGTATTTTGGCATTATTTTCATAATATTTTGTTCTTAGTATCTGGACTATAAACTGATAAGATAAACAAGTAGAATCTAAACTAGATTCTGGTTTCTGACTTGTGGCTACAATTGCAGTATCTGTGACATTTCACAAGACTTCACAAATCTTCTCAGGTAGCCAAGTGGTGGTAGCATTTGCTCGTAATGTGGATTGCCTGGGTTTAATTCCCCACTTTGATACAAAGTGGGAAGCCCATTTCTGGTGTCCCTCACTGACATTGCTGGGAAATTGCTAAAAGCAGTGTAAAACCAAATTCACTCATTCACTCAAAGGGGTGGTGGGGAAGCCTAGCGGTTAATGCCTTCAGTCGTCACATCTAGGGTCCGGGTTCGATTCTCCGCATGGGTACAATGTGTGAAGCTCATTTCTGGTGCCCCTGCTGTGATATAGCTGGAATATAGCTAAAAGTGGCATAAAACCATACTCACTCATTCACACTCACTCACTCACTCACTCACTCACTCACTCAAAATGTAGAGGGTTTCAAGATACATATGGAGCAAACGCTAAGGAACCTTGGAATTCACCTCCCCTAAATTAGGAACAATAATAGTTGTATGCAGGTCAACAAATTCAAAAATTCAAAATTGCTAGAATATGCATCATTTTACATGACCCACTCAGATCAATAAATTATGAATTAGATACAAATTCCATTCCATTTCATTATAATGCCAGCTGTTGTTTGCGGCTTGTGATTTGCATGTCAGTCAACATAAACTATACTGAATAGGGCACAAGCTGGAACACAGCAACTACTGAAAGTGGCCAGACAGGTTAGAATTTTGTTCATAGAATCTTGACTTTGTTGTACTGACATTGCTTTTGTAATCAAGACTCAAATTTCTTTATCTACATTAAAGTGAGTTACAAATAACTAGATGTGTATCAATTGAATTGAATCATCCCTGCATTGTCATGATTATAACTGATGTTGGTTATACATTGCCGACAAGATAAGCCTGTGAGGTCAATACTTACTTAAGTTAGAATATTGAGGGTTTTGAAAGATGGATAAATGAAACAGTGATAGAAAACCTTCTGAACTATTTGTTTTAATTAAAAGTCAACCTAATTTGAGGCATCTACAATAATCAGATCTAGGTCCGTTGATGCTGCAACTTTCTTGCAATCTGCTGCTCAAGGGCATGGCAGACATGATAGGACATTCCGTCATGGGGAATAATTCCTGTAAATGCAGTGATAGAAACTAATGTTTTTAGTCCAATAGCCCTTATGATAACATATAGCAAAACCCTTATTTGCGGCAAATTTCCACTAGTCCTTATGATACTTTAACTATTGGGCAGTTTGGCAAGGACTATGGGACTAGTGATTATTTCTGGTGCTGAAATATGCATTGTGGGAAGGAGAGAGTACAGTCGCAACGCTTGCCTAAGTTGAAATGTTCCTAATTGCTTTCATATTATGTCTATAGTGATACATGCTGTTGCGATGCGATACTCAGTGGTTTACCTTGACTTCCAGACAACCCCCAATTACTAATGTCAAGGTTACAAATATGATGGTCCTGCGCAGTAATAACATGATGTACTGTACTGTATCTTTTCTGCGTCTATTCTATACATTTGTGGGTATTGGACAGACATTTCTGCGTCGCATAAAACCGTGGATATATATCTAGGATAACTATATATATGACACCTGGACACTTGATATGCTCAAGACGCCGCGATATAACTGGAATAATGTTAAAAGCGGCGTTAAACCCAACTCACTCACTCACTGATATGCTCAAAATTAGATATTTAGAATAGTATGGTATTTGTTTCCCAATTTTTTTGCAGTTCTGTATATATAGGCCTTTTGGGCCCTGAGGTTTAAATTAGGACAGGTCCTTGGTTCCTTGTAGTTGTCTGCTATGTCTGACCCTACATCAACTCTTCTGGGGCTGTAGTCATACACCTTGTTGTGATATGATTCATGGACACTGGACATGACAGGGAAGCATTTCCATCATCAAAGGAAATGAATATTAGCCCAGCTGAAAACACATTCAGTAGACTGAGTCATTTAATACAACAGTGGGTTTGATGTGTTATTGTATATTCCGGAATTGTTTTGTATCAATACATGATCTGTTGATATGATGTGCAGTGTCACATCTTCACAAACCTAACGGTGGCACGGGTGGCCCAGTTGTCTAAGGCGCCGCGATTCGCTGTGCAGAATTGGGTCCCTTGGGCACGCCAGAAACCTGTGATTGTGGGTTTGAATCCCGGTTCCCCCCGATTATGTTTCTAGGTTTGTCAGCACCATACCCATGCTTGTGGGTTTAACCGAAGTGGTAAACGTCTGAGACCTGCATCATTTCAGGCTTTCCTCCCACATTAAGCTGACACGCCGCGATATAACTGGAATACTGTTAAAAGCGGAGTTAAACCCAACTCACTCACTCACTACAAACCTAACCCCTACATATGCCCATCATATTGCCTTTTATAACCATCATATTTTAATGTCATACACTGTATGTGCATAAATGGTCAGACACCACCATAACCATACTTGTGCTTGTGCTTTTCACCAAAATGGTACACATGCATAAATAAATCTTCAACACAGTGTAAACCTAATTTCGCGAAAATGATGTTCTCAATCACTGTCTCAATGTATTATTGATCATCAACATGACGCAAGTGACCAGTAATTGACTAATGATTGAACGTAGCCTTTATTACGAAGAATGATATCTTATATTGTCCCATTCATCACTGTCAAAGAGGAACTACACTCAACGTAATTGATTTGATTCAAATCGTTCAACCGACTTTCTTGGTATTTGGACTCAAATTTTAATGGCCAATATGAGACAGAAGCAATGTCGCACGTGGCACCATGGACAGTGTCTTGACCTCTGGACAGAGACACCAGACCGTAAAGCATTGGCTTCCTGTAAGAGGATCATTGTGCAAACCCACTCATGCATACATTATTATAGACTATTAATCTTGGTTTGGGCTTTGGGTTTCACCTGCACCAGCTTTGGGATTTCCTCAAACATGCCAGCCAGGACATGCAGAAAACCAGCAACGCCCTTTCCTTATGTTTTTATGCCACACTACAATGTGTTAGGGTCAGAAATAGTAGGATGCCAAAGGCATCTCTTCAGCTGTGCCTAGATAAACTTGATGACATTGTCACAGCAAGTCAGAAAATAATAACTTCAAGCCAATGTGAGAGCAATGTTTGGATGTAAGATGTAACTTTCTGACAACATTTTATCAAGTAATAAATTAAAGATTTTAGCATTTTGAGTAAGGTGATGGCTCTATTCAATCAAATTACCATTGGCGTTCCAGCCCTCTGACTGTTGGAACAATAATAGGACCAAACACTGACCCAACACTGCAGAATATATCTGTTTCATAGAACTGTTAATATTGCTAGAACAAGGTCAGTGTTGGGAAATCCAGACTGATGAATTGATCTTGATGGTCAACTGTCTTTACTTTGAATAAATAGATGATGCTTAAGTCTGTCTGCATGCTGGATGTTTGTGATCTTGTTAATGATCAACAGTCGGTGCCAAACCTTTTGAGTCTTCCAGCCTGAGACTGTCTCATGACATCATAGATATAAGTGTTAGTGTATGGAGTTTTGTTTGGCAAATCTTACTAGGCCAAAAGAAATCTTATGAGACTAGTGGATTATTGATTGGCTAAAGTGTCAGTTGATTTCTGATCTTCTGGATGTCAAGTTGGTCACCTTTATTGTTCTAGGAAACTGCTGGCTCAAGTGGTAGCCAGCCCAACCAGGTGATGGAAGATGATATAGATGAAACTCAGGCCCCGGGCTCACAAGAGTTGTTTGAAGGAGAGACTATCCCAATGGTGAGAGGTTATACATCTTCATCCAGTTGTGCCTTGTACCTTTTGAAGGTCAGGATATGTCACTGGGAGTAGGAGGGCCAAGCAAGCCTAGGCGTCACATATGGCATGACAGTCTTCTTGTCCCATAGGCATACAAGAATCCTATGATTGCAGGTTCTCATCCCAAATTAACCATAATTATCATTTGTAGTTTTCTCAGCACCATACTCGTGCTCATGTGTTTCAATAACGTAGTAGATGTCTTAGGCTAAAAAAAATAATAGTCTTGGTTCGCAGGCACTGTCCACATCATCATAAGTTCTCCTGTACCTTTCGTTTTTACTTTCATTTTAAAAAAAACGCTTTAAAAAATCCTTAAATATTCCAAGTCCAGCATTAGTCAATTACTGTATGTAAGTATTTTACTTATCAGTGAATACATTTATGTCGGGCGGCCCTTTCAAATGTTGATTTACACAACTGTTTATTTGGTTACATACTAGTTTGAACAATCCAAAACAACAACAAAATCACCCGCCCACACTATATTTTCAAATGCCATTGCCTGAGAACCATTTTTTAAAAACATTTTCACCCTAAGACCTGCATTGCTTTTATGTTTTCTCACATATTAAGCTGATTAGCTCTACAAAATGACCACACGGACGAATGAGTAGTGTTACCATGGTTATGATAATTTTGGATGTCATCATCAATCATTGGTTTCATTTGACTTCTTCCAAATGATCAGTTATTACTGTTATGACAGGTTACTTGTATTTTGTGTATTATCCTGGGTTTTATCATGATTTGAACTTCTGTCTCTTTGTTTGTTTGCATGTTGACGAGGAATGAGTCCGTGTGCAGAGTAGACAAGACCCAGTAGTGTAGCCAGATCAGTGTATTATGTCAGCACAATGACTCATGTGCTGCAGTATGACTCACATACTTCTGACCCCAGTGGGGGCTGTCGGGTAGCCTAGTGGTTAAAGCGTTCGCTCGTCACGCCGAAGACCCGGGTTCGAATCCCAACATGGGTACAATGTGTGAAGCCCATTTCTGGTGTCCCCCGCCGTGATATTGCTGGAATATTGCTAAAAGCGGCGTAAAACCAAACTCACTCACTCACTCACTCACTCTGACCCCAGTCACTCCTGTTGCAGGACTTACCCGGAACACCAGTCTCAGATGAAGAGGCAGACCAACACAAGGGCAGGACAAGGTACAGCCCATAATGGAGTTTTTATACTGTATAAAGTATATACTCCTAAACAAACAACACATAGGTGACATTGACATGCATATATGAGAGACATTAGCACATTTACAATGTGTGAAGCATGAATAGGATGTCATTTAGTTCCAAATTAGTCAGATCAAAATCTAACGACCAAATGCGTAATCCGGACGTGACTATACTGAAAAAGTAACAGCACATGAGAACAATGGGATGAATGCACACAGATGTTAAGCATGCGGCATATGAATTTCCATTGCTGGTAAGGCCAATCTCAGTCTGGTTGATACCACTGACGTCACAGGGGAAGATGTTGCATCAAAACAACCCCCCTGACAGGCTGTCTGGATCAGGGACTGGCCTCAATCCTGGCTTTGCTGCTTCTGCTGGGAACTTTAATACTAGGTGGTTGTTTCTGTGTGTTCTGTCAGGCACTAAGGCCATGTATTCTGTCAGGTACAAAGGCCATGTATTCTGTCAGGTACCAAGGCCATGTGTTTTGTCAGGTTCTAAGGCCATGTGTTCCATCAGGTACTAAGGCCATGTATTCTATCAGGTACTAAGGCCATGTATTCTGTCAGGTACTAAGGCCATGTGTTCCGTCAGGTACTAAGGCCATGTATTCTGTCAGGTACTAAGGCCATGTATTCTGTCAGGTATTAAGGCCATATGTTCTGTAAAGTAATTTAAGGCCTTTTATTCTTTCAAATATTCTTAGGCTATGTATCCTGATAGGTGCTTTAAGACCATGTGTTCTGTTTGGTGCTTTAAGGTCATGTGTTCTGTTAAGTACCCATTAAGATCATGTTCTGTCTCTCTTCCCTCAGGGCCTTGAGGAGTGCAGGCAAGAAAGGCACAGTTGCAGAAAACGTAGGTTCTTTGCATTTGTTCTTGAAACAAGAGATCGCAATATCAAATAGTATACAAAGTCTTATTTTGGGGTCACCAACGACAGAACAGTTGATATCCAAGAAAACAGCAAGTAAAGAATTAATTTGATATTCAGATAGCTTCAGTTGAATGCCTAGTATTTTTCCCTGAGGAGCCAAATTCCATCGATATTTTCTTCTCTTTTTCTTTTCTTTTTCCAATATCGTAAAAAAAAAAAATTTAAATTCCACTAAACTGGTTATTCCTGAAATTATATCTTGAAGGTCGTTGAGATTTGTTCTCCTCTTGGGAAAAACCTAAGTATAGTTGAGGGCCACACAATCTGCACATTCCACAGAGTGAGAGGTGTTGGGCATGTTCATCAAGGTTTTCTTGGCTATCTTGGTAACAGTCCGCGAGCGGAGTAGAGTAAAAAATAACACAATTTATGTTAAGACTAAATTCAACTGAAAATGATTCTGAAAGACATTTTCAGGCCAGCATTCTCCCATATTTGTCTGAGAAATTGGTTACTCTGATGGAGATCTATTCTTATTATGTTTTCTTTACAGGATTCTCATTTGTCCCCCCTGATTCCCATGAAACGCAGATACTCAAAAGCTGCGTAAGTATTAACTTTATTGCTTGTACACTTATGTAACTATGGCTTATCTGCCATTTTCATGGATATATGTGGATGACTCGGTTTGACAAATGTAAGTTATTAAAGTAGTGAACAGTAACAGAGCTACTGAAAAATCACTGGGAAAGTTTTCTCACCTTTCTAGCTAAACCATCTAATTTCTGTCCTTTCAATTTGTTGAATTGAACACATTTATATTCCCACTTTGGTCCTATGGATTTGACCTTGATTTGTAAACTCTTGGTCCTGGTGTCTTAATGAAATCTTTTCTTTCTCCTTTTTGGACCCAAACAGGTTACTCAGGAGGTCACAAGAAAATGTAAGTTCTTCCTGTTCCTATGGAGTGTATCACACATAGAACATCCCTCGTGCATTTGTAGTAGGGAATGAATGGCATAATATCTCTTGATACTTAGTTTGTCCATTTTAGCATAAAATATTCCGTGTTCCATGTGAGCTGGCTAACAAGCAGTTGTTGCTATCAATCAGTTTGTGATTGACTCACATTATGGTTAGTTCGAAAAGTATTATGCAATGAGATGTAGCATTTTGTTAGGCAGTTGGAAATACTCACCCAAGTAGTTGACTTGATTATTTCAAAAATTTATAAATATTAATACACAATACCATTTAGAAAGCGGTCAAATGTAACAAATGTTATATTTGGGATAAAACTTTCTTAGTATAGTACAGATTCTAGTAACTTTGTGGGTTGAATCCCATACTGCCAGAGTGAGGCACCTAATCTCCAGCACACAATGTCAGCGATATAACCCATGTTATGTGTCATTGGGCCTGTGTTGTTTGTCATTGGGCCTGTGACCCGTGAAGATCCGGGGTAGAATAGGTCTTCAGCAACCCATGCTTGCCGTAAATGGAGTCTATGCATGTCATAAAAGGCTACTAACGGAATCGGGTGGTCAGGCTCGCTGACTTGGTTCACGCATGTCATCGATCCCAACTGCATGGATCGATGTTCATGATGTCAATCACTGGATTGTCTGGTCCAGACTCGATTATTCACAGACCGCCGTCATATAGCTGGAATATTGCTGAGTGCGGCGTAAAACAAAAAACCAAAGCATCATTTGGCCTGTATTGTGGGTCACTGGGCCTGTGTTGTGGGTCATTGGGCCTGTTATGTGTGTCATTGGGCGTTGATGGGTGGATTACTGCTCAAACAGTTGGCCACTGGATTGCCTGGCCCGGACTTCCACAAAGTGCAAGGGGGATATAGAAATGGGTGCTGTCTGTCTAGTTTTGTTTCTGGAGCAGAACTAAAAAAACATGAGAGATATCTTAACCAGACTGGGCACTTAAATAGATCTAGTGGTGAACTGGTGCCTTTTGATAGTTTGGGACTTTTTTCAAAAAACATTTTGAGTCTCCATTGCAACGTTTTTGACTGACTGAAAATGGTGGTAGTGATCCTTCCGTTGAAAAACGTACAATATTTCTTGCCTTGCACACAACCAGGCATGTCATATTGGCAGGGGATGAGAGTATTTCATGCTTGTTCTTCTTTTATTGTTAGACCCTTGTTCCATATTTGAAAATGGTAAACATTCATGAAATTATTGCATGATTCTATTGAACATGACTACATATCCTTTGGAAAGTAATATTTCATGTTAAGAATCAGTGAAAATATGTTTGACATGCATCTTATTGACCTGGACCGTGTTTCTGTCAACTTTTGTGTTGGAATGAGAAATGGAATGAAATATTGTGGAAATTTCTTTCTTGTTGACCCATTTTGAGAGTTCATATGTGTGTTTTTATTGTATTTTGTCAGGACTTTTCCAAGAGAAGCTTCTTTGCTCCTGTCTCTGCTGACCACATAGCCTACACTAAAGTCATCATCCAGCTGTTTGATATTTATTTCCGTAAACTGAGCAAGGAGCAGGTGAAGGCAGACTCGTATATTGAGTGGGGAGAATCAGTTAAGCCTGGCAGACATATGACCCGTACAATTGATGCCAAAGGCCGTGGACAGAAATCTTATTCTTGGAGTTCGGAGTCTGATGAAGAAGTTACCATTCGTTTAGACAAATCTTCCGACGAGGGAGTTGAGAGCGGTGAAGGTCGTTTAAGAATGAAATCACGGACAGGAGAAAGATCATTACGAGCAACTAAATCTCGGAAGGTAGTCCACAATAGTAATTCTCCTGATAGTCCGAAGAGCTCTGAGACGGATGTGAATGAACATAAACGAATACAGCCACGACGGATCATCCCAACACGAAGAGATCCTCTAGATGCATCAAACGAGGACGAGGACGAGGAGAGTCTTCCAGATATTGGAATCAGTTCAAGCGACAAACCCCCTGAAGCAGGCCAGTGTCGTTACAGTGAGGACACACAGACAGACTCACCAGTCTACCCAACACTTGTACCCCAGACACTAGCCATGGAGGAGGACCTCTATATGGCTGACACAGAAACATTTGAGCCAGAGCTGACTGAAGTTCAAAGCAGGGACTCGGACAGTCCCATGGAAATTCAACCAAGGAAAACCATAGTGAACAGCCCAACTGAGATCCAGAAAAGGAGGACAATAAAAAGACCGGATGATTTGAAAGAAAGTGACAGTTCTGATCTTGCCACAGAAATTCTGCGCAGGAGGTCGTTAAGAAAATCTAGTCCATCAACCGTGACCTGCTCTCAGGATACGAGAAGGGACAGTGTCAGCCTCAGCCCCAAACTTCCTGGAAGTCAGGCAAGTAGTGGGAGTAGAGAGTCAGGTTCTTTAATTAACTCTCAAGGGGAAATTAAATCTTTCCAAAAAGCAAGGCCAGGGAAGACAGGCACTTTTAATTTTGACATAGATGAAGACGATTCCAAAGATTCAGATGTTGGAGGTTTTGTTACCAAGAGAAAGCCTGCAGTGAGTCCCAGGCAAGTTGTTGGTAGTTCCCTGTCAGTGTCTGAGAGAAGAACTCAAAGGGACGTACAGGACAAGTCTGTCAGAGGTAAGGAAGAACCTACAATAGACATTGTGTCATCAGATTCCAATGAAGGGTCCCCCGGAAAGGAGAGACTTGCCTCTCCCCATGAAAGCCCTATTCTCTCTGTACGGAGAAGCGGACACACATTCACTAGGAAGAAGCGTTCAAGCATGACAACCACAAGGCAAGAAGCTACTTTGGATGGGTTCTTCGTTAAAGACAATTCTGATTTTGTAACAAACAGGATTGGATTAAAAGTGAGGAATTTGAGTCCTGATTCTAAACAGCCTTCAAGGGCTTCAACATCAAAGGACAGAATCATTCCGATAATTTTAACAGACACTTATGAAAAGGAATCCACTTCTGCTGATAGTTCTCCAGAAAAAGCGAAGAGCTTGAGGAGTGAGTTGCACTTTGCTGACTCTGACGATTCTGGGGATGTAGTTCAGTCAGGACCAGAGCTGGACACAGAAGGAAAGGTAATAATTTAAGATTTAGATTTTGATTGTTTGCCAATCACACCTCTTGCCAAGGTTCCACTCCCAACATGGGAACTATGTGTGAAGCCTTCTCTCGTTTTGGTGCGTGTGTGTCCTAGTTACCCCCGTTCGAAAAACAGGAGCATATAGCGACCAACATGTCCGTCCAAATCTCTTTCCATTTCCGGAGCAGAACTCCTAAACCGTTGTATATTTCTTTTTGAAACTTGCTTAACAAATATTTCTAGTGGTGCCTTTTGATGATTTTGGATTCATATTATTTTTCATACTTTTTGTGTTTTCATGATGATAAGTTGGACTTCACTGAAAATGAGACTTGTGCTCATTTCCAGAGCAGAATTCCAAAACCATTGAATATTTTCTAGATGGAACTCTACATACAGATCAGTCTAGTGGTGATTTGGTGCCTTTATTTGATTTGGGATATTAAAACATACTGAACAGCAATTTTTTTCTTCACTGAACAGAAGGTATCCAATGGCAATGAACTAAAAGTGGGGTATAAGTAGCCAAACTCCATTTCCAAAATGCACCAGACCACCGGAATATTTCATCTCCTGAATGATGACTCTTGTTTGATATTGCTGGAATATTTCCAAAAGTTGTGTCCAGCCATTTTGCTCTTTTTGTGTATAAAAGTACATTGGTGACACTTTATTGATTGATCAGTTTACAGAATAATCAACCAACCAGAGCCACAAGCAAATCAAAATATATAAGTTATTATTATTTGTCTCTTCTGAATTTTGGATGGAGTAGAAAAATGCACATACAACTACGAAATGTAACCAAAAGTATGAATTATTCTTTGAATAAAAGCATAGATGTACAGCCACTGGAAACACCTAATGAAGAGGACAATAATCTTTGCCTTGCTTAATCGTCATCCTACTCCGACAATGTTCTGCCAACTAGGAACAAGAAGTCAGTATTTTATAGGGCTGGCTTAAAAGATCAATAATCAGAATTATCGTAGATGAGAAGTAATATTCACAATGATCAATATGAAAATTGTGTTATCAATAATATCTTACATAAACTATTGTAATGAAATAGAGTTTGAAGTTGCTGAAGCAGACTTGTTTTGTCCACTGCCAAAGACGGAAAGCAACTGAATCCACATATACATCTGTCACCACTCACCAGTGACGTGAAATAGGTTGTTTTGTCTCTGATCTTTTTGTATATTTGCTGAAAGTCACTTCTTTGATATTTATCGATAATTGGTCAATATTGAGTTAACGGTAATCAATCTCTAAGATCTTTATCGATAGCCAGTGCTAGTACTACCCAGGTTTAAGTTAGTATTGTATTGAAGCAAACCCTTGAAATAATAACGTGACTGGGACATGATTGAAGTTTAGGAATTTACTTTGGTGGTTGTTCAAGATCAAAAATATATATTTAAGATGTGAAGGAGATTTATTCATTTTGAATACTCCCAGTTTTTCAGTCAGTGAATGGACAATATTATGAATTAAAGAATTTGTTGGTCTTGCAATGAATAACGTTTCACTTGTGTGTTCCTAGATCCAGTGCCCAATGTGTTCAAAGCTGTTCCGAGTTAACCTGATAGAGCGGCACGCCTCGGACTGCCTGGGTCAGCAGGAGGTGACGTCTACTACAGGAGATGATGGTATGCAATATCAGTCTGCCACTTTAGCCACTAGTCTATCACTTCACTAAGCAGGACTTTAGATATCTGGACACCTCACTAAATTAATTTTTGACCTACATTACCTTGCACACCTAACTCTCACTTTGAGACTAGGTATATCTATTTTATGACTAATAAACAGCTAACATGATTTGTTTCATATCATATTTGTGTTTCAGGAAACCTGCAAGCTTCTACATCCACAAGGTAGGACATTCTTGTTGTGTCCCTAAATGAAATCCTGGTCCAATGAGGGCCCCAGAACCATATGCTATAAGCAGTCTACGAATATTGAGAGCATATAGTGACCACCAAGTCAGTCTGCTTGTCTTTCCATTTCCAGAACAGTCCTAAACTGTTGTATATTTCTTGTTGAAACTTGTTATACAGATCAGTCTAGTGATGCCTTTTGATGATTTCGGACTCATATTATTTTTTATACTTTTTTTTGTGTTTTTATGACGATAAGTTGGACTTCACTGAAAACGAGACTAGTGCTCATGTCCGGGGAACCGGGGAATATTTCTAGATGGAACTTGCTATACAGATCAGTCTAGTGGTGAACAGGTGCCTTGTGATGATTTGGGATATTAAAAAATACTGAACAGCAATTTTTGTCTTTATTGAACAGAAGGTATCCAATGCAATGAACCAAAAGTGGGGTATAAGTAGCCAAATTAAGATTTCCAAAATGCGCCAGACCACGGGAATATTTCATCTCCTGATGCCATCATGGCCATCAAGCCATGTTTTGCTGATGTCAGTTGTAGTATACCTGTAAAACGGTGCAGTCCTAGAGCTCAGGATTTCTAATGTAATGCAGTATTTGAGAGCATGATTTGGAGTTTTGATAGGTTACAATTAAAACAAACTCACACTGTTTTGGTATCAGGATACTATAGTATATGTTTGTCTTGGACTGGAATTAAGTCAAACACAGTAGCTTCCTGGGCCCTCTGTAATTTCAGTGGGCAACATTTGAAACTTCATGTGACAATGGCACAGCCAAGAATGAACTTTGTTGACCCCATGTGGAATGTGGAGCAAGACCGTTCCCCAGCACTTCATGCTTGTTGAAAGAGCTGACTACTGAGGATCTGATCATTCTGCTGTTGTTTTGTGCCACATTGTTAATGACCCCCTTTCACTATGACCACGAATATCCCGAATCAGAAACTTTCGAAATTCGTGATGATTCGGCCAATAATAACTTTCGTGGCTATGAAGAATGCCAGGAATGGGTTAAGAAACATGTACGAATTACAAGATTCATGTACCGATCATGCACGAATTGTAAGAATCACCTACGACTAAGTTACGAATATGCCGAATGTTGTTCTTACTTAATTCTTACATGATTCGTAGTTGACTCGGAACATTCATGGCTGTTTGGGGATGTTTTCAGGTTGAGGACAAGAAATTGTGGGATCCACAATGCGCTAAGAATATCCAAGAATGCAAAAGAATCGATTATGAAGCTGTTACGGAACATAAAAATTAATTAGGAATGGATTACGATATGGCTACGAAATTGCAATTATAAAAAAACAAACAACTTTCTCGCCTATTCAACAAACTCAAACCAACTGTACGAATGTTTGGGAATCAAATAAGATTCATTTGAGAACTTCAAGAAATGATTGAGATTTATCTACGAACATGAAAAATTACCTATTCGGGGTCACTCAGGATATTCTTGGTCGTAGTGAAATGGTGGCATAAGAATGGAGTATTGGCCCAGTAGATTCTGAAATGACTGTAGTTGTAAAAGACATGAATAACAGTGGGTCTAGCAGGACACCTGCTCAAGATTGGGGAGTTCCCAACGGAAATCTAGAGCGACATGGTGTCTTCCCAGATATATTGTGTAATGTTTATTGTGTGCCCCAAGTACCCCAGTGTGTGTCATGTGACCAGAGTGAGTGAATGTTGTTTACTGTCAGTCAGCAATTACACATGGGATGAAATAATCAAGTCCGAAACATTGGTTTTGATTTTGAATCCTCTTTGCTGGCTACCATGATAAAGCTGATACTGCCACTGCTGCGGAAAATGTCATTTATTTACTCATATCTTTTATTCTGAACTTCACAGATCTAGGCATCAGGAAAGTGACAAGGGAGACTACTCTGGCAGGACCAGAATTGCTAAGGAACAAGGTAACATACTAGCTCTACATCAAGGCTATCAAATCAAGTAATAATGATTGTTTAATGCGCCACAGTTAGTAAATTGTGACATTATAAGTAAATAATTCCTAAAAACAATAGAAAAAACATGACTATATTTATGAATGCAGTGAATCTTCCTTAGCTCCAACTTCATTCACAGGATATATCACATGATACCATGCGACTCCATGAATCTGGCTGAATCAGTGGCGACCCTTTCGTCTCACAGTTGTGCTCTTCTTGTCTCAATCTGTAGATGACTCTATTGTTCCCCGGACATAGAAGTTCACTAGGTTCCACTGTATCAGGGTACACTGTGAGGACAAACAAGTTGCTGTACACCATCATCTGCTCTCCTCCTCTGTCAACAATGAATCTGTTTTGTCCTTTCAGGAGATGTTGTAGAAGAGCCAATACCAATCACAGTTAAGCCGATTCTGCAAAGGTAGGAATTAATGTGTCTCTCAGAAACTCCAGCGCACAATAAATCCCCCTCTCTTTGGGCAAAGGGAAAGTCTAATGGTTGTGGAATTGGTGGTTGGCTTGAAATGCCAAAGGCCTGTTCAGTCCACAACAATTGTGTGATCCACCACAATGTTTGTGAAAAAGCTCACCACTATGATCAGATGATTTATTGCTTGGAGCTTCATCACTCATCCTTTGTCATCCATACTCAGAATAACAACTAATTTTCAATGTACAAAATATCAGTGCTTCACCAATAGCCAAATAACTGTTGAATCAGGATTTGTCATTGGTCAGTTTTGACAAAGTGATTAGAGATGGAGTGAAACAAAATGGTGAAGTGTGTGAAAAGTGAGTTGGTAGTGACCACACCCAATACCATGCGCTGGCAAACTTCTCAGAAGTACATTGGGGTATTGGGATAGCTAGCCAATGTTTGAATTTAGACTGATAGTAATGGGGTTCTTGTCATAGCCTTCATGTAAACAATTTAGGGGTCCCTAGATTCAAATATCACAGCTAACCTCAAAGACTCCAGGCCTCCCTTTTCTTTGTGTTTGAGGTTGAAGCCCCGGAAGCTCTCATTAAAATCCAGCATGATCACCATCACCATTTTCTTGTTTGCCTGAAGACCAAGGTCACTTATCTCATGGAGGGAGCCTATTTTACGTGTACCCTCTCTGTTATTGCCGAGATACACCAGAAACATCATTAATCTAGGCTCGTTCATTCCTTTATTTGAAATACATGTTCTTCCAGTCGGCATATGGAACAGTGCTGTGTTTGTAACATGCTGGTGAGACAAGACCTCATCGAGAAACACACAGAGCAGTGTATAGCAGCCAGAATGCAGCAAGCAGAGAGAGGAGATCAGGATGTGCTTGACCTTGAACTTGAAGCTGATGAGCCAGAGCGTAGAGCCACCCGGTCAAGAGGACGAGGTACTCAGATGTCTAGTTTTGAATCAACCTGGCGTCAGTTCAAGGACTTTAATCAGTGATTGGGTAACTTTTAGACTAATTGGGTATTGATTTGTCTTCAGTGGTTTTGGTTTTAGTTTTAGTCAATTTACAATATGCATGCTGCCTGAGTAGATGGGATATTCTCTCACAATATGTGCCTTTCTGTCTCCTTGTAATCATTCCCAGGAGTTTGCATCACGCAGACATATGCATCCAATACACACATATGTATAGAATGGATGCAGGATAAAGAGATGTTGCATCATGAGGGTTCCAATTGACAAGAAGTATATAGATCCTATTGTCATTAGGTTTCATGATCAGAATTATTTGTTTTTACCATCTTTATTCACCTTAGATCTGTCTTTGAGTTTGAAACAGTGTGTGTGATGGAAAATCTACATGGATTTAAAAGTTCATAACAGTCTATAAGGAAACAATGAGCTGGACACAATTTTGGATTTTCACCACAATCCTGGTTAGAAGAACTTGTCATGTAGAAATGAAAATGAAAAATTCCTTGTGAAATGTTGTAGATACTGTATTTGACGTATAAGCGGCTAGTGAACAATTCCAATTAGCATCCCTTCCAATTGATCAATGTATAATATGTATAATACGCACTCGTGTGTTATATGCACCCTTAATCATGGGCAAATAAATTCTGGAAAAATATATCTGTCATACATAAACATTTCAGGCTGTCAGCATAAATCATGAAATTTATCTTTCAACTCTGTTTTTTTGTTTGTTGTTTTTTCACCAAAATAATATTGTAATAAGAGCCCCTTATTCTTAATTTTGAGAGCGCCCTGGGCGCTTATTACATGAAATATTGTAACTGAAATCAGTTTTAGATTTAAGCAGTCTTCAAGGTATGGAAGCTAACATTTGATCACTTTAAAGCAATAGCATGGGTGGTGTTTGCTGTGAAGTTCAGGAAGACTGCACCTGTGATGATGTCCAAGCACACTACCTTCAGGTTACTAGTTGGTCAACTATTGGTCATTGTGACCTCTTCCAGTAGAGCCCATGGTGGTGCTGCAACTGTCTTCTAACATGAGACCTGTTGGGATAGAATAGGTCCGTGATTGTAATGGGGGACTTACTGCATCTGCTGGGCGGGGTCAGTGTCATGGTTGATGGTGTGTTTACGTACCCCAATGGCGTGGATCGTTTGCTCATAACGTCAGTCACAGGATTGTCTGGTCTTGATTTGATCATTTACAGACAGCTGTGACATAGATGGAATATTGCTGTGGTGGCGTTTAACAACAAACACTACCATCGTTCAAAGCAGGACCTAATACCATCAGACGAAAAGTGCATTTGCCTTTCTATTAACTAACTAAACGCATGGAACTTCTTGGTTTTCAACTTGGAGGCAGGGGTGTCATAGAACCGAAAGTCATCTGCACATGTATACGAACTATGTTAGCTAGCTGGAGGCATGTTTCTGTAATGTGATGGGTCTGTTTTCTTTTTTTTGCATCTTATGCAATCTGTCAAGTGTTTGCCTACAGCAGTAGCCTGGAACCTGATACACTGTATTAGTACTGCAACTTTCGTCAGCTTTGGGCGTTACGAATGTCTTAGCACTACGATTTCATTGGGGTACAAGGGCTAGGGCTAAGAGATTAAACTGAGTAAGTGGTGACTTTGTAATCTGAAAGTGTCATCAATGCAGTAGTGCCCAGCAGTACTGACGTCAGCGTTATATGGGATATGTTATATTCTGCATTAATAGGTATAGTTTTCAGAGCTCGAGATCAGCTGCATTTTTGCGTAAAATATGCATTAGATAAACTGATATATGCATACAAATCAAAACCACATGTCAAATAAGCAACTAACTGTAAATACACTTTTTACTAAAAACTAATGTGTATATTACACAACTGTAGATAAAATAGTTATATATCAGCCGATCACCAAATTCACCTACCAACAGTAACATTCGGAAAAGCTTCCATGATAAACAAATCGAATACCGATAGATTCCAATTGAAAAGCACATCAATGTATCTTCACCAGTCGCTGATTGGTGATTAAAAACTGGCACCTTTCTTACAATGCTAGGTTTTGCAAACTAAAATGGTTTCCTAGAGAGGGAACTGCAAGCAGCCGTAGATGGGTATACTACTATTCAGTTAGTTTTGATTGATTTACATGGTTTATTATGAAACAAGTTAAAATTCCCAAATGTCAACAAACGTGTTGGTAAAAAAAAACTTGAATACCCTTCAAAAATTGTGTTTACCCAGTCCATATCAAACCCCTGGGTAAAATACCCAAATAACCAAAAGCTAGAGCTCTATGGTTTGTGTGCGACCTATAACTTCAAAACTACGACATGGATTCATTTCAAACTTGCTAAACACTTTTTATACCTATAGGAGAGTTGCAGTGCAAAGTTTGATTTCAATGTATGGATTTTCTATATAAAAAAATCAGGGGTGGTTGGGTAGCCTAGTGGTTAAAGCATTCGCTCGTCACAACGAAGACCCAGGTTAGATTCCAAACATGAGTACAATGTTTGAAGCCCATTTCTGGTGTCCCCCGTTGGATATTGCTGGAGTATTGCTAAAAGCGGCATAAAACCATACTCACTCACTCACTCACTAAAAATAAGATCAGCTTTTCTTTTCTTTTCTTTTTGCTGAGAATTTCTTTACTTAAACATTTGTGCAACCTAAAGAAAATATTGCTTTTTTTTCATGGTTTGAACTAAGAAAGATGTTGGAGTCGAAGTCGGGGGTATTAGTGAGCCCTGATCACTTATTGTCTTGGTTATTATGGCTTAATGTGAGAATGTTGTGTAACCATAATGATGAATTGGTTGTGCAAATGAATGAGAGGACACTAAGAGGTTGCCTCAAGTTATTTGCTTATTTTGGTCACTGGTGTAACCTCGGCAAGCACCAGCATGATGATCAGTGAAGCAGCCATGACACATTGTGTTTCTGTTGCAGGGCACCAAACTCCGTCGGGGATGCGACCAAACATGTAAGAAGACATTTGATTTATTTACCAATTTTGATAGCAACAACAAGCCTTATTCCGTAAGTACGGTACACCTCTTGGTGTTGCACCATGGAAGCCAATTCTGCTGATGTTAGAGGCGACTAGGTAGATGAAAGGACCTCTTTAGAATAAGCCCTGTGGTAATTTCAGAAATTCACTTTGAGCATGTCCAAAACATAATTTGTGGGTGTTTGTCAAAATATATGTTTGATCAGAGACCATATACCATACAGTAGATTATCATTAACAATCACTGCCACGCCCATTGGTGTAATTGATGCATTGGGATGCCACAGCACATGTGCAGATGCACTTATCTGAGGAATTCCATAGTCTAGTAAACAATCTTGCGAAATGCTTGAATGCTGAGAATTAATTCTCTTTGCTGATTTTTCGATCATTGAGCTAAGAGCAGTCAAAAAACCATTTTATCCCTTCAGGGTAACAAAACAGAAGATAAATAACAAACTTGTTCTATGAAAATGTGATGATTGCGAGAAAACATCACTAGACATGATGATTTACCATTTCAATGATATTTCTTGTTCTGCTAGGCATTGTTTTCTATGCAGAGATTCAGATTACCATGCATGTGTATTTGTCTTGTAAACTAAGCCAGAAATAGCAATCAGCTGTAAGCATGTTTTCTCCCAGATTGACCGGAGACTCAGTTAAAAAGTACCCCAAATATAATTTGAAGGTATTTTTGATAACAAACAGCAGATATTGTTTGCCATGTAATAGACTATTCCTGATTTTGAGTTATTTTGCAATTCATTGTTCTCATCTGAGCTAAATGGACTGTACAAAGAAAATCTTCCGGTTGACTCATGTAACTAAGGACTTAGTTACATATTTAATGGAGTACTTTGTACTGGAAAATGGAGAAATTGTGAAATTCTCGCAGGCCACCATTTTCTTTTTGTAAGATTGAACAATGATATGTGGTACGATTTGTCCGTTTGTTAATTTGCAAGAATGTCAACGTATACATATAGTTACTTATATGTCCTTTAACTCAATGTTTGTAAATATGTAAAAGGGTGAACAGCTGATCAGTTTATTCACGAAAACCTTGCATGTAAATCTTTGAGTCTGAAGTGAAAGTGCCACTTGGTCTTAGATGGAAATGATCAGTCACCAACTAGCCTGTCTCATGGTATATGGTCTCTGGTTTGACTTTGGTTTTGTTATTTAAATGACTCTCTTATCAGACATCAACTGTTAACTCACTATGGACAAAAGATTTGTGTTTTCCTGAGCCTCTTTAGCAGAAATTGACTGCATCTCTAAAAGGTGCCCAGAGGGGCATGGGAGGCCCAGTCATCTAAGGCACCGCCATTCGCTTTGCAGAGTTGCATCCCTTGGGCACGCCAGAAACCTATGCTTGCGGGTTTGAATCCCGGTTCGCCCCGATTATATTTCTAGGTTTGTCAGCACCATACCCGTGCTCGTGGATTTCACCGAAGTTGTAAACGTCTGAGACCTGCATAATTTCGGGTTTTCCTAACACATTAAGCTGACACGCCGTGATATAACTGGAATACTGTTAAAAGCAGCGTTAAACCCAACTCACTCACTCACTCAGGGGCCCAAATGACCTGTTGAGAATTATGTCATACAGGGATTCATTTGTTGTTGGTCTTGATCCCAACTTTGACCTGATTATGACATAAGGTGTGTCAGCACCATCTATACCAATGCTCTTGGGTATCACCACGGTTAAAGTTGTCAGCAACCTGCATTTGCCTTTGCTCCACATCGGGTTATTACAGGCTGACATCATACAGCTTGAATATTGCCGAGTGTGGCGCTAAACAACACTCACTCACTCCAGACCTGGCGCTCAACAACACTCACTCACTCCAGACCTGGCGCTAAACAACACTCACTCACGCCAGACCAACAGTCATTCTTTAAATCCGATTCCTTGACACTTCCAGAAAGCATCGCCTTTTGGAGGAGGAAGCCGATTCTCTGTCCAGTGAGACGTCCGACAACCATGACCCCGACTGGACAGCAGCGTCCACAACAACGGAGGTGGAGTCGGAATCACCGATGAAGTTCAAGAAGATATCCCAGTTAGACGAGGCGGAATTGGACTTCAAGAACCAGTTTAAATCCAAGGCTGCAGGCAAAGGTGGTAAAAGGGGTGGCACCTCCCGGGGAAGAGGAAGGAGGTGATACGTGGACTTACACAAGGACCCTGGTTGTCTGGAAACCTTGCTTCTCTGGACAATCATGTTGGGAATAGATACATATAACATAACCTGTATGCATGATTCATTACTCCAGACGACTTCACTGGAAACGGGATTATTTGTATTGTCAGAGTTTCTCTGTCAGTCGTTTGTCATTTTTGTGATATAATCAAGCGTAGATTAATACGATGATGGGTAAATAAAATAGGACAGACCATGTGTAACCTTGTTATGGAAATGGTATTGTGAACTGGATATGCTGAATTGTTTGTCGACATGCATGTGGACAGAAAATAATTGCATTATGGACCACCACCCCACCCTCACCCTCACCCTCACCCCCACCAAAAAAACAATAATACATTTATTAGGACAATTAGTTAGACCTGTTTTTAGGGATAATAAGTTCCAAAGGCATGACAATTTGTATATAGGTTTCATAACACAGCAATCCTTCATCCTAACACTTGTAATCACCTTTATTGCCAGTATTGCACAAACTATTCACAGGAAGTGTAATGGACGTTATATATATCATTTTTTTCCATGTACTTATAACATAAGTTCAACAGTATTGTTATTCAACTAATTCGGGGTATTCCAAAAGACAGTTACACCCAGTACCTCATGATTTTGATAAGCGCAGACCAATATGGCAATTGGGTGGTGACAGCCAGGTGACTTTTGATTGTTGCTTAGGCCTTCAGGCCCATTCAGTCCATCACAAAGTACATTTTCAATAGCTCCACCATTGTCGTCTTATGCTGAAGGTATTCTGAGAGCTAGTAGAAGTTCAGGCTTTTTATAGGCTGTCCGTGAGTTATCCCTATTCAATCTAGTGAACAGGTTGTCCAGTTGTCCGATCTGATTCGCTCTGATCATAATCCTTGTGTGTCAGCACTGTACCCAAAGTGGTAAACATCAAGTGCATTGTTTTCATGTGATCCCTACGGAATGTTTTCAGCAATATCTAAGATGCTATTATGTTATTTAATGTTCTATAAACATGTGACATAATCGATTGTATATATTATGCTAAGCTGATAGCATATTGAACTACTCAAATGTGTGTTAATATTTAGCAAAATTTGGCCAAAAGGTCTGAATTGGTTTCCAAAATTTGGTAGGCGGTGACATTTTTAGAATGTTAAGAAGCACATTTCTTTTCCGCATAAAGTCTTGCCAATGTTTTTACCAGGATTGAAAAGCATTAATATTCATGTGAATCCAGAGTGGACGTTCACTTTGTGAGTTCATTGGAGTAGTGACAGCCAAACTGTATAAATGTCATAGCTTGTAACAACATTTATAGAATGATTGTCCCTCACTATGAAGGTTCATACTCCACTAAACTGACTCCAAGTGAATGTCAGTTCCTACATTTTATCACTATTTTACACCTCGAAGGATGTATACACAATTTAATTTAGTACATGCGGCATTCAGTCAAACTGTCTGGCTTGGTTTAATATTAAAAGGGTCTACGTGATGAGGAACAGCACCTCTGTCTTTATTCGTGCTAGAAAGTTCCAGGGATATCCACGGGAATGTGAAAGTAGTCAGCCATTTCAAGAATAAAGTCTCGTAAAAAATGTATTCATGTCAAAATGTGTTGCTCATACACTTTTGCAGTCATGTGACTGGCCTCCAATGGAAAAGTCGTATATTGTGAAAACTTCACATTAAAATTTATCATTAAATAAAATTTGTTCTCAGTTACTGACAGTGTCAGTAAAACATTCCGTCTTTGAGAGAGCATGTTTTGACTAGAACTCAGTTTGAAGCAATACATTACTTACACACCACTAGAACCACAGAGAATAAGTGATATTTGATTTTATATTCTCCACCACATGCTGCTTTGCTGGTGATTATTTAGATACAGTATATCTACATGGTCTTATGATTGTTAAACTGTACTGATTTGATGTTATTGCAAATAAAACCTTTCAGGGTTGACATTAAGGTCTCTGTGTTTTGTTTCTGATGCACCAAGGTGGATGTTGCAACTCACGTTGGTATTTTATACTGGTACAGAAGGAGCACATGGAGCCCAAGAGTCGGAATAAGCACCATGAGTGACCACGGAGGAGGAGGTCAAGTCAGAGATCAGGGCCCTTTTGGTCCACTTGAATGTTAATTTTTAGCCTTGTGGAAAACTGTGTAATATTGATGTGAAAACTATCAGAAATGTTCAAATAGCTGTCAACTTGCTCTATTTCACATCTTTCTTTCATCTGACCACATGCATGAAAAAGGCAGATTTTGATAACTTCAAGGTAGGGAACCCATGAGTAAGTCTGTAACCAAGGAAGTGTTTTTGTGGACTTCTATGAAACTCAGCTTGTATCAAAGACTTGCTCCAACACAAGAGATACTCCTGAAGATCCCTTAAATCAGCCTTCTTACATAAAAATGTATTCCAAACCATGAAAGTGTTGAAATGGATAAAGTCTTTGTTCTTAGGCACCGCCCGCATCATCATAAAGTTTGCCACATGTTTCATTTTTATTTCCATTTTAAAAAACAGACAATTCCTTTAATATTCCATATCCAATTGTTGTCATATAGTATATTCCAGTATTTTAGTCATCACGGAGTACATTTTGATAACTTCAAGGTCTACATGAAAAGGTGACTATGCTTGTCGTAAAAGGCAACTAACGAGATCGGGTGGTCAGGCTCGCTGACTTCATGAATGCACGTCATCGATCCCAATTGCGTGGATCGATGCTCATGACATTAATTACTGGATTGTCTGGTCCAGACTCGATTATTTACAGACCGCCGTCATATAGCTGGAATATTGCTGAGTGCGGCGTTAAACAACCAGCCAACCAACCAACCAACTTTCCCAGGTTGATTGTACACAATTGTTTATTGGGTTACACAACAGTTTATTTGCTTACATACTCGTTTGAACAACCAGAAAAAAAAGAGGAAAAAAACACCACCCGCCTGCACTATATATTTAAAAAAACATTGCCTGAGAAACAATTCTTTTATTTTTTTAAGCCTAATTATCCTTATCTCCTTTCCATTCCTTAGTTGTTTCAAGGTTTGAATCCCACATTTGGCAGGACCATGTTCCCTGGTTTGTTTGCACCACAGCCATGTTGATAGGTCTGCAACCGTGTGTTTCCTCTCACAGCCAACATTCCGTGTTATGGCAGAAATACACTTCAAAGCAGCATAAACCCAACTCATAACTTGTGTGGGACTTCTTGTTCTGGATGCTGGAGGAGTCAGGGTAGTTATCTCCCTTACACCAGCTTGCTACACATAGACTGGGCTCCTGTCTAGTACTAGTACACAGACAGAAGCTGATTTGTTGTAGACTGTGACTGGATGACACAAAACATAACCTATACCCTTGAAGATCTGGGTTAGAATTCATCTTCAGAAATCCATCCTTGTAAGAGGCAACCAACAGTATCAGATGGTCAGACTCGGTGACTTGGTTGATGCATGTCATCATATCCAAATTATGTAGATCAATGCTCATTATGTCAATCCGTGGATTATCGACAGACCGCCATCATATAACCTTGAATATTGCAGAGTGTGGCGTTAAACAACAAACTAAACTAAACATAATATAACCAGAGACCTTTTACCGACAACATTCATTGATCCTCGGTATCGAATGAAAACAAATAGAGGACTACTTGAAGTTTGTTTGTGAAGTAAAAGTGGAATAGTGCGGCATTCAACTGCAAACACTCACTCTCACATGATCACCACCGAAGTTTGAGATTGCACATCTTGTATCCATCACAAGTGATAGTAGGTAGTTATACTCAAAGGGACCGCCTCCATGGTCTAGTGGTAGAGCAGCCGCCCGGAGAGCGGAAGGTCCGGGGTTCGATCCCCGACCGTATCAAACCAAAAGACATTACAAGATGGTACTTGTTGTTACCCTGTCTGGCACTCGGCATTAAGGGGCTAAAACAAGGACTGGTCGGCTGGGAGTCAGTATACTGTGTCTGAGTGGGTTATTCATGTTAATCTGCGGCATCTTGGAGAGCTAGCACCATAAATCGGCATCAGTCCAAAATAGTACAAGCAGCCACACAAACACACACACACACACACACTAAGATGTACATGCACCCCGCTATATAAGTGCAATAATCTTGGACGCAACGTTAAACCCCTTTCACTTCACCTATACTCAAAGGCAAGTCAATGGTTGCTCAAGCATTGACCCCACACACTCTATATCAATCTTAAATTACATGTCCTTGATTTCCTTTAGCCTATTTGATTGGCTACGCTACTAGGTCTAACGGACCAATCAGAATGTGAGGTACAAACCAGCCTCAATGTTGGGTTGGCGATATCAACATCATAGCGGCCAGTCCCATTGAGTATGATAATTTGCAAGAAATTCAATGTTGGAAAAACTGACTGACACGTAAAAGAAAGGCTTCAAAAGTCATTTTGATGGAGAGGATGTTTCATGTCCATAAAAACTGGTGGTGGCTTTGGTTCTAGGCAATACCAGTTACCTCCCTTACTCATTTTCTTTTTCCTTATCTCAACGTTTGATTGGTAGGTAAAATTTTCAGGTAATCAAGGGCAGGTAATTTAAGATAGCGAAAACCTTGTGAATGGGTCCAGGGTGAGTGTAGGTTTACTGAAATGGAGATATAGATGGTGTTACCCACAGGGTGTTTAGTTTGCTCAGGAATCCTGATTTAATCATGTTCTTAATGCAGAGAGGCTTAGTAAAACAACAACAACAATTTCAGTTATTTATTTACAATCATTGTCCAAGGTTCACTGCCAACAGTTCAACCTTGACATCTCCCCCCAACTCATTCTATATGCTGAGATTCGATATGTATTCACCTCAACATGGTTCAAAATATATTCAAATGTATTTCTGAAAAAAGTTAATTTCTCAACTCTGCAATTATGATTGCCTGTTCAAGATTCAATCAGCATGACCCCAGGCAGATAGTAGACAAAGAAAATAGGCATGAGTTTGTTCTTCGTTATGGCCTAGTAGTTCAGGGAACACTTGTCAAGCCCTGTCAGTCACACCAAGGCATGTCAGCTTGATGTGGAAAGGACCTGTGAAGATCCAGAGTAGAATTGGTCTTCAACAACCCATGCTTGCCGTAAGAGGCTACTTACGGGATTGACTGGTCAGACCTTGTTGATGCATGTCATTCTGTCCCACTTATTTAGATCGATGCACATGTGTCAATCACACATTTGTCTGGTCCAGACTCGATTTAAAGACCACCATCATGTAGCTGGAATACTGCTGAGTGCAGACATTAAACAACAAACAAACAAATGATGTGGAAAGCTGAAAGTAATGCAGCTATTGGATGTTTTCACCGCTTAAGTGAAGCCCACAAGCTCAAGTATGGGGCTGACAAATCTGGGATTCCATCCACAATCAGGTTTCTAGCCAGCTTTAGGGACACATCTCTGCACAGCAATTGGTGGCAACTGAGAAGACTGCGCTCTGTTACAAGGAAGAAGGCTCTCCGTTCTGCACTGATTACCATGAAATATAGGGGATCTGACACCATACAGAACCATGTGGACTTGTATAATATTCTTGAAAAGGAGCTGATTTTTTTAAAGTGAGTGAGTGGGTATGGTTTTACGCAACTTTTAGCAATATTCCAGCAATTTCACGGTGGGGGACACAAGAAATGGGCTTCACACATTGTACCCATGTCGGCAAACAAACCCGGGTCTTCGGCGTGACGAGCAAACGCTTTAACCACAAGGCTACCAAGTACAACTCAATGGGGATGAGCGTGGGTTGATGGATTGAGTAGGCCATGATAACGGAAAGGGGAAGATCTATCGTCTGTAGCAGGGACTAAGAACCACAAAGCTATGCTTCTCTCAGTTTGGCCAACAGGTCATTGTATCCACATTCCTCCAACGCTCTCTCCAGATTCTGCCACCAGTAAGGTGCCCTCTGTATGTACTTCCACAGTTCCTGGTTGATCTTCTTCCTCGGCTTGACTCTCCCAACAGACAGCTGAGATATGTGTTCCTGAAAAGGTAGATTCCAATGTATTTATGAGTACTGTGAATTGTCTGATAATGTCCATGAACAAGGATGGCATATATTTGTTAATTTTGACCTAGATGATTTTTCAGTGATTACAGTGATGGTATTATTGTCTGCCACTTTGAGCAAATAGCCAACATCACCATGGCAAGGGACACCATCACCATCACCATGGCAGGTGACACCACCAACATCACCATGGCAAGGCAGGTGACACCACCAACATCACCATGGCAGGTGACACCACCAACATCACCATGGCAGGTGACACCACCAACATCACCATGGCAGGGGACACCACCAACATTACCATGGCAGGTGACACCACCAACATCACCATGGCAGGTGACCCCACCAACATCACCATGGCAGGTGACACCACCAACATCACCATGGCAGATGACACCACCAACATCACCATGACAGGTGACACCACCAACATCACCATGACAGGGGACACCAGCAACATCACCATGGCAGGTGACACCACCAACATCATCATGACAGGTGACACCACCAACATCACCATGACAGGGAACACCACCAACATCACCATGGCAGATGACACCACCAATATCACCATGGCAGGGGACACCACCAACATTACCATGGAAGGTGACACCACCAACATCACCATAGCAGGTGACACCACCAACATCACCATGGCAGGTGACACCACCAACATCATCATGACAGGTGACACCACCAACATCACCATGACAGGGAACACCACCAACATCACCATGGCAGATGACACCACCAACATCACCATGGCAGATGACACCACCAACATCACCATGGCAGGTGACACCACCAACATCACCATGACAGGTGACACCACCAACATCACCATGACAGGGGACACCAGCAACATCACCATGGCAGGTGACACCACCAACATCATCATGACAGGTGACACCACCAACATCACCATGACAGGGAACACCACCAACATCACCATGGCAGATGACACCACCAACATCACCATGGCAGGTGACACCACCAACATCACCATGGAAGGTGACACCACCAACATCACCATGACATGGGACACCACCAACATCACCATGGCAGATGACACCACCAACATCACCTTGGCAGGTGACATCACCAACATCACCATGGAAGGTGACACCACCAACATCATTATGACAGGTGACACCACCAACATCACCATGGAAGGTGACACCACCAACATCACCATGGCAGGGAACACCACCAACATCACCATGACAGGTGACACCACCAACATCACCATGGCAGGGCAGGGAACACCACCAACATCACCATGGCAGGGCAGGGGACACCACCAACATCACCATGGCAGGGGACACCACCAACATCACCATGGCAGGGCAGGGAACACCAGCAACATCAACATGGCAGGTGACACCAGCAACATCACCATGGCAGGTGACACCACCAACATCACCATGACAGGTGACACCAGCAACATCACCATGGCAAGGGACACCACCAACATCACCATGACAGGGGACACCACCAAAATCACCATGACAGGTGACACCACCAACATCATCATGACAGGTGACACCACCAACATCACCATGGCAGGTGACACCACCAACATCACCATGGCAGGTGACACCACCAACATCACCATGACAGGTGACACCACCAACATCACCATGACAGGTGACACCACCAACATCACCATGGCAGGGCAGGGAACACCACCAACATCACCATTACAGGTGACACCACCAACATCACCATGACAGGTGACACCACCAACATCACCATGGCAGGTGACACCACCAACATCACCAAGGCGGGGGACAAATAGAAGGGCCCCACCACCATCCCTGACACAAATAGGAGACCCACTGTCCATGACAGATACACCAACACCAGGCTAACCACTGTTCCAGTTTAAAAGTATATCCAAACCCATACACATTGTTCGTCCTTAAGACATCCCCTGAGATGCTGCTGCAGAAGATTTGGGTCAACCCTTTCAGTGAACATGGGCAGAATTCCCTCCATTTTCTTTCTCTTGTTGTCATCAACTTCAGCGGGATACTGAAAATGAAAGAAACTAAATACAGAATAAAATATGTCCCAGTACTGTTTTGCTTGTAGTAAGAAGTAACTAACTGGACAAGGAAAAAGGTCCCTGGCAACCTATGCTTGATGTAAGAGAAGTGGATCGGGTGGCAACCTATGCTTGATGTAAGAGAAGTGGATCAGGTGGCAACCTATGCTTGATGTAAGAGAAGTGGATCAGGTGACAACCTATGCTTGATGTAAAAGAAGTGGATCAGGTGGCAACCTATGCTTGATGTAAGAGAAGTGGATCGGGTGGCAACCTATGCTTGATGTAAGAGAAGTGGATCAGGTGGCAACCTATGCTTGATCTAAGAGAAGTGGATCAGGTGGCAACCTATGCTTGATGTAAGAGAAGTGGATCAGGTGGCAACCTATGCTTGATGTAAGAGAAGTGGATCAGGTGGCAACCTATATTTGATGTAGTAAGAGAAGTGGATCAGGTGGCAACCTATGCTTGATGTAAGAGAAGTGGATCGGGTGGCAACCTATGTTTGATGTAAGAGAAGTGGATCGGGTGGTCAGGCCTGGTTGGTTGCATGTCATCTCATCCCAACCGCAAGGATCAATGCTCGATTATTTACCAATCACAAATAGCGGAAATATTGTTAAACAATATAGTACAGAGTTAAACTACAAACAAACAACAACAAAGTCCTAGTAATATGTTTAGTGACAGTGAGTGAGTTGGGTCTAACACCAATTTGAATATCATCGCATGTCAGCTTGATGTGGGAGAAAAGTCAGAAGTGATGCATGTCTCAGATATTATCCACTTTGGTGAAACCCACGAGCACGGGTATGATGCTGACAAACCTAGAAACATAATAGGGATCGGAACCCACGACCACAGGCTTTTGGTGCACCCAAGGGACACAACTAAACACCGCGAACTGTGGCACCTCAGACAATTGGGCCACCCGTGCCTCCATGCTTAGTTACAATGTCTTGATGATTAAAAACTTGTCTGTAAAGGAGCCATATTTCATCCAGGGGCTTGACACAAACACAATACAGATAGTAAGTATAGGTCAGTGGCTTGAGAACCTTGTACTATCAGGAAACTGCCTTCAACCATTCATGTTCCTGCCATCTAAATGTCCCACTTCTCAGTCATATTATTGTCTTGGACTCATTACCACCCGTGTGTCACAACGGGGCGGTCAGGTAGCCTAGTGGTTAAAGCGTTCCCTCTTCACGCCGAAGACTCGGGTTCGATTCCCGACATGGGTACAACACGTGAAGCCCATTTCTGGTGTCCCCTGCCTTGATATAGCAGGAATATTGCTAAAAGCGGCATAAATCCATACTCACTCACTTAATTTCAATTTAATTTTATATTCACTTACGTGGCATAAACTATATTCACTGAAGCATGCATCCCATTATACACACGCGAAAGGCATCATTATTATTACTGATGGTATCAATCGCCATGAAAGGCTGAAGGTTGAAAGGTGGAATAAAACCATACTCACTCACTTTTGTGTAACAAAGTATCGTGATGCAACAACTCATGCCTGGTGCTTTACAGATATTTCAATCAATAGTTCAGAACTGTTTCCACATGAAGCAGGACGTTTGACCAAGAACACTGCTCCTGCAAACTCACCGGTTTTTCTTTGGATTTCTTTCTCTGTTTGCGACGGGTGTTTGTAGTAATGACTTCTCTGTCACCATGACTACTCCTTACATGATCTGGAGCTGCCTGAGAAGAAGGAGGTTGTTCCATCCCAGCTTCCCCACCTGTCCCTCTCTGGTAAATAACCTGGTCCACATTTCTTGAGCTAGTTCCTGATCTGCTGCTTTTAGGTGTTTTTGGTTTCTTCTTTGGAATGGCCTTAAGAGGTGGACCAATGCTGTCTATACGACAGTGGGGTGGAATGAAGTCATGGCCGTCCATGTCTGGTGGAAGGTACTCTTGACCATGATGACCACTGAATGAACTGACTGCTTCCCCGTGTCCAGCGCTAACTTGGCCAACTGCGGACCTCCCAGACCTGCGATAGTTCCTCCTGTCCTCTTGTAGCGGTTCTGATGTTCTGGAAGTGTGATAGCCTGACGATGAATCAAAGAAAATTGAACTTCCTAGAGTCGATACTAAATGACTTGAAAATTGACTCCTATTGTAATCCTGATCACGTTCTATTCCATCCCCGTCCCAGTTGTCATCAGGTCCCATCTGTGAATGGTCTGGATTTGCCATGTGGAGACTGTCTTGATCGGAACTACTGCCATGTTGTGGGTGGGATGATGGGATCACCGGTACGGGTTGTTTGGTCAAGCTTCCTCTTGCTCCCCAGGTCTGTGGGGCTGGCTCTGTAGGGTAACTCTGATGTCTCTGTTCTCCCCAGGTCTGTGGGGCAGGTTCTGCAGGGTACCTCTGATGTCTCTGTTCTCCCCAGGTCTGTGGGGCAGGTTCTGCAGGGTACCTCTGATGTCTCTGTTCTCCCCAGGTCTGTGGGGCTGGCTCTCTAGGGTTCCCCTGATGTCTCTGTTCTCCCCAGGTCTGTGGGGATGGCTCTGTAGGGTACCCCTGATGTCTCTGTTCTCCCCAGGAGGTGTTCCCTGGTCTGAGATGATGGGTGTTCATGTTCCCTTGATGAACCACCAAGTCAGGTACCATAGTGCGTCTGTGTTGTTCTGCATCAACCAAAGGCCTACCACTCTGTCCAGGACGGGCGTGGTGGTCAGCAGCCACATCCACACCAAAACAGTTAGGTACCACACCATGTACGTAGGGTCGGCATTCAGCCAATGATCTGCTTCCCTGTCCACTGTTAGCATTGCTGCCGACTTCCCCATCCCTCCCAGGGGCGAGACTTCTTGCACGTGACCCATGGCTGTAAGGGATTATGTTGTCACTAGCATCCTGTCTCGGCTGTGATGGTGGCAGATGTATCCTTGACAGACTCAAATCCACCTCCTTTCCATCCCTGTCCCTCATTCCACCACCTTCCTCATCCCACAGCGCGACTTTACCACCAATGTCACTATCTTCATTTCCAGTAGTTTCAAAGTCCATTGTTTGTCCCACTTGTTGTATTCATTCTCTTCTAGTCAATCCATTCTGGCAAAATATACAATCTTAGTTGTAAATTGGGACCCGTTATGTAGAATTAACACTTAACTTTTTGAACATATTTACGTAGATACAGAGACCATATCATAAAGGTGTACTGAAAATAGGGATTATGTAGAATTAACACCTAACTTTTTAACATATTTACATAGATACAGAGACCATATCATAAAGGTGTACTGAAAATAACAATTAAGTAAACAAACGGTAATAAACATTTGGTCTATTTTGGTATCATTAACAATATGAAATCGGAAGATACATGTTTTCGTTAAATGAAATCTCACCTTTTCTTCGGACCTGCCAAGGGCGTCATCTGATCTATTTATAGCATCGGTTTTACCAAGGGGATTCCCCGGCAGGTACAATCGTTTCAAATTTCTCCAGGACAACGACAAGAAATGAAAACATGATATAATAAGTGGACTTAAGTGTTTTATAATAAGCGACTTGATCAATAATAACCGTTCATATCTATGGTTTTTTTACCCTTTTCTATCACTGCATTTGTACACAGCGACCTTCCGGTACCAGCATTTCCGGTGACATGCCATTATTCATGAACTAGTTCTGCTTTCGAAATGCGCGACCGCCAAAGCTAACTCTGTAGACGGGACCAAGTATACTACCATGCTTGGTTGTCACCGCTGTTGACAGTCGTAAAAGTTTACTCATTTCGGTATAATATGATCGGTTATTTGTCATTCCTGCAAGGTTTATTGGTTCCTGATTGACAACTGACAACCATAGGACCGTTCGTAAAGGTATGTGTTCTTTGCTTTACCTTTAAAATAATTTTAACAACCAGTGCGGTACTATCGTTCAGACGCGTATTTATAGTCTCACTCTCAGTGGACAGTGTTTTATGATTACGGAGGATGTGTTACATGTTTCTCTGATGATAGATTATTTATGAAGATGTAACTACTAATAGGTAGGCCACATTACCCAACTTACCATTGTATTCTGGTATCTGACGGCATGAGCAGTGTCAAGGAAGCCGTGCCTTTGACAGTTTGAATAGGCATTAAATTATTAGGCAAGATTTGGGGGATGAAATTTGGAAAATTTATGCTATGAACATATTTTTAAACGTGAAATATATTTAAGGATATTCTATTAATTTATTTTTTTAGTATTTATAGTACCAGTCATATGTTTGAAACTTAAATTTTAAAAATGCTTTATATTTGGTCTGTCACTCACCTTTAATAAAGTAAATAATTTTCCATTATGGCATTTGTTAGCTTTGATGAGAAACTTATTTTTAAAATATGTTTTTTATGAAGGAGGGTTTATGCAATGTATATAGCATATGCATAAATTGTTGTGTAATTATCAAAATTAGTTTGTATATTTAATGTGAATAGTTATAATAACATGCAGAGTTATTATTATTTGCACTTTGGTAGGCTTGAACTAAAGTTTTACTTTCATCTAAATGTAAAGGATGACAAAAATTAAGGAAGACACACACACACACACACACACACACACACACAAACACACACACTCAAAAATGGTTTATTGAAATAATTAAAAGTTTAATTACCTATTTTGGATGAATGAGTCACATTAATGCAGGCCAAAAAGATTTTCATAGCCCTGCCAATATATATATATTACTCCCAAAAATAATTACGCTAATTAAATAAATGTCCTCTCAACATGCACCAAAAAAGAATTATGTGAAACTTCTATTATAAACATAAACAAAATTATAGTGTCACAAATCACTCAATAGTTAATCAAATAACCATGAAACCAAATCAATACATTATATCGATGACTATAATTTAGTATTTGAAATAAATATATCAAACCCTAACCTGTAAAACACACATATCCCTTGATTTCGAATTCCATTCGAATATACAATATTATGGGCATAATGAAATTGTGTCAGTCAAAATTATTTTTTTTATTTTACTTGCGAAATTCAGTTGAAGACCTCTTAGTCTTAGGTGGTTTCAGGTTTGTGCAACAAGTAACTGCTGTTAGTATTCCATATGAATATTCACAGTGATATACTTATTTATCAAATTGTGTAAACATTTGTTAAGTCCGGTGATGAATAGAACTGGTGTTGGACAATGGTAATTTTACACAGTGTCACGTCGGACAGGGCCCGGCGAATCATATTTGGAACACGCAGGTGTAACTTAGAAAAACATTCACCTTATCACTCAATCAACACTGATGAACACAAATTTAGTGCAACCATATTGACTTGATGCAGAGATAGAAACAATTGCACCTATTTTTCATATATTTGTGTATTTCAAATATTCTGCTCAAAATCCAAGTCAAACAAATGAGGTAACTGACATTTCACATTTTTCGCTATCCATTTGGACCAATCTGTTTTAAGATCTGGTCAAGAAATGTCAATTTTTATTGGCTATTGTTCTATGAATCAGTGTAATTTGCATGCTGGACCCTAAAACAGCGATGCAAAAACAAGACATGTTGATATTTCAACAAAGAATTCATTTCACAAAGCAACAACTGCCATGCCATTGGTTAAGTTAAATTTTTATTGGTAATCAAGGGCAGGTAATTTAAGATAGCGAAAACCTTGTGAATGGGTCCAGGGTGAGTGTAGGTTTACTGAAATGGAGATATGGATGGTGTTACCCACAGGGTGTTTAGTTTGCTCAGGAATCCTGATTTTAATCATGTTCTTAATGCAGAGAGGCTTAGTAAAACAACAACAACAATTTCAGTTATTTATTTACAATCATTGTCCAAGGTTCACTGCCAACAATTCAACCTTGACATCTCCCCCCAACTTCACTCATTCTACATGCTGAGATTCGATATTTATTCACCTCAACATGTTTCAAAATATATTCAAATGTATTTCTGAAAAAGTTAATTTCTCAACTCTGCAATTATGATTGCCTTTTCAAGATTCAATCAGCATGACCCCAGGCGGATAGTAAACAAAGAAAATAGAAGATAGGCTTGTGTTTGCTCCTCGTAATAATGTAAACTGACTTCTATGCCAGTATAATTTTTATATTATCAAGGAGTGTGTGCCAAAGTTTCCTATGGACTCTTAAAGAAGAAGGGATGTGGCAATATCGAGTAATGACTGCTCCCTATCATATCACAATAATCCAGTACAATAACTGATCCCTGTACATCCAGGCTTTTTAAGATCATGGCCTCCGAGAGTAAAGTGTCAAGTCAGACGTGCTTCTTGTTGTCTCAATAATTAGTGTTTGGATAACTCAGGATATTGAAACACAGTAGTTCAGTGAACACTTTTCCAGCCCTATCAGTCACATCAAGGCATGGCAGCTTCATGTGGAAAGGACCTGTCAAGATCCGGAGTAGAATTGGTCTTCAACAACCCATGCTTGCCGTAAAAGGCTACTTACGGGCTTGACTGGTCAGACCTTGTTGATGCCTGTCATTCTGTCCCACTTATGTAGATCGATGCTCAAGTGTCAATCACACGTTTGTCTGGTCCAGACTTCGATCACCATCATGCAGCTGGAATACTGCTGAGTGCAGGCGTTAAACAACAAACAAACAAACAAACAAACAAACAAATGATGTGGAAAGCTGAAAGTGATGCAGCTATTGGATGTTTTCACCGCTTAAGTGAAACCCACGAGCTCAAGTATGGGGATTCCAGGTTTCTAGCCAGCTATAGGAACACATCTCTGCACGACAATTGGTGGCAACTGAGAAGACTGCGCTATGTTACAGGGAAGAAGGCTCTCCGTTCTGCACTGATAACCATGAAATAAAGGTGATCTGACACCATACAGAACCATGTAGACTAATATAATATTCTTGAAAAGGAGCTGATTTTTTTTTAAGTGAGTGAGTGGGTATGGTTTTACGCAACTTTTAGCAATATTCCAGCAATATAACGGCGGGGGACACAAGAAATAGGCTTCACACATTGTACCCATGTTGGGAATCAAACCCGGGTCTTCGGCGTGACGAGCGAACGCTTTAACCACTAGGCTACCCGACCGCCCCCCAAGTACAACTCAGTGGGGATGAGCATGCATGGGTTGCTGAGTTAAGTAGGACATGATAACGGAAAGGGGAAGATTTAGCATCTGTAGCAGAGACTAAGAACCCCAAAGCTATGGTTCTCTCAGTTTGGCCAACAGTTCATTGTATCCACATTCCTCCAACACCCTCTCCAGATTCTGCCACCAGTAAGGTGCCCTCTGTATGTACTTCCACAGTTCCTGGTTGATCTTCTTCCTCGTCTTGAAGACTCTCCATTCACACAGCTTAGATATGTGATCCTGAAAAGATATCTGTCATGATTTCAATAATTATTACTCACATATTAACCAAAAGAATCAGACTGTTCAGTAAAATCTCCCTTGAAAGACTAAATTAGTGCAACACTGGTAAACAGCTCTTTAGGAAATTACTAACAGTTATTAAAAGGTATATTCCAATGTATTTATGATAATGTCCATGAACAAGGATGACATATATTTGTTAATTTTGACCTTGATGACTTTTCAGTGATAACAGTGATAGTATTATTGTCTCCCACTGTGAGCAAATAGCCAACATCACCATGGCAGGGGACACCATCAACATCACCATGGCAGGGGACACCATCAACATCACCATGGCAGGGGACACCACCAACATCACCATGGCAGGGCGGGTGACACCACCAACATCACCATGGCAAGGGACACCATCAACATCACCATGGCAGAGGATACCATCAACATCACCATGGCAGGGCAGGTGACACCACCAACATCACCATGGCAAGGGACACCATCAACATCACCATGGCGGAGGATACCATCAACATCACCATGGCAGGTGACACCACCAACATCATCATGACGGGTGACACCACCAACATCACCATGGCGGGTGACATCATCAACATCACCGTGGCAGGGGACACCACCAACATCACATGAAAGGGGACACCACCAACATCACCGTGGCAGGGGACGCCACCAACATCACATGAAAGGGGACACCACCAACATCACCGTGGCAGGTGACACCACCAACATCACATGAAAGGGGACACCACCAACATCACCGTGGCAGGGGACGCCACCAACATCACCGTCACAGGGGACGCCACCAACATCACATGAAAGGGGACACCACCAACATCACCGTGGCAGGTGACACCACCAACATCACCATGGCAGGTGACACCATCAACATCACCGTGGCAGGTGACACCATCAACATCACCGTGGCAGGTGACACCATCAACATCACCGTGGCAAGTGACACCATCAACATCACCGTGGCAGGAGACACCATCAACATCACCGTGGCAGGTGACACCACAAACATCACCGTGGCAAGTGACACCATCAACATCACCGTGGCAGGTGACACCATCAACATCACCGTGGCAGGGGACACCACCAACATCACCATGGCAGGGGACACCACCAATATCACCATGGCAGGTGACACCACCAACATCACCGTGGCAGGGGACACCACCAACATCACCGTGGCAGGGGACACCACCAACATCACCATGACAGGGGACACCACCAACATCACCATGACAGGGGACACCACCAACATCACCATGGCAGGGGACACCACCAACATCACCATGGCAGGGGACACCACCAACATCACCATGGCAGGGGACACCATCAACATCACCGTGGCAGGGCAGGGGACACCCCTAACATCACCATGGCAGGGGACACCACCAATATCACCATGGCAGGTGACACCACCAACATCACCGTGGCAGGGGACACCACCAACATCACCGTGGCAGGGGACACCACCAATATCACCATGGCAGGTGACACCACCAACATCACCGTGGCAGGGGACACCACCAACATCACCGTGGCAGGGGACACCACCAACATCACCATGACAGGGGACACCACCAACATCACCATGACAGGGGACACCACCAACATCACCATGACAGGGGACACCACCAACATCACCATGGCAGGGGACACCACCAACATCACCATGGCAGGGGACACCACCAACATCACCATGACAGGGGACACCACCAACATCACCATGACAGGGGACACCACCAACATCACCATGACAGGGGACACCACCAACATCACCATGACAGGGGACACCACCAACATCACCATGGCAGGGGACACCACCAACATCACCATGACAGGGGACACCACCAACATCACCATGACAGGGGACACCACCAACATCACCATGACAGGGGACACCACCAACATCACCATGACAGGGGACACCACCAACATCACCATGACAGGGGACACCACCAACATCACCATGACAGGGGACACCACCAACATCACCATGGCAGGGGACACCACCAACATCACCATGGCAGGGGACACCACCAACATCACCATGGCAGGGCAGGTGACACCATCAACATCACCGTTGCAGGGGACACCACCAACATCACCATGGCAGGTGACACCATCAACATCACCGTTGCAGGGGACACCACCAACATCACCATGGCAGGGGACACCATCAACATCACCGTGGCAGGGAAAACCAGCAACATCACCATGGCAGGGGACACCATCAACATCACCATGGCAGGGGACACCACCAACATCACCATGGCAGGGGACACCACCAACATCACTATGGCACAGGACACCACCAACCCACCATCCCTGACACAGATAGGAGGCCCACTGTCCATGACAGATACACCAACACCAGGCTAACCACTGTTCCAGTTTAAAAGTATATCCAAACCCATACACATTGTTTGTCCTTAAGACATCCCCTGAGATGCTGCTGCAGAAGATTTGGGTCAACCCTTTCAGTGAACATGGGCAGAATTCCCTCCATTTTCTGTTTCTTGTTGTCATCAACTTCAGCGGGATACTGAAAATGAAAGAAACTAAATACAGAATAAAATATGTCCCAGTACTGTTTTGCTTGTGGTAAGAAGTAACTAACTGGACAAGGAAAAAGGTCCCTGGCAACCTATGCTTGATGTAAGAGAAGAGGATCGGGTGGCAACCTATGCTTGATGTAAGAGAAGTGGATCGGGTGGCAACCTATGCTTGATATAAGAGAAGTGGATCGGGTGGCAACCTATGCTTGATGTAAGAGAAGTGGACTGGGTGGCAACCTATGCTTGATGTAAGAGAAGTGGATCGGGTGGCAACCTATGCTTGATGTAAGAGAAGTGGATCGGGTGGTCCGGCTTGGTTGATTGCATGTCGTCTTATCCCAAACGCGAGGATCAATGCTTGATTATTTTCCAATCACATAGTACAGAGTTAAACTACAAACAAACAACAACAAAGTCCTAGTAATATGTTTAGTGACAGTGAGTGAGTTGGGTCTAACGCCAATTTGAATATCATCGCATGTCAGCTTGATGTGGGAGAAAAGTCAGAAGTGATGCATGTCTCAGACATTATCCACTTTGGTGAAACCCACGCGTACGGATGTGATGCTGACAAACCTAGAAACATAATAGGGATCGGAACCCACGACCACAGGCTTTTGGTGCACCCAAGGGACACAACTAAACACCGCGAACTGTGGCGCCTCAGACAATTGGGCCACCCGTGCATACATGCTTAGTTACAATGTCTTGATAATTAAAAACTTGTCTGTAAAGGAGCCATATTTCATCCAGGCGTTTGACACAAACACAATACAGATGGTAAGTATAGGTCAGTGGCTATCAGGAAACTGCCTTCAACCATTCATGTTCCTGCCATCTAAATGTCCCACTTCTCAGTCATATTATTGTCTTGGACTCATTACCACCCGTGTGTCACAACGGGGCGGTCGGGTAGCCTAGTGGTTAAAGCGTTCCCTCTTCACACTGAAGACTCGGGTTCGATTCCCGACATGGGTACAACACGTGAAGCCCATTTCTGATGTCCCCTGCCTTGATATAGCTGGAATATTGCTAAAAGCGGCATAAATCCATACTCACTCACTCAATTTCAATTTAATTTTATATTCACTTACGTGGCATAAACTATATTCACTGAAGCATGCATCCCATTATACACACGCGAAAGGCATCATTATTATTACTGATGGTATCAATCGCCATGAAAGGCTGAAAGGTGGAGTAAAACCATACTCACTCACTTTTGTGTCACAAAGTATCGTGATGCAACAACGCATGCCTGGTGCTTTACAGATATTTCAATCAATAGTTCAGAACTGTTTCCACATGAAGCAGGACATTTGACCAAGAACACTGCTCCTGCAAACTCACCGGTTTTTCTTTGAATTTCTTTCTCTGTTTACGACGGGTGTTTGTAATAATGACCTCTCTGTCACCATGACTACGCCTTACATGATCTGGAGCTGCCTGAGAAGATGGAGGTTGTTCCATCCCAGCTTCCCCACCTGTCCCTCTCTGGTAAATAACCTGGTCCACATTTCTTGAGCTAGTTCCTGATCTGCTGCTTTTAGGTGTTTTTGGTTTCTTCTTTGGAATGGCCTTAAGAGGTGGACCAATGCTGTCTATACGACAGTGGGGTGGAATGAAGTCATGGCCGTCCATGTCTGGTGGAAGGTACTCTTGACCATGCTGACCACTGAATGAACTGACTGCTTCCCCGTGTCCAGTGCTAACTTGGCCAACTGCGGACCTCCCAGACCTGCGATAGTTCCTCCTGTCCTCTTGTAGCGGTTCTGATGTTCTGGAAGTGTGATAGCCTGACGATGAATCAAGTAAAATTGAACTTCCTTGAGTCGATACTGAAAGACTTGAAAATTGACTCCTGTTGTAATCCTGATCACCTTCTATTCCATCCCCGTCCCAGTTGTCATCAGGTCCCATCTGTGAATGGTCTGGGTTTGCCACGTGGAGACTGTCTTGATCGGAACTACTGCCATGTTGTGGGTGGGACGATGGGATCACCGGTACGGGTTGTTTGGTCAAGCTTCCTCTTGCTCCCCAGGTCTGTGGGGCTGGCTCTGTAGGGTACCTCTGATGTCTCTGTTCTCCCCAGGTCTGTGGGGCAGGTTCTGCAGGGTACCTCTGATGTCTCTGTTCTCCCCAGGTCTGTGGGGCAGGTTCTGCAGGGTACCTCTGATGTCTCTGTTCTCCCCAGGTCTGTGGGGCAGGTTCTGCAGGGTACCTCTGATGTCTCTGTTCTCCCCAGGTCTGTGGGGCTGGCTCTCTAGGGTACCCCTGGTGTCTCTGTTCTCCCCAGGTCTGTGGGGCAGGTTCTGCAGGGTACCTCTGATGTCTCTGTTCTCCCCAGGTCTGTGGGGCTGGCTCTCTAGGGTTCCCCTGATGTCTCTGTTCTCCCCAGGTCTGTGGGGATGGCTCTGTAGGGTACCCCTGATGTCTCTGTTCTCCCCAGGAGGTGTTCCCTGGTCTGAGATGATGGGTGTTCATGTTCCCTTGATGAACCACCAAGTCAGGTACCTTAGTGCGTCTGTGTTGTTCTGCATCAACCAAAGGCCTACCACTCTGTCCAGGACGGGCGTGGTGGTCAGCAGCCACATCCACACCAAAACAGTTAGGTACCACACCATGTACGTAGGGTCAGGATTCAGCCAATGATCTGCTTCCCTGTCCACTGTTAGCATTGCTGCCGACTTCCCCATCCCTCCCAGGGGCGAGACTTCTTGCACGTGACCCATGGCTGTAAGGGATTATGTTGTCACTAGCATCCTGTCTCGGCTGTGATGGTGGCAGATGTATCCTTGACAGACTCAAATCCACCTCCTTTCCATCCCTGTCCCTCATCCCACCACCTTCCTCATCCCACAGCGCGACTTTACCACCAATGTCACTATCTTCATTTCCAGTAGTTTCAAAGTCCATTGTTTGTCCCACTTGTGGTATTCATTCTCTTCTAGTCAATCCATTCTGGCAAAATATACAATCTTAGTTGTAAATTGGGACCCGTTATGTAGAATTAACACTTAACTTTTTGAACATATTTACGTAGATACAGAGACCATATCATAAAGGTGTACTGAAAATAGGGATTATGTAGAATTAACACTTAACTTTTTGAACATATTTACGTAGATAAAGAGACCATATCATAAAGGTGTACTGAAAATAGGGATTATGTAGAATTAACACCTAACTTTTTAACATATTTACATAGATACAGAGACCATATCATAAAGGTGTACTGAAAATAACAATTAAGTAAACAAACGGTAATAAACATTTGGTCTATTTTGGTATCATTAACAATATGAAATCGGAAGATACATGTTTTCGTTAAATGAAATCTCACCTTTTCTTCGGACCTGCCAAGGGCGTCATCTGATCTATTTATAGCATCGGTTTTACCAAGGGGATTCCCCGGCAGCTACAATCGTTTCAAATTTCTCCAGGACAACGACAAGAAATGAAAACATGATATAATAAGTGGACTTAAGTGTTTTATAATAAGCGACTTGATCAATAATAACCGTTTATATGTATGTTTTTTTACCCTTTTCTATCACTGCATTTGTACACAGCGACCTTCATGTTTGTGATTCACTGTGTATTCTCCCTCAAAAGCGAAAGCTACTTTGAGACTGAGCTCAATTTGTAGCTCCACGCAGAGTAGAAAACTTTTCGGCACTGCACGAAGTTTAGAACCTAATTCATAGTCGGCTGCTTTCGTGGCGAGAAGGGGTTTTCTTTCTTCGGGCACAAAATCATCCCATTCACAGAGTGTTCTATTACAGAGGCCACCCATTCAGAACCGTTAATACAGCAGCCATAGTGCACACCCAGTTGCCATTACAGAGCAGAGTTATGTACCGATACAAAGAATATGCCTGCATTGTGGTCAAAAATCTGTAGCACCAATTTTATGCATCATTTTAAAATGACATTTTCTTCTCTAGTTTTTCATGATCGTTTTTTTTATTATCATTACAAAAATATTTGCGGTATTTTGTTTCAAACATGTAAGTTTGGTCTCTAGGTACGGGTGGTACGTCTGGTGGTTTGGTCTCTAGGTACGGGTGGTACATCCGGCGATTTGTTCGATATGTACGGGTGGTACATCTGGTGGTTTGGTCGATATGTACGGGTGGTACGTCTGGTGGTTTGGTCTCTAGGTACGGGTGGTACATCCGGCGGTTTGATCGATATGTACGGGTGGTACATCTGGTGGTTTGGTCGATATGTACGGGTGGTACATCTGGTGGTTTGGTCGATATGTACGGGTGGTACATCCGGTGGTTTGGTCGATATGTACGGGTGGTACATCCGGTGGTTTGGTCGATATGTACGGGTAGTACGTCTGGTGGTTTGGTCTCTAGGTACGGGTGGTACATCCGGCGGTTTGGTCTCTAGGTACAGGTGGTACGTCTGGTGGTTTGGTCGATATGTACAGGTGGTACGTCTGGTGGTTTGATCGATATGTACGGGTAGTATGTCTGGTGGTTTGGTCGATATGTACAAGTGGTACGTCTGGTGGTTTGGTCGATATGTACGGTTAGTACGTCTGGTGGGGTTTGGTCGATATGTACGGGTGGTACGTCTGGTGGTTTCTTTTTGATATGTACGGGTAGTTCGTCTGGTGGTTTGGTAGATAGGTGCGGATGGTATGTCCGGTGGTTTGGTCGATATGTACGAGTGGTACATCTGGCGGTTTGGTCGATATGCACGGGGGGTACATCCGGTGGTTTGGTCGATATATACGGGTAGTACGTCTGGTGGTTTGGTCGATGTGTACGGAGAGTACATCTGGTGGTTTGGTCGATATGTACGGGTGGTACATCTGGAGGTTTGGTCGATATGTACGGGTGGTACGTCTGGTGGTTTGGTCGATATGTACGGAGAGTACGTCTGGTTGTCTGGTAGATATGTACGGGTGGTACATCCGGCGGTTTGGTCGACATGTACGGGTGGTACGTCTGGTGGTTTGGTCTCTAGGTACGGGTGGTACATCCGGCGGTTTGGTCTCTAGGTACAGGTGGTACGTCTGGTGGTTTGGTCGATATGTACGGAGAGTACGTCTGGTTGTCTGGTAGATATGTACGGGTGGTACATCCGGCGGTTTGGTCGACATGTACGGGTGGTACGTCTGATGGTTTGGTCGATATGTACAGGCAATACATCCGGCGGTTTGGTCGATATGTTAGGGTAGTACGTCTTGTGGTTTGGTCTCTAGGTACAGATGGTACATCCGGCGGTTTGGTCGATATGTACGGGTGGTACATCCGGTGGTTTGGTCGTTATGTACGGGTGGTACATCTGGTGGCTTGGTCGATATGTACTGGTGGTACGTCCGGTGGTTGGTCGATATATACGGGTGGTACATCCGGTGGTTGGTCGATATGTACGGGTAGTACATCTGGTGGCTTGGTCGATATATACGGGTGGTACATCCGGTGGTTGGTCGATATGTGCTGGTAGTACGTCTGGTGGCTTGGTCGATATGTGCTGGTAGTACGTCTGGTGGCTTGGTCGATATGTGCTGGTAGTACGTCTGGTGGCTTGGTCGATATGTGCTGGTAGTACGTCTGGTGGCTTGGTCGATATGTGCTGGTAGTACGTCTGGTGGCTTGGTCGATATGTGCTGGTTTCGTCGCTGGGTTAGGTTGGTACGTCTGGTGGTTTGGTACATATGTACGGGCAGTACGTCTGGTGGTTTGGTCGATATGTACGGGTTTCGTCGCTGGGTTAGGTTGGTACGTCTGGTGGTTTGGTTGACGAGTACGAATTGATGGTATGCCTGGTGGTGTGGTTGAGGGTTACGGGTTGATATGCCCCGTGGTTTGGTTGGCGGTTACGAGTGTATGGTATGCCATGGTATGGTATTGTTTGTAACCACTCGTCATTTATCATTGTGTCACTGATGCAGGCCGCCGTAATCTAGGTGAATCATTAGATGCGGCGTCAACCGACGAAGGCTCACTTCCACTTCACGTTCTTATGATATGAGTATAGATATAACCGTTTTTGCAGGAGAGGTTTCACTATCAAAGTGATAAATCTACATAAAATCACACATAATGTTGTACACACACGCACACGCACGCGCGCGCGCGCGCACACACACACACACACACACACACACACACACACACATATATATATATATATGACTTACAATTGTAATTATTCAGGGTTTTACCTTGATCCTGGAATGAATCAGTGATCATGTGGACAGTGGTGAGGATTGATAGATGACGTAACAGATGCGCTGTATTCGATGTTCTTTATTCATGAAGAATGTAGGCCTCCGGCCCGTGTGTATACAGGTGGTCAGTCAGCATATAACATATGTAACCATAGAAATAATCAGTCAAATTGGATCTTTCTAATGCAACTTTTCATAATAGATAAACATAGTCAAATGTCTACATTCGCATCGGACCCGTGAAAATTTCGGGGTAGAATAAGTCTTCAGCAACCCATGCTTGCCGTAAAAGGTGACTAAGCTTGTCGTAAAAGGCGACTAACGGGATCGGGTGGTCAGGCTTGGTTGATACAGTCATGTCATCGATCCCAATTGCGTGGATCGATGCTCATGATATCAATCACTGGATTGTCTGGTCCAGACTCGATTATTTTCAGATCGCCGTCATATAGCTGGAATATTGCTGAGTGCGGCGTTAACCAACCAACCAACCAACCATCGTTTGATGTCAAAGACATATGTATTATTACGTGTAGGGTGTGATATAAAATGTAGTAGGTATGTACTGATCACGCAATGTTTTATACCAGACACAAACCATCACAAAACGATTTTCGTCATCGACGTAACCTTTCTTACAAAGTGTGCGCAACCTTTTATCTCCAGGGATACTGAAATACCTGCCTGTATGTATTAATGTGCGACCCTCGGGACGCAATATATTTTTTCTGCGTCCATTTTCTACATTTGTGCGCCGCGTAAACCCTGAATAATTAATACAATTTAACCAATTGTTTGTAATAAACGCATCAGATCGGATTATGCTGGTCTGTCATTGTGTGCATTTGGATGGTGAAAACAAATTCTCGCTCACCAGGGAATATCACCTCGGATAGAAACTAAACACGTTTACACGTCAAAGTTTTCTACGGGAAAATTTAACTAACTCACCTATAACGCGATGCATATATCATCTTCTATACAGTATTATTTAATAATCTGCATTCACTGTATGGGTTTACCCAATGCATATTGCAGATCATTACACTGCGTCGCGATAAAAGGAGCCTGACAGCGTATGCAGTGTGGAGCTTGTTTAGCCTGGTCTCTAGTGTATTCTGTTGAATTTCTCTACCTCAATCTGCACCGACAGCATAGGTTGGTATTTCCTATGCGCTGTCGATCCTGAGAGGGACGCATATATCTTATTACAGCATTCGCGACGCAAGTGGTTTTCGAGGTAAGAATAAGTATTATATATATTTTCACGAGTCAATAAACATTGAAAACTATGCTGAATGTACTGTTCACTTCCAAATGCAAAGACATCTATTGCTATTCTTTTAAAGGAACGTAATTTACCGTAGTTCCCATGATTGTGCTGTGAACTGAACGTATGCTTCTGTATTGGGGAATACGGAAAGGACACTCGACCCGACTGTTGATCACGATGAACATTATGTCGTTCAGACATTAGGCAATATTTTGTTCGCGCACAGGTTAGTTAACGCTGTCAATATTCATTTTCGTGGTACTACGTACATGTATTTAAACTGGTGTACACAATTCTGGCAACTTAGCCCTGTCTGTTTTTCAAACCAGTCGTATTATTTTTACATCTTCAGAGAGGAAATTTAATATTTTACATCTGTGGGTAATTTCGCAGTCAGGGGTATACGCAGTGCCGAGCGACCACAATTCTAGCACATGAAACGCATTATCTCAACCTTAGTCTAAGAGAAATTCAGTTCACACGTTCATTAATCATTCTGATACCGTATATATATTGTCTTAGACATGAATTAATATCTTCCAATTTAAATCGGGATTCCTTCTCAGATGGACGTTTACAAGAGGATGAAGCTGGTAAAAGATCACAACTACATGCCACTTCTAGATGGAATAGACCCTGGCCTTATTGCTGCACATTTGAAGACTGTTTTATCTGAGGGGGGTGCTGATCATTATGAGGTTAGTAAATACCTGTACTTCTACTGCTACTAATAATCTGACCCGTGACGAACTGGGTAGAGAATGAGTCGCAAGAGGCGACTGACGGGATCGGGGGGTCACACTCGCTGACTTGGCTGATGCATGTCATCGTATCCCATTTGCGTAGATCGATGCTCATGATGTCAATCACTAAATTATCTGGTCCAGACTCGATTAGTCGCCTCTTACGACAAGTATAGTCGACAAGGATAGGTTGCTGAAGTCCTATTTTACCCGGATCTCCATGTTTCCGAGTGTGGCGTTAAAAACACACACACACACACACACACACACACACACACACACACAGAGGTCAACACACACACTTAAACACACACACACACTTAAACACACTTAAACACACACACACACACATGTAAACACACACACAGATTTGTCTCGACACCCAAAACTCCCTGGCTGTAGGGAATATTGCATACCTGCCATATGTTCACTGTGTTGAATCCATTGGGGTTCCGGATTGGAATATGCCCCCATGCGACCCATGATGGTCGTAAGAGGTGACGCTAATAGAGATTAATACACGAGTGTCTGTCGGATACCATTTATCTTAAAACGAGTGTTTCAAAACGTATCTAACGAGCGAAAGTGGTACGACAGCAGTAATCTGTTGCTTACACACCCTAGAATCGCACCTTTAACATCGCATTTTGTCTATGCCCATGATCGCAGTGGCGCATTAATATATAACACAACCGTCATTATTGACGTCACCCGATGCAATGCTTACTAGGGGGCACGGGTAGACCAGTCATCTAAGGCGCCGCGATTCGCTGTGCAGAGTTGCGTCCCTTGGGCACGCAAGAAACCTATGATTGTGGGTTCGAATCCCTGTTCGCCCCAATTATGTTTCTAGGTAAACGTCTGAGACCTGCATCACCTCGGGCTTTCCTCCCACATTAAGCTGACATGCCGCGATATAACTGGAATAGTGTTAAAAGCGGCGTTAAACCAAACTCACTCACTCACACTACTGCTTACTACTCACGTCCTGTGGTCAGGTAAGGTAATTTAGCGTATCAACGTACCCCAATGGCGTGGGTCTTTGGTCACAATATCAACCACTGGATTGTGTGGTCCAAACTTGATTATTTACAGGTCGTTGTCATATCGCTGGAATATTGCGGAGTGCAAACAAAATATCTCTTTACAGTGTCTTCATACCGTAATTTGTTTGTCAGGGTTGTTTCTTGATTTCCAGCAAATAACCTTAAAATGGAAAACCAGACAGGAACAGTGTGCCACCCTTTTGGACCTTATTACGCTGCACGACAAATGGTGGACCCACTTCGCTGAAGCTCTAGAGAAATGCGAGAAAAAATCTCTAGCCTCTCTTTTCACAGGTATTTAGACATGAGTTAATGCGCTGCCATCCATGTACATACAAGAGGCGGTACACCGTGTGTGTCATGACTGATTGATATGCAGTTGTCCATGATCCAAAGTTGGAATATCAGCCGTTGTCACAGATGCCTCGCCAGACCATAATTCGGATAGACGTATTATATAATACTGCTTATCGACACCTTTGTATTTCTTTGTAAAAACAATCTTGTTGCAAGAGACAGAAATTATTTGCCGACTGAGTTTCTGTATCTTAACTACCTTACATATGCGAGCCTTAAGCGACTTACATAGGGAAATATACATTGACAACACTATTGTAATAGTATCTCATTAATGTATGTCTATCACAATAATCATTTCCAGTGATATTCTATTGTCTATTAATTGTGTCTTAAGGACTTCACGCTCGCCTGAGTAATACCTTTGGAGTCAGATTCATATATTATGTACTGATGTTGAGAATTGAACTCGGACCAGACGTTGAACTCACATGTTGCTGGTTGGATGTTATTCGGTTGTCCATCCTTCAACACTAACAGGCTGCTGGAAACGTCTGAACCATTGTAAGATTAATTTATCCATCCAGTAGTGACATGTCGCCCATTTGGTTTCAGAGGAGCTGAAAAAGATAGAAACACGTAAAGGAAAAATGACCCAAAGAAATCGACACACAACAACACACAACAGACACGAAAGCAAAACAGGTCTAACTGATACTGACTCGGCCTTTCCTTCTGCAAGTCATTCACCAGTCTTGCTATCTTCCCGCAGCCGTCGAGTTTCAGATGATGGGTCCATGGCGAACTCAGCGGACAATGATAAAACTGAATTCCCCATCAGACCAAGTCTAAATGGTGCTGCAGGCTGTGGACGGAACCTAGCCTCTGGACAAACAGATCTGTCTGTTGCGATGGCACAAAACAGAACAAAACAGACAAGTTCTGACAATTTGCAATGTACGTATACACTAGACACACCCTTGGGAAAAGCTCCTGGAACATTTATCACGAAGTTGTACCGACATCTAGATTCTGAAACCAGGATGGGAAACTACAAGGATCTAGCTGGTGAATTAGGTAAATATCTTGAATGACTCATTCTTTCTATCAGCTTTTGAATGTCTGTTGTATGGCAAACTAGAATTGACAGTAACATGTGGACAAACTTAACATGTAAATATATATGTTATAGAAGGGTCGAGGGGAGACACTGTTAGATGCTCAAGGTGTAGGTAAGACATTCAATGACGAAAATAGAATGATAAATGATAAAGTGTTGGGTGAGAAGTACATACTGTGTGAAGATTCTTGAGTATTTGTCTTTATTTGCATAAGGAACCAATCATTTAGAATTCAAGGGGAGGATATTGAAATATTTTTTTCAACAAAATACCTTTTCGGTCCATGCTGCAAGACACAAAGGAAATTAGGAACCGAGCAAGATCATTTTCACAACACAATTGTAAAATCAAAAACAAAAGTTTTTTCTCAGCATTTGGGTAATATATTCTTTTTTTCAAAATAATCTCGAGGGTACAGTGCCGGTAGTTCTCTATGGTGACTTACCAAATTACTTATTTGCATTTGCAGGGTTTACACTTGACGAACTCTCAACCCTTGTAAACACAGAGGGTGTTATTCAACGTTTCTCACAAGCACATCCAAAGAAGGCAACGTTTCGTTTCCTCATGGAAGCTCTCCATAAGTTAGAGAGAAAGGATGTTTTGGAGGACATCTGTAGGCTCACAGGCCTGGTTCTTCAAGTACAAGAGCAAGAGGAACTAAATGGAAGATCTAACTCAACCAGGACATTGGACAGAAACTGTGAGAGAATGCTTGGAAAGGTTCCTGACATGTGCGGCGAGGTTCCTGATGACCCAGGTGTGATCCCTTCTGATGTTACAAACGTTACACAGCAAGGTGGTTTCAGCCCACCCTCAAACATTAACCACAAAAACAAATTGGAATTCCATGGATCTGATGCAACCAAAACAAGCGAGGCTATCACCATCCCGACCATGAAGACCGATCATGATAAGACTTTAGAAACCAAAGTAATTGAAGATGATTTAGACAAGGCAGTTCATTTGGAAAAAACAGTGATAGCTGTGTATGGACATAAGGCGGGAGAGTACCATGGGGAACACGACAATAGAAAAATAACGGCTACTGATGGTATGTCAGACATACCAGGTAACATTGATGATGGGGCAAAACCTGTACCCATATCTAAGGTTCTACCTTGCTATTCTGATACTGGGGCAAGACCAAAACTATACCCTGGTAGGCACGATCAAGGAGCAATATATCTTCCTCCTGAAAACATCAATGGAAGACCAACACTGAAGCAACTGTCATGTCAGGAATCCAACAATGAAGAAAGGTCTTCTCAAGGTGAAACTCACGCACCAAGCCTTGAGAACATTGACCATCGAGACCAGACCCAAGTGCCTTCTCATTGCAACAATTTATCGCCAGGGTTGGCAAACATTCCCAACTTCAGTGATATACTTCCTACAAAGGAAAGAAATGAAAACGTTGCTTTAGAGGAAAATCATTCATCTAATGCACCTGCATACACCCACTGCATTTCTTGGAGTCAATATTCTGAAAATGGAAGTGTCCATGACAAACTTGCAAAGGAAGTTCTCGAGAAACAGGAACTCAGGGGTGGGCATCGCCTCGAGCACAAAGGTTCGGATGGAAGGTCTGCAACCCCAGATAAAACACACAGACACACTCATGCTAATCACACCAGGGGAACAGTTGGAGCAAATCAAGGACTTGAGTTGAGAAAAACTCAGATGAACCTTGGTCCATGTCTTCCAATTGACGACAGTGAGTCTGAATCGCCATCTATGTCAGGTACAGATGATGAACGTGGTGATGAAATGGACACTGGAAAGGGCTCTTTGGGTAAAAGCGAAGGTTCGGTGATTCAACAGAGACAGATACCTGTTGGTGTGGAGAGACAAACGGCATCTTCCCTTCTCAATTGGAAACGTTGCTTAATGACATTAGCGATGCACGTACATGCTGGCATCAATACAAACACTCTGCCAAGCTGGCATGCTTAGACATCACATCCAGAGAGCTTGACATTTGATTTAATGAACACATTTTAGGTCATTACCAAAGGATGTGATGTATAGGTGGAATCTTTGATTGAAAATGATACCACACGTGGTGGTGCGTCTAGATCTAACAACCTAAAACTCATCTTAGTCAACACATGCCATAGGCTCTGGACACTGATGACCTAATTTATCATGGAATTGGGTATATTTTAGTCTGTTGGAAAGCTAGCTTAGTGTCATACTGTAGTTGTTAAAGGTAAGACCATGCATACGTTATACAGAGCTGGGACATCGTATAATGCGTGATACAGAAAAAAATGATATGCTTGATACAGAAGAAATTCTGTGTCTTATCATTGTTGACAATTGTAAGGTGGTCTGACAAGTAGGGAGAAAGGGGTAGGAATGCCATGCTTCAATAACTTGTCACTAAATATTCGTCGTCTTCATTTATATTTTTAAAATCCATTGACATTAAGTTTTAACATTGACTTACACATACCTTCATTTAGGCGGGCATTTTTGGGGAAATAAAAAGAGACCAGTGAAACTGCCTCATGAGTTTCAAATTTGGATATATTGGATATAAAATATATCCACAATACTGTATGACAAGAGGGATGACTTCAACTTTCCAACAGTCAAATTTTTCTCATGTCCAGCAATATTTCACCATCTCCATTGTCATTTATCACAACTCGATCCATCAAACAGATTCGTTTGAAATTCGCGCCTTGACGATGGCACATCCGGGTAGGTGCAGCCTCGTTCTGATGCAGCTGGCCTGTGGATCATCGCCTGTATACTGACGGGGGTACCAGAACTGGATACTGTCAGTCAAACTTGAAATTTGGCAAGGTGCATCAATTTACCATGTATAATAAATTAATGACTGCTAATAATGCATTATAGTTTAATACTGAACGTAGGAGTGTCATTTGTTCTTGATATGATAGTTATCCTGCATCGCAATCGTTACATATCCACTCTTAATAATACCTGTTTGGGATGAAGCAAGTTAGCTCACAGGAACTCGATGATAGCGAGTATAACATAACATATTCGTATATTGAAACACAATCTCACCCCTCTATACATTCGGACCCCGTGGTACCGCGGCATTCATCGCATCGCGGCATTAATGATTTCCGATAGTTCAGACGGGACACGCCTCTTAGCGGTTGTCTATTAATGCAAATCAGTAACCAGGAAGTGCTCACTTCGTAAACAATTTCAATTTCCTCGGAATGTTCCGTCTGCTGTAAGTAAGGTGTTATCAATGCGTTGATACTTACTTCTGGCATTTTTTTTAATATTGCCTTACCGTATGAATGTCACCTATTTGGAACTTGCAAAACAAAGCCCAGGCTACACAATCGTGCTAATATGTGGTCCCCTTACCTCGTATTTATTTTAAACCAACAATCAAATCTCAACCCTAAGCTTCGCCGCCGAGGTAAACAAGAAAAGGTTGGCCGGAAATAACGGTGTTACACGGGCTTGAACTCGGCAAACGTTTCTTTATACGATCTACCAATTGCAATGTCCACAACAGCATATGACGTCAATCTATTTGTAGGTATACGTGTCACGTGATTGGGATTTCACACCCCACAAATAAAATCTTAGAGAGAGAGACTCTTGACGGCGTGAGACATTGATCATTATCAGGTGTGTCTACCTGAGCCAAACTCTGTACAGATCGCCGTGACATATCTGAACACCAACGACTGCGGTGTTATCGACTAACAAAACGTCCCCTTATAGCTGAAGGTACGTTTGTTACAAAGTGTGACCTGGCTGATTGTGTAGGCCGTTGCTGGTGTATCAGCCGTCTGACAGCCTGGTCCACAGGCCGTGTATTTCTTTTACGTTTATCTGCAGGGCCACCATTTTGAGTTTTTAGTTTCAGAGAATAACCTACGATCTATGAGAAGTTACGGATTATCTGTCCATAGTGAATTCATTCTGTGAAATGATTTCACTCGAGACAGATAATTCTTAATTCCGAGTAGGTTATTCTATCAAGGCCGTAGTTAACTTATTTTGGCAGGGGGGGGGCAAATATTTGTATAAGTATCACTTGTCCCCAACTTGATTCAAATAAAACTGTTTTCTATACAAAATCTAGGGGGGCAATTTCCCCCCGGCTGGCTACGGCACTGTCTATCTATTACTCCATGTCAAGAAAGTATGAAGACAAACGTATAATGTGAACCTTGACTAGAAACTTGATACAAGTCAACCCAATGTTTTTGACGTCTTGCCAAATTTCAAGTTTGACCGTATTGATCTCAACCATGAACGAGTGAGTAAGGTTTTACGCAGCTTTTGGCAGTATTCCAGCCATATCAGAGCTTCACACTTTGTACCCATGTGGGAAATCGAACCCAGGCTTTCGTGGTGACTAGCGGGCTCTTTAACCACTAGGCTACCGAACCGCCCCTAGCAACAATGACTAAACTACCCATGTGCAAATATCGGAAGGTAATTACACTCCTTCTTTTCACTGTAAGGTAATATATAGTGGATATTTGTGTTTTCTTGTCAAACAACATATTCATATCACCGAGTGCCCCGACAATCTTGATATTTTCATGAGTAGCAGTTGAGACGAAAAGAGGTTTTTGACAGAGAAACACATGACCTATTTATTATGAATTCTATTACTGATGACATAGTGTCACCGAGGCCGGCTGACAGTAGTTCCGGCTGATATTTAACGCGAGCGAGAAAAAGCATTAGTTCACTGCTACAAACATAACGTATATCGCTGATGATGAAAAACAAACGCATGACCATGTGCGATTTCGTTCTAATGTTATCAGGGAACAGTTCAAAAGTTAACAATCTGAATTCCTTAAAGTATCATGAAAAATAGTAATCGATTTTTCTTACATCATTATGTCGCCAGTATGATGTACCGATGCCCGAGAAAAAGAAAGTATCAAAACGTTAAGTTAGTTCATGTTTCATTAGTTGTTGGGAGACCTGTGTTGTACATATAATACCGGTTAAAGTAATGGATTCATCCGTGTGCGAACTACACATAATGTCGGAAGGCGCGCGTTTAATCTCCAATAATAAGTTAGTAAGTAAGTAATGAATTCATGTATGTCAGGAGTATGGCAAGTGGGGGCGTGTCAAGTGAATGATATAAGTTTAACATCGTACGATAATTTCCTTTTCAATTTTACGGGCGCGGGTTCCACACATACCAACACCCTCAGTCCGTGCCTTCATAAAGATATACATCGAAAGATTTGTGTAGCCAATTAATTCATAATTAACCAGAACGGTATTTTTCTTACCTTCAGTCACCCATCTCCAAACAACTTATAACTGCGATAGATTATTGCATAATGTGTGCCAGCAGTCAGTCCATGTAACATAAAACACTTACTAGTAGCCATGTGTATACTGTAATGTAACACGTTAGCAAGTGACGCGGATTCACAGAGTCTATGACATGCCGCTTCAACTCTGTAGTGCTATTTCAATACTACAACGGGATATTGTGATAAGTGAGTGAGTTGGGTTTTTATGCCGCTTTTATCAGTATTCCAGTTATATCGAGGCGTGTCAGCTTAATGTGGGAGGAAAGCCCGAAGTGATGCAGGTCTCAGACGTTTACCACTTCGGTGAAACCCACGAGCACGGGTATGGTGCTGTCAAACCTAGAAACATAATCGGGGCGAACCGGGACTCGAACCCACAATCATAAGTTTCTGGCGTGCCCAAGGGACGCAACTCTGCATAGCGAATCGCGGCGCCATAGACGACTGGGCCACCCGTGCCCCCGATATTGAGATAAGGAGAAAATATACTAAACAAACAAACCAATGTGCCCAAGATGTGGTTATCCCGATTATTTTCTCCACTATTGTTGGTCACAGGTAGGTGTTCACTTGTACTTCTTCCGAAATCACCAGTTCATCTTCCGAGAAACATTCACATTCCATGATAATTCGAAAACTATTGTCACTGTCTGAGTAGGAAAGGTCTGATCAGCATCCCGCCAAAAGAGAAGTAGTAAGTGCGATCGAAGCTTCATCCTTTTATACACAGATCAGTGAATATTTTAAACGTAGAATAGGTCGTCAGCAACCCATGCTTGCCGTAAAAGGTGACTATGCTTGTCGTAGGCGACTAACGGGATCGGGTGGTCAGGCTCGCTGACTTGTTCGATGCATGTCATCGATCCCAATTGCGTGGATCGATACTCATGATATCAATCACTGGATTGTCTGGTCCAGGCTCGATTATTTACAGACCGCCGTCATATGGCTGGAATATTGCTGAGGGCGGCGTTAAACAACAAACCAACCAACCAAACACAGAATAGTCTCAGTGAATGAGTGGGTATGGTTTACGCCGCTTTTAGCAATATTCCAGCAATATCACGGCGGGGGACACCAGAAATGGACTTCACACATTGTACCCATGTCGGGAATCGAACCCCGGTCTTCGGCGTGACGAGCGAACGCTTTAACCACTGGGCTACCCGACCGCCCCAGAATACTCTCACAGCAACATAAATGAAAGTACCAAAATGCGAACATGAATTCAACTGAAGAATTTGTACGTTTCGCACATTGTTTTCTCACCGAATAGTGACCTTAATTTGTGATGCGAATGGCCATTGTCACATTTCCGTTGAATATTTTAATCCTTTAATCCAACTCATACCCATGCCTGATTTTAATAAGCCAAACAAGTGACTTGAAGGGTCAATTCCGATACATTTTGAACAATTTATGTTTTTTGCAGACACTCAAACCATATTTTTTTCCAATAGCACTTCAGTATGAGGCATGGGAGGAAGGGGCGGGGCTTGTGCGACCAAGCGTGCAATTTTAAGGAAATTTCCTCTAACAAGACCATATATTGAGCCTTTGTATATAAAATTTAAGGAATGAAGTTTTGAACTGGTCCCTTAGCAATGACATTCGTTTAGCCATATCAGTTGGTTCAATGTTTGACATAAAACCATCTGCTGATTCATTCGAACAATTGTTTCTTGTTTCCAGATGTCTTCCCGCGAAATGGGAAAAGTGATGGAGAAGGCTGTGAATGGGGTATATAGGAAAGTAATTTACGGTATGGACCAATCAGTAATGCTCCCAATGATTCGTGAGACCGGAATTCTTACTGTGGGTGGTTATGATCCGTACTATGTAAGTATTTTCTGTCCTATGGGTACCATGTATAGCTTCTTGTGAGCACCCATACTGCATTTTCATGAGACGCATTTAAATATATCCGCTACGTTTATATAAAAGTCAGTTCTTAAACAAATGTGAATGTTCACAATGCAATGTACTAACCATATACACCTGGAGAAAGAGTAATAACTAGAGTCAGAATCCTATGACGTCTTTACTGATTGCACATAAAAGAAGTCAACTTCTTCAGTGACAGGTACAAACATTGCATATTCAACTTCTATACATAACCTTCAAGGCTTTAAGCTGCGATAGTTGATATCACGTTGTTCTGTGTAAACAGGGGCAGTCGGTAAACGCGTTTGCTCGTCACGCCGAAGACCCGGGTTTGAATCCAGACATGGGTACAATGTGTTAAGCCCATTTCTGGTGTCCCCCGTAGTAATATTGCTGGAATATTGCTAAAAGCGGCGTAAAACCATACTCACTCACTCATCCTCTTCAGCTATCTCTCACACGAAATAGATTCTTGGGACCTTTTCTTCATTTCAATCCCCATGTTAATAAGTGAGTGAGTGAGTTAATGCTTTACGTCACATCGGCAATATTTCAGCCATATCGTGACGAGAAATTATACATTTATGATACATATATTTAAACTAAATAAAACCTGTCATCGATGGACAGTAAAAAAAATAGATTTATATGTTTAAACACCAGGGAACCTATCCCCACATTAATGCAACGAATCCGAACTGCCCCTTCACTAGTTCGTATCGATTTCCATACAGCCATTCACGTATTACACATGCATAGCCATTAGGGAACACAGCCTCCGGAGAATCCTACAGTATGGTTTGTTTTTACAGCACAAAGTATTGGGTCCAGCTGAATATACGTCAATCAAATTTCATACTAAATGTGTTTAAAACATTATTCACCATAGAAAATCGGATAAAGAAATTGAAATTATTCTACTTGATATCTGACTACTCAACACAAACGCTGGTGTCGCCAACGTGAATACCATGGGATCATAGAGAAAGCGGAAGATATATTTTTATATTTTTACTTTTATTTTCTATCAAAGGATGAACTCAACAAAATGATTCAGCATGGGAGAACTAATGCGGACATAAACACGCGACTACTTGACATTCTGTTCACCCGAGACAAATGGTGGATTGTCTTCATCCGAGTCTGTGGAGAATGTGGATACCATGGCATCATACAGGCAATTGAAGGTATATCAGTTACACCGATGGGGGGGACTATGAACCACTGTCTGGAACCTGATTCCAATCAAGGTCCACACAATGGTAATCAATGAGACATAACTACCTGTATTGATATACATTCGGGTGCTGTTGCTCAAAACAACATTAGCGCCACGACTGTCGTAAGTCTATGTTACGGTATGGGAGTTACGATCAACTTAGCGCTAAGATCGCTTTGTACAACGGCACCCAGGTGTGTCTCCAGACTGCATCAAACTTCCAAGCACTGCCAATTGGTTCCTTTTTAAACACCCGAAGTTAGAAAATATTTCGAAACCGAGAATTGCCTTTTTCCTATTAACATAAACCGCAACATTGGTCCATCTCCATTTCAGCTATATTTGCTTTAGAATGAATTGTGTATTTATAAATTTCACAACAAATTGCATACTGTCTTCTCGAAAAGCAATCTTCATTGTAGATGACCAAATGGTTTGTGTATTAAAAATATAATCACCAGGGCAAACAAATAATGAAAACATATTTCGGTTAGTTTTTAATGTTTTTTTGTGTTCTCCAGTAGCTTACGGGTGTCTCAAGAGTGGGCTAACATAGATCAGAGGGTCTGAGTCGATGACCTGCGCGATTAGGTGGTGTCATGCATGATGACAGGTACACCTAGTCACTACTTTGCCTGATCGCAACTCAAGTTTATAACATACAGCTGGTATATTACTGACTGCAGACCGCCTCCATGGTCTAATGGTAGAGCGTCCGCCCGGAGAGCGGAAGGTCCGGGGTTCGATCCCCGACGGCGTCATACCAAAAGACGTGAAAAGATGGTACTTGTTGTTACCCTGCCTGGCGCACGGCATTAAGGGGCTAAAACAAGGACTGGTCGGCTCGGAGTCAGTATACTGTGTCTGAGTGGGGTATTCATGTTAAACTGCGGCATGGTATCTCAGTGAGCTAGCACTATAAATCGGCATCAGTCCGGACTAGTACAAGCAGCCACACACATACATACACGTGCATGCACGTCGCTATATAAGTGCAATAATCTTGGACGCGACGTTAAACCCCATTTCACCTCACCTACTGACTGCAGTGTTAAACAACACTCATGTATCTTGCAATTCCATTGCGTGAGTTAGCCACGAATGATTTCTTAATTATTGATGCAGTTCATGCAATCACGCACTCACTCACTCACTCACTCACTCACTCACTCTGTTTCAGAATCGTTGACAGAAGTTCAACGCTCTCGACTACACATGCAAACACCAGTTCTTACATCGCAGAGCGGTAGTGAAAGGAGAACCAAAGGACAACAAGAATTGTCAGATTCAGACAGCAGACGACAATTTGATCAACATTCATGGGATTCAAACACCTTTTCTGAAACCAAGCCATTAGCAAAGGCATCGACGCAAAGGGCAGATCCGACACATGGAACCATGCCTTGGGGAGGTGTTCAGTGGGAAGCAAGATACGACAACACACAGATGAACAGTGACATTGGTCGATCGCCTGGTCAGTAACACATTCTACATGAATGATGACTTAACTGCTTATTCATAAATACCTCAACATTTTTACAGGTGTTTTCTTGAAAGGATTTCTTCTTCATACATAGATTACCAAAAGGTATGTGCATAGATAATAGCATAGTTCTTGTAACAATAAAATACTTAAAATTTCAAACAAAGGTATTATTTTAACAATTTATTTAACAATTACTTAGTCACAATTACAAACATGTTATAAAGAATGTTTTTTTAAATTTCCAATCCAGGAAGTCTAATTGATGAGGAGAAGAAAATCACTACCAAGAAGGAAACTATCCACTTTCCAAACATTCAAAGAGCAGAAAGTAACTTGTCCACAAATGTGTTAGAAGATTTTACAATTTCAAAAAAGGATACTGACAAAACCAGTCCTATGATTTTGAATATCCCAGTCCATGCTAACAATGCGCTAGATCCTAATTTGAATTTAACAACAGGCGACGAATCAAACATGCACAAAGTGAGTAATCTCTCGTCGCTGGAGAATAAAAAGCTCCAAAGCTACCCTGGAGAGGATGAGAGTGATACTCCTACAGTCAACGATGATGCAACAATGGAATGGAAACATGAACCACACCCCAGTTTTCACAGCCACCCAATAGACAGTCACCATGACGACAGAGAAGGGGGAGTTACAGAGAAGGTAATGCAGAGTTCTCCCGCTAGGGGCGGATCTAACATGGCACCATATGTTAGTAATTTAATCATTCAGTCACAGCTTGACCAGCAAAGAAAACATGAGGGTGCATCACTCGGTCAGGAAACTGTCACTGTTGAAAATCAGAGCACAGAAGGCTTGGGAGTTGAGCTGCCAAAGGAGAAGGGGCGTCACCGTGTTCCTGGAAGTCGGTATCATCATCCCAAGGAACATTATCATACAGAAAGTACAAGTGTAAAAAGCCACTATGATGAGAAGACACACTGTGACCCCGAGTCCAAGGTGATCAACACCGAGATGGCCTACCAAGAAGAACCCACGTTAGCTGGAACAGAAGCAGATTGTGATATACCCCGCTTGTCAGGCCCGGTCGACGTGTCTGGAAACGCTTCTCCGGTTGGCAATATTCCACATTTTGGACTGATCGAGGGGGAAACTTCACCGAATGTCATGTCTGACAGGCCGGGACATGACAGACTGCATATTGCAGATAATGGTACATATTTGGCTGAACCATACAATGTGATGTCGGACACGAAAAGGTCCAGTGGCAGCGCCTGCACCCAACCAGTTAATGTCCGTTCAAATACACCCCAACAGGCCTACTCGCCCCTACGTGAAACGTCTGATGGGAGTGTACGCCTTTCCTCATACTACCATCCCAGTTTTGGCGATTCACCGGTACCAAACTATACTCACATTCAACCTCCAGTCCACATTGTGTCAATGTCGGAAACATCTGAACCACCCCCTATCCATGAGGCTTTAGCTGAGATGACACTGACCCGAATGATGGATGGAGCCAGTACATAGACACCTCGTTAGTCCGGATCCTTCTAGTGTGTGGACACCGTCTTCCGTTAAGTGTTGGAACGTTACATCTATGCAGTAAGTCACACCAGGGATTCTGGGTGGAAGAGGTACCCTGCAACCTGTGCGTGTAACACGCATCCTAGTGGATCGGAAGGCCAGGATCAATGATTTGGTTAACCGCGTGTCATTGTAACCTCGACGGTGTAAGACATTGCACATAATATCAATCACTGGATTGTCTGGTCCAGAAGCCATCGTTTTACAGGCCACCATCATATGCTGGAATATTGATGAGTGCGGTGTTAATTAGTAACGAAAAGTATAATGCGGGCGGGTTCACGAGATGTATGCAGATTGGGTATGAAAGATCACAAGATGACATGGGATCACTATCTCATGATGGTGCAGGGTGTCAACTGCTGCTTGGCAAGAAGGTGGAGATTCGGAAATGGCCGTCTGAAGAATTGTAATTGATATATGCCTGTGGTGACTGGTGTAAAACAGCCCACAAAAGCTGAGGCGAACTTTACATCAGCACACTGGCGAACCTTGTGTTCAGCATGACACTGGCGAACCTTGTGTTCAGCATGGTACTGGCGAACCTTGCGTTCAGCATGACACTGGCGAACCTTGTGTTCCGCATGATACTGGCGAACCTTGTGTTCAGCATGACACTGGCAAGCCTTGTGTTCAGCATGACCCTGACGAACCTTGTGTTCAGCATGACACTGACGAACCTTGTGTTCAGCATGACACTGACGAACCTTGTGTTCAGCATAACACTGACGAACCTTGTGTTAAGCATGACACTGACGAACCTTGTGTTAAGCATGACACTGGCGAACCTTGTGTTCAGCATGACACTGACAAACCTTGTGTTCAGCATAACACTGGTGAACCTTGTGTTCAGCATGGCACTGACGAACCTTGTGTTCAGCATGACACTGATGGACCTTGTGTTCAGCATGACACTGACGAACCTTGCGTTCAGCATGACACTGACGATCCTTGTGTTCAGCATGACACTGGCGAACCTTGTGTTCAGCATGACACTGACGAACCTCGCGTTCCGCATGACACTGACTAACCTTGCGTTCCGCATGACACTGGCGAACCTTGTGTTCAGCATGACACTGGCGAACCTTGTGTTCGAATGCAGGTTTGGGGGCTTTGGTGAAGGGCCACGTCATAATAATTATCCCTCCAGTAATGGTGGATGAAGCTAACAGGAAGATGTATGGGAACAATGAATAAAACATATAATATTCTTAGTGACCCACTCCCTTTGCTAATTATCGAGCTAGCTTCTATTTGTCATTTCTATTCTATTACCTATTTCCATTCTATAACCAATCAGTGCTAATTACCCTCGGTATCCCATTTGCCCATTGTCTATTTCTCAATCAGTTATAAATGAAGCGTTGGCTTCCATTGCTCATCACCTATCAGCGCCAACTGTTTGTTGGCTTTCCTTGTTAAGTTTCCTCCTTTGTTGATCTTATTACTTTTGTTGTTCTTACATACATACATACATACATACATACATACATATATATTATCTGCCCCATATCATTTGTTTACCTGATGAAGGAGTAAGTAAGTGTTCCTCCCAATAAAAATGTTACCATCCATAAATTCTCTTCCTTATGTGTATCACTTCTAAATGTCTTTTGAAGACTTGCCATACCCTGACACATCATTAAAAGTGGCAAACACGTAACTCGCTCACGAAAAGAAACGTGAAGACAGCTAAATTAACAGCTTTATCCTTAAAATGTGTATATAATGCATAAACATGTTGTTAGAAATGACACTGTTACTTCAGATATAGCAACTTTTGACACAGCGAAAAATTCCAGCATTTCATCCCGAACAAAGTTTTTCATAAAAGATTGGTATAATAAGGGTATTTGGTCCCTAAAACATATATGTCAGGGAAATAGATTTACTCCATTTGAAATTCTAAAAGAAAGATACAATATTAAAGGGACATTTTTGCATTATGTTTATGCATTATGCGGATACGTTTAACAGACACCAACGAAAGAAAGGTTTAAGGAGGGGAATACCCATATATATCCTCTCTGAAATAACTCCCTTTTAAAATAACAAATGTACAACACATCTTCCCTAACATATCATAAATACGGGATACTGGTCACACAATTTATGAATGGGAAGCTTCAGTCGAGGCTAGTATGTTAACATTAATTGTAAGGCCGGGGTATGTTGACATTGTTATGGGCGGTCGGTCGCTTAGTCTCTCTGCTATACATTAGCTATGAATAAACCTGCTTCGACATATATTTCCAATAAAACATTTTCCTCGTCAAGCAATTTTCCATGATAAACTCTGTTCTCTCTTCGAATTAAGGGTGAGTATTGTAAACATGAAAATGTCCGATAGATTGCTTCCATCACTTTCCCAACAAACCTAGCTTCGTGCCGTCACACTGGTACATGTACTTATCAGTTTTCTATCTATTTTCAAAATAGCACGTTCTGAAGTAAAACTGTGCACATCATGTTACACGGTTAAAACTCAAACCGTAGAGCTTATTTGTCATCGCCTTAAATGGAAAAGCTACCTTGAAACATCAACTATGCAAGTCGGGACAGGGCTGAATAATTCTTTACAAATGGTTCACAATAGTACGCAGGGCGGGTGATTCGAAATCCGGCTGCCTTCAGCGTTATAGTCAATGCAGGGTGACATGACTACTTCGTTGTTGCGCGCTAAATGTAAAACTACACTGCTAGCTTGCTGATTGTGTAGTCTTATCTATTTCTTCTGTCTTTTTCTATACAGGTTGTTTAACGTTCATGGTGTACAACTTGTAGACTGTACAAGATGAATTTGATCCAGCTAGATGTTCATTTTTTTTTGCCATTGCCCGGCGTATATCATGTTGACACAACCCGTCTCTATTGTGGTATGATGTACTTTCAACACACAAACTGTATTCATCAAACCAGGTCGCACGCTCTAGCGAGCGCGGGTTATTTGAAACGACGAGGCCACGTGAGTTGTCAAGCGCTCACAATTCAAACTGGGCTGACGGCTACGGTCTGTCTATTTAGGGCAGCACGCTATACACATAGCTCTATTCATAACCCTTTACTTTTGTTTTCTTATGAATTCTTTTCTGCCTTATAAACACACACCTTTCATTAACCCCCTTTCCCGACGTGCTGTTGATGCATGAGTCATCCTATCCGATCACGTGACGTGGATCAGCCAATCAACTTCGGTTCCGCCTGGATCAACCGGATCAACCAAAATTTGGCAAGGTGCGTCAATTTACCATGTATAATGAATTAATGACTGCTGATTATGCATTATAGTTTAATACTGAACGTAGGAGTGTCATTTGTTCTTGATCTGATAGTTATCCTGCATCGTCACATATCCACTCTTAATAATACCTATGTTTGGGATGAAGCCAGTTAGCTCACAGGAACTCGATGATAGCGAGTATAACATAATAAATTCGTATATTGAAAAACAATCACACCCCTCGGACCCCTTGGCACCGCGGAATTCATCGTATCGCGGCATTAATGATTTCCGGTAGTTTACGCGGGACACGCCTCTTAGAGGCTGTAAGTAAGGAGTTATTAATGCGTTGATACATATTTCTGGCATCTTTTGTAATATTGCCTTATCCCGATCTATCAATGGCCAACGATATAACCCGCAGTTCCCAAAGTAAACTCTCCCTATCGACCTGAACTAGATCATCTGCATATTCATGGCGACTAATAAGGTAACGGAAATTACATAATATGCTAAATTAAGAACGTTTGCGGAGTTCAAACCCGTTTTTCTTGTTTAGCTCAGCGGCGCAGCATAGAGCTGACATTTGATGGTTGTTTTAAAATAAATACTACGTAAGGTGACCACAGATGAACATGATTGTATAGCCTATGGTTTGTTTAACAGGTGCCAATAGGTTGAAATAAATGACATTCATATTTCATGCATATCGTGTTGTGATTCGAGAGCGAAATCTTGAATAAGAAACAAGATGACGGGTGTCACTCCTTGTCTCTATGTATATAGAGGGGTGTGATTTTTTTCTATACGAATATATTATGTTATACACTCTATCATGAATTCCTGTGAGTTAGCTGTGAACTTAACACTAATAGAGACTTATATCAAAATGAAACCATTTCATGCCTTTCAAGACACATTTAGTTCGGAAGGGCGTACTGTTGACACCACACACCAATTGACTCGACATTTGGCATAAACCGATTGCGTCTCCATTCATGATTGGTTATGCACAATAAGTTTGATGTAGACTCCTTGACCTAATACGCCGCAAGACTTGTGTTAATATTCGTTGATGATTCGTCGCCAAGGGCTGAGCTGTCAGTGGAGATTTTGTAGGCAAACGTTTACAGGTTTACTCAAGAGTATCTGATATTAAACGTTTACTTCATTATTTATACGATCTACCAAATCTACCAGAGTCCACAACAGCATATGACGTCACTCTATTTGTAGGTACGTGTCACGTGATTCGGATTTCACAACCCACAAATAAAAGCTGAGAGAGAGAGAGAGAGAGAGTCTTGACGGCGTGAGACATTGATTATTATCAGGTGTGTCTACCTGAGCCAAACCCTGTACAGATCGTCGTGACATATCTGGAACACCAACGACTGCGGTGTTATCGACTAACAAAACGTCCCCTTATAGCTGAAGGTACGTTTGTTACAAAGTGTGACCTGGCTGATTGTGTAGGCCGTTGCTGGTGTATCAGCCGTCTGACAGCCTGGTCCACAGGCCGTGTATTTCCTTTACGTTTATCTGCAGTGCCACCATTTTGAGTTCTTAGTTTCAGAGAATAACCTACGATCTATGAGAAGTTACAGATTATCTTTCCAGAGTGAATTCATTCGGTGAAATGATTTCACTCGAGACAGATAATTCTTAATTCCGAGTAGGTTATTCTATCTATTACACAATGTCACGAAAGTATGAAGACAAACGTATAATGTGAACCTTGACGAGAAACTTGATACAAGTTAACCTAATGTTTTTAACGGATCGTATCGATCTCAACCATGAGTGAGTGAGTAAGGTTTTACGCAGCTTTTGGCAGTATTCCAGCCATATCAGAGCTTCACACTTTGTACCCATGTGGGAAATCGAACCCAGGCCTTCGTGGTGATTAGCGGGCTCTTTAACAACTAGGCTACCGAACCGCCCCTAGCAACAATGACTAAACTACCCATGTGCAAATATCGGAAGGTAATTACACTCCTTCTTTTCACTGTAAGGTAATATGTAGTGGATATTTGTGTTTTCTTGTCATACAACATATTCATATCACCGAGTGCCCCGACAATGTGGATATTTTCATGAGAATCAGTTGAGATGAGATGAGGTTTTTGACAGGGAAACAAATGACCTATTTATTATGAATTCTATTACTGATGACATAGTGTCACCGAGGCCGGCTGACACTAGTTCCGGCATGAACTGATATTTAACGCGAGCGAGAAAAAGCATTGGTTCACTGCTACAAACATAACGTATATCGCTGATGATGAAAAACAAACGCATGAACATGTGCGATTTCGTTCTAATGTTATTAGGGAACAGTTCAAAAGTTCAAAGATGGATAACAATCTAAATTCCTTAAAGTATCATGAAAAATAGTAATCGAATTTTCTTACATCATTATGTAGCCAGTATGATGTACAATGCGATGCCCGAGAAAAAGAAAGTATCAAAACGTTAAGTTAGTTCATGTTTCATTAGTTGTTAGGAGACCTGTGTTGTACATATAATACCGGTTAAAGTAATGGATTCATCCGTGTGCGAACTACACATAATGTCGGAAGGCGCGCGTTTAATCTCCAGTAATAAGTTAGTAAGTAAGTAATGAATTCATGTATGTCAGGAGTATGGCAAGTGGGGGCGTGTCAAGTGAATGATATAAGTTTAACATCGTACGATATTTTCCTTTTCAATTTTACGGGCGCGGGTTCCACACATACCAACACCCTCAGTCCGTGCCTTCATAAAGATATACATCGAAAGATTTGTGTAGCCAATTAATTCATTATTAACCAGAACGGTATTTTTCTTACCTTCAGTCACCCATCTCCAAACAACTTATAACTGCGATAGATTATTGCATAATGTGTGCCAGCAGTCAGTCCATGTATCATAAAACACTTACTAGTGGCAATGTGTATACTGTAATGTAACACGTTAGCAAGTGACGCGGATTCACAGAGTCTATCACATGCCACTTCAACTCTCTCATGCTATTTCAATACTACAACGGGATATTGTGATAAGTGAGTGAGTGAGTTGGGTTTAATGCCGCTTTTGTCAGTATTCCAGTTATATCACAGCGTGTCAGGTTAATGTGGGAGGAAAGCCCGAAGTGATGCAGGTCTCAAACGTTTACCACTTCGGTGAAACCCACGAGCACGGGTATGGTGCTGACAAATCTAGAAACATAATCAGGCGAACCGGGACTCGAACCCACAATCATAAGTTTCTGGCGTGCCCAAGGGACGCAACTCTGCATAGCGAATCGCGGCGCCTTAGACGACTGGGCCAACCGTGCCCCCGATTTTGAGATAAGGAGAAAATATACTAAACAAACAAACCAATGCGCCCAAGATGTGGTTATCCCGATTATTTTCGCCACTTTTTGTTGGTCACAGGTAGGTGTTCACTTGTACTTTTTCCGAAATCACCAGTTCATCTTCCGAGAAACATTCACATTCCATGATAATTCGAAAACTATTGTCACTCTCTGAGTAGGACAAGTTGTGATCAGCATCCCGCCAAAAGAGAAGTAGTAAGTGCGATAGAAGCTTCATCCTTTTATACACAGATCAGTGAACATTTTAAACGTAGAGTAGGTCTTCAGCAACCCATGCTTGCCGTAAAAGATGACTATGCTTGTCATAGGCGACTTACGGGATAGGGTGGTCAGGCTCGCTGACTTGTTCGATGCATGTCACCGATCCCAATCGTGTGGATCGATACTCATGATATCAATCACTGAATTGTCTGGTCCAGGCTCGATTATTTACAGACCGCCGTCATATGGCTAGAATATTGCTGAGGGCGGCGTTAAACAACAAACCAACCAACCAAACACAGAATAGTCTCAGTGAATGAGTGGATATGGTTTTACGCCGCTTTTAGCAAAATCACGGCGGGGGACACCAGAAATAGGCTTCACACATTGTACCCATGTCGGGAATCGAACCCCGGTCTTCGGCGTGACGAGCGAAGGCTTTAACCACTGGGCTACCCGACCGCCCCAGAATACTCTCACAGCAAAATAAATGAAAGTACCAAAATGCGAACATGAATTCAATTGACGAAATAGTACGTTTCGCACATTGTTTTCTCACCGAATAGTGACCTTAATTTGTGATGCGAATGGCCATTGTCGAATTTCTGTTGAATATTTTAATCCTTTAATCCCACTCATACCCATGCCTGATTTTAATAAGCCAAACAAGTGACTTGAATGGTCAATTCCGATACATTTTGAACAATTTATGTTTTTTGTAGACACTCAAACCATATTTTTTCCAATAGCACTTCAGTATGAGGCATGGGAAGGAGGGGCGGGGCTTGTGCGACCAAGCGTGCAATTTTAAGGAAATTTCCTCTAACAAGACCATATATTGAGCCTCTGTATATAAAATTTAAGGAATGAAGTTTTGAACTGGTCCCTTAGCAATGACATTCGTTTAGCCATATCAGTTGGTTCAATGTTTGGCATAAAACCATCTGCTCATGCATTCGAACAATTGTTTCTTGTTTCCAGATGTCTTCCCGCGAAATGGGAAAAGTGATGGAGAAGGCTGTGAAAGGAAAAGGGGTATATAGGAAAGTAATTTACGGTATGGACCCACAAGTAATGCTCCCAATGATTCTAGAGACCGGAATTCTTACTGTGGATGGTTATGATCCGTACTATGTAAGTATTTTCTGTCCTATGGATACCATGTATAGCTGCTTGTGAGCACCCATACTGCATTTTCATGAGACGCATTTAAATATATCCGCTACGTTTATATCAAAGTCAGTTCTTAAACAAATGTGAATGTTCACAATGCAATGTACTAACCATATACACCTGGAGAAAGAGTAATAACTAGAGTCAGAATCCTATGACGTCTTTACTGATTGCACATAAAAGAAGTCAACTTCTTCAGTGACAGGTACAAACATTGCATATTCAACTTCTATACATAACCTTCAAGGCTTTAAGCTGCGATAGTTGATATCACGTTGTTCTGTGTAAACAGGGGCAGTCGGTAAGCCTAGTGGTAAACGCGTTTGCTCGTCACGCCGAAGACCCGGGTTTGAATCCAGACATGGGTACAATGTGTTAAGCCCATTTCTGGTGTCCCCCGTAGTAATATTGCTGGAATATTGCTAAAAGCGGCGTAAAACCATATTCACTCACTCATCCTCTTCAGCTATCTCTCACACGAAATAGATTATTGGGACCTTTTCTTCATTTCAATCCCCATGTTAATAAGTGAGTGAGTGAGTTAATGCTTTACGTCACATCGGCAATATTTCAGCCATATCGTGACGAGAAATTATACATTTTTAATACATATATTTAAACTAAATAAAACCTGTCATCGATGGACGGTAAAAAAATTAAATTTAAATGTTTAAACACCAGGGAACCTATCCCCACATTAATGCAACGAATCCGAACTGCCCCTTCACTAGTTCGTATCGATTTCCATACAGCCATTCACGTATTACACATGCATAGCCATTAGGGAACACAGCCTCCGGGGAATCCTACAGTATGGTTTGTTCTTACAGCACAAAGTATTGGGTCCAGCTGAATATACGTCAATCAAATTTCATACTAAATGTGTTTAAAACATTATTCACCATGGAAAATCGGATACAGAAATTGAAATTATTCTACTTGATATCTGACTACTCAACACAAACGCTGATGTCGCCAATGTGAATACCATGGGAGCATAGAGAAAGCGGAAGATATATTTTTATATTTTTACTTTTATTTTGTATCAAAGAATAAACTGACTCAGCATGGGGAACCTGATGAGGATATAAACGAGCGACTACTTGACATTCTGTTCACCCGAGACAAATGGTGGAATGTCTTCATCCGAGTCTGTGGACAATGTGGATACCATGGCATCATACAGGCAATTGAAGGTATATCGGTTACACCGATGGGGGTGACTATGAACCACTGTCTAGAACCTGATTCCAATCAAGGCCCACACAATGGTAATCAATGAGACATAACTACCTGGATTAATATACATCCGGGTGCTGTTGTTCAAAATAACATTAGCGCCACGACTGTCGTAAGTCTATGTTACGGTATGGGAGTTACGATCACCTTAGCGCGAAGATCGCTTTGTACAACGGCACCCGGGTGTGTTTCCAGACTGCATCAAACTTCCAAGCACTGCCAATTGGTTCCTTTTTAAACACCCGAAGTTAGAAAATATTTCGAAACCGAGAATTGCCTTTTTCCTATTAACATAAAGGTTTGAAATAAATATTTTTCAAACTTCAAAAGTCCCAAGATAAGACTAATCTAACAGATAATGTGGATGTATTACATGCAAGTAGTGTATGTTGACACTCCCTTTCTATTCAGTTTCAACGAAGTGTTGTACTTGCAAAGACACTGATACATAACCATATACAGGTTCAAGTCCTTAGGTTTAATGTTTGGTGTATAATGTCTGTGTTTCTGACCCATATTTCAGAAAAGTTGACAGCAACTCAGCGATCTGAACTGCGATCTAGTACCAGGCAGCGAAGGGGTGAAGTAAGACGTGGGGAAATGTCACATTCAGAAAGGATACGACAGGGTCACCCTGACAAACCTTCAAGTGATTCAAACCAATTCTCAGAAACCAACGCCATAGCCACGACACCAACCCTAAGGGACGATCCTACACAGGGAAACATGACATGGGAAGGAGGTCAATGGGAAGCAAGATACGAGAGCAGGAACAGCAACATTGGTCCATCTCCTGGTCAGCCATATATGCTTTAGAATGCATTGTGTATTTATAAATTTCACAACAAATTGCATACTGTCTTTTCGAAAAGCAATCTTCATTGTAGATGACCAAATGGTTTGTGTATTAAAAATATGATCACCATGGCAAACAAATAATGAAAACATATTTCGGTTAGTTCGTTGTGTTCTCCAGTAGCTTACGGGTGTCTCAAGAGTGGGCTAACATAGATCAGAGGGTCTGAGTCGATGACCTGCGCGATTAGGTGGTGTCATGCATGATGACAGGTACACCTAGTCACTACTTTGCCTGATCGCAACTCAAGTATATAACATACAGCTGGTATATTACTGACTGCGGACCGCCTCCGTGGTCTAATGGTAGAGCGTCCGCCCGGAGAGCGGAAGGTCCGGGGTTCGATCCCCGACGGCGTCATACCAAAAGACGTGAAAAGATGGTACTTGTTGTTACCCTGCCTGGCGCACGGCATTAAGGGGCTAAAACAAGGACCGGTCGGCTCGGAGTCAGTATACTGTGTCTGAGTAGGGTATTCATGTTAAACTGCGGCATGGTATCTCAGTAAGCTAGCACTATAAATCGGCATCAGTCCGGACTAGTACAAGCAGCCACACACATACATACACGTGCATGCACGTCGCTATATAAGTGCAATAATCTTGGACGCGACGTTAAACCCCATTTCACCTCACCTACTGACTGCGGTGTTAAACAACACTCATGTATCTTGCTATTCCATTGAACGGTTTCTTAATTATTGATGCAGTTCATGCACTCACTCACTCACTCACTCTGTTTCAGATTCGTTGATAGAAGCTCAACACCCTCGACTACACATGCGAACACAAGTTCTTACATCGCAGAGCGGTAGTGAAAGGAGAACCAAAGGACAACAAGAATTGTCAGATTCAGACAGCAGACAACAATTTGATCAACTTTCATGGGATTCAAACACCTTTACTGAAACCAAGCCATTAGCAAAGGCATCGACGCAAAGGGCAGATCCAACACATGGAACCATGCCTTGGGGAGGTGTTCAGTGGGAAGCAAGATACGACAACACACAGATGAACAGTGACATTGGTCGATCGCCTGGTCAGTAACACATTCTACATGAATGATGACTTAACTGCTTATTCATAAATACCTCAACATTTTTACAGGTGTTTTCTTGAAAGGATTTCTTCTTCATTCATAGATAACCAAAAGGTCTGTGCATAGATAATAGCATAGTTCGTGTAACAATAAATTACTTAAAATTTCAAACAAAGGTATTATTTTAACAATTTATTTTCACAATTACTTGGTCACAATTACAAACATGTTATAAAGAATGATTTTTTAAATTTCCAATCCAGGAAGTCTAATTGATGACGAGAAGAAAATCACTATCAAGAAGGAAACTATCGACATTCAAAAAGCAGAAAATAACTTTGAGGATGCGTTCAAAGATTTTACAATTTCAAAAAAGGATACTGACAAAACCAGTCCTATTATTTGGAATATCATAGTCCGTGCTAACAATGCGGTAGATCCTAATTCGAATTTAACGACAGGAGGCGAATCAAACATGCACAAAGTCAATAATCTCTCGTCGCTGGAGAATAACACGCTCCAAAGCTACCCTGGAGAGGATGAGAGTGATACTCCTACAGTCAACGATGATGCAACAATGGAATGGAAACATGATCCACACCCCAGTTTTCACAGCCACCCAATAGATAGTCACCATGACGACAGAGAAGGGGGAGTTACAGAGAAGGTAATGCAGAGTTCTCCTGCTATGGACGGATCTAACATGGCACCATATGTTAGTAATTTAATCATTCAGTCACAGCTTGACCAGCAAAGAAAACATGACGGTGCGTCAATCGGTCAGGAAACTGTCAATGTTGAATATCAGAGCACAGAAGGCTTGGAAATTGAGCTGCCAAAGGAGAAGGGGCGTCACCGTGTTCCTGGAAGTCGGTATCATCATCCCAAGGAACATTATCATACAGAAAGTACAAGTGTAAAAAGCCACTATGATGAGAAGACACACTGTGACCCCGAGTCCAAGGTGATCAACACCGAGATGGCCTACCAAGAAGAACCCATGTTAGCTGGAACAGAAGCAGATTGTGATATACCCCGCTTGTCAGGCCCTGTCGACGTGTCTGGAAACGCTTGTCCAGTTGGTAATATTCCACATTTTGGACTGATCGAGGGGGAAACTTCACCGATATATGTCATGTCTGACAGGCCGGGACATGACAGACTGCATATTGCAGATAATGGTACATATTTGGCTGAACCATACAATGTGATGTCTGACAAGAAAAGGTCCAGGGGCAGCACCTGCACCCAACCAGTTAATGTCCGTTCAAATACACCCCAACAGGCCTACTCGCCCCTACGTGAAACGTCTGATGGGAGCGTACGCCTTTCCTCACACTACCATCCCAGCTTTGGCGATTCACCGGTACCAAACTATACTCACATTCAACCTCCAGTCCACATTGTGTCAATGTCGGAAACATCTGAACCACCCTCTATCCATGAGGCTTTAGCCGAGATGACACTGACCCGAATGATGGATGGAGCCAGTACATAGACACCTCGTTAGTTCGGATCCTTCTAGTGTGTGGACACAGTCTTGCGTTAAGTGTTGGAACGTTACATCTATGCAGTAAGTCACACCAGGGATTCTGGGTGGAAGAGGTACCCTGCAACCTGTGCGTGTAACACGCATCCTAGTGGATCGGAAGGCCAGGATCAATGATTTGGTTAACCGCGTGTCATTGTAACCTCGACGGTGTAAGACATTGCACATAATATCAATCACTGGATTGTCTGGTCCAGAAGCCATCGTTTTACAGGCCACCATCATATGCTGGAATATTGATGAGTGCGGTGTTAATTAGTAACGAAAAGTATAATGCGGGCGGGTTCACGAGATGTATGCAGATTGGGTATGAAAGATCACAAGATGACATGGGATCACTATCTCATGATGGTGCAGGGTGTCAACTGCTGCTTGGCAAGAAGGTGGAGATTCGGAAATGGCCGTCTGAAGAATTGTAATTGATATATGCCTGTGGTGACTGGTGTAAAACAGCCCACAAAAGCTGAGGCGAACTGTACATCAGCACACTGGCGAACCTTGTGTTCAGCATGACACTGGCGAACCTTGTGTTCAGCATGGTACTGGCGAACCTTGCGTTCAGCATGACACTGGCGAACCTTGTGTTCAGCATGACACTGACGAACCTTGCGTTCAGCATGACACTGGCGAACCTTGCGTTCAGCATGACACTGGCGAACCTTGTGTTCAGCATGACACTGGCGAACCTTGTGTTCAGCATGACACTGACGAACCTTGTGTTCAGCATGAAACTGACGAACCTTGTGTTCAGCATGACACTGACGAACGTTGTGTTCAGCATAACACTGACAAACCTTGTGTTAAGCATGACACTGACGAATCTTGTGTTAAGCATGACACTGGCGAACCTTGTGTTCAGCATGACACTGACAAACCTTGTGTTCAGCATAACACTGGCGAACCTTGTGTTCAGCATGGCACTGACGAACCTTGTGTTCAGCATGACACTGATGGACCTTGTGTTCAGCATGACACTGACGAACCTTGCGTTCAGCATGACACTGGCGAACCTTGTGTTCAGCATGACACTGACGAACCTTGTGTTCCGCATGACACTGATGAACCTTGTGTTCAGCATGACACTGACGAACCTTGTGTTCCGCATGACACTGGCGAACCTTGTGTTCGAATGCAGGATTGGGGGCTTTGGTGAAGGGCCACGTCATAATAATTATCCCTCCAGTAATGGTGGATGAAGCTAACAGCAAGATGTATGGGAACAATGAATAAAACATATAATATTCTTAGTGACAAACTCCCTTTGCTAATTATCGAGCTAGCTTCTATTTGTCATTTCTATTCTATTAGCTATTTCCATTCTATAACCAATCAGTGCTAATTACCCTCCGTATCCCATTTGCCAATTGTCTATTACCAATCAGTTATAAATGAAGTGTTGGCTTCCATTGCTCATCACCTATCAGCGCCAACTGTTTGTTGGCTTTCCTTGTTAAGTTTCCTCCTTTGTTGATCTTATTACTTTTGTTGTTCTTACAGATATATAATATATATATATATTCTCTGTCCCATATCATTTATTTACCTGATGAAGGAGTAAGTAAGTGTTCCTCCCAATAAAGTTGTTAACATCCATAAATTCTCTTCCTTATTTGTATCACTTGTAAATGTCTTTTGAAGACTTGCCATGCCCTGACACATCATTAAAAGTGGTGAACACGTAACTCGCTCACGAAATAATGCATAAACATGTTGTTAGAAATTACACTGTTACTTCAGATACCGCAACTTTGGACACTGCGAAAAATTCCAGCATTTCATCCCGAACTGTTGTAGAGTTTAAGGAGTGTTTTAAACGTATCGAGATTCAGTTGTCTTCTGAAGTGTTTTTACATCTACCATTATCTTATTCCGCACATTCAAACTTATATCAAAGATGGGTAAATTTCTTTTAAACATCGTTGTTAACAACGATGTTATTAAAGCTTGGTGTGAATATTTTAGAAAATATGAATTAGACCTTTCTCTTATTGAAAACATTATGAATCAACCATTATGTTTAAACCACTACTTAAATTCCCCAAAGTTTTTCATAAAAGATTGGTATGATAAGGGTATTTGGTCCCTAAAACATATATGTCAGGGAAATAGATTTACTCCATTTGCAATTCTAAAAGAAAGATACAATATTAAAGGGACATTTTTGCATTATGTTCAACTTATTTCAATTATTCCCCAAAAATGGAAAACAGCAATTAAAAAACAATTTGATGTAAATTTATACTTTGACATGTCTATTCTTGATTTGTAAAAAAGGTTCAATACTTGTTTATGATAAACTTATTTTTTCTGACTCACAACCTAAAATATGTAAGAAATGGGAGATTGAATTTGCCGGATGAATGCTTAGAATGGGCAATTTTTTTTGTCTCTTTTAGAAAAGACATTAGAGATGTAAAAGCGATAGATTTTCAATTTAGATTCCTGCATAGAATGATATATAAAAAAAAGAACTATATAAAATGAAACTTGTCGATGATGATTTATGTGAATTTTGCAAGATAGAGAAAGAAAACTTGATGCATGTATTTAATGACTGTGAATATGTGTTCGAATTCTGGCAGAACTTGGAGTCTTTTTTTAATTCTGTTGGAAATTGTGATACAATTTTTACAAGATTGAATGTATGGTTTGGTGAAATAAGTGCAAAACCTGCAAATAATCATATTATTATGTTAGCTAGTTTAAACCCTCAATGGACGTTTTTAAACAAGTATTAAAAGATGCTATCTATTTGGAATATCTGTCAGCAAAAACTAATAAGCTTTGCACTTATAACAGAAAGTGGAAATGGTATTGTGGTTTACATGATGCCTTGAATCTTACATAGATTGCTGTTATTATTGATTGTTTCCAATCACTTTGACTCTATTGCCCAAGAAAAACTGCAATGTTTCTCCAAGATAATGATTACAATATTATAGTCTGGTATTATTTATTCTTTTATTATTAGCTTATCTTTCTATGATTGCTAATAAATATGGTGTTAACAACTTTCATGACGGAACATCTTGCTCGATCCTACAAGATCAAGGCCTATCCTCCAAATATTCTGTGTCAAATTGTTAATAATGCTATACATGTATATATCACCGTGTATGTAACCACTGAAACTGGAATAAAAATGATTGGAAAAACATAAAATCTTTTTAACATTGCGTTCAAGATAATTGCACTTATATAGCGTTGGGTATACACGTGTATTAGTGTGGATGCTATCAATAGTCCGGACTTGTGCCGGTCTTACCATTTTTGCAAACACTTGGTGGCATCACTGATTTTCTGTCATCCATTCACATAGTTTTGATCGTTCTTCTGCCTGTTGCGCCCAATGGAGTTTTGAGTTTTGGTGGATGTTCGAAACTGATTGTTCTCTAGCGTCGACGTTTTGAATTTAAAGTGCTAGCCCACTGAGACTCCAAGCCAAACAGTTCTTGTGGTACCACTTAATTCCGAGCGCAAAACATGGAAACAACAGGTATTACCTTTCAACGTCATTTAGCAATACGCGGCCAGGGGATTCGACCCACCAACCCTCCGCTCTTCTCCCGGGCGGTGAATTGATGTCAAAAATATAATGTAAGTGCGTGAGATCGTGCACATTGTACGTACACATACCTTGCTGATCACGCCCTGTGGAGAAAGATTGAGCGGTTATTTGCGCTGTCACTGTCAGTTGTCAACTGCATAAATGACAAGATGTCGATGATCGCGAGGCGTATTCTATCAACCGCTGCATTGCAACTATTCCATAAAATCTCATCTCGGCAAACTAAATAAATCTTATGTTCCTTGCTATACTGAATGCGAAACAGGGATGTTGTCTGCAAGGCCAAAGCCACAACAGGTTTCAGGATTGGGTGACATCATGCCCTGATGGCGTGGGTGCTCATGCTTTCAGTCTCTGGTTTGCCTGCGCCAGTCTTGACACACCGCTGTCATGTAGCAGGAATACTGCTGACAGTGGTGTTAAACAGCATTCACACAAAAACATAAGAGAGGTACAGGTTGTAAGATCAAAAGCAAATTTTAAAAGTATGACCTCTAGAAGTATTATATATTTCGGAATTAGTATTTAACAGATTCCAGGGGCATTCAGGAAAGTAACCAAACTTGATATCCATGGAGTATACTGAAAATAGGATACGAACCTCTTAAATAGGTCCAGGGGCCATCATTAGTGGAAACATGTAAATTTCAGTCTGAAATAGTAGGTTGTGATAAGATGTTTACAAGTGCCGATCAACGTCGACAGATAATTACTTGCTCACAACAATCATAGCGCTAGGAGTATTGTAAATCCATGTTTAAGTGCGGGAGATATGATCTCAGCGCTAAGTTTGCTTTGTGCAGGCGGGTCTTGACAATGACATCTCACTTTACTTTCAGTCATGTGAACGAGAAGATGGTGGTTGATTTGTTGTCCGCCACTGAAACATATGCATGGTTTGGTAATGTCATCTAACTGAGACATACCTACTGATCTCAGGATAAGTGCAGGGGTTTGGACATCTGGGGAGATGGACTCTCCTGCTGCCTACACTGATGACGTTGCCGTCCTGACCATCTAAACGGTAAGTGGGGATCACACACGTGGGTGTGTTACTCGGGATCTATAAGATAGTACATTTAATTCAAATGAAGCTTAAAAACCGACAAGACTTTTCAGGCACCGATATGACTTTCTGTAAAACGATATCAATGAAGCATGGTAACTTTTGATATACGGGAGGAATTTCTTTTTTTCAGGGATATTGTGTTTACAATTCCTTTAAGTAAAGTGTAAACAAGCTTGGAATTAATTGTGAACCTGAGTCATCATTTCTAAATGACCGTACAGGAGACTGCTATGAATGTCGACATGTATTCGAAGACGAGTTTCAATAAAATGTATTTATTTGCCTGTAACATGAAACGTCAGTATCAGAAAAGTGTTGATTGCTGTGGGCCATCCTACCAGGCTGACAGGTGACAATTGACTGTCCATATTGTATATGATCCATATAATAATGATAGGAGTAAAATAGGCAAAATATATACGCACTGATTATGTATAAGCACTGATTGGCCATGCATGCTAGTGCGTTTATAACGAGATATTATACTGACGTCACACTTATGGCGCAAAGTCAGTGATCCATAAAATTGTGTTTGGTATGTTATTAAAATATGAAACATATATACATATAGTGTTATTCCATCACACACTCACTTACGTGCTATGCTAGTGCAGTGTTTAAGGTAGTAATAGTGTGACGGTTCTAGGAGTTGCCGAATTTTAACGTGAAAATAACATCCAGACATCCAATACTTCGCGAAGATGATTTCAAAACATAGATTTGAATCAGCTGCTACTTTCTCATTTTCCCAAACAGAAATTGTGCCCATATGATGCATAGTTACTTCCCTTTCATACACGAAGGAAAAATAACAATCCATTCGTCGTCATTCGCATCGTTCCGTAACCTTCGGTTGGATCCGGAAAATAGTCGACGTACTACCACGTGACGTCTTTTGGTCACGCACCCGGTAGGAAGAGGTGGGTCCTCGGGTCATGGTGACCGCGGATAAATAACAAATGTGAAGTGTCAACTCTTTAACATCATACCATTTCCAAATTGTAGCACGTAAGATGTTATTCAATTTGGTACCCATACCAGTATTTCAATTATTCACCCACTAGAACTACCATACGCTTGGTGAACAAGCGAACACCTGTTCTATTAATAGTTACGTGGACTGGGAATTCCCGTCACAGTTATTATCGTTTCGAGCTGTCCGCCATCGCCTTGAGCAAGAACGATGATGCTTGGATACAAGGATTGATTACGACAAGGTTGGTGATGTTATCGTAACGGATCATGTGTTATTCCAACGGGAAAATGTTTTAGGGACTATTAACCTGTGCGTTGTTGTCTTAACGTCGCAGTAAATTAATAAATGGCCCCTCCACCATTGTGGCAAATTGTTCACTTCCGATGCATGGATGAGATAACTTCGGAAGCGAAAAAGGTTGTCGACTGTCATAAAGTTTTGACAGTGATTCTGTTCAGCTGTGAAGGTACTGATATTATTTTGTCCTCTTAACATACTTCATGCATTTATTGCTTGGTACGACAATGATGGCGGGGAAATGTGCAACATGCTCGTCCATCAAAACATACCATAACATTCTTTCCTGTAGAAATCAAGCTATTAGATTTACCTTGTTGTGCACGTTTATAGTATTCACCGGTGTTCACAGACCCTGGTGAGTACCAGAGCACAGGAACAAGATGACCGCGTGTATAGCATAATAAAGTGGTGTTGAACACATCATACCCTATCGATAGATTTTTGTCTCTGTACGAATATATTATGCTATACACAATGTCATCGTTTCCCTGTGTGCCAGAGGTTTAATTCTGAGATGAGGCAAAATTGACGTGTTACCTAAAAAGATGTCTTGGCGAAAATGTAGGTGGCACCAGTCAGATGGAATGTATTACACAGACTCCGTAGTCATATTGACTTTTAATACTTCCTGATATTTCCACATAAGCACTTCAGTGATTGTCAATGATGATTGATCAGATCAGAAGCGATATAGAAGGTCACAATTGCTCCTTTGTTGAAAACAAGACCATATGACCATGATGACATCATCCCTTGTTAATGTTTCACTAAGTTTATGTAAACAAACAATGGGTTGACTTCAGTTAAGTTTCTTTTTAGGACTGACATTTCAAACATTTTCTCACTTTCTTATAAGGAATATTATATCAAATATATCCAATTATCTGTCCCTTGAGAATGAATGCTGTAAGCATGATTAGTCTGTCGCCAAGGTTCAGTACATACCATTCATTCACTTGGGACTTTTTTGTTATTCTCTTATTTTGTCCCGGCGAAACTCTCAATTAAGAGGACTAAAAGTTTTCGACTTAAACCTCTGCCACAGGGTTTAAATAAAACAGGGTGTGACTGCGATCAAGGGTTCTCATTGGGTGCTGGTAGGATGATGTAGAGGATGATGTAGGATGATGTAGAGGATGATGTAGAGGATGATGTAGGATGATGTAGAGGATGATGTAGGATGATGTAGGATGATGTAGAGGATGATGTAGGATGATGTAGAGGATGATGTAGAGGATGATGTAGGATGATGTAGGATGATGTAGAGGATGATGTAGAGGATGATGTAGGATGATGTAGGATGATGTAGGATGATGTAGAGGATGATGTAGAGGATGATGTAGGATAATGTAGAGGATGATGTAGAGGATGATGTAGGATGATGTAGAGGATGATGTAGAGGATGATGTAGGATGATGTAGAGGATGATGTAGAGGATGATGTAGGATGATGTAGAGGTGGTAGTGTTGGAGACAGCACCAAGAACCATACTCAATTTCAATCAGTATATCATAAACAAAATAATCATCAGCCATTAACCAATCTTGACTTCTTATCAGTATTTAAACCAACCCATCTTCCCGAGGCAAGTGAGTTAACTGACTATAAAAGTCCATTTTCCACCCTTGCTAGGCTGGTATTATGGAATTACATTTTGGCTGGGCTAACGAGTCTATGCATAGTCCAATCAAAATCACGCACTGAAATCGAAATCCGATTTGTAAAATGTCATGCAGATTTCTGTCGATTGCAGGATTTGCAAAGCATGTGCACCGCCAACTCGTCAACAGATATTTTCCAAGTCTTTTCATGTTTTTAATCAAGGTGGTCACGTGATTTGATGCATTTCGCTGTATAAGACCCATTTTATCACAATATAGATCTTGATTATCAATCAGATCGTTTTGACTGGGCGCCACCATTTTGTTTGAAACAAATGCAAGTGATACGAGAGGTGGAATCTGATTGGTTCATAGGAGAGGCTTAGAAGGAACATAACTCGAACTAACCACTGGTGGCGCTACGGTTGAGCCCAGGAATTCCAGCCTAGTTTGGCAAGGGTGGAAACTGGACTCTTATAGTCAGTTAACTCCCTTGCCAAGGGAAGATGAAACCAATCAGTTACCATGGTTACATGGACAACCACATCTAGGGCTAGACCAAATTTCTTACCAGTAAACTTCTAGTGCTGTTAGTTTTTGGTACTTACCGTAGCTTCTTTTCAGTGGTTGGTTGATACTGCGTAATATCCATTGCCTTGAAATATAGACATGGTACATTAAGAACTTGACTTGCATCTAATTCTGGGGATTCCAGGACAGAGTAGGTCCCCTGTATCCCATGCTTGTTGAAGGACAAGGACAAAAGGTGATTAACCACGAATAGGTGGATACATTGTGTGACATGGCTGATACAGAGCTCCAGATAAGCTGCGTATCTGCGTAAAATGCGCATCAGAAATGCAGAAATACGGAGTAAAATAATATCCAAGCGTATCAAATATGCAACGAACATTACAGATACGCTACAAAAATAAAACTTGTGCATATTTTCAAAATATTTTGAAGTAACCCTGCGTATTCGATTGGCAAATCAGCCACTTATTTTGAAATTATGAACGGGCATTCCATCAACCTTGCCAAACTACACAATGACCAGGGACTTGATGAATAGTGTTTTTAAATATTTTACTTAAATACCCACATGTGTAAAAACTATTGGGTAACAGAAATTTGAATACCCAGATAGAATAGCTGATACGCAGTGATTTTAAAATGCATGGGTAAAATACCCACAACACCAAAAGCTTATCTGGAGCTCTGGCTGATAGGCTGTCAATGTGCACATGAGTCAGCCATTGCATCAGATGGTTAAATTGTGTGACCTGATTGTGGATCTTTGTGTCCTGAAGACATGGATCTTTTCTCAGCTGGTTGATGGACTCAGTTATTTACAGGATGCTGATGTCAATAAGGATTCTGCCAGCACCATGGAGTAACATTGTCATAAACAATACCGTATTCAACGTAATAAGCGCCCCTCTCTAATAAGAGCCCACAGCGATATTTGCTAATATATTGGCTAGTGAACAATGCCAATTAGCACCCCTTATTTATTTGTGTACAATACATACTCGTGTGTTATATGCACCCTTAATTATGGGCAATTAAATTCTTGGAAAATATATCTGTCGTATATAAACATTTCAGGCTGTCAGCATAAACCACAAAATTTATCCTTTAACTCTCTTTTTTTCACCAAAATAATATTCTAATAAGAGCCCCCTATTTCTAATTTTGAGAGCGCCCTGGCCGATATTACGTCAAATACAGTATATCACAGTGAAAGTAGTTTGAAATGATTAGGTTTAACTATCAAATGTGATTGTGGCACTAACTGAAATAAAATAAATTGCCAGGCTGCCATCAGGACCCCAAGACTTTAATAACTGCATTTCCTGACTAAACTCATCATGCCCTTATTAAAGAAAATTGCATTTTATTGTGTCAAACAAATCGACACATAGATTTAGCCGTAAGGACCCATACAAATTTGAAACTACAGACCCGCCACAAGATCTAACTGCCATGGGCCTATGGACAGGCGCTCATTTCGAACACTGGTATCATGGTAACAATATTTTCCAAATGTTCCTCAATTAGAAATCAGTTTAATAAACATCACGGTTTTAATGAATAGAAATGCTCATTAAAAGGCTGTATGTGGACCATTACATGGAGTTTTATCACTCAGAGCTCCAGATAAGCTTTTGGTGTTGTGGGTATTTTACCCATGCATTTTAAAATCATTGGGTATCAGTAATTCTATTTGGGTATTCAAATTTCTGTTACCCACTAGTTTTTACACATGTGGGTATTTAAGTAAAATATTTAAAAACACTATTCATTGAGTCCCTGCAAAGTGGTGTTGTGTGGGTTCGAGAGCTTTATAGGACGATACCACGATACTTCCACAAGAAAGTGTGATGGCAAATGATCGTAATGATGTAACTGGTCATTGTGTAGTTTGGCAAGGTTGAAGGAAGGCCGTTTATAATTTAAAAATAAGTGGCTGATTTGCTAATTGAATACGCAGGGTTACTTCACAATATTTTGATGATAAGCACAAGTTTTATTTTCGTAGCGTATCTGTAAAGTTCGTTGCGTATTTGATACGCTTTGATTTGATTTTACTGCGTATTTCTGCATTTCTGATGCGTATTTTACGCAGATACGCAGCTTATCGGGAGCTCTGATCACTATTTTCTTGATTTTAGCCGGTGTTTATTTTGTTGAAGTGTTGTGTGGACTGTAGTCATCTGTTTCTTAGTGTATATTTCAGCACAACCAATGTTTATTCTGCTGTACAAAGGGCACAACATTCACCTTCTCACGAGAAGGTGCTCAAGTGTGAATACAGCCAGGTGCTTGCATGATAGCAATGTCTTGATATATCATTTGACATGTGTGTTTGTCATCTAAGAACATCACAGATATTGTACATGTTGTATGTATCCTGCAAAACAAGGCCAGTGGAGCAATCAAAAATATTATATATGTAATGTTTTAAGCATGTTAAGTGTCTTCAGTTCATTTTGATTTTGTACTTTATTTACAGATGTCTTCAAATGTGGAAGAAAAAGTGAAGAAAAGAATAAATAAAAACTATGTAAAAATAATCCAGACACTGGATCCCAAACTGATGCTAACACATCTGAGGCAGACTCGCATCCTCACAGTTGCAGGTTATGATCAATACTATGTAAGTATCCATAGTGACTGCACTCAAGAATCATGGTAAATAGTGCCTTCAATAAAATAGAATGTCATGTCGATAGACATTATTTAAAATATAATGACAGCGATGCAATGGGTGTGCAGTAGGGCTGGGACAAGTCCAAATCTGCTACCCCGGTACCCACCCCACTATTACCCAAGCCTACCCGGGTACCTGCTGTAGGTCTCTAGAGATAGGTAAAACATGTCCAATTGGGAATAGTTTGACTGTACTCCAGTCAAAATAAATTTAGATACACGTATAAACCGATCTGGTCATGCATACACAAAGTTGGCTGATGTTTTACCATTATGCAATCATATAAAGCCAGAAGGAATGTGTGCAATGTAAGAAAGAAATGTGAACATATATCACTTATAGTGTAACCATAGAGTTCTAGATAATTTTTGCCATTAAACAATATACCGGTAATCACGTGACTAACCACGGGTTCGGGTAGTCTTGTGGGTACCCGTGTCCTACTTAGTATACACCTGACCTGGTTGCCCTAGTTACCCTTCCCAGCCCTAGTGTGCAGGATTGTCAGCTTCCACTTGGAGCAATATTTCCTTGAAATGTTTTGTGTTGAGTTGTCTGTGTGAATTTCTTAAACTACATTCCCTTTTCATCTTAGTCCCTAAACATGCTTACCATCTCTGTTTTCACATCCTAACCTGTGATTTATTTACTTATTCTAGGAGGAACTCAACAATATGCTTACTCATGGAAAAACTAAACCAGAAATCAATATAAGATTACTTGAAATTCTCTACACACGAGACAAATGGTGGATACCTTTCTTTAAAGCGTTACGTCAGTGTGAACACCGAAACATCCTTTCGATTCTTGAAGGTAATGTATAAATGAATGTTCCTATGGATTTGTATGTCCAGGTGTATATGTGCCCATGTGTGCACTATGTCTGGACATGCTAGATGGCCCAGTTGTCTATTGTACTGCATAAATCTCTGCAAGGATCCTCTGATCTAGGATGATGATCCAGATTGTCTCCGATTATGATCCTTGGTCTATTGGCATCAAACCTCTTCTCACTGGTATCACCAAGGTGCAATCTCATTAAAACCAGATCTTAGTTCTCGCTATTGCTAAACAAAGATCTGGGGACATCCCATTGAGGGTCACGTCAGAACGACCTTTCATCCAACCAATCAGAGTGTTGTTTACCAGATCGTGAAAGCGACTGTCGGATTGTGTTTTCTAATCATGCAACCAGGAAATATTTAACATGGGGTATTCCGAACGACAGTTACGTGTTGTATGATTATATCCTTACAATCTAGGCCATCTATAAGCCATTCCAGAATGTTCTTCTTATCAGCTTTAATTTTTTTAATCGAGAATACGTCAAAATGAAGCATAGTCGCCAGTTTGAAACTAGTGTCGTTTTTATACATGCCTGTATCACGTCCATATTTTCACCTCATCACAAATTTTAAAATGGTCGTCATAATAGAAATGAACCAGTTACTTCTGTGACAGAGCTTGTATGAATTTCTTTGATTCTTGGTTTTTAGAAGCTTTGTCACAAGAAGAACTGAATCGACTGCGTCAAGAAATAGAGGAAGCTGACCAGCCTAGAAGTAATCGAAGGCAACGCAGATCTGAGAGAATAGTGTATAATAGGTTGGATTGGCAACCATCTAACTCCGAGTCAGATCAGGGTTCAAATTCAGAAAGTGTCACATACCATTCCCTTCCTGCGACAAGATCTCAAAGGAGAACTTCCCATGAAGCATATCAGGCAGAAATACGGCAGAATTCTCCCAGACAGTTTCGATCCGATTGCTATGCAGCACCAGAATCTCTGCCAACTCCCCGAAATGATGTTCGAGAAGTAACACGGCAGAATTCTCCCAGACAGTTTCGCTCTGATTGCTATGCAGCACCAGAATCTCTGCCAACTCCCCGAAATGATGTTCAGAAAGTAACACGGCAGAATTCTCCCAGACAGTTTCGCTCTGATTGCTATGCAGCACCAGAACCTCTACTAACTCCCCAAAATGACCTAAGACTGACACAGGGGTCTTACGGTTATGTACCCAATGGGTGTCCGCAACATCCTGCCCCACCGGATAATCCCGCAGGTCTTCATCAACCTTCATACCACCAACATGGGCCAACACAGAGACAAAACTCAGCCCATTATCAAAATGGATATCCCCACGAACATTCTTTTGATAGAGATCACAATCTATTACCTCGGTCAAGACCTATACAGTCTACTCAGTCTGACCCTGGAGACAGGCCCACAGCAGAGATGACAGGCTTTGCTCGATCCTCCTCTTCCCCTGCAGGTCCTCAGAATTCAGATGACCGTGGGGAGTCCATTCTAAGACAGTGCCACAATCCCAGCAATGCCTCCAGATGGAGCAATCATACTGGTCAGGGTCAGATTTCAAGGGGACAGTTCCCAACCTCTCAAGGTCCTGTCATCACATCTTCTTCAGCCTTAAGTGGCCACACTTCAAGGCAGGACATAGGAGATCCCAGGACAATTGGTCCATTGTGTGAACAGGCCTTAGCACCCAGCCCTCAGGCAAACAGTTCCACCTCTTCCACTGGCTCTCCATCCTCAGCACCTTTGACTGGACGCCTCACTTTAAATACTCCATTGAAACTCTTACCAGAGAAATTACTGAAGCTGTTAGACACACTCGATAATAGAAGGAAGTGGAGGGATCTGGGGTCCATCTTAACTGACAGTGAGTATGATGTTGTGCACCATATTTACACTTTCAAACTGTATTTTCAATGGTTATAAATACAGTTTTGTTACATGGTCATTATGGTAGGTCATACAGAAAGAAATACATAAAATTAAAATAAAGGTTACTAATACACAATATGCCGGTATCCCGAATTTTCCAAAGAAAAGATTAAATGTTCTTAATTATGGTTAACATATGAAAATAATTCCAGAATGAATTTATTACACAAATTTAGGCAATTCCGATTGGTTGAGAGCTCCCCAAAACTTACGCTTATACATCATAAATGCACGATTTCCCTGAAGTGACAGACCTTCTTTCCAAATGACATCAACCTTGTTTACGTCTATAAATAGCTTGATGTTGGGAATTTCCATATAGAATGCTGATCAATTTTTCAACTGACTTGAGGTCCATTTAATATTGTTTTTCATTTTTTGTGCATGCATCAAAGTACAACAGTCACGAATTGTATAAAATTGATTAATTATACGTTACATATTTGCTCACCAAAGTAGCGCCAAAACATTTCCAAATACAGACTGTAACACATTTAGGTCTACAATTCCCCAGCACCCCTGCAGGCTTCTCAATCACTTTCTGCTTCTCATGGCATTTTGACTTATTCGAATTTTGAAAACTGTCGGTTCTCAATTTACATGATCCACACTTGAAATTAATATATTCCCTTCCGAAAAGTTTTTCTTGCTCAGGTATAACATCGGTGAAGTAGAACATTTACAAATACAACATAGTGTATGGGTATCCATTCAATAAAATATAATTTTTTAATTTGAAGTTTACATGATATACGGCTTTTCCATTGGATGAGAGGTCGGTCACATGACCGCGAAATTGACGTTAATAAGTGTATGAACGACACAATTTGACGTTCATATGTTTTTCACAAGACACTGACGGACTACTTCCACATGCCTGGGGAAACCCCTGGGATTTCCCTGGCATGAAAACACATAAGCGTTCTTTCTGATCATTTAGAACCTTTATTCTTGGTCTCAGAGTTTCAGTATACATTGAGAAATGCGGAGAGCGTGACAGCATGATTGTTCACGAATATCCTCGCTACGGCCCATCCTAATGAACAAACGAAGAAATGCATATCTAAACTATTGTAGTATCGACTCGATTCGTGCCTAGGCTGACATTGACCGTCTCCAGCAATCCATGTACCTGTGTCTGTTTGACGCATCTTTATTCACCTTTCAATGATCGGCCAGATGATCAGTGATGACTAACCGCAAGCTCCGACGTTCATACAGTCAGGTAGCATCAACATGATAAGCATACTTTTTTGCTAAGATGATTTTCTACAGTCAACATTATCAACATTAATATTATGCTGTCAAATATTGTTTTACAGTCAGAGCCCCCTTGGCATTGCTTTGTCTACTTGGTTGGAATAGGTTCCCAGTAACTTATGCTGAGTCTCCTACAGGAGATGCCATTCACATTCAAATGGTGACCATTATTTAAAGGTTCATGTTTCAGTAACCTACCCGTATATAAACTGTGGATATAGTATTCATCGGTATTCATCATGATTCATGATATTGTTTGAATCAAGATAAACTCCAATATATATATTGTAATTGTTTCAGTAAACCTAGATTGATTTTGTTTACCGGTATGTGTGAATATTCATACAAAATAAATCAAAATTGATTCATATTAACCATGAAAATGATCATATTCTCTTGTTTTTAGTTTGAACAAGGAAAAAAGTGATGTCTCTTTTAACATTGCTTAGGCATGACATAAGGTTCTCAGTACATTGTAATGTTATGGAGTATCATGATAATCACAATAATGTTCAATCGAGTAAGAAATAGCTAATTATGAAAACAAACTAATTATAACCTTGACTCATATTAATTATAACTGAAAAATTTGTCTTCCAGAATTTTTGTCGGAGCACCATGACAAAATACAGATGTCGTCAGATGACTATAAGACCAAGCAGGTTCTGGATTTCTTCAAGGAAGTGGAAGGAGAGAGGGCTACCTTGGGTAGACTCATAGCAGCTCTTGAGGAAATGCAGAGACAGGACCTTCTTGATGAGATACAGGAACAGACTGGCTTGACCTTTGAAGGTGAACATGGTGAAGGGGATGTGATCAATGAACTGAGGAGAAGTACCAGCAGTAACAAGCTGGACTTAGATATCCCAGATCCAGAACTCACACCAGCAAGTGTAGGCAGCGCAGCAGCAGTTGTACAAAAGTCTGACGTCATCGACCAGTTAGAACAGAGTTCCATGTCCTCCCAGACTTGTCAAGAGGCAGACCAAAGCAGCTGCAGGGAGGAAGTCAAGCAGTCCTTCAACAGGACCACAGGTGATGAAGTCTCACAGAGTTCTATCACTGATGCCAGATCTGGCATGTATGTAAGTAACCAAATCATTCAGTCACAACTAGAAGAAGAAAAGAAACTAGATGACGCAATGAAATTGGAAGGTCTTGGCAATGAGAACAGGCCTGTAGAAAGCCCTGATGAAGAGCTTCAAACAAACCAAGTACATGGTAATCCTCGAAGTCCAGAAAGTGACACCTCTGATGAGAATAACATGGATCAAAACTCTCCAAACAAGGCTGAAGGGGTTACTACAAAAATGGAAAATGTTGAAAACCAAGATACCAAACCCAAACCGGAACTTGAATCAAAAGTCATCAATACAAGTTCCAGTGTCAGCCCAAACCGAGAAACAACCTCACATCCTAGACCCTCAACAACGACTGCAGGTGCCCCTAACTCCTCTTTATCCAGCCCAGTGAATACAGCAGGGAGCCCACCTGGCGTTGGTCAACATGGTCAGGCTGGGATACATTATCCTCCCCAGCTTCCAGTGCATGCCCAGAACCAACCACAACCTTTGATACCTGTGTCTCCTGGACATGTCTACAATCAGGGAGGGACTCAACACCGTCAGTCAGTCTTCACAAGTACAAAGTCAGGATGTGATACTTCCCAGACTACACCCAGTGGTGGCATGGCATCAGGAACTGTATCTTCTGGACAGCTTCCAAAGTTTGATAAGATCCAGCCTGTTTCACTGCAACCATCGGGAACATCAAATACTTCCTACAGTAATCCTGGAAGTAATGCTGCAGTTTCAAATATTCCAAACCTTCATTTGTTAGGTCCTGATTCCAGTATTTCTGCTGGAACTGAACCTTTAGCTGAAGATGAAACATCACCAAAATGTGCTGTAGCTCAAGATGAAACTATTCCCAAAACCGTGGCAGAAGTCAGTGATGACGGTATTATTTCTACTGAATATATCAATAAGGCTTCTCAGGTAATGTCCGAACAGCACAGCTCTGGTGTCGAGGACAGCACACCACCTAGTCCCACTGGTGGAAGAGTCGACCATCGATCATACTTGCAGGCAACTTCTGATGACAGTGTTTTTGTTTCAACATTAGGAACATCCATTCTGGATGAAAGACAAATCCCTACAGACCAGGAGGAAATCAGTTACATAGGAGAACCACATATTTTGACAATGTCAGAGGCATCTATAACTCCATCCTTGATTGCTACTCATGAACACAAAGTACTGCAACAGTCAATGAGTCCTGTGGAATATTTTGAAAGAGTGCCAACTTCTAATGGGGCTGATGAAAATGACTTTTTATCTTTAGGGGAAAGTGAGGAGGAAAAAGGTGAAAACATTTCAGAACGTAGTGAGCTCATGGAAGAATCTCATCAAGGTCAAGGTCACTCTGGAGCTGAAGGATCAAGAAGCTTAGTTGGTGAGGTCACAGTTCCAGGTGGGACAACGACAGCAAACTCCAGGAGCAGTGTGTCAGTAGCCAATGGAACAGAAGATACATCTTCAACTACATCAGCTCCTTCAAAAGGAGGAGCAGCAGCCTCAACTACTAGGGGTACGTCCACTTCAGCAATTGGGGGTACTTCTCTTGTGAATGGGGGAGGTACTTCCTCTGTAAATGGAGGGACATCAGCTACTGCAAATGGGCGGTCTCGCTTTGCAAGTGTGATTTCCTCAGGATTTAAGCTGCTTGAATTTTTCACAGATGTCACTGATGTAAATAAGATGCCAAAGTTTCATCCCACCTGACTGTGTGTACCACTGCGGGTTTGGACAGTGCCTGACCTGGTTCAAGTCAATCTTCCAGCTTTAGCTACTCACATGGGTTGTCGCAATCTCATGAAAATCAGATCTTAGTTCTCGCTACCACTAAACAAAGATCTGACGACATCCCATTACGGGTCACATCAGACCGACCTTGCGTAAACTTTGACTGACCAATCAGAGGGCAGCTGTCTCATGCTTTACAGCACTTATTTCAAATTGGCGACGTTTCGAAACATATTTTGACAAATTCTCGATTACAAATTTGAAACCTAAACAAAAGAACATTCTGGAATGGCTAATAGATGGTCTAGATTGTATGGATTCAGTCGTTAAACCCGTAACTATCGTTCGGAATACCCCATGTTAAAGTTTTCGAGGTTGTATGGTTAGAAATCACATTCCGACTGTCACTTTCATGATCTGGTAAGCGACGCTCTGATTGTTCGGATGAAAGGTCATTCTGACGTGACCCCTAATGGGATGTCTTCAGATCTTTGTTTAGCGGGAGGGAGAACCAAGGTCTGATTTTAATGAGATTGGGGTTGTCAGGGCAGATGTGGTCCCTGGTAGCTAGGGATAACACAAATTAATCAATAAATGAATGAAAATACAACACAAATAGGCTGCGTGGAAATTTCCTACAGTACACTTGTAATACATGTATTACCTTGTGCTTTTATATCCATGCTGCATTTGAAGTTGCCCATATAATCATACTGCACTTGCATTTGGTGCAATTTGATCACTAGAAAATTTCAAATGCACATGCTTACATTTACTGCATGAGCTTAACAGTTGCATTGCAGAAAGTAGGTCTGTGAACTGTCAGTTTGTTACAAAAGTATTCAGTTGAAAATAGAGTGACGTCATAGCTGTATTGTAACAGTAAATACTAAGATTAGACACCTGCCTGCCTCAGAAACCCTCCTTTAGCTGTTTTTTCTCTATCTGAGCAGTCATATTCAGTGACAACAACAATGTATTCTAATGGGGATGTTGGTGTATTTCATTATACTTAATTATGTATAGCTGTACATATTATAAGTCAGGGAATTGTGGAATAACGGGAATATCACACCTTTCTGTACCAATGAAAGACAATGTTAATGGAGTAAGATTTGATCTGACTACCATACGTTAATTAATAGGGACACTACAATATAATGGTTTGTCTTGTCCAGCAGACTCAATTACTTACAATCCACTGTGATATGACCTTATATTGGCAAATATGTTGATGGTGTGAAACACCATTCAATTACTCTTGTTGTGAGTAAATGTTTGAATATAGATACAGTCTTTCATTGTGTGTTACTTTTATTGCCTTTATTTCGTCGACTAGTTCTTAAATTCCATATATGTTAGTGTTTGGGAGTATTCAGTAGATGTGTACTCCCTTGGGTCAAGTCTGTTTCATATTTTGAAACCAATACTAACAAATTTTGAAATAATTTAGCTTAACATGCTGTTTCAGGTGGCAATTTGTGTATTATTCATTGCAGAAGAATTCATGTTGATGTGACACATACATTCATCAGCAAATAAAGATTTTTAAAGAAATATGGGCATGAAAACTGAAAAAGCTAGGTTTTGTACTTAGTATAGTATGTACTAGTGGGTTTGTTTTACATTTTTCATGTGTATTTGTGTGCTGGCAACTAAAACAATATTTTGCGTATTTCACACAAATACACAGCTTATTAACTTTTCTGTATATAACCAGTACATGTACATGTTTAGTGCTAGTCATCAACATGTCAGCTTAATATTGCTGGCATTATGGTAACGATGTTCCAAGTGAAAAAACTGCTAGTGCTATTTCCCTTCAATTGTTATTATAGCACTGAGTTTTGGTTGATTATAGTATTCAGACACCATGTTAATTGTTGTGCTTGCATATGGTGTATATGCTGGTCAAACCTGTCTTGTGTCTCATAATTGTACTTTTCTTGCCATGTTGTATTTATTCAAGCTGTTGTCATTTGTTGAGTTCATTGTTCCCAATATTGTCCCATTTTAAATGTCCTAATATAAATGCCATTGTTATTCTATGCAAGATAGCTGGAAAACAAGTGCAAAAGTGAGCGTGGCTCACTAATACCCCCAACCCGCCTAGTGTGTCAATAGTTACAAATTAAATAGCTAGGATAGGGTAAGGGTTTGAAAAATTCATTGAAAAAAAGGAAAATTTATAAGAAATTTCTTTTTCTTTTCACTGCACCCCTCCATATGACACAGATTATATGTACTAAGTTTGAGATGAATCCACTGAATAGTTTAAGAGAAATCGTGTGGACAAAGTTTTTGGACAGACGTTAGGGTTTGAAAAATTCATTAAAAAATGATTAAAACAATTTTTTTCTTTTGACTGCACCCCTCCATATGACACAGATAATATGTACTTAGTTTGAGATGAATCCACTGAATAGTTTAAGAGAAATCGCGTGGACAAAGTTTTCGGACAGACGGACGGAACCTTGGTATAACTAGTTTATAACATGCTTCCAATCATCTGGGTGTCATGGTGTTTCCTGTCTATATATTCTGTGAATCCAAGTCAAATGTGTCTGTCTGATCATACTGATATTGCTTGTTTGTATATATGATTGTAAATCAATGAGCTACTGTTCTAGTCACTAGATGTATCGGGGGCACGGGTGGCCTAGTCGTCTAAGGCGCCGCGATTTGCTGTGCAGAGTTCCATCCCTTGGGCACGCCAGAAACCTATGATTGTGGGTTCGAATCGCGGTTCGCCCTGATTATGTTTCTAGGTTTGTCAGCACCATACCCGTGCTCGTGGGTTTCACCAAAGTGGTAAACGTCTGAGACCTGCATCAATTCGGGCTTTCCTCCCACATTAAGCTGACACGCCGTGATATAACTGGAATACTGTTAAAAGCGGCGTTAAACACAACTCACTCACTCATTCACTAGATGTATCCATACACAACCTCCTTGTACTATCCTTGAAACCAAGCTGTTCTGCTGCTCGCTTCCGCTGGGACAATATGTCAAACCTTTGACAACATTAGATTGAGTTATTAGGCTGCATTAATTTGGTTTACAGATTCAACCAACTGGAGCCAAAAGCCACAATTAGAAAGGAAAATATGGAAGTTTAACTTTATGTTTGTTTGCTCAAATACTTTATCTTTCATGGATTAGAAACATGTAAAGATATCAAGTGCAGTGTGTAATCTATTGTGACTGTGATCTTCTTGTTAAGAGAACAAAGCCTCTTTGATAGTTAGACATACACATATAGCTGGCTGTAAATACACTTCACACTCCCATGCTGGTTGTAAGATACGACCAAATTGATATGGTCATCAGGCTCAGTGACTTGGTTGTTTGCGCATTTTTGTACTTGAATGGCGGGCATCGTTTCTCACAATATCGATCACTGGATTGTCTGTTCCAGAATTGATTGTTTACAGACTGCCATCATTCGGCTGGAATATTGCTGAGTATGGTGTTAAACAACAAACTGACACACATGCTAAGACATCCGACACTTTAAAATAGATTTATTTATTTATTTATTTATTTATTTATTTATTTATTTATCAGCTGGTTTTATTTATATTTCAACCAGCCCAAGCTAATTGGTTTAAAATAATTGTTTACGGCAAGAAAGTGTGGCCTAGTTCTTCATTGTGAATATTTGACCTCTCATGATGGAAAACTGCAAATGTGAAGTTTTCAAGTATGGTATAGCAACCTTACATTACCATTGAGATATGTGCGGTATTATGACCTCTTTAAAAGATGTTCTTCAAACAAACTGACTTGGCGAGTTTGTACTGAAGATGTTTTTCCCTGACTGATGGATCTGGGATGTAGTGACTGTATATACCTACATGTATCTATCAAGGATGCTCATTACCATGTTCATTAGTGAATAGTGCTTAGTGATGATTTCAATAAAATTTCCTTAAATTCTTAATCAACATTTGTCATACATAAATCATCTTCCTGAGGCAGACCACCTCTGTGGTCTAGTGGTAGAGCGTCCGGAAGGTCCGTGGTTCGATCCCGACCATGTCATACCAAAAGACGTTAAAAGATGGCACTTGTTGTTACCCTGTCTGGCACTCGGCATTAAGGGGCTAAAACAAGGACTGGTCGGCTCGGAGTCAGTATACTGTGTCTGAGTGGGGTATTCATGTTAAACTGCGGCATGGTATCTCAGTGAGCTAGCTCTATAAATCGGCATCAGTCCGGACCAGTACAAGCAGCCACACACACATACATACACGTGCATGCACATCGCTATATAAGTACAATAATCTTGGACGCGACGTTAAACCCCATTTCACCTCACCTCACCCACCTCTTCCTGAGGCAAAGGAGTGGGAATTGAAGAGTTACATTTTGGTTGGACTAAAGAGTCTATACCTTGTTCATTCAAAATCGCATGATGAATTAGACCAGATTCATGAACAACATGGCGACTGACGTAAACATTTTGGTCGATTGCAGGATTTGCAGAGCAGATGTACTGTCAACTGGGCGTCGACATATTTCCAAATATTTTCATGTCTATAATCAAGGTGCTCAAGTGATATGAAGCACTTCAGCATATAGCAAGAAGGAACTACAAGAACAGAGTCCCTTAGGTTTGCCCCCAGACCATGTTCATGACTAACGAACACTTAAACAAGTTCCACCCACCACTCGAACTGATTTGGACACAACAATAATTGAAATGATATCCAAATAACTAAAAGTATTCATCTAAATGACTAACCTGTTAACTTCCTTTGCTTTTATTAAATGTTGCAGAATTTTGAGCACCAGAATATCCAATCTTTTGTAGAACACCATATTTCAACCCATGGTCCAGCTGATAGTAATACACTGTCATGAGAAACACATGTTATGGCATTAGTACACAACACAACATTATCAGAACACCATCAACAACATGCAGCATTGGCAAAACATCTTTCCATCAACAGGGGCAGCATTATCAGAACACCATACCACCAACTGGGGCAGCATTATCAGAACACCATACCACCAACAGGGCCAGCATTATCAGAACACCATACCACCAACAGGGCCATCATTATCAGAACACCATACCACCAACAGGGGCAGCATTATCAGAACACCATACCACCAACTGGGCCAGCATTATCAGAACACCATACCACCAACTGGGCCAGCATTATCAGAACACCATACCACCAACAGGGCCAGCATTATCAGAACACCAGACCACCAACAGGGGCAGCATTATCAGAACACCATACCACCAACAGGGGCAGCATTATCAGAACAACACCATACCACCAACTGGGCCAGCATTATCAGAACACCATACCACCAACAGGGGCAGCATTATCAGAACACCATACCACCAACAGGGCCAGCAATATCAGAACACCATACCACCAACTGGGGCAGCATTATCAGAACACCATACCACCAACAGGGCCAGCATTATCAGAACACCAGACCACCAACAGGGGCAGCATTATCAGAACACCATACCACCAACTGGGCCAGCATTATCAGAACAACACCATACCACCAACTGGGGCAGCATTATCAGAACACCATACCACCAACAGGGGCAGCAATAACATAACACCATACCACCAACAGGGCCAGCATTATCAGAACACCATACCACCAACTGGGGCAGCATTATCAGAACACCAGACCACCAACAGGGGCAGCATTATCAGAACACCATACCACCAACTGGGGCAGCATTATCAGAACAACACCATACCACCAACAGGGCCAGCATTAACAGAACACCATACCACCAACTGGGGCAGCATTATCAGAACACCATACCACCAACTGGGGCAGCATTATCAGAACACCATACCACCAACTGGGGCAGCATTATCAGAACACCATACCACCAACAGGGGCAGCAATATCAGAACATCCAATCAACAGTGTATTTATTAAATGCCTGTAAATACGTTTGTAAAGCAGCATATGAAATCACTTTGGTTATAAATGATCCTATTTTATTTAGATAAACAGATTATTGATTATTGTCAACTTTAAACAAAAACATTCCAAATTCCATGTATAATAGAATGTAGGTCGTCACCTGTCTCTCCTTGGTGTGCAGAGAGCAGACGACAGTATCACGTGACCCAGCTAGAACCCGTGAAACTGCACGCATTGGAAAACCCGAGATACATTGACCCGCGATTTTGATTGGATAATATCGACCAATGAAAAAGATAAATATTTCTGCCTGAGTTTATCGCCTGGCAGAAAGCCAATATCGTCTGAAACTTTGGGATTCCCAGATACTTCGCCGAAAGCGAAACTAAACACACACAGAGATTTCCACAGTCACATGTATAAATTATGTAGATAAGAAGCAAATAGATGTTCTAAAAATACGACTGATGTGTTGTGAAATCTGAATGCGATTGTATAGAGGCGTGTTTTGTCTCTATTTATCTATAACGTTGTGTATTCTTAGCGATAGCGCAATCATATCTTACACAAGATAAAGGTGGAAATATTACAGTAGAGGAGCTGGGCCATATTATTTTAAGACATTTCGGTCTCCGCAGTCCCCAAAATATCAAATGGCCGACATTTTATAAACAACGACCATGATCTTATATGTCCTCTTAATTCGGTCTTTGATTCTACAGTATGATGCCATCAGAAGATTATATATGAGGAGGGCTTGTCGCCATCCAGTTACAACAACACCCAGGGCTAACATCCCGGCGGCGGACACCAAAATGGGTGAACATACATTGCATCCACGGAGGGAATCGAACCTGGGACGTCAGTGTGAACCATTCAACCACTGAGCTACCTCACTGCTCCTAACAAACATGTACGAGTATAGTGGCAGTACATCGGGACAGATATATTTGTAGCAGTCAGCTTAGGCAAAACATCAGGGTAAGATGCCACAATCTGAACGTAAATAATGACATTACCTTCGATACTCGAATACTTTATATATTCAATAACAGCTTAAACTGCGGTGTGGTCTCTCGGTGGGCTGGCACTATTAAACCGACGTGTCCGGACTACTGTAGTATAGACGCATACATACATATTCAAGTGAGTGAATATGTGTTTTTCCGCTTTTAGTGCTATTTCAGCAATATCACGTCGGGGAACAACAGAAAGAATCTTCACACATTGTACCCATGTGGGAATCGAACCTGTGTCTTCGTCGTGGCGAGCGAACGCTTTAATCACAAGGCTACCCCTCCGCCCGACACATATTCACTATTCAGGCTGAGAGTAAGTTGGTATTAAAGTGTATTTAAGTGTACTTTAGTTGCATAATAGAGTAATACATAGTCAATCTGATAAATTATAATCAATCATCGACAGTGTATACATTGTCAGATAACATGTATTTCAAATGTGCCGCTTTCGTGCAACGTTCCCATTTCACCTGGGCTCACAGAGTTACTGCCCTTGTTTAAACAGTTTCAAAATGACCAAAGACAGATATCAATTCTGTTCCGTGAATGTGAGTTTTGTATGGAATGATATCAGTTGTTACACCATGACGTCTTAACTGAATTCAGTTTGTTGTGTATGACGTCGTTGTATCAAATCTATGTCAAATACAAAAAGTAACAATTATACTAAATAAAACGTTCTTATTTTTGACTGAACATAATTTATATAACCTTTTTAATCTTAAATATCCATAAAGAAATAGAAAATGCACTCAACCGTAAGCACATCGGGTATGATATGACAGTAGCAGTATTTTTCAATTATGTCATCTGTAAACATATTTGATTCGGAAAGATAACTTATTTGTTTAGGCTTGTCCGCAGTGACGTTTTGATCTTTTGTACAAAAATAAACACAAATCGATCATTTTATTTATTTGTACAGATATGAACGGGCATGTTCGGACAAATAAACATATATAAATGTATATGAATATAGAAAATATCGCATAATAATAACATCAAAATCTCAACTTTTTGTTAAAAGTATACTCAGAGGCAAAATTTACTGTTATATAAATCGGTCCATAACTTGAAATGATTGATATTTATTATGATATTACTTTACTTCTCGAACTGTATACACGGCAAAGAAAATTGTTAAGACAAACAAGGGTACAGTAGCTTGATAATTTGATAATATTTTAAAACAATGTCGGGCTAAAAAAATTTTTTTATCATTTCAAACTCCTGTATAGGTCTGTAAATGGGAATGAACATGAACTTGCGTAAAAAGATAAAATACATTTTTAAAATGTGTAATTATTTGTTTTAAATCTTTAGAAAGCCATAATCGCTCCATCCTCCCCAGCCGTAAATTTAACACCAGTACCCATTAATTCTTCGTGGAACAGAAACTAATTTGGCGATACGTCCTAATAAAAATCAATTTTGATTAATAAGAGCATGACATCAGTAAGCTTTCTGTTTTAGTATGTACATATCTTGTTCTAACAATTTAGACACAAGGATACATGGTATCGATATTTCAAACTTTACTGCTTCAATAGTCATCTTGGACAAACTATTCAATACACACCTGTAATCAACCTACATGATGACACTAAACAAAAAATATATATATACTAAACACAGGACAACACATAAATAAACTTACATATTTCCTAAGAACCATATCAGTACATGCATGGTATATACTCTTGGATATATATGTGAAGATAGTCTGGTTCAATACGCCAGTGTTAAACCCACAGGGCCACGGGTAGCCATACTATACTGACTGTACTGATTACATTAAAAATTACATCTTTTTTTAATGTAATAATCGGTACAGTCAGTAAAGTATGGCCATCCGCGGTCCTGTGGTTAAACCAGGGTGAATGTCCTCGCGTACATGACCGGAAGATACCTGACAAGCGCTGATTGGTTAAAAGTTAAGAAACCGAAACACAGTCAGCCAATCGCTACTTAACTTCGATTTACTTCCGAAACTATATCGTTATCCTGTTCTGCGCAGTGTGTTCATGTTGGGTGATACCAGTTGTATTACTCATATAGTTAATCTGTCGTGACCAGTAGGTATTGCAACACAAAGCCTTCCATTGTCGGTGTTCTTTAAAATAACGTGTTTTGAGTAGTAGGATGGCATGATACCAGCAGTTCATAAGAGTTCAATAAATGTTTTACTTGAAAGTATAGAGACTAATTTTCTATACTTGTATATGGATCACTCAATTATCGGTGGTCAAGTTGCTGTAATTGCTGGTGGTTTGTTGTCAGCAATATTCCAGCAATATGACGTCGGCGTGTACATATAAATGGTTATTATACTAACATGTGTGTCATACTGATTTTACGAAACGTGCGAGAGCGAGAGGGAGGGTAATAGATAATAATTTCTATATTACCCATTATTTCTTAATCGTTTTTAGCTACTTTATAGAAAAATGTCGAATGACGTCAACAATCTCCAGCTATGACGTCATTCCGAACTTACGTCACAATAAGATTCGAATGACATTTACAAGGCCGTCCGGATGACGTAAGTGATTTCTACTAGTGCATATGTGTTCTTTATGAACAGGATACTTTCTAACTGTCTGGGTAATAAAATCAAGTATGTGCCAGACAAACCAATTATATTATGATGGACATCCCATGCTGTCGGGGTACGAAGACAACCCCTTACCAAATTCACGGAGCTTATACCAGCCCACTATTAACTATTAGTCTACTATTAACAAAAGCATAGGTTGCCGGGGTCCACTGCAACGGGCATCACCGTGCATGGGGAGGTTTGAATTATGCTGAATTGTTTCAGTATACAACATTTATGGTATTAATATTGTATTATTTACCTGTGATTTATTCCGTTTCATGGGTGATCGTAGGTCGTTCAATTTGAACCTAAGGCCTTTGTGGGCTTCAACTTCAACTTAGATTAACCCAAGTTATGGATTGTTCTGTCCCAACATCAACACACTAATTAAGGCTGATATTTTGTATATACTTACTCAATGTATGTTGTTTAATAAAGGAGTATATTTATGTTATTTGTTTCGAGAAACACGTGATTCTAATCATATGTAACAGATCTATGAATGATCTATTTGAACAAAATTCAATCGATTTAATCCTTCAATTAAAGTTAAAACAAGAAACGATCACACGATACATAAATATATCAATTGGAAAAAAAATATTATTTCGATATCTTATCTTTTATTACAGATTCGACTATCTTGCGAGGTAACAAAAAATCAGTTCACTCACCTTATTTTTACAGAAGTGAGTGAGTATGGTTTTACACCGCTTTTAGCCATATTCCTGCAATATCACGTCGGGGGACACCAGAAATGGGCTTCACACATTGTACCCATTTTACAGAAGGCAACATTTTAGGAGACAACCAGAAGATGAAACCTGTCACTGTATGGTTCTCTTAATGTTGGGTTTTTCATATAGTAGTAACTCACATATATGCATCCGTTTATTTGACAATTCGCGATTAAGATAGGATCGTGTTAGGATCGTCACAAAGGAGAATACCGCGAGTGGGATGGATAGTATTTGTTTCGTTGTTTGCTTGTGTATGTTTGGTTAGAGTTGAAGTACTATAATTTCGATTCACATGATGGTGGATTCCTGATGTTTCCATCGATACAGCTAATCTGATGACGTCATCAAATATTCTTACAGCTGCATCATCCTGGTCCAAAAATAGCAGTTTTTTCTAGTCTCTACTTATGCAAACGACACACAAATACATGTTCATTGAATTATATAAATAATAATATTGAACCTACTTTTTTGGCGTAGATTAACGCCATCTCATATAAATATGACAATTAAATATCATTATTTTTATCTGTCAATGCCTATCAATGTAAATGTAATATTAAAACATGTTCATGTTTAGTTTGTTTGTTTAACTAGTTCAGTGGATCGCGGAGCACCCATCGTCTTGCGGGGGTTCATTCGCCACATGGATACAATTTGTGGAGCCCATTTGTGCTGTCCCCTGCTATGATATTGTGGGAATATATCCTAAAGTCTGCTTGGAATATTTTCACTCACACTTGTGAAAAGTAAGCCCTTATACGTCACTACCTGCAATCACCCCCACCCCTACCCCGTTATTTATACCTGATTACTGCACTTCATTATAAAATACATACATGTTCACCTTTTCCGATAATTTCTCAGGTACATGTATACGGTATACCCCTCTATAGACGCCGGGTCTAAAATATTGGCCTCAAGCACATATATACATATCCTGATAATTTAATCGACTAAACAATAACGTAAACTGTAAATGAACTCGACCACAAATAAACTGTTAGTGGATTCAACCGAACGTGCATGAACTATCAACGAATTGGACCACCCACATGAACGGATAGATAGATTTGAAGATGTCAGAATTGTGTGATATATATAATTACTCAATTATTCGTAAAAAATGAATATCAATAATGCAATAATTAATGCATAATACTATAACAGTCACACAGTACATTTTGTAAAACAGTGTTTTTGATCGTCAACTTTGCGTGTACTGACACTCTTTTAACGTAATAGCAGTATATATAAAGTATAACAAACCACAGAACTTACCAGTGCGAATAAGCTTCACATTCCTAGTGTATCCAAGCACACACCACGTTCCCAATCAGCTGATTCCATGTAGGTAAGCTTGAGGAACGGTGTTGTGGGCAATGTGATCGGCACATAAATGGAAGAGCTTGACTATCTGTGATTGGCTATTCTGAACAGCGGTTACAAGAAACCGCAAATCTTTCCCCGAAACATCGAGCACGTTATGTTGAAACGCTTTGATAAAGGAACAACATTGTCAATTTCAAAGATGGTCACAAAGGGACAGGTATGGAGACGCGTCAGTGTTTCGCATCGACCTGAGTTTCTCCGTGATGAGTATCTGTTGAATATTGCTATGTATGCAGTACTTATATTATATAGACGTAGTCATGGTGTGTACTGGGGGCTTGTGCGGCGTGGATTCTGTCTGTATACTATTGATAGGTTGAATATATACTACTGAAAACAAATTAAAGAACACCCTATTTATCATATGACTACAGTTAATTTGTCATGAGGAGTATATAGGTCAAACATTCCATGAATACGTTGAATATACACGTTTATTACGAAATACAGTATTTACCTGAAAAACATTAAGTCGTTATATTAAATAACACGAAATGCCGGAACTACTTTCAACCTGCATACTCAATAACACTATGGTTTTCAGAGAAAAATACATAATGACAAAACAGTTGCCCTTTCTTGTTCAATAACATGTTCATATCTCGTACATAAAAATATATCGACTTTGTAAGGTTAATCGAAGATACCCTATCTGATGAGAAAATTTAATATCCTCTCTATATATTATAGGTAAGATGAAATGATGTGCATATTTGAAATGCGCTAGCTCCACGCCCTAAATCATGCTCAAAGGGCTACAGTATTACCCCGGTTGATAGATCAGCATGTACTCGTTTTCATTCTCAGCTCCCTGGGGAGTATACAACACAAGCTGCCTCTGAGGTGCTAGAAGGTTAACATTCACATCATCATCTCATCCTAAACATGAGTATAGGCATACACTGTATTATAAGACACACGTTAAACAAATGGCAGTCATCGATAGTGTTTAATTATCTGTATACCCCAATCAAATATATATCTAGCAGTTGGCGATTGCCCCTACAGAGACATGGTCATGCAATGGTGTAATGAAACGTCTCCAGACTGTCGACTGGAAATGGTATCAAGGCTAAAAATAACAATATTTTACAGTACACATGCAGACATGCCAATAAGAACATTTATAGAAAGTGAGGTTGGGCTTAACACCGCTTTTAACAGTATTCCAGTTATATCGCGGCGTGTCAGCTTAATGTGGAGGAAAGCCCGAAGTGATGCAGGTCTCAGACGTTTACCACTTCGGTGAAACCCACGAGCACGGGTATGGTGCTGACAAACCTAGAAACAGAATCGGGGCGAACCGGGATTCGAACCCACAATCATAGGTTTCAGGCGTGCCCAAGGGACGCAACACGCGGCGCCTAAGACGACTGGGCCACCCGTGCCCCTAGAACGTTAATAGAACTTAGCTCTAATACCTTATGTTGTGTATACAAGTATACATGCAGCTGAGCATGATAGAACAATACTATAAAATGCCTCATTCATTCATGTTTGCTTTCCTTTATTCATTCATTTATCCTTACCTTCATTTATTCAACTATGCTTGCCTTCATTCGTCACATGCATGCTGGGTTAGCTTGACCTCTTATATCACAAACGAGCTTTACTAAGATTACTAAAATTACTTTTTAGTTTCATGATTTTACATGTTATAATGAATTAAGGATGCGTATTTGGTTGCTTAACGCAATAATAATCACGAATCCACAGTACCGCGTATTCGTGTCTGAACACACACGCATATATCCCATCCATCTTCCCGCGGCGAAGGTGTCAACTGACTTTCTAAAAGTTCAGTTTATAAAGCCAGTTAACACCTTTGTCGTGGGAATATTACATATATACAAATATACAAGCTGTATCTACAATATTGCAAATACAATTAATGGATAGAATACTCAGTCCACTATTAAGACACTAACCTTGTAATATGATCCAAAATGTCCAAAAAGACATTTCCTTCAGAATCACGATGGAGAATATGTTTATCCTTCGAAGATTTTGAGTGGAGTGACCACTAAATACCCAAGCTGGAAAGGGCTTGCGTTGAGAAAGGGTTCAGGCTATTGCGTTGTTATGGTTGGTTGGTTGGTTGATTTGTTGTTTAACGCCGCACTCAGCAATATTCCAGCTATATATGACGGTGGTCTGTAAATAATCGAGTATGGACTAGACAATCCAGTGATTAACATCATGAGCATCGATCCACGCCATTGGGATACGATGACAAGCATCAACCAAGTCAGCGAGCCTGACCACCCGATCCCGTTAGTCGCCTTTTACGACAAGCAAAGTCACCTTTTACGGCAAGCATGGGTTGCTGAAGACCTATTCTACCCCGGAATCTTCACGGGTCGCGTTGTTATGGGTTAGGCTATTGGGAAATACAACATGTCACTGTGACATATCAACGAATGATAGTCACGTCATCCTTTGACCAATGAAGTAGGGAATAGGTCTTCAGCAACCCATGCTTGATGTTAGTGCCATGGCGACTAAATATGATTGTCGTATAAAGAGGCAACTAACGGAATCGGGTGGTCAGACTCGCGGACTTGGTAGATGCATAGCATCGTATCCTAATTGCGTGGATCGATACTCATTATGTCAATCAGTACTGGATTATCTTCAGACTCCAGACTCTGTTATTTACAGACCGCCGTCATATAGCTGGAATATTGCTGAGAGCGGCGTTAATGAAAAATAAAATCATTTGTTCTGTTATACTTTAACTTTACAGACTCACAACGAAACACAAAACAAGCTCAAAAGTGTATTTAAATACTTACATGTAGATGAAAAAGCGCGGATCCCTCGGCAGTTATAGATTCTGCCTCTGTATGCCCTGAGTGTTAAACGTTGTTTTCATCACAATTTCACTTGTTCCTGTTTAACGTCATGCGAGGCACATCCTATCGTGGCTTATCAATCAGATTTCATAATCACGGGTTTTGCCATATCCGTGGCGATACGACATTTAAACTCTGTCCATTGCATACATCCTTATGTTGAAAGCGACACATTAGATGTACAGGTGGGCGTTACCACATCATCCCACCCATCAGCGAGCTATAGTAACACGGCACTGCGCAACTGTGTCAGAGTAGCTACCCTGGACACAGTATCCGCTGGACTATAGATACAGGGCACTTAGTAAATTGTTAGAGTAGCTACCCTGGACACAGTAACGCCCTCTCTGTACCCTGTGGGTCCCGTATCCGCTGCCCGTGGGTCATTGACATATAGCAGTCAAAACTTTAAAATTGGCATCAGTCTGGACTAGTTCAAGCAGCCACGCAAGCACATTGCTATATTAGTGCAATAATCTTGGATGCAGTGTTAAACCCCATTTCACCTCACCTCAGGATAAGGCAGTTCCTTCCAGTGAACCATCCTCACATAACACTTCCTCATCATATTTGGGCAACCAGTGGATCAAGTGGTTAGGCTTGGTGACTTGGTTGATTGGTGTCATCGTGCCCTAATGGCATGGATTGTTCCCCATGCTTTCAGTCACTGGTTTGTTTGATCCAGATTTGATCATTTACTTGCCGTTGTGATAAATCTGGAATTCTGCTGACTGGGTTTAGTCACACTCACTGGTCATGGGTTGTCCTAATTTGTAAGTGTTGACTTACATAGCTCTCAGAACCCAGGGCACTTATTAAGCCATTTGCAGTGAGTTAGAGAGCAGAAGCGTGCTACCAAAGTGTTCTTGCTGATACCACATCCTTCAGACCACTTGTCTCTTTAATTACTGCATTAACTACTTTACAAGCAATGCATCTATGCTTGATGCAAAGAAATACAACAGAAAACACAGTTTTGTTTTGTTTTTGAGTTTTTATTTTGCAATGGCGTTTAATTGACATGACAAATCCAAGACGAGTGGAGTTTATAGAGCATTTGTACAGCTATACAAGGGAGATAACTCAGTCATCTCACTGAACACAGGCCGGAAAGGCGCGCTGTGACTGAGGTACTGGAACAAAGCTGAGTCGTCCCAGATAGGTCCCAGTTCGTTTCACAATATAAAACAAGGGTGTCAAATAATATACAACACAAACTGAAATTATTTTTTAAATTCAATATGCATGCAAAACTTTAGATCTTTATCCTAAAAAAATAAAATGATAAAATAAAATCCAAATTCTGTCATCTATGTAAGTTGTAAAATTGAATTTTTCATCTGTTCAATAACATATGCATATGGTATAAATAGATGATAAATGTAATTAAACTAAAATCATATATATACCTAAGCGAAATAAAACATGACAGAAATAAATTTTCAATACTAAGGTCAATTGTAGAAGTCTTATGGAGGTTCAGCCAGTCCTGATATAAGTAATCAACTCCTTAAAGGAATCTATCCAAAAGATTCAGGAAGCTTGAAACTGGCCTAAGCTGTGAAACTGCATGGACCTATTCTGGGACAAGCCTTATTGCATCACAAGGGATTCAGCAGTTCAGCTGGTGACTGAGTGGATGCAGTGAGATGACAACATGCTGCACAAGACCACCTCACCAACATATTGATGACCATTGTAACAATGCCACAACTTGAGCGTTAATACATTTCTTCACGAGTGACATGTGCCCTTCAACCAAAGAAAACAATCTTGGCAAAATTATCCAAGAAAAAAAAAGAAACAAAAGAAAACACAATTCTGTTATGACACATTTGAACATGAAACAGATTTGGACGAAACTATTCCATGCCCAAACTGTAACGATAAAAACTACCAGCTATATTTCTTTGGGGTCATTAAAGCAAAATGGGAAACACATACTAAGAAATGGGAACTACCTTGGTCAAAATTGGTCTATTATGCCTTGTTTGAACAATCTACAACATATCACGGATGTTATGGAATGGCGATCAGTTAACAATCTCATTAAAATCAGACCTCAGTTCTCGCTACCGCTAAACAAAGATCTGAAGACATCCCATTTGGGGTCATGTCAGAACGACCTTTCATCCGACCAATCAGTGCGTTGCTTACCAGATTATGAAAGTGACAGTCGGAATGTGATTTCTAATCATGTAACCTCGAAAACGCTAACATGGGGTATTCTAAATGATAGTTATGGGTTTAACGACTGAATTCTTTCAATCTACACCATCTATTAGCCATTCCAGAATGTTTTTTTGTTCAGGTTTCAAATTTGTAATCGAGAATTTGTCAAAATATGTTTCGAAGCGTAGTCGCCAATTAGAAAGTAGTGTCGTAAAGCATGAGAAAGCTACCTTCTGATTGGTCATTCCATTGGTCGGTCAAAGTTGGTGCAAGGTTGGTCTGACGTGACCCGTAATGGGATGTCCTCAGATCTTTGTTTAGCGGTAGCGAGAACTAAGATCTGATTTTAATGAGATTGATCAGTTAAAAAAACACTTACTACTGGGACTTATCATATGCTCTCTGTATCTTCAGCGAGCTCCCGCTATTCAGTCTACACTAAGTTCCGTATCTATAGAAACCAACCATCAGCAAATGTGTTATTCTGAGTGATTTTGTTGAATAACAATCTGTCTGGCATATTTTTTAGTAAAAATATATTATAGTACTGCATTTTCAAAACAGTTGATTACAAAAATTCTGAAATAAGTCTACTGTTTTGGTTGTATCATAATATTAATGTTCTATTTTATATAAATAAATCAACTGGATGTAAAACATTTCAGGCTTAAATTCTACTCAAAAATACAAAAATAACTGTAGGTTTCTGAAGTGAAATATCCAAACTGTACGACAACACACAATTAACACATAATCAAATATTGAAGTTAATAAATAAATGGGCAGCCACCACTTCTCAAATTTTAACATGGATTAAATTCAACGTGAACAACTTCAATGTTATATTGCTGTAAGGCACTGCATCTACAATTTATTGCAAATTCCTGACAAGTTTCTAGAACAACTGAATTATTAAACTCAACAACTAGAATAGCATAAACTCTAACAGAGACAGAGGCATACTGAGCCCCACTAATTAATTGCTAAATCAGCAAATATTTTTTTTTTTTTCAAAACTCCTTTTCAACTCCCAAGGTACAATATCTAGAAAGTAGAAACACTGATCAATATTACCCAAACTTTAAGAGACTTGAGAACAAACAGGTTTCAATGTGCCTCTTTAATTTGTAATTCTAAACACCTTGGCATAATTCACTGAACTGGCTCATAGATTCAGCTACAACTCATCTTTCCAAATATCGTTTTCATTTTGAAAAGACACTATTGATAAGATATTTGGATGTGATTATGCTTAATACTTGAAAGTCTAACCATTGACAGGGTCTGCACTTCAACTCAGCACATGGCAGAATATTTCTACAGCATAAGCACTGTTTCAGCTATTTGCAGTTTACAAAGAACAAACACAATATCCTTGTGGTTTATCAGCAACATCAAAAATGATAATAAAGGCTGATGAATAAAAATATTAGTTCTCAGGAAAAAGCCATTAATAAAAGGTGTCTTGGTTTTGTGGCAGTGTTCTTCTTAGCTCAGAAAAAAATTCACAAAACTAAAATAAAAACCCATATTTTACCCTCATCTTATGATTGCATAACTCTGTCTTTCTACCATTAGCATAAAACTGACTCACCTTTCAGGAGTTTGATAATGGACTTTTTCTACTGTAATTGTTTTAAATGCTGGTTAAAATATGACCACATAAATTGCTTGTGTGTCTTATGTCTTATCCTAAGAGCCAAGATTATTGTTTTTCCCCAAGCCTCAGAAACTACTGCTAAGCAAACTAAAGACAAATCCCAAACTGACAATTGAACCAAAAGATCTGCATAATCCAACAGTTGATACCAACAGCAGGGCTGGGTGCTGTTGTACAAAGCGATCTTAGCGTTAAGGTGATCGTAACTCCCATACCTTAACAAAGACTTACGACAGTCGCCATGCTAAGGTTGTTTTGTACAATGGCATCCTGGTGGGTTTGCGTTGATGTGTTTATGTGGCAAATTAACAAATTCATGCAGAGCATAAACTCCACATGCACGCCCTCACATTCCACTGCAGTTTCTTTTCCGATTGAAATCAATTTTCCATTACCAGAGGAACACTTACCGTTCACACCAATTTTTCTTATGTTCGCTTAGCAGTATCAAACCAGGGAATAACTGGCTCAATGGACAACCTACTCTAATAATATCTCCCTGGATGGCTATTGTTTAACAAACAATGGACAATATGAGGAAGCTGACTGGACAATACACGTAACAATGTTGACATCGGACTAGACAACAAGGCAATGGCAAGGATAATGTCATGACATTTAGACAAGTATTGAAAGGGCTAATATGTCAGATATTCAGTTTAAGGAACATTTTGATTAAATCAGCCATTTATACTTGGTCTGATGGATTCGAAATCTGTCAGTTGAACCTCCATATCCATATTCAACCGACATACCCATCATAACATCAATGAGAAGAATGTAATCTGAATGTATCATTAAAATTACCAATTTTCAAGTCTTAGGATATTATAAGATGTTAATATCTAATACATATATTTTCAAGGGCTTGAAATTGTGATAAATAATTAATCAAACTGACTAATTATGTTAAGGTTTGGGAGATTTCCCTCAAACAATCACATGTTCATTCAAGTGAAAAAGTTTTCCAGACAAAAACAGTGCTTCAAATCACCTGATTGTCAGATTATGTGTTATTCAAAATATTGGATTCTATGAAAATACAGGTGTGAGATAGTTGCAACAAGAATATAAGGCTGTTACGATGGTTTCCCACTGCACCATCAGACAATACTAAAATAAATAGCGAGAAACTTCCCAATATATATACTGACGGGAATCAGTGGTTTTCTAGACCTGCTTCCAATCACACCTGTCTTCATCTGTTTCTGTCATATAACAATAGCATGCGCCACAGTGTAAAGGTATGAATAGAATATTGACATTTTCAACATTTGAAAATATACTCAACTACAAATCTTTATAAAAAAGTGTATATTTCTATCAATAAATCGATCTTGTTACTTTAAGTCTGCCTGTGATTTATGCTATTAATCAATCTTTATTTCAAATGCCCAATCAGAGGTGATGCAACCGTAGATCACTACAATGAGACAAGTAACTTTTGTGGATCCGAGTCCATCTCTTAGATTTGGTTTTCAAAAGTAGGGTGAAAATCTCACAAAAAATAGACCCCCAAATGTTTCATAAGCCAGGGAACTTGAATCACTAACATCTTGGCCTAACAGGATGATTAAGTATGATTATGGAAGAAATAATATTACATGACTATACATAATTCAAAGTTTACGTATGTACACTATACATACATATGATAGATACTATCATGCACAGCTTTGGCAATTTGTGGCAGTTGTTACTATCCACAAGTCTTAGCAACAACGACGCACAATGACTTACAGCTCTGTCGGAAATAAGATAGTTTGTGCTCATCTTCAAACAGACTTCATGACACGACTAGGTGTTTCACTGCCTTGTACCTGATGATATATTTGATTGGAGTGTTAAATGCATCTTCTGGGTATGCTAACAAATGAGAAAACAACATACAACTTCCAGTAAAGGAAACTGCTGCTACGCTTTTCTGAGGCCAGATCTTTTTTACTTCAGTAGGTGGATATATAATTCACAAAACAGTCATTACCTTTCTGTAAAAAACATAATTTTGCATTTGGTAAATATTAAAATTAAATAAATTGTTAACAGCTTAAAAAAGAAGAAGCTTTAAATCAGCTTAAAAATTTAATTTATTTTACTACCCAACCTGAATAAGTTAGGCTATATAACAAAAGGACAAATTGATTCTAAATTTTTGCCATCCTACCGACTCAATGTTCTTTCAAGAACAAAACAAAAAACAATAGGGTTTGATTTGATTTTTACTTCGACCACGGAGCCAGGCTTTTGAGAATCTGTATCAGCTTATAAGAAAAGAACACCCTAAACCTGGGCACCAGAAGGTGCTAAGCCCTTAATTTAACACTGTAGCTATTCACCAACTATTGTTACATTCACCGATGTCACTACCCACCCTGGCAAGGAAGTCTCATCAAAACTAGCTGGACTAGCTATGGTCAATATTGAGTTCTACAAATGAATTGGATGTGATGGAAACCATAAAAAAAAGAAGTCATATTTATCCATTCTAATGGAGTCAAATGTCTTTACAAAACACAAATCACACAAGGCATACAATGTTTTAAGGAACTTGTTTGTTTGAGCAAAGGACTTAAGATCCTAAAAACAGTACATCTTTGGTTGTCAAATACATTTTAGGAAATGACATGACTCGTACATGATACGTATCTGAACTGCCATATTGTTACACCACAACTAGCAAGAGCTTAATCGCGACTCGTGACAGATTCCATTACACCATAACATTATATTTTAACATGGCATGACAAGGGACCACACATAAAAACAATTTACATACATAGTTTACTGGTAGCCATGACAACCTATATTAAACTATTAATTTGGCTGCATGATACGGGGAGAGAGATATATGATCACAGTATGATGCATATATTAAACAATTCTGTTCGTCATTTTTCAATATGAATATGGAGAAAGGGAGGTAATCCTTGCAAGCTTAATATAAACATTTTTTAGGTGAAGATTATTTCCTTCAAGGGACATAATATCAAATTAAGTCATCATCCCATTAAGTACATTTTGAAGGAGTAACAATGGATTCCCATTTTTTGATGATATTATATAGTTATTTTTGTGCCATTAGGAATAGGCTATGATCCATTCAGTACATTTTCTGTCATTTCATAATGATATCTCTTCTTGTGAAAGTTTCACACAAAGCAGCTGATGGTCACCACTGCCAAGAATCTAGTGAGGAAAGGTGGGACAAGCGTTAAGGCCGAGCCAAAAAACATTCCTCCTGTAACAATGGCAACACAACCTGTTCCACAAATAACAGTTCACAATGATGAAACAATGACATATTTGCAAACTATGGCCAATCATGAACATCACTAGTATCAAATTTCAAGATCATGTACCTTATGAAAATAGAACCATATGAGATGTACAAACGGATATTCCATGTGAAATATGTTAATAAGGTCATAGATCTTCCAGTTCTTGTGGAGATGATGGAATGCCCTCTGAAATACCTCAAGGTCAAAGCTAAAAGGAAAAGGCAGATGTCACCTTCTTTTCTTGTAGACACTCCATGAAACACCCTAGACAAAATACTGATGCTTACTGCAGAATTACTGATTTTCTGGGGATTAGCATGGTCAGCTACATCTGTCTACACATCTGCAGTTGTCTCCCAGAGATGGATGTCCCAGCTACATCTGTGTCTACACATCTGCAGTTGTCTCCCAGAGTTGGATGTCCCAGCTACATCTGTCTACACATCTGCAGTTGTCTCCCAGAGTTGGATATCCCAGCTACATCTATGTCAACACATCTGCAGTTGTCTCCCAGAGTTGGATGTCCCAGCTACATCTATGTCAACACATCTGCAGTTGTCTCCCAGAGTTGGATGTCCCAGCTACATCTATGTCAACACATCTGCAGTTGTCTCCCAGAGTCAGATGTCCCCTTGTCTGGTTATAAAAAGCAGACATGTGTCTGCTACAATTCTACACACATCGGTTCTCTGTCCTTGTTTGGCAGTTGTTCATCTGTTGCTCTTCATAGTAATTCTGTCTGTTGTGCTGCGATGTCCAAAGATGTCCTGATAATTTCCAATGAATATCTCTCCTGGTGACCCCGATCTCCGATGCTGACAGTTGTGAAGTGTGTGCCTCATATTCCTAGTAACCTCTCTCAGACATCACTGTTGCTATGACATCACAGGAGAGCAGATGCCTGTATGTTACAGTCCGTAGTAACCTTCACAAATGTCTCTCTTGCTGGCTGTTCATACCTACACTTCATAATCATTTCATTAACGTCTCATCAGATGCCTGTATGTTACAGTCCGTAGTAACCTTTCACAAATGTCTCTCTTGCTGGCTGTTCATACCTACACTTCATAATCATTTCATTAACGTCTCATCAGATGTCTGTATCTTACAGTTCATAGTTAACAGCAACTGATCTGTGATACTTGTCAACACTGGTAAAAGCGTTCACTGTTTACAAACATTCTCCTCCACAATAACAATTATTTGTCCTCAAATCCTTGAGTCGAGCACACACCAAAAACAGGCACCAAAGTCACATTGCATGCAGTATGAATGTATGAATGTATGAATGTATGAAGAGTGGTGATGCAGGGATGCTACTAGCTGTGAGATGTGTGAATGTTGTGGTTTGGCGTGGGGAGTGTTCAGGTCTAGCTTGTGGAGAGCTGCCTGGCAGTGCCAGACCGGATCTGCGAGGCCTCTCCCATCAGTGTGTGCAGCATCTGACTCAGCTGATCATCATCGACCTTCAGGTCATCTAGAACACCATCCGTCACCGAGTTACGATCTGCAGAACACAAGCATCAGTGACATACAGTCATAGCAACCTCAAAATGTAGCATTTAGGAAAATTTGGTAAAAAATCAGTAATTTTCCAAACAAAGTGATAATCCCCATTAGCATGACTGACTATAGAACAACTACAAATTGTACTTGAAATCATAATGAACTGAAAAAGATTCTCAAAGCGAGAGTCATGCTCCCAAGTGTATTAAAATTTCTTAGGTGAAAGCAAAATAATTTAATGGCGGCATTTTTGTTGTGTAAATATGCTGAATGATACTGATACTTGCTTTCAAATTTGAATAGAATATGATTTTTTTTATATTATTATTATTATTATTATTATTATAATTATAATAAGAATTTATCAAAGTTCACTTACTGACCTATTAACGGTGTATCATCGTATATTGAGCTTTTTCTGAGGAAGACCTGATCTTTCCTCCCACTGGATGCTCTGACGTCCATCTTGTCATCACAGGCATGCTTCCACAAGGCTGGAAAACATTGAACAGCACACATCAATACAGATTACTTGCGATTAACCAACTTGCACACTGCAAACATCCAATCCTCATTAGTCAGCTGTTATGACAAGCATGAGGTACTGGGGACCTGTTATGCCTTGGAATTCCCAAAGGGCTATCACAGCCATATAAACTATCCTCCTCAATTACATCTTCAGCCCATCCTGCTCAATTAACTCTTCAGCCCACGTATGTGCAAAGGCACAATACTACCTCAGTCAAACTTGCAACAGCAACTCTTTGATTAGGCTTCAGAAAGGTGAGGTGAAATGGGGTTAACACCACGTCCAAGGTTATTGCACTTGTATAGCGACTGGGTACATACCCTGGTCTAGAAGATGCTGCTGCAGACCATATCGTTATGCTACAAGATTCATGATCTGAACCTGTTCCCCAATGATGTGAGACTGAGTGCATACCCTGGTCTAGAAGATGCTGCTGCAGACCATATCGTTCTGCTACAAGATTCATGATCTGAACCTGTCCCCAATGATGTGAGACTGGGTACATACCCTGGTCTAGAAGATGCTGCTGCAGACCATATCGTTATGCTACAAGATTCATGATCTGAACCTGTCCCCCATGATGTGAGACTGAGAGCATACCCTGATCTAGAAGATGCTGCTGCAGACCATATCGTTCTGCTACAAGATTCATGATCTGAACCTGTCCCCCATGATGTGAGACTGGGTACATACCCTGGTCTAGAAGATGCTGCTGCAGACCATATCGTTATGCTACAAGATTCATGATCTGAACCCGTCCCCCATGATGTGAGACTGAGTGCATACCCTGGTCTAGAAGATGCTGCTGCAGACCATATCGTTATGCTACAAGATTCATGATCTGAACCCGTCCCCCATGATGTGAGACTGAGTGCATACCCTGGTCTAGAAGATGCTGCTGCAGACCATATCGTTATGCTACAAGATTCATGATCTGGAACTGTTCCCCAATGATGTGAGACTGAGTGCATACCCTGGTCTAGAAGATGCTGCTGCAGACCATATCTTTATGCTACAAGATTCATGATCTGGACCTGTCCCCCATGATGTGAGACTGAGTGCATACCCTGGTCTAGAAGATGCTGCTGCAGACCATCCCACCACCGGTTGAGGTCTTCCTGTGAGTCAGCTGCAAGTGTGTGTTCCAGTACTCCGGTCAGCGTCACAGTCTTGATGTGGAATGTATGTGACCGCTTGCACGTGCTGGGATCAGCATCACTTATCTGGGAATTCTGACAACACAAACATACACTGAATTACAAACAAGATATATACTGTTGTGCTAGTAGGATGAGTGAATGTGACGTGTGTGAGTGAGTGGATATTATGTGAGATGAGATAGCAAAGATATGATGGGTTGGTTGGTTTGTTGTTTAAAGCCGGACTCAGTAACATTCCAGATATAAGACGGCGGTCTGTAAATAATCGAGTCTGGACCAGACAATCCAGAGATTGATATCGATGACATGCATCAACCAAGTGAGCAAGCCTGACCACCCGATCCCGTTAGTCGCCTTTTACAACAAGCATAGTCGCCTATTATGGCAAGCATGGGTTGCTGAAGACCTATTCTACTCCGGATCTTCACGGGCAATGATACGATGGGCCCAGAACCACTGGGCAATCCGAGTCACACCCTGACACGGCAGAGATGAGGGGCTGTGATACCTTATTATTCCAGCATTATCCTGAAATGAGACTGCAAGGTGGCATGATGAAGACTTGACTTACCTTGGTGACACAAACAGTGACGAGGGGCTGCGTGACCTCCACGTCCCCCGGAGATGACCAGCAGGCCAGTTGGAGGTTCTTGAGGACACACCAGTACCGCCTCCACTTGGACAAGTCGTCATCCTCCTGGACGCATCAATAATGTCAGTGAAAGTAGTGCACAGTGCATTTATCATAATGAGAAACCTACTATCCCTCAGCATGACACACAGTTACCCAGTTTTTGTTGTTGTTTAACGCCGCACTCAGCAATATTCCAGCTATTTGACAGCAGTCTGTAAATAATTGAGTCTGGACCAGACAATCCAGTGATTGACATCATGAGCAACGATCCACCCAATTGGGATACGATGACATGCATCATCCAAGTCAGCGAGCCTGACTACCTGATCCCGTTAGTTGCCTCTTATGACAAGCATTGTCGCCTTTTACAGCAGGCATGGGCTGCTGAAGACCTATTCTACCCCGAATCTTCATGGGTGAGTTACCCAGGTACTGCAAGCATCAGATCCTACTCTATCCGTGTAATCTACAGTAAACTGTTCAGTGTTCATGCAATGAATAAACTAGGATCAGTTTCTACTGATGATGGCTGAGCCAATTGATACCCTAATTTTGATAACCAGGATCTGGATTCGTCCTCTAACACTGACGAGACAGGTATCCTGGACATAACTATGTCACCTACCTGTAGATTGAGGAATCCTGTGACAGTGGGATCTGCAAGACAGTTCGGGAGAGCAGCTAGCCGGCAACAGTAATGGCCGAACAATGGCAGCTCATGAACACTACCCTCTGGAAGAATAATTAATCATCGTCCATAACAAATAACCTCAAATTTCTAAGAAAAAATGAATCTATGAATGAATAAGTGTATAGCTTTCAGTATTTCTCTGTTATCCATGTAGAGATATGAGTGAGCTTAATATATGCTTTCTATAGGAAACAAAATAATACTCTTGATGCTTAAAATACAGCAATGTAGGAATCTGATTACATAGCAGTGTTCGAAATCGGTGCCTGCCCGTAGGCCCTTGGAAGGTAGATCCCGTGTCGGGCCTGTAGTTCTCAAATTTGTATGTGTCCTTAAAATGGCCTTCAGTAAAGTTACATGTCATTTTTTTTTTGGTCACAATAAGCTGCAGTTTTATAAACGAGGGCCTGAAGAGTTTGGTCAGGGCCTTGTGTTCTAAAGGATTTGGGTCCTGATGGCAGCCAGACAACTGATATTATTTGAAACACTGCTACATACATACTTAAATGCATCACATCCTTAACTAGAATACCCTAGCATCCTGCACATGGAAGTTACAACAATTACTATTGATAGAATAACAGCCATAGAACAGTGAGTGAGTGAGTGAGTGAGTGAGTGAGTGAGTGAGTGAGTGAGTGAGTGAGTGAGTGAGTGAGTGAGTGAGTGAGTGAGTGAGTGAGTGAGTGAGTGAGTTTAACGCAGCTTTTTTTTAACAGTATTCCAGTTATATCACGGCGTGTCAGCTTAATGTGGGAGGAAAGCCCGAAGTTATGCAGGTCTCAGACGTTTACCATTTCGGTGAAACCAACGAGCACGGGTATGGTGCTGACATACCTAGAAACATAATCGGGGCGAACCGGGATTCGAACCCACAATCATAGGTTTCAGGCGTGCCCAAGGGACGCAACTCTGCTCAGCGAATGGCAGCGCCTTCGACGACTGGGCCACCTGTGCCCCCGAGTGAGTGAGTGAGTGAGTATGGTTTTATGCTGCTTTTAGCAATATTAGAGCAATATAACGGTAGGGGACACCAGAAATGGGCTTCACACATTGTATCCATGTGGGAAATCGATCCCGGGTCTTTGGCATGACGAGCGAATGCTTTAACCACTGGGCTACCCCACCCCCTATAGAACATGAAGGGCACAAGAGTGGGTTGACACAATGAATAATGAGGAACTGAGACTGTCTTTAGCTTGAGCAAACACAATACCCGTCGTCATCGATATTTAAGAACAATTCATTTTCTTGTTCCTTATACACACCTGCATTTGTCTCCAGCTGCAGATCAAATGTCCGAATAGAGTCATCCACATCAGATAATTTCAGCGCTCCTTTGGCCACGAGTTCAAACTTGGGACCCCTGTAATCAAATAGTACAGAATTGAAATCTGTGTTTGAAAGAAGCTATGATCAATGCTAAGCAAATACAGAGCATCATACGCATAGATTAATAAATATTTCACATCATTATGCTAAAAACATAACGGGCACTCTGATATACTTGAAAATATGCAATCCTAATAGTCCAGGTTTTGTGACAAAAGAAAACTATGTTGACATTATACTTACAAAACCATATTTCCAATTATATCTGCATCATTCTGAAAGAAAGAAACAAATTATTAAATGTCCATCAACATAAATCACAAAGTCATTGGAAACAGAAGTAGACCTGGAAACAGATAATGGGAGATAACTCTGTAAGTTTTAGCTTGGCAAAGAAGACTGGGGCCTTACACATTTGTAGCAAACATTTTCGATTAAGGACAAAATCACCACAAGAAATAAATTCATCAGTTGCATACTTTTAGTAATTTAATGACATGACAATGCAAACACCCCAACTAATTAATGTAGACACCAAAATGCAGCCCTACATAAATGTTATCGGGAGCTGACATCTTGTGAACTATGTCAAGCAATTGCCAACTTAACAACAGTTTTGAATTGCTCTGTAAAACTGAAATGTTATTGCACGTCAGGTTTGCTGAACTATTCCCTTGAAACAAATGTCATATTTAGGATAACGCTTTCGTAGTAAAGTACAGATTCTCGTACTGAACTCTTCCCTAACTCTAATCACGCTGTAGTCATTTTCAAGGATAATATCAAAACTTCTCAAACTTTCATACATGTTAAACTGGAAACCGCTTCCATCAGCACCTTGTTATATTTTAAATCTCTCGGAAATATAACACAAATTATAATGAAATTCCTTTAAAAGGTCTTTGATAGACAAGACAATGATGTGTGGGCAAGCTAAAGACTGACTCACCAGTCCCGATAGCCTCTTGCCAACACTTCTCCCCACAGAGCCTGAGATATCATTTATCTTCTTCCTCAGCTTCTTTGGAGTGTTTGCGATGGAGAGATCATCATGAAGTTTGTGACAGTAGACCTCCACCTTACACTCAAAGTCATGGGGGATGTTGTTGCTGCAAGGCAAGCACAACTCTTTATTTTCCGTTTGAAATACACAACTGCAATGTCCTTCTCTTCTCCTTGTACGGTTAATTACTTCATAATTTTAGCAGTTTGCCCTGCCATCTGACATAGTTAATTAGCATATCTATTTATAGCTTCCTACTCTCACTTGCATGAGAAGTTATCACGCACCCCTACCCAGCATTCTTGGTAGCTTTTCTAATTAATTTGCTTTGTTTAACGTGAGTGGAAGGCTAGTCAAACATGTGGGTCAATTTGTCGCTGAAGTTCACCAAAGTTCAGCCAAATATTTCCTGAATGTTTCGTCTCTTCTAAATAGCTACCGGTAGCTACAAGCGAGGGACAATTGTCTACATGCCAGTTAACATAATGTAGGCATTAAATTTAATAACAGGGCTTCCCAAGAGGAATTTCAAGAATATCTTGACAGTCCCCCAAGAGATTGTACGATTGATTGTGTGCCAGAAGGATTGGGCGATTATCAAATTAGCGCAAAAGGAAGTGTAGATAGCGGACCTCAATCATATTGAGGTGCAGTAGTTGATACTATGAACAGTGACAGTGAATGTTGTACAGTCAACACTATTCCAGCTATACAATTGCAGCCTTAAAATAATCATCAGTAATGTCCCAGGCTGTTGGGTACGATGACAGTCTGTCAACCAAGCCAGACATCGGAACATATCAGATTGTACCTTTGTGGGGAATCAAACTAAGGCTATCTGTATGGCAAGCAGACACACTTACCACAAGACTACCGAGTACCCACACAACCAAAGCGTAGCTACAACATGACTGTTACACTTACAATAATATCACATCCTCGAATGTGATGTCGGTCATGCTCCTGTCCACGTTACTGATCATTGTGGTGTCAAAGATCTCCGTCCCAATCTTCAGCAGGCAGAATACAGCATACCGCCGGTAATCTGGGGACAGAGGTGGCATAGTTACTTCACAAACCACCAATCATTTCCTTCAATCAGCACACAAGTGATAGTCATCTTGTGTAGTCGCTAATTTCAGTGTCTGATACCAGAAATCTAGAATAGATTTCCGGCGTTTGGAAATTGTTTTTGGCGGTGCAGAGCCAGGATGTGTTTCTTGTCTAAGATCAAATACTTTTGTCCTGTATGAGATGATACTTCAGGAGATATTTTTTAATTACAAACAAATAATTGGAGCTAATGGTTTGTTATTTTTTTTGTAAATTTTCTTCTTTTTGTGGTTGTCATTTTCAGGATTGACCTGCAGTTGAGTGAACATGTTTTACAACACATTTAGCTCTGTTCTAAATGTATCATAGCAAACGAACCCAAGAAGGGTCTATCATGATACATATTTGTATAACATTTATACTAAGTTCTCATATAATAATTAGATCCACAACAAGTGCTTTTATAAGTTATCATTGTGTAACATTTATACAACATTTCATATAATTATGGTTTAGCAAGTAATACAAATCATCAGATAAAATGCATATACATAATATAATTAATTTCAGTCATAGCTTTTTTTTAGATAGATGCTAGTCTAAGGTAACGAGAACACAATCTCCTAGACATACTATTCAATAAGACAAAAGTAATGTCTACATAGTCTTATAGATTGCTTAGTTCAAGCCAATCTATAAGACTATGTAGACATATCTTTTGTCTTACTGGATATTATGTCGGGGAGATGGGATCTTGATACCTTAGGCTAGTATTTATCTGAAAGCTTTAAATCTATTAAACTATTGGTCGGTAGGTAAAAAAAACTAAAAATAATCCGATTCCAAATATCTTTTTTTTAAATTACCTGAAAATGCTCAGTAGATAGGTAAATAGTGGGGGCAAGATGAATAAGAAACTAGTTCAGTTACCTCCCTTCCCTTCACACGGATCTGTCGCATTAGTCATCATTTGTAGTGCTTTGAGGATTTTAGATAAATGTTCAACAGGTTTTAATTAGAGTGTTTTAAATAACTTTTTTCACATTTTACTTTTTTGGGGTTAGCACACTGCTTTTCACTCTTATTTCATTCTTTATTCATTGCAATATTTTGGAGTTAGTAAACAAGTTTTAATCGAGTCTGGCCTTTTATATTTTTATGAGAAGACTTTGCTCTCTTTAGAAGCTTAATAACAATAACAATGGGATCAAACAACTATTATTAAGAAACTGCGATACAACATGTCTAAAATAGAACCAATAAGTGATAAAAATAATTTAGCTTCATTGAAGTTTCTGACATGAACATATGTTGACAATCAATCACTCTGGAGGGTGTACATTTCTGGCATAGGTAAGCACACCTGTCAGTGTGACTGATTGACAGGGCTGGACACCCCCCAGGGTGCATGTGACTGACACAGCATGTCCTCAGGGGACCCCCTCCAGCTGACTGCCACACTTAAAGTGGTCCTCTGGAGGTAACATTTCTAGTTTTTCCCTTGACATCGAGGCTGACACTTGCATCCCTGATGATCAATCTTGTGGGGCTTATAGGTACAGCCTAATGAAAACTACTTAGTCATTTGAAAACATTAAAGCCTTAATTTGTGGCGATTAATGTTATTGCTTCATTCCCTTTTAAACTTTGGATGTCGCAAGCTATCAAATACTGAATTTGAAGAATATAAATTTGAAAGCCTTCCATGAACTACAAAAATATATTTAACAGGTTTATATTTTAAATCATATATATCACATTGGACATCTTGAAATATATTTGTAATCCAGTGAAACCTAGTGACCTCGTTTTATGGTTGATGGTTGATAACTGACCATCAAGGTATTTTTTTGAGTAAATATTATGTATGTATACACCTTGACTATCTTTCGTACCTGATTTCTTTGTAGGGAGAGGTATTCAAATAAGCGCTGTGTTGTTTACCTATACCAAAGACATATGCATATACGTCTTTGCCGGTCCCAATTTTCAGTTGAAATAAAAATATGTATGAACTAACTCCTTTTACTAGATAAAAATATAAATAGTTTAAGACCAATTTAAAGGTCCCAAACCTTTCTCATCAGCACAATGATCTGACTAACATCAGCACAGAAAATCTTGACAACTTGAAATATGTTTCATGATCCCAAACTTAGGTTGTTATATTTGATTTTTATAAATCATGAATTCATTCCAAAGTACAAAATAGGTAAAAATATTTCGGTTGAATTAAAGCTGAAAAAAGAAAGAAATATAGTTTCTTAAGCAAAGTGGATGGGCAGAATCTTAACAGGTCTTATAAAGTGTACTCGTAACTCTTCTTCTATCTGTCCAAAGTAAAAAGCTTGAACCAGCGCACTAAAGGCACGTTTTAGAGCCTGACGAACCCATATATTTGACCCTGTTTAGCATTATTCAATTCAGAGCAGTACGAGAGACACCATGAGTGTCAAGGTCAGTGTGAAAGGCTGTTCTGTAGAGTTGCCATACCTCCTTTATTCTTGAAGTGGTCGCTATCCTTCCACATAAGTGGTATCCGCACATCTGAAACAGGAAGTGGCAACATGAACAATGCACGGTACAAATGTGTTCGTGAAAATTTTCACTATTTTCAGAAACCACGCTATAGTGATAACTGTAATTCTGAAATGCAGAATAAAGATATGATTGATTGAACCACTGATGCACCTGGCATAACATCTCAATGCATTAACAAACGGAAATTCCAAAACTCTACATGATGTTTCTAAAATACAAACACTGTCAAACAGCATAGAGCAAGAATTTAGTACAAGTTAATCATATCTGAAATTCGTAATGATAAAAGAGCTTAAACCAGAGTAGCCATAAAAATTACTAAATCATGGAAGTTGTTCACATTAATATCATCAGAACTAGTGACAAAAATGACTTTCCTTTTACCTATGAAATAAAACATATTTCAAGTCATAAAAGGAAATAATATAAAAAAATATTTCATTTATCAAATAATATTGGAAGCAAAACCCGGAAAATATCTTTAGAATTTTTAACAAACAATTGACACATTTCTTCAAAACACCCACCAGGCAATGCATTTGTTAACAGAAACAAAATAAACCTTTCAACCCTCAAGATTTGTTTTTCTCTCTATATATATTTCATCTTTATTTGTATAGAATTTTATCTATCAATATAGGAAAGTAGACTTCAGTAAAAACCATTACACTTATACTTGGCTAGTTCATATGTTTCCAAGTATTCCGTCAAATACATTGGTAACAGGAGACTGGTGAACAGCCTTCGCAAGCTGAAACTGGGAGAATCTTATGGAATCATCATCAGTATCTGTATGCATCTACACAATAAGGTCAACGCGACCTACAGTGTGTTTGTCGGGATGGGAGTAAGGGTACTGGGTTTATCTGCCTCACGTGGCAGGAGAGTTATCATGACACATCTACACCGCATTGATTAATCAGCTTGCAGAACTCTTGCACAATGAACTACAAGAAGGAACTAACTCCTCAACCCTCCCTTGTTTCATACCAGACACTGTGACTCTAAGAAATATAATTTGATATGAATATAATTTTTTTCTGAATTTGAAATGGATTACAAGCACACAGCTTACAAGAAGTTTATTATCTTATCAGCAGCAAGAAACTTACTTTTCAATCATGTTATACTGAAGTTTCTTTTGATTAGTAATTTTTCATTCCTGTAATTATCTGTGGGACATAATTAAAGATGGCTGCCACTGATGGCGAGTCCATGCACAAGCCTGTTGCATGTCATAAGTACTCCATGTTGTGGGTGGCCATGACACAAAAGACTTTCAGGATCAGTTATCTGCCATTAGCCAGCTTCATCTGCGGCATATACAGTTTCTTATTTTCAGATTTTCTGTGTAACTTATAGCCCAATTATTGCCGTCCAGATTGGGCCGAGCAGGTTCCATTGAAGCCGGATGGTTTGTATCAGGAAATCTTCCATCCAACCACTCAAGATTAGAAATTTATTTTCCAAGTCCCGGACTTCTTGTTTTCTTGATGCATTTTCTTCCCATCACTGATTTGGGAAAATCACACAGCTTCATATCTTTAAATGAAACACAAACTTGCGTTGTTGTGTTATGTGTAGTCCCATAACATTTAACACCATGATCAGGTTATTCAAAAATTGCATTTCTTTGATTGTGGTTTTATTAACTTGAGAAACAAGAGATATAAAAGCATGAGCTGATGCAATCTTCGATTACATGCCTTTTAAGGGAATGATTTTCAAATTTGGGAATTCTGAAATACTCTGATACAGTAACATAACTGCAAGACCCTTCTCTGACTTGATGAATCAGAATTTATCTCAGCATTATGTCCAATAATTGGATTACCGTATTGCCTCTCCAATGAGTGACAACTCCAACCACCACAACTCCTTGTGTATGTTTTAAATAGGTGCCCCCCTTTCAATGTTCCAAGTGCATACAGCGCTTATTAAGGCGAATACGGTATGTTGATTCTGCACATCATTCCCAAGATTGACAGTTTTACTGATGTTATCAGTAAGGTTTTACAGTGCTTTTAAGCAGTATTCCAGCCTTACATAGGAAACAAGGATAGTCTACACATATTGTACCCCTGTGGGGGATCATAATAAACGTAAGTCATATGGCATGATATATCATCATTCGAAGCACGAGGCCCCCCCCACCACCCACCACATTTTAGCAACGTGAGGTGAGGTGAAATGGGGTTTAATGTTGCGTTCAAGATTATTACACTTTTATAGCGATGTGCATGCACTTGTGTGTGTGTGTCTGCTTGTACTAGTCCAGACATATGCTGTTTGATAGTGCTAGCCCACTGTGATACCATGCCAGTTTTAAACATGAATACGCCACTCAGACATATTACGCCCACTCTCAGCCGACCAGTCCTTGTTTTATCTCCTTAATGACGAGTGTCAGGTAGATTATCAACAAGTATGTCTTTTAATGTCTTTAGGTATGACACGGCCAGGAGATCGAACCACCGACCTGCTCTCTGGGCCGATGCTCTATCCACTAGACCACTGAGGCAGTGTTTAGCCCAGGGATTCACTGGCTCAGTGAATGTCATTTAACATTTTGAATAGCCTGCCGTATACCATTACGACCTCAATTCATAACATGAACAACAATAAAGAGATTTTGTGAAAACAAAAACAGTAAACTACACATTATTTGGAAATTCTTAAAGTAGATGAGTAACCACTCTCTAAAAACTAGTACAGGTAGACTTTCTGAGATGATTAATGCCAGAGTGAGTGAGTATGGTTTTACGCTGCTTTTGGCAATATTCCAACAATATCACGGCGGGGAACTGGAATTGGGCTTCACCCATTGTACCCATGTGGGGAATCGAACCCGGGCCTTCAGCGTGATGAGCAAATGCTTTAACAACTAGGCTACCCCACCACCCCATTAAAGCCAGAAGAACAGTGGCCGTGACAATATACTCTCTCAACAAGAAGCTGCACAATCCTGATGAGATCCTCTACTCTATCTTCAGTCAGGTAAACTGAGGGGTGAAAAGCCAAACAGATGATGAAGGCTGTATCACCAAAGCAGCTTATCTCAAAGCCTAACAGCCACTATATCAGCTAATGGGGAAAAGCAAGGCAGACATATTGAATGATAGGACAGCTTTTGTTTTATCTTGAAGAGAAAAGCTTAATCATCAGTTCTAGTGTTGCTAATGCATCTTAATTAAGTTGGCAAAAGAGGCACATTTTTTAAACAAGAAAATAATGTAAAAAAAAATCTAACTTCAACCTAATCAATTTCACATTATGATCATGATTTTTCTGGCAAAGCACAGGACGGGATGAAAGAGAGTTGGGTTTATATATAATACTGCTTTGAACAGCATTTCAGCTTAATGGGGAGGAGAGCCCAAAGTGATGCAGGTCTTAGATGTTAACAGCTTTGCTGAGCCTCACAAGCATTGGTATGGTGCTGACAAAACCATGTATCACAATCAAGGTCAATTTAATCCACTATCATCAGATTCTCTGGGGCGGTCGGGTAGCCTAGTGGTTAAAGTGTTCGCTCGTCACGCCGAAGACCCGGGTTCGATTCTCAACATGGGTACAATGTGTGAAGCCCATTTCTGGTGTCCCCCGCCGTGATATTTCTAGAATATTGCTAAAAGGGGCGTAAAACCATACTCACTCACTCACTCACTCATCAGATTCTGGCATGACAAAGGGGTGTAACTCTGCACAGCAGATTGTGGTGCCGTAGGGGACTGGATGGGTGGATGCCTGGAATGGGTTGGGTTCAAAAGTCAAGCCTGGAGCAGACAAACCACTGACAGATAGGAGAGTATCACTCCCTGCTGTTACGGTATGGTCAGGTCAAGACCAAGGATTCGCCTGGTCATAATTGCTTTGGACTTACCTGAGACGCTAACTTTTGCTGTGCATGGCAGTTGGTTGCCTTCCACTGATCTGAAGAAATTAATTAGATGTATAATCAACCATTTCAACACATAAAAACAGGACATCTGGAGTTACAATGTTAATCATCGACAGTAAAAGACAAAATAACATTCAGATCCTGCAACTCATTATTACCATGGACCCAAACCTCATGGAATCAGTGGATATCGAATCAATGTCAACGATACTGAATGAAAGTTGGATTACAGATATTCAATGAACACTTTTTATAACCAGATAGTGTAATAACAGGATTAATATGCATGCTTCAGTATCGACTTGCTGACAAGGTATTTCAGTTGTTACATGTGCTCACGGTAGTGCAACTGGAAATACAATCTCATCAGTTTACTTGTCAATTTTATTGGATGATTGCACTCTTAAGGGAAATTTCTTAAGAGTTTCAGGGGCCAAGGGGTACCCCGTGCTGTATCCGAGGAAGTGATGCATCGAGGGACGTTGTATTGAGGGTTCACTGGATTACTAAAACTGCCTTCAGTGATCAAAATGCAAGAAAGACAATACTTCTCTGATCAACTTCAGACAATCTCCCCGGCACTTTGAATGTGTTAAGTAATGCAAAAGCAGCCAGGTCATTGATGAAATATTTTCTTCATACTCACTGATTTTTGCCGAGCACCTCGTCTGTCTTGCGTTTCTGCAGCTCGTGCATGTAGGCGTAAATCCTTGTGTTGGAAGTGAGGAGGTTCTTGGCAGCCTCCAGCATCTGGGCAGGGTGTTTGGACGCAGCCAGCAACTTGGCCGTCCCCTCCCGCATCTTCATCTCATGGTCTATCTTCTGCTTCAGATCATGATCCTGCAACAGAAATGGGACACTTAGTATGTTGGTGTGTCATACGCTGTAGTCAGAGAAATTCCCGATTCTGTCACGGTGGCCTGTAAATAATCGAATCTAGGTCATAGAAAGTAGTGGTTGATATTATGAACAACGTTCAGTGCTGTAAGGGTACGAACAACCAAGTCACCAAGCCTCACCACCCAATCAAACTAAGCTGCCTTCTATGACAACCAATCGAGATCTTGGGACCAACAATTATTTTAACCCAGGTTCAAGTTCTATAACAAAATTGCTATAGGTGGCATTGCAAAAATATTTTGCAGATCATTTGGATGTGTCCAACCAACCGTTTGTAAGAGAGGATAAGGAGTGAATGTTGTTCAAGGAAGTAAAATTGGTATCCATCAAGATGTTCAAGATGATAACACTTCATTGTGTAACACACTCAGTAAAATTTATTACAGCATGATGTGCGTCAACTTAATGTGGCTGCTATACATCAAAATTGTTCAGTTTTTGTGCATTGTTATGTGAATCGATAAAGTCATCGCGACCTTACAAGGTTACTAAGAGCTGGTTTTGCACATTGTAATCATGTGTTTATTGGGGCCATAACAATAACAGGGTTAAGACTTGACATGCTGCAAGCCAGTTCACAATGTCACATGAATCTCCTGTTCAGGAGCCATCCTAGCTCATCAAGGGAATGACTAGACACACTCAGACATATCAAGTAAACATTTGTCATAAAAGACATTTTGTTTCTCATCATACTGACCCAAAATTCACACAAAAGCATCAACAACAAAAAATATTAAAAGATTGAATCTTAATTTTATCTTAGATTTACCCAATGAAAGATTTTAAGAGAAATATTCTGTAAACCAACGAGATAAAAAGGAGAGACTTAAAAGGAGAGAGTTGTTTATGGTAAAGGTTTTTTAATATCACATTAAGGACCTGTTGCACATGAGAAAATAGCATTTTAAAAATTGTTTCCACGTAATATAACATATTAATATATATGTATCATATATTTAAGTTGCAATTGGAAGACGTAGCATCCAAAAGACATGGTTGACGTGTTGATTTCCAATTCTTTACTCATGGCACATGACACTTTGGTACAAGTGCTCATACTTTTATCAAGCCAGGGAACATTAACTGTGGATATGTGGATTGACACGAAGCCTGGATGTTTGGTGGCACTGTATGCATGTATTTTATCTGGTAAAGAAACAAGGCTACACATGTAGCACCTTCTTAGGTAGGGGACAATAAAGTGATGTGAGACCAGGGGGTGGTAGTGAGGTTGGAGGCACGAAAAAACACATAATTTAATTGTATGCAGATCAGGAAAATAACTTTCCAGACAACAAAAACGCAAAATCTATAGAAAATGTATAATTTATTCATGTGAACAAAAAATTCTACTTTACTTAGACTGGATGAGCTGGGCAGGTACTTGTTCACTCAATACATATGTGACAGTCAATGTGTAAAATACCTGAAATTTTCACAAAAGCAATTTACCAAATGCCTAAAATTTCAGTTATTTGTAAATTGACTGAAACATCCGACCATGTTTTTATTACGATAACAAATTCCAAACATTTTGATGTTTAATTTCATCACCCTGTAACTGAAAATGATAGGATTAAAAAGAAAACATAAAACAAGGTATATTTGATCTTTATTATTTTGTTGGGCTTTTAATCTCATCGCGAAAATAATCTGGTGAAATTTTTAAGCCCTTTAGTCAATATATCAAACAAATAACAGATTTTGGAGTTAATTTTAAATTGAAAAATTTGGCGACTTTATAAATTGCAAAAGTGAATCACATTCTACAAACTGACATGTTGGAAAATACAGTGTCAGCTGGACCAGGGTAACTAGGCTCTGTCCCACAAGCCCAACAAGTAGAACAGCCTATTCCTCCTCCTCCTGGTGTACATTCATATTCAGGTTGTGTCTTGTGTGTCAACACCCAGGTGTAACCGCCTCAAGCCAGACTAATCAGTATTATCAGGGGGAAACACCCTTTCATCCCTGGTCAGTAGACAGGACAGGCAAGGACGGCCACCACTAATGATCAATGTTTTGCCTAGCAGGTGCCCCTCCCTTTAATATAGGGTTGGTCTAAGCTGTTATTGTCGGACCTTGTATCACTTCAGCGCTATTAAATTACACTGGCAGTCAGGATGAGATCAGGCTGACAGGAAATTTAGAGGATAAGTTACTGTTTATTTACTTTTGTGGGATGCAAATTAAACTCTGAACATCATCCAGGGTGTGTATCAACAAATGATTTACATATTATACAATGTTTCACACAGCTTATTTACATAATATACACATATATAATAAACGATAGAGTTCTGTTATTATACTGTACAAAGTACATACTCAATAAATTAACAGAGGACATACTTAATTTGCACACAACAAGTGTTGGCCCTTTAACAAGGAACAAAATAATATTTTATTTGGCAGCATTTGGATAAAATCTAAAATATTCCTGACAGTGAGATTTTGAGAAAATATATTCCTACCGATAAGAGAACTGGACGGCTCTTGATTGGTCCACGGAATTTGCATACAAAATGAAAAACTTCATCGTCATCATCGGAACTGCTGTACGACATGATGACAGCGTAGCACCAACAGAACAGTAGTGGTTTGAATCCTGTTTACAACGTCCTCACAATCTACACCATTTCCTCTATACAATCCAAACGACCCTCGATATTTCCACAAATTGCAACTGAATCAAAATCCAGATATGTCTGCAATATCCACGCTATGACAGTAGACATACGTTATAGATCAGCCGAAATATTCACAAATGTTGTAATGTCAAACAAAGCACATCCGATCCACTTGCAGTGAAGGAAATCACATGTCCAGCATATCAACCCAACTGTCGTGATCAGAATAGCATCAGGAGACAGCTCACAGCACACATCTCATTGGCTCGAGGGACACTTCCAAACTGTCACTCAGTGAACAACATTGTCTTTAACCTTGACAACATGAAAAAATTAAGTGAATGAAGCTGGTATCCCATTGACATGCTGTGGTTGTTCAACTCCAGGTGGAGAAATAGTCCAATGATCACCAGCTGAGAAAATCACGTCACGGTCTGTGCCTCACTTCCTGTGTAGCAATGAACAACTCCCTGCAGGAATTTATGCTTCACTGACCAACTGCTTCACGTTTCCATGGCGAGACCAAGTCTCATGCAGGGCTTACCACAAAACTGAAGTCAATTTACCAATAACCTATCTCATAGAAAAAATTATATCCTACCATACATTTAATATTAATGATCCAATTTTGGGCAAAAAATAACCCAAAAATATTAAAAACTTGACAATACTATCAAGGCAATTAAAATAAATGTTTTCATCAAATCTTGTTAAGAATTATAATTTTCTTGAAATTATGTCAAATTAACAACACTACTGAGCAACATGATTTCATAAAAGCAGTATTTATCTATCCTGTCATTCACTACTATAATATGACAGCCTAGCTGCCTGCGTCAGTGACAAACTCCTGTATTTGACAAACAGGTTGCTGCTGCGACATGTTCAAGTGAGTAGCACATGTAAGCTGGTTAGCAGTGTAGGTAAGCCAGTCAGCAAGTTATCAACTGTTCCAGTGGCCAGTTCAACTCTGACCTAGCACATGACTTGTCACATGACCTTGGACCCATAGGCTTGGAGACTACTGCAGAACCCAAGTAACCTGGTATTTGCATTCAGGGTGGGGATAAATCCAGTCATCCAAAATATTATCCACTATTCACAGGGCAATATGGAGATAATCATAGCTAAGACACTTTTTACCTTAGACTATTCATGTTCTTATAATATATTTTTTATTTTATTTCTTGATTTCATCCAAGTTTATTTTGCTCAGTGTTTAATGATGAATAGAGATGTGGACTTCCAATGAAGGATTGAAGTTGCATTTGTTGATATTCATCAGCTGATGAAGATAATGCCTCAAGTGAGCAAATTCCATGATGTGGGAAGTGCTTTATGGTAAATTTGCTCACGTGAGGCACTCTCTTCATCAGCTGATGAACGTCAACAAATACAACTTCAATCCTAATATTGACAGATACATAAATCATGACAAAACAATCCAGTAAACATCAAACTTTAATTATTTATAGCGAACTATATCAACGCGGAGAGTCGTGACGTCAACCGTCCCAAACATTCCATTTGGAGTGACATCCCTTGGTTTTACAAACGGCAGAAAATGGCGGCTACCGCAATGTCATTCGCTTGAAATACAAGTTGCACCCAGTAAAGTTAGCGTTGGAATTGGAAAGAAATCCAGACCCGGCTCATGCTGAAAATGGATACATATTAACGTTCTGTGAACTTTTGGTGTGTATTTGAGTCATACTACGGCTGCTTATGACCGGGATTACCGCTTGAGGCCGCGTGGTTGGATTTACTTTGGCACGATAGTGTGGAGCTCAGTGATTTCTTTTTGGTAAGTCGAGCATTCTCTCTTATAGCTTCGAATGGACGCTTCATTTCGGTGACCCGACATATACATGATCTGTCTGACTTCAAAGCCTGCATCATTCATAGCCTAAATCAATGTCGCTCTCAGTTTTCCCTAATTATTTTCAATGTTATTTTTAGACATAGAGGAATTCCCATATAGTAATTTTGCGATTGACAACGTAATCATGTGACATACTGACGTTCATCGGGAAATGAACAACAGTCAGCTTGGTAGTGTTCACCTAGGCGAGGTCACCCACTACTGTCAATATTGATGTTTCAAAAACAAGTTCTACAAATTTAACACCTTAGGGCATAAAGCAAATGTGAGCAATAAATCTCGGAACAATTAATTTGGCCCTAGCAGCATTATTTCTAACGCCACATAAAGAGTACACTTCCCAACCCCCTAATCAAACCAATTTCCTTGAAAATGTACATATTTCTTTCCTAGAATCAGAGTACACTACCAATAGTTGAATCCCACACACATAGTACATCATGTAAGATTATGTTATGTCTAGCCAAGTTAACTCATTCAACTGCATACCACTTCTAAACAACTCCATTCCAACCCCCCTTGGTTCTGCTGTAAATCAGCTTGAGGCCGACCTACCAATGATGTAAGGCGAATATCTTAAATCCAGGTGTAGGCTGAACACACCTACTGACTCACCTGTAATTAACCAACTAATTAGACAACTCCTAAAATATTTGAAAAAGCTTCTCTACCTGGGGACTCGGCACACACTGCGATATTCCTGTTTAAGGGCTGTTCTTTTATTGCTTTTTGTAAACAATTCTCCATCGTTTATTGAAAAGTTGTAAATTTGCCAAACCTTCAAAACAGCTATGCACATTCGTTCATTCAAATACAAAAAGAAGTTTATCAATAGTTCTAAAGTTTTTCTGAAAGACAGGCCAATCTCTGTGTACAACTGCTCTGTTTAAGAGAAATAAAAATATAAACTTGGCAACTTTTTTCATTTCAGCATATGCTTTTTATCATATTATGAAACATAAAGGGAGCATTTATTTTACAAAATACAGAATAAGGAATTCTAAATGATTTCTATAACCAGGATTTTTTTGGATGAAACACATTGGACAGCCATTCTGCGTTGGAATATTTGTCTGATCTACCAAGGTTTTTAGAGGGCCCTTAAAGGTCAGTGAGCCAAGAAGTTTATGCTAAAGGTCATAACACAGACCTTGAACTGTTTTTCTTTGGAACAGAAAAGCTTTCGTAAGAGAATGGCTTATACCTTTGAAACACTCCTTGCCACCCAACAACTCGGTGCAATCATTCAGCACCAATTAGAACACAACTTTTACCTTTGAGTCATAAAAAGCATAAAAAGGGTCCAAAAGTGTTAAAAAAAAAGGAAACAAATTCAAGCATTCCCCTTTCTCCAATGATGTTGGTGAGGTGAAATGGGGTTTAACGTCGCATCCAAGATTATTGCATTTATATAGCGACGTACATGTATGTGTATGTGTGGCTGCTTGTACTACTCCGGACTGATGCTGATTTATGGTGTCAGCTAACTGAGATACCATGCCGCAGTTTAACATGAATACCCCACTCAGACACAGTATACTGACTCCGAGCTGACCCTTAATGCCAAGTGCCAGACAGGGTAACAAAAAGTACCATATTTTAATGTCTTTTGGTATGATGTGGCCGGGGGTCGAACCCTGGACGTTCCACTCTCCAGGTGGATGCTCTACCACTCGACCACAGAGGCGGAGTCTCTCCTATAATCCATGCACTCAGGTGTTAATAACACCCGATGTAGCGATGGTCTCGATTCCATGCACTTAGACTAATTCCATCTCTTTCCAAGACAAACTGTTGTGTATTCAGTTTGCACATATGGTTTTGTAATTTTTAGAAATTGTCTGACATCACTTCAATGACATTCTCTTACACAACATTTCAATGTTTCTGCAACTAATATTTGTTCCCAGACAGAAGTTTGTCCTGCTTTGTTTGCAAGACAAATGTTTAGCTGACAAAAAAACTTGCCAAAGGGGTACCTGTCATGGCTATGTCATATTTTTATGCATTTGTTTTCCTGACTCGTAAATTGACTCAACTCTTCTTTATCATGGCTACATCACATGGCGGTCCCACGGGTGGCTCCAGATATTTATGAGTGTAATGAACTCCAGTTCTTGTGATGTTGTATTCAGGAATACACTCCTAGGCTGGAGATCTTGGGTATTTCTTGTAACAGTGAATGAGTTAGGTTTCATGCTGTTTGAAAATGCAGTATCTTTGTTTGGATGTTTGTTTATTGCATAACGCCGCACTCAGCAATATTCCAGCTATATGACGGTAAATAATCAAGTCTCGTCCAGACAATCCAGTGATTGACGTCATAAGCATCGATCCATCAAGTGAGTGAGTGAGTGAGTGAGTGAGTGAGTGAGCGAGCGAGCGAGCAAGTGCATGCAGAATGTGCCATAAAATGTGTAAGTCTACTAGCCCACATTAGTCACTTAACATCATTTTCAGGACATTTTAGTGTTAATTACATAGGCATCTAAAGCTTACTCAGGACATGGGCTGCGGATTAGTGTGTAAAGTCACAGGCTGTGAGTGAATGAACCTTGTCGAGAATTAGTAAGACCACCAATTGGTGTTAGAAATCCTCCATACTGTACAGGAACTAAACTCCCAACCACACATATACTTTTCTGTTCCACTACAGCATCACAGACACAAAGGCCAAACTACTACAGATAAATGAGGAGAAACCTGTAGGAGAGTTGTAACTGAATGGTTCACACTGGAGCCACAGTCAGCTGAAGGAGGAGTGTTACATGCTGCAGACAGATGAATATTCCTACCGAGAAACATCCAGCGTGTATCATCGAGACAAACATTAGCTAATGCCGGTGCTGGAATAGTAAACAGAACTCAGCCAGTTTTCATTAGTGTAAATTGGCAAAGGTTTTGCCAAGGCTCTAGGTTAAACAGTGTGTCAATATCTTATACAGGTGAAGCGTCTTTCTCACATGAAATCATCAGAACTATCTTATTATTAAAATGAAAACACTTCTGACAAATAATGTAAAACAAATGCAAGGTTAACAGATGAGGCGAATAGAATATTTGTTTCTAGAGATTTTAGATTTCATGGTGTATCTTTAGAATTGACTCATAACAGACGAACACTCAAACATTTCTGTGAAAACCACTTCAGTAGGATGTGACAAAAAGTTGATTCTTTCTGAATCATTTGTTAATACAGTATATAAACAGATACACAATGTCCCACACTATTCACAATCTTGCCCTGACAATATAGACTTTGTACATGCTGTTTACAAAAGGAAGTTCTTATCAATATGCCCAGTCATTAAGTCCAAAATTGGATCAATATTTAGATGCCTCCAAACACACAAATATCAAGAAGCTTGTTTATCAAGACAGATTTCTATGAATTCATCACCAAGGTAAAACAACACAGGAAAACCTTGAGTCTTGTGACTTTTCTTCTCACAAAACAGTCTAAGGTTAATTACCTAGTTTTACTTCGAAATTCAATGACATCATCTCTGATGGTCACAATTTTCTCTTTTCCTCGGAATATTTCACTTTGGTTCGAGACTACTTTACTCATTATTGCCGAAGTTTTTTTTTAACATCATAGATTTATAAGGTACTTTATTTGCCAGTCCACAGGGACGGTCACATGAACTGATGGCCAAGCCTCATTTTACTGTTAAAAAAACTGGTAATTACCAGTAAACAGGAACACTGATCCACCACAACCTTTAAAAGTTGCAAATGAAATTAACCAGGCCAATAAGTGATGTTAGTGCTCCTATCATCACTAATTTATGCAAAAGGATGTAAGTTACAGATTGCCAAGATTGCTTTGTGAAAACAAGGCCAAGAATGACCAACAAACCAAAGGGAGATAACTCTACATGGAATGTGATCAACTTTTCTGTTCAACAGCTTTCAACTATCATTTGTTCACACAGGAAATGATTCATAGAAACTACACCAATCTGTCTTGTTTGTTGTCAGCTTCACAAACAGATTACAAGTATCCTGTGTGTAAACACGATCCTGTCCTTATCAAATCTACACTGATGCCTGTATTTCCTGTAAGTCAATGACTTCACGAGCAGTCACCGGAAAAGACGATAAATTCATTGGATTAATTAATCATGAACAGATTCACTTGACTCAATTTTTAACAGACAGACTTCGTACATTTTAACAAGTGAGTCGGTACAGCTGTATACTGCTTTGGGCAAGTATTCCAATAAAACTAGGGTAGGGAGCTTCAAGAATGGGCTTCACAAATTGTATGAAAAATCAAACCTTGGTCTTTTTTTCATGTGAACAGAAAACACCATAACACTAGGCCACCCATTGTATAAATGGATTAGCATGCACGAATTACTGAAGGTGTCTCAGCTAACAATTTATTGATTTTCTGAAGTAATTCTACCATATAATTAATCCATATAATCAATGCCACAGTAACAACCTGCCACATGGCTGTTGACATTCTGACTAAGAAACTCCATAAAACCTCAAAATACATAACATAAACATAAGCCTAAAGTTTTCACTCAAATCCATTCAGCATCAGTAACACACATGACACATCACACACAGGTAGTAACAATGAACATAGAACTGGCAAGACTGTCTGAAACCCAGTCTCTGAGTCAGTGGCTGTGATCGGGATCCACAGACTTTAGAAGCTGCAGGTCCCAACTAAACACTTTAGGCCCTCAACTGCAGCTGATTGTGACAAATATATCTTGACATAAATTTACTGCGGGCTATAAGGACCCATACAAATGTGAAACTGCTGACCCGACACAAGATCTACCATATATGTCCGCAGATAAGCCGAATTTTGAGGACCAGAAAAAAAGATTCTGTAGGAAGGGGTCGGCTTATCCACGGGATACACTTTCATGATAGTATTTTTCAGATCATGATCTGTCAGAAACATGGCCTGAATGACGGTCCGATAGATAACAACTTCCCGAAAGTTTGAAAGTTGCCACGACTAGAGCCATTATTGTTATAAATCATCAATAAAGGTATTATTATACACCAATGTTGTCATTAATAAAAAAATGTTATGCATGTTACTACTTCCGATAATAAGTTTTCAATTGAATGTTCAAGGTTTATTGTTCTTCATATTTCAATGGTCAAGTTAATACCTCGGCTTATCTACGGGGGCGGCTTATCTGCGGTCATTTACGGTACCTGCCACGGGCCTACATGTAGGCGCTTATTTCGAACACAGCTGTGAGGTATCTGTCAAGGGAGTCAACTACAAGATGTCGGCAGAATCTGATACAATCTGACTTGAAGACTTAAGACTGGTTGAGAGAACTGTTTGGGCACAGTCCATCACACCCAGGCCGCATGCCTGCATCCCTCCATCAGGTTCCCATGACAATATTGTCACAGGTTCATCTGTCCACAAGTACCTCTGTCAACTACATGACAGTGTCTTTATGTTCACTTTGTCAAATTGACTTTTGTCTTTCACTTCCTCTTGAAGTTTATGAATGAGATTTGTTTGAAACTTAATTTCAAATGAAATCTGTCATGAAGACTGATTATGCATGTCAGAAAGAGCATGTTTATTCTTCCAGAATATATTTCACATAAGACTTGCAATAAGCCTTTTCTTGAATGTAAACTTAGTAAGAGGAAATCAGGGGACAGTCATAAAAAACCCAACAAGACAGTGGATAAGATCTCTATATTTTCTAATTGAATATTGTATCCTGTAGATGAAGTGACTACGGTTACCAAAAAAAGAACAAGTATTTGTGGAGGGTCTGCAAAAAATTGACAAACTTTGGTAGTTAATAATAAAATATTGTCCATTAGTTTCAAAAATAGATCTCTTCAAACAGATATACTTGTAGATGTCTAATGTCTATGCTAATATATTTCAATTTTCCAATGCAACAACCATCACAAACATTCTTTCCATTAATTACAATCACATCCAGAGACATATGGTCAAAGCCTTTATTGTGAACACTTGCCTGACAGTCCTGTTGTGAAAGGGAGGTTAACTTATACATAACATGCCAGTAACATACAAATTCTTGTATAATGATGTTGAGTTTTGGTTGGAAAGCAGACAGTTTATATATTATTTAGTCAGTGTCACTGTCTAATTGAAACTTGCAATACTGGCTCTGATATAGAATACCTTTGTTGAAATATCATGTTCTATGTGGATTGATCAGCTTTAAGAAATATACAGAACCCGACATGAATTATTACACACAATTCCTCCTCATCGGCCAGTCACTCAACTTTTGTTTATACCCTGTTGCATTCTTAAATGAGTCACTCCCTGTAACAAAGGAAAATGGGCCTTTTCTAGAATACATTGTATTACATGAAAACAAACCAAAAATATTTGTACAAGCATTCAAAATTAAGAGGGGCAGTCGGATAGTCTAGTGGTTAATGTGTTGGCTTGTCACGCTGAAGACCCGGGTTCGATTCCCTATATGGGTACAATGTGTGAAACCCATTTTTGGTGTCCCCCGCCATGATATTGCTGGAATATTGCTAAAAGCGGCGTAAAACCATACTCACTCACTCACACACCCCCAAAATTAAGAATGAACATCAAGTGGTTATTGTCATAATCTTATCTACAAAAGTAAAGACTTAGGGGTATCTAGGTAAAATTATTATTGCAAAACACCTCAAGGGTGACAGGATCCCTCTTAACATTGTATCCCATCAATTTCCAGAAACAGATGAAGGACAATACACTTGGCCATCATATGATTTCATCATTCAGGTTTGAAACGGAACTTGAAACTTAAGTGTGAAGAAAAATTGCAAGCTCCTTGTCCACAAATTAACAATAGCAAATATTTAAAAAGACAAACCATTATGCTGCCTTATCTTTCTGGGAAAGCTTGTCATGAGCTGGGAAACCAAAAACTCTTAAACTAACTTGACCAGAAACATTCTTTCAAATAGCAATTAAGAAATGTTTTGGGTGAAACATCACAACAACACAAATTGTCTTTGTTTTGATATCAAAACACCAAACATGCAATTAACCTTTAATTAACATATCTTTGCCCTGTATCTCGTTGCACAAAATGGAATTTAAATAGGCACAATATGTTATCCCAAGTATTTCATTGTCTTGCTTGTTTCAAACCAGTAAATGCTCATAGCAAGGAAGGCAGGGAGTCAAACTGTTCCACCTGGCTGAAAACAAACATGGCTGCCATTGTTGCCATCCCATTAACACTCAATACCCACACAACTACTTCCACTCTGACATTCTTTTGTTTCCCAGGCCGTCAGATGAACATGCCATGTGGTGATGGTTACTTGGGGACACAGGATGTCACACAGGGAACAGAAACGCTGCATGTCTTGGGCTGACATTTGAATGCTGTATGCAGTGATTGTCAAGCATCTTACAGAATGAAATCATAGGTCACATTCTTATTAGAAGAGAGTAAAACTGAAAGAGATCTCTTCAGCCACGCATTCAACCTACCATTCTTTGACAAAGAGGGACACAGAAGAGACTAGTTTGTCTTCTCAATTGATTGATTGAATGACTGAGTGGTTGGTTGATTGACTGATTGACTAAGTTTGGTTTAACATCTCTTTGAACAGCATTTCAGTTATACTTTCAGATATGCCGTGTCAGTTTGATGTGGGAGGAAAGCCTGACGTGATGCAGGTCTTAGACATTTTCCACAACATGAACCCACAAGGGTGCTGACAAACCCAGAAACATAATCAGGGAAAACTGGGATTTGAACCTACGATCACAAGTATCTGGAATCAGCGAATCGCAGTGGCTTGGAGCACTGGGCCACTCATTCCCTCAAGATCATAAGTGATGATCATGTTATTGATATTTCTGACTCAGATCAGCATGTTACGTACTAATATGTGGTATTTACCATGCATTCATTATTTTTCATAATATTTCAACATAGGTGTTGAGATTTCAATGAGTGGTGGTGGGATAGCCAAGAGATTCTAGTGTCATTCTAAAGACCTGGCTACAAAACCCCATTGGGTACAGTTTGTGAAGACCAATTACTGGTATATTGCTAAAAAACTCAGATTTCAAACAGCAAACCTATTCTGTGTCTTAAGTCTAAAGTCAAAAACAATTTTCAAAGCCACTTCAGAATAAAAATGTTGTCTTAACCAAAGTGATACCTTATTCATATGGACAATAATGAAGTGTACCACCGATTTGTTTCAGTGCAGGCGTATAAAGTTGATGTGTAAAGTAGATATAAATACCAGGAATGTAACAGTTAAGTGGAAATGGGTATGAGTAGATGCAAGACAAATCTACAGTTGCTGCAATACAGACTAACAGTTTCTGCAAAATCAATCTTCATAATGTTCTCGCAACCATATCACTCTCTGTATATCAGACCATCAAGATAGGACCTTGCCAATCACCATTTTATCGCAGGTAATAACGATTCCAGGTAGCGCAGAACTATCTGTGAGGCCCACAAAGCCAGAGGGGCACCTTCTTGAACTGTTGCTCTCTAACAAGGTGTCTACTTCACCATCAACACAGACAATCCTGGGCTGGGAAATTAGGTGTACAACCTCCTTACATTTAAGATGCAATGCTGAGTTTGGGGGGCGTGGATGTCATGTCGGCTGTGGGGAATCCCCTGCTTGCATGGATCAGTGAGTCATCAGCTGTGCCAGCGTGGCCAGGAACGGTGGAGAGAAACCTCCAGCTCACAAGCTGATGCAACTGTGCTGCAATACTGGCAGTAGTTGAACATACTTGAAATAGTTTCATCAACCATTTCAGTCCAGCCCAAATCCTGATGATATATACACCAATGAAAAAGTAATTACGAGATCATTAGCAGGGAGTCTTGTTACATGCATTTCTAATGTACATAATATGTTACCCGGTATGCATTTTTTATGCATTTTTTACTGAGGTTGTGTATTTTTGAGTGAATGAGAAAGCATTGATATGGAGTTTTGTTACACGAGGTTTCCATTTCAAAATAAATTTTGTAGTTTGGAGTAAGTGATTATGATTTTACATTAATTATTAGTAATATTCCAAAGAAATCAAGAAAGCCACAAATAATGGCCATCACTCGCTGACGACGTGTAGGAATTGAATTTGATACTGCGACGTGCAGCTGGTGAACTCTTTCAGAATCAGTTGACCTGACAGCAATATTTGTTTCTGGGAATCTACAAGTGAATCTGCCTGTCACAGCCTGAAACTGCCTCTCCTGCATGCATATCTACATCTGCCATCATATTTATGTGCGTGTATCTGGCTCCTGTGTTACAGATTGGCTTATTTATAAACATACTGAGCCATGTCAGACTGGCATACATCAACCTACAGCAAGAAAGTGCTGTCACAACTCATCAAGGGAGATAACTCCAACCCTCACTGCTGGTGGTACCCGTTTTTATATAACAAACATTAGGTATATATATAGCCTGCTCAGAGATAGCAATGAGTGAAGCTAGGTGCCAATTCTGTGAGGCCTTGATGGACTGGTTTCTATGGGAAGACAAAATGTATAGCAACAGTATCTTAGTCCTGTGACTAGTCGTGTGACTAGTCCTGTGACTTGTCCTTGGTTCCATCATGACCATGCAGCCGTCCTCTGTCAGTACTTACGAAAGGCAGGGGGTGCTAGGGGCCAGGAATCCCCATGGGAGAGACTTATTTCAGCTTGGACAGCAAGACAGGTTTATGGTTCTGATGTAAGAAGGTGTGGCACTGTTGTTGATGTAGTCAGGTAGGTACACACATGAGGCTTCAATCCTACAGGTGGCAAGCAGAGGCTACTCACATCAACAAGAGATGGACGCCACCTGTCTGTCCCCTCCCCAGTACAACCCTGTGTCTCAGGGACCTCATTCCCCTCCCCAGTGCAACTCTCTCCCCTCCCCAGTGCAACCCTGTGTCTCAGGGACCTCTCTCCCCTCCCCAGTGCAACTCTGTGTCTCAGGGACCTCTCTCCCCTCCCCAGTACAACTCTCTGCCCTCCCCAGTACAACCCTGTGTCTCAGCGACCTCTCTCCCCTCCCCAGTGCAACCCTGTGTCTAAGGGACCTCTCCCATCCCCAGTGCAACTCTCTCCCCTCCCCAGTGCAACCCTGTGTCTCAGGGACCTCTCTCCCCTCCCCAGTGCAACTCTCTCCCCTCCCCAGTACAACCCTGTGTCTCAGGGACCTCTCCCATCCCCAGTGCAACCCTGTGTCACAGGGACCTCTCCCCTCCCCACTGCAACTCTCTCCCCTCCCCAGTGCAACCCTGTGTCTCAGGGACCTCTCTCCCCTCCCCAGTGCAACTCTCTCCCCTCCCCAGTACAACCCTGTGTCTCAGGGACCTCTCCCCTCCCCAGTGCAACCCTGTGTCTCAGGGACCTCTCCCCTCCCCAGTGCAACTCTCTCCCCTCCCCAGTGCAACTCTCTCCCCTCCCCAGTGCAACCCTGTGTCTCAGGGACCTCTCTCTCCTCCCCAGTGCAACCCTGTGTCTAAGGGACCTCTCTCCCCTCCCCAGTGCAACCCTGTGTCTAAGGGACCTCTCCCCTCCCCAGTGCAACTCTCTCCCCTCCCCAGTGCAACTCTCTCCCCTCCCCAGTGCAACCCTGTGTCTCAGGGACCTCTCTCCCCTCCCCAGTGCAACTCTCTCCCCTCCCCAGTACAACCCTGTGTCTCAGGGACCTCTCCCCTCCCCAGTGCAACCCTGTGTCTAAGGGACCTCTCCCCTCCCCAGTGCAACTCTCTCCCCTCCCCAGTGCAACTCTCTCCCCTCCCCAGTGCAACCCTGTGTCTCAGGGACCTCTCTCCCCTCCCCAGTGCAACTCTCTCCCCTCCCCAGTACAACCCTGTGTCTCAGGGACCTCTCCCCTCCCCAGTGCAACCCTGTGTCTAAGGGACCTCTCTCCCCTCCCCAGTGCAACCCTGTGTCTCAGGGACCTCTCCCCTCCCCAGTGCAACTCTCTCCCCTCCCCAGTGCAACTCTCTCCCCTCCCCAGTGCAACCCTGTGTCTCAGGGACCTCTCTCCCCTCCCCAGTGCAACTCTCTCCCCTCCCCAGTACAACCCTGTGTCTCAGGGACCTCTCCCCTCCCCAGTGCAACCCTGTGTCTCAGGGACCTCTCCCCTCCCCAGTGCAACTCTCTCCCCTCCCCAGTGCAACTCTCTCCCCTCCCCAGTGCAACCCTGTGTCTCAGGGACCTCTCTCTCCTCCCCAGTGCAACCCTGTGTCTAAGGGACCTCTCTCCCCTCCCCAGTGCAACCCTGTGTCTAAGGGACCTCTCTCCCCTCCCCAGTGCAACTCTCTCCCCTCCCCAGTGCAACCCTGTGTCTCAGGGACCTCTCCCATCCCCAGTGCAACCCTGTGTCTCATGGACCTCTCTCCCCTCCCCAGTGCAACCCTGTGTCTAAGGGACCTCTCTCCCCTCCCCAGTGCAACTCTCTCCCCTCCCCAGTACAACCCTGCGTCTCAGTGACCTCTCTCCCCTCCCCAGTGCAACCCTGTGTCTTTGAATGACAATGGGAAATAATATCCAGAAGAACCTGATTGAAACTCAGAACTACAGATAATATTTATTCTGGTGAATAAATATGAACACCATTCTTTCCTCATCGGATGGTAGAATGTCTACAAACAGCAAGGTGATAGACACTAGGTCGTTTCCAATGCTGTCAAATCAAAGCTGAGTCTCTTGACAGAAGTATACATCATATGTGTAATGTATTCACAGGGAGTCCCATCACATCTAGGCAGAGGGCGATGTTGTCCACACATTTCAGGCTAAATTTATACTTTATCTTTGACAACTTCCTTAAACAGTGTGCATCTTTATGTCAGTAAGTTTGAATATAGCTGTCATGGGAATTGTCTGACACTATGAAAATATCTCGTTTCGTAATGTCAGCTTTTGTCTCATACCATGTCATCCCATCAAACCTCATGTGATCCCACAGATGGATGCTTGCAGGCCTAACAATGATTCACTTTATCGATAGATTGAAAACATGGTCAAATATAGTCTCAAATATATAATGGAGGAAAATAATATTCAATATGATAGAATCAAGATGACATAAAAAGTCTGTAAAAACTGACTTAGCATTTCTCTGAGGTAACTGAGTATTTTTCTGATTCAACATGAGTTATGCCGTTTAGCAATATTCCAGCCATATCACAGATTGTACAGGTTCCAGCATATGAGACCAACACTTTCTCCACTGAGCTACCCTACTATGCAAAATAAACCTAAAACTTTGATCATAATTCCCCGATGGTTTAATGTTGCCAAGCAATCCTGGTATAGAGCAAGTTTTGCCAAGGACAAGGATTCCGGTATATAATAAAAATGCTAATGTAGAATGTTAATAATTGTCAAAGCAAGTACACATGCATGACATGGAACAATATTTGTCAAGGTGACTGCCCTGGTGTCACCCCACCGCTAGCGCGCTCGTACTGCCGCCACAAGCTAGTATGACATAACGTTATGGAGCCAATAGGACAACCGGAACTAATCAATGGGAATAACAATGAAACTACTACAAACAGTGGGTCACGATACATCTTGATTTTAATACTGATCTGATGATAGTGTGATGCTGGTGGTTGAGTGGCTGGGACATCTCAACATTAATGCACATAAAAGTGGTGATCTTGTTTCATGCACTATTCCAGGAATATGTATCACAGCTATCTGTAAATGTCTGAATCCGAACCAGACAGACAAATGGTTGATAGCGTGAGCATGAAACCACACCATCGGGGTATGAAGGCACACAATCTGGCAGGTCACATGACAATACAATACTCAGCAACCTGCTGCTCACACAGAACCATCTACAAACTAACTTCTACCACCTTAACAATGTTCATTTAGGGCCAGATAAAGAAAATCAAGGCCCCATCAATGGATACATATAATCCAAATTGATGCATCTACCTGTAGACAGAAGCATCTGTATTGATCGCTCACACCTGGGGAAAGGGTTACCTGTACCTGACGATGTTCAAGGCATGTTTCAACTTCACAGCAAGGTTCAACATTAGTAGCAAAAAGGTATCATTGTAACATCCTTAAAGTATTCATGCATAACAGGTGGTGAAAAAAATAAACTCATAAATTATCTCATATGATCAAAAACTTGTTGTTCCTTCATAAACAGCTTTACAACACATGGGAAATGAGTAATGTAATATATTTGTGGTAAAGTGTTTTTTTCTTTGTCAAAGAAGGATATCAGATGTTTGGACGTATTAAACTGTGAGATGTTAAACATAGACATAACTAAATGCATGCTCATATGTTTCATTTCTTGCTGAATACTTTACGTTATATTGAAGTTTTCAGTTCATTTAGTTTAGTCTAGCTGAAGCTCTGAGTCCAGGGCCCACTTGCACAAAGCGATCTTAGTGCTAAAATGATTGTAACTCCCATACTTGAACATAGGCTTACAATAGTCATAGTGCTAAGATTGCTTTGTGCAAGTGGTCCCTGTAACATTCTGTTCAGTCTGAATAGCACAGGTAATGATTGTCCATACTATAGCATCATGAAAATCTGCTGAAGTAATGCCAACAATGGCTGATATTATGAGCATGGCTGGGGTATAACACGGACTCAACAAAGTCACCGTGTCTGTCCTCTGGATCAGATTATTCGCCAAACACTTGACAACCACTAGTTACTGTGGAACAATTCTAACCTGAGTCTCAAGGTGGGTGTCTCTAGATCCCTCAGAACCGCCTACGTAGTCAAGAGGTAGAGCGTCTGCCCAGGGAGCGGAAGCTCCGATCCCCAGTTGCGTCAAACCAAAAGACGTTAAATGATGGTACTTGTTGTTACCCTGTCTGGCCCGGCATTAAGGGGCTAAAACAAGGACTGGTCAGCTCGGAGATAGTATACTCATTACTGTGTCTGAGTGGGGTATTCATGTTAAACTGGGGCATGGTATCTCAGTGAGCTAGCACTATAAATCGGCATCAGTCCGGACTAGTACAAGCAGCCACACACACACGTACACGTCCATGCACGTCACTATATAAGTGCAATAATCTTGGACATGACATCAAACCCAATTTCACCACACCTCACCTAGATCCCTCCAAATCATGACCAGGGCAGACACATAATAAGCTGGGTAATTTAAAAAAGAGCTACACTCTTGTGCAGGTGTAACTCAAATCCAGCATGTTGTTTGTCTCATTTGCAGAATCATCTCAACTTCTGCCTGACAGGGCAAGTGGAGTATATCAACCACAGAAATTCAAGTCTTGAAAAAACCAAAAACAATTACCACTTCCAATTAATTCCAACTTTGAACAAACCACACACAGACAGAATCCGACACCAGGTAAAACCATAACAGTTAATTAGCAGGAATCAGTAATTCAGCTCTGCTACAGCGCTTTCTTGGCACTGGGACCAAACGGTATATTTAGAAGGTTGAATAACACAGATTCCTGACTTCCCAGTGTTAAATGTACATAAGTGTATTCTACAAACCCTCCATCCTGCTCCCCGGGTGGTTGTTCTGAAGGGTTGGTTGGTTTGTTGTTTAACGCCGCACTCAGCAATATTCCAGCTATATGACGGCTGTCTGTAAATAATCAAGTCTGGACCAGACAATCCAGTGATTAACATCATGAGCATTGATCCACGTAATTGGGATCGATGACATGCATCAACCAAGTCAGCGAACCTGACTACCTGATCCCTTTAGTCGCCTTTTACGACAAGCAGTCGCCATTTACGGCAAGCATGGGTTGCTGAAGACCTATTCTACCCCAGATCTTCACGGGTAAGGTGCTGTACCTGTATTGTGACATGTCAGAAGGAAGACAGCCCTCTTGTATTGTATTCTTTGTTTCATTCCCTGTCGACTTGCTGTATCAATTGGGCCATTCTGACCATATATATGTTTACAATTGCTTTTAACAGAAGTAAGGACATATGGTTTTCATATTGAAGGGAGTAAGGTTTTACCCCACTTTGATAGCAATATTCAAGTAATATCCCATGTGGACATTCTGGTGAAGATCATGTCTTTAGTCTGTGTCAGTCCCAGTTTCCCTAACGCCCAGACCTTACTGTAATGCCATAACCCCAAATGAAGCAAGTCTAGATTCTCCACAGGTTCAGGTTCTGAAACTCCCATCTCACTGGGCTCTGTTTCAATTAAAATGGAGTTGCTTGTTTCTCACATAATTACATATTTTCAGAGATTAAGCATTAATCTAATCTAGTCCCCAATGCTTTGTTGTAGAGTAACAGGGATAAAATCAACTACTTTTCAATAATTGTACCAATTACATTTTATTACGTGTTGTATAGTTGCCTCTCTATCTAACAGTGTAAAAGAAGTAACAAGTAATTTGTTAAATCATTCCCCAAGATGAGTCTCATATCCTAAACACTTGAACCTTAGCAAAGTGAAAATAAACTTTACACCATGATGTGGATTTAATGGTTGAGAACTCGAAGGATTGGCAACTTAGGGTATCTGTTAAAAATTGCAGTACAAGATTCAGCAACAGAAAGGCTGGTGGAGACTCTGAGTCAAGCTGGAGGATAGGCTGGTTCATGAAGTTTATCTTTTTTCCACTTCAAAATTTTAAGGTATCAAGAAGAATATTATGAAACAGCTATTAGAGTGGGAATGTTGAGCATCATGTCGGTGGCAGCCTGTTAAAAGAATTTATTCAAAGACAGATAAGAAAACAGGTTAATCTTGGTGACTCACATCCTGCGCAATGGAATATTTCCAACTACTCATGTCTTTATGTATAAGCACTGTCTATATAGGACTGAAACTTGGATGTCTTTTGGTAGCTGAAGAAATATGGGACCATGAATAGATAAATTATTGTAAAGCATTACAAACACAATTAGCCATATACTACTCAACTTGTGATAGGGATAATCAGATACGTCATTCTACAGTAAACTACGGCTATAACGAACTCAAAGGGACCACTTATTTTAGTTTGTTATAACCGTAGTTCATTATAAGCATATAAACAGCAAATATACGACAAATGGCCGGGAATAAAAAATAAGTTCGTTATATCAGTCAGTTCATTATAAACATGTTCGTTATAACCATAGTTTACTTAAATGTACACTTGACATATTGTGAGAATCAGTTTTGTGTATCATGGAAATCAAAATTGGAATAGTATATTTGTTTTTGAGCTATTTCTGTTGTGTTTTAACTTAAAAGTGTTAAGTTAGGGACTTGACGAACAGTAGTACCATAGAGGGAAAACAGCAATCAAACATTGGCACATACATAAATCATAATCATATTTGTATTTGATGAATAACACCCACTGAAACAAGAGCACTAGATCACTCAATGTGAAGGTTATCCTGTTTGGCAAATCAACAGAGTGATTATGACTTGGGCAGTAAGATAAATTTGAAAGCAAAATTATACTGTACCTAAGGAAACATGTTTTTCTCCATTTTGAGATGTGAATTCTCGATTGGACATAATCGTGAGGACCTTGAACATCTATGTGTACTGTCAATGAAGTGTTTTTCTTTTCAAGCTTGTATGAGAAATATTACTATTGTTGCAAAAAAGAGGTTTGAAAAAATATTCCACACGCTCTCTGATCCCCCTTCTATTGATGTGGACTGAGGTAACATTTGCACTGGGAGCGGATGAACTTGTGCTGCCTGCCTCAGTAGGTGTGAGGCGGTGATGGTTGAGTGTGTGGACTGACACCCTCAACACAAACATGCTGTGATTAGATCATAGTTCCCATTCAGCCTGGAGTTAGTGAGTGAGTGAGTGAGTGAGAGCAATATTCCAGAGAGAGCTATACATCACTTTAAGCAATATTCCATCTATATCAGAGTGTGTGCCAACAACTTTCATCTGCTAACTTGGACTTGTCTTTCAGTATCTTTTTCACAATATCTTAGTTATAAATTATGAGCTTACTATACTCAAAGAATGTTGCTGAGTTTTGTCTTCAGACTAAGTGGTCTAAGCCACGGACTCATATCTCAGCTAGGGGATGGGGTTCACACATTGTACCCATGTGGAAATCAAACCTGGGTCTAGGGTATGCCAAGCATACACTTTACCCTGTAGACCACTCCACCGCCCCTTATCCTGGAGTTTCAGGGTTTATCATGGGCTGGAGATGAGATTCAAGTGTTTTGCTGAATTATCCTATTTTCCGAATAATACCATGACCCATAGATCTCTTTAATCATGTTAAGTGCAATAATAACAATCAAATATTATACAATTTTCAGACATTGTTCTACCATGGAAAAATGAAGAAAACAAAACAAACCCATTGTACAAGCGTACAGAGTTGTAAGTCACAAACATTGAAATGCCATATGCAGTTATGCTTTGTTTGTTGTTTAATGCTGCACTCAGCAATATTCCAGCTATATGATGGCGGTCTGTAAATAATCTAGTCTGGACCAGACAATCCAGTGATTGACATCCTGAGAACATCGATCCACGCGATTGGGATCTGATGACATGCATCAACCAAGTCAGTGAGTCTGACCACCCAATCCCGTTTGTCACCTCTTACAACAAGCGTAGTCAACTTGATTATGCAAGTGTAAGACAATCCAAGGACCCAGATGTCCATGTCAGGTGGTTTAAAAAAATAACATGTCAGACATCCCATGCCAAATCCATAATGATGTATTGCCAGGCACCAGCAGCTGATGGAAGAACTCAGGTAAATCATCACAGACAGAGCTGAGTGGAAGCGGTGAGTTAAAGTGACACTGCATCTTGATGCACCATTGCAGCAGGAACCCAAGACAGTAGGCCTAGGTGAGGTATGTGTCTGCGTCGGGCTGTGTAACACTGATGGATACCAATACTAACCACAACCAACACATGCTCCTGACACAACCACAGATGTAACATCCCTGATCTGGGCCTCCAGGTAACATGGTATGGCCCTTACTATGACCGTCTCTAAACAATTTCTTTACCATGAGAACTACAAGGACCATTTGACTGTCATTATTAAATACAAGCACTGCACACAATTGTATAGTTAGATCTGTATTCATGGGTCCTATCAGCAAAAAATTCAAACAAATTTGAAGTTCCTTGAACAGGCACCCCTCATTCCCCCCATAAAATACATCCTGGAACAAGCTCAAGAGTACCATTATCCTAAAAACCTATCTGATACAGGCTACTGCTGTTTGACTGAAGTTCTATCCAGGAATTCAAGAAACAGTACACAACCAAGCTGGCCCACTGAAATCACCAAGGGCTGATGTACCGGTCAGTAACAGTAACAATGCCAACCGTGTGGATGACCATGGCCTCCCCTAGGCTGTACAAGGATCTACTGATGGACAGGGACTGTGCTGGAGGCAGGTCAGACAAACACTCCACCTGTCAGCCTCTCTCAGCAATCCTTACTGACCCAGGTAATATGGCCAGATTCATCAGATAAAGCAACCTGGGGCAGGGAATCAAAACAATGTCCATGACACTTGACCCAATACTTGGCCCTCTAACTTCGGGCTGAACAATATTGGGAAAATCTGAACAATACACAATGTCATGTGTTTCACCCAATACTTGGGCCTCTAACTTCAGGCTGTGCAGAATAGGGAAAATCTGAACAATACCGAACACACTGTCATGTGTTTCACCCAATACTTGGCCCTCTAACTTCATGCTGTGCAATAAAGGGAAAACCTAAACAATACCGGACACACTGTCATGTGTTTCACCCAATACTTGACCCTTTAACATCAGGCTGTACAATATCGGGAAAATCTGAACAATACCGAACACACTGTCATGTGTTTCACCCAATACTGAGCCCTCTAACTTCAGGCTGTGCAATAAAGGGAAAATCTAAACAATGCCGGACACACTGTCATGTGTTTCACCCAATACTTCGGCCTCTAACTTCAGGCTGTACAATAAAGGGAAAATCTAAACAATGCCGGACACACTGTCATGCATTTGATGCTCTGCCTCTAACTTGGGAAAATATAAAAAAAACTGTACTGATTTCATTATGATTGAGAGGAAACTGAATCTCATTATCATATAATCTCCTAATGATTTATCCTCATGTGCAGTTATTGACATTGTATAACTGATGAAACTGATTGACTCTTTATATTGCTGATGGTCTAATTAAATAGATGACAATGTAATAATGTAATAATTACAGCTAAATATTTGCTTAAATACATTTTTATCAGGAAAGTTGACCTGTTGTGTTTGTTCATTAATCAAAGGAATATTATGAAAGAATAGATGTTTCAACACTAGAGTTTCATGACGTCAGATATTATAGCTGTCCACAAACACCTTGCATATTGCACTGAAAAAGTGGTATATCTTAACTGTAAGATTTATTAAGTCCTAACCAAAGACAAACTGACAAGCACATGACTTTATGCTGTGTCTAAACTGACAACTTGAACATAGCAAAATATTAAGTGAGTTGGCTGACTGGCAGACAGCCCATATACCCATATATACAACTGAATATGATGTGAATATAATTTTACACCTTTAAAAATAATAATGAAGCAATATCACCAAGGGTAACCATAGTAACACAAATAATAGGAGTCCTAACCATACTCATATTGGTAATCAAACCAAAGATTTCTGTTTAGAAGGGCATCACCTTGATAAAACTATTATTGATGACTACTTAGTGAGGGGCACTTCAGTGAAATGAGGCCATTTCTACCTGCTTGCTTCAGGCATGGGTCAGGGGGGGAGGTTTTGCTTCCTTACCTGTAGACTAGATGCCAACTGGCGGTAGTAGTACAAACTCATATCCTCTAGAATAATCGGGGGAGAAGTCGGTTCCTCTTCCCCAGCCATTCTTAGCGACTGGGAGCGACCGTAAAGTGAGCGATCGGGAGCTCCCATTGGTAAACGTTTATCCATGAAGAGAATGTGGACACTTTTATCCAGCTCCTGCAATAGTTCCGTAAATATCCCCTCACATGTAGGAAGCGGGCCAATGAAACCCTCACGCAGCCACAAAACAAACAGAAGGCTACAGCTGACGTAGGTAGGTAAGCTGGTTGTGTGATGTTAGACAATACTGCTACGATGTATGGGAAACTACCCACATCTCGGGCTGGGGGACTCAGTGGCAGCAGTTGTCTCACAGTTCTGGTGCAAGTCCTCACACTTGGGTGTCGGATGTGGGATAGTTTGCTGAAGCCAAATTGTATGGATGTAAGTTTTAGCTGGAAAACATTACTAGGTAATTGTCTCATTGTTCCAGTTTTACCACTTCCACATGTAAAGGGTAAGTTGAAAATATCCATGAGAATGGCAGGATTTTGTTTTGATTTTGTTTCTTTTCCATTCAAATATGTGTACATTACTTAATCTTCAAAAATATTTATGACTAATTATAATCAACATAAACAGAGTTTTATCAAAAAGTACAAAATAATGATGTAATTTCATTACGTCTTTCGATACACATTTGGACTTAAAAATCAATTAGATTTAAAAGCTGTAAAGTCTAACATAAACCTGTCCCTAAAGTATACATACTTAATCAATGATAATGAACCTTGACAGTTTTTTTTGGTAATCAATATGGCTGCCAAGAGCAGACGACATGCTCTCAAGTGGATTTATGTCTGTAATAATGATGATAATGACTGCATCAGTTACCTGTGGCAGTGGTGTCGGAGGGTCAGTCATTCGTCTGTGTCGCAGAAAGGCCTGTACCTATTGTTCCCAGTGATTGTCAAGCAATGGGTCAAACTGTAGACTCGGCTATCTTCCAACGACTTTGTGGGTTGTGGGTTGATCGCGTGGAGCCACAGAGTCAGTCAATGACTTGAATTAAAGTCTTGATAATTGATATATGGCCTATGAATAGGTCAACTGTACTACTTCTGTTAGGCTGCAAGCTGTGACTGTTGGAACATGCTGCATAGACCTTACATATTCTAAACTGTTTCCTTCTCCAGTTTCTTCAGATAATTCACTAAAGACTCATATCATGTACCCAGGGATAGATTTTGAAAAATATAATGGTGTAATGGTCTACTGTCACAACTCAATGCAATAGCAAGAACACTTTACTTCTCCACTGTGACACATTCCAAATTAGTCCAATAGAATCCAATTTACTTGTAAAAATCCTCTCCAATTTGCAGTCCTTACTTTAGGTCAGTAAGAGCACAAAAAGTACAGCTGGAGGCTGATAAAAAACATTGCAAAATGAAACGGAAGGTGGACAAGTTTTCAACAACTCCCTCAACCTCGTCAATATTTCTCACTTATTGAGTCCACCTGGGAATTTCACTTAGCAGGCAGTGTGGGTGAGACTTGCCAGGATGACAACCAGCTCCAGCTGGCAGTGGTGAATGTACCTGGCGATATGACTACAATATGGAGTAGTAGGTCCACAATGTGTCCTATATTGACACTCTCTCCCACACGTCTCTTGTGGAGATTGTTATCCCAGCTGTATTGAAGGCCGCTTGGTCCTGCTGTCTTATTTCTGCCACGGTTTTTTTTGTGTGGGATCAGGTCAGTGTCCTTCCTCGAGGTGGATGCATTTATCAATCAATCCCATCAAACTATTGCTAGAGTTGCTATTCCGGTCTGAATCTCAGCTCTCACATACAACTGTTATCAGCAACTTAATTCCAGGTGAAAGAGACCAATCAAGGACTCTATAAACTTCTACTTTTGTTTTATTTCCTGTTTAACTTAGTAACAACATGGACTGCTTCTTTCCATGCCAGCACCATTTTGTTGCTGAATGACGCCTAAATGTTATTGCTTGCTGTGTTAAGATCACAGAATCTAGTTCTGATTATTAATCACTTGAAGCAAAAGTCACAATTTTTAACACAGCATGTCTCCATTGTTCTCCCACTCAGTGACATTATCCACAATGGCATGTACCTCGATTAATAAAATAACTTCTTTGATGCCAACCTTTTTATGTGCCAAATTACACCAGCATTTTCACTGTAAGGTAAATGAGTCAAACTTGAATAGAATCCACTCCAACAAGGATTATTACAGCATTTCTATTTCAGTCATTACAAACCTGGTACTTGCAATGTTTCTAAGCATTTCCAGTACTTACTCAACGTATTTGTTTTCACCATGAAAATGTACAGGTAGAGCCTCCATTGAATAATCTGGTACATGACCCACTGTATTTCCAGGAAAAAAATTCAAATTAATCCTCATGATTCTCAACACATCTTCCAGTCAATTTCATTGTGCGAAACAGGTTCTGTATCGGATGTTCACAACCTTGGGTCAGTCTGATATCTGGACAGTGAATAATGTATATTCGTCACCCAAAGTCTATCCACACCTACACACAATGTGTACACAGCTTCTACATCAAATACACTGATAAATGGACATTGGCTCACACGACTCCCTGGTCTGATTAGGTCTGATTCATGTTTGGTCCAAGGATTTCAAGCATTTGCATCCATTAAACTATAATAAATAGACAGCTTACTTGGATGAACCTTCAGAATGTGTAGCCTGATGGATTAGATGTAATTCTCATCCAATTTTATTTTTCAATAAATTCAAATTTGATCAATAGCTTGTAAAATCTTCAAGCAGGAGCAATATTTCCAAGCAACCAAAAATACTGCTAAGCTGTTTAATATCAAGTGTCAGGCTTCAAATGTGTGAATCAAATAAGATTCTTATTGATACAATTTACACGTCTGCCACAAAAAGTGCAAGCAGACGATAGTCAGCTGATTTGCAATCACCTCCAACATCAAAGCATGTAACAAACTCTTATCAAACACGCTGCAATTCCTGAGAGAATCTCTACAAAAAAACAATGCTGAGGAAAGACTCACAAAACAAACCTGCCCAAATTGTTTATTTTTTTGTTTTTCACCTGTCCAGACTCTAATTTACACAGGTGAGGCAGGTGTCATGATGCTGACGTCTCCAAGTCTCAACACAGCTTTCCTTCAACTTGCTTCAGTCTTAGATCATGTTTCCATCCACTATGCACTGACCGTAGTTGATAATCATTAAAACATTGTAGCTGCAATTGTTTTCTTCTATTTGTTGTATATGTCGATGTAATCTTCCCTTTCTTATGCTAAATCATACCACAGAAGTCAATTTCATGTCTTCAACAGGCAGTTATGATCCTTTTGATATTTCACACATTGACATCACACAAATCTTAACAAAATCATGTCACTCGAGACCTATTCTTCCTCTGCTTAATCCATAGTTTATCAAAAGCTCTTCTGTCTTTCACATCCACTAAATCCTTGCCGTTCATCAATACAGCCATCCATCCATCCTGTTAGTCACATGACATGCTACAATGTTGTGTGTACATCTAGTGAGTGCTGCTATTTATTGCAACTTGTCATGTTTACCACAGACCCCTGGTATCCGGCCCTGTATTTGTGAGGAGAGCATGGGCTACCTCAGATCTTATCCCACTCACTGTCCAATGCATGTAGTACTGTCCTCTATAACAGCCTGGACAGTCAGTATCAAGTTCATCACCTGGACAGTCGATATCAGGTTTATAATCTGGACAGTCGTTATCAGGTTTATAACCTGGCCAAGGAACGATATGATCAGTTCAGTGTCGTGGGCCTTCTGTGACATGTGACCGCATGATATCCATTCATCCATTCAACAATAATTCCTTCATTCGAACCCAGTTAATACTATTTCCCTCACAAAGCCATAAAGCCCACCATTGTGAGGCCAGTCCACGGACTTGGTTTGGCCCAATATCAAAGACTTGAATGGGGACCTGTGACGGTGGTGGCGTCACCTGCGTCCAAAGTCTGTGTGATTTTACAGTGTTATCCCCAAGACTTCATTGACAAACTGAAAACACGGACAGGCCAGCCGCCTCTAGGGCTGTCCTCAACAAGAATATCTGTTTACATGGACATGAGCAATGAGTGGCCCTATTTCTATCAACATTGACAAGGTTACAACATAACCATGGGCTTACTGACTGAACTATGTTTTGACTGTCTTCAGATTCTTAATGGCAGAGTTAGCACAAACACATAACACAGGTTGCAGTTCTCTGCAAAGGTTTGTCCTTACATCATGTACATCAGAAAGCTGAAACACGATAACTGTCCTTTTTCATGTCAACTAATGATCAAAGACTGAACTAAGGGCTAACATGTTATTTAATCATTACCGCTGTCTACCCAGGCAATCAGGTTACTCAAGTATTAAGCAGGAGGTCAAGCCACTTGGTCTTAACCCCATCAAGGCACAGAGTGCCTGGTTACAGGGAGTGGTGACCGATATCTGATACGTACATAAGGCCATGAAATTTATGACCCAAGGATAACACAGTCAAACACTTCAGACTCTCCAAAATCAATAAATCCAAGATCATATCTGTGTACCACGCTTTTTTCAAAGTGGAACAACTGTTTTTAAGTATCTGGAATGGAATGTTTCGTCTTGTGAAGTATTAAAAGTTATAGCAATATCTGAAAGAAACTTCCATTTTCCCCCAGTGTGACCCTGGTGTGTGTGGAGTGTTAAGACACAGCTGTTTCAATGAGCAGACTGTCCAAAGCCTGCTTAAATCTTGAACCCTTGAAAATCAAATAAATCACCACTGTTTGTGAAGGAGTGAGGTGTTATTAAAATACTGTGACCTCAGTGATAGTAATAATGGGATTCACCAAACAGGTGCGGGTAGAGTATCAAATCTAGGTTTCCCGATGAGACGTCAAAACTTTAACACAATATTGTCTTCTGATCTGTGAACCTCACACTAATTTACAAAAACAGTACCTTGAGATTTTCTGTTCTTTACAGTAAACTATGTTTATAACGAACACACTTATAACAAATTGATGGATATAACAAACTTATTCATTTGTCCCGACTATTTGATATAGTTATGCTGTATATTTAAGAATTGACCTTCACTTTGTTTGAGTTCATGGGAGTATGAACCTTCATAGAGCGAGGGCCAAACTGTATGAACGTCGGAGCTTGCGATGCACAACTTGCTCTTCAGAAATATCTTACGCAGCACATGTCTTCAAATAATATCCTCATTAGATGAGAAAGGTCTGTAAAGAACTATCTCAGTAAGTCAGTCACAATGACAGCGCATCGTAATACATTTACATCAAGTACAAGAAGTCAAAATGGCCGACACGATAAACGTGACGGGAGAAATTTCTGAAGTTGTTAATGAACCTGTGGCGGTTACATGTGTTAGTCATCATTGATCAACTGACCGATCATTGAAAGGTGAATAAAGATGTGTCAAACAGACACTAAGGTAAATTCATAGATTGCTGGAGACGGTCAATGTGAGCCTAGGCACGGATCGAGTCGATACTATGATAGTTTAGATGTGCATTTCTTCGTTTGTTCATTAGGATAGGCTGCAGCAAGGATATTCGTGAACGATCATGCAGTCACGTTCTCTGACATTTCTCAACAATGTATACTGAAATGCTGAAACCAAGAATAAAGGTTCTAAATGATCAGAAAGAACGCTTATGTATGTTTTCATGCCAGGGAATTTCCAGGGGTTTCCCCAGGAATGTGGTAGTCCATCAGTGTTTATGTCATTTCAAGAACACGGTCTCCCGAAAAACGTATGAACGTCAAATTGTGTCGTTCATACACTTATGAACATCAATTTCGTGGTCATGTGACCGACCTCTCGTCCAATGGGAAAGACGTATATCGTGTAAACTTCAAATTAAAAAATTATATGCTTATAATGAACTACGGTTATAACAAACTAAAATTAGTGGCCCCTTTGAGTTCGTTATAACTGTAATTTACTGTACCTTTAATCTAGGAACCATCTCAATCTTTCAGTATTAACTGTCATTGAGTAGCGTTATGACAATGACCCAGAGACTTTCATGGTTTATGTTATTTCTACAAAATTAGGCCTCCATGGACAGTGTAGGAGTTTGGCTGGTCTGTCATAAACAAAAAGTGTCCCTGTTTGTCAAGACTAGAATTCTTCATTTTTGGAAATGAAGTGATTCTCTGAGCTTTCTATTATATTTTATGAGACTGAAAAGCCTTTAGAAGCCACATGATGGTCTAGAGTTTGGTGAGAGCAGACTCGCAGGTCCCCACTTTCACCACCTTTATCCCAGGGTGATCTCGGCCCTCCTGGCTACGTTGACTCTGGGATTACTGGGGATTGGGGGGGAATCCAGGCAGGTAGGGCTCGAACTGTGACACATGATCAGGAGTCGTTCATGATGCTTCCCTTCTTTACAATCTGAACACACGATACAGCGGTAAATCATAATCTTTCGACTCTGTCAGTGAAGGTATCAAACACACCAGCCAACCAGCTTGAAAAAACTAGGAAATTCAAGAGAAAGTTGCAACCATGCAAAGAGGTGACTATTTACTTTGATGGAAAGTAGACACTCTTTCTGTTTGCAACCTGACTGACAGGCTGTCGTCTTGTAACCCATACTTAGAGATCGGATCATGCTCCACAGCCTGGTGTCCATGTCTGGTCTAGGTTTACATGTTGGTAATTAGTGCATGACTGAACTGCTACATTACCATGTTCGACATAGTAAGTGCTCTGTTCCAATAAGCACCTACCCCCCCCCCCCCCCTCCCCCCCCAATATATAAGTAATCTTTCTTTTTCTTCTTCTTCTTTAATTGGTTATAAAAAGAAGTGCCTGTTACAAAAAATGAGCTTCCGCCCTGGGTAGCAGAAAGCCCATGACATATATCACAACTTACCATAAAGTTCAAGTTAGTAATTTTTATAAGTGGCTGCTACAAAGACTGAAAAAAATACATGAGTCAATATTTTGTTGTGTATATTACAGACTTATTTTCAGTGTGAGTGAGTGAGTATGGTTTTACACCGCTTTTAGCAATATTCCAGCACTATCACGGCGGGGTACACCAGAAATGGGCTTCACACATTGTACCCATGTTGGGAATCGAACCCGGGTTTTCGGCGTAACGAGCGACTTATTTTCAGAAAACAGTTCTAAGCTTATACAAGACTATTATCGAAAACCGTTTGATCTCTGAGTATAATTTTAAGTTGTTTATGGTTGTAGAAAAGTGCTCCCCTTCGTCAATTTTCTGAGTACTTATCAAAGAAAATACAGTGTCTCTGTGTGATTAAGCTATTTAGCCGCCCTGATTGATACATATCATAGGATCATAGTTGGCACACAAAGTGGGTTTCAAATGATGTGAACCAAACTTGCTTGGACTATGCATAACCTAACCAAAGAATACTCCTTGTGCTAAAGTCATCTTGTAGAACAAAGCCTGGCATACAGTTGAGTTATCCACAGTCCGATAGGTTCATCATAAACTCATCTTATCAGATGGCTAACACCCACTGGGTAGGGCTTTGAATATATCAGTGACAAACAGATCACTCCGGGCAAGATAACGAAGAACAATATTGATGGAACATCATCCTTGCCCATCTACATTGTAAAAACAAACATCCATGGTTCTCGAGTCAATAGTTCTGCCCAGGCTGAAAGGGTTCACCATAGTATCTGTGTATCATGGTGTATCCGATACTTTGTGCCATGTATCATGACAGCATTTACTGGTACTGTATGATACATGTATACACAAGGTGAGCATGTATCATATAGTGTGAGAATGACTTGTAACATATTATTTTTGTGGCATCTACAGAGATTCTCAATCCTAAACCACTGTTGTATATTTGACAGATGTTTACGACACACTTTGGGTTTCAAACCATCCCTTTTGATGATGGAATACTTCTCCTCCATGACAAGTCAAGTTCTCATGCATGATATCATACAATGTATCACATATTACTCAGTATCAAGATATATATTAATTATATGGCTAAAAAGTGTATCATTGAACTATTTCTGACATACACAAATATACTACTCAAAAGAAGTTAAAGAACACCCATTTTTTTTATATGACTATAGTTAATCTGTCATGGCTGGCTGGTCTTGCAACACAGCCTTCCAATTGTGGGTGTTCCTTAACTTCTTTTGAGTAGTATATATTGCTAATTATTTTTTCTGACAGGATGATTGTGGCTCATAATATCAATCACTGGCCTGCCTGGGCCAGACTTCGTTATTTCTAGGCTGCTGTATAGCTGGAATATATCTGAGTGCAGCATTAAACAATGTTAAATGGCTAAATTACTTAGTGCATGGTAAATTGGAGCCTGGTTCAGCAGTACTTAACCAGGTGTTGGGAAACCAAACACAAGTCGCTGTATGAACCTGGACATGCTGTACACATAACGACACCATTGGTAGGCGGGGCGGCTGACCACGTTCACACGCTCACAATGTACACTACACTGAATCATGGGGTGCATTTAAATGTCTATTAAACAAAAGGTCAGTTTTTCAATTATAAGTTTTGACGATGCTGTATTATATAAGCTGTTAGGTGGAGACAAGTTATGTCACACGATATTGGAAGTTGTTTGTGTAAACCTTTGTTTAATATGGAAATCTGTCATGGGAAAAGTGCCAAGTTCCTGTGAAATAATACTAAAATGTTCTAACTGTCAAGATAATACAGACAAATAGCACATATATTGTTTGGTTAAATTCTGTAAAATATTTTGGTATAACTGACTGCAAAATCATGAGTGTGTTTTTTATCTAAATAAAGTGGGATTCACATTACATGTCGCTGCTGTAATTTTGCAAAACAAACAACCCATAAGGGACATATCCACAAATCATGGACTAGTTCTATCTTTGTTGTTTAACGCTGCACTCAGCAATATTCCAGTGGTGTTCTGCTATCTTAAAAGGACGAGTTTTGAGAAGAGAAACTACAAGAACATATAAAAGAAATAATGAGATGAAAATCGTTTGAGCAGGAGTATGCACTAACCGACTGTTCCAACTACCACACATTACAAAAAAATCCATAAACAATTTCCCCACATCCCCTATCAACATCCTACACACCATGCCACGTGTGTTGTGCTGTCAGGCGACTGTTGTTGTGTGGGTGGTCATAGATCACAACAAGACAACAATGTCCGACATCAGGAAGGACGTGACAGACGGAGGATACCCGTGACTCCAGGTAGCTAACGAGCAAACCACAGGTAGCAGGGACCTGACAGGGGATGAGCAACACAGGAAAACTGGCATGACTAACATGTCTCACACAACTGGTGGCTACTCTGCCTGCCCACAGGGGGCTGGATGACCGATATCTTTTACCTGTTGTTGGACCCCATAAGTACCTTCAGATGAAGAAAATCAGTCTCTCACAACTGGTGGCTTCTCTGCCTGCCCACAGTGGGCCGTGATGACCAATGACAGTCTTTTACCTGTTGTCATTTCTATGTATGGAGTCCCAGAGTAGTTTCAGATGAAGAAAATGTGTATGTGTATGTGTATGTGTATGTGTATGTGTATGTGTATGTGTATGTGTATGTGTATGTGTGTAGTGCATAAGTAAAAAGTACCAGCTAGCTGACCCGTGAAGATCCGGGTTAGAATTGGTCTTCCGCAACCCATGTATGTCGTAAGAGGCGACTAACTGGATCGAGTGGTCAGGCTCGCTGACTTGGTTGATGCATGTCATTGTATCCCAATTGCGTGGATCGATGCTCAATATGTCAGTCACTGGATTGTCTGGTCCATACCTGATTATTTACAAACCGTTACGTGAGCACCGACCAATATACTGACCCCATGATAGAAGAATAAACCCATGATAGTATCTCCAGTCTTTGTTGTTATAGATACGGAGATAGTTCCCTATGAGAACTACAGGAAACACATAACAGTGTGTTCGATTGTTCCTTTCCTTGATGAAATACAGCATATGTAGCCAAAGCAAACACTCATGCTCCATGTCAATCACATCCATTGACATATGATCATACCTTGAAAAGTCTCCATAAAATACTTAAACATAAAATAAAAATGCTTGCAAATTGTTACTGATATGTTTATTTGTTTTTTAAAATACAGTATTCCAGCTATGTGAGCGCAGTCTGCAAATAATCAAGTCTGGACCAGAAATTGATCACCTGATGCATTTAGTCAGCTCTTTCTGTCAGCAACGGTTGCTGGGGACCAATACTAACCCAGAATCGCCAATGGAGCCTCTGGCTGAATATTGCCTGGTCAATCATTTTTACACACTTGAAAATGATTCACGTGGCCTCCAAGCATTAACATCGTATGAAGACCTGATGTATTGTTGGTTGGCCCCATGACAGATTGGCTGCTTGTATTTGGCAGGATGTTTTGGCGATCTTACAGGGCTAGCCCAGTGAGATATGATTCAGCAGTTCAACATGGATACCCAACTCAACCACAGTACACATGCTCTGAACAAGCAAGTCCCTGTTTTATCCTACTAATGCCAAGCACCAGACAGGGTAACAACAAGCACCATCTTTTAATGTCTTTTGGTATTACATGGCCACAGGAATGAAGCACCAACTTTCCGTCCTCGGGCAGACGCTGTATCCACCACACTCTGGGACAAGGACTGAGATAAGTGGACACAATATGATATTATATAATGATAATTATCATCATTGACAGCGTATTTCGAGCTTAGACTATTACAACACTCATACGGTCATTCAACTTCTGACATTGTGAAGTTTGGTTCAGGCACAAAAGAACAGCGTTGTTCAATTAAAAAAATAGTTAAACTGTTGGCAAATGTTATAGCTTGACAGAATTTCATGTAACTCATCTGTCAGCTTCTAAGTCTGAGATTTTCTCATGAGACATCCAGACAAATTCCTACATAGTTGTTCAGAGTAGGCTTGGTTTAAAGTAATTATCTTGGAGGTAAGGGGAGACTTGCACAATAGTTCCACAGTTGAAACAAGTATATCCAATACAGCCCATGCAAGTCTATAATATTTGGCAAGTCTAGTCTGTAAAACAGTTCATTTCTATTCAACAGTAAACAGTCACCCTTCCCCTACATGTGCTATTCAAACATTTACCTGGGAATGAATACAGAATGTTTTTCTATCAGGTAGAGTTAATGTCAGTTACTGGTACAACCCTCTGTTGAACTGAACAGCAACACCATGGACGAAAGTAAAATGACAAGTTGTTGTGAAATAAGTTTAGAATCTGGCTGCAATTGAACGAATGACATTAATATAAGGTACAGTGCAAGATCATGATTCATTTAATGTTACAGTCTAGTTCAGCATGCCAATGAATGAATAAATGAATGAATGAATGAATGAATTTCATAGGAACAATAGACACAATACAAGATCATGAATCCTTTCATGTGGTCAAGCATTGCTGACATGAATGTCCATTGATTGTCCACGCCAGGCATGGCTCAGAGTCATTTTATACAGAAGCTGACCTGTGGCCTCTACTTAATTATCTCCCTTGTATACAGAATGAACCAGTGACGGAACGATGACTTGCTGTCCCAAGGCTGGTATAAAACACAAGATGACAATGGCAGCATTGCATGCCAGAAGTTGACTTGAACAAGGCCATTAAGACAGGACATTAGACTTTCTTTATCTTTCATGGCAATATGTCTTTTAAAACAAATTGGTTTATGGATCCATCAACCCCCAAACTACTACAAAGTGGGAAAACACATTTTTTATAAATCACAATTTTTTTCTTATTCCTCCAAACTATCATATTTACCACCACAAAAAACACAATTGTGAATGCATAATAATGTGTAAGACAAAAAAGACTGGCTTCATAAACACTGCACACATGCAACACAGTCCAATAAACAAAAAATGAAACATATTTTTGTTTGTTACAAAACAATCTGTAAACCACAAACGAAACTGTCTGGCTGAATATGCATTGCGTAACATCAAATATAACATTTCATCATTTTGTCATTTTTATACGATTGCATCAATTAATTTTTAGATAATAAGAGTGGTGAAATGATGTTTTAAAGTCATGCTTAAGATTATTTCACTCACATAGCGATGTTTGTGCAGCTGCCTGTATTAGTCCAAACTTATGCTTGTTTTATAGTGCTAGCCCAGTGAGATACCATGCCACATGTGTACCCTTCAGATACATTATACTGACTGGGCTGGAAGTTAACCCCTTAATGCTTCCGCAGGGCAAGGCAACAACAAGTACCATTTTTCAACATATTTGGTTTGAACCACCTAGGTATCTGTAGCAGATACTATATCCACTACACCACAGGGCCGATAATAGAAAATATTCACTTTCAAATCAAAACTTCTGAATATCAGCTACACGTCATACAATTTAAATGAAAACAAAATCTGAAATGAGCGATATTCCAAATACATATAATCACCGTTTCTCTTTGTTTTGAACATTTTATCTGTCATATCTAACAAAACCCAACTACACTGTCAGCGGTGCTGTTTGAAGACAATAAAACTGAAGTGCTTGAGGCTGTGATTACAAAAACACTTTCCTGTCTGACTACCAAGCACCTGGGAACAAAGAAGTTAAATACTATTAGTTTCAACATCTAAAAATTATTTTCAGCATCTAAGACTCCAAAAAAACTTGTTTACCCAAACCTAAAAGGTCGCCAGTTCTGTCGCAAGAAGCTGAGATCCTTTGGATTGGACACCTGATTATATCTCAAGGTCATGCGATACAAGTATAATCAAGACTCAACATGTAAGATATTTATGGACAAGAGAAGACAGATCGGCATTCAGATAGAGAGCTGTGGTAGAACAAGTGATGTTACTTCATGACACAAATAGATGGGTTTGATTACAGGGATATTGGATGCCACCCAAGTGACTCCATTAAAGAGGGAACTGCTTTTACTTATTTTTAGGCAAAAACACAACCGCTACTTCAGTTTCTGGTTATCTCAACGACCCATCATTTTCATTTCAAATATTCGTGTCATGATAGTGTTTCAGTAACATCACGGGTACCAGTTCATCAAAAGTCATTTACCCACTTTGAGTGACTGTGTTTTGAATTCACGACACGGATAGGTTGGGAGCTCAAACCAATCACCAGCTTATCCTTGATGGCTAAGGGAGATAACTCTGTCTCTATAAGCATGATAAGTGTTGAAGTAAATCTTGAATGTATGAGTGAGTGAGTGAAAGTTGTTAAATGGTGAATGTTCCTGCTGTCACAGGGGTCTCTACATACATGAAAGTGGGACACACAAACCAATGACTAAAAACATGAATAACTTTCTATGCCAACTGCCATTAGGGCACAATGACACACAATCAGAAAGTTTATATTTGGGACCTATTCTTCCCCAAAAGCAGTGAGTGAGTGAGTGAGTGAGTTGGGTTTAACACAGCTTTTAACAGTATTCCAGTTATATCACGGCATGTCAGCTTAATGTGGGAGGAAAGCCCGAAGTGATGCAGGTCTTAGACGTTTACCACTTCGGTGAAACCCACCAGCAGGGGTATGGTGCTGACAAACCTAGAAACATAATAATCAGGGCGAACCCAGATTCGAACCCACAATCATAGGTTTCTGGCATGCCCAAGGGACACAACTCTGCACAGCGAATCGCAGCACCTTAGACGACTGGGCCACCCCTACCCCCTCCCCCAAATCAGCAGGGGAGGGTGATTAGTTTATTGAAGTAAATTTAGATTCTTCACCACAAATAATCATTGTTAACCTATGTTGGAAATCCATACATTGTATTCCTATCATGGAAGATAGCTATTGATCCTGAAAGATTAATTTCTAAAATCAACACTAAAGAAAAATCTGAAACAACACTGAATGTACTCAGTGAAGGGAACACACATTCATCCCTGTATAAGATGCCACAAGCCTCTGGGTCACACTGAACAATAGCACCACAATAGGTAAATGTACTGTGACATTACATAGAAGACTTGCTGACTGAAGTCAAGTAGGTTGTCAAATCAACAAAGATTTACCCCGGTTGAGTAAACAGCCAGTCCATAAAGGCCAAGTGAAGCGAGACCTGTCTGCAATAGATGTATCTACTTCAAACATGCTGAAAGGCAGGTGTCGACCTTAAGCCAGGCGGGACACCAACTGAATTGGGATATCTGACAGAGAACCACCCTGAACATTAATCATCTCAGCCAACCTGAAGAATGTCTTGTCAATTATCCAAACTATTAAAATTCCCAGGTTCAATACTGAAAGGATAGTTGCATTAACCTGCTAAGGAGATAGAAATGTAAGAAGCAGGGGTCCAAAACAGCTAGACTAACATTTAGTCTCTGAAATGAACATATTGTACATAAAAAAACCAGTTGTTCAGTTATCTTAATAAAAATATAATACAAAGGAGCCCAGTGACTCTCTTCATTTGCAGTGATCTAGACTTGCCAAACATTATAGACTTGCATGGGCTGTATTTGATATATATTTGTGTCAGGGTCTGTAAGACAGACTACAAAACAGGCACAAAGCGATCTAAGCGCTAAGGTGATCGTAACTCCCATACTTTAACATTGACTTACGACAGTCGTAGCTTTACTATCGCTTTGTTGAACGGACCCCTGTTGTGTTCATTAAGAACAGGAACATGAACTATTCCCTGTTAGCTTATTACCACTGTCATGACATGATAGACATGAGCTTTGCGAACCCAAGCATGGAGAGTAGGCACTTCCCCTTCCTGTAACGTATGGTTGACCCTCGTGATGGTAAAGTGGAAGACACAATCCTGCTGTAGTGCTTGCTCGACTTCTTAGCTTCAGTAAATAAAAGGCATGTTTGGTTAAGTATCAGAAGTGACCTTTGGAGGTTGAATGTGTACACAAAGTCAGTGTCTGAGTGATATGTTTTGCTGCAGTCATGGCAGCCTGTAAATATCAAGCCTACACCAGACAAGCAAGTGGTTGATGACCAACAATCAACAATATCATGCTACAATGATCAGGTCACTCATCAAGGTCACACCTCACCCAACCACCTGATACACATTAAGCAGCTCTTCAGATCACTATTCAATATACAAAATTGTACTTAAGAAATACATTTCAAATATCACCTTGTTTGCAGACAAATTATTGTGGTTCTATTTAGTTTACTTTTCAAACATTAGAGTCTGCTTGTATACGCAACATACCTACAAGAAGTCAAGTTATTCAAGAACGCTTTCAGCAGTATTCAGTTATAAATCCAGGGTTAGAAACTAATAGTTTTCGTTCACTAGTCCTTATAATGATAACATATAGCAAAACCCTTAAAAAGGGCAAATTTCTACTAGTCCTTATGATACTTTACCATTGGGCAGTTTGGCAAGGACTATAGATTCCCCTCCAGCAAATACAGCAGGTAAAAAATATATTTCTTAAAAACTGAGAAAGGGATCAATCAAATTTATGGCCAAGCAAAAACAACTACATTCTGTTAGGTTAACAGAGCAACTATTTCCTTTCTCACCTGATAAGTATGCTAATAAGATGACAAATCTAGGTTTCTGGGACAAAGGCTTAAACCCTAATATCAATGCGCGGAACCCGTCTTGTGTGTATGTGTCAGAAATAAATGCACAAAAGGTATGTTTGATGATATAGATTTAGCTGTCATTACAGAGTATGGTTACCCTTTGTCAACACTGCCAGGACCAACCAGCATCAGATGTCAGACAAAAAGTATTGTGGGTAAACATGGAGGGGCTGCAAGATCCTCTTAACAAAAGGCCGGTGTTTGTAAGACTGTGTGGACAATGTTAGATTCTGGGTAGATGTGTGGGCGGACAGAGTATTACCATCCCTGTCCCTGTCCCCGACAGATTCAGTCGAAACCTTGGATCAACTCTTGAGTCACATGGTGAGATGATAGTGGATTATGATGGAATGACACTCTCATAAACATGGTCATATGGGGTGAAAAAACAAGAATCCTATAGCAAAATAAACAGTCAAGTTAAACATGTTTACATCTCAACTTTAACAGATATCGAAGGATATGTGTCATCAACAATATCAGACAGATGTATAGCATCAACATTGTGCTCACAAGCAAGTGCATTAACCACTTGACCACCAACCATTCCCCTATTATTCTATTCCTCATGTCCAGCATGGTCAGGCACCCATCACACTTGTCATAAGACGCGACTTATGGGATCGGGTGGTCCTGCATGCTGACTTGGTTGTTGCATGTCATTGTATCCCACCTGCATAGATTGATGCTCATGATGTCAATCACTGGATTGACTGGTCGGGGGATTATATACAGACCAACGTCATATAGCTGGAATATTGCTTAGTGCAGTACTAAACAACAAACAAGAAGCATGGTCAGGAGTCATGGATCTAAAGGAGCTCTAGCTAAGGTGTGTGGGGGAAAGTGTACTTCATGATCTAAGCTCTGAAATCCTATAAACAGTCACAGAGTGTGAAATCCACCTGCAACTCACGAGTAGCCCAGTCACCTCAGCAGATGCAGACTTGCGTCCCTAAGGCTAGCCAGAAATCTCACATTCATCCTGATTGTGTTTCTACCTGTGCTCATGGCTTTTACCAAACAGGTAAACATCTAAGACCTGCATCACTTAGGACTTTCTTCCCATGTTAAGCAGACAAGCTGTGACTGAAAGACTGTCCAAGGGACATTAAACCAAAACTCACTCAACTCAAACCTTAACGAAAATACTGGGTTGTTGGGTATAGAATTATCACGTTTCACTGTCCCCGTAATCAATATTACAGGACCTGATGACACTCCTCCCCATCCAACCTACCTCACAGGTACTCCAGGTGCTCCAGAAGTCGGATTCCTCCATGTTACAATGTACAAATCGCTCCCGCTGTATTCGCAACGATATCCCTTCAACACACACCTTACAAATAAAACCCAAACACCTATAACTATTATTTAAAGGTTTTAATCGCAGACGTGGGCTCAAAGTTTACTCAAGGACTGCCTATCCCGGTCTCCTACGTCAGAGGCCTGTGGTATAATTATGTGAAGTAGTCTGCATCGCCTGGCGGGATGAGCACCCCCTCCACACAGACTGACTCGACAGGTACATGTGAGCAGTGATGCAGGATAGAGAGGTTGACACAGGTTGGACATGAAGCATATCCTGTTACACGTTGGTGTAAGCGATAGGATGTAAACAGACAGGTGGCTAGTGAGTGAGATGGGTTTATTGCAGCGCTGGACAGTATTTCTTATATATCATGTCACATCAAGGAAGTAAGCCCAATATTAACTTTGGTGAAACCCAGAAGTGTGGTGCTGATGAAGTAAGGAACCATATTCAGTGCAAATTTAGGATGCAACTCTGCAGCAAATTGCAGCAACCTGGACAACAGTTTCAGGGGAGAGCAACAGGCATTGGTTTTGTCAGCAATATATGTTAACTACTTGATGAAAATCGAACAATTAAGTCCATAAACCAACTGTTTTGAACTTTAGGTAGCTGTCACTGATTTTATTTGCCGACAATGGTGCCACTTTTAATTTCAAACTAAACATATTAACAAGTGGGTTCACATGGGGTTCAAGCTCTCTCAGTTTCTATGAAAAGTATAACAATTTCATTGTAGTTATCCATTGGGTTTGGGGTTTCACTATAAAAAATAAACTGATTTAAAATTACTACACATACCTCGATATTCTAGCAAACAACCCAACATTTAGAGACCTACATTTTGATGTGCTGTCTTGACAAGGAATGAAGTACATTTCTTTATCAACACAGAATATTCAAGAATCTTCCTGATGCTTTTAAGCCTCATGTCACCAAAGCACACAGGGATAACTAAATCCAATAAATGCCTATGATGTTTTCTTTAAAGAAGAGATAAATCACATGCGAGGCAATAATGTGTTAGGTTTGAAACAGGGATAAAATCATGGTAGTAAGTGGGGCGATACCCTGTTGAAGGAGGCTTATTATATGATCCTGTAAACATCCTCTTAAAATTCAGAACAAACATTTGCTTTGAATTATGTTTTTCAGAAATGCGTACATGACATTTTTTCATGATTTACAAATATTCCTCCAATTCTTTCTGTCTTTCTTAATATTACAAGCAGTACTTTAACAATCGCCATTATACAGTTATCCCTAACGTTCATATCTCAAATGGCAAGCAGTCAAATGAAGTTGCTGCTGCAAATTACAGCTAAAGGGAGACAACTCTAATGCCTGACAGCACTCATCTCACAGGACACATTCTGTATTTATATTGTTAATAGGAACTTAATATCTATTCTAATTTACACATAATCCATATTAAAAATTGATAACTAATCACTAGTTTTATGACTCAGAATTTCCTTACAATTATGAAACTACAATCAAAGTAATATCCTAGCTCAGCAAATTTGATTCCTGATGTAAGAAATCAATAACATATCTAGCACAGAATTTGTTTAACACTATCAACAAAACCACATTCCCTCATAACACCCAACAAGCAGACAAAAATCTCAGGAAAGTCTTCCTTCGACATATTGATACACTGATTGCGGCTCAAATGTCAACACGAATTCTGTAGCTACAATAATTTTGTCGTTAATGCAATTACCAGCAGTTACTGACAGGCTGTGGTCATGACTTGCAAAAATCAATTGACGTGTCTGAGCCAGGAGTAACTAAATGGTGCCTATCTACTCTCACAGAAATATTAGACGGATCGGTCACTGCACCGCTTTATCGACTTTTCGACCTGAAATGACTTACGAATGGCTTCTGTCTATAAAAGAAGGAACTTGTAGGGAGACCTTATTCAATCTAGGACAAGTAATTTAATTTGGTTTGGTTTGACTGCTGGTTGTATCACCGTAGGGCTGACAAGGAAGGGCTTACACAAGCTGAATCCATGGATACGGAATCAGCAGTGAGCCCCCACGAAAACCACATGATTGACATCCTAATAGGTTATTCATTTTGTTATCTATTTGCTCTTCAGACAAGATGAACCTAGATTTTATTGCTTCAGTCTGGGCTTCTCAAAACCATATTTGGATTTTTATTGGCAACCTCATCTTCAAAACAATGACTATGTGAGTGAATTGAGGTTTACCCCTTTGAACACTGTTGAACAGGATGATATTTTAGACTGCTGTGTGTCAGCTTACTGTGGAATGAAAGCTCAAAATGATGCATGACTTGGAAGTTTACCGCATTTTCTTGAAACTGTTGGGTAGGAGCAGAAAAACCGAGAATGGTAATCAAGCAAATGTGCAATTCAAACCATGACCATGGGATTCTGGCAGGCCCAAGGGACGTACCTCTGCACAGTGACTGGACGGCTGGGTCACCTGTGCTCCCCTATAATAACGAGTCGGGGGAATCATGTTTTGCAGTGCAGTCAGCAACATTCCGGCTAGCTCCCACACATAAGGGACTGAGATCTACCCGGAATCCCCAAAGGAAGACAAGCATTGGTTGCTTAGGACCTATTCTACCCTGGAATCCAACATCCAACAGGGAGACAAGCATTGGGTGCTGGGGACCTATTCTACCCTGGAATCCAACATCCAACAGGGAGACAAGCATTGGTTGCTTGGGACCTATTCTACCCTGGAATCCAACATCCAACAGGGAGACAAGCATTGGTTGCTTGGGACCTATTCTACCCTGGAATTCAACAGGGAGACAAGAATTTGGTGCTGGGGACCTATTCTACCATGGAATTCAACAGGGAGACAAGCATTGGGTGCTGGGGACCTATTCTACCATGGAATTCAACAGGGAGACAAGCATTGGGTGCTGGGGACCTATTCTACCCTGGAATTCAACAGGGAGACAAGCATTGGGTGCTGGGAACCTATTCTACCCTGGAATCCAACAGGGAGACAAGCATTGGTTGCTTGGGACCTATTCTACCCTGGAATTCAACAGGGAGACAAGCATTGGGTGCTGGGGACCTATTCTACCCTGGAATCCAACAGGGAGACAAGCATTGGGTGCTGGGGACCTATTCTACCCTGGAATCCAACAGGGAGACAAGCATTGGGTGCTGGGGACCTATTCTACCCTGGAATCCAACAGGGAGACAAGCATTAGGTGCTGGGGACCTATTCTACCCTGGAATTCAACAGGGAGACAAGCATTAGGTGCTGGGGACCTATTCTACCCTGGAATCCAACAGGGAGACAAGCATTGGGTGCTGGGGACCTATTCTACCCTGGAATTCAACAGGGAGACAAGCATTAGGTGCTGGGGACCTATTCTACCCTGGAATTCAACAGGGAGACAAGCATTGGGTGCTGGGGACCTATTCTACCCTGGAATTCAACAGGGAGACAAGCATTAGGTGCTGGGGACCTATTCTAACCCCGAATCCAACAGGGAGACAAGCATTGGGTGCTGGGGACCTATTCTACCCTGGAATTCAACAGGGAGACAAGCATTGGGTGCTGGGGACCTATTCTACCCTGGAATCCAACAGGGAGACAAGCATTAGGTGCTGGGGACCTATTCTAACCCCGAATCCAACAGGGAGACAAGCATTGGGTGCTGGGGACCTATTCTACCCTGGAATTCAACAGGGAGACAAGCATTGGGTGCTGGGGACCTATTCTACCCTGGAATCCAACAGGGAGACAAGCATTGGGCGCTGGGGACCTATTCTACCCTGGAATTCAACAGGGAGACAAGCAATGGTTGCTTGGGACCTATTCTACCCTGGAATTCAACAGGGAGACAAGCATTGGGTGCTGGGGACCTATTCTACCCTGGAATCCAACAGGGAGACAAGCATTGGGTGCTGGGGACCTATTCTACCTTTAAATGACATCTCTGAAAAATCAGTGATGTAGGTTATCTGCCTTGAGCAAATCTTGCAGTACATGCACAGAAGTTGAACTTTAGATAAAATTAATCCGTTGCCTAAACATCTCTCATTGTGTTAACAGTTAAGTAATTTCAAAGTAAATATTATGGTTGGTGCCGTGTTCAACATCCAGAATATATCAGCCTATTGCATCCCATTAATGAAGGTTATCAACTTCAGCAGGAAACGTTTCACTCAACACGTACAGAATGATGAGTCAATGCAACTCACACCACACAATGACCTGGCGAAGGAAATAAACACGAACAATCAGTTTCTACAAGCAGTATGAATCAAAAGTAGTATATTTGGGGGAAATCTGGCCTTAATTTAAAAAAAAGTGAAATACATATAATTGACAAAGTTGCATTTGAGGGAAACTCTGCTTTTTTCAACATCTTTTTCAATACTAACAACATATGTTTGTATTTAGTAAGATCTCTGTTTATGCATCGATTAAGAATATTTGTACAATGGCACCATCATGTACAGCAATGCAATGAGTATACATGGCACTATCATGTACAATGTACAATGTATATACCTATAAAACAACACAGTTTCCATAATAATTTTTTTATGTCACTCCTACCTGAAAGTGAAAAAGCCATTTATAATATTTCGGAAAAACTTCAATGTTCAGTGCATAAAAGTCAATGGATGTAAGATTTTGAGAGCCGCTTGTGGTTACCATAAATCTGGTATATTTTCTTATGCCTGCCAGACGGTAGTAGAATATGGAGTTTAGGCTGCCAGAAAGTCTATAATTCTAAACTTGCACTTAGGAGTTGAAGTTAGTTTAATCAAGCTACGGCTCATTAGTTCTTCAGAGGATGCGATCATGATTGTATGATTAAACCAATGGACCCAGACTAGACACAGTAAATATATTTCTACAAAGAAGATTAATATCTCTGGTACATGGCCAAAGGGCCTTTGTTCCATATCATTTGGACCTGCACTCTTCAGTCATATGATCTACTCTATGCCAGCAGCAATGCAATTTCACGTAACAAATCTCATCATGCTCATACTCCTCCAGATCGATAGTGACCAGCCTACAGATACCCTGGGCTGAGAAGAAAAGGACAATCGCAGCAAAATGTTTTCAAGAGTCAGTCTGTAGGTTTCATGTATCTAAGTAATATCACGTAAAGGTCACACAGACGCATGCTCATCTATGTACTTGGTCAGACAATGACATCTTGAATATCCTCCCTATGGGGATTGAAGGGCTGAATAGGTTGCTAGCACCAAATGCTTCTCGTGAAAGCTGATCGGAGAGACAAATGGGTGGTCGAAGTGGGTGACATGGCTTATTGCAAACTGAAGTGCCCCAATGGTGCAGACTTGGTGTTGATTGTTGCTCATGCGATCTATCCCTAGTTGGCCAGGCCAAGATGGGACTATGAACAGGCAAAGGTGGTATAGCTACAATCAGCAACATCAACTCACTTGAATATACCATTTTCTGTTAATTAATTCAAATTTGATTCTATTAATCCACTCCAGGAGTTAGATCGGATCTAAACATTTCGTACTCCCTCATGTATATGAGGGGGGGTTAGCCTAGTGGTTAAAGCGTTCACTTATCACGCTGAAGACCCGGGGTCGATTCCCCACATAGACAAAATGTTTGAAGCTCATTTGTGGTGTCCCCTGCTGCGATATTGCTGGAATATTGCTGAAAGCAGCATAAAACCATACTCACTCTCATGTATATGAAATATGCTCAATATAAGTTTATGGTACACTGCACACAGTGCAATAATCTGATTGACACCATGAGATGTACACATAATTTAGTGCATCATTATATACTTTTTATTAAATGAGTCAGAAGTAGAGGAGTTTTTGAAGTTTTTGTATCCAGAATTTTTTTTCATGTCATTATGTTCATTCATAGACTTTGGGAAACCATTGCCACAATCTATGCTTTGAAGGTGACACTGGCCTGGATATTGTGCAGATAGTATTAAACGCCATATGTCTTCACTTTGCAACACTGAATGTTTTCATTAAATCAAGTGGTTGCATCAGCATATACCATGGTGAAGACACCACTATCTGTATCATAAGCAAACGGATATTACTTCATTCAATGAGGTCTGTACTGAACTAGTTTGAACAAATAACAATGTTTTGCATTGCGAAAGTGTGTGACAAGCTTGTTCAATTTAATAAAGTGTAAATCTTGAAAAGTCTTGTAATTATTATATGACTGGGAAGACGATACATCATAACCTTCATGGGTCACCTCAGTGAGGTCATGGTTATCCAATCAAGATACAGAAAATGAGGCAACTATACACGTGTGATGTACAGTATTAGTATCACACCTTGAACCATCCATCGCCAGGTACCCCGTGGGTAATACATCTGGACCCGCTCACAATGCGATCTTAGCGCTACGAGTATCAAGAGTCTGTGTAAGAGTATCAGTGTTACGACCAACATAGCACTAAGATCGCTTTGTGCAAGTGGACACTGAATGGTAATAAATCCAACTTGTCCACAGCTCATTACCAGACCAGTTGTTAACTGGAAAAAACAACTAGCCCTACTGTATTTTCACTAGTGTGGGACCAACAGCAGGTGTGTCGAACCCTGGTAATACGTATACTACTCACCTTAAGACTGCCACAGCACATGGACTCTGGTCGTGGAGGTAGCTTCTTCTTTCTCAGCACCACTCCACTCCAAGTATCCATTGACTCACACATTGTCACGATCAATCCAGGCAGACTATATAAAGTTCCAGGTCTACACAGTACAAAAGTCAGTTTAGCTGATGAAATGGCTCAATCCTGGGTGTTGAGAAACGTATTTTGCATCAAAGATTGAAACTTCAAAAGTTCAGGCAGTGTATCTATCAATCAACAACTGTTCAATCTCTCATAAAATCACAACAGACCACAATGCTTGTTAATGCAAATGACCAATCTTGTATACGCTATCTGTGTAGGTGATCTAATCAAGATGACAATAGGTGACTACAGTGCTTTTCAATGCAATAACTAGCATTGTCCACTTCTGTCCACACATACCACAGGTGTCTGTATAGGTGAGCTAGTCCTTAGATGACCACAAGTGACCAGGGTGGTACAGCCTCCTCTTAGTGCTGTGTATATCTGGTCAGCGCGATGTACAGCCAGCCTCCTCTTGGTGCTATGTATATCTGGTCAGCGCAATGTACAGGTTTACTGATATCCTTTTGTGTCTGTTTAAAACACACAAAGAGGATTGTGGATGTACAAAACCTCGGGAATGTACACCACAGAGTCCCTTGAGTCACTTTCAGTCCCAAATCTCACCATACATCATGCTTATACTCTCAAGCAGTGATGGCACAGTCGTACTTAGCCCAGTTTCAGCAACCAAAACTTAATCTCAGTTTGTAAATGTACTAGTATTGATAGCTCTGAACAGGCATCAATAAGGTGTTAAAAATGTTTTAGCGCTCTCCTCATGAGATTCACACAAAGCAGGAAACATAAACCCCTACAATTATTCAATGATTACAAAGTTCAATTGCTATAGAACATTCATTGCTTCAAGCAAGTCCTCCTTCAACCCTACTGTGGGTGTAACTCAACAGAAGCGCAATATCCATCGAACATCTTAAAACATCAAGTCAAAAGCTTCTGCTTCTCCTGAATGGAGGGACCCAGTGAACTCTGGACACACAAATATATCATATATCACTGTGATAGCCATGAGTGTGACAGGAAGAGGGCAATACCACTTGATAATGTTAATGTGAACATGAAGTCATGAATACAGATTTCAGACTCCTACAATCAAGCAGTGTTTACACTATCACCATGAGATAAGTCCTGTTACAAGATGAAGAGGACTGGAATAAAAATCGGAGGCGATTTTGTAAAATCATAAAAAGTTTTCAAGCTCTACCTCTCGTCCTTCATACATGTACAACGTAATCCTTTGTAACAATATGCCAGCCTAATTCAAATCTTCGCACACGCTGTCGTAATCACCTCGCAAACATGACAATATTAGTCGAGTCACACGTGGAGAAATAACATTAAGTAAAGTTGTCTCTCTGTTGACTGTGCACTTTCTGAGGTGGCTGTAAGCTGCAGCCAGCTGTAGTGTGTCTAGGCTAAATCAAAAGTCTAATAGGCACATCAGGCTTGTTATCCCGGCTCTCTAAGGGCTGCGGGCTGCAGACCAGTTGTGGTAGATTATGTAACAAGATGCTACAGTTGGGCGGAGGGATGCTTGTGTGTCGTATGTCAGCACAAACAGATAAATATTGACAGTACTACACACTTCCTCTCAGACCTTCCTGCCTTATGCTAAATGGTTCAGTGTCAACTCTTATAACAATTCTTACAGCACTGATCCTTGATCCTTTAAGTGCAGAAATCACAGGTGTAAAGTTACTCCGTTAGCAACTCATCTGTGATTGTCCTGTGATAACTAGCAGTGTATGTTAAATGCAGCAATCACTATTTCTGTTGAGAACATACACCATACACAATTCACCCGAGATTATGCTGTGATAATGATCACCATACAAAATTTACAGCAATCACACATTTGTCAGTTGATAACTAGTTCCTCAAGAAACTCCTCCACAGTGGACTAACAATGAACAGTTGTCCAACCAAGCTCTTTTTATACGTTGTCGTAATTCAATGATTAATAATTCCCACACTTGGGATTCCTTCTCGGTTTTTTTGTCCGGTCATAAAATGCCTCCTAGAGATGATATTGGACAGTGGAAATATTTTTAGGCTGTTCCTTTGAATATCACCGCTTGAAAATAGTTGCCACTTGCCGATTGTATCCAGGAGGAATTATGAGTCCGGATTTAACACTCGTAGGTTTATGATGACCAGGAAGCTGATAGGATGGGAGGGAAATGGCAGTGTTGGAAAAAATGTTGCTGCTTGATATTTTGTTTGAATTGAAGATTATTCAGGATTCACAGTCTCATATGAGCAAACAGACACTGTCAAAAGAGCATAAATATAAATCGATGGATATTTAGCAGACAATAGTTTGATCCCTTTGTATACAAACTCATACAAACATGAGAGTTTTGTTCATTAAAAATCCATTGGCATCAAAAGCAGATTATCTGACACATGAGCTGAACAACATTAACAGAAATGATCTGTGTATGGAATATGTTTCAAAAAGCTCACTTTGAATGTTTTCATACACTTTCCAGATGTGATGACGAAAAGGTTGAAATAATCACCATTCCTTGCCAATTTTGAGAAAGGTTTCACTGTCTCTCCCATTCATCCTTATGCCTACTATTCAATGAGAAATATCAGCCAAACTGTCAGAGAAGTCCTAACACAAACATGGAAGTCAAACCTAATCAATGAGCCATCAATATTCACATGGCGGGAACCACAGAATAGATATTTCCTTGTAAATGCAGTTTATACATCTCCTCCAGGACTGGCCTAAGTCTACACTGTTTATGAACACAGAGGAGCTGTCTTGCTACAATTGGCTGGAATGTCTAGAACTGTCTGATTCTTTTAATAGATATTTCCAATTTGATTCGTGATTTACTTTTCTGGTTGTCTCCTTAGAAAGTGAATTGTGGTTAATTCACTGTGAAATTGTCTAAAACATCACTGTGCCATGACAATGCAACACTGTACATAAAAATTCGATAAAATTAAAACAGGATGTTTTGCATAACAGTCTGCATATGCCAACCATTAGACAAGCTACTATGGGATGCAGGTCTCCACTTTGTGTTGATCATTGAATCAATATACTGACTGACATACGGAACTGTTTCCTCACCATCAGCCATTCAGCCCTAATGAATGAAAACCACATTCAGCCAACTGAATGAAAATCACCTCCAGTGTACCTCCTGAACAAAAGCAATCACACATAAGCAGCAGTTCCGATATTTCCCTTTCAATCCTCCCCTGTGGTGTTTTCACCACTGTTCACAAGGCTGTCCGACAATTATTATCGTGATGAGCAGATGGGTGTTTCGAGTGACCAGTGCATGGCGAAGGGGGCGGAGTGTTGATACTCACAATGTCCTCTGTTTGGGGACAGACAACAACACGGACATGACATTTCAAACTGATCCGTCCAGTATCCTAACAAGTGGACTGCACATGTTAGGCGAGGTTGGTGTATGTCAGCTGAATTGTCTGATGAGAGGCTGTAGATACACACCACGCTCTGACCAATTAGCCTGCACTCATTTGGACCTCCTGGTCAAATCTGTCTTCAATTCCAACCCTGGTTTGCCTGCAGTCATAGAAAATTCCACCCTATGTGTCTACTGCCTCCAGATATACTCGTTAGACAGCGACACATTTACCATTCCTCGAAATTCCAGCGCTGGGACTGTCCTCTTCCTCCTTCGAAGTGCAACTATGAATAATGAATCAATGGTCTTGTTTCCTGCATATCATGACTGCAGATGGAAGTGTCGTCTGCTTCACGTCTGCTGGTGTGATCTTTGGCATCTATGTTACATGTAAAAAAATTGTTCACCTATCCTATACCAGAACTGCTGGATCAATATGAGTTTTTCATCCAATTTCACAACCAGGCACTTTAAAACATGTCGGCAGTGCTTTGTCGTCTGCTCACACAACAATTATCCAGACCATATGAGAACACCTGCCTCAATCCTATTCCTTACAGCTTGAAGTCCAAGATCCTTTGCACTGACTCCCAACACTTCCCTATACATAACCAGTCATCTAATGATGAAATGAGAGATTTTCGATGAGTCACTCAAACAGTGAATAAATTCACATATTCACTCTCAAAGACAAATTGATCGGATTCAACAAGTAAGCCGCTACTGGCGTCAAATTGAGCATTGATGAGACTGATGGCCACCTATAACCATGATAAGAGAGGTCCTAATTTTCCCGTTTGATACCCAGGCATGTGGAGCGAAGGCACATGGAATCAGAGGGATGGTGCTATTGATTCAAGTTCATGGCCACCATGAATAATGAATGCAGCATTTAGCAGCAGCGGTCAGATTGTATGGACGGTGTCATGCATTATGGACTTGGTGCTTAATGTGCTCGTTGCTCAAGGCATTACAGGAAAACATCAATTATATCACCTTACCACAGAGTTTTCGGTTAGCTCTTAAATAAATTCCAAACAAATATTTGGTTTCCAGATAGATACAGCCCGAAGTTCACACTCACTGGCACTGAGGCTTAGTTGCTATGATACTGTTCAATTGTTTAATGTAAACAATCTGTATTACAAAACCTATAACTTCATAATGAAACAATACCATATGAATCTAGTTCTAACAGGAGGGATCCAGAGCTAATGAATTCCCCTCACACATGCTCTTTGTAGTAATAAGTTTGATGTCATTACATCGTGCACGTTTCAGGTCAACAAGAAAATGTGTTAGGATCATCATATCTTTGGAATAGGACTGAGTGAGCGAGCATGGTTTTACGCTGTTTTTAGCAATATTCCAGCAATATCACGGTGGGGGACACCAGAAACGGGCTTCACACATTGTACCCATGTCGGGAATCGAACCCGGATGTTCAGCGCGACGAGCGAACGCTTTAACCACTAGGCTACCCGACCACCCCCTTTTGAAAAAGATAACTAGTTTCAGCCTCATGTTGATGTGGATGAGTGGATGTTTGTTTAATCTGTCAGCGATAATCCAACATTTAATGTTGGCCTTTAAATAAGAGTGCTGAAACCCAGTGGTTGACAGCATGAACAATAACCCATGTCATCAGGGTCATGGCACACAATAAGCAAGGTCACACATTGTAACCTGCCTAATGGGCTCGCCTCATTAGTCGGTTCTGACAACATCCATCTGATACTGGGGATCTATTCTTCCCAGAAATCCCCCAGTGGCAGATTGATTTGAATAATACATGACTTATGATAATGATTGGCCAGGCATCTTTAATACAAGGCCTGGGGACCCATAGTCATCAGAACATTAGGCCTTTTCAGCAGCCAAAGACCAAGACAATTTGAAGAACTGATGACCTTATATTGCTCGAGCATACTAGGACAAAGTCTAGTGTGATAGACTTGCAAACTGTACATGAACAATGTTCTCCCAAGACATGTGATCTGGCTTTTGTGGGATGTTATCAAAGAGGCCACTTCTCCAGCGGCCAGCAAACCTGGTCCGCCTGATAACCAGAAAAACATGCACACCCCTCCTGAGGGCAGCACCATCACTGATATAATCATTTCTAAACAGTCACTCGGCTGAAACACTTATTTTCACAGCCTTATGTTTATTTGCTTATGCAAGTACTAAAATACTAGCAAAAACAGTACTGTTTACCTTCCAAACATTTCAGTATATATTATTTTGAAGATTAGCATGACCTTTGTCAATCTCTGAAACTGCAATCTGAAGCCTTGTTATTTCAACATAGATTTATAATAATTCATATGTATTTATTTAGAAAACATTGTAACAGATTTATTGCATTCTAAAAGTAAGAAATAAACACACCTCTGCATTGAACACAGTTAGAAACAGTTGTTTTCTGCAATACTGCAATGTGTTCCCTAATTTGTTCCCATCAGCATATTTCTATAAGGCCTACATGAAGATTTCAGGAAATCCTTACCTTTCCTACCTAAACATCCTGTTTGTTTGTTGTTTAACCCCACACTCGGCAATATTCCAGCTATATGATGACGGTCTGTAAATAATCGAATCTAGGCCAGACAATCCAGTGATTGACATCATGAGCCATGATCCATGCAATTGGGATACAATGACAAACATCAACCAAGTCAGCGAGCCTGACTACCCGATCCTGTTAGTCGCCTCTTACGACAAGCATTGTCGCCTTTTTCGGCAAGCATGGGTTGCTGAATACCTATTCTACCCGGATATTAACAGGTACCTGGCCATCAAGCATCCCAGCCAACAGCTTACAGGCTATGAGTTACAGGTTACATGGGTCAGGGTGTTACTGTTAGGGATTTCACAGGTGACTGGACTTTCAGCTTATAAAATCCTGTACACCCTGCTTAGGTGTACAACTAATCATCCTGAGGCTAGGGAGTTAATGGACTATAAAAGTTCATTTTCCACCCTTATATTTTGGCTGGACTGACGAATCTATGTATAGTCCAACCAAAAATCACATAACGAAATCTACATCCGATTCGTAAACTGCTGTGCAGATTTTGGTCGATTGCAGGATTTGCTTAGCATGTGTTCTGACAACTTAGCGTAAACAGAAATTTTCCAAATCTTGTCATGTTTTTAATCCAGATGCTCACATTTTCATGAACTCCGCGTAGTAAGACCCATTTTGTGACAATATAGATCTTGATTATCGATCAGATCGTCTTCACTGGGAAACGCCATTTTATATGCAGCAAAAGCAAGTAATTTGAGAGGTGGCATCTGATTGGTCAATAGGAGGGACATAGAAGGGACATAACTTGTATTAGCCACTGGTTGTGCTATGATCAAGCCAAGCAATTCCAGCCAAGTTTTAAACTTTTAAAATCAGTTAACTCCCTTGCCTCGAGAAGATTATAAGTTCACAACTTGTTAAATTTGTTACATCTACAACCTATCAGCTAGGTACTTGTTACATTTTTTTTTCTAGACAAACACAAATAGTTGGCGTTAAGACACAAACAGACTCCTTCTTTGTGTAATGATAAAAGTAAGGTTAAATAAATAGAGCTTAGGAAGAAAGATGGAAAATTCATAGTATACATTTTCATGAATTGGTTGGTTCAAACAAAGATGACCCCATGGTGCCTCATTAATTCACTGAATGTCTCAAAATGAATGTTTGTCTTGTCTTGTCCTCACATACTCCACCCTTGAAATCAGTCCACCATCAGACATTATTTCCATCAACACACCATAAGCACTATCATCCAATCAAGAAACACTTTTTCTTAATCTGAGCCCTTTTTACCCAAATCTCCCCAACATTGCAGCTCTGATTCATCTCCCCATCTCTTCATAACTGACATTCATTACTGTAAGAGAGGCTAAGGCAGAGATAAGCAGCAGGAGGATCAGGGACATCCACATTGCCCACATCTCCCCCTGATAAGGCCAGCTGCACCCTAGTTAGAGGGCAATGGCACAAATCGCTCCTGTACCCAGTTCCAACATGTGTATCATCAAGTCACGGCTGCATTCTCAGCTTCAGACAGAAAACATATGATGTGAACCCAAACAAGTCAATGACCCCAGCCCATGACCCCTGCCCAAGACCCCACCCCATGAACCCAACCCAAGACCCCAGCCCAAAACACCAGGCCAAGCCCCCAGCCCCCACCCCACCCCAGGTTTTACAGCGTGCCATTTCAACAGTGTCCCCTGGCAGAAGAGATCCATTCAACTCTCTCAATATTTCAGCAGTTTCTTGAAAGAGTGAAGCGATTCATTGATAAATATCAGTGCATAGTTTAAGGACCATACATTGCCATGACAAACTGTCAATTATTACTTGGTTTACAGATCCATGCATGGCGCCATGAACTCAAAACTTCAAAAATGTGGAATGTCTTATTTTCTTGATGCCAGACAATTCTTCACAGCTTACACACAACATGTTTTTACAATCTTAATTATGTTCTTATCTTAACCACTGACACTATTCAGAACAAACTACATGGTTAACCATGTGATTAAGAAACAGAAGCCCAAGCCTCTTATCAACAAACCTGTGCTCCTTCGGCAAAACTGGGGAAGAAGAGACAGTTGGAGCTGTTTCACAAGATCTGTCCATTAAGTGCTCTTCAGGCAAAACTCAGGAAGGAGAGACAGTTGGATCTTTTTCACAAGATCTGTCCATTAATTGGTCAGCCCCGTTCTATATGTCACTAGACAAGCAGCTAGCCCCAGGGAGAGTGAGTGAGTCAGCAAATATTACTATAATGCTGCATCGTCATTTTTCTGGTATTTGTGGCCCCCACGGAAGTAAATCAAGGCTATGCTCAATGAAAACAATGACCTCTTATTACAAAGCACCAGGAAATATTTGGTGATACATTGAGTCATACACCGAAAGTCATTGACCTGCTGGAGGGGGCCAGGAGGGGGACCAGGGACAATCAAGGAAGCAGCCTTTGGAGTCTACTAGCCCAAACCAGGCTTCTGACATCATTTTCAGTAGAGTTTAGTGTTAATCAATGGACTTTTATTAACAAAGCTTTCTAGACCAAAAGAAATTTGACTAGACTCAGGCTACTGAGTGGCTGAAGAAACAGACAAGGCAATAGAAGAAACCCAGCAAATGGCATTCTGTACTCAACCACAGGCACTGGAAAGACTTGGTTTTTAGCGAAATCATTTTTCAGTTTTTTAATATAACCGTATTCATCAGCATGAAAGTCTAGGGGTCCATTACCCTAATGTTTAAAAGTAAAGACTGAAGGGGACCCTGGGTCCAAATAACACCGCAGCAAACCCCACTGATATCATATTTTGAGCCTGGAGCCTGATCAGCTAAGCATTCTCAGCTTATTTTTCAACATCTGAATGAAAGAAATACTGGCAGCACAGAATCATTCTGTTCTCAGTAAGTCTAGAGTTGGATATCTTTGAAAACCTAGGTGAGGGGAAATGGGGTTTAATGTCACATTAAGAATTATTTCATTATATGTTCACACAAACATAACTTGCTGGTCAATAAGAAAACTCTCTCTCTCTTTCCTTCTCTATCTCTCTTTCCTTCTCTCTCTCTCTCTTTCCTTCTCTATCTCTCTTTCCTTCTCTCTGTCTCTCCTTCCTTCCTTCTCTCTCTCTCTCTCTCTCTCACACGCACGCAGACACACACAAGATTTGTTTGGTGTCACACTAATGGTATAAAGACTAACACCTACTTCAGGATAGGATCCCACTTTCCATCTTTGACAAAGAAAACCAATAAATACTACACAGCTCTGATTCAAAGACATCTGTGCCAAGTCCCATAGCTCTACTTTTTAAGCCAATTGATATTTCCCTATAAAGTAAATGTAGTTATCACACTGATCAATGGAAGCCTGATACATCATGACACACGTGAGTCAACTGTTTGGAGTGAGTCATGGCTATTTATAAAACACATCAGCTGACATAGATTTGTCCTGATGACCCAGGAAGGAGACCGGGATATCTAGGAAGTAGAGGAAACCCAGCCCATGCCATTCTGTACTCAACCACAGGCAGCGGGAAAGAATGGGTTCTAGAAAAAACACTTTTTCAAATTTTTTTACATTTACATATATATATAGCATTCGAAATCAGGCACGAAAGTCTTTGGGTCCATGTCGTAACTGTAATGCTAGAAGTTGCAGCTTCAAGGAGTCTTGGGTTAAAATACACACACGGTATATGCTGAAGACCCAATGTTACCTCTTTGATTAAATCAAATGTCACATAACAATATTTTTCATTCTCTTTAAATTTTGTAACTTTGCACTATTGCCCAAAACAGTGTGCTGAAACATTATTCTATGCTTTTTCAATGAAACTCTCATCAACATTTTGGAATGTCCTATTTTTAACAACGACTGAATACATACTTTGTCCATCAAACACTATGGTGTACACAGATATATATCTCAACCTAGACTTGCACAAAACTCAAAGGCAATAATTATTAGTTTAAATCATAATTTCTAGATAATGTAAATAATAAGAACAAGTTGTCTCTATAAGAGACTGTCCACATATCTAGATTTGCCTATTAGGACGATAGAATTACTACATATTCCTGGACTTTTCTCTCAGTACAGCCTTGGAGCAAGGCTAATCTCCACCTGGCAATGGACCTATTGTGTAGCTGTGGTGAACAATGGTGAAAGGGACATAACCTCTCCTGTCTTCTTCCGCAGATGACTCTATAACATATTTTGGAAAGTGTGCGTGCGTGCGTGCGTGCGTGCGTGCGTGCGTGCGTGTGCATGTATGTGAGTGCAAGCATGCGTGTTGTTACTGCTGCAGCTATATTTCAGTGATGTCACAGCACCCTGTACACAAACGATTCTTTATCAGTCAAACCAGTGACTGAAAGCATGAACATACCAAGACTTCAGGGCACAATGACATGCAATCAGACAAGTCACAGGTCTTGACCAAGTGAGTTCATAAATATGTATACAGTAAACATGGTAAACAACGTTTATAACAAACATGCTTATAGTGAATTGGCGGATATAATGAACTGTGCTTTTGGTCCCGGCCATCTGCTGTATATATGCTTATAACGAACTATGGTTATAACAAACTAAAATTTGTGGTCCCTTTGAGTTCGTTATAACCATAGTTTGTTGTATGAGTGAGTGAGTGAGTGGGTATGGTTTTACGCCACTTTTAGCAATATTCCACCAATATCACGGCGGGGGACACATGAAATGGGCTTCACACATTGTACCCATGTCGGGAATGGAACCCGGGTCTTCGGCATGACGAGCGAACGCTTTAACCACTAGGCTACCCGACCGCCCTGTTTTCTGTATGAACATAATTATACTCAGAGTAGGGCAAATGAACACAAATCATTGATGCTTCTCAAGGATAAGGCTAAGCATGTAAAACCATGGTCTTCAGGCAATGACTGCAAAACATTGCTGTGGTTACAGTTCTTTTTAAAACAGTGGTATCAAAGGGTACAAGTATATTTTAAGTCTCATTTATATAAATAAAATGCTTTTGGCAAAAGTATTATAAATATGTTTGTTTTACAGGGACAATTCGATTCAGCCGAACAACCCAGGATGAAAACATTTTTTTTTCATGTTACAATAAAAAACATGAAAAATTACCAACATCAGTTATCCCTGATTCTATAAAAGTCTAAATGAAGGTGTGTATCAGACCGTTACAGAGTTGTTACTGTACATCACTCTTCCCATCAAATTATAGCTACATTAAACTGATGGGAATTGCTTCACCATCCCTAGACTCCTGCAAATGTAAACATGATAAAATTATGCCTGTCCAAATCGCTATGTGAAACAGACCATCCTATGAGCCTTCTGGTGGGTGTGGACTGTAACTCTCAGGACCTGAACCAACTTCTCATATTATCATGTTACATTTATTGAATTCATTCAAAATCTTTTCTAATATTCCCAGAACACACCCATTTGAAATAATTTTGTAAGAGCTTGTAAATTATTCCTCTTTGGGAGGGACTGTCAACGCTCAATAGATACATTAAGAGAAATGAAATAAATACCTGCTCACTTTAAAAAGTTATCTAAAAACAACATTGCTTATAACTGACAAGAACATTTTCAAATTCTTAAATTTCACTAATACACTTTTAATAAACCCTCATGCATAGTTTCCTACATTTAGATTCAAAGGCGCTGTTGTTTACAGTTAAACGTTCTTTAATCAACAAGCCCCATGCTCATATATCAAAGGCTTAGCTTTGGTTCCCTGATTCTACGTAAGATTTTGGAAATGATAATAAACAGTTATGCACCTAGTGACATCATAGGCTCTGGATATTACCGCTGAGTTCACAGATTACAGAGAAAAGATGTGCAATGCTTTAACATGTGTTTGTACTTACAGTACCATCAGGTTAAATAGGAAAGAAATCTATGTTACGAAGTTGTAGCTAAAGCCATGACATCTGTGTAAATGGCTGACCTTATTTCAAAATTCACAGCAAAATGCTCCAAATCATATTTCAAGCTATGTGTGAGCAAAAACAAATGGAATATTCTGTCTTGCCCCTGGAGTATTGTAAAGCTAGTAAGTAACAAATCAGACTTGTTGACCTTCTTGGACAACTGGTGTGCAGTTACAGATGTTGATTGGTGTTGATTGTTGTTAAACACCACAATATTCCAGCTATATGATGGTGCTCTGAAAATAATCAAGTCTGGACCAAATAATCCAGTGATTGACATTATGAGCATCAATCTACGCAATTGGGCAAACATGGGTTGCTGAAGACATATTCTAGCCCGCAGCTTCACGGGTTGGTGTGTAGTTACAGTAACAATCAAGGGGTAGAAACTATGTGAGGGAATTTTGGTTTGCACTGCTAGGAACAGTATTCCAGTACTCCCCCATCCTCCTCAGATAATAATTCTCAAAGTTCCCTGCCAACCTCATAACCCAACTCTCAAGACCTTTCCAGTTCCAGCCTCCATGAAACATCTTTCCTCCAGCTCTCAACCCTCAGTCCACCACATGCCACTTCTAATTTTCTTCGTGGTTCTCCCAGATCTCTACTCCAGATCCTAGCCTCCTGGCCTACTTTTGCCCAACCTTCACAGAACTCTCTTCCCTCTGCCCCAATTTCTCCAAGACTCACACTCACAACTTTCTTTCCAGCTCTCCTCCCTGACTCTTCAGTCATTGTCACTTACCCACCAGCTCCTGCTAGCCTCACCCCTATCTCTGCTAGCCTCACCCCCTCTCCTGCTCACCACACCCCCACCCCTGCTCGCCTAACCCCCACCCCTGCTAGCCTCAACCCACCAGCTCCTGCTAGCTTCACCCCCACCCCTGCTAGCCTCACCCCCACCCCTGCTAGCATCATCCCCACCCCTGCTAGCCTCACCCCACCCCTGCTAGCATCACCCCCACCCCTGTGAGCCTCACCCCACCCCTCCTAGCCTCACCCCACCCCTGTTCCTGTTAGACTTACCCCCACCCCTGCTAGCCTCACCCCCTTCCTAACCCCTGCTAGTTTCACCCAGCAACCCCCCTCCTTTGCCACTTTCCCTCCCTCAAGTGTTCCCCCTCCCAGCTCCTCCTGTCCCACTTTCCCCTGTCAAGATGCCACATGCTCCATGTATCCGGTTCTGCTGCCATGTAACACGATTTGACGTCATTTGGCTTATAATGCCACATGTTTCCCAGCTTACATGAAATAACAATTGGTGACTAACATACTTCGGTCATACAACAACAACATGCATGCAATCATACCCTGTAGCACAGCATCCTTCTACTTCATCTGGGCAATGCCTCACAACACTGTACGCGATGAACCTCACGACCACGCTACATGCTCAGTGCTGTAGTAGGAGATAAGATACAGGGTGTCTTACGTGATGACCACGCTACATGCTCAGTGCTGTAGTAGGAGATAAGATACAGGGTGTCTTACGTGATGACCACGCTACATGCTCAGTGCTGTAGTAGGAGATAAGATACAGGGTGTCTTACGTGATGACCACACTACAGGCTCAGTGCTGTAGTAGGAGATAAGATACAGGGTGTCTTACGTGATGACCACACTACAGGCTCAGTTCTGTAGTAGGAGATAAGATACAGGGTGTCTTACGTGATGACCACACTACAGGCTCAGTGCTGTAGTAGGAGATAAGATACAGGGTGTCTTACGTGATGACCATGCTACATGCTCAGTGCTGTAGTAGGAGATAAGATACAAGGTGTCTTACGTGATGACCACACTACAGGCTCAGTGCTGTAGTAGGAGATAAGATACAGGGTGTCTTACGTGATGACCACACTACAGGCTCAGTGCTGTAGTAGGAGATAAGATACAGGGTGTCTTACGTGATGACCACACTACAGGCTCAGTGCTGTAGTAGGAGATAAGATACAGGGTGTCTTACGTGATGACCACACTACATGCCCAGTGCTGTAGTAGGAGATAAGATACAGGGTGTCTTACGTGATGACCATCAGGCTCTGTACTCCGATGATCATAAACATGATAAAGGCCAGATCTTTTATATCCACAGTTCTAGTTTTCATAGAGTTTATGCATCATATCAAAATTATTAAAGAATGGTATGAAGCATATATGTTATGGAATACTTGAAAAATCAGAGACTATTAGTTACATTTTTGGCAGAATTCCACCGCAAGTGGATAATTTGGCATATCTACAAATGTGCCACTGCTGGAGTAATCTCCAGATAGGAAACCACATTTTTTTGTCATTTGGTTTTTATTGACGTCAAGTCATGCCACATACACGGCTGTATTCAACAAAAATAATGATACAAAAACTTGGCCAATGCTTATATGGTTAGCACTTTACCAATGACAACATTTGTATCGTATTTATTAACATGATAATGAGTAATTAAATCATCACACCAATAATCTTAGAACCTGGACCCAACTCTGTGCCCCGTTTCACATAACGATCTTCGTATAACATAGACATATGATAGATGTAGTGCTAAATATCTGTTTATGGAGTGAGTGAGTGAGTATGGTTTTATGCTGCTTTTAGCAATATTCCAGCAATATCATGTCGGGAATCGAACCTGGGTCTTCGGCGTGACGAGCGAACGCTTTAACCACTAGGCTACCCCCTGTTTATGGAACAACCACCAGTTATTAAGTGACCAATTACACACATTGTCAATTATGAATACCTACATCCAACAATACAATGCAATTCAAGTACACTCTTATATAATACAGGATGCTAACACTTAAAAGCCCACCATGTTCAACTTTCGAACATCTGTAGCTAGCTGATGTTATCCATTTTATGATGAGGAAGGGGGTCTTTTGTTTATATGTATCAATTAACCCTGTCAACTCCAGGAACCTTGCTCCTTGATATACAGTTTTATTGTCTGTTAAATACGCTCTTAATAGTCTGTCTTACAGACCCTGATACATTTATATCAACTACAGCCCATGCACGTCTATAATGTTTGGCAAGTCTAGATTACTGCAGTATCCGGAAAATGAAGAGAATCACTGGGCTCCCTTTTTATTAGATTTTTACTTTCTGTATATGTTCATTTCAGAGACTATATGTTAGTCTAACGCTCTTAAGAATGCCATATTTTACGTTTCCAAGTTGCACTTCATTAACATATTCATGTTCATCAAAGATTCTTTTTGATGGTAGCATAATGACTATAAGGGACCGACCATATGATTTGATATTCTTGGGGGGGGTGGGGGGGAGCCTAGAATTTTGCATTGAGACTAGGTATTTGTAAGAAAAACACCTTGTTACTATGTGATTTTCTAACAGTGGATTTCTTTTTTTTCAACAGTCTGAAGCATAATTATTTTTTAAAGACTTTTTATGGACACAGGACAATGTCGGGTTTATTTTATAAAAAAAAAGGTAGGCCCCAAATGGACAACACACCAGTCTATCACTTTGACTCTAATGAAACCAAATAAGTACTTCTCTGCATATTGGTTATATCTGTGTGTCGTGTTCTGTAAGGCCTGTTTAGGAAGGTGTCCTTATTTGATGATTATCTTAATCTCAATCACACCCCTTGGATCCTACCACAAGCCATGGGACTCCGTGTTGTGGGGGCCATCTGAGGAGAGATGACTGATTTGGTCAGTCCATTGGGGTAACCAAGGTATTTGCATTGGGGGAAGGGGGGAGGGGGGATGGGGGGGGGGGGGGGGGGGGGGGGGGGGATGGGGGGGGGGGGATTGGGGGGGGGGGGGGTGTAAGGCTATATAAATGGTACATGACTGGATCTTTGTTTACACATGGACAGGGACACAAGGAAGTAACTCATTATGGAATTATCATCTTTCTAGCGCTCTGATTTGATACTCAGTTCAGAATTTCGACATTAAGCAATTATAAGTTTAGTCCTAAGGGCCACTGACATGTCACCCTCGTGTAAACAAACAACAATCTGTATATCTAAAAGCAAGTCAAAGGTGAATGTTATTTTACGCAACACTCAGTTTGTTTGTTGGTTGTTTAACGTCACACTCAACAATGTATGATGATGGTCTATAAATAATCAAGTCTGCACCAGACAGTGCAGTGATTGACATCATGAGCATTGATCCACGCAATTGGGATACGCTGACATGCATCAACCAGGCCAGCAAGCCTGACCACCTGAATCCATTACTCGCCTCTTACAACAAGCAAAGTTGCCTTTTGACGGCACGCATGTGTTGCTGAAGACGCCACACTTAGAAAGAATCAAGATATACCATGGCAGCCTGAAGGTAACAGTCTAGTCAGGCAAACTAGTGGCTGACAGCATGAGCAATGACCATTGCCGGATTACCTGAGCAAAAACTTATGACAGCAAATATAGTGGTATGTATTGAATACAGGAATCAGTTTCTCTATACACAGCACCATATAAACAAATACAATACAAATCTCTTATACATAGCACAGTATTCTTTAACTCAAATACAGTTGACACAAACCAATTAAGTTCTTGAAACTCTTGGTCATGTTGTCAGGGTTTATTTGAGTTTTGAGGGCATTAGTCCTCAAATTAAATATCTTTAACAAAAGGGAAAAAACATGTTTTCAAACTCATTTGAAACACAAGAAATGTATTTGCCCAAGGCTTTTCATAATATACATGATATACACACAGTAATGTCTCTTTTCTATGCTTCTATTCAACAAGAAGCAGGTAAGACAAGGCTGAATTCCTAAATGTCTCCATGAAGACAATGAATCGACATGTTAGATACAGAGATATTCCAGTAGAACTTTCGTCAACACTAATCATAAATCACAATGAAAAACAGTTATCTCTCAAAATATCAATCTTTGTGTAATTAGTCAGTATTGATTAGTGTCTCTGAACTATTTATACTAATTGGCAAATCAAGCTGTCATTAATCAGAATTAATTACCATCACACGCAACTTAGTCCTCCTGCCAAGCTGACCAACATTCCACAAAACTATGCCATCTCAAAACAGTTTCCATGGAAACAAAACTTAACCATCAGTATAATTTTTCACATAATTGTCATAAAAGTGATTAATCACGCTTAACAAGAATATTTTCATGCACTTGTCAGCAGTAATTATAGGCTATGTCTCAGTTGTGGGTCTTAATTTAAGGACACATCAAAGACTCCCCAACAGGCTAGGCATCATATCACACTGTAGGGAGCCAGGGCCATATCAGGGTTCTCCCTTGGAGCACCGGATTACAAGGGGTGTGCAATAATTGCCATAATACTATAGGTGGGACACATTCATTTTGAATTAAATGATTTTAATGCATCAGTTGGGTATTTATAGTATCACATCTTATTCAAATCAAAATAGTCACCTGGGTTCTTGACGTCTGCCGCTACAGTATTTCAATCTAGGGACCCCCAACCTGGCCTAAATCTCTGATTTTTCACATAACATTTGTGACAAGGACCCATTGAGCTTCGAGGTTAATTTTGAACGCTGTCAAAGCTAAATTGAAACATCATTATGATCAAGTCGATCATCAATGTCATGGTAATTATGACTTTGATAATTAATAAATAGTTATTCTAATATTATAGTAATCAAAATGAAATAATAGGAAATGTGTACGATGTATCAAGACATATCTGAGTCACCATTACAATGCTTTATCTGTCAGACAGCTACCATAATAGCTGGTATGGCAAATAAGCGAGTGATTTTAGTTTTACACCATTTAAGGCGATATGCCAGCTATATAATGACAGTTCACACTGAAAATTTGGCCTCACACACTGTATCCTTTTGGGAAATCGAAACCAGCCAATCTGACAGACAACACGTAAACAACCAGGCGACACAACTGTTCTTCACATTATCACAAAGAAACTGTGATCCATTGAATAATAGTGACAAAAGACTTTCCAAACCTTTAAATTGACAATTGACAGTCTATGTTACTGAATTATATTAGACAGCTGTTTCAGTTACAACTGGTCAATGAAATGTAATAAAAATTAAACAATACTTAAAGTGCTTTACATGAAACACTTATTTGCATGATAATTATCATGATAAGGTCCCCCAAAAAACCTAACTAATCCAATAAAGTAAACAAATACCAAATCTTTTCAAGACTTAGGATCAAGTTCTTTCAAATTGATTCTGTGTGAGCGTTGTCAAGCCATCCGAGTTAGCAAACAAAGAAACCGGAATCGGATGGAATTAAATGGCCAATTATTGTCTTCAACCAGATCAATAGCAATCCTGTATTTAGGCACGGCAGGTCGGACCCTCACTTGAAATTATATCAGTTTGGGTGGGAGAATGGTGAGTGGGGAGAGGGTTGGGGCAGACAAATGTGTGGAGTCTCTGTCTCCTGCTGCACTCGGATGCCCACTTGTCATTGAACCATGTCCATCACTGCACTGTACAAAGTCCAGGCTGTAAACCTTGGAGCGTGCCAGACTCTGTCCTCCCTTGTGTTGACAGCTGCTAACATGGCTAAGGAGAGGTTCTGTGTTCTAGCCTATAGTAATTGATCCGTAGTGCTATTGTACTGCAGGGTTTAATTAAGACAGACTATAGTGTTTTTCTACATTTCATCTATTGTACTTGTAAGGTTTGGAGGGGTTTTATGACAAGCATGTTTCAGCTGAATATCTCCTCAGACTTCAACAATTCGTAGAAATAACAAACATAGCTTCCCAATCTGTGGAATTCTGTAGATCTGCAGAAGTCATTCACGGTTAAAAAACAGCCTCCAGAGGCAATGCTACTGTCAACGTTATGTTAACAACGCAACATGCTGGTCTGACGTTTGCAGCAGCAGGTTTGGCATGTAGGGTCCTCCTTGGCTTACCATGTCTGATTTTTCCCAAACAGAATATCCACTTTTCAAGTATGTATCTAAAATACCATGTGATCTTAATGAGGGGAACCCTCTCAGAAAACAGTTATACTGGACTTGTTGTAAACAATCTTATAAGTCAGAGAGAACTAGACATGGTAAACAAAATGAAACAAAACTAAAACTCCCTGAAATGTTCCATATCCTTATCATGTTCGTGTTCCGACTTCTAAATGCTAATCAAAGACTTTGTTAACTGTTTCTATTATAACACCAAACAAAGCAAACACGACAGCAACTCTGGGATAACCAATTTCATGGTAGCTTAGTACAAGGCCAAGTGCACTGGAGACTAGTAAAAGGCTAACCCCATGCCTTCAGGCACAACAAGCTCCAGAGCTGTTCCCTCTCCTCCCCTGGTGCATGTAGCCTGTGTGTAGACAAAGCAGATGAACAAAGCTCTTCCCTCCTCCTCCCAAGCCCCTCCCACTGACCTCACCCCCTTCTCTAGCTACTGTTCAGTAACAGGACACTGGTACACTTGGCCTCACTGCTAATATACTAGCTGTGACTATAACCATCATCACATCACAACTGAGGAAGTTGATCATGTCCACTTGTCCTTTATGTGTACATATTTGATGTGTTTGTGTAACATACACTGCATCTTTCCTTTAATGGAATGTTTTGCAATAAATAGTATCTTATCTATCTTATGTTCACATTGAATCATATTGTATTTATGTTATAAAGTGTCAAAGAATGTAGTTCCTAGAAATTACAGCATCATTTATCTACAATGCCATAGATCCTGAATCCCTTGCAGCTGGACAACAGACTGTTAAATTCATTACAAGCTGTGACAGTCCTGGACCATGTCACATGGACAATAATATGCACTGAAAGTCAATTAAGTTTCAAAGAAACGAAATCCTTGTCTTGCTGCCAACTGTTCCACAAACTCTGAAATATTGATGGCCAGGATGCAGATTTCTCCCGTCAACTCCGGCTGTCACAACAGCACATACATATCCAACACATTTATATGGGAATACAGTGAAATGTCAATGACGTCTCAGAAGACTACAGAATAAAGGAAACCCCTCCAGTGTGCTGTGAAGCAGCTGGGAGCTCCACATGGTACCATGTTTACATTATGGGCAAACAGTCTGGTTTGAAAATGGCCAATTGTAAACCTGTGCCAGTAGGGTAGGTTGGAACTGTGAAATGTTGCAGTGAGACAGGAACCATGTCTACAAAATAACGTTAAGTTAAATGCTGTTTTGTATTTGAAATGAACACATAATGACCTGTGAGAACAAAATAGTTAAAAAACATGAACTCATTCCATATGATATAGCAGATCTTTACTAGTGTACAGTAGCCACTGGCAGCTAAAAATGTCTAAACTGCCACTTCAGGCAGTCTTCACTGAGGTGATAAATCTTTAACATAACATGCCAATTTGTTGACAGAATATCTAGCTGGAGAAAACAATGCAACAAGCTGAAAATAACTTTAAAGTTTCCACTTTCCACATTCTGAATTCCATGTAATTTATCAACTTATATAATTTACATGTCGAAACAAAAACATTCAATATGTTGTAAACATGGTATGCTTCCACAGATAAACAAGGAAGAGAGAATGGAAAAAAATGTTTTCCCCGTAAACATGAAAGAATATGACTGTGGTGTTATGATTATACTCGTGATAATCATAACTTTTGTCTCTAACATACTCAACTCAACAATAGCATGGCACTGACAACGACAACATGTCCCACAATTCAAACCCAACTGGCACAGTTATATGACTAATCACCCATAGCTAAATGTCAAACAAGCAACAGCAGTACCCTGATTTAAAAACAAGTATGTCAAACTCACCAAGGCGTACCATCCTTTAGTCACAGACATCATGGTAAACAATCCAAGAAGTGACACAATAAATGTTATCCGTTAGCATCAGATAAGAAGTGACCAGTACACTTCACTTCTTCCACTGTGTACTTCTGTACTACGCTCTCTCGCTCTTTGTTCCTTCTGTCTATTCAGCCTCTGCATCAAGCATCACCGTGGCGACTGACTAGCGGGACAGGCTGAGAGCCAGGCTTGCTGGAGATTTCACCAATTTACTACACATATCCTATTGCAGCCAGCTGAGGCCATGCAAACTGTGTCACAGACCCTTAGGAACATGTGTGAGGGTTAATTCAAACTCCCATCTGTTTTAAAGCTCATACATTTTCGAATATTCTGGTAACTATGACGATGCATGATTCAAGTGACAACTGACCTTTGTTTGACTGTGCTATGGTAATTATCCCTACATGATACGAGTGTTATTCCATAGCTGGTTTGAAACAATTTTGTACTTTTATGTAACACTAGACTGGTTTAAATTGTTGACATGTGTTTTTGTAATCTCTTCACCTCCGAAAGCGCAATAGTTGCTCTAAATGTGATAAGTTTCAGTCCGAATTACACAGGTTATCAGAAATAAAGATAGATTTAGGATTTATCAGGACAGATGGTTGATATCTTTGTCACATACTATTAACCTCACTACAGTCCCAGCCTTATCTTTCTTTCTCAGCAAATGATACATTTTATTGGCCTTTTCCTAATTCATTAATCTAAAGTTACAAACAAATAAAACTCCACCTCACTCAATAAAAAAAAGGGTGTCATTTTAGATTGAAAGGTAGTTAAAGGGGTCCGGCAGACTAACATCTAATCTCTGAAATGAACATATCGTACAGAAAAAAAATAGCTGTTAAATTATCTTAATAAAAAATTAATCAAAAGGAGCCCAGAGACTCTCTTCCTGATACTGCAGAAATCTAGACTTGCCAAACATTATAGACTTGCATGGGCTGCATTTGATATATTTGTATCAGGGTCTGTAAGACAGACTAGGGGTCCGGGTATTTTGGAGGTATGGAATCAAGGGACCCCTCAATTAAAACTTTTATTCAGTTATGACAAGGACCCCTTGTCTTTCATGCTAATTTATAACACTGTTTAATGAGATGTACTTGATATAAACCATAATAGATCAGAAAAATAGATCTAGAAATAATTACTTAGTTCTTAATTATTGCTTTAATATAGTGTTAGGACACAATATATTGGCAATTTTATTTTACAGGCACCAACATATACAACACAAACAAACATAAACGATTCCCATAATCGAAGTTTCCATCAACATGATCAAATGTGATGAAGTTAAAATAAGTAATAAAATGTTAACATATTTCTCAGCAGCAGAAGGTTCAACAGTTGTGACAGCTTATGGCATAAAACTGTGTGGAATTGTCCTTTTGCAACACATAAAAATATTGTATGAACAATTACTCATTTGATAAAAAAAATGACACGCAACCTGTACAATCGATGCAAACATAAATACTTGGGTCACAATGACCCATCGATGTTAGCTGCTGGTAAAGATGAACTTCTTTATAGAATGTGACATAATTATGGACAAAATTAAGAGGTGAAATTCTGGAAACTAGGAAAATGTCTTACATCAAACTGACTCACTGTATTCGGAGAACAAAACACTCAATATGAAGACGCCATTTACAAATATGGATACCTCAAACAAGAACACATGGTGAAGATGTATTCTGATATTGTGATAATGACTTTTTTCATTGACCATGTTGACCAGTCAAAGGTGTCCAATTTATTTTGTACATCTGGACATTTGAAAGAAACATGCTACAAAGAATTAAAAATAACAATTACACATTCCAGAAAGAAGAAAATGCCTGGTAAAAATAGATTTAACCTGCCCTGAAGGAAAGCAAATCTATCAAACACCACCCTATCATGTACATAGGTTTGAATCCTCCTTCCAATCCCCGCCCCCTGTGGCCCAGGCATACATGTATGTGAGCCAGTAGACAGTGGGGAGATCATGTCTAAACATTTGCACTGCCCACATTGTGGAGGAGCATCTGTATGAATAGTGATGTTCGCTTTTATACTGATCTCTTGGGTCAACAATGCCTGTGACACAAGAGCATTCTGCTCTTGTCAATAAGCAGTTTGGGGAACAGTGGGGGCTGTCCTGGAGACATTGAAGTGAGTACTCAGTGCTGAAGCATGACATACGCTTCAATCTGAGCAGAGATGCTGCAGCGTGTACTCAGGGGTGCTGAAGCATGGGATATGCATCAATCTGAGCATAGATGCTGAAGTGAGGGATACGCATCAATCTGAGCATAGATGCTGAAGTGAGGGATAAACATCAATCTGAGCAGAGATGCTGAAGCATTGGATACGCATCAATCTGAGCAGAGATGCTGAAGTGAGGGATACACATAAATCTAAACAGAGATGCTGAAGCATTGGATACGCATCAATCTAAACAGGGATGCTGAAGCATTGGATACGCATCAATCTAAACAGGGATGCTGAAGCATTAGATACGCATTAATCTGAGCAGAGATGCTGAAACGTGTACTCAGAGATGCTGAAGCATGAGATACTCATTGATGAGTTATAATATGCTGTACACTAAGACCTTAGTGCATGATGTTTAATAGATAACAACCATCCCTTAATACACTGTGACAGTATACATACAATACAAAATTCTTATAACCACAAACAAAGTGAATGACAAAGACAAGTGATTGTCTGACTGATGCAATGTTTTGAAGACAGCAGAGTTTTGCCAGTTGGAAAGTATGGCATCCCAAACACACAGAAATTTAAATTGAACAAAAATAATACATACTGTGGAAACAGGATGTAAATTACATCTGTTTGCGAAATTAAACTTGTTGAATTGCCGCATCCACATCATATACACACCAGGAACTGACATTTCTATTATTTTAATAAATACAATCAAACTTCACACTATCCATTTCTGATTTTCTTCACTCAACATACTCAAGCACTGACTTGTGTTTCAGTTAGTGCAGGGCTTCAGAGAAGGTACAATTATTAATGTGACATTATTAAAGTTGAGTGTGCCAGATGTCAACTGACTGTAGATGTCAAGTAGGTCACAGTAGTCACTGGGCCCTTCAAGAAGTATGCCTGAGAGTCCTCACAGAACTAACAACTAGATATACCCAGGTAACCCTAGTCTGTCTTATAGACCTGATACAAATATATCAAATACAGCCCATGCAAGTCTATTATGTCTGGCAAGTCTAGATTACTGCAGTATCGGTATCTGAAAATGAAGAGTGTCTCTGGGCTCCATTTTATTATATTTTTACTAAGACAATTTAACAGAGACTAGATGTTAGTCTAAGGTAACCCCTGTTACAGGGAAACTCGGCACCACAGGGTAAGTTGACATAACAAGGAAACATGGCACCACAAGGCAAGTTGACATTACAGGGAAACTTGGCAACACAGGGCAAGTTGACATTACAAGGAATCTTGGTACCACAGGGCAAGTTGACATTACAGGGAAACTTGGCAACACAGGGCAAGTTGACATTACAAGGAATCTTGGTACCACAAGGCAAGTTGACATTACAGGGAAACTTGGCAACACAGGGCAAGTTGACATTACAAGGAATCTTGGTACCACAGGGCAAGTTGACGTTAGAAGGAAACTTGGCACCACAGGGAAAAGTTGACATTACAAGGAAACTTGGTACGACAGGGCAAGATGACATCACAAGGAATCTTGGTACCACAGGGAAAGTTGGCATTACAAGGAAACTTGGCACCACAAGGCAAGTTGACATTACAAGAAATCTTGGTACCATAGAGCAAGTTGACATTACAAGGAAACTTGCAATCACAGGACAAATTTTGAAAGGGAAACTTTGCACTATAGGGAATCTTTGCACTATAGGGAATCTTGGCACTATAGGGAATCGTGGCACTATAGGGAATCTTGGTGCTACAGGGCTTTGGCACTTCAGGGACACTTGACACAAAAGTAATTTGGGTTAGGACAAACAATTCCCAAGCATAGTTGGGACATGTCACCCACCACAAGGCCATACAGTTTACCTATTCAAGCCAGGTCTTCCCCTTGTAGAAAACTCTCCTTCATAGATTTATTATCTAGGAAGACAAAGCAGACTAAATATTCCTCAATCTTAATTGTTTAAAAAAATGATTGAAAAAGAATTGTGATCAAGTACTGAACTGTTTCATGAAAAGTCCATATTATTTACATGTATGTATACAACATTTAATATGTTTACTGTCAATCTGCTTCTACACTGGAAATCTTTTTATCACTGATCCTCCAAGAATATCAAACAGAAGGTTTTTTCTGTATTTTTCCCCCTCAGTGTACACCATGATAAATATTTCTTATCTTATATCTCTTTTCCAGTTTCCAGCCTGGCTAGGCCATGCTGCTTCTTCTATGTTCAAGGTTAGGCCGATTCCTGGCCACAGATATGAGATAATATATATAAGAAAAGGAGTACCGGTATGTACTGAAGAGAGGGGGGAACAGCTGAAGGGAAAGTCATCCCATTCCATCATTCCCCAAACTGCAAAACTTGGAATATAACGATGTCTATGAATGATTTGATTCACAAAAGAGTGATACCCTTGCAAATTGTTTTTGTTCCCTGTTAATATTTTTTTAAAAGTGGAATTGTGTTGGACAGTATTTTAGTCAAGTTGTCAACTTACTATGGAGGGGAAGTTTATTTAAAATGACACAGGTCAAGGGTTCAAAAATCCCACTGTCCACAGCTTGGACAAGTGAATTTAAATTGAGGAAGGTAAGTGGATCATTTCAACTTGGAGGTCAACAAATCCGTAATGAAGTACACACTTTATCCCTACTGTTACGCTGGTTATAAAGAGTGTTCAGAGTATTGATCTGGCTTGACGTTTTCAATCCAATTCATTAATATTTTTGAAACTTTAATTTGGGTAAACTGCTTGTGGAACTTATCTGCAATGTATTTCACTTCATTTGATGATAAATTTGGGGCAACCTGACCGTTATTCAGTTAAGCAGAAACTGGACATTTATGATTACTTAGAGTGAATATCTTCCAAATGTCCCATTCAACATTATTTCTTTACACACAGCCCTCAGTGAGACTTTTTACTATTTAGTGAGCCACAACTTGGATGTGCAAACCAGTTTTATGTCAACCTATGACATGAGATATCCTCACTTACTGACTAGTTATGACACTGATATCAGTAAAACCTTGTCACAGATTCTGAAGTAGGAGTACACCATACATCATGTATATTGCAATACAATTATATGTATTACCATACAGGCCTTGTTAGCCTTGCTCCAAGGCTGTACTGAATGAGTCCAAGGGTGTATTGTAATTCTTTCCTTATATTAGGCAAGTCTAGATGTACGAATAGTATTAAGATGTCAGTCTTTTATAGGGACAACTTGCTCTTATTCATATAATCTCGAAATTATGATTTAAACTAATAATGATTTGCCTAAGAGACTTGTGCAAGTCTAAAGCCTTGTGTACCAGATTGTTTCCAATACACACAATATATAAAACAGTCACAGAAGAAACCATTTAATTTCTCCATCACTCATCAAAATGGAATTCAAATGAGAAACTATCATACCATCACTGACCACAGTAAACAGATACTTACATCTCTGGTGATACAAAATGTGTGACATTGTTTGAATAACAGGGTGATTTCATAAACACAGAACATTTTATGAGTTGACCATGCGATAATAATTACATCACATATAAAAAAGGGTAATCACAGTTAATATATTAACATCATAGATATATATATTCTCAAGAGGCCAGCTGGTGACTGATCATATAATTGAGATGGCCAAACAGTAGACTAACACTTAGTCAATGAAAACATGTCTTTAAAATAATAAAAATATTTTTTGGAAAGAACCTTTCCTCTTCTACTGTTTATATAGACTTAACTTTCAGTAAAATACAAATACCTAAAAAATATAAATTCCACAGTCATGGTGCAGGACGAGCCAAACAGTATTTTCAGTATTTTTTGTTCTCAACAAATTAGGATCTGTCGGACACACAGATTAAATTTTATCCCTTATACTCAAATAGGTCATGAAATGCTCTACCCAGTTAGGAAATGCTATTTCCCGTTTGCTCTTTGCCTGTTGACTTAAGTTATTTTCACTCTTTAATAATGTAAATTTACATGACTCAACATGTCAACACTACTTGAAACATACATGGATAATTTAAAGGTAGGTGTATATGATATAGTAACCACACATGATTTGAGCATGATGTGCAGGTTTGTTGATACACAGCTTTATCCTCATGGTCATGATTATAGGCTAAATAAGAGACAGTTTGATGAGACAACACTTATTCCGCTATCAGGTAAAATCAAGACACCATACACGCCATAGTGCATGTTATAAATAGCAATGAAAGACAAAAGGTCTTGTGTACAAACCAAAACTATCTCTGGTGGTAAAAGTATTTACCATGGTTACCGATCCATCATACAACATGTACAATGTAACAATTTTATGTAAAATAATTGACTGACAAATCAATAGGTCTACATGCAGATTGCAACATTATCTAGAACATAATTTTAGCCTTGTTTGGTGGTTGTCAACACAGTCATTTCATTAGAAGCTTTTCAAGTCCAAATTTGGACATACCATATTCGACTGGGGCGCTCTTAAAATTAGAAACAATGGGCTCTTATTAGAGTATAATTTTGGTGAGAGAGAAAAAAAAAAACGAGTTGAAAGTTTGTAAATTTCATGTTAATGCTGACAGCTTGAAATGATACAAAAGAAAAGTATGTGCGTATCATACACGACAGATATATTTTCCAGAATTTAACTGCCTCTAATCAAGGGTGCATATAAAACACGAATGTGTATTATACACGAATAAATAAGTCTTGTGTACATTGATCAATCAGAAGGGGTGCTAAATGGGATTGTTCACTAGCCAAAATACTAGCAAATATCGTTGTGGGCGCTTATTACGTTGAATATGGTAATACACAAATCCATGGGAACACAGAACTAGCGACTGTGTTCAACCATTTGGTATGGTATACTGATAACTCCAATATCAGTATTTAATAAGTGAGTGAGTGAGGTGAGTTTGGTTTAACTCTGCTTTGAACAGTACATCAGTTATATGACAGCACGTCAGCTTGATGTTGGAAGAAAGCCAGAATGATGCAGGCCTCCGGCATTTTCTGGTCACTGACCAGTTATCACCATTTTTTTCAAGTTATTTCTGAAATATTCGGTGTACAAAGTTAACTGTGCAAACAACTTTGATTTGTGTGAAACTAAAAGCAAATGCGCATATTTCTGTCCATAAAAAAAAAATCAGTAAATTTCTGTTATAAAATGACAACAGGGAATCAAGACAGTGGAAATAGAAATTTCTCGCCAACCAACTGTACCAGTTTTTGCCATCATCTAAACAGCATGTGCCACATGATCATGTGCACCGCTTCAGTTCTACAAATTACATTTTCTAGTTTCTCTGTTATCACCACTCTATTTTTATATTTATTACAATTAATAGAAAATGCTTTTATCAATTTGTTGTCCGCAAACTGATGTACACCAATATTCCCCAAATCTGATTTACACAGGCTTATCCTCAACGCTATGAACTATGACTTTTGTGATATATACAGGGTTATGCATTTTTGGAAAAATAGCTCAATTAGGTTTTAGAATCATAATTTGGCGAAGAAATGTCAGACAGATAGTAAGCTATAAGTATAACAGAACTAACTGTGCATCATCTTGTTGTTGGATTTTTGTTTAAGCAAGAAATAGTCACGTGACACCTCCCATGTGTCACTTCTAAAGTTGTATTTGAGCAAGGTGATTATAAGGTTTGTTTTTTAATATTTCTTCACAAGAGTCGGTTTTGTTCATCATTTTTGGATAAACATTTCTCTCTTCTAATGAAACCGAGCAAAAGTAAAACGAAAAGCAATCACTTGCGTGCTATAACTGGGAGCTGGTGATAATTGGTCGACAGCGATAACTGGTTGCTAGCCAGTACCACTTTGGGTATGGTGTTGAAAAACCAGAAACGTAATCAGGATGAATCTGGGATTCAAACCCATGATCAAAAGATTGTGGATGACATAACATGCACAACTGAAGCAACTCTGCAAACCAAATTGCAGTGCCTTAGAGGTTCTACCACTCTAAATCAGAATCAGTAGTTCCCCCAGTCCCTTTCGTAGAGAACTTTCACTGCAGATTGAGACAACTGGCAGTTATGACTGGAAGATATTGTGTAAGATTTTTTTGTATTTTAAACCATTCAGAAATGAAAAGTGGCATATATCTTTTCTATATTTAGTGCTGTCTTTTTCAACATGATCATGATGATGACTTATGCTGAATGTGACCTCAGATATTTACAAGCTACATTTGGTGCGGAACAAGAGGTGGTGCGTTTAGCTTCCTACTCGGAAAAGGAACAGCTAAGCTAGCCATTTATTTTGTTTTTATTGCTGCTTTGAGCATGTTGAGGCCAGACTGTGCAGGCATGTGAATGTAATAGCTGGTGAATGAAACATTTGGTTTTGTGTAACCTAGATGGATGAACCACCCCTGCCCCTAGTGCATGAGTGAGTCGGGTGAGATTTAATGATGCTTTGATTTTGGTTTGGTTTGTTGTTTAACGTCTCACTCAGCAATATTCCAACTATATGACAGTGGTCTGTAAATAATCGAGTCCGGACCAGACAATCCAGTGATTGATATCATGAGCATCGATCCATGCAATTGGAATTGATGACATGCATCAACCAAGACAGCAAGCCTGACCACTTGATCCTGTTAGTCGACTCTTACGACAAGCATAGTCGCCTGTTGCGGCAAGCATGGGTTGCTGAAGACCTATTCTATCCTGGATCTTCACAGGTCTAATGATGCTATGAACAGGTCAACGTGGGAGGCAAGTTCAAAGTGATAGAAGCTGAAGATGTTTTCCACATGGCAGCAATGGGATGATGCTGACAGACAAAGGATCAACAATACCATGAAATGTGTCGTAGGTCAGATTAGTGTCAGACACCCTGGTTGCTTTTGTTGTTCATGCTTATGGAAACAACATTATTTATACAACATAGCATCAACTCTCTTGTTAACAGGACACACTGATCCTGTTATTGAACAAGGGCTACACAATGGGTACACTGTGTGCAGACTAACATTTCTTAGTAATCATATGGTAAACGTACAGGTCATGTAATAAAACCATGTATTATGTTGAGCCTGCTGTACCATGTTAGCCTGTCATACAGACCCTGAAACAAATATATCCAATACAGCCAATGCAAGTCTAGTTTACTGCAGTTTCAGGCTGGAGAGTCTTTTTATTATATTTTATTTAACAACTTTTTTTTCTGTAAAAACTATTCATTACAGAGAGGAGATGTTTGTCTAGTACCATGTGTGTGTTCCGTCAGAAGGAGGGTCTGTGTCATTATGTAAGGTCAAACTCCCTGATCATCACAAGCAGGACAAGAACTTGAGTCAGGATACTTTCCATCCACCATTAAATAGTTCAGTGTCTCCTGTGAATGTCATAAATCTCTAGTGCTGTGCCTGCTAAAACATACCCAAAGGAATTTCCCTGTAGTGTAGTCATCATGCTCATCAGGGATAGAAACTTCAAATTCACACTTACTGGTAACTGACAGGTTCTAGGTTCTAGCAGGGAGTACATATAAATATGGTATATTTTCCCCCGGTTCAGCATGTTCAGTTAGTTAAGTATATCTACTTAACAAACATTATATTTGGCATGTTTGGGATTACACTTTCTAAGTCGAGTATAAATTCCAGTACTTTTGGGGGTTTGGGTCGAATCTGGGATTTGAACCCACACTCTGAGAGTGGGACACCTAATCCCCATACACAAATCAGCAATCTATATGTCTATATATCTTTTTAAATCATCTCATAGCTGTCAATGGTCATAATAACCCAGCTGCTGTTATCTAATTTGTATTGGCAGCAGTGTGATTATATCCATATGTCTAACTGTTAAAATCCATGTCCGCCAATGACATGTTCCTGTCCTACTAGCCAGCTAGCCTGAATGAGATTGTTGTTGTGTCTGGTAAACATTTCAGGTTAATTTTACCACTGTTTATCCTGTTCATTATGATATTCACTACAATTGCACACTGTTTTTACCTTGACTGTATTTGTTCTGCTGGACACACCCACTGATGCTGATGTGTTATAATATACCCTACCCCCACCTTTTGCTTTTGTTGTAAGCATATAGTTTATCAACAACAAACAAACAACCAGTAATCGGAAGTGTTTCATTAGTTAAGCATTATTTAACACTTACCCTCTTAGCCTTAACTACAGTCTTGGTGATGTTCTTCTGGTTCTTTCCGATGGAGCGAAGGACGTTGAAGTTGTTCCTGTCTATGGAGTAGTCTTGTCTGTTCTTTAATCTGTGTTTTACCAGGTTAGTTGACATACGGCGCTTGAAAGTGCCTGTCAAGTAGAACATATGTACATTCAAAGTTCTTGGACTTATCTAAATTTCTACATGATCAAACCGAGCACATATCTTATTTGGAAAGTTTTCAGTAAACTTGTGTGCATCGTTTATATCTCTTGGGCTCCCGCTAACCCCTGGATCCATTCCATGGTTCTCGTGATCTCAAATATTTGATTTAATATTGATTTTCATTAGCCACTTTGATTTTCTCCGCTACTCATTCTAACCGACCAATCACGCAAACCAGCCTAAAGTAAGTGAGTGAGTGAGTATTGTTTTACGCCGCTTTTAGCAATATTCCAGCAATATCACAGCGGGGGACACCAGAAATGGGCTTCACACAATGTACCCATGTCGGGAATCAATCCCGGGTCTTCGGCGTAACCAGCGAACGCTTTTACCACTAGGCTACCCGACCGCCCCCCCCAGCCTAAAGTAGGGTTGGGGATACAATGAACATGGTGGCCATGTGCCAGTCCCCCAGGGGTTAGTGTAGGATCACCGAAATGTGACCCTGTAGATATAGAGGGTGATGTGTGTGACAACCATGAAGCCTGCAAACCAGTGATTGTCAACATAAGCAATCACCAATAATGTCCAGGCATGATGAAACACAATCACAAATATTCTATAAAAAAAAAAATGCTGAGAGGCTTGTTTGACTAGCATGGAGTACTGGGTACCTGTTCTCTCCTGAAATACCCATGCAGGAAACTTTTATAACATATATTAACATGTCTATTATAAGTCAACCCTTGGGTTAAAAAAAAGAGTTTCTAAAACAATTGAAAATACAGAACATTTCACAAGCTTGATGTGCTCTTTATTTATATTCATGCCCATCAGCATGTACATTGAAAAAGTTACACTTTTGTTAAAAGGTTTTGAAGATGATAGTGGGAAATGATTTCCAGACAAAAATTGGCAGACAAAGGAGTAGAATGTCTTGCATGTCTAGATTGATAATTGGAATTATCGTCGATGTGAAGAAATATTAACGAAATGAAAATTGTGTCATCAATAATATCTTACATAAACTACTGTGTTGAAATTAAGTTTAAATTTTCTGAAACAGACTAGTCACTTGTTATTGTCAATCATGTGACAAAATTGTGAACCGATGGTGATTTCAGGTTAGAATTGGTCCCTAGCAACTTATGCTGGATGTAAGAGTCGACTTTATGGAACAGGTGGTTAGGCTTGGTGACTGGGTTGATGAGTTGATTGTCTACAACCTGCCATCATATTAAACTAGCTAGAATATTGCTGAATGCAGCGTTAACATGGTTAAAACATTTTGTTTGTCATTGTTAATTATTGCCACAACATTATCACGCAAAACTAACAGATTACCTGTTCAAATAAACAAATAGACGATAATACATAAAGTAGGGCTTAGACACCACTTGTAGTACACAACAATTCTGTTTGCTTTCAAGCTATCATTTATAATCACACTCACTTCAAAAACACCTATGGCCCCTTTTTAGATAAGATAAGGGATCAAGATGTCTCCAAAATTTGGAAGGAAAGGGAAACACAAAATAACAAACAGTCACTACTAATTTAAGTTCAAATATAGTAACATAACTAAATAAATACAGGTTTCTTCAAATATGAGCACATACACAAGCAACCTTTAACAGATGTTTGTTTAAGAATTGACCTTCACTTTGTGTGAGTTCATTGGAGTATGAACCTTCATAGAGTGAGGGCCAAACTGTATGAACGTCGGAGCTTGCGACGATGTTCATACAATGTTTGGCCCTCACTCTATGAAGGTTCATACTCCAATGAACTCACACAAAGTGAAAGTCAATTCTTATAATTTTTTATCACAATTTCTTACCTCAAAGGATGTAGGCCAAGATCTAAACACAATTTTATTTAGTACGTGTGACTTCATGTTTACACTGACAGCCATACAACAACCAGCTATATCGCGGAGTAAAATAGTTCCTCAAAAAGAGAGGTGACAACGAGGATATTTGTGAACAATCATGCAGTCACGCTCTCTGACATTTCTCAATGTATACTGAAACGCCAAGAATAAAGGTTCTAAATGATCAGAAAGAACGCTTATGTATGTTTTCGTGCTAGGGAACTCCCAGGGATTTCCCCAGGACTGTGTAAGTAGTCCGTCAGTGTTTACGTCATTTCAAGAACACGATCTCGTGAAAAACGTATGAACGTCAAATTGTATCGTTCATACACTTATGAACGTCAATTTGGCGGTCATATGACCGACCTCTCGTCCAATGGAAAAGCTGTATATCGTGTAAACAAATTATTTGTTGTTTAACACCGCCCTAAGCAATATTCCAGCTTTATGAAGGAGGTCTATAAATAAGTCTGCACCAGACAATCCAGTGACTGACATCATGAGCATTGATCTACGCAAATGGGATAAGATGACATACATCAACCAAGTAAGCGAGCCTGACCACCCGATCCCATTAGCATAATTAGTTGCCTCTTACGACAAACCAGCACTTCACTTCATACGGCAAGCATGTGTTGCTGAAGACCTATTCTAACCCAGATCTTCACAGGTTCATTCACAGATGTCGATATCATGTTTCTAAAATTATGTCTAATACACCATGATCATGATGATACACTAACATGATATGTAAAACAGAATAACTGGTATTTTTTACATCTTTATCAAAGAATTTTTCACAACAAACAGGTTGTTTTTATTTTTAAATGTATGCGGTTAATGACCTGCAAATAATCATCTGTGCCTTTTTTTATTCATAGAATCACAGACCAACACATATAACACCATATAGATATATATGTTTATACTGCCTTTGGTACCTTTAAGTGTATCTTTGTCTTCCTTCAACATGGTATTGTTCTTGGAAGGACCTGATGGAGGTCGACTGGTGTTTAATGTATTCAATTTCGAACGATCGTTGTCCTTCGTCTGCAAAATAAACAAAAGACAGAAAATTAACCACTCGTGACTGATGGTGATTATTATAACCCATGCATTTATTCGAAAAAAACTTTAGAACTAAAACATCATTGGATCTTTCACGAAACACCGTGGGGTGGAACCACTTACACAGATTATTAAGCTTCCTTTCAGTGTTTTAAAGCTAGCAACATGTTTATTCGTTTGAATTTTCAAGCACTACTCACCTGTTGTAGACGTTTGATCGCAGTCCCATGTATGGTTCTGCGTCGTCTTTTCGAGATCAGACCACACCCCTGGACAGTAAAACTTAGTTCCAGATCGTCAGCAGACTGAAATTGGTCATCCCGCTTACGTTTCGTCGAAAATGTATCCATTTTGCCTAGCAACACTAAGAATTTAAAAACCAAATTCCCCGCTTCCGATTATCATCAACCACTCGCATCCCTGTTGACCCCTGGCGGAACAGGTGCGCGTTACCAAAGGGAGACAACTTTTTATCACGCGTGAAGAGCCAACGACCAGGCTCTGGACCAGATGCAATATTTGCATTAAAGCTTTCTCAAGCAAATTGATGCCATATATTATTTTTTTCGTCAACAGTAACAATAACCGGTTTGGTGTTTTTAATCACATTAAATTATGTCATGGAATTATCACCGACAAAAAAAAGAGAATTTATTTTCTGTTTGTACAAGTGGTTACCAAGATTCCTTTCTAAATGAGAGAATGTTATGTCTGTATATATAACAATTCTCAATAATTACACGTGGTAAAATGATTGTGCATCGTGTGGCAAAATCATAATTATTTATTGTAAAAAGTAAAGTAATTAAAGTTGTATATATTACACTGACTTATTACACAATATATCAGACCCGTCAACCTATAACTGCTTTGGCGGATGCGACTTATCGTAGATGGTGGTCGGTTGTTAGAATAGTTAATTAACAGAGTTTTAGGCATAAAATGTTGGACATTTTGAAGAATTATTACGCACCATTTTTCTGTGCAGGTTAAACCTTATAGCAAGAAGACATATATTCAATCACGTTTTTACTTCGAGTGCAAAAGTTTCGTTCTTCAAATACTATTTCTGTATTAACTACTGCAGCTAGGGTTCAACACATATAAAATAATTTTATTTTAATCTTTCATAAACGGATCCTCGCATCAACATAACTCAAAATAGGTTTAGAAAAATGTGTTTTTATCTGCTTACATTTATTTAGGCACGGGTATTAAATTGGGAATGCTTGCAGCCGAGCAAACGACAACCCTCAGTGGCCGATCAAGGGGAGGGGATTTCTAGTAAATGTAACCACCTCCCCTAAAAATATATGAAAAAAATGTTATCTACCATGATTACATGTTTGGTGTTAAAGTTTATTAATAATGATTTACATATTGTGTTTGTGATTTTTGGGGTGTACTCCCCGCGCCTCTTACGACAAGCAAAGACGCCTTTTACGATAAGGATGGGTTGCTGAAGACCTATTCTAACCTGGATACAGCATGTAGAGACGTACGTTACTGCCGTTCAGACATATCATTTGTCATTTGATCCTTTGCCACGCCAGTCAACTATTGCAGTATCGACAATTAGAAATGGATTCGACAAAAATACCTCGTTATAGATCCAAGAGCTATGAAAATGTATTACCGTGTGAAAAAATTAGATCTGTAACAGACAACAACCACTTGATCATAACTAAATGTGATTATCCAAATGAAGAGGTGTATAGGAATATATGGACTTGGTTGGTTTGAACGGCGACAAAGGAAACAGTAACAATGACATGTCTGATATTGATGACACAGAATTTATCTCGTTCCATCTTTACTGGAACAACTTAGGGAACATGGGCACATGGAGTCGTATTCAAGAAAGTGCCTTTCAATTAATCTCACAACAAATAACAGATGCTATCCGAGCAAGGATGTCACCCACGTCTATAATAGCACACCATATTTATACGCCCATGTGGCATGTGGTCGATGTCAACATGGGTTATTGGATTTGTGATAATCAGGCATGAAACTGAGACAAAAGTTATACCTTGTAGATTAATCACACTGTGTACATGTATAACATTGATAACATGCTATGCATACACTGCGCGTATGTTGAGGGCTCCTCAAACGCAGCGGAGCGGCCAGAGAAAAAGCAATATTCACCATGTGTCTGCAGAAAGTACTTTTCCGCGTACAGTGTTATTTTACACACCCAAACGTAAACATGCAGAGGCTATCTAACCGAATACACAACAATTCCATATGCATACAGCCAGTGTGTTGATTTTCCGTGATTACACAACAGTTCTATGGATTTACGAGCACTTCGAGCATGCAGGTGTCCGTCAGTTTTAGATGTGTCGGTGATAGAGAAGAAAAACATGGTTTATGAATGTGTCACATACTGTGCACATCAAAACAGAATCACATGCCAAATTTAAATATATACACTGACTAAATGACGTATTATAAAACTGTGGAAATACTAGCAAATAATTTCACTGCAAATAGGGCTGGGACGAGTGCAAATTTACTACCCCCCTATTACCCGACCCTTCCGGGTATCCGCTGTAGGTCTCTAGAGATGGGTACATATGTCTGATTGGATATAGTTTGACCATTGCCCTGGCAAAATATATTCAGATACTCGTATAAAACGATCTGGTCATTCATACACTGAAGTTAACTGAACTTTTATCTCTATTAAAACATATAAAGTCAGAAGGAATGCGTGCAAAGTCAGAAGATACGCTAACATAGTCACTTGTAGTGTAACCGTGGAAGTTCTAGATACGTTTTGCCATTGAACAATATATCACGTGACTAACCACGGCTCCGGGTAGTACTGTGGGAACCACCCGACCCGAGTTGATCAGTATGTGACGCATCGATCATGTCAAATTAAAATAGACAAACGTCGATAACCGTGAGGTGCGTCTGTAAAATATTTCAAGTGAACTTTAATGAAAGAAGCGGCTATAAAATCCACCAACCCTCGCGTTCAAATGTGAATGACGGTACAAGGGAGCAAACCCACAGAGATATATTCGGATGAGTTCAATGCACTGCAGCGTAATTCAAACAACGTTCTGATGACAATGTATTATCAAACATATTAAACATTTTGATATCTAGTATGCTCCTACAAACAGCATTGACTGTATTTATTTGATACGATTGAAAAGTTGAGACGAGCGTACGAACCGTTAACCCCCTCTGAATAGACTCTTCCAACAACATGCAACAGTTGTGGGTGCCAAAGTGGGTCATTCCACAGCAGAATAGTGCTGTTGGTGCCTGGCAAATGGAATTTTGACCAGACGTCCGGCGTTCGACATGAAGGCGGTGTTTTGGAGAGGATATCTACCCAAACAGGTACCAATTTTGATTTAAAGTCAGACACTCATATATCAGCATCAGTACCATCTGAGTTAGATAACACAGATTTGAGGGCAAAGTTTTAGGATAGGCAACCGGAACTGCCCTAGGATTTGACAGTACAGGCGGTGAATGAATAGTGTCCCGGATTTACAACCGATGACGTTTTATTACTCTGTGGCTATTTATTTGAAATACTTATTTGATTAACAGTTTGAATTTACTTCCACATCACAAATCCAATGGTCCTATTTTCCAGCCAGTTCTTATGAGTGAATAATAATAATAATAATAATAATATTGAAAATAATAATAATAATAATAATAATAATAATAATAATAATAATAATAATAAATTACAGCATAGTAATAAATGTTGGAATGAATAAAGTATTCACCTTAATAGTGTATAGGAAAATTACTAATACTGATTAACACTAATTTACAATCTCTGGGGTTCTTTGATCAGTGACTTCAAATGACCTTTGAAAGTAAATATTTGTTTGAATGAAAAATAACCATGATTGAAAAATGAGTGCACATATTGAACAAAACAGTGACTGAAATTTACACAGTGGCAGTCAGTTAAGGGAGATAATTCTGTAGTTACCCTACAATTTACAACTGACTACTACAATAACAAACTGAGGAAAGTGGGTGACTTAAAGTCTAAAACTTATATTAAATATATATTGGTATGTGGTCTCATGTCATTCCTAGGTAGACACAGTTTATGGATAACAACTTCTTTATTCAATGTAAAAGGCAACATTCTGGTTTAGATCTGTTCAACATCGCCTTAAGTAAATAGAGAAGTTGTTATCCATAAATTGTGTTTACTTTGTCATCTGTCAACTTCTAAGTAATGTCTATCAAACAAGGTCATGCAAAGACATGCGTTTTTAATGCTTAGTCAGCTAGCATCATAGCTATGCTCATGAGTTGTGTTAATTTCATTTGCGATCCCCTCAATTTTTCTCTGTGTCATTTTTTATTACCCCCACGCCCACCCCCAATCTCACCACACCCCACTCCCCTATAGTAAATGATCAGGCCCTGACCAAGTGTTTAAGTCTATGACTTGCATCCCTTGGGCTTTCCTCCAACATCAAGCTTAGATATACTGTATATATAATGCAGCACAGTGCAGGGCTCACTGTTGATGGGAATTTCAGTTTGTCATGGTAAGTAAGGCATAGTTAAAGTAATATTTCAACAAAGACATCCGAAACAAGAAGTGATAAATAATCAATAGATTTCGTTTTAAGATTCTGGATTAAGTAATTCCAGCTCTATACAAAAGCCACCACACCCTGACATTAATGACGCTGGTGGGACCATTTAAAGACATTTGTCATTTAATGATGTAAATTACAGCTTGGGAATTTCTTTTAGCAATAGTGTAAGCATCATAAACCATTAACATGATAATGTGATGTCTGGTGATTATAGGAGCTAAACCTATAGTTTTGAGGTTTTGAATGAAGATTTTGAAACCTTAACATTCAACACATAGCAGGAAAATATATCTACTTTCTACCATGGCATTATACATGTCTGGTGATATCTAATGTACTGTGGCATCGGTTCTGTCAAATATTTACAGTATGTGCTAGTTCAGTCATCAATACCATTGTTATTCCAAGGAATACTGTAAAGAAATGAGTCTTAACCAGACACGTGGTTGATAGTAGAGCTGGGACGGGCAACTCGGGTACCCGGGTCGGGTGGGTACTGAGTGAGACCCGGGTACCCACATGACTACCCGGACCCGTGGTTAGTCACGTGATATATTGTTTCATGACAAAAATATCACTGTATAACTACATGGTTATACGACAATTTTAAGTCTCTAATGTTAGCATTTCTTCACTATTAACACGTTCCTTCTGACTTATGTGTGTTTGAACAAAGCTAAAACTTCAGTAAACTTCAGTGTACCGTATTTTCTTGAGTATAATGCGCACTTTTTTTTCCAAAAAACACAGCTGTGTAGAAGGGGGTGCGCATTATACACGAATTATGAGTTTGGATGTTTTTTCCTCCCATGGAAAGACATTACCGTGAGCACGAAACACCGGAAATACCATGTCAACAAATCCATACTGAAGTACGCAAAATAATTATGTAATTACACTGTCTGTCTATAAAAAGTGTTCTTTGTATTTCTGGACTTATGTTTGTAACTTACTTCATTAATTTTATTCAAAATTCCTTATAATATTGTTTTTATTAATTTCGGCGAAATCGTGTGTGAAGCGATCGGAAGATCGCACAACTCACCGTTATTTACAGCAACCACGGTCAGAATACCGCTATTGACGCCTTGAAACGAACTTTAGTTGACAGAGAATGGATACATATATCATAAATGACATACTTTGACCGCTCACGTGCTCACGTGCGCGTGAGCCTTGACGGTGACTGGTCAGACATGTTCCATGTAAAAATAATACCCGGGAATAGCGATCAGCTGCTTCGCTTAGGGTTATTATTATTTTAAATATGTTTAGTAAAGGCTGCATATAAATAAGAAAATAATGGAATATATTATTCCTGATAAATAAAATAGTTTCAGATACAATTGTTGCCGATCTTTGCATTAAAAATCCTATGAAGTTATATCATTGGGTGTGTCTTGACCGAATCACCGGTCGATTCCAAGAAAACGTGTGTACAGCTGATTGCTGTTTCCGGCTTAGTTTACGAGAAAATACACAAGGTAATCTTAATCCCTAGATATAAAACAATGCCTAGCAGAACAATAAATACTTTTTAAACGGTAAATAAACATGTCTGGTGATTTTTTATCTCAAATTTCGAATTTGTACTGACGAAGTTTCTCAGCACCCGTTCGTTTGCCGGACTTCGCTGAAAGGGTACGGTGTAAATTTTTTCTGCGCATAATATTCAAATTTCTTTTTTTCCAAAATATTGAACGCGCTAGAGGGGGGTGCGCATTATACATGGGTGCGCACTATACTCAAGAAAATACGGTATGCATGACCACATTGTTTTTTTCATGTATCTACATACATTCTGTCAGGGCTACTGTCAAAATATTCCCAATTGGACATTTTGTACCTATCTCTTGCCACCAACAGCGGGTACCCGGGTAGGGTCGGGTAATAGGGGTGTGGATACCCGGGTAGTAAATTTGGACTCGTCTCAGCCCTAGTTGATAGCTTTAGTTAGAATTCATCGTGTCAAGGTACACAGTGTCACAGAACCATCTAGGTCCAACATTGTGATTCCCATGATGTTTTGGTTGTGTGTTTGTTGTTTAGCAGCACACTCACCAATATTCCAGCTATGTGGCAGCTGCCTGTAAATAACTGAGCCTGGACCAGAGAATTCAGTGATGGATATTATGAGCATTGATCCACTCAGTTGGGGTACAAGGACATGCTATCAACCAAGTTACCAAACTTGATTACATGGTCCATTAAGTCATCCCAACAAGCATAGGTTCCCTAACTATTGAACTATTCTGAATCTGTCACAGTAAACTATTACTTCTGTCATTCAACATATGGTAATACTTTTCATTGTCAAATTCTGAAAAACATGATACTTAATTAAATTAATTAATATTGTATCCATTTTTATATCTTTGATGGAGCACATTTTCTAACTTATGTTATGTTTGCATCCTGCACAGACCCAAGTGGTTTAGTTGTCATGGAAGCACATGAATCATCCATTGTTAAATGATATGACTGCATCACAGCTGCCATCACTGTGTCTCACTGCTGCTGAGAACATGTTGGAAGCGAGTGCTGTGGAAGCCTAGAGATGACTTTCGTATTTACAGACCACTTCCATGGTCTAGTGGTAGAGCATCCACCTGGAGAGCGGAAGGTCACGGGTTCAGTCCCCGGCCCGTCATACCAAAAGACATTAAAAGAAGGTACTTGTTGTGACCCTGCCTGGCGCTCGGCATTAAGGGGCTAAGACAAGGACTGGTCGGCTCGGGAGTGTATACTTTGCCTGTAACACTATAAAATTGGCATCAGTCCGGACTAGTACAAGCCCCACTGCACACACACACACACACACACACACACACACACACACACACACACACACACACACACACACACACACACACACACACACACACACACACACACACGTCACTATATAAATGTAGCAATCTTGAAGTTAAATTAAACCCCATTTCACCTCACTTCACTCATATTTTGTATTTACAACTTCTATGCACATTATGTGTATTCCATTAACCACAGTCAGTGTAGCCTGTATACAGTTAAAAGGCCCCATTCCACAAAGTGATCTTCGCACTGTGACTGTCATAAGCCTATGTTAAAGTATGGGAGTTACAGTAATCCTAGAGCTAAGATCCCTTTGAGAAGCAGGGCCCTAGAGTACCATTTGGTAAGTTTAGCCAAGTTTTCAGTTCTTGAAACACACAACCAGCATAAAACCAGATTTTTTCCCAACTCAAGTATTGCTGGTCTGAGATTCAAATGGTAGACTATATCATATTTTATGACTTCAATCAGAGTTATAGGAAATCAACTTTGAACAGATGGTATCATTGAATGCCCGACGTGATCAATATTTCATCTGTAATCAGCATGTGTTGTGACTAGCTCTGCATCTCGCCTGTCCTGCATTATTTATCAGCCTCTGTACCTGTTGAAGTTCGTTAAGGATGCTGTCAGATTGCCAGACGAAGGTGACTGAATGGCATCAGTAACTAGGTGACTTTGGGATGGTTTAGAAATCAGGATGTTGTCAAGAAATTTGACGGTTTTCATTTACAGGTGAGATATGGATATGCATTTCCTTGTATTCTTCCACACATATGTTTGAATCAGGCCAACATGTTCTCTTGAATAATGGATCAGCTACTGCAGAATGGGAGCTGAGAGTAACCAGGCTCTGCGTTGCTGACCACTGACCAGTTATACTGACCAAAGGGGCCAGGTCCTGCAGTGTAATGTCTGATTCAAGGTGTATTGGTTAGATAGTGTGCAACATTAAACTGATTGCTAGTGTATATGGTAATTTGGGTCTGTCTATGATCGTTGAATATGTGACTGAATAAGTTCCTGTTATAGTTGCTCCAGTTTATCTGACAATAATTATTATATATTGTCCCAAAACAAAGGATAATGGTTTTCTTGATGTTGATCGGAGAAAGCTGATTGGTCTCTGATCAAGTGATTGGGTCTTTCATGGCATTAACTGCCATTTTTATAAAACATGACAATATGCTTTTTCCCTGTTCATTTATATCTAATTAGTTCATCCTTCAAGTACAGGGTCCAATGATCCACATACTACATGTTTGATGTTGTCAGTCATACTCACTGACAGTTACTGTGAGATGTAGAAAACCCATTCAATGATTTTAAGGCGTTGCTAGCTTCATGTGTGATTCATCATGGTATCAAATTACAGAAGCTGGGATGTCTATTGATGTATATGTGTTATTTTAGTGTGTAGATGATTATGTTTATTCAATTTATTGATAAAAATACAGAGAGGCATCCCGAATATTCTGTAAAAGGAATATGATGTATTCCTGAATATACTCATGCTTTGTATTCCTTGAACTAAGCACCTGCTCCTATTAACCCCAGCATATTTGTGAAACAAAAAGTTAACATGTTTCAATGTCATTGCCAATCTTTATTTTTGTATTTTTGTATATCTTAATGAATTATTCAGAAGCTTTGCCAAGTTAGGGTGAAGCGGAAAGGTGCTCTTATTAAGCATCCACTCTTGGATACTTTGTGTCAAATATGGTGTACCGTATTCAATGTAATAAGCGCCCAGGGCGCTCTCAAAATTAGAAATAGGGGGCGCTTATTAGAATATTATTTTGAGTTGAAAGATCGTAAATTTCATGGTTTATGCTGACAACCTGAAATGTTTACATACGACAGATATATTTTTCAAGAATTTAATTGCCCATAATTAAGGGTGATATAACACACGAGTGCGTATTATACACAAATAAATAAGTTTTGTGTACATTGATCGATTGGAAGGGGTGCTGATTGGGATTGTTCACTAGACAATATATTAGCAAATATCGCCGTGGACGCTTATTAGACCAGGATGCTTATAACGTCGAATACGGTGTGTTGTTTCTGCACGATGATTGTGTTTTTGTGTCACATGGTGTGGTCCAGTGGTATTTGTTTGATTCTGGCGGGGCCATTGTCAGCATTGTTCTGTTGGGTGAACTGTACTGATACAGAGATACATTTGTACAACATTAGGTATACTAAACAATAGTTTGATCACTGTTGTCTAGACAGTGGCCAATGTGTGTCTTCAGGGTCAATTAATTCCAGACGTAGTATTATACTGCCAGTTTTCACAGAGTGATGTGTATGCTGTCCTGCTTTTATATGCATATTGTAGGTCTTCAGCATGTTTATGATATTGTAAACTCTGTATGTTTGTTTAACGCCGCACTCAGCAATATTCCAGCCGTATGACGGTGGTCTGTAAACAATCGAGTCTTGACCAGTCAATCCAGTGATTGATAGCATGAGCATTGATCCATTGGGATATGATGACATACATCAACCAAGTCGGCGAGCCTGACCACCCAATCCTGATACGACAACCATATTTACCTTTCACAGCAAACCTATTCTAACCTGGATCTTCAAAGGTGTAAACTATTTGAAATGTCAAAGGCGTAAGAATATCAACTCTATTTGAAATATAAGAAGTGTATGCTAAAGGATACAGACTTTATATTTCCTATTGTATCGGGGGCATACTATCATGGTGTTTAGTTAAATATTTGTGTCACAAAATGTAACATGATATTATTGTTATATACAGTAAACTATGGTTATAACAAAGTCAAAGGGACTACTATTTTTAGTTCGTTATAACCGTAATTCGTTACAAGCCTATATACAGCATAACTACAGCAAATAGTCGGGACTAAAAAGTTAGTTCGTTATATCTGTCAGTTCGTTATAAGCGTGTTCGTTATAACCGTAGTTTACTGTATAGTGAATTTGCTTGTGACTAGTGTCAATATTTTTTGATTTGGCATTCTTCTATACCGTTATGAAATTTGAAAAATGTCCTAGAAATGAGATGATCTGAAACCTTGTTATATATTTCATTTTCATAGCAGCCACACAGAATGTAAATAAATAAATTATCCAAGAAAACTTTAAAAAAAAATTAAAAAAATATTCTTCAGACTGTTGAAAAAAAATGAAATTGTCTGCAACAAAAATAACATTGTTGCAAGGTGTTTAAAGGTAAAAGATATTCAGGCTCTAGTTTTGATGAAAAAATAATATGGTTTTGCAGGTGAAAAAATATCTAATCTCCAGACAAAATCCTAGCCCCTCCTCCCCTCCCCGAATATCATTTGGTTGGTCCTAAGAATTATATTTTTGCCCATGCAAATTGTGTATTGAATTAATTGTCAGTGTATTAAATGTGAACTCTTTTGTAAAAAGAAGGCTATTCAACAGAATTTTCGAGAGAGAGAGTGCCAGCTGTTGAGGTGTTTGACTGCAAGCGAAAGGCTTATTCATTTTTCAGTGTACAAAATATGGTGTAAACTTTGAATCGCATCAAACTATGATGACAAAAAACAAAAAATGCACATGGCAAGTGCCTGTGAACAAATGTCTTACAGTTGTTAGCAAGGGAATAATTTATTTTCCATGCAGTGAATATCATTTATTTTCATAATTGATGTAATATTGACAGTTATCAAATCTAAGTCTTTATTCCTTGATATTTTCGCGCACTAATTTGACTGATATTTCTTGCAGATGCCAGATGGTCAACTACTGAGGAAAGCTCTGTTGTCGTTAACAATGGAAGGGTCATGAGAGAATAGCTGAGAACACATGCATTATACATAAACACATTCCTTCTCTCACCATGTGATACAAGCTATAATATCAGCAATAGTTGATGCCGTTATTGTGATAAACAACGGCAACGCGAACTGGTATATAAATGATACAGATGGACTGACGAAATGATGATGACAAATACCCTTGATAAAACTGTTTGAAACAAGTTAAAACATGATGTGATACTCAAAAGTGTTGCTAAAAATATATAGCATTTGGAAGTTTACAAAATGGATGTGCCCTACAGGTGCCCGAAGTGTGGAGACGGGAAGGTGTTTCCTGTACTGCATGATTTAAAGAAGCATTTGTCACAGGAACATTCTTACGTGCCAAGTCCGAGAAAAAGGATACAAGTTTTCAATGGAAACACAGACAAATCTGGGCGTTTTTCGCCATTGCTTCAGTCATTCTTTGATGAGGGAAAGCGTCTTGAAAATGAACTTCTAAAAGCCAAAGATCTTGAAATGAACAATAAACGGAAGAGATATGGAGGAAAGGGTCCAGGTAGCTTTAGCAATAGCGATATGATGTCAGTGAGTTCTGAATTTGTGAAACCTTCAATTGTAGCATTCCAAGATGATCATTTGAAGAATACATTAAATAGTATGACTCAAGAAGTGACTCTCAGTCGACAGAAGCAGTGGAAGACTGCTGATGCTTTGATTAAAGCTGAGGAAGTGTTGGTGGGTGTTGGACAGGCTGCCGAGATGCGGTGCACGGAACAGAAGAATGTGATTCAGAAGCTGAGTGCAGACCTGAAGGCAAAGGAGAAGGATCTGAAGAAGTCGCAGGAAGAACTGGATAGGCTCAAGAAGGAGCAGAACCAGCTGATTGAAAGTTCTGAGATCCTGTCCAGGAAGACTAATGATGAAAGTCAGAGGCTGAGTGAAGAACTAGAAGCAAAGGAATCTCAGTTGAGCAGGATTAATGTCCAGCTGTCACGACTCCAAGACAATGGTCTTGAGGACTGGGCAGCCAAGCAGAGTCATGGTCCTTCATGGAAGTCTCACAAGGATGCTAAAAATATGATGATGGAGAGGAGCATGATGAGGAGGCGAGCTGAGATGAATGTGCATGGATTGAGGGACAACATTGATCAGTTCGAGACTAGGAAGCCAAGGACTGAGGCACGAAGATTTCAAACTCAAGAATATGATACAATGAGCCATCGGGATTCCTCGTTTGAGAAGGCTGAGGAGGAGATTGGTGAACTCGACATCTTGAGTCAGGAACTGAGGAAGATGCAGAGGGATGCTGTGTTAAAGATGCAGGAAAAAGATAAGGAATTGATTCGTGCAAGGAAAAGATCTGAAAAGTTGGAGAAAGACCGATTGGTTCTTCTTCATGAAATGGATGACTTGTTATCCAAAGCAAATATTGATAACGAGAGTCTGAAATCAGAACTCCGCCGCAAAAATGAAGAATTGCATGAATTTAATTCCGATCTTGAAGAAGCTAAAAAGGAACAGACTAAACTTGTTGGAGAAACATTTGAGTTGTATCGTGAAGCAGATAAAAATATTGCCAAGTTAAAAGAAATGCTGGCCTTGAAAGATTTTCAGCTGAAAGCTGCAAACGAGAAGCTCAATCAATTTCAGGTGGCTAACGAGCATCTGTTGGCTGAGAGTGAGAGCATTGTACAACACGCCGATGAGAAAGGGAGTATTATGGAGTCGATGTTGAAGACAACGGAGAAGAGTTTACAAATGATGGAGAAGGAGTTAGATGACACAAAACGGGAGAAGGATAAACTTCTTGAAGAAGCTGAAACTCTGAAGCAAGAGGTTGTGGACAGGACGAAGTCAGTGGCTGAGTTGCAGCAGGAGGTTGTGATGAAGGAAGAGGAACTTCAGAAAACCAACAAGTAAGACCTTAACATAGTTTTACTAAGATGATAATGTATGGTTATTGTGTACTATTGAAGAAGAAAATATTAACCAGCAAAGTGAGTCCAAAGTAAATTAGGAGATACACTTATTGTACTCAATCTGAGGTCACACATTGTTTATTTTTTGTTTTGTTTCAGCCCCTACTGAAAAGCGACCGGTAAAATAAATAGATAAATTTATTCTTATCTTTATTTCAACTGACCTTGTGTGGAAGAGCTGGAATAAATCTGTGGAACATTAACTTAGAAAAATGTGGCCTAAATTGCCTGGAGATTAAACTCGATAAATTGAATTTGAAACTGAACTCATGGCATATCATGTGATCATATTATTTTGTAATGCCTATTGACTAATGGAGAGAGAAGTACTTTTCTATTAATATAAACTTCCATCAAATCAGCTGTGTCCATGAGAGGTGGGTATTCACATTTGAAACATCTGATTAAGTATTTTCCAAAAAAAAAGAATAAGCTTCAGGTGTCCACAGACAACCTTTACATTTTGTACTAAATGCAGCTATTTTGCAAGCAGTGGATTATTCATTATTCAAGGGTTGGGGGTGGGGACTGGGGGTTGGGGAGTAGGGAGTAGGGAGTAGGGGAAGCAACAGAGGTTATTAATGTCACTAATGTCAAAATGAAAATCATGGGATGTGAAAGACAGATTTTGTTATTAAAACATTATTTATATTACAATGTAATTAAACTGGACTTTTCGGTTGAATGATTTTACCAACCAGAGCCAAAAGCCAGAATCAGAAAATACAATAACTGCACCAGTATACAACTACAAAAAAGGATACAAAATATTAGTAATGATCAAACAATCTCTGGCTACTGCACACAGCCTCTCGTCTAACAAAGCCAAGCCTTCTACCAATACAACACTCCCTGCAGTTAAAACAGGAGTAGCATTTAGTCACCCCAAGCGACTTCATGCCAACTAAGGTAAAAGAGTTAATGAGCGACATAATTGTTTTGATTATTTTTGTATTGTCTGACTCCAACTGAGTAGTGGTGGAGCTAATTAGTTAATTGCTTGATGTGGACATTCAAAATGATTATCAATTGCCAATATATCGAAGCAACAAAGCAGTTCTGTGAAAGAATGCAGTATACCGGACACTTTCTACCATTTTGGTAAGGGATGTGCATGTGCTCATTCCTTAGTAATGTTTTTCAGACGCCATTTTTGTCATCTCGCTAAACAACTAGGGGTTTAGGGTGCTTGCCCCCCACTCAATGGCTTGAATTATATGCTTTTTTTAAATAAATGAAATGTTTAATTACCAAAGTAGATACAAAATACTTTATTAGCATCAAACAAAAATGGCGGATTGGTGTCCATTATGATGTCTATGTACTGCAGTTCTGTATGTGACATTTATTGTGTAGCAGGTTTTCAGCCTGCCCAACAACTTGCACAAACAGTCTGTCTATCAAGCACCATAACAGTTATCATCAATAATACATCTCATTAGTATGTTATTCTTTTTCATTGTATGTTACCAACTGTTGCAGCTATCGTTGGATCATAGGTTTTCAGACATCATACGTTTTTGGACGGCCATGTTTATCACGACTACTTGTGCAATAACGGGGGGTGTAGCATCACACTGACATTGTTAATACTCAGATCATGGCTTGTTTTTAAGAGAAAGTTCACTTTTTTTAGTGAATGAGATGTTTTACAGCTGTTCATATGATTAGAGAGAAAATTATGAATGTTTCTTAAGCATAACGCAAGGATAATTTTCACATAATAGAAATATTAAATACTCTATCATCATGAAATGATAACATGGTCAACTGAACGGGTCCTGACTTTAGGGGCATTTAGAGTCAAATATCGCAGCGAGGCATATAGCCCTTATTGTAATTTGAATAATTGCCAATTTGAGAGTTCTGATTGTCCATTTGAAAAATTCATGTAGATAACTACTGCTACCAATTGGATAGCAAAAATCTAAAAAAAACAAACATAAAATAAACCATGAGTGGTGTTCTGTTCCAGTGATCTACAAACCCTCCAGACATTCCTGCAGACAACTGCAGCCAAAGAGACAGTGGCACGTCAGGAACTGGAAAAATTCATCATGGAGTTGATTGAGAGAGCAGGCAAGGCAGAGAAAGAGTTGCGGGCCCTGAAGCGAAGAGTCCGGGCAGCGAGTGAAGAGTCTCAGGTATGGAGTGTCATGAAAGGAGGGACTTGTATGCACAGCTAGCTGTATTTTAGATGTATACTGTGGCGTCCAGTAAACAACCCGAGTCAGGTAGACCGGTGGTTGATAGCATGAGCACCGATCCATGCGACCAGGTCATGATGACATGCTTTCAACCCTGCTGTCACATTACCTTACCAAATTTCCCTTGCTTTTCATGTGAATTGGGTGGTCACAACCTGTGACAGGGCAAACTGCGTGTAATTGTATCTTGATTTGAATGGATTACCGTTCATGGTGTATGCTGACCTACATAATATTGTTTTTTTACCTACAAAAACAGTCGTAAACTAAAACATAGAACAAGTACTCCTCCATTTACTCCCAGCAATGTACAAGCTTGGAAATGGCTGACATGTTAGGTGCTGACGTTTTGCAGAGATGCCAATGTTGGCGAAGCCCTTATGATGTTTCTAATGATGATTTTGAAAAATGACCAAGTTTAGACACTAGTTATCCCAGACATTCCTTTTGGCATCCCGAATACTGCAAGAAAATCTGCAGTTTTCATTGCACTGTATCAATACTATTGGCCAGTGGAAATACAATATTTCGCAAGTAATTATATAACAATAGTTATAATGCCCAAGCTAATTCTGCTACTGATATGTCACTGTGACATATCAACAGAACATGTCTTATACAGAAAATCAATAATCACAATACTAAATGACCAGTTTGACCAGACCTTTTTGAAGGGACAATGGAAGCCCAGTAGTCTAAGGCACTGCGATTTGCCTTGCACAGTTGAATCCCTTAGGTATGACAGGATCTTTTAGGGGCGGTCGAGTAGCCTAGTGATTAAAGCGTTCGCTTGTGACACCAAAGACCCGGGTTTGATTCCCGATATGGGTACAATGTGTGAAGCCCATTTCTAGTGACCCCCGCCATGATATTGCTGGAATATTGCTCAAAGTGGCGTAAAACCATACTCACTCACTCATTCACTTTAGGCTTTTCTACTACAATAAGCAGATATTCTGTGATACATTTCAAACAGCATTAAACCCAACTTCATAACTTACGCGTAAAGCCATGGGCCCTCTTGCACAGAGCAGCTTTAGCACTAAGAATGTGATTGCTCCAATACTTTAGCATAGGCCTACAGTAGTGGTAGTGTTGTATTTTGATGTGCTGACCCTGATGTGTTAAATTAACAATTGTTGGACCGGGAGGTTGGAAACAGCAATCATACATGATATATTTTGACATGTTTGCATCGATTGAGACAGTTAATCAATTGCTAAACCTTTTCCATTGTTCTGCAACCTGTTACCCAAATCGTGCAGTGAATTTCAAAGTCAGGCTTTACACATTGTGTTCACCAACTGACTGCATGTACACAGGGACGGCTGATGCAGGATGGGATTAGGACTGTAAGCCAATTACTAGAAAAACTATGCGAGAAAACAGAACCAAAATAAGTACAAAAAGGTCAATCATAAAGCCACACTTTTTTATATTGTTTACATATTATTTTCTTAAAAACTAGCATAATATGATAAAACTAAACATGTGAAGCGCATGTTAAGTATGCAAATCTTTTTGGTTTGATTTTATGCCGCTTTTTGCAATATTCCAGTACTATCCAGGGGTTGGGGGGTGGGGGTGGGGTTTGGGGACACCAGAAATGGGCTTCACACATTGTACGCATGTCAGGGAATCGAACCCGGGTCTTCGGCGTTAAGAGCGAACACTTTAACCACTAAGCTACCTGACCGCCCCTGTTGTGTCACTAGTTCCCCTAGTAATTTCCTCCAGCATTGATTATCAAGCATATACACTCCTGGTAATATAATAGTATATCCTGCCGATGGCACCTGTATCGTCCATGCAGATGTGTCACACTGTATATATATGTGTGTTGTATTGCACACATGGCGAGGGGAGGCCGATCTGTTGACAACAGCTGTGTGGCTACAGTATGTGACATTCACCAGGAATGTCAGGCTATTTTCCTGTCAGTGTTGAGTTACCTCACATTGATTTTAATGAGGTGATGTTATTTTTCCTGCATATCTGTAAGGTCGTATTACAAGACAGATGTGTTCGATCAACTTACGCCCATTTAAGATGACCTCAGGCTTAAGTTCAGTTCGTGTGGAATAACATCTAGTATTCTGTGTATTTTCAGGAAAATGTAACAACAAAGCCTTCTAATCAACAGGCATTTACTTTTTATCCCCCGCCCCAACAAAGTTGGACTTCTATAAGGGTGGTGTTCGTTTCCGGAGCATAACTAAAAAAACGTTAAATACTTTCTTACAAAACTTTGCATGTCTTCCAGGCACATACTGAACAGGTGTCTTTTGCTATTTAGGAATTTTATAAATTTTTATTTTTTATGTTTCCATGGCAACAAGACAGAACGTGTTAAAATGGGCGAGGGATATAGACTATACGTTATATGAGTATACGCTTGCTGAAATGAAATCCTTATTTATCCTGATTTGATAGAATGAAGAGTGAGTATGGTTTTACTCCGCTTTTAGCAATATTCCAGCAATATCATGGCGGAGAACACCAGAAATGGGCTTCACACATTGTACCCATGTCGGGAATCGAACCCAGGTCTTCGGCATGACAAGCGAACGCTTTAACCACTAGGCTACCCGACTGCCCCGATAGAATGAAGAAAAGTTGTGAGAAATAGCGTGTGAGTCCTATGACCTTCTGAAATGGAATATTTTGCCAGAGTTTGCACTCTTTTTTCAATATATATTTTGATGAACCAATAAAAAAATTATAAAAGCCAAACATTAAATGAATAATTTTTGGGAATGATAAGGAAAAAAAATAATGTTAGCATTAACTTTTTGTGTATGATCATATGACTTGTTTTTGTGGATATAAAGGGTTTTGTCCTTTGGAATTCCCGCAAAGGAATCATCCTTTTAATATTTTTGGGGCCTGGGATTTTTTGTTTGCCACAGAAAATGTTTTCAGTCCTACATTTTTTCTTTGAAAGGAAACAATATTTTTACTAAATACATGTTCTTCACATCTTCCAACAAACCCAGTGGACAAGTATGTGTGTGTAAAACCAGAGGATAAAAGACTTTTTAACCTGATTTTCATAAAGTTTTAAAAAAATGCCAGAGTTATTCTCCTGATGATCCTGTGAGATTTGCCTAAACAAGATGAGTCTAATCACTGGGTTCCAGCTCACTGACATGCATTTATTGTTGCAGAGCCTGGGATCGACACATATACCTAAGGCACTACACAACACACTCACAGAGCCGGTCCTCTACACGGACAATCCACAGGGGTAAGACAAGGTCATTGTGATGCTTAGTATACGTTCCCGGCTCCCATAAGTAAATGTTAGCTTGTAATGTGTTTTCTTGAGCTCACCTGACTGTAAGTGAAGTGTTCTTGTGTTCTGACCTGTTTGCTGGTTGTGCAACATGTGTGATACACATCTTCTTCTCATTAGCTACAGGTGGGTTCCAAGGAACAATGAAGCTTGTTCCCACCAATGATGACACCCCGCTTTGTTCAAGAGGTTCAAACCTGGTTATTAATACAATCAACATTGTATGCCTTATCATAGAAATATCAGATAAATCTAAAATACGTTTTTCTGTTCAATTGGTTTCAATCATTCCAACGTCCACACTCTTTTGAGTCCATTTTGCATCCATTCTTACTTTTTATGTGGTTAATCCAGACTGAGGCATTAGGCAGTGCATTAATTGAGGTGGATTCTGCATGCACTCCTGGAGTTTTTTTAATGTAGTGTTGACATCAAGGTACGCCAAAATGTTTAACAGATATTATCTTAACTTTGAACACAGGTAGGTAGGAAAATATTTGAAATGTGATTTTAATGATGTGATTTCTTGTCAGCATCCCAAAGGAAGTACGAGGGCCACCAACAGCAGCACCTAGAGGCAAGACCAAGGATAGGACCAAGCCTCATGCAGACAACCAAGCAGACATATCAGGACCAACTGAAGACAGTCATTTACACACTGGATCAGCTGAAAGAACATCTCATAGACCAAGTAACCCTGACTTCACTTCCAGAGAGCACCGGGGCATGAGATCTGGGAGGGTTCCATTGCTAAATGCCAAGGATAATGTATCAGATGGGACTCACCAACCTCAGAAGCAATCAGTTCACAGAAGTGCAATAGGTGGTCAGACTGCAGTGATTAGACCAGGGTCAGTTGTCATGGATGGTTCTGAAGGTGCCCTAGGGAGACCTGCTATGTCAGAGATTGCTGTCCAGACATTGTCCGAAATGGCTACTCAGACAGATGAGTTTCCAGGTGACCAGGACACCAGTAAGATGAAAAATGAGGAGAAATATGCAGAAAGACTGGGTGAAAAGCCAAAAGAAATTGTAGGCAATGGTTCAAACAAACATCAAACACATTTGGATGAGAAATTATGTCGTGGTTACAAGATAGCTGTAAATGAAAATAATCATTTAGTTTTGCAGTTAGATAAAGACAAAGAACTGAGCATTCAAAGAAAAGCAGCAATTACAACAAATGCAGAAAGAATACAAAAAGAAGTTAAATGTTCTGAATGTTCCAAATTAGAAAGTGTATCTGAACAAGAAAGGGTTTCTACACTTCAAGGGAGCCCAGTTCCAATCCATTCCAGCACACCAAAGAAGCCAGTTAGAACAAAGAAGCCAAGGGCTGTATGTAGACACTGTCTTCATCTAACATCCAGCACTGACACAGATTCCGGGGACTCAGACATGGAACCAAAGCCAAGACATTCCAGTAGTAATCCTGGTTCAGCTCGAGCTGCAGTCCTGGCAAGAATTATGTCAGGTCAAGGCCAAGGAGAGGAAAAGCTATGGCAAGGCCTGGAAACAGATGCCACACAGAGGAATGCAATACCATCTTGGAGACAAGATGTGATCGCAAACAGGCAAAGAGACAGTGTTGCTGTGCGACCAAAAACATTTGGTTTTGATCGTATTCGTAACCCAAGAACAAATTTTGGTTGTACAGATCCCATTCCACATTCTCGGTCTACTGGAAGAGAAACAAGGCCCTCACAAAGGACATATGACAGTCCTGAAAGGTTGAGAACAGGTGCTTTGTCTCAAAGAACTGGAACAACACATGAGGCAGATAGGTTTGCTTCTGCCACTAGGCCATCACTGGAAGACAGAAGGAAAGAAAGTCGGGGTGAATCTATTTTCCAGGTTAGAAAGGAAAAAGGTGACAATTCTCGGGACAAGTTGCTTTCCGACAGAATTGACAGATTGGAAGACATGATAACAGAGGCTAGGTCAAAATCTGACGAGAAGCTTGGGAAGGTGCTACATGAAGTGACATCAGATCTTGATCAGACCAAAAGTTCCTCAAGAGAAAATATACAGAGATTGAGAGATTCTATAAAGCCAAGACTGAAGCTGGAGAAGCCTAAGGTCAAGAACCCAGCAGGCAGATCAGAAGGTGCAGGAGCTGCTCAACAGAGAGATTCCAGACATCTTGACAGTGCTACTGACCTGAATCCACATTCTCCAGACAGTTATGTCGGTCTTCCTGCAAGTACACACAGAGACACTGTCAGGGAACAAGTGTCAAAGTCAGACTCAACATACAGATCATCAGAACCTGGGATGGTAATCAGGAACAAGTTCTATGACCAGAACCAGACTGACCCCCCGAACTTTGGGTCTCTGCCAATATCAGGATCAGCATCAAAGTTTGATTCTTATCCATCCGAGTCAGCATCATACCAATATTCATCAAACCCTCTGGCTGGCCTCCATAGGCCACAGATTTATCCCAGGACAGATCTTCAGCCTAACATGGTTTCTAGTGGAGTTGGAGAAAGAGTGTCTCCTCATGTGACTCCATTGTTAAGTAATAGACAGAATTATGAACACTTTCCTCGTATGCCATACAGTCAGTATGCTGGGGGTTATGCTGGGGTGTCTGGTTTCGAGTATTCAGATCCCAGTTTACAACACTACTATCAACCAGACAGACTGTTTCAAGGTGAAGCAGAGTACCACCACAACCAGTATGGTCGTAGGACGGAAGATGAGTTGCATCTGCCTCCCTCACACAAGCTTCACAGACAGGTACAGTGGATTCATACAGTTCAGAATAAAATTTATAATTACTCGTGAAACAATCCAGCTATCTGATTTGCTAGTCACCGTCTTGTTAAAGATCCCTGCATGTAAGCTGGATGTTTGTATGGAGATCATGAATGTTTAATGTGACATCCCTTACTTAACTTGTCATTATGAACCTTTCCACTTTAAGTTATCATAATAAGTCAATGGCTGTAATAAGATATATCTAAAGTTAAGATTAAATAATTTCATGAATAAATAATCTAAATAACCTGTGAATTTGTAATGAATCAAGCTGGAGGTAACAGATTTTACTGGCTGAAAGACGATTCCGATTGTAAAATCCCTTACACCACAGAATGGTTTGTGACACATGTAATGTCAACTTTCAAATCATTCATTGTGTTCGTCACTGATATTCCTTATCTGGTGCAAATCTCTTCTGATGTAGAAACCTCACTTTCTGGAAGACACAACAGTTAATGTCTGTGTATAACCTGCACTGGTATGACAAATTCAGTGGAACATTGTAGTCCACAGTCCTGGGAACCATTGGAAATGTATTGAGTTATGTGTAATATCTGCTATCTTCAAGTATAAGTAATATCTTTTCAAGCACCTGAACCACAATTTCACATTGAAAGAATAAGGAAGTTGAAATACAGTTCTCTATTGTTTTGAGTTCTGATATTGATGTTAGTGCATGTAGGGTTTCTTCCAGGACCATGAAACAGTTGTCTAAAACAACATGTAGAGTTTTCTCTTGGAATGGATGAAAGTCATCTGACTTATTTTATATGCTGCCTCATTGAATCCTCAACAAATTAGGTACCAAGTATTCAAGATCTGTATATGCCTGCTGATACAAATTCTTGGCATAAAGTGAATTCTGTTCACAGATGCAGCCACAAGGTCAAGAAACATTGATGAAGGGTATCAGTCAACCAAGAAGGAGCAATAAAGGTCTTGTAAATTTTCATGTTGGCATGTGTATAAGATCATCTGAAATAATGTTGTTAGAATTAAATCTTCTTTATTTTTTACAGTATAGTTTAATTTTTTTCAACTTTTTCACTTCAGAATTGTCAAAAAAGATGGCAGCATTTGCTGAAAGTTCTGGAAATACATCAATAGATAGTGAGCTATCAGGTGGTTTGGAGCTCTCCATTGATGAAAATGGAATCATGTGGGATGATGATCAAGCAGACACGACATATGCCTCAGAAGACCTGGACTCCTTCCGTCTGAGTCCGTCTGGCAGTGAGACTGCAGGTGATGTGGACTCGTCCTTGCTTCTGTCAGGATCTGGGTCCCAGCCTGCTCCTGCAAAAGGAGGAGAAGGTCACAGGCAGATGCTGGAGGAGATTGCCGAGACAGATGAGGAGTCATCTTATCAGGGATTACCAGCAGCTCCTTCTAAAGGTCAAAATGGTGTCAGAATTGGTAAAGGTCATATCGGTGGTAGAGGAACAACTAGTTCAGAGCTGAGGAGAGATAAAGGAGGAATGGTGAGCGATATCATGTCAGTGAGGGACAAGATGATGAAGTACCTGGAGGAAGATAAGGGAACAAAACCGAAATTCCCAGCCAGTGCCAGAAGCAGAATACAGGAAAAACAGCCAGAAAGAAAAACTACTCCGAGCAGGACAAATGAATTGAACAACGGTCAGGGAAAACCATCTTTGCCTGTGTACGAAAAGGACAGGGCACTAGCAGAGAATGGTAATAATAAAATTCACAATGAATTTAATTCTGAAGCTAACTTCAAGTCTTCGTATGCTTTTGACTCTTCTGATGATCTGTCCTCCAGTAGCTGGTCGCCAGTAAAACCTACATCAAAGTTTGAAAGGGCAGATTCTATTGATACTGACCATGATGTGATTATCATGGCTCAGGAACCATCAAAAGAAGATTCAAATAAGGCTACAGCAAGAAAAGTTCCAAAACACAAAGTCATCGTCAGAGATGAAAATGAGGTGGTTGAAGAGATGATCCTACCTAGGTCTAGATCACGCCCTAAAATGTCTCTAGACGGTATGTCAAGGAGGCTAGATTTGCTGAGTTCATCCTCTGAATCTCTGAACCTGTCTCCAAGGAGGAAGCCTTTTGTCAAGAAGCGAGAGATAAAAGAAGTGACTAATCAGGACAAACGGGTCACTCCAGTTCCACAAGATCAGCTGATTTGTGAGCAGCCTAACACAGAACACATTTCTGAAGAGAGACATTGTGACAATCCTAAAGATGTGCCAGCTGAGGACCAATACTTGCAGTCATCATTTGCTGATTCAGGAGTCTGTCCTGACACGAAACCTTCTAGACTGTTGGATGATGTTCAAGTTCCTCCACAGTCAGATGCTATAGACAGTTCTGATGCAATCAAGCCAGATGAAGTGCAGTCCGATGCTATGGACAGCTCTGATGCAATCAAGCAAGATGAAGTGCAGTCTGATGCTTCGGACAGCCCTGATGCAATCAACCATGATGTAGTGCAAGTTCGGCCTCAGTCAGATGCTATGGACACCCCTGATGCAGTCAATGTCGATATAGCTGCAGATGATCGTAAGGACAACCTGGGAAGGAAAGGTCAAAGTGTGACTTCCTCACTCAGTTTTGACTCAACGGATGATCTGGCCAAATATGACAACGTTCCTCTGAAACAGGCCCAGCCTCTTCGAGCCACATTTGCTGATGATGTCACAACTGATGATGAGTTGTCAAGGGATGACATTCTGGACAAGCCTGGAGGTTCAGCTCCTCCCTACAGAGAGGAGAGCACAGACTTTGATTTTGAATCTGATCTGGAGCGATTCAGTACACCTTTCAAGCTAACCAGGGGCCATAAGATCTCCAAGAAGAACAAGGTCCTCACCCACAAAAAGGCCCAGCCAAGGGGCGGAAGTGCTAGTCGCAAAAGTGTCCCAAAATTTCATGTTGATGGTGAGACATTTTATAAGCCTAGAATTTCATCTTTTGCATCCGTTCCCCTCTTAGGTCACAGCAGTGTGGTGATTTCAGAGCAGTAAAGGTCCTCTTGCTTGTCATAAGAGATGACTAATGAGGATTGGGTGGTCATAGTTGGTGAGCATGCTGATTGTGTGTCATCTTGCCCTGATTGTATGGATCTTCGATCATCAAGCAGTGGTTTGTCTGACATTCTCTTACTCCCTCATTAGACACATCTGCAGATTTGTAGTGGATAATTTTGATTATCAAAACATTTGTCAAGATAAAGTATATGGCCTCCTTTAGTGAGTACTTTCCCTGTATACTGATAGGAATATTAATTTTCTTCACTTTGTCATTTCTGGATGAGAATAGGTGCCCAGAAAATACCTATGCTGGTCATAAGAGACGATTTAATGGATCGCATGGCGGGGCTCATTGACTTGCATTGATTGTGTGTAGTTTTGTATGTCAGATTTGATTACTTACAGGCCACTGTCATAAGGCTGGAATATTGCTCAGTGAGGTAACCAAAAAACAAACATACAAGCAGACAAACAACAACTTTTCATCACTATTTGTCTAAACATTGTTTCCCCAGCGGACAGCAGTGAAGCAGCTTCTGATACCAGCAGACTTGGTGGACATCGGCATGAGGCTGCTAAACGGCGCCGTGTAGCACTGTACTGCGTATTCCGCTATCTGGATACAAAGACACTTGGCCAGATGGCGCTGGTGTGTCGGGAATGGAAGCATGTTTGTCGACATCCTGAATTGTGGAAGCGTGTAGTGTTGAAGAATGAGAGAATCTCATCCTCAGTATGTAATATTTTACTCAGAGAATCATTGGATTCATTTGGTTCATATTGTGATGCTGTATGCGTTAACGATGCATCTTTTGTTGCACAATCATGCACTTAATGTTTCAGAATTTTTATGTTCTGATTAATAGATTTGAAGTGTTCACTTTTTGTTATTCACACTGGCATGTTCAGCATTCTCTGTGTGCATGGGGACAAGAGTTGAAGCACTGTATGTCATCCCGATCACCAGATTTCCCCACATGGGCACATTCTTTGTGTCCCCCTTATGGCTGGAACAATGCTGAAAACTGTGTCAATCCATACACACTGAATCACTTTGTGCATGACACTTGCATCATTGTATTCAGAGTTTTGTTATTACACAATATGATGTTATTGATCATGTGGACCATACATCCAACATTTCATTTCATTTGGATTTTTTCCCTTTGGGCCTTTCAAATTTGCAAGTTTTATTTCTTGTTGAATGTACAATTGTTGTTAGAAAACCATTCTTGGGTTCTTGTCATTACATCCTCGTTTATCCAGGGTATTAATGCTCCTTTTTTTTAATAAATACCCTGGACCCATTTTCCACCATAGCTTTGTTTCTGAAATGACGTCATCACCTCAATTGTTCATATCTCTAACTTAACCTAAGTTCTGTTGTTTGTGAGTGTAATTTGATTAAATTTTAGTATCATTTGAATGATAGTGGAAGGGTCTGGGGTATTTGTAATGATATTTGATGATGGGGGTGGGTTACTTGTAATTATGAGAATTAGCCCACTCCCCAACTTTTAATAAATGAATTGGATAGGCCTCGTGAACCTACACCCAAGACACTACGTAATAAAATGGAGATTAATACAGTGGATAATCGAGGATGATGTCATCACTGCATGTGTGAATGTGTGTTTCTACCACCACTTGCAGTTCCTGGTTACCATATCCCAATGGTGTCAACGCCTCCAACATCTCACCCTAGAAGGTCAGTAGGATCATCCTCACCAGTCAAGGGTTGTTTCCTTTTATACCTTGGTACAGTGACAACCTGTAGCAATAGAGGGATGTTGAAATACCATAGCCATTACCGTATATCGCTGTGTATAAGGCGAGTTTTTCGTACCTAAAATGAGGGGGTTAAGAAGGGGGGTCGTCTTATACACGGGAGTCGAAGATCTCACATTTTTTTCCACTGGCGATGTCAACCGGCGTCCGATAGCCAGCCCAGCATTTGACAAAAAAACTTCGCATTTCGTCCTAAATAACTGTTCCAATAACTATTTCCATACATAAACATGATTTGTATCTCTTTTCCTTGAAAAAAGTTTAATAATTTCTGCAAATAAAGTTGAAATGACCCTCGCCTCGATGCAGAGTAGAGAGCCGGAAGTACCGGTAAGCATTTGCATATTGCACATGTGACCTAACACATCCCGCTGTTTTTACAGTTGTATTAACAAGTGTTGGAGACGATGTGTACATGTGATTGTGGATTAAACACGCTGAATGTGAAGCAAACAAGCCTAGTTAGTTACAACATAGTTAATTGGCGATTAAATTACTCACCATTGTCTCTTATATGTTATGACTTCATAAATGAATTTTATTTTACGGGCACCAATTTGGTGTCGTATTGTGTAAACACAAAATGGCGACGTGTGCTGGAGTTACACACGCGACCTATCATTGTAGAAAAAAACAACACAAGATAAACATATTTTTATTGCATATATAAGGTTTGCGTGCGCACTTGTGATGTGCTTCATTCCAGGTCGCCTTATACACGGAGTATAGGATTTTGGGTTCATTTTGAAGGCGTGTACAGGGGGGTCGTCTTATACGTGGGGTCACCTTAAACACAGCGATATACGGTAATTGAACATATTTTCTTAATTCATGCAGTAAATTTTACATTTCTTTTTGGAGTTTATTATATAGGATTTGTTATTTCATGATTGTCAAATGATGCACTGCATGAAATGTTTGAATGTATTGTAGATAGAATACTGATGTCTCGATTAAAGAAGTTGAGATACAGGATATACATTTACAGGAAACAAGAAAACTCATCAATGACATCAAAGTCTTGGACATAGTTGAGAGAAATCAGATACACTTTGACGAAAAAACAAACCGGAAATATAAGTTTTCCAGCTGATAGGGAGTTACTGATTTTTATAGAAGGAGATACAGTTGTTGTGACAGAACAGTATGACCTCATGAAGACGAGGTTGATGGGATGGGAAGGAAATGTGGAGCTGTTGACCGATGCAGCAATAAATATCATTGGGCGTCCTTATTGTATTACTGGGTTTGGAATTTGGGATGAAAATAAAGGTGTTTTTCATTTCTGCTAAGCCTGATAATTTTACTGACAAAAATCATACATTTCTCTCTGCCTGATCCAGAAATGTTTCTCAAATACCAGTCAAAGCGTTACTGGTACTTCCATCAGCGTGGGGCATGTAAGAGCTGTAATATGTTTACTATTCCTGTCACAGTTCTCAGAAAAATGCTAAATAGAACATTTGTTTCCTTATCCAATCAGCCCTATTAATATCTTTTTGTAATTTGAGGGTATTATTTTATGTGTTTTGTCATTTTGATCTCTGTTAAGGTATTGAAAAAGTTTATAAACAATCTAATAAAACAAGAAGGGCTTACCTTGAAACATAAGATGTAGACACGAGAAAGACATTATTTATACCAGTGAAGGGCTGTAATCATACTTTTGCAGTGATAACATACAGTAGAACATGGATATAATGAATACGGATAGAGCGAACAAACGGATATAACGAACTGTTAAAAAATCCCTGATTTATCTCCTATATATTATCATATAAAATTTACGTACATAACAAACTCTTTACAGCAAACTAACGGATATAGCAAACTGATATCTAATTACCGAGAAGGCCCATCTACCACTAATTAGTGACGTGTATAGCGAACTGAGAAATCTCACTCAGTGTAAAGTGTTACTGATGATTGGCTATACGCAATCAGCGGCGAATCAACACAATCACTGGTGACGATTCGACCTTGTTAAACTTGCATTATGTTAATCTTACCTGTCCATGTAATTTGGACCATTCTTGTCTGTAAAACAAACATTGATCCTACAACTGGATCAAAATGTTTTGAAGTTGTATCATTTGGGGCTTTTCAACTGAATCACCGGTAGATGCTGGAGGAAACGTGTGTAAACGTATATGTGTATTGTGTTTTGCTTTAGCCAAGATGTTGAAGAGCGAAAACGTATATAACGAACAACGTATATAACAAACTGATTTCTCCAGTCATGTGTAGTTAGTTTTATTCCTGTTCTACTGTACCTGTGTCAGTAGTAAGATAGTGATACGATATACGGCTCCATATTCCTGATCTACTGTACCTGTGTCAGTAGTAAGATAGTGATACGATATATGGCTCCATAGTAAGAAACTACAGTGATACAGAAGGGAGATATGATACAAGAACACTCCACTGACATATTCCATTGTCACATATTGGTAGATTTGAAATAATATACAAGACCTCTTTTACCTCATGAAAATGTTTTTTAGGATAAGTTTTCATACAGTTTTAAATATTCCCCACATATATGTCATTTTGTATTTATGCATGAACTACTGACTTGATACTTGTATTGTGGCACAGAGTATCTGACAGACACAGTTTATTCAGTAGAAAGGCCATAGGCCCATAATACAGACAATAGTTGATTGCATGAACAACTCATACCAAGGAAGTAATCGATTTAAGTTTCTCTTAGCCGTTGGACTTGTGTTATATACAACATCAAAGTTTTCTGATGAATTAATTTCAGTTAAAGATGTTACAGTTTGAAACTTGATATACTGTTTAAGTTACACAGAGTATCAACATGCACAGAACTTTTGGCGAATCGTTCCATGCCTATTGAGTGTTTAGATGTATGGCCTTGACCTGCTGTACAAGTAGTGTGTTCTGTTGTAGGAAGCTGACCAGCATGGTGAGATGTGTGTGAAGTGATCTTGTGTGTTTGCTGACACGTATCTTCAGTCCATGGTCGAGCTTATCAATATCCGAGATGGTCTTGCACATCAAGGTCAAGACATGATTATGTTTGGCTGAAGTTGTAGGAACTGTTTCAACTTTTGGACGATTCATTTTAATTTTTTGGGGGGTGGAGGATTGGGAGGAGGCAAGAAAAACTGCCTTGAATTCAGAGCGAAAGGCCCCTATTCACCCAGTCTCATTGAAATCAGATCTTTTACTGTGATATTATACCTCTAAGCATGAAGATCTTCAGGACTGTCCAGAGGGGGTTGCATCCACTGAAATTTCTGATCAGCCAATAAGTGTCGAGGCTTCTCTTTTAGTAGGCGAAGTATTAAGACAAGCATGTCTAATTTCAGTATCTAGAAAACGATTGTAGTCAGCTATTATAGTGTTGTGGATTTATAAGTCATGTCATTTCAGAGTGCCATGTCATCAACACAGAAAAGGGTGTCCGATGGAGGGTACTTTTGAGCTCTGTGGCGCTCCCTTGGCTAAGATAGAAATTTTGAAATTGAGTCGGTAAAGAAATTAGATGACGGTAGACTGTCTTTTTGTCTCACGAACCCACAAATCCTTTAAAGTTCAGTCTGTGTCTACCAAATGCAACCTTCAATGAAGGTGTCTTCAAATCTTCACATTTTGAGGTATCTTATAGGAGTAAAAGATCTGATTTTAATGAGATTTTCTATACATAAGTTTTTAACTTTGACACATCACCCACAAAAAGAGAAATTGTTCGGTAATAGTTTCTTTATAGATCACCCCTACAACCTGCCCACACTTGCTACTGCTTCTGTGGTATTGGACATGATTCAACAGAACTGCAATTTTTTCCCCAATATTTTCCTTGTGCCTATTCATCAAATAATTAGGTGCAATGACCATCCTGGAGTACTGGAATTTCATGTGAAGTGATTTTAGTTGTCAGGAATAATAGGACTACAGAACCAGACATGGACTGAAGATAGTTTTGCCTAAACACTGCTGAACATTAACCTTTAGAACAATGTGTGAATATGTGTACTAATGAATTCATTATATGCTCCCTAGTGGGGATTCAGACAGTACTGGTGGCACAGGTGCGGAAATTCTCTGTGCAGAGTTGCTTCCCTTGGGCATGCCGGAAATCTCTGATCGTGGGTTCAAATCCCAGTTCACCCTGATTTCTATGATTGTCGACACCATACCTGTGGTTATGGATTTCACCTAAGTTGTTAAAGCCTTGAGACCTGCATCACTCCAAGCTTTCCAATGAAGCTAACGTGCCAAGATATGACTGGAATACTGTTCAAAGTGGCGTTAAGCCCAACACACTCACTCACTCTGACAGTACTATGTTTGTCTCCCCTTGGAGATTCAACTAAGTATAGAATGTTTGGACCTAGCTGATTGTGTGCCAACATGCTTGAAGGCCTAGATCATTGCTCATGCTCTACGCATGGGTACAATATGTGAAGACCATTCCAGGTGTTCCTGATTAGAGATATTGCTGGAATAAAACCCCTCACTAACTCAGCCTCAGGTGTGCCCTGTCTGGGTTATTTACAGACTGCTGTGATGAAGCTTTTATATTGCTTACTGCGGCCTAAAACAACATTCACTCACTAATGCTATGCTTGTTGATATGTGTACTAACTTCAGTCTATAACACGTCTTGACTGTGTGGCTTCGTGTGTGTATAATGCTTTAGACTTAGTTGTACTACTAACTGCAGTGTGTGCATTTTGTTGTATCAGGGTAAATTAAAGTCAATGTCAGTCTCTTGGGATTCGAGGACAGAATTTGTCTCAGCATCCACTGCTTGAGTAAGAGCAGACTACACCCGAATAGCCGAAAATGCTGGCTGCAAATCAAAGTCAAAACAAAATGGCCCCATTGGTCATGAAATTGGTCTGAAATGATTGTGGTCATTGACTTGTTATTTGTGTTTCATAAATTATATTGCATAAGATTATTTCAAAACAATATGTTGGCCAATTAATTCATGGAGGGTTTTTCTTTATTGAAAATTTATCATGCTTTGGCCATACTTGGTAGGTGGTCTGTAGGTGTGTCATGATACAGGTACCTCACGATACGATACGTATCTCGATTTCTAGGTGAAGATACGATACGTATCTCGATACAGCAATTGTGCGTAAATTTAGAAGCAAACTTTTTAAGTACATATCACATTCACAATTATGTGTTCTAATCGCTATCAGTAGATTATTTTGTAAAATAATAATACTTAGAAAAGGTTTATTTTGTTTATTCAAACAAGTGTCAGACACTAACAAGTTTTTGTGTGTGTCAAATTCAGAAAATATGATGACATTTCAATTCGAATAAAAAAAATCAATCAATGCACGAACAAATGGATACCGATATCAATAACATTTTGTATCGATACAAATTTACATGTATCTTGTATGGTATTGTGAGAATTATCTACCGATGCATCGGTACAATCGGTGAATCATGACATCCCTAGTGGTCTGTGTGTATGATTCTTGGATCTCTAGAGTGTTTGGCAATAGAAGCATGCCTCTAGAGGCAGCTGCATGATCTGTGTCCTTGCACTGCCAGACATTTGTCCCACGTGATATGAATGTCAAACTATCATGATCATTGTGAAATATTTTCATGATATAATGAAAAAAAAAAAAAAAAAGCATCCTTCATCTCATATTCATTATTAATTTCAAGAGATAGGATTTCAAGTGTTACCTTTTTTCTCCAGGATTGCAGTGCCGACAACGACACAATGAAGAAAGCCTAGAAGAATATCACCGAGCTACCAGGTACACTAACAGTGGTTACGGCATAAGAAGTGATTAATGTCACAAGGGACAGAATGTGTCATTTCAAGCAGTGGTTACTACCGGTACTCAGGGACCAGTCATAATTACAAATTGGGGTGGGGTGTAGTAAGTCATATGAAATTTCCACAAGAATAGTTTGCTAAGAAAATAACTGTCCATATTTTTTGTAAAATCTAATTTCTTCAGGCCCAAACACATTCATGATAATTGGCCATTCCATAAAGTATGTTTTTAGGGGAGACAGTGGGTAAGTGATAACTTGTCATGCGGAAAACATGTTTAATTCTCACAGGAAAGGGTAAAGTCTTAAACTAAAATCCCTTGGCAAACTTTGTTAAGACAGCCTTATATGCTAAAATAGGTTTGTGCAAGTGGAACCAGTTGTTAGATTGCTTCTTTGTCTTCTTTTATGAATTTGAAAGAAAAGATTATTGAAGTTTTAGATGGATTATGTTTCTTTTTCAGGGCATACCTTGAACCTGGTCTTGAAGAACTGTTGAAAAGTTGTCAAGATAGTCTCATTTCTCTCAAAATAATTGCCTGTGGGAATCATATCACTGACAAGTAAGTTCTTATCAAGTTACTTAGTGAGGAAACTATTTCATATCTGATTTTACAGATGGGAAATGCTTATTGATAGATAGGGGTGTGGGGAAGCCTAGTGGTCATGCTGAAGACCTGGGTTCCCAGCATGGGTACAATGTGTGAAGCCCATTTATGGTGGCCCTTGCAGTGATAGTGCTCACCTTGAAACTATCTTGATCTCATATCTGCATATGTTATCAACAAAAGAATCAATATTTACAAATCATATAAAAGGTAGACATAGTAATGAATTTATTGCTTCTCAGTGTTTCTGTAAATATTTCCCGGTCACCTGTACCCCAACGGTGTGGATCGTTACCCTCAATATCAATCACTGGATTGTCTGGTCCAGATTTGATTATTTACAAGCCACCAACATATAGCTATGTTAAACCTCAAACACTCACACAAACTGTAAGTTGGGAACTATGAAGTGTGTGATTAGTGGTTTACAATGTGACGAAGATGCGCATCACTGTTCTGATGCTGATGCAGGTGTCTCTGGCTGGCCAGCTGCTATGGCCGACTCCTGGAGAAGCTTCACTACGTCAGCAGCACCGACCCTGTCTCACCAGAGGTGCTCTGGGCCATTGGGGGAGGGTGCCCAGGGGTCACGACATTGGTGGTGCCACCGCTGTTCCCATGGTAATTTCTCCATCCTTCATGTTATACGCAGACCTGTAGAGATGGATGGAGAGTGTGATGAAAAATACTGTAATCTTCCTGAAATGTTCCCACTTGTTTTTGTATGGAGACTCAGAGAAGAGAGGGAGAGAAAAGAGAGAGAGAGAGAGAGAGAGGGAGAGTATATATTTGAAAGTAATCCTGTATTATTGAGTTAACTGTGTACATTGAAATTGTTTTTGTGTATCTTATTAAATGCCGAAAAGGCAAATATATACATGTGCATAAATGTATACGTAGGAAAAGTCATAGGGTTATAACCTGTCATCTGGGCCAAGATTGTTCAAGCTGTTCATTCGTATATCTTATCCTTATTTAGTACTCCATCTTCTAAATGCCTCTCAAAGAAGTAATTTATCAAGTTCTGAAAAAAATAGTCTGAAAATCTTGGTTTATAGAATTTCTGAATGTGTAAGTATTGCTTTTGTGCTGGATCAGAAATATTACAGTCATTAGCATCAAGAAATGACTAAAACTTATTATGAGAAGCAGTAGATGTGTGGATCTGTTGGTCACAAAGGTTTCTTTCTCTGGATCCATAATCTTGCCCTTGTAACCTGATCACTGATCTGTCCACCACTTGTTGTGGTTGGTAATATGGCTGAAATAGTAACGAAAGTGACATAAACCCCATTTTGTTTGATGACAAATGCTGCAGTGTATATATCCATTAAACGTAAGACTTAACCAAAGTAACTGTGTCTGCTCCTGTACTTTGATTACATAAAAACGCCAGTGTTCATTCACATATGTAGTTTCTCTATCATTGAATGTTTTCACTGTCTGTTTCTCCTATTTATATTTCTTTTTTAGTTTGAAACCAAAGTCTTTCAGCAACAAGTGTTTGTTGCTCATTGCCAAGTTCTACCCTGATCTTCAGGAGCTTGGAATTGGTGGTCGGGAAATCAGTATCGGAGGACTACTTCCTCTTGGTGAGTTCACTGTGTGACACTATGTACATACAGACTGGGAGGGAGACAGTAGTTCAGTAGCAGACCTCTCACTGTAACCAATTACATCTACTCTGCAAACCTGTGGCTGGTCATATTGTACAACAGAATGAAGAATGCCCATACTGTATTCACAGGACCTGATGTTATTTAGGTATGGCCACCATGGCTGCCATTTTGTATGTGGCACCTTATTCTCATAGCTCAGGCATTCCTTTGTGTATCTTGAGGAAAAAGTGACATGCAGGAAATATGTGGTCAGTAATGAGTGATCATCAGGAAGGTTTTTTTCTGAATAAAAGGGTCGGGACTAACAAGGATAATATATATCAGTTTTATTAGTACACAGTTTAAAAAAATGCTAAGAAAATTGAAATGGAATACCTTGAAAACACTATTTTTTATTGTACAAATGGAAATGTTTTGTGTTTACCACAAAGCAGTTGTGCATACAATAGTTTAGACCAGTATTTTTCAAAAAGTCTGGAATCCAGGAAATGAAAAACAATTCCTGAGCAATGTTGAGTATAAAGTACAACAAGTGTATCTATATTTTAGTTAAAGGTTGTCAAGGTTAAGTACAAGTGTATCTATATTTTAGTTCAGGGTTCTCAAGGTAAAGTACAAATGTATATATATTTTAGTTCAAGGTTGTCAGGGTAAAGTACAAATGTATATATATTTTAGTTCAAGGTTGTCAGGGTAAAGTACAAGTGTATCTATATTTTAGTTAAAGGTTGTCAAGGTTAAGTACAAGTGTATCTATATTTTAGTTCAGGGTTGTCAGGGTAAAGTACAAGTGTATCTATGTTTTAGTTCAGGGTTCTCAAGGTAAAGTACAAATGTATCTATATTTTAGTTCAGGGTTCTCAAGGTAAAGTACAGGTGTATCTATATTTTAGTTCAAGGTTGTCAAGGTAAAGTACAAGTGTATCTATATTTTAGTTCAAGGTTGTCAAGGTAAAGTACAAGTGTATCTATATTTTAGTTCAAGGTTGTCAGGGTAAAGTACAAGTGTATCTATATTTTAGTTCAAGGTTGTCAAGGTAAAGTACAAGTGTATCTATATTTTAGTTCAGGGTTATCAAGGTAAAGTACAGGTGTATCTATATTTTAGTTCAAGGTTGTCAAGGTAAAGTACAAGTGTATCTATATTTTAGTTCAAGGTTGTCAAGGTAAAGTACAAGTGTATCTATATTTTAGTTCAAGGTTGTCAGGGTAAAGTACAAGTGTATCTATATTTTAGTTCAAGGTTGTCAGGGTAAAGTACAAGTGTATCTATATTTTAGTTCAAGGTTGTCAAGGTAAAGTACAAGTGTATCTATATTTTAGTTCAAGGTTGTCAAGGTAAAGTACAAGTGTATCTATATTTTAGTTCAAGGTTGTCAAGGTTAAGTACAAGTGTATCTATATTTTAGTTCAAGGTTGTCAAGGTAAAGTACAAGTGTATCTATATTTTAGTTCAAGGTTGTCAAGGTAAAGTACAAGTGTATCTATATTTTAGTTCAAGGTTGTCAGGGTAAAGTACAAGTGTATCTATATTTTAGTTCAAGGTTGTCAAGGTTAAGTACAAGTGTATCTATATTTTAGTTCAGGGTTGTCAGGGTAAAGTACAAGTGTATCTATATTTTAGTTCAAGGTTGTCAGGGTAAAGTACAAGTGTATCTATATTTTAGTTCAAGGTTGTCAAGGTAAAGTACAAGTGTATCTATATTTTAGTTCAAGGTTGTCAAGGTAAAGTACAAGTGTATCTATATTTTAGTTCAAGGTTGTCAAGGTAAAGTACAAGTGTATCTATATTTTAGTTCAAGGTTGTCCAGGTAAAGTACAAGTGTATCTATATTTTAGTTCAGGGTTGTCCAGGTAAAGTACAAGTGTATCTATATTTTAGTTCAAGGTTGTCCAGGTAAAGTACAAGTGTATCTATATTTTAGTTCAGGGTTGTCCAGGTAAAGTACAAGTGTATCTATATTTTAGTTCAAGGTTGTCAAGGTAAAGTACAAGTGTATCTATGTTTTAGTTCAAGGTTGTCAGCGCCTGCAGTACCTGGAGCTGGATCACATGTTGGAACTGACAACTGATGACGTCACGGGATTGTGTCGGGCGGGGCTCCGGAACCTGTCTGTCCTGGAGCTTATAGCCACGCCCATTGACCCAGAAGCTGTCAAACAGATCTACAGTAAGTTTGGCTGTCATTAAGCACACTCTGCTGGGGAACATGATTGCTAGATATGTATGTCATTGTACTGTTTTTTTAAGTGCACTGTCAGTCAGTTATCTGTTGCATGTGAATCATACTATATTCTTAGAAAATTGACACTGGTGTTTGTTTGTGTGTCTGTGTGTTGCTGTTTCATATAAAAGGGGTGTAATTTAATACGTGATATGGACTGTCAAGTAAGTTTCCAGGCTTATGCAGGGGCACAGGGGCCCAGTTGTCTAAGGACCCGCCATTCGCTGTGCAGAGTTGTGTCCCTTGGCCCGCCAGAAACCTATGATTGTGGGTTTGAATGCTGGTTCGCCCCGATTAAGTTTTCTAGGTTTGTCAGCACCATACCCGTGCTCGTGGATTTCACCGAAGTGGTAAACATCCGAGACATGCATCACTCCAGGCTTTAGTCCCACATTAGGCTGACACGCCGCGATATAACTGGAATACTGTTAAAAGCGGCGTTAAACTCAACTCACTCACTCACTCAAGGCTTTTGCAGGGGTGCTTATAATGATTACTTACAGATTGGTCTAGAAGTTGGTGTAAATTAGTTGGGCTGCCATTTGATGTGTGGTAATGGCACTGTTACTGTTAATCCGCAGAATCCTGTCGACACATCAAGAGAATACGAGTGCTCCTGAGTTTCCATGATTTCTTTGAGGATGGCAATGACAAGAAACACAGAGACGAATATCAGAAAAAGATCAAGAAACTACAGGTAGGTTCCTGGTTAAGCCTAACCCCAGGTTGAAATTTTGTGGAAACTCAATCACTCGCTGGACCAATTCCTCAAACAAATGGTTATGTCCTAAAGAAATCATTTGAAATGTGTTAATATATGGATGGATAAGAAGATTTATTTATTTACAAATATGTTTCCTGTAGGTCATGAAATTAACACATCACTGAGGTAACACAAGTACCAACCCCTAGTCTTAAATGTGTCATGCAGTTAATTTGAGTATCCACACCTGCCAACACCTTTAGCATAGCAAGGTGGTTGGGTAGCCTTGTTCGCTTGCCATGCTGAAGACCCGAGTTTGATTCCCCACATGGGTACAGTGTGTGAAGCCCATTTCTGGTGTCCCCCTCCGTGATATTGCTGGAATATTGCTAAAAGAAGCGTAAAACCATACTCACTCACTCACTTCATCATAGTTAATTCCTTATGATGTAAATATTGGTCATTTAGAAAGCACAAGTAAATGATTGCTGGGGATAAGCACAGAACTAAACAATACAGGGGGAGGCCAGGATGTGTGCATCTGAGAAGGGCGGGCTCATTTATTTTAGTATTTTGTTGATAAAGGCGGTTGTAAGAGAACTATTTAAATTATGGTAACTGTAATAATCCTGAACCTGCTATCAAATTGCAACCCACATAGAAATCGCACGTCTCATAGGTAAACTAAATATGGTAGTTACAAAACTGTGTTATTAAATGAAGGTATGTATATATACAGTGACATCTTGTTAACCTGACTTCATTGACTTGATGTACATATATTGCTTCAGTCAGGGTAGTTCTTTTATCCTCTACAATCTGTACATATGGTCTGATATCAGTATTCAAAATACCGACATATATTCCTGAGGCAATAATGTTAACACACTACAAAAGTCCAGTTTCCACTCTTGCAGAACTACGCTGGCATTTCGTGACTCGATTGTAGCGCCACCAGTGGCTATTACAAGCACATCGATAATCAAGATCTATATTGTAGTAAAAAGGGTCTAACCTTAAATCATTTGAGCACCTTGATTAAAAACATGAAAAGATTTGGAAAATATCTGTCGATGCCTTGTTGACAGTACACATGCTTTGCAAATCCTGTGGGCGATGGAAATCTGCACGTTGAAATCCATATTGTTTATGAATCGGATGTCTAGTTTGTTTTGATTGGACTATGCATTAGTCTCAATAGGACTCATTTGTCCAGCGATAATGTAACTCCAGAATTCCAGCCTAGTTTGGCAAGGGTGTGAACTGGGCTTTTACAGTGAGTTAACTCCCTTGTCTTTGGAAGATACCCTGATAATGAGCCATGGTTTGTCAGCTCATTACCAAAAGTGGTGATGTTTATGACCTACATCATGTTGAACTTTCCTTCACTTTGAGAGATGTAACTGAAATGCTGGCAAATGTTAAACATCAAGGCCAGAGAATAACCAGTCTTGATTATATGACGAAACAGCGTAAAAGGCAAAATAGCGCTGAAGATTATAATGAATGGATCATGGAAAACCCATCCCACTCAACCACAACAGATAACTTGACATATTTATATTTTGTTTCCAGGTCTTGGGTTCACAGTCTGTTTAGTCCTCAAAGGGTGATACATCGAAGTTGTTTCTTTGTCTGTGTTTCAGGAGCTTCTACAACAGCCAGGCTTGGGGAACATCCTCCACATACAAGCAGCCCCAGTCGAATGAACTGTGATGATGATGAAGACAGAGAAAAATAAATAAATAAACAGATTTAGATAGACTTTCTTGTCAATTACAGGATATTCCATAATGGCCGTTCTTTGAGGGAGTATGGGTGGACCAGCTGTTTAGGTCACCTCGATTGGTTGTCAAGGGTTGTGTCCCTTTGGCATGTCAGGATTCTAGGTTTTGGGTTTGAAGCCAAAACATACCATGAATGTTTGTCAGCACCATACTCAAGCATGTGTGTTTCACAAAAGTGTTTAATGCCCAAATCAGCATCATTTCGTACTTTTCTCTCACACTGAGCTGATGTGCTCTGATATAACTGAAATACTGTTCAAGATTACATGAAACTTGATCTCCTACTAATCATCTGGGGATACAGAGATTAAGAATGATGACAGTTTTACAAATAAGCAGACCATTCCCTTCATGTTCATTGCTAGTTAGAAATAAGTATGTGGTACCTAAACCAATATATTACTAGGGACACCACTGTCAATACAAACAAACATCCATTTTATCACATCAACTGAACTGTTCATTATAAGATAGGCTTGGTTTGCAGTTTCATACTCAGACATTAGTGTCACCGTAGCATGACGTATGTCATCCAAAGCCTTTCAGTGGCACATCTCTCCGATGAAGTCAACAGTTAAGATATTTACCCCTGCCTTTAAAACACCCCGGATCTGCCACTGCCCTTTATATGTATGTAAAACAGCAATGCCAGAGAATAACCAGTCTTGATCATCCGACGAAACATTCCATTGAGAGTAAAATCCAAAATAGCAGTGAAAATTAAATAAATTGATCACTGAAAATCAGCAAGGACACCAGGTGTTTATAAAAGTGTAAGCATACCCTGCCCTTTCGATAGCACCCACACACTTTTGGTGTGAAGACACAACCAAGATACCTGCAGAAGGATGCTGTTGATTTCCCCTGAATGTCACCTGTAACATAGGATTTCTGATCTGACAAAGAAATACATGTGTGTATGAGTTTGTGTTTGTGGAAATAACCTCCGATGTACAAACCTTCAGTGAGTGAGTGAGTGAGTGAGTGAGTTTGGTTTAATTCCAGCAATATCACGGCGGGGCACTGCAGAAATGGCCTCACACATTGTACCCATGTCGGGAATCGAACCCGAGTCTTCGGCGTGACGAGCGAATGCTTTAACCACTAGGCTTCCCGACCGCCCCAAACCTTCAGTGACTGCATTACGTTTATCTGCTTCAGATATGTGGACTCTAGATACAGCCCTGGCTATTGCCAACTATGTATTCGTAGAAGATAAACAAGAATGTCCAATTCTATGTCAGGCTGTTAACCTGGACTGGACATCTGTGAAATAAAAACTCGACATGAGTGAAATAACACAATTGGACAAATGAGAAGTAACACAATTAGACATGTGTGAAGTAACACAACTGGACATGAGTGAAATAACACAATTGGACATGAGTGAAATAACACAATTGGACATGAGTGAAATAACACAATTGGACATGTGTGAAGTAACACAATTGGACATGTGTGAAATAACAATTGGACATGTGTCAAGTAACACTATTGGACATGTGTGAAATAACACAACTGGACATGAATGAAATAACACAATTGAACGTGTGAAGTAACACTATTGGACATGAGTGAAATAACACAATTGGACAAGAATGAAATTACACAATTGGACATGCGTGAAGTAACAATTGAAAGTGTGTAGTAACACAATTGGTCATGTGAAATAACACAATTGGGCGTATGAAATAACACAACTGGAATGAATTTTAAGTATTGTTATTGTTTCCGTTTTCATGTCAACAAGCTTGATTCACAGGGATGTGTTTTTCCAGAGCATATCTACAAAACTACCGGGTTTTCTTCATTACGCACACACAATGACCAAATTGTAAACTGGTGGTTTTACTTCTTGACAGAATTTGAATGGTATACGGAGAGAGAATAGATAGGACTACTTTCATCAAGTTGAACAGATTACTACTTTTCGTCACTGGATTGGCCTGTCAAGATTTGATTATTTGCCGACAGTCTTATAGCTGGAATTTTGCTCAGTATGACGATTAACAACATTCACTTACTGTGACTCACCTTTCTCGAACACCCGGTGTCATCACTAATAGAAATTTCTTATGATTTTGGAAAGGGTTATGTCGCGTTTATTTGAAACGACATCAACTACAACAACAATAATAATAATAAACAGATATGATGGTTGTGAAAAAGATGTTCAAGTGCTGTTTTTATTCATTTTGTTCAGAATAAAAATATATAACAGAATAAATTGCAATAAATGGCATATATAAATATGCGATAAAGTTTTTAGACATGTTGATAGATCATTTGAGCCTAAAACCAGAACGTGCAAAGTAACGCGCAAATACTGAATAGTTACGATCATAGTGAGTCTGTCCCAAATGAACTGATCAGCAGATACGTTTTGAGTTATAAAAAAATGATAGTAAATTGAACGAAATGTTCGCATGCATTATAACATTCAAATCCAATAAGAGTTATCATGCTTATCTGCCAGTCATCCTTCCTGTGATGTACTTCATCGTCATGATATTTAAACAGTTCATTGATCAGATGGAGTAACTGAATTGTGGGAGTGAGTGAGTTTCTTCAACGAACGAATACAGGAATGTTTCCCTCCAGACATGTGGATTTCAATTTCTGTATTCTTTTCAAACAACGTTTTCGATGGTACTTTTAGTCCCTTCATCAGATGAATGATGTATGGCATAATTTCAACCAGTATTTGACTACTCTTTTTTCTTGTTTATATATATCACTTTTTAGTATGCGGATGTAGTATCAAGGACGACAGTTGACAAATGCATTTTACTTTTGTTTTATTCTTTTAATGCAACTTTTCAGTACAGATTCTGGAACCAAGCAAGTGATAAACTGTATTGGGCATAGTTATATAGGCGAGAATACATATACTTAGGGTTAAACAACAGAAATAACAAACAATGGTGACAAATGATGACAGTCGATGAAGCCTGGGGAGAAACCCTTGACAAGGTGATTGGAGGTGAGGTGAAATAGGATTTAACGTCGCTTCCAAGATTGTTGCACACATATAGCGACGTGCATGCGTGTGTGTGTGTGTGTATGTGTGTGTATGTGTGTGTGTGTGCGTGTGCGTGTGCGCGCGCGTGTGTGTGTGCGTGGTTGCTTGTACTAGTCCGGACCAATGCTGATTTTATAGAGCTAGCCTACAAATTTCTTAACAGATGCATATAATCTGGTAGTCTGTGCCTCGTGGGGTGGGTTTGGCTGATGTTGGCTTGTCCACACACGGGGCAACGCTTCAAAGAAAGCTTTGAAAACATACGACACAATTGTATGATTTTGACCCATGCTTGCCGTAAGAGGTGACTATCGGGATCGGGTGGTCAGACTCGCTGACTTAGTTGATGCATCAGAGTATCCCAATTACGTGGAACGATGCTCATGATATCAATCAATGGATTGTCTGGTCCAGACTTGAATATTTACAGACCGCCGTCATATAGCTGGAATATTGCTGAGTACGACCAAACAAACTCTCGTCACAGACAACTGCAAAGGCACCTTCACCCGAAAAATGGGAACATATGGTACAAGTCAAAATAGGGACTTTCAACAGACAACTGACGCGTCAAATTCGGAAATGTCCTCCATATGGCTCCTTACAACGTGTCTAAAGATTCATAAAGTCCTTGAAGGTTGTAACCATGATCAAACAAACATCTTCGTAGAAAGGGCACTAACTGTTCAACATGAATATCACCTTCACCTTTACTGTTTGAGAAAGGCACGTCCAAAAATGAAAAGCATCCCCCAAAAGAAAAGTATTTGATTTACTTATGTTTAACTTCTATTCTCTATTTTATTTATGTAATAACCTAAAACTGTGAGAATAACAAACGTCATTAAGTCAAAGATAGATAGAAATACAATAAAATAAAAGTACCAATCTACCCCAACACGACCCATGACTTGACCTGTAAGGTACTGCAAAAGGAATACACCAGTGAGATCTCCAAATGTGCAGATCCCTATCACTGCTGGTGTCAGAGTGATGTACGTCGTGCACCAGGACAGCAACGCCGCTAAAAGAGGAGCGGAAAAAAGACCTATTGCCATCGATCCAACCAACAGCCACACTTCACCAAGTGGGGTCAGAAACATCACTAACACTGCTGCAAGTAACACTCCAATGAGACAGGAGTAGATCAGCACTGACTGCCTCATGTACAGGCTGAGAATCGTTCCAAGGATCCTTCCAAGGGTGAAAAGCATCCAAAATGCCGATGTCATTGTAGCCATTGTCTGGGTACTGAGATGCAGGTAACTTTCCACACCATACACAGATAGATAATTGCCATAGGCAAACGGTAATCCGCCGGAGGACATATATACAGAAAGAAGACAAATGTAGAATAGGATAGTAGTCAGTCGAGGCATTGGTTCTTGTTTTCTCATGTTAGTATAATCACTTTTTGTGGACACTTTGCAATTATCCCTTCTCTCCAAAATAAACAATGTGATTATACCAAAAACTACTGGCAGGTGAATCAAACCGAGGATAATGTACAGTATATGCACTTGCGATTTTACATCCTTCATGGAGGAATTTGTTAAGTTATATGTTGTTGCATCGTTTGAGTACGGTTCACCTAATTCCATGGAGGTCGTTGATGCAGGTGAGCTGTTTGTTGACGAAGGTATATCAGCACTGAGTTGAGGTGAGAAAATGTTATTTTGAAAGGATTCATTTCTCCATGTCAAGGAGACGTCGAGAAAAGTTGTATTTTGGAGTTCAAGGAAAGGCTCAGCAATGAGAGGGGCAATGACGCCTCCGAAAGATGTGGATATGACCACGCCATGCATAATGGCTGATTTTCCATCGAATTCAAGGTTGCACTGGTAAACCACACCTGAAAAAAAAATACACATACATACAGGGGTTGCTTTATTATCTGTTAGTTTGTGTGCTTAGATTTGAGCTTCGCCACAACTGTTTTTCTCAAACACGCGATCATTGAATGCTAGAGGTTTCATACTTTAATAACAAGGAGTAAAAGAGATAATTTGAGTATTTAAGATTGGAATATTGAATACTTTTTAGTCTCTAGGATAAACTTTTGGGCGACGTACAGTTAGGATTAAGGTAACCAGAAGTCCCACGAAATGACACTCATTTCAGGAAGTCTCAGATTAATTCACGCAAAATAGACTCTAAATATCTCAATATCTGTCATGTCATGGTTGTGTTAGATGTCAAAGTCAGTTTGATTGTCATTCACGCATGAAAAGTTTCTTTCAGAAAATGTTGGAAGTATGGCATGGATACTTTTTTATTTTATCTTAAGTTTGTATTGTTTCCAGAGTTGTAGAGTAATACAGTATTCCGTTAAAAGCATATTGCGGATTGCATAGAATGACACAATACACTCTTTTAAAAAGTTATAGGTTTTGTAACAAATATTTCCAGATTTCACAACAAAAAGGAAGCAACACACAATCAGACTCAAACATAGCATGTATCAACAGAGAGCTCATGCTGAGAGTAAAAGTGACCATTTTTTGTTGAAGTTATTTCTGTCATCCTTTTTATAGTAGTAATTTTGTCGATTGAATATAAGTTTTTAAGTAGTTTTAAAAGTATATTTTTTTTCGGTTTGACGGCATGGATACTTCATATTTGTATTATCACCAACGTTTTGCAAGCATGTGATTTAATGACATTTGAAGGTCAAGGTCACAAAGAAAGAGAAGGCGTCCTAAACGTGTCTGCACAAAACGACTTGAGTATTTATGGTTGGAAATTGATCTCGAACAATTTAGTGAAAACCATTTAAGGTCAATGTCACGAGAAGCAACATTTTGAAACGTGGTTCAAATTTGAATCTGTTTCAAAATTGCACTGCACTGGGCATACGTGACGTGAAGTGATCAAATGGGAAATGTTTTATAAGTTGGGGGTATCTCACCAAGATTCCAGTGTGATGCCATTACGCCGAAAGTGTTTACAACTTTGTTATTTGGTATCTTGAGGCAAAGAGCTAAGTTATATTGCCAGGGACAGCATAAGTGAATACAGACAAACAAGGGGCTCCTTCGATTTTGCAAATACCTTTCCAGTGTTTTATAGCTTGTCATTGATAAGCGCCTTTCTCCCAAAACAACTGCATAATATGTACAAAGGCTGTGCACTTATAGTTTGATCGGAGCAAAAGCTATAAATGGCTTTGAGACAGCTGTTGAAATTGAAAGCACGCGGAATGCTATCAAAACAAATTCGTTAAAACATTCATGATTTCATGTAGGATAATGCCAATTATCTTTTGATGAGATAACATGTTACAGAAATGTGTTAGATCGGATTATCCATGATGTTGTTCATTAATTATCATTTTGGCTAAACCGTTCTAGATATCCTTTTGTAGCCGTGTTAACATGACATATGACTTACCGTAACTATGAAATTCGCATTGAATTGAAATGAAGCTATGACATCGACCATGTGATAAATTAATGTTGGCCAGATACTTAAACTGAAAACCTGATTACATTATACACATACGATTCAGTTCATGCCATACTCACAATTAAAGCAACATGCCGTAGCTACCCCTATGACACCAGCGGCAACAAAAGCAACATGGAAATTTGGGGTCACTGCGAACAGTACTGTACTTGTCCCCTGAAGGAATATGCAAATCAGGAGCACAAGGTTTGAATCTAGGAACTTCAACACAGCCATGGAGCACAGACACCCAACGCCTTCAGCAGTGGCAAGTATAAGGAAAAGGTTTGATATTTCCAACAGACTGGCTTGGAAGAGATGCTTGAGGTCGAGTAAAGTTGGTCCTAATGCACCAGCAAATGTCCCCTGCAGACAAATGAAAAATCAACGACTTTGATAGTTAACAAGCTCGATACTTTCCTTAGTGTTTGTGTCAGATCTCATTGTCATAATATGTATGTACTGCAGTTAATGTCTAAAGTCAATCAAAACTCATCTTCATATTTTTTAAGATGACAGATCTTTTTAGACTGAGTGAATCAGTCATATTACAAATTTAATGAACATTTCTGTCATTATAGAAAAAGACTGATTTTAAACATTGACTGTAATATATACGTAAGTCTGTTTGGTTGAAAATCGACAGAATTTAACTGATGTATAACGCTTATGGTATATTCGGAAATGATTAAACAACGTTGATACTAAGCTTTTATGTCTGCTTTTGTCATACATGTAACATGAATATTTGGTTGTTGCCACTTACAATGAGGAAGAGGCAATAGCTCCACACAGACATTTTTAACACCTTCTTTAGAAGTACCATGGTGGATGGGGATAGCAACTTTCAGGATCTTGACACAGCCGTACCTTGACCTGAAAACAACAGTTCATGCAGGACGTAGAATTAATAGAATACTAAACATTCCTATTTACCGCATGTGCGCATGTTAATTTGCAAATTTTGAATGGTATATCTAAAGTCATCTTTAAAGAAGCCTTATCGAAATCATATTTTATGTATCTCTGTATCTTTATCTTGAAGTTATGATAAGAAAATGCAAAAAGAAAGTTCAAGACACATGTAGGTTACACCACAGGCATTGAGCAAGACCTTATCATCAAGCACGAACAATAATTTATACTTTGGGGTGTTTTTATTTGTGTTAAATGCAAATTAATTCGCATTGTAAGAAGAATAAAGAAATGTTCCTATGCAAGGCAGAATTGTTGGAATAGGAAGTAAATGTGTTCAAAATTTAAAAGAAAATATAAAGGAACATCGATATTACTGAAATAAGTCAAACAAAACCTGCTTTTTAGGTTGCTGACATTGGTCTATGCAGGGTTTCTGACAAACCCGATTCTACCCAACACATCCCCTGTTCACTTGTTAATCAGAGGATTTGGGCAACAAATGTAATACAAACCCATGTCGGACTGTCATCTAATGACTGACTGATTTCAAAGAGCGTCATACAAGTCTTGCTCAGTTGTTTCAGCAAAGCGATAACATTCAAGGCGTCAATAAAGCTCTCAAATTGTTTTGGTTAGACATGATGTCCGATGCAATTCCCTATTTTGACTTGTACCATATGTTCCCGTGTTTTTTTCAGGTGAACAATTGGCTTGCCTTTGAATGTGTTTGTGACGGTTGTCACTGATGGGGCAGGTTACGCTCAACTTTTCGTGAACACCAGGTATCATCACTATCTGATAGTGATTCATAAACACAATCTCGTGATATCGTCGGAATCGTACAATCGACGATCTGTTTTTGGCAGATATTTCTTAGGAATATGGAGAGGGTTTTGTCGCTTTTATATATCTAATGGCTGAAAGTATTAATACATACCAATTCCAGCTTCTTGCATAACAGTCTCCACTCTTAATGAATCATAGTGCATATTATTGCTATATATATACACTGATTTACTTTTTCATGGAATATTTTCTCTCATGTTGCAATCACGGTCGTAAATGTTAATAATGTGAATATAATACATAATGTTGTCACAAACACGCTGGTTACAATAAAAGAAGACACACAAGTTAAATTGTCAAGTTAAATGCCTGCTTATATAATTACGGTAGTAACAGTTGGGCTGAATCACTGAACAAAGGAACTTTAATTGAAACTTTAATCCCCAAAAGATACCATTTTTAATGTGACTAATATCAATTAGCTTTTGATATTTTGGGAATGATCCTGATCAACATAATAATGTTAAAATAGCAGATGAAACCATTCTTCTATAAGATAACTTTTATAGGGCTATATTCCAGATCACCTTAAAGCTGCAGTACTCCGACGTAAACGTATCCGTCACTCCCATTTCAGCGATGAAACTGCATGATCTCGTCACATGGCTCGTATAACGTCCACAAACTTTCAGTGCATAGGTAAGGGACCTACACCATCTATGATAAGCTGTCTGAAACGTTTTCCAGAGGCTAATATTGGTTTCAAAGGCGCTAAAGGTATATTCTGGTTTAAGTTTCCTACCATCTGACATGAATTACAGGATTTACAAAATAAAATGAATACAAGTGAACCAACATTGTGTCCACCCGTAAATGACCCTCTAAAGGTGTGTTGCAAGTGCCAGACTCTTTACCGTCTTCCCCGGGAATTGAAATATCGGTGCGTGCTAAGAATAAAGAGCGCACAACATCCGTTCACTGTTCCTCACGTATTTTTCTCTTATGAGTATGGACTAATCTTCCTTGCTTACTCCCAGTGATATCCTGTGAATCATCAGAAACTTGCATGACAAAGTCACCATCAAAATGACTGTAAATTGTCACCCAACACGGAAATCTCATGTTTGTGACATAATTCTTCAGAGTGGATTTGTATGGACATAGCTCGAGTCGCCGAATCGGCAGGACAAATGCCTGGAATGTCTTGTTTTTACTGCTCTGCGTTTACTTCTGTTTTCGTATTCGGATTAGAAACAACTTTCAGGTCAGCCCAAACTTTGTGAAGACACTGCTCAAAATAAGCGACACACCTTCTTTCTTTTGGTCAATCAAATTCTGAATATCCTATTGCTGAAGTGGGAATATTGGTAAATGTTCAAGGAGCAATACGTGAAGGATATGTGTAAAAGAGAGTCGAATAGCAACAGCTTGGAGGTTGTATTTTAGAGAGACAAGGCTATGGATAACATCATAATAGAAGCACCACCAGAGGTGAAAATGAATGATATAAATTGTAATGACGAATGACATGGTTTGAACCAGTATTTAACAACTCTGACGTGAGATCTCATTTTTCTTGCTTATCTGTTTGGGTGTTAGTAGCAGCAGTGATGTTAATGTTTGTGACCCCATTTGGCTATGGATTGGTTCAATGGAAATAGGCCTCTTTTCGGTTCCTCTTCTAGCAGACCTCTTGGCCTGGTCAGGGACCTAGTGTACGTGTTATCACTTCTTATCCCCAGGTCTAATCTGTATTTGTGTTAAACTTAACTGCTGTATTTGACTTGTAACCAGCGTATTTTGACAAAATGGTGTAATTAAAATGATTCAAATTTGTTTAAGGACCATGTTGGTAAATACAAAAAGTCAACGCAAAAGAATAGTCTCATGATCTAGATTATCTGCCGAAACAGATCCCATTGGTGTAAAAGGCAAAATACTTCATATTCATATGAATGGAATATGAAATAATAGTGATGACACCAGGTGTCCGAGAAAAATGGTAAGCATGTCCTACTGTACATGTAGCATGTCGAAATATTTAGTGACAAAATAAATGTGGAATATATATAGGCACTACTGCGCAATGTCTCGAAATGAAATGACTCCTGTGGTCCACAACGTACAATGTAGGTACAAAATCATTGTCATGTTGCTGTTTTAGAATATTGCCTATGATAACATGTCTTTCAGATGCGAGTGAACGATTGCATATTGTTTTATGAAATGCAACGTTATTTCACTGAGACTGCAAACATGCACATACCAGGTGCTTTAAAAATGGGTTGATATAGTGTATGATTCATTTTACCAAATGTGTAATTCACCATTTTCAACAAATGTCACCAAATGTTTATGATAATTTCAGATCGTTTTCTAATTTGATTTAAAGTCAAATTATATATTGTGATTAGGGATTCCTGAATTTCAATGTTGGAATTTGATGTTGTCAAATAAATTTCTTGTAATTAGAAATATTTTGGTAAAAAGGTGATACAAAGACCTTGACATGCATCGCTTGTAAGAATAAATTTGTAAGAATTTCTGGGTCCAGAGAATGTACAACATTCCCTGTCTCAAAGATCAACCATAATCCTTGCCCCAATCAAAAAAGACATTCTTTAATTGTACAGAAAGTATTTGAAACAAGTAGAACTAATACCATATGAATTCTCAAAACTTAAGGGGTTTGCATGTCATTTTGCAATCCCAGAAAATAACCAAGTTCAATGCTGTGAAAACTTTTTATTTTACAACAACTATCCCACACGACAAACTTAAGAAGAAACTTGACCATAGATATAGGCATATGTCTATCTTAAAAGGTTCAGGATAATTTGGCAAAAATGAAAGGAAATGTCATCTGACATGAATGACTTTCTCATTGATAGCATCTATGTGAAATTTAGGCATGACATTTAGGCAAGAAGTAGGCATCCCCATGGTCACCAAATGTACTCCCCTCCTTGCGTATTTGCTTCTTTATACATACTAATCTTAATTTCTTTTCTGATTAGCAGGGTCAAAACAAGGTAGTTTGGCCAAGAAGTCTAACTTAAGCCTCAGCTATATCGAATATCTGATTTCGTTCAATAACAATCAAATAGCCAATTCCCTTCCACTGATTTACCCACCTGAACTAGAAATAAAGGAGACCAGTGAGACCGCATCATCGGTTTCATATTTATGCATAAAGATTCAGATTCTTTCTTTTCGGTTACTTTATGCATATGATAGGATTTTCTGCTCGGACTGCCGCTTTTAACAGTATTCCAGTTATATCGCGGGGTGTCAGCTTAATGTGGGAGGAAAGCTCGAAGTGATGCAGGTCTCAGACGTTTACTACTTCGGTGAAACCCACGAGCACGGGTATGGTGCTGACAAACCTAGAAACATAATCGGGGCGAACCGGGATTCGAACCGAACCCACAATCATAGGTTTCTGGCGTGCCAAGGGGACGCAACTCTGCACAGCGAATCGCGGCGCCTTAGACGACTGGGCCACCCGTGTCCCCTCGGATTTAACAAGAAATATCAGAGACCTGTAAAACCACCGCATCTCTTTCATATTTAGATCAATGGATACAAATTCAGAGGGACAAATTCTCCACAAGACTATGACAAGAAGGATGACTTCAACTTTTCAATTAGGAGATAAACATGCTGTGTTTTCAATGTAGAGCTAGGTTACCTAATTTCTAATTATTGTGATTTAATAGCCTCTGATTGACCAATCAGAATCGAGTTAATTCCAAATTCATGGTAGAATAGTCAATTTTCCCTCCACGTCCAGCAATAATGTGTTTGTGATGGGCGATACTCGTGGGGACGGATACGCTCACCATTTGGCGAAAATCTGGTACTGTCCCTATTTGATAGTGATCATAAACACACGCTCATGATATAATCGGAATTAAACAATGAACTTTGTTACGATCGTGGAAATGTTTTTTATTTGCATTTAGAAACAAATGATGTAGCGTAAACCGATTCAGATTTGGTTGATCTTGAACCCAGTATCTTGCATTAATTGAAGTGTCTGTCTTTGGTGTCATTTTAGACTGTTGAATACATATACAGAAAAGCTGCTGTGTCACATGACACAGTTATCTCATTCATTAAAATGCTTCATTTCCATTAGGTACTGATGTAGTGTCTTGAAATAACTAACGAAGTCGCATAAAAAAGATAAATGTGGATACCGGTTGGCATTGTATGCTATAACATCGCCCAAAAGAACATGGATAACAGTTTTAACTACTTTACTATCTGTTATGTCTATAATGTTCAGTAATTGTGTTTAACATGACAAGTTGATTTGGTTTTGGTTTTTTCCAATATGAACTCATTATTGAAACAGACAGCAATAATGTCAACATAGAAGAACGACAAGAACCAATATCTACACTGATCACTATTTTATTCTATGCATGTCTAATTTCTCTATGCATTCCTTTCGGTGGCTTACCGTCTGCCTATAGTAGTTATCTGTCTGTTTATGGTGTGAAATGTTATTTGCATATCAATGTCCAGACAATGGCTACCATGACATCGGCGTTTTGGATGCTTTTCACCCTTGGAAGGATCCTTGGAACAATTCTCAGCCTGCACATGAGGCAGTCAGGGCTGATCTACTCCTGTCTCATTGGAGTGTTACTTGCAGCAGTTAGTGGTGTTTCAGACCCCATGCCACTTGGTGGAGTCTGGCTGTGGGTTGGATCAACGGCAATAGGTCTCTTTTCGGGTCTTCTTTTAGCTGCGTATTGTCCAGGTGCAGGGCCTATATCACTCACACACCAGTAGTGCTAGGGATTTGCATGTTTGGGGATTCCACTGGCACATTCCTTTCACAGTACTTTACAGGTCAAGTCATGGGTAATCTTGCATTAGATTGGTACTTGTATGTTATGATATTCTTATCTATCTTTGAATTCCTGATTTTTGTTATTCTCACAGTGTTGTTATATGAAATAAAATGGAAAATGTAAATCATGTAAATATTCTGACTGGAGATGAAAGTTCTAACATCAGTATATCAAATATGTTAGAATTTAGAGATACATATCAAGGCAGTTAAATAAATACAATATTATGATTATTGTCATGAAATGGAAGAACTTGAAAAGGCAAACATCAAGAAATGCCATACTGTGTGAGTGTGGTAGATTCCCCTCTTTACATGCGCTGTGAATCAATGTATCAAAAACTGGTCACGTTATTACATATACCAACAACCACTTGTGACGAACATGTTATCTTTTCTACATGCTAAATTTGTATTACAGAAATTGGAAATGTGGGTAACACATGTCAGAAAGATTTTGTATTATTCAGATTGTGCTGATGTTTAGAGACCACAATCACCTAGAAATGGCACGTGTCTAAGTAATCTGTTTTACACTGCGTATGAAAGTTAATTTCCTCAAATGTCACATTGCGTCCAGTAAATTCCGAGCATGACTTTGATGCTGCCCCCTCCAGCTGGAACTGTAAGTTGGAAGGAAATTTAATTTAAATTTAAATGATGTCCGATACTTGTTTGATAGACATTACTTAAAAGTTGACGGATGACAAGATAGACACAATTTTATGGATAACATAAAGGGCGCGGCGCCGACAAAACAGAAGGCTGTGCACCCGAGAAGCTAGGGTTACACACTTACACCTACACCACGTGAAGCGGTCTAATAAAGTCTCTGACTCAGACTGGAAAAATGGTTTCATACGATATATCTTTGATTTTAACTGTTTTGTGTTCTTTGACCTTCAGTCTGATATTGCATTTACTGGGGTTCAGCTCAGTAACATAAGTGGATGTTTTTCTTGCGGATATTTAATCTTAAGCATATGGTATTTCATTCTAATAATCTCTATAGTATTGAGATATAGCGTAAGTATTTTACGTTAGCTTGTCTTCTATTCTGCCACAATACATCGAGGTGAGTAGTCCACATCTAAGTGATGTCTATGGTGCATTTTGGCCTTTTCTTGGACCGCCCGACCCTCTTCCAGTTACTACTACTCTTGCAAAGGTAATATTTGATACAAGTCTTACATTTCTTGATAATCCCCTACATGTAAAACAATGTGATTAAAAACATCATATTATCTATACACATGAAACAGTGTTCCAGTAATCAAATAGTCGGAACCTTTGAAGGGCGTTTTATATTGAAATGTCTGGGCGCCTGCGGACGCTCTTCGGTAACTTAGAAAGAACATGCTCGAGTTTACCTCAAAAGTAGTAAAATGTTAATATCAACGGCTGGAGCTGCTGGAATATTGCCCGACATAAAAGGAAAGGGGGTTATTGGAAAGTTGAATCATCCTTCTTGTCATACAGTTTTGTTTATAGTTTTGACACTCAAAATCTTTATGGATAAATCCAGATATGAAATTAGACTATTATATTTCTATTTCAGGTGGGCAAATCATTGGAAGAGAATTGGCAAATTTACTATTATTGAACGATTTCAGATTGTCGATATACCTGTAGCTTAAGTTAAACTCCCGCGTTTTATTTTGCTAATTGTAGCAGAACTTTACGATTCATAAACGTTTGATAAGTATTTCGTAAATGTCCGTTTTTATAAACAAAGAAAAGTGCTTGAAATATAAGATCGAAACACTGAAAACTGTCTACGTTATTAAATGAAACCTACACATCCTTATCATAGGATATCTCAAATGTCCTACAGTCCTACAGGAAATCTACTTTTGAAATATATCTCTGGGTTTGTTTATGTGGAAACTAAAATCAGTTCTGCAGCATTGGCTGCACATTGGCTTCAGGTATTGTGGGTTTATGTTGGTCACCTATTGTTGATAGAGTCTCACACGGACTACAAGATGAAAAACATAAAGGAGACAAAATCAGTCCAAAAAAGCCCATATTGCTCAGTTTCCTATAGTAATACTTCTGTATGTAATCAGTTCGGATAGTTGTGGCGATTATTCTTTTGATGAGGAAATCGACCCTTTACACCAAAGTTGAATCCGCCTATGTTAAAGGAACTGATGGAACATTCTGTGTTGCTTATGAAATTAATACACAAGCATTTATACAGAAAAACGTGAGTTTAATGATATTTACATGTATGTATGTTATTATAAAAGGTCGGGCATTGCTTTGTTTTAAACATATTGTAGATACTTGTGGCTATATTGTTTTAGGATAGCTGAACAAGAAATAAAACATGTTTAGAAGTGCTGGAGTAATTCTTGTCCGGAAAAATGAAATTTGATGATAAAAAACAAAGCAGATGACAATAAAACCGATCGCCCAAACGCATCACGGCAACGGCCATGGTAACCTTATGCACGTGAGTTCCGTGCAAATTGAAATGCACATGTGTTCCCCCATTTCTTCTCCTATACAAAATCCACCCAGATCGGACAACATTCATTCGTTATTAATTTGCTACCGCATGCCAAGATTGACAAGAAATCAGCGACACCAAGCCCTTGGACGATTGCAAGCTGGACAAACCGCCGGCATGTAGCCAATGCATTTCAAGTTCACTTTAGGACCATATACAGGCTCAAGCAACGGTACCAGACCACCAAAACTACAGATGACCGACCACGTATTGGAAGACCAAGGGTCACGTCAGGATCGTCAGATTGAGCGACAGAATCTTCAAGATCGCTTTGTTACTGCTGCGGAAACTGCTCGACAGACCATGGGGACACACCGGCGACACATTAGTGCGGACAGGGTGCGTCGACGATTGACGAGCAGACACCTCCACTGTCACAGGCCACACCAAGGACCCATTCTGATACCACGTCATCGCCGGGACCGTCTTCAGTGTATCTCAACAGCAGATGGCAGAGAGAGAGAGAGAGAGAGAGAGAGAGAGAGAGAGAGAGAGAGAGAGAGAGAGAGAGAGAGAGAGAGAGAGAGAGAGAGAGAGAGAGAGAGTCAGGCGACGCCGTGGGGAACGTTATTCGGATGCTTGTGTTGTTGAGAGAGACTCGTGGGGTGGTCCGAGCATCATGGTGTGGGTTGGAATTGGTCTTGCACAGAGGGTCGGCCCTGTGGTCTTCCAGTGCATCGGTCCAGGGAGAGGCAATGGTGTCACAGCAGCTCGGTAATTTGATCAAATCTTGAGACCACACGCCATGCTTCATTTGGCACGTCGCCGCAACCACGAGTTTCAGCATGATAACGCCCGTGCCCACACTGTGAGAGCAACAAGAGACTTCCTCCAGCAGAATGGAATCAGAACCATGCAGTAGCCTGCCCTCAGTCCCGATTTAAATCCCATTGAGCACCTGTGGGACGAGATTCAAAGACGGCTGAATGACGTCCGATCAAAGCCGACAACTGCAGCTGAACTGCGTCAGACGTTCCTCAGAGTGTGGACTCAAGTGCCTATGGTCTTCATCAAACGCCCCATCCATTCCATGTATCGATGTGGCACGGCAGTCATCAATGCACACGGCGGACACACGAGATACTGACTTGTGATGCCGTTTTCTAGTGTTGTGTTCACTTTAAGAACATTTGACATTTTAATTTCAACCTTGATGATCAGTTTTGCCAAGATTCATCGTTTTAATATGTCTCAAAGTATGTTTACAGTGTTTGGACAAATAAGGTTCTCATACATACTGAACCAAATTAAAAACTTCACAATCATAAAATTTTAACATTTTGACCAGTTATCATTGTGGGCCCTTATTGTGTATTTAAACAGTAATGGCCACATATTGTCTTTAGATAACACCCGTTTTTGTGCAGGTGAATCGATCAAAATCATGTGCACAGCACTATAGTGGCAAATGGCAAAAGAGTTTTTTCACGTGCAACTGGTCGCGTGGCCATAATACCGCACGTGTTTTCAGCCATACTTGTTAGCAGTCATTAAAAAAAAAGAAAAACACAAGGAAACAAAAGTCTTTACAGCCATTTGTCATGACACGCCTTTCAAATGTGCAACGTGAACGTGCCATCGGCATGTTGCAGACGGGAAGTCGCAAGGACGATGGGTTGTAGTCGACGGACTGTTTATGATTTACGGACGCGTCTACAGCAAACGGGTACCACCGCTGATCGACCTCGGCCATGTCGACCACGAGTGACGTCACATGCAGAGGATCGTCAAATAGTCTTACGTCACCTCCGTAACCGATTTTTGACGACTACATCAACCAGAAATGAACTGTTTAGGGGTTGACTGAGTGCGCAAACTGTTCGAAACCGTCTGAGAACTGCTCACCTTCAAGCACGACGGCCGTACTGGGGGCCGATTCTGACTCAATTACACAGACGTCAACGTCAATTGGCGGCACAGCGACACTTACGATGGACTCAGAGGAATTGGAATCAAGTCGTCTTCAGTGATGAATCCCGATTTAATCTTCGATTTGCTGATGGTAGGGCGAGGGTGTGGAGGCGCCGTCATGAACGTTACGCCCAGTGTTGTGTACAGGAAGTTGACAGATTTCGAGGCGGAAGTGTCATGGTGTGGGGTGCTTTCTGTGGCAATGCACGTTCAGGCTTCTTGTCATCCTCAACGCGCTGCTTACCGCGACCAGGTACTGGCACCAGAACTTCTGCCTTTTATGGCAGCACATGGAGACGGGTTGATCTTCCAACACGACAATGCCAGACCCCACACAGAAATTTTGACAATGAATTTCCTTCAGAATGAGGGAGTCAACGTCATGGACTGGCCGTCAAGGTCTCCTGACCTCAATCCCATCGAACACGTCTGGGATGCTTTTGGCAGAAGTCTGCGCACTCTCCAGAACCGACCACAGAATTTGCAAGATCTTGGCACCATTTTGCAGCAACAATGGCGTTGTCTTCCCAATCATGTGTTCACAAGCATCACAAGGTCCTTGCGGAGGCGTTGTGTGGCAGTTGTCAACGCACATGGTGGCCATACACGCTACTGAATTTGTGTGCCATCAGATTCTCGTGCTTGGGACTTATCATTTAAACTGTTGAAGTTATTACCGAATACCGTAGGTGCTTGGAACAAATTATGGTTACCACTGTTAATTAAAATCCTTCTTTGGACATTTATGATTAAAAATTACCGTTGTATATCATATATGGGATTACTTTTAAAAATGTGAAGTTTTTTATTTGACTCAGTATATCTATCCATGGTGACGTTTCTTTTGCGGTTCAGTATATATTGCATACAAGTCAGGCCTACACCAGGAAGTTTGCGGAGTTGGGGCCAGCCAGCATTTGCTTAAACTTTTTTTAAATGCTTTAAAGCCTGAGATGATGTTTGCAGATAGTATATAGAAGGGTGTTACCTCCATCAGCAATATAAAAGCAATATGTATGAACGCGGGCAAAATCAAATGGTCCAGCCTTCAAATCAAATTTGTTTCATGGCCTAAAAAAAGACAATTTCACAGTAAGGTAAATACAGGATACAGCAGACACACCAGTGTACTCTTGTGACTAAGTTAAAAACCAAGAGGTATCCTCGCTGTCAATGACCCTTTGTGATGCTGTGTATGTTTTGCATTGTATATACTTTGATTTAAGCAAACACACGTGTAAACAGGCTACTTTTCAAGTAAGTTTCAATTTGTCACGGCTTCCTTTATCAAAGGTGAGTCAAACCAGGAAGACACGACTGTGTGTGTGATTTTCTCCACGTGCCATGACACATCGGCAACACAGTTTGTGTACATACATGTTGTATGTGTTGATTCAACAGATATTACGCAGAAGAGTGTATACACAGGCAGACATAAGGTGGAAGTAGTTTGAGTGTGGGTGAGTAGGCGGGTTTTGGGAGTGTTGGCGCGTGGGAGGTTTTGTACCCGTAATACATTAGTTTCAGAACACCAAGCATGCCCAGTAAAGGAGTTTTCGATCAGAAAAATGATGAGTTTGTTTTGGGGAAACAATATCCCAGGGTCGACACACCATATCGCTACCCTCATCAACATCAATGTTAGACCCTCTCGTCTCGATGTAGCCATCTTTCGGAAATGTGTTTTCACGGACGATTTAACCGGAAAGGATACCGAGATATAACTTGAATACTGTTAAAAGCGGCGTTAAACCCAATCACTCACTCACTCTAAGAAAGTTCCAAAACCAGCTGCGTCAGTCGTCCATGATTTATTCATTATGTCAGAGCATAAATCTAGTTGAATGTGTGTGTGTGTGTGTGTGTGTGTGTGTGTGTGTGTGTGTGTGTGTGTGTGTGTGTGTGTGTGTGTGTGTGTGTGTGTGTGTGTGTGTGTGTGTGTGTGAGAGAGTGCGCACTCTCGTGTGTGTGGGTGCTCTCGTGTGTGACTGTACTAGCGGACGGACTAATGCCGTTTAAGATACCGGGGTCTTCTCTCATATAAAGATCACCAGACCTAAATTATCCCTAGAACAAGAAGGATTAAGATTATTGTAAGCTTCAAACTCTAGTACCTATTGCTGTATGCATACTGTAACTGTTAAGACATATCTTAACTGCAACATGGATAGAGGTTATCGCGCTTGTGTGTTTGGGGATATCCTGTAGTATGCATTAACATTGTATTGAGTGGTTTCAGTTGGCGAAACTGATCCCGTTTGGCTAGTGCCCTCGCAAAATTGTTTCGCAAAGTTGCCCAAACTTGTGAAATGCTTTATCTCCGTCACAGCTAGAGACTGATTTTAGTTTATTAGACTATTCTTTTGATAATGATAGCAATTATCCCAGTAGTTTTCCGATGGTTAATTCTGACTTGATCGCCGAAGGTCAAGGGCACTGAAAGTAGTCCCTACTTGACCTTTGATATTTGCATCTCTATCAGCATATGACACCCGGTATTCTGTCGATAAACATACCCATTATATGATAAATAAAGTACATGTATATTCTCTTTTTCATTTCGTTTAGTTCTCAACTTGTGCCTAATGTACGCAAAACTGTTTGCACCAGGTGCCTCGGCAAGATAAAGGCAACGGGCAAAATCGGTATTAGTTTGGGCCATATAAAGATGCAAATATGAAAAGTCAGGTAGGTACTGCTTTCAGTGAAAACAAAACAAACATGGCTTCGTCCTTGGCAATCGGCGATAGTCAGAATTAACCATCACGAATCTGGAGGAACTACTGACATAACTGTTTTTATTGTCAAGACAATAGTCTAAGATACTGAAAATCAGTAGCTGAGGCATTTTACAAGTTTTAGCAACTTTGAGATCTAAATTGCGAAACAAGCCCAGCGGGAACAGTGTCCATATCTGAGCTTGTAGATCTCTGCGGAAAAGCCTTCTCTCACATGTTTCCTCGTCGAATATTAACCTCAATTAGTGTTACAAATGACCTTTGTCACATTTTGTTGTTGAAAAAAAGTATATTGTAATCCTTTTATCCCACTCATACGAAGGAAAGTAAAGTGTACAAATGTTCATTGCTAATTATGGAAAGAAAAAATTCTAAGGGGTAAAAAGTGTGAAGAATATGCTGGCTTTGCCGAGAACGTGTGCAGGCGATCATGGCCGTGAACGGAGGAGTGCCAGCTGGATTGAGAACGGAAAGGCGGACTTGTTGTGCGATCAAGCGTGTACTTTTGCAGGTAGTTTGTGCGATCAAGCGTGTTAATATTAAGGTGATATCCTCCAAGACAAATATGTGAAGCCCCTGTACGTAAAGGCTCATCCTCCTCTGAATTGTCGTTCCAGCCTTTGAAATTGATAGACAGGACAAACGTGCAAATGAACCTCATTTACGATCTATTATAAGTTGTATCCCAATCTGCAAAGTTGTATCCTAATCTGTAAAGTCGTATCCTAATCTGCAAAGTTGTATCCTAATCTGCAAAGTTGTATCCTAATGTGCAGAGTTGTATCCCAATCTGCAAAGTTGTATCCTAATGTGCAGAGTTGTATCCCAATCTGCAAAGTTGTATCCTAATCTGTAAAGTCGTATCCTAATCTGTGAAGTTGTATCCTAATCTGTAAAGTTGTATCCTAATCTGTAAAGTTGTATCCTAATCTGTAAAATTGTATTTACCTATGAGACTTGCACTCTAAAGAGGCTGTACATGATGTTAATATCCCATATAAGAAATAAACGACTCGTGGTCTGTATTTATCGTACAATAAAACACTGCATGGAGTATAAACCACTCTGTGCTGTGCTGTTATATTGTACAACAAACAACTATCCATCATCGTTTTTTCCTTAAAACCTGTACTTCAAGAGATGTATGCATCTATACATGTACATACATGATGAAATATGACGCTACATCAAGGTCCAAGTATAGTAGCATCTATAAATACACCCTTAAACACGAATTCGACTTGCGTGTAAATATACATTGAAACAGGACAGCCATTGCAAACCCAACTTCAACAAACAAACCACGCTCGGGTAGCATAATGCTCCTATATTCTTTCATACATTCAGCTGTCTTTATACACAACATACTTCAAATAGAAGACAGGCGTATTGACGGATTTTGTGATGGTGTCGTAATATAAGCAAACAGGGTACAGTTTTTGTCCTCTAAGTGATAAATGCAACGTAAATGTGTATGTTCAGTTTGAATTGAATACAAATTCATAAGACGCATGCTGTGGCTACATTAACATGAACTCAGATCACACTTACTCCCGGGGGTATTTAGCGTTCTGCAATTGCTCCCCACGCTACCTGAACTTGTAGTGCAAGGCAGGTCAGGGTCGGTGATTCTGTTGATGGGGTGGGTCGTTGCTCATAACAGATGTATGGAGCACAGGTGCGTTCACGTGCGTTCAAAAACTTTTATATGGAATCCGGTATAGAACTCATAAAAGGTGAATATTCTGTCGAGCCATTCGAGTTGGATGAGTCTGTGTCACCTTGTCCCGTAGATAGTTACTCAAATTATCAACCTTGATTGTCACGTCCAGGCTTATGAAGAATCACCAGACTTAGCTGGAACATTGCCGATGGAATATTAGAACAACAATACATTCACAGAGACAGTATCACGGAGTATTCTAAAAAAAACTTTATTCATAATATTATATAAAACATCATTTTATAGGTGAATGAATATATTTAATATTAATAGGTTGAAATGTTTTCTATGTATGATTACATTTGTACTCATATAAAAAAAGATAATACTACAATTGCAATGTGTACATTATGTTACATCTTGGATCTCCACGGTGATATAGTTTTGTAGAAAACAAACTGACAATCATTTCATTACATAATCTTGACAAATAGAAACTTATATACGCACTATTTATGTCTGAAGCTGGTGTCAACGTGTTCATTACCGGTTAATAAACAGTACACGAGACAATACGTAGCACGTATACTTAATACAAACTGGCAATCAAATGTTATTCAGACTTTGTTTTGCGATCTTGAACGGATATCGTACTGCTGTCATAGGGATACTCCTTGTATCGCTGTCGTTCAACGATAGTTATGTATGAAGATAAAAAAAGAGAATATTATACAACAAAATACGAAAAGAACACAATGTAAGTGAAACGACTATGTGTCTAAAAATATATGGCAACTACTTTCTCAGAAAATTGTTACTTACATAAATATATTATCTATTATCACAATTCAAGAGAATGCAGCAATCATTCATTCAACAGGTCAGTATTATCAAATATTGTGCTTTCAGAGAAGATGTCAGAAGATTTAAAACGAATGCTCATTTAACTCACTCGAACCTTTGCCAGAATATACACATGGGACAAATCAAATATTCACAGTGACATGTATGTTATGGTAACATATATATCAGTATTCCCGGTACCACCAACATCCAAACGTGGGACAGGTTGTTTGTCGACCTAGATGTTGACACTGTAGTACCAGGTGAAGCAAACACAGAAGTTGAGCTTGAAACAATCGTGCCGTTTAGGTCAGTACCTGTTGAAGTATCATTGTACGTGGATGATGAGGCCGTAGTTACAGAGGTTGCGTCTACAGCACTTGTGCTGTTTATAACAGAACCTTTTCTTGTGGACGTAGCGGTGACGGTGGTGGAAGAAACGCTAACGGGTACAGCTGATGTTTCTCCTGAAACCTGGGAGGTGGATCTTTGGGTTGAAACTCCTGTGACTGAAGATTTGTCAGTAGGCGTTGAAACTGTACTTGATGTTAAGGACGACGAGTTGTAGTTACCAACCTTCACTACAACCTTGGCTGAACTACTCAAGGAAGGGATGCCATCATCTGTTACTGTCACAGTCAGTTCATACAGTGTATTTGTGAGTGGTTCAAGGCTTCTGACTTCTCCAGTCAGTTCATGTATTGTGAAAACAGGAGACCCATCAAGACTGTAGTGTAGTTGCGTATTCGGGTCCTTATCCGTAGCTTGAAGTTCAAAAATAGGACCTGGCAGTTGATCAAATGCAATGAATATCTCGTAAATACTCTTCGTAAATGTCGGCTTGTACATATTTTTAGGTCCAAATACCAGTGAGTAAGAGATATTTGTTGATTCAGTAATGTTCTTGTGATAGTCAAATATGTGCAAGTAAAACTTATCATGGTAGTAGGATGTCTGCCAGGCATTAGGTCCAACCAAAATCTTCTTCCCATCATCTCTGGTGACTTGCAGAAGTGTTTCAGTCGCGCTATCTCTTGTCAGATTGTTCACCAGGCGAGTGTAGGTATAGTTTGAGAAGGATCTCCTTGACATCATAACAGTCAGGTCAACGTAAGCATATGACCTAGTCCCCACTGTCTCGGTTCTACCTAAAGTGAAGGTCATGACATTTGAAGAGCTTACTGGAATTGAATAAAATCCATTTGAACTATCAAAAACGGCATCAGGCATTTCGTCCTCATCGATGATATCATTAACTAGAAAGTCGTCTCTGGTGTCATTAGGAGACTCGAGTCTTACCATATGGACCAACTCGTGATATCCAAGGTCTTCCATAATGGATAACTGAGGATCACCAAGGGGGTTAATGTTCTCAAAGGTAGCTGTGTAGTTGTAAAATTTCCCCCTGAGGGTAGATGTTAGAAGCCAGCGAGCAGTCTTGGTCTCAAAGGACTCAATATCCCCAAAGTCTATAGACAGAGAAGGACTGACAGGATGTGTATCCAACTGTGCTCCTATTATCTTGAAAGCGACCAACAATCCCTTCTCATTTTCAATGATCTCTGGCTGGGCAGAGGTGATCTTCAGCTGGCGGGCTACACCATATGCCCCATTGGAGACCATGACTGCAAGTGTGAAGGGAACAACTGGCTCTACCACCTCTGAAGTCATTGGGTCATCCCCCTGGACATATTTCTCCTGGAAGTAGTTGACAGTGAGGCTGGGATTTGGTTTTACTGTAATTGTGTCTGGTAGGAGAGGGATGGAGAAGTTCGAACCATCGACCGTGTAAGAGAGAGTCCCACCGATATCATACAGAGTGTCCTCCTTGACTGCCGCCGTGGAGTAGGGTATGATAAGCCACTCTGCTGTACCTGACACATCTGTCTCTAGCCTGCCAGTTCCATCAACTCCAGTAAGGCCCACCAGAGTTGGGGTTCCTGAGGAAAGAATCATACAGAGGAATATCCTACAGAGAGTTCATAATTCCTGCAAATTGCTTAAAACTGAATCATACACGACTTGAAGACAACATTAAACGCATTACGTTTCATTCTATATGATTTAGATAGGAGTTTTAGTACGTCCGACTGAAATACTTACCAACTGAAAATTTGTCATTTGTAGATGTTTCATCGCCATACGTGGCCCTGATGTTTACGGTGACCCGAATGCTATCCAGGGCTGATTGTTCACCATTCTCTATCTCTAATCGAGCAGTGAATGCATCTCGTGTGAGAACCAGATCTTGCACAATACGTACTCGAACCTTTGCACACACTCCATCATCACTGCTACTCTGAAAAGAGAATACATGGATTTTCAGTTGAACATTAGAACCAAACGCGGTCTGCACTGAATGATCTGCATGTAAATAGGGAATGGAAAAAGCAACAAAGGGCTGAAACACGTTAGAAATCTCTTATTCCAGTACTATTCCAAGATGTTCACATGCGTACTTAGGAACTTGTACCAGTAAGTACCTTACTAGCGGCAAAAGGGTTTTCAGGGTGATAGGATTGTTTCTAAAAAAGCAAGCATTATACTTCTCAATGTTTTGGCTGACATAGGGGGACCTTTTATATCAATGACCTGACTATACCTAAAAAGGTTATGATCATATTAATGTAAATACTAAATTCAATGTAATGGTCTTGGAAAATATCATGTCATCTTTTGAAACGTTTGGTTGAAGTTCAATACACAATGCACAAGAATACAAAATCTAAGACATTTATTTACCTTCTTTTCGCTTTCTTGATAGGCATTGACTGCATTTCCAAAATCGTCAAATATGGAGTCAAATCCTCTCTACAGTGATAAAACATGACGCAAATATATATGTGAAAAAGAAGATTCATAATGATTATATTAGTTGCTTAAATAGCTATCTTAAATCAGTTTATTTATTCTGAGACAACTGTCAGTTTGACAAATATGCAGAGAATACCACCCGATCCCGTTAGTCGCCTCGTACGACAAGCATGGGATGCTGAAGACCCGAAACTTATGTTTATCTCAATGCTACCATCTTCTGATGACTCTTGTTTAATAGGTGATTATTATGATTTTAAACCTCTGACCGATCAAAAGTACTTTCCAAAGTCATGGAAGAATTATGGATTATATGTCCCTCTTGAATGAGTGATATAAGCCCTCACCAATCCGACCCCTCGACTCCAGTAGTTTCGAGTTTCGAGTAATGTTATACATTCGAGATGAAATGAAGTGTGGATGACGTTATTTCATTTTGAACTCATGATTGGAACAATGTGATGACATGTCATTCCACCTTCCCAACCCGCATTGAAAATGACAAAAACGTACATAAATTAATACGTAAGAGCTACTACACATGTCCTTTCTTACCTCCAGCTGAAATAATCTCAACTGAGATTGCTTATGTTAACTTTCCGACTTACTTGTTTGGCATTGTCTGAGTCAGTCTTAAACTGCTCAAATCTGGACATGATGACATTGTAGGCAATGACATCGTCTTTAGGACCAAGTGAAGCAAGTGTTCCACCTTCCCAAGCTGTCATTGTTTTGTTCCACCTAAGCAGGAACTTCTCAACAGTCTCACTCTGTGTTGAGTTCATCGGAGAAACAATGGACGCGATCTCACTGGAGGAGAGGAAACTTCCTCCTGCACTGTCATCAGCCAGGGCCAGGTTGAAGGAAGACGTCCAACTGTTGTCATACACACCAAACCTTAAAACAGAAACCCTCATTATTACTCGCCCGTTGAAGATACCACTGTTTAATATGAATACGCCGGTGTTTACAGTGTTTAATTCCAAAGTGCTTGCTGATGTACAGCGAGAATTAGGTTCAAAAACAAATATTGAACACTCCAAACATCTCTTGACATTGAGAGGAGCGTATGTACACTCCATGACCCCAGCAACCCTGTTGCAAGGTTGACGATACTTGGCGTTGTTTCGCTGGTGTATCTTGCAACAAAACTTCACATATTGTGTCATAGGGTTTTGTGACGTGTTTGTAAACTTTGTGGTGCAGGACCCCGTTCCCCACAGCGATTGTAGCGTAACGATAGTCGTAAGTCTATCCTAAAGTATGGGAGTTACGATCACCTGAAGGCTACGAAAACAAGTATGCAGTATTCATGTTATTTATTTTCAACAGTAGGACAAGAAATATTTATAGGGCAAGATTGACAAAAAATTGACTGAAGAAGGCTTAATGGATTGAAAGGCAGATGACATAATTGTTGTTTTCAAATGTTAAGGGCTTACACAGTTTCGGGTCAATACCCAAAATGTCAGTCAATACCTGGTGTGAACACCATCAGCATTAATCACTGCCACACATCTCCTGTACAATGAGTGGATAAGACGATCAGAATGGATCCAGAGCAGCTGTGCGTAGTTCATCGGCAGTTGTAGGGACTGGGCGCACATTGTGCAGACGCCTTTGAACCTAATCCCACAAGTGTTCGATGGGGTTCAGATCAGGGCTGAGGGTTGGCCACGGTAGAACACGGATGTTGTGTTGTTGCAGAAAGGCCATGGTAGCTCTGGCAACATGGGGACCAGCGTTGTCCTGCTGGAAAATGTGTTGTTGATGTTGTGCAAAAAATGGAACAACGTGGGGTCTGATCAATTGGTCGATATACCACTGAGCAGTGACGCCGTGTCACCGACCTTGACTAACATTCAGAAAGCACGTGGGTCCAATCCCTGCCCATATCATGACGCTAGGTCCACCCAATGGATCCCTTTCCACAAAGTTTCTGTCAGTGAAACGATCACCTCGACGCCAAATTCTGACTCTTCCGTCTGGATGGGAGATACAACTCGACTTTCATCAGAGAAGATGTCATGCCCCCAATCACGATGACGCCAATTGTGATGACCCTGTGCCCACTGAAGTCATGCTTATCGATGCCGTGGTTGTGAACAGGACGACGTGCTGGTCGGCGACATCTGAGGTTGCTGGAACGGAGACGTCGGATCACAGTGTCCCGGCTAATGTGTCGATTATGTGTTCCTTTGGTCTGTCGAGCACTTTCACTTGCAGTTAGAAACGCATGTCGCTGGTGTTAACGGGTAATCTGTCGATCTTGTCGAGGTGTGGTGACCCTAGGACGACCGCTCCAAGGAAGGTCATCTGTGGTCTGTGTAGCATTGTATCGATGCAGGAGACGGTAAATTGTGGTTATGTTAACGTTGAAATGACGGAGCCATATCTTGAACAGACTCTCCAGCTTCCAAACATCCGATAGCCTGGTTTCTCTGAATTTGAGTTAGGCGTGGCATTGTTGACCAAGGAGTGGTAGGTCCAAGAATCGGCCACAGTTTTATACCCACTACAGTTCGTGACAGTTCGTGCATTTTCGATTTCGCGAGAAATGGGTGCATGATACCAACATATTCATTGAAATGGTGCGTTTTGGCGATTCGTTTTTTATGTTGCGTTTTTACTCGGGGCTTCCAAAATGCAACCAAAAATATTGATAACACCATCAGGCTTCACTACATGCTAAACCTCGTATCAATATATGGTTCCGTGTTTGTTATCTATTTGCTTAAAAGCACTTAAACTGTTTCTTTTGCGTGTGAGTATAGAATAATAAACTAACTCCATGTAATACCAACTCTATGAAACTCGTGAATAGTTCTGGTATCTGACTCCCATTCGCTCCTCAGATGGCAGAACTAATCAGTCGTTTAAAAACAAACTGGTATTGCACAGGAGCTCGTTCAGTATTCTGTATTTGTGACATGAAACTATTGGAACACTGAACACCAGCGGTAGTGATTATGTACATGTAAAAAGAATTGCCCGATCTCCCACCAATGTACCCGATGTATTCACTGCGATACTGTATACTGGTGAGCATAATTAGCTAACTAATTCAGGGATACCTATAACGAGATACTCCCGGGATATGCAAACGAACAATGCGCAAGAATAACATGTAAATTGTAAATGACAGGACAGGGCAAGATAACTGGAAGGTTATGCTACCTTTAAAGAAATAGTCCTGAAGACTACGTGTTTGCTTCTCTAGAAAAAAATCATCTCCTTTTGTGAACTCGAGATTTTTTAGCTTTAGCCCTTTTATTCAGATGTACATGGTGGTATAATAATACAATTGAGTCTGCCTATAAACAGTCAAAATAACAACTAATGATTGTCAGGATAATGACCAAGATGGAAGCATAAGAAAGTGGGATTGACATTTGGACACGAACCATTCAGATATCATTGATATTACACACATTGAATCATTATGTCCGAAATTCAGTATGACCAATAACATTAATGTTGTAAATATAGTTAACGAGGTCTTTAATGGGTAAAGCCATCTTTATTTAAAACAGACGAAATTACCTTTGGGATCATAAAGGTCAAAGGTACGTTATTTTAGGTAACAAAGTTTCAGAAAATGGAAACATTCTCGAACAATAATCAGTTGCAATCAGTTTTAAAAATAGGGATCAGTGCCCACTCCTGAAAACTGCAGCTCCTTTATTTTGCTCTGTGTGTCTAAGTAAATTCTTCACATCTAGACTGAATCACAGCTCTGGACTGACTTTATTCTTAGAGAGCACTGAAAGATTTACTGAAAGACAAGCTGTATTAAGAAAAGGCTCAACACCAGATCACATTTTTACATTTAACTCTCTGTTAAAACACGTAAACAGAAACTAATGAAACGCATTTCATACCGTGTGGAGGGTGGGTATCTGGAGAAAGATTCTTCTTAACTGATTGTAAATGTTTTATAACAATTCATGATATGCTCAACAAGGAGAGAATTTGTCAACCTTACTGTTCTCTTTGTTCGTAAATGGTGTTGATAACTTTTGATAATATTGTATTCAACATGGAAGATAAAACCAGTTTATAAATATGTTTCTGAAACTCATGCTACTGCTGTATGCAGACGAATCAAACTGATGCTTTCGCAAATTGCTGCAACAAACGGAATTAAAGACACATATCAATAAGTTCTTATCTCTGGTGGTAGGAAAAAAGATTATAAGTAAGTAGCTATGCTAAACAGTGTAGCCCATGAAAATTTCACAATGTATAAATTACCTCTAGTAAAATATGTAACTTTATGTACACCACAAAGGCATAGTGTGAAATAGGTATGAAAGCTATGCACTAGGATAGCAGAAAAGCCGGATTTAGTCTGCACCAATCTTACTACATCAGAAGTATGAAGTTTCGAATATAAGTCAATGATTGAAATTGGCCATACTGCCTTTAAAATAAAGATCTCTATGAACTATGAAAAGTACCCCCCTTTACATCGTGTATATGTTGTACGGAGAAACCGATTGAAAGCCTTTATACAGCAATGTTAGGTAACAACACTTCGGGGAAAACGTATCTCAACACCAACTTGTTATCAAACTGGCAACACTGATATCTGGGAATCCAACCTGCAACCTTGTCATCTTTAAAATGGCTTAAATATCACATTTCCACCTATCTCCATGACCAGTTTATTCATATATGTCATTCAAATACATATCGATGAACGTTTCCATACATTATGTATTCGTAATGACATAGGTGGTGGATGCATGATCTCCTTATTACAATCCCATAAAATAAGTGTATAAAGACAGTTGCTCAATTCAGTTGAATAATTTTAACACATGTGAAATAGTCATATCCAGTATCAAATATGCTCCTCTGCTAACCTCAACCCACTATGTACATGATCTTGAAAGAAATAAAGTTCTGTTCTTTTCTGATATGTTTGATATCAAAAGACACAAAGGTGAAATTAACTTGTTAATTTGTAAACAGCAATTACCAGTGTCTTGAGTGTACAAACTACAACAATCCTCCTTCAGTGGAAGACAAATTAGTGAGGTCATTTGATTCTGACGTCATGGTTTATTGATGACGGTTTGCTGGCCTGCAAAGCATTGTGATGCAATTTTATTGCAGCGATATATCATGTGGAAGCCAATTTTGGATGATAAATACTAAAAGTACCCAAAAGGAAACATTGTGCCTTACATTTCTTGTCCTCCAAAGAGTTCCTCCAACATGATCATGTAGTTCCTGAGGGCAGTATTACTGTTTACGACTCCTTGGATGATCTCCCCATTCGTGGAACGTCGACGTCGCTTTGATTTACAGTCTCTGTTCATTTCGTATATGCACCTGCAGAGAGTGAATGATTAGAGCTTAGTCGTAACTTTGAACATTAATTCAGAATATCTCTACACTGTAGGAAAGCCCAAATTAAAGTGACGCAGGTTAAAGTTCAATCCATTTTGTGAAACCCAAGAACACGAGTATGGTGCCGATATTCCAAAGGAGCATGATCATTGTCAAGGTGAGATTCTAATCTTCGAACGTGCATGTGATAGTTAACCAGCCTACTTGCATGTGATAGTTAACCAGCCTACTTGCATGTGATAGTCAACCAGCCTACTTGCATGTGATAGTTAAGCAGCATACGTGCATGTGATAGTTAACCAGCATACGTGCATGTGATAGTTAACCAGCATACTTGCATGTGATAGTTAACCAGCATACTTGCATGTGATAGCTAATCAGCATACGTGCATGTGATAGTTAACCAGCATACTTGCATGTGATAGTTAACCAGCATACTTGCATGTGATGGTTAACCAGCATACTTATGCCATGAAAGGACAAGGAATGACAGCCATTAATTGCACTGATTTTCAAACGTGAAAATGTTTCACTAATTCGGGTCACGTTTATACCATCACGAGAACCATGACCTCCCATACAAAACAGCTAGGGTCGAGACCTGCTCATGTTTAAATATTAACAAAATCTTTATGTGATGCAGGTCTGAGACAATGAGTTTTGCTAACTCATAGCGTGTTTTTAATAACCTTGAATAAACAATGACCTTACTTACAACACACTTATATATGTATAACTTACACAACAGCTTGCCACAAAGTTAGACCCAGAGCACATTGAGGACAAACAACTGGGAGGACACATGCAGTAGCAAAGTCAAAGATTGCTTTTGCAAATCCCCAGAAGCCACTGGCACCAGAGAAACCAGTCACTGCTACAGCACATCCAGCAATTGGATGAAAACCCAAAGCACACGTCTTGATGAGCGTCCCAGCACAGTTGCAGGTGATTGGAGTCACGGGATTGTAGACAACAACTGAACTAGATGGAGATGACCCACCACCACCAGTACCTAAAACCAAACACTCCATTTCCTTAAAACATATCATAGGAACATTTAGGGGATGTATTTACTTGTTTTTACATTTTGTTACATGGATATAACTATATATGAACAGTGTTACCTGATATTCCAACATAACCACCTCCACCACCTCCACCACCTCCTCTTCCTCCTCCACCACAGGGCAATGGAGGTCTTCCTGGATACACCCGTGTCAATGTGATGTCCTGGCCACCAGTTTTTGTACCACCACAATAGTAATCGTAAAGCATTTTCAAACCACATGCTGATGTGCCTAGGTTCCTCTTCACTCGAGGCTTCAGTTTAACCAAGACTGGAACAATGACGCTTGTATTTGCTTCTACACCTCCTATAGGATCTATAGTCTATGAAGAAGATGCAGACAATATTATCACATGATTTACGCACAGCTTTTATATAAAGACTGGATACTTTTTTAAAGGCTCATTATTCATTGCCCAAATCCGCACATTTTAAAATCATATTGAAATTATATGTTTATCCAGTTTGCCAGTCTGGAAGTGACTTTGTTTTTAAAGCCACGTGAAATGATATGTGACTTAGAGTGTCTATTTACAGCACCGATATAAGTAAGTCTTGTGATTTGGTCATTTGCATTCCATAATAATGTAACTTAAAATATATCTCAAAATGGGTTAATCACAGCGCTGTCGTGTGTTTACGATTATTATACACGATCACCAATAAAATTCCCGTTCAGTCTACTTCAAAATTTGATCCACGAATGTTTTAGATCAAATATGGTAAACTGGGTGTTTTTTAGTGTTCAAAACATCCTGGCATGGATAAGGGATGCAACTCTCTTACCCTTTCATCTTGTATTTGAGAGAAATTATGTCACTGAATATAGTTTCAGCAGTACTTTTAGCCATATTCCATCAATATGAGGTTGGTGGATACCAGAAATGGTGTTCACACATTGTACCCATGAAGTTAAAGGTAAAAGCAACATATTCACCTGTGTAAAGATCAATGTTGGATGACTTGGCAGAGTAAACCTGGCATTGTCTGCCCTAATCAGGCCGTGATTGGTGATGTTGAAATTGATCACATCTCTCTTCCCTTCCTCATAAGGGATCAAATTGATGTTGGCTGGCTCCACGGTGACAACAGGCATGGGTACCTTGACATATTATTTATGAATAATTAGCACATATCAATCATGTACAGTCATATTCATGATGTCAATTCCATGCTTACAAAATGTACACCTTCCTAACGAGAATAATTATTTTAGAAATTTAACTTACGATGTAAGTTGACCACCCTCAATAATATAAGTACAATAATGAACATGCCTATTGAATAAATCACTAGCGAGGTAAGGTAAATTATTTTGCTTTTTTACCTGTGTTTCAAAGGTAGAATCCAGTGTGATTGTGTATTTGTCCTCAAATGTTGTTCGGGTGACAGTCCAGGTGTATTTTACAGCAACTCTCTGCAGGAAAATGGTGTAGGAGGCGTCTGACGGTTTCGCAATAACTACCCGTGAGTAGGATCCATGTCCTGGAGCAGTGGCTGTCAGAGTGTATTTATCTTCGTGCACATCCCCAAACACCACAAACTCTGTGAAGAGAACACCACAACCATTGCAATTAAAGAAATTACAACTACATATGACTGGTAGTACTCTTCAGTTTTCATTTCGTTACACAAATGTCAAACAGCCATGGCTTGTGTGTAGTAAATAAAAGTATTAGCTATGACATGAAGGACAGGATTATTTTGTTAATATCATTTTCGAAACAACCATAGTTTTCATGCGTGATTAACCAAAAATATATTTCAAGAAACAGAATTTATGCAACGTTGATAATTTATTATCATGGAACTTGTCTGGTAAGATATATTTCAGGACCAACATGCCTGTTTGGTTAGTGGTTATTCTCTGTTCCGTGTATCCTCTTCTAGGGTTTCGTAGTGTCACCACAGCTCCAGACACCAAGGGCTTGTCAGAAGCAAAGTATGTGTATTCATCTTCTACCCGAACTGTGATGTTCAGTTTCTCCTGGGATGTCACATAGAACCTGTAGGATATACTGGCCGATGAGAGATCCGAGTTTAGGGCGACGCTGCCACTAAACTGCCCTAGACTATCAGTTGCACCAGTCGTGACTGTCAATACCAAGATGGCCGTCTCGTTTGGTTGTAGGTCTAGGCCATCTACTGAAGCTATTCTAGTTGTTGTGGAGTATGCAGACATTGTGAGTCTTGGTTCTGAAGGCATTGTTACTCTGAGTGATTTAGCTGTGACTTCACCTTCATTCTTGATATTCACCTGTTGACATGAGCAACCAGGAATTAGAAAATGTAGCTGACATAGCATTCCTGACATTCTTTTTTGACATAAAAACGTTTTGGTTGATGTCGCCATTATAGGCCATAATATAACTATGGCTCCGATGACTCCCCTTAGGCCCAAACGACTTCCCCGTCGAAGGCTCCGATAACTCCGAGGCTCAAATGACTCCCACAGAATAGAAACTGAGTAAGAGGGGTTGAAAACCTTTATAATAGAAGATATGTTTGATCTTTTCTGTAATCATTTTAATTCAAAACAAGGGGAGTCATTTGGGCCCAGAAGGGGAATAAGCTGAGCCTAGAGGGAGTGTTTTGAGCCTGGCTAGGGGAGTCATTTGAGCCGAGGCCCATATGACTCAAGAGTCAAAGTTAGGTGGAGTCGTTTGAGCCTACTACACCGGTGAAAGAAATACACTCTGTAATAATTCAGTTGCCGCCTATAATAAGAACATAATTTCCAATTCAAAGGACATACCTGGAACGTTTTCTGAGTTCCTCGAGGCACACTGTCTGACAGGGATGTTGGTGAGACGACCAGAACAGGTTTCCTGACATTTAGCTGCAATCCTATTCTAACTCTGGCTGTAGTGCCATCGGTTGTGCTGAACACAACAGCAATAACGCCCCGGAGAGGACGAGATGCTGTGAGGATCAGATCTATGGACACTTCAGAATCTTTGTCCAAGTGTATTATTAAGGGTTGAGAACTATCACTTGATAGTCTGTTTCCTGCTCTCACGACTACAGATGTTAGTGGCCCACCAGTTCCCTCTACCTGATAGACACAGACTAATTATTGACACATCAACATAATGTTTCATCAGACAATATGAGATAAAGAATATATGCTTATTTGCTGTTGTCGATGTTCGTGCTCTAGGTGGCAGAACATGACAGCAATGTCTGTACAATTTATTTTTTATACATGTACATGTATTCTGAAACGCCATGCAGAATGGTACTGCATTTAAACTCACTCTAGCTGTGATGCCATTGATCCCATTGATTCCATTATTCTTGAGTACAGTAACATCCCGCATCTCCACCACGTCCGTGTCCATGTAGGCTTGTCTGTTCACATACCCAGGTACGCATATCATCCCCAACACACTCCAGGATTTCTGAGGAGTGAACCCACTGTCGGATGGGTGACGGCCATCCTAAAGTAGTTATTAATTTAATCAGATTAATTATGCAATCAATCTCAAGACCACACCATAACATGCAATCTCACTGACACCAAATATGTTTTTTCATCAGCCAACCATACGTCAAGAGTATTAAATAATGTTACACTAACTGAAGGCTTAAGAGCGGTTATAGCTACCGGTCACCAAACTGAAGGATATAAGTATACCTCACCACTTCAAACTGTCCACTGTCGCCAGCCTTTGGAAAGTACACTGCTTCAAAACGTTCCCTGTTCCTCGGTGATGTCACGATGGAAATCGTTGTGATTCTGCCTTTATTTCGTACCCTGAAAAAAAACCCCAGCTCATTATGTTGCACATGCGTATGTTTTTCGCAGACAAGATACGTTTCAAAGAACAAAAATCATTGCGTGAAAAAAGATCCTGGTAAGTGAGTGAGTGAGTATTGTTTTACGACGCTTTTAGCAATATTCAAACAATCATGGTGGTGGACACCAGAAATGGGCTTCACACACTGTACCCATGTGGGGATTTCAACCCAGGTCTTCGGCGTAACGAGCGAACTCTTTAATCACTAGACTACCACACCGCCCCTCATTGTTAAGCAATCCATACTATAAGATTCCTATTTAAATAAATTAATTGACTCGCTATTACTGTGATAGTTAAACTGTGAAGTTAAACTTTAATTTTCCGTTGTGATTGTCAATGAATACATAAAACAAGATAACATGTATACTTACTTCACATCCACAAAAGCAATCAATGATTGAGCGGTTCCACTGAAATAAGTAACCATTCCACTGATTTGTATGTTTTTCGGAACAGGGAGTACCCCACTAGGCGCCACCTCTTCTATTGTTATGTTATAGGACAGTTGGACTGTCAATGACCACTGGACCTCTGAACGTCCTACACGGTTGGAAGCCCTGGCGTTGATGATATATGGTTGGACACGGGCTACCGTCCTCTCCCAGAAGATGAGCCCAGTCTTTTGGTCAATTGTCATTCCAGATGGAACTCCAAACAAATACCAATCAATTGGAGCACTGCCCTGTGAATTGAGGACCACACTGGATATTGTCAATGGTATTTCATCGCTACATAGCTTGACAATCACTCTTTAAACAGCAAGTAATTGAATCTTCAAGCAACTCAAAAGGTTGCAGCCTTATTCTTGCAAAATATATAAATGATACGCTTTCGTGCAGACGAAACGATTTATATATTTGTATATACCTTCAGTTTCACCTTTCACCTGACTCATGCTTAAAATGCATTGACAATGAGACAAGAGTTAGACAACAACAGTCCAGAAATCTTTTAAGGGATATAAATAAAAAAACGTGGTAATTGGCATAGTAACATTCATACATATTCAGTTTGACAGATATGAATCGATGAAAGAAATGTGTTTATCTCTACGTTCTAGTAACCAGGGGGTGCATTTGTATATAATGATATTCATTGTTGTATGAAACCAGCGCATCATCAATTGCAGTCAAAACGCCAACCCTAGAGAAGAACAGGTCTCGAACATCTGCCGCAACAGATTGAATAGGGAGAAAAGGCAACGCAGAGATGAACATTATCTGAATGGATCCCAGAAAATCAGTGTTTGAAGACATGCCTGTGTCTCACAGATGTTTGAGTTCTGATAGACACAGAGGGGTAATTCCATTGTCATCACAGATTATTTGCCTTCTGATTTGCAGTGATTCCCTGAACTTCCATTTAGAAGCAAAAGAAATAGCTCCTCATTAATTAGTGTATCTTTGTTCATCCAGCTTTAAACAGATAACTAGATCTGTTGGGGAAAATACATTTACCAAACTATGTGGACATGTCACATTTATTGTGATAATAATAAGAACACAACTTACCCCAATGAGTGTTAATTGAAGTTGATATTCATTTCCTTCAGCGGCAAACTGCTTCTTTTGAACTGTTGAGATAACCGGTGCCTTCAACTCGACATTGCAGTCCTCCCCTGACCAGGGCAGTACACACACACATCCTCCATAGAGACAGTGGCCATGGGGAGGAGTGTCCGTCTTCCCACACGCTCCAGGTGGACACACTTCATAGTAGCTGAAAGCTGTCTGGACAACAGGAATCGATACACATTAAATTTTCTGTTTCCTTTCTTGCGAACTTACTGGCTCATATACATACATAAATACACACACACACACACACACACACACACACACACACACACACACACACACACACACACACACACACACACACACACACACACACACACACACACACACACACACAAACACACACAAACACAATACACACTACCGTATTCCTACTAGACGATAACAGAATGAGACATAATGTTTATCCTTGACAAACAACCAACAACTTGACCCTCTCAGTCGCTCTCACTTGCATGTATGTAGAATACGTTTTTACCTGATTTCGCGTAAACTGTAGTCCATCAGGAGAAATCTCAACAATGACAATGCCCGCTTGATGCTGAGGATTCTTACAAGTGATGTGTTCCTTTGACAGGCGTGTGCCACTGACCACTGTGGAGTCAAATCTACAAAAGAAGATGTTGTTTTCTGTCTCCGGGAAGTTGTGTCCCCAGATGTGGACGTCTGTACCTCCAGTGTCGGGACCAGAGCTTGGGATGATGTTGAGGACATTAGTGTATGGAAGGCAGTTGGGACCATAAAACGTCTCACTGCACGTGTCACACAATTCTCCTGACCAGTTTTCAGCAAAACATGCACAGTCGCCTATTCGAATCAGACATGGTCATTCAAAATGTTAATAAAATGTTATACCTTACAAATATGCAGGCATATGAAATAAGTACTGATTAAATAGAGAAAATCCATTCCTGCGGTCGTACATGTATATTAACAATACCACATTGTATAAATTGTAATCTTAGGTAATTTATAAACGAGTCTCTAAACTAGAAGATTAAATGATTAAATGTAAACAGGAACATTATTGTGTTATTCATTACTTACCATTTGTGAGGTTGCATGATCCATGATTACACTGAGGGCAAGGAAGGCAACTGTCTCCCCATCTCAGCTGTGCGCACTGGGAGCAGTCAGCTCCACTATACTGGGGGAAACATGTACACTTCTCAGGCAACACACAATATCCTCTTTCATCTCCACCACAGTCGTTTACCTCATGGCATGTAGCAAGCACACAGGATAGACCCTCCCATCCCAGAGTACAATCACATTGGTTTGGCCCTATACAAAAACCGTTTCCATTACAGTTGCCAACACCAGAGCAGTCAAAGTCAGAACAATCCACTCCAGCCCAGCCCGCGTCACATCTGCATCCGTTTGGACGAACACATTCGCCCTTATCACTGCAATTCCTCACCCCAGAACAATCGAAATTTTTATCAGTGAGGATTGGAAGGAAGTCTACTCTAAGAAGCCTCTGGTCAAGACGCTTGTCTAGAATTCGTTCTCTGGCAATAGCTGCATCAGCACTTCCCCACCAGTTCTGCTCAGCGTTAATTTCCTCCTCTCCAGTCAACAGGATCTTTAGTTCATAATCAGCTCTCGGGTTATCCAACGTGTTATACTGAAGACTAACATTTTTCGAGTTCAACATGACTGTTGCTTCACTGGTGGGAGAATTGAATATCTGGTTATAGGTGAGCGTTCCATTAAATTGATAGTGTGTTGACTTCACGAAAACAACACATCGACCTGTAATATTTTGGAAACTATTAGTAGACAGACTAATATTTTGAATTCTTCCACCATCCCTTGTATTATGTATATCCACAGTAAAGAAGCACTTGTCTCCACCGAAGGAATTCTTGAAAGTATTGTCTTCAATATAAACAGATGTGTAGTATTCTGAATACACCGATACTGGGCCAGTTGATTTGAAGATATTCCCTCTGATGAGGCACCTCTTGTCGTTGTAATTGTAATAATAACTACTCAGTCTGACATCCATGGACATGACATTGTTACTAAATGTATTCTGTTCAAGGGACACCATGCCGTTTGGCTGAAGATACTTATCTAGTTTAAGAGCCGACCCTTCCCAAACATGATCCCAAAAATTGTTGTGCTTGATTAGTAACATTTTGTCGTTGTTATATCCATTGAACTGTGTTTCCAAACCATGAAGAGTGTTGTTAATGATGTTCATATTGTCAACAGTTGTACGAGATATTTCTCCAGACAAGATTATTCCACTTCCTTGATTGTGTTGTGTCGTGCCATTCCTGAGACGGAAACGTTTAGTAACTTTAGTCAAAATACCTGTTGACCGCCCATGTTCCACGACTGTTCCATTCAGGTCAATGTCTATGGTATCGGTCTGGATGGTGAGTCCTACTTTCTCGGTGTTGTTGACGTGGCAGTTGGATAAGCGGACCGTGGGAGTCTGCACTACAAGACCACTTTTAGAATCCAGGATTGACACACTTTTCAGGTAGGAGACTGGAAACAGAATACATGCAATGCAGAGTGTACAGTGGATACAAAAGATCACCATTATTACATAAGGAGGCATTTTGAGGTAGGTGAAGCGATAAACTCGTATCATATTTCACGTCATGTCAACACATATTAACAGGTAATATTTTAACTTGTATTACCATCAGGCATTGACAAACAAAATGCAATGCATCAATAGTTAGAGCAATCGTTACACCACTATCAATAATAGAAATCTGCACTTCATCAAATCTCGTACATGACATTTTAATAATAGCTCTAAATAATATAAATTTACTTTCATTTACAATACGATGCAAGATTTATTGATGGATCCAAAAATAGCATGAAAGGGTCTAGCATTTGTTAAATGACAAAATATACTCATTGTACAGATATGTTCCCCTTCTTCCTGAATAGGTATTGTGTTACAATGATAGCAAGAAGATAAAATGTTGAAAACTATCAGTTTAATCATCCATATTGAAATAATAATATTCCTTACATGTGTGTGTTCCTGTATGAGCTACAAACTGATGGCATCTAACTCCAACATCTCGATTATGGTTACAGTATCTACTGGTGGAGTAGCTGGGCTGGCACTCAGAGAGGGAGGAGGCCATCACATCACAGTTCAGATCCTGGAGAACTGATCCACTTCCCCCACCATGCTGGTAGTTTGCAAACTCATCCGATCTGCAATGTTGTCAGTATTGTCAGTACCGAAAAGTTTATATTGATAAAATACAAGGCTAAGAAGTCTTGGTTGTGTTTTAAAGTTACAGGTTTCAAATATGCATTTAATAGTTGGTTTGTTTCTCGAACGTCGAACGTGGTAGCTTGAGGTTTACAATACAAAATAACAGTTGAAAACAGTTCTTATCTACTAGGACAAAATGAAAAAAAAAACATAAAAAAATCTATTTCCTGAAAAAGGGATCAGTCAGTGGCATCATTAAAGTTAAATGATTTGAATAGGCCAAACAACTGACTTGAAGGATCTATTACATTTTGAACAATTCATGCTTATTTGCAGACACTCAAACCATAGTTTTAGCAACATTTTATTCTGAAGTACACAACTAAGTATAAAGTCATAATGTTTCACTGAAAGGGGGGGGCCTCAGCATTGTGATGCTGTAGACATGATGTCAAAGTTTGTGATAAAGTAGCAAATTTCAACTGTGTTCATGGTACTTAATGTTGAAGACAGACTCTCTCATTTGTTCTCACAGTTCGCTACATAAAATATATAGTCACAATTTCTGGAATGTTTAGTAAGTAAAGTCAGTATTTAAAACATATTGGGTTTGAGAAAGTGCTATGTAAGATGTGGTCTAATGTAGATGCTATTCTGATACTGGCGGACAGATCAGAATGCAGGTTTTTACAATGTCACGGTAGAATGAGGCTTTGATATGTTTGAAGCAAGTACAGTGATATCATAGGTTTTGAATCCAAACAATGGGTGAAAGTGGATATGGAGTGATGCCACTTTTAGCAATATTTAGGGGACCATCCAGGTTGGGCTCCGCCACTTCAGGTAATAAAATCCACAAGATCAAGAAAATATTGTACCATGAATCTGAATTTATCATATTTGATCATACATGCTGTAACTGAACCCAAATATGGACACGAGGATATATCAGAAAGTCCCTGCTTCCATGTTTTGTTTGTTGATAAACGCCGCACACTGCAATAGTCCAGGTATCGAGTCTGTAAATGATCGATCTCTGCAACTGGGATACGATGACGAGCATCAGTCGAATCACCGAGCCTGACCACCCGAACCCGTTATTCTCTTACGACAAGCATGGGTTGATGAAGATCAGTTCCAACGCGGACCTTCACGGGTTGCTTCAGTGTATATATTGTATTCACTGCTTTGAGTTCCAAATCGAGGTACAGTGAGGTGAGGTGAGGTGAGGTGAGGTGAGGTGAGGTGAGGTGAAATGGCGTTCAACGTCGCGTTCAAGATTATTGCACTTATATTGCGACGTGCGTGAACGTGTGTTTGTGTGTGTATGTGTGTATGTGTGTGTGCGCGGGTGTATGTGTAGCTGTTTGTAAAGAGTGTACTGACTTCAGCCGACCAGTCCTTGTTTTAGCCCTTTAATGCCGAGCGCCAGGCAGGGTAACACGCGGCCGGGGATCGAACCCACGACCTACCGCTCTCCTGGCAGAAGCCATATCCACTAGACAAGGGAGATGATCCATGCTTTTGCAGAAACATTATTAATCAAAGTTTATTTCACTTATAACATACATACCCATAACCCAATGCCCTGCAGACAAGAAGCGCCTCATTCCTGTCAATATTGCATACGGTTGACCATGACCCATTCACGAACACTTCAACCCGTCCTTCGTTAGCTGTTGTTCCGTTGACCAGTCTCACTGTCTTAGATACCCCATCTGCCAACAACATCCTGACATATCAAAGTGAAACAATGAATGAGACAGTTAAGTCAGTGCTTGATGTTGGTACCAGTAAAACGCACAAACTAAAAAACATGAAACAAAATTGGAAAGTAACAAATTCTGTACTTGCCAGCTGTCGTCCAAAGCCTGGGTGCCCTACTTTACCAAATGTGTTGCTGTTCCCACTCCCAAGACCTCAAATAACACAACCATTATATGTAAATAAAAACTGTTTAGGCCGAAAAATAACCAGTGTGTGTGTGTGTGTTGATTAGCGTACAATTATTGTCCCCCTAGCAGGAGTTGTAAGTTCCATGTCTTTGAAAGTATTCTATGCATGCCAGAATTTTAAAAGTTGTATATTTGTCATTATACATTGATGTCAAACCTTGCGTGCATTCGCCAGTAGCTGACGGTTGAAGGGGTAGTGTTAGTCCTGCAGTATGGTGGCCTAACTTTGGTTGCTGGCTATCTGTAGCCCATTCTTTTAAATATCTAGTTTTAAAATCGAGTTATGATGATCTAGTTATCCGGTCAATCGATGACAGGATTTTATTCAATCTAAATATATTTATCATCAATGAATCAGGTCTCGTCACTATATGACTGGAATATTGCCAATGTCATGTTAAATTCTAACTCACCCAAGCACTCACTTACAACATTCAATGCCTAAGTCTAGATTTCAAAACTTGTTTTGAGGAAGACAAAAGGAGGACATTTCTAAATTTGACATATCAGTGACAAATATGATGTCTGATGCAAATGCCGATTTTGACTTGTTACATATGTCCCATCTTTTGTTTCAGGTTAAGAATTTGCTTGCCTTTGCATGCGTTTGTAACGGGTGCCACCGGTGAAGCAAAATATGCTGAACTTTCCACATATGATCAACCTAGTATCATCACTATTTGATAGTGATTCTTAGACATCACATCATAATATAGTCGAGATCGAGATCGTACAATGGACTCTTCTTTGCTGTAAAACGCCGCACTCAGCAATACTCCAGTTATATGGAGGCGGTCTGTAAATAATCGAGTCCGGTCAAGAAAATCCAGTGATTGACATCATGAACATCGATCTACGCAATTCAGCGAGCCTGACCCCCGCATCCCATAAGGTGCCTCTTACGTGAAGCATACTCGCCTCACAGCCAAGCTTGGGTTGCCAAAGACCTATTCTCTTTCTGGATCTTCATGACAAATGGTCTTTGAAAGATATGTTTATAAAAAGGACATTGCTGGACTAGTTTCCTAAGGCACTGGAATTCACGGTGTATAGCTGACGATCGTGCGATCGAATCCCAGATTTTCCCTGTTCTTGGTATGATCCTGTGTTTGTCGGCACCATGTCCATGTTCCATCCATAAAATGCACCACTGTGACCTTTCCTCACCAACACCATGCTGGCTCACCACGATGTAGCTGAAATAGTGTTTATAACAGCCTTGAACCCAAATTCACTTACTCAAACGAAAGCTTTTTACCTGTCTTGTATGGAAGAACAACGCCAAACCAGGACTCGTTTGCTGCTCTAGTCAATATGACTCTTTCTGCAGTACCGCCTTCTCCAGCCACTAGCACGCCTGTCAACAAAAGGGATAATGATAAATGCAGTATTACACCGAAATGATATTGCCTAATCGCAGTGGGAGCATTTATAGTGAATTTCACATACGACAATCCTATGCCCTGATGGAACACTTGTCTGGCTACACCTCTACCTCTTTACATTGAGGGGCACGGATGGTCCAGTCTAAGGCGCTGCGATTCTCTATGCAGAGTTGCGTTCCTTGGGCTCGCCAGAAACCTATGATTGTGGGTTGGAATCCAAGTTCGCGCCGATTATGTTTCTAGGTTTTTCAGCACCATATCCGTGCTCGTGGGTTTCACCGAAGTGGTAAACGTCTGAGACCGGCATCACTTCGGGCTTTCCTCCAACATTATGCTGACACGCCGTGATATACTGTTAAAATAGGCGTTAAACCCAACTCACTCACTCACTCACTCACTTTACATTGACAATGTGACCAGTGTATGAAAGCGCCCATACCATCTACGTAGACTCCTCTATTCGGATGGAACTGTAGTTCCACACCACTGTCAATGTGTAATATGCCCTCCGACCTGATAAAAAAGGGAACAATTTGAAATGTGAGCCAAAATAAGCAACGAATGCAGCTTTTGAAGTTGTCTAGGAAACGCCAAATATGATTTTGTAGCTCAAGGATAATTAGACACTGCATAACTATGTCATGTTCTTTCTCTGCTAACATCTAGTTTGTACATACCTGACAAATATTGATGTCCTTATCCTGTACGGTGATGCAGACGTTTGAAGATGTACCTGACTAGTGATCTCACCACCACTGAATATTAGCTGATCCTTTCTAGAGACATCACTGAACTCTTCAGACAGGTAGTAAGGCAGATAATGCACAAATCCCTTATCCATGTCAATGTCAAATCCACAAATACTCTCTCCGACATAATCCATTTCCTGCTTCCCCCAGAAGTTCCATCGAGCATCAATGGCATACCATCTTTCAAACGTTGGTGCGTGTAGTTCACACGTGGCAGATGGGTTGCTAAAAACATTGTTCCTCAGTTTGAACTGATATGAAGCAACATTCACAGTCTCGGAGCAGATGTTATCCTTGAATATGTTGTTTGTTATATTCCCTTCGAGTTTTCTAATATCTCCAAGTAGTATTACCTGCGCAGCTTTATTAGCAGAAAATAGATTGTTGGCTATGTTGACCCGACCTTCTGCATTTCTCTCATCGCGGATTTCCATTAAAGACTGAGAAGATGCCAGCAATGTGGTGTTCTTGACAGTGTTATTTACAAAAGATAACTGAAAAAGTCTGTTGTTTGGTGGCCATAGCTGAACAATACCACCAGTAATGTTTTGGAATGTGTTATTCCGAATACTAGTATGTATGACACTGGATCCATAATTAAAATAAATGTAAAACATGTTGCCAGTTATTCTATGGAATGTATTGTTTATGAACTCAATATCCAAGTCTTTTAAATTTGATGACGGGATGTCAAACATACTTCTTCCACTACCCCAGCTGTGGTACCGCCTGGGAAAAACATAGTCATGGAACTGTGAATCTCTAAAAGAAAGTTTGAAAAGATTATTTGCACCCCTTCTCAAATTCAGTCTAAACACACCATTGGTGCCACCGGAGAAGTTTGAACCTAGAATGTTTATGAAGGCATCACTTTCAACGTGAATATCTTGCTTAGTATTCCTAGAAAAGCGGCATGACGTCAAAGAAATGTCCACATATTGCTGGATGTAAACACCATACTCTCCATTTGACCTGATATCACAGTTCGATATCCTGATTTGTGAACTGCTTATAAAATCATCTGTGTTGACGGCAACTATGATCCCTGACAAATGGCTGTGTACTGCCTCCAGTCCATTAATAAGAACAGGAGGCATTCCTTTCATTCCAACGTTGAAAGTGACACCGTGTCCACTTGAGTAAGATGATATGACATTCTCCATGACCGTAATATTTCCATTTATTTCAAGACCAATATCTGTGTCATTTATATGGAAATGACGAATCTGCACATCATTCCCGATATCTACAATTACAAATATGACCAGGTATATACAACTTGGAAAAATCATGTTGCTTGGTTCTCATTTCTACTCCTTACATTTCTAAATATTGTGAAGACACTAGACGTAGAAAGGAAGAAGGTATGATAAGTGCTGTTTGTGCCCACTAGAACTGTCAAATTTAAAAGCTTAAATAGGGAACTATAGTTATAACATTTTTAGATATATCACTACAGCTGACACAAATGCATGTTTCTTTTTATTACTTCACGTTTCCTACACCTACAGAGATATTCAGCGGGTATCAAAGACGTGTTCATGTATAGGATACTAGAAACATGCTTCATGAAAACTCCATGAATCATCCTTTTTTTAAATTGCTTATGTCTGTGTCGATATTTTGTATTGTAAGAATAAAACATGCATTTGTCACAAAGATCAAAGTCAAATTATATCTGACAGTCTCTATGTTTTAAAGTTATTCAGATATTGTGGGCCGAAATGATCCTAATGATTATAGACGAAAGAAAGGTTATCAAATATTGTTTTAGTAAATTCTTAAAACATTGCTAATGTGATACCTTGTCTTTCACAACTATGAGTACATGTAATAAAATTCAGGTCTCCATCTTGCGTTATGGTGGATTTTATATGTTAATAGCTCATATACGTTATGTACACATTTTGTGCTGACCACCATTACATTATTAGGGGAACCTCAAGTAGACAAAGGATTGACCAAGATTATCTTTTCGATCATTGTTTTGTTTTCCTTCAACACAAGGAACTTTATGTTGACCAGCAGTGACTTGACTCAATGTACCCCCTCCCATCTGTTACTTTGTTATAGATTAGACAAAAGGATTGATGGTAAACACGGTGCTGAACACCTACCTTGAAGAGTAGGAAGTAGCTTCTCACTGCATCTTAATGCTACATCGTCTCTGTGGTTGCAATTAAACCTTGAACTTTCACATTCTAGGAGTGTGTCCTCAGTGCCTGTACAACTAAGGTAGCCAAGATGTATGGGGCCCGAACCGTCATTTGAACCAGAATAAACGTCAGGTGATATCGTATAGCTGCAGATAGATACAGGTATACATGACAAACTCAAGCACATATCTATCCGAAGGTTCATGTTCAGGGAGTGTCAAGGCATGGTGTTCGACTCATATGACAGCATGTTCATTTCAGTTCATTTCAAGGGCGCACGGCTGGCCCAGTCGTCTAAGGAGCCGCAATTCGCTGTGCAGAGTTGCGTCCCTTGGGCACGCCAGAAACCTATGACTTTGGGTTCGAATCAAGGTTCACCCCGATTATGTTTCTAGGTTATGTCAGCACCATGCTGGTGGGTTTTACTCAGAACCAAGACCAAGAGAGGAAATGCTTTCAAATTATAACGTTGCACCATGAACAATGAGGAATGACCAGAAAGACTTGAGCCTTTGGTAAATATAAGCTAAACATAAGAGGTCTTTCTCAACAGTTTATTAACGTGGGACTTGACTGTATTGATTTTTCCATCACATGGGATAACTATTTCAAAGTTTCATCGCTCAAGGATTTTTTAATCAGGTAAGTTCTCATTTAATTATTGTTTTTTTTAAAAGAAAATTAAATAAATTTTGAAATATATGTTTTGTATTTTAGAATTGGTAGTGAAAAACTTGTTAACTGAGATTGTTAGTGACTTTGATGGGGGTTGGAGTAGCGTAAATTGATTGTCCCCCAGGGTATGTCAGACCCCGTCATTCAAAGTAATTGTTTTTCCACTACAATTTTAATCGTATATGTTCATTTAATTTTGGCTAAATTTGTCATTAATTGCCAACAGCAGAAGGGATGTAAATCCAGCTGGGGTCAATGCTGGTATCAAAACTACTGTACGTCCCCATGGACCCTAGCATGGTGATCTACCTTCAGCTGTTGGCGATCTATAGCCCTTTTTTATATTGTACCGTTACTTATATCTTTTTATAGTTGTATGCTAGTTTTAAATATCAATCTGTGATATTCTAGTAATTTTACTGTCCATCGATAACAGGTTTTATTTAGTTTAAATATATGTATTAAAATGTATAATTTCTCGTCACGATATGGCTGAAATATTGCCGATGTGACTTATTAACATGGGGATTGAAATGAAGAAAAGGTTCCGGGAATCCATTTCGTGTGAGAGATAACTAAAGAGGATGAAGTACGTGGCTCATTTGAGTAGTTTAGCACCATTTGATCACCGCTCATGCATTCACTTGGTCATTACCTGAACAAGAGTCGATTATATACTGGCGGCAGAGAAAAGCTGGAACATACTTGACTGTTCTGTAATACAACTTCTGACAAGGAAAACTGTCATTCGTTATAATGTGATATACAAACATACTGAAAAGAACACTCACTCATATCCAAGCATTCGGCAAACGACTTGGGCATCAGCTCTGTCAAAGCCATATCTACAGACAGTCCCCCATGTTCCATTAATCTTGACTTCAAGACGTCCCTCATTCTCATTCATCCCCCCGACAAGTCTGACACTTGTGTCATCAATGGGAAACGGACGGTCTGTTGAATTAAAAAAACAGTGATTTGACACACCCTGGTTACTTTTATTACATATTATCATGCATTTTTGAATTTTATAAATCAAGGATGTGAAATGAATATGATTGACAAATTTGAGTGTCCAATTGAACGTTTCTCTCCCTTCTATGCAAACACATATCTGATAACGATAATTTTTGTAACAGATAACGGATAATTGAATATAATTTATAATATTTATGTTTTTCCAATCCTAAGATTTTATCCAAATTCCGAAGCGTGCTGTGAGTACATATTCGGGCATTGGTTTTTCTATCGTGAAATAATCTACAATCTAATTCCCGAAAACATATGATATTAAGTAAAAAATCCTTCACTTACACAGATTCCCAAGTAATCTTACTCCTGACCATTTCTCCCCAGGAGTAACTGGCTTGGCCCTCACAGGATGACTCTTGTTGCCGTGAACAATAAGTGCACCTAAATATGATATGCCTTTACATTTAACAGTCAGGTCATACTATCTCACATTGAGTATGAACATAATGGAATGAAAAGAAACACAAATATAATGTTAATATATCATCACATTCACTCAATCTCGGTACTTGGGATTTAAGCCATATCATCATTTCTTTTGCTAGTTCCACAGCAATTCTTACAGGGGCGTCCGAGACAACAACGAGTTGATGGTGAACATGGGGCAAGAACAGCTGTCACCACCTTCAACAACAATCTATCACATTCAGAACTCTTTCAACATGACAACATCAACCGTAATTGGTCGCTTAATGGACTTTCAAAATGAGTGACATCATCCACATCACATGGCAAAGTTAGTGTTTGGCGGAGAAGGCGAGATGCTTGTCACTGAAGGAAACCCCAGGATCAGAACTTGATCTATGGAGCTACAGATCTGTACAAGCGAATAGTGAACCATTAAGTAATGACATCGCTTCTGCTTATGCCCCTCATTTTGAATTTTGAACAACATTTCTACTCGTAACAATACAAGTCAGGGCCACTTAAGGTTCTTTGAAAGCTTTCTTTTGGAACCCGATGCAACCATTTTAAACCATTATCATTTAACAAACAGTGCATAAAAAACAAAAACAATGAGGAAGTATATCACAAACTTGACAATCTAACTGTTCAATATAATTGTATTATATGCTGCTATAAAATCATGTTCAATATTAACAGTTTCAGTTGAATAAACATGAAGTGAGAGTAGGATATGAAATGATATTCGAATGATATTAATAATACACATTGAAGTAAATGATATTTGTGTAACTAGTATACGAATATTGTAAAATAATTTTAAATAGCAGATGAAAAGATAATAATTACCTTCCACAAAGATTCCAAATCCCTTCTGAAACTGCAAAGTCACTCCGGCCTCAACTATGAGTGTCTCCAGCTTTCCGACCATGATATTGTCAGCCACAGTGTATGGGCTGTCTTCAGGTGTAAGGGTAACAGTCCCACCAATGCTACCACCAATTGTACCATCAGCAGAAATAAAACTATGAACAGGGAACTGGGGATTGGTCAAGTTGGGGAAACCATAGAAAGGTACAAGTTTGATTGTAGGAAGAGAAGTGTCATATGATGAATCGAATACTCGCCGCGCTATATCCTTGGCATCTGTGGTACCCCAATAGTTGTATGTAGAGTTGATTTCTCTGCCTGCATAACCATCCCCTTCAAATTTGATATTAAACTCTTGATCAGCATGGAAAGTGTTCTCATTCAAAGTTACATTGGGGCTCTTTAGAATGATTGTACTCGAGTTGAAGGTGTTCTCTATTACATAAAACCTTTCTCTGTCCCTTTCAGATTTCAGTGTTATAAGGCCACCTTGAAAAAGATTTGTACTTATCCTTATGCTACCATCATTGGGCGTCTGAAGATTAATGTCCAACGGGGACTTTCCATTCACAAAAGTGTTACCATCTATTGATGTATTCAAAATGTTTCCTTCCATTTTTAGTCCACAATTTTCAAACGTGTTGGCATGTATGCTCAAACTCCAAGGAAGAGTGTTGCTCCGGACATAAACATTAACACCATCATACTGTTTTTGTGTTCGGAATGTGTTATTGATAAGTAGGACATCATGTGGTGTAGTATATTGATAGTATGTTCCTCCAAAGTCCAGTATATCTGCAGACCGTATATCAAAGAGAGAATCTTGAATGTCTATGACTCCAGGTGCAACATTTGGACGATTCCAGATACATGTTCGGAAAGATGAAGATGCCCTATTTCCAATCACTGATACTCTTCTAAATGTTATGTTCATTTCTCCTCCATCAATGTCGAAACTATCAGAATTATATCCACTCTCGATAACAGAATCATATGCACTTATAGTGATATTTGAATTACATGACTGCATTACAAATCCTTTAGAACTGGAGTACAGTTTTGAAGAGTGAATTCTTACATTAAAGCGGCCACTATTTGCATTCGATTGAAGACGTATTCCATATGAACTTTCAATTTCACTGTCATTGATGCTTAATGACACTGTGTGTGAACTAAGCCTGTCCAAAACTATGAACTTGTTAGATTCATTTATTTGTACTCTTTCAAGAGTCAACGACACATTAGACCACAGTTGTCCAGCTATGGCTGTTGTGCATTGTGTAATGACAGTATCAGAAGATCTAATTTCTCCAGAAACATTGACGGAGACACTCATTCCTGTCTCTGCGTGTATCAAAGTGGTGTGACGAAGGGAAGATCCTGAAACATACACAGCTCTTTCAGGGAGATTGTCATCATATGTCTGTGAAACTAACTGTGTTCTCTCTTACCTTTACAAATGCTGTTTATAGCGACTTTGACAGTGACAATATGTGCTTTATAGCTACACATAGTTCTCATCGAGTTAGAAACTGGGTTCTTTTGAATCTTTCTTGGATAGTTCATAGTCCTTCCGATCTGCTTTATGATTTTTTAAGCCGTTTCGAAATTGAGTGTATACAATGCTATGTTCTCACAACAGGAAAGTAAGTTCTTACCTGTAGCATTGAATATGATGCCACCCCATCGTTGACTGCTAGGGGAACCATCACTCCTGAGTTCAACTTTGGCATCTGCCTCACCTTGTATTGTTAATATTCCTGAAATGATAAGTCAAGGACCCTGCGCAACATATAAAACTTTTACATTGCAGTTAATAATATATGACAATTATTCTTAGTCTTTTCATTCATTATTCATATTTTTTTAAAATGTTAATTTGAGAATGATCAAATTATCTACTCAAATGAATTGATCCCAATCAGATTTTAATGAATTTTACTCAAATTATGTACTTGTTACAGGTCAAAGGATACTGTTTAAGAGACGACAGGGATTAAAACACATTCAAAACCTTGTATATTACACGAATATAAATTTTCACATGGAAACTAACCTCTCACAAAAATTCCCTGCTTGTTTGGAAACACCAATGTATTGTTCTTGCTTATTGTCAACTCAATCCCTTCTGGAATGTACAGACTTCTATTCACATACAACACTTGGTTTGGTTGAAGTATGATTGGCGAGTCCAACGTTCCACCAATCATGTTTCGATTGTCGAAAGTAAACATATCAGAGTCTAACTGTGATGACATGTCAATGAGCATCTCTGAGACAAAGTATGGATCCACTTCAGCCATCATTTTTGTGACATCACAGAAAAAGTCACATATTCTGGACCGAACAAAGAACTTGTCACTACTTCCCCAAAAGTTGTGGCTTGCATTCAGCCTATGGTTTGTAGAATAGTCCACATCAACAAACACATCGTACAGTGTCTGTGGGTTCATGAAGACATTGCTGTGGATTTGTACTCCGACATTCTTTGTGTGAATCACTGACGTTGTTGAACAGTTGGTGAAGATGTTACCAAATATGACTGTGTTATCTGCCTCCACAAGTATGCCAGTGTCTCGTTTGATGCCAGTAAAAATGTTATTTGAAATATTAAATGCGACATCATTTCTGCCTTGTATGCGGATTCCATTTCGTGTCAGAAAAGAATTTTCTGTCATAAGAATATTTCCGTATTTAGAAGATTTAGTTTCAATATACATCAGTTGGTAGGAAGTGGTTTGGCTACCCTCCATGGTGTTATTCCTAAGAAGTATTTCAGGTAGGAGGCTTGAGAATTCTCCTTGAATTTGAAGACCATGCCTGCTGTTGTTGGTGAAGTGAGAGTTTGTTATAGAAATGTGCATATTCGCGACTGCATTTTGTATATACAATTTAAGGCCCTCTTGCTGGTTCTCCTTGAACTCAGTTTCATCAAAAGTAATGTTCAGGTTTCTGGCATACCTTGCATAACTTATGATAAATCCTGTGTATCTATTGTTTTCAAACATACACTTCTTTATGCTCGAGCCCATGCCTCCATAATAATAATAATGATATATTCCATGAGCTTTATTGTCAGAGAATCTACAGTTATTGGCAAATAGCACAACCTCTTTGCCAAATGCCATACCACTTTTTCCATTACGCAAGATGTCACTATCTTCCATACTAATATGAGAACTCCCTTCTGGCCAATTGCTTGCGTATATGCCCTCTTGGGTGTTGTCTGATATGATGGTTCCTGAGATATGAATCCTGTCTTGGACTGTATCCCCAATATGAAGATCTAGCCCTCTGTCGTTGTGGTGGATATTGCAGTGTCTTATAGTCATGGCTCCGAGAGTTCCTTTGATGCCGACACCTGCTCCATATATGTGACTGAATTCCAATGACAAATTTCCTGCAAGTTACAAAAGAGCATGATGAAGACATTTGGTTATCTCAGGCAAGTGAAAATACAACTTTATCTGATATTTAACTGAGCCATGATTTTGGATGATTTTGAAACTTTACAAAATTGAAAACCATCGACCTCAAACCATAATGATCGTTGTGCAAGACGTCTTTATCAGATAGCGTGCGCCATATTGAGGAATATAAAAGACAATTGCTCGAGATTATATTTTGGATTTTCAGGCCGAGGAATCGAAACTGTCCCTCTGCCATGACCAATCAAGTCCAGGAAGAGGGACCATTTTCAAATTTAAGGAAGGCGACAAAGAGATCCAGATTGCTATGGAATGGAACTTTAGCCAGCAGAATTTAGTAAATCAATTACAAAATGTCGTTATTTGTGTTAAATAAATAAAAGACCCCATTGTTCGTTGTTTAAGTCATGTCATGCTGAAATGAAAAGTTTCATAAAGCACGGGAGTTTTACGCCCATGAAAACTGTATACTCTCTAGTACTTTATCAGCATATAGATGTACTCCACCTGATCAAAATAGTGACCTCTCATAGGATGTATTTGCCTGTGCTCTAACTGCATATGGACTTTAACAATGAAGTATTCGTAATTAAAAATACATGCAGCGAGTAATGGTGTAAAATAACATTTTAAATATGGCTACCATTGTGGCCATGTATATAATTGAGTTGGGGTTCTGGGAGCCAATTAGAAACATAGTTGCTGGTGTCATTCCTTCATGGGATAGTTAGGACAAATTCAAAACAGATGGAACATTTCTTGGTATGCAGAGAGGTGGGTTCTCTGTCATACTATTCCACAAGACCATAGTGTACATACCTTGACTGACAACTTCAATGCCTGCCCACATGTTTGTCCGGTTTGTGAACGTAGTTGAAGCTGTGAAAACCACAGGCAGTCCACTGAGACCTCTGGCCTCCATTGTACCTGAGATACAACATATACTAAATAATAATCAATAACAACAATTATTCTTTCAGTCGTCCCAGGGTTTCCTGATTTCATTATCTACACCATTAAGACACATAGCATCAAATGGTAGCTTTCAACATAAAATCCTTTTAGCTAGTACCTGTTTATAATTTTGTCTAAAGGCATGCAATGATGCAAAGGTAGGTGAACGATTTGCTTGTTTAGGAAAACTAGCTATGTCTTGATAATTGCAATTGGCATTGGTACAATTAGATGTGTACGCTTCAGATACAACTGCCCACATATTCTTACCAAGAACGATGAATCCTGCGTGTGAAGAATTAAATATAACCTTGACCCCCGGCTGTATTTTCACGTGTGCTGCTGGACGAATCTTGATGACAGTGTTAATAACATATGGACTCAGGCTGGGTAACCACTCATGACTTCCCTGGAATACAAATACGATCTTGAGATGGTAAGTGCACATGCAGATGTTGATGTAGAAATGTTTATGTAGATGTATATAAAGGCAGATTTGTATGATGTAGCTATAGATGTGGATTCTGATGAAGATGTAGATGTATATAGGAATGCTGCTCTTCAGAACCTCTGTTTACCTGTATGTCCTGGGAGACTTCTGTATGTCTGACGGGGATTTGTTGTTCTGCCGCACACCCATACAACTCCAGGCGAAGTCCTGCATAACTACTGTATGTCCAGCGTTGAGGTACAAATGCTAGGTACCGTGCCTGCAAAAGGTTTATAAGGTCTTTAACAAAGACATCATTCGAGGAGAAACTGTAACAACAACACAGTAGTTTGAGCTGAAGGACATTACAGGGACGATGACTCAACAGTCCAGAGAGAATATGCTATCATGTCGTGTATCTACATAATGTATCTCCATCGCATGTTCCAATATTCTATTATATAAGGTACCATCCTCGAGCAGTGGGCTCTTTTTCAAAATGAAAAATATGTTGTGCAAAGATGATACCACCAGTAGCTGTGAAGAAGAATGTTAACTCACTAACTAGCGGACAAAGATCTATATACATCATGACTGGCCATAACTAACGAGTCCGAGGATGTAGGTGGTGTCACCCTTACCTGCACAGCTGGGTTTAAGTCGAATGTGACAACAGTCCTGTAATTTGGAGGCCCTGCCAGAGTCTGTGTCCCATTGCTAGTGACATATCTCTCCCAGACAAGACTATCCTGGCTGTAGAACAACGCCATTGTTCCGGGGAACCAGCCATTTTTGCTGCCCTGGACCGAGTAGCGGGTTACACTATGCTGAGTTAGCAAGTCAACCTGAAGGTACTCTGTGCCATTAGACTGTCTGGCGACCCATCCATCTGGAAAAAAACGACACATTGCGAGTGGAGTGGAGTTGAGTGGAGTGGAGTGGAGTGGAGTGGAGTGGAGTGGAGTGGAGTGGAGAGGACTGGAGAAAGTATAGAAAAAATACCAATATCTTTAAGTCTCAAAATCAGAAGATGTAAATTCCTTTAGTGCTGATTCTCTTGGGTGAATAGGGGCGGTGGGGTAGCCTAGTGGTTAAAGCGTTCGCTCGTCACGCCGAAGACCCGGGTTCGATTCCCAACATGGGTACAGTGTGTGAAACCCATTTCTGGTGTCACCCGCCGTGATATTGCTGGAATATTGCTAAAAGCGGCGTAAAACCATACTCACTCATTCACTCACTCACTCTTGGGTGAATACAATGGGGTAATGTTTCATATATTGGTATATACAGTGATATCTTTTTAATATCCGGATAGTACCTTTATCACTGAAAGTGTCAGAGTAAGAGTAAAGAAGTTGCTGGATTAACAAATCACTGGCAAGGAATATGTTTCTTTTGTTAAAAATTATCTTTGCATCAAGATCGTCTGAATACCGAGGTCTATCTATATATATAATCACACGCAAAGGAAACGCAAGTCGAGTATGCAGTATACATGTTATTTATTTTCAACTGTAAAGACAAGAAATACTAATAGGGCAAGATTGACAAAAAATTGACTGAAGACAGTTTAATGGATTAAAAGGCAGATGACATAATTGTTGTTTTCAAATGTTAAGGGCTTACACAGTTTCGGTTCAATACCCAAAATGTCAGTCAATACCTGGTGTGACCACCATTAGCACTATGAGTGGATAAGACGACAAGAGTGGATCCAGAGCAGCTGTGCGTAGTTCATCGGCAGTTGTAGGGACTGGGCGCACATTGTGCAAACGCCTTTGAACCTCATTCCACAAGTGTTCGATTTAGTTCAGATTAGTGCTGAGGGCTGGCCACGGTAGAACACGGATGTTGTGTTGTTGCAGAAAGGCCATGGTAACTCTGGCAACATGGGGACGAGCGTTGTCCTGCTGGAAAATGTGTTGTTGATGTTGTGCAAAAAATGGAACAACGTGGGGTCTGATCACTTGGTCGAAATACCGCTGAGCAGTGACGCCGTGTCCCCGACCTTGACCAACGTTCAGAAAGCACATGGGTCCAAGTCTCGCATTAAGTCCAATCCCTGCCCATATCATGACGCTAGGTCCACCCCATGGATCCCTTTCTATAACGTTTCTGTCTGCGAAACGATCACCTCGACGCCGCCAAATTCTGACTCTTCCGTTTGCATGGGAGACACAAATGCGACTTTCATCAGAGAAGATGACACGGCTCCACTCACGATGACGCCAATTGCGATGTTGACCCTGTGCCCACTGAAGTCGTGCTTGTCGATTCCGTGGTTGGAGAACAGGACGACGTGCTGGTCGGCGACATCTGAGGTTGTTGGAACGGAGACGTCGGATCACAGTGTCCCGGCTAATGTGTCGATTATGTGTTCCTATGGTCTGTCGAGCACTTTCACTTCCAGTTAGGAACGGATGTCGGTGTTGAGGGGTAATCTGCCGATCTTGTCGAGGTGTGTCGAGGTGTGGTGACCCTAGGACGACCGTTCCGAGGAAGGTCATCTGTGGTCTGTGTAGCATTGTATAGATGCAGCAGACGGTAAATTTTGGTTATGTTAACGTTGAAATGACGGACAACATCTTGGACAGACTCTCCAGCTTCCATACGTCCGATAGCCTGGGTTCTCTGAATTTGAGTTAGGCGTGGCATTGTTGACCAAGGAGTGGTAGGTCCAAGAATCGGCCACAGTTTTATACCCACTACAGTTCGTGCATTTTCGATTTCGCGAGAAATGGGTGCATGATACCCACATAGACGTCATTGAAATGGTGCGTTTTGGCGATTCGTTTTTTATGTTGCGTTTTTACTCTGGGCTTCCAAAATGCAACACCGGATAACACTGTCAGGCTTCACTTAAAACCACTTGCGTTTCTTTTGCGTGTGAGTATATTTACAAATGCAATTAAACCGAAAGTATATTCTCAAATAGAAAGTTATTTGCTACTACGATGTTCAATTTCAATTTCTATCTTCACATTCAAGGGTAAACATAAAATCATGGCCTTTCAACGAAAATTTGTCAGACACTATCTCCTATGACTTCAACATACTTCTTGATCCAGCAATGCTCTAAGTTCGTATCACTGCCCTATGGAAGTCATCATTTTGAACATTTGAGTTTAGGGAAGAAATAAATGAAGTAATTCAAAGGCACAGTCTTCATAATCTGATAGATTCTCTCAACTGACGTAGGTCTGTGAACATAGTATTGTAGTCATGATTAACCCCTAACGATCCCAGAAAAGCCAGGCCTTTACCAACTGATGCCACTCGAGTGTATTTCTTTGGGGGAAAAAGACCAACCTTTTCCACTGTTTGCTCTGACATTTTGACTCTTGATCGAAGCCTCATGATGTGTTAAAATTTGTCTAAAAATTACAGGATACTGATGATAATTCAAAAGGTCCCTGAATATGCTGCGTCAGGTCAGCTTCTCATGTGAGGTCCCCATTCTGGGTACCCATCCTGCTCATGTTCAGCGTGTCAGCTGTGCCAACAGTATCAACGATGCTAAATTGTAACACGCCTACCAGACATAAATTTGTCCCGCACCCCTATACAATTCCCCAATATTTGATTTCTCGAAATCAGATGCAGCTGTAAGTCTGTAACTTGGTGCTATGTCTACCAAGAGACAAATCTTCATAAACGTACTGGGATCTCATACAACAAGAAAGCCAATGCCTATGAGGCCACGACGTTTTCGATTTACCCTCGTATACTATTAGCCAGCAAAGAACAGATCTCGGTGTCGCAATATATCCTATGTTCACATTAGTTTATTTTACCAGTGATGTTTTTTTCAGTTTGTTGCAAAAGACATGTTAAGGTGAAGCACATCTCAAACTATAGCAATACAAAAATGTCATACAAAAAGAAATCAACAAAAAGCTGCTCACCCCCAACGTTAAGTCTTGCTGCATTTGCTGTGTAGCGGGAATTTAAAGATGATGAAGCAGAGAATTGATCGTCCGTGATGTTGCCATTCTCAAAACCCAGAGGAGCATCACACTGTGTTGATTCTGTTAGTGCTGTAACAGTTGGGAAAGAGAATTATATTATATACCTGCAGATTGAAAGCAACTGTGAGTAAACTTAGACAAGTTATCACAGGAATGAGAGTTGTAAAACTTTATACATAATAAAGCCTCCCAAATGTATGTACTTAGTCATCAATCCTCCACTAAAGATGTCCATTTCACGAGAAACCCACAAATAATATGCCTATTAGCACAGTAAATGACTAAAAATATATTTTTACGATCCTATCATTCTCTCAATCTATTTTCATGGAAGGTTTTCATGCCATACGGAATTTTCATTTTACCGAAGTTCGTCAAGGGGTTATATCTTTGTTCAGCTCGTTAAATCCTGAGCGCCCCCCCCCCCCCCCCCCCCACCCCCTACTCGTGACAAAAGTAACGAATTCATAATTAATTACGAGGTAGGTCACAAGTTAGACTTACGTTGTTGACATTAGGGATTGACTTGTTTTTGCTATATGGACTTTCAATTGACTGTACATTCATACTCCAGTGAGAGATTTTTTTAATATACCCATATGTACATTTATAAAGCGAAATGTGATACTGTAAACAGCGTATGCTCGAAGCACTTATACGATATTGCCACGATCAATAGATGAGTGCCCATTCAATTTACAATCTGAACTCACTGAAGCGTAAATAACCAACGATGCCTGCAAGCTGCTGGAAGATGTCAGTTGCATTCAGTTACTCTCTCATCCTACCGGGTACCCACATACAGCTGGGTGATCCAGAGGCAAATGTTTAATGAAGTGACTTGAATTGTCCAAAGACATACCAATAGTTTTTGTATGGGGTATGACTTTCTCAGATGTTAAGTTTCCCAAAAGTCGTTTTGTGGTCGTTTACCCCTCCCCTCCCCCCGCGCGCCACACACACGAGCACTCTCAACAGAATTAAGCTTATATCGTATGCACTGACTTACTATGAGAAAGCTCTATTGCGAAGACGTCGGGGATGTTACATCAACATCACATGTGCCCGAAGCAGGTTGGTCGCCGAAATGAAAATAGCTTCAGTCGACCGAGAAATATTTTATCTAACATTTACGCTACTAGCGATTCGTAGGTTGCTTATGTTTTGTAGAAAGGTCAGCGTACCTTGGATAGGACTGTTTCAGAGTTTTTGAACAATTTTCAGTTTTGCCATGGCTTGACCACTTGATGTACCTCCTCTGATATAAGAGGAAAACCCAAAGTGGTGCAGGTCTGCGACGTTTACCAAGAGACGGTTACCGTCAAGATTCATATTCAGAGTAATCTGGGATAACTTACAGTAATGACAACAATTGCAAAGTGCGCTTTTCAAGGAATATCCATTTCGCTGACGCTAAACATCATCATTGTGTTTTGATCACGTGGTTACTATTCGGCAGTCATGTGACTTTACTTAGGATATATATAAACCCAAAGTGGTGCAGGCTAGATGGGGAAGGGTCTTATCATTGTTCGGTGGATTCACATTCCATATTAGGTACGTAAAGTGCGGATATTCTAGTATTTAAAAAGGTATTCTCGTCGCCATTAATTTCTAGCCCAATGTCTGTCGGACTTTTCTAGAACTACCAGGATCCTAGAATTAACTGAAGAGGATATAAATATCCTAGTCCTGCGTCATGACTGTGGAATACATACAGTTTATTTTACTAAACACCTAGGCAAGTCTAGATCAAACAAGAGGAAAGGTTCTGTCGAAGAAGAAAAATATAATTATTTTTAAGAAATGTTAGTCAAGACAGGTCCAAGACTGTTATTGTAAAGAACACGAGTGAGTCATTTGTCTGTTGGGCCGCGATTTGGGGTGAGACGTGCTTGGGTCAACTCTTCAAGAGTTTGAATATGAGATCCGCCTTTTCCGATCCTTGGTTTGTCAGCTTCCGTGGCCTAGTGGTAGAGCATCTGTCTGGATAACGAAATGTCGGGGGTTCGATCCCAGGGCGTGTCATACCAAAAGGCTTTAACATATGGTACTTGTTGTTACACCGCCTGGTGCTCGGCATTATGGGGCTAAAACAAGGGCTGGTCGACAAGTATACCGTGTCTGAGTGGGGTATTCGTGTTAAACTGCAGCATGGTATCTCAGTGGGCTAGCACTTTAAAATCGACTTTTAGTCCGGACCAGTACAAGCAGCCACACACACCTACGTGCATGCGCGTCGCTATATCAGTGCAATGATGTTGAACGAGATGTTAAACCCCATTTCACCTCACCTCACCGTGAAAGCACGATTTTATAAGTATGTGGTTAACGTCGCCGATTTTGATCTTTTCCTCTTACAACATGCTACTGTCACGTGATACACCTGATATACTGTTCAAACTCACATGCAACTAAACATATTACAGAACGCAGTTTTAGGAGAGTATTTAATTGTATTTTATCTGAAATCGCATTTTCATGGCAATATTGCAAAGATACGATTATAAATAGTGATTTAAAAAAGTATAGAAAAGGTTACTTATTAGGAATTACGTGGACAGATCACGGTCATCAGTATGACAGTAACTGCCCGTCGAAAACGGCCCCTCGGACATTTGCCCCCCGGAAAACTGTTCTCACCTCTACCCACGGAAAAATTAATTACCCTCAAAGAAAAATTGCACGACCCACACGCAGCCCCGTGAAAGCCGAAGCCTGCAATTGTGATTTGACTTGATTTTAACATATTGTACTGACATTGGTGAAACCTTGCCATGGACAAGGGTGAATCACTGGGTCCTCCTCATCTAACATACAAGGGGCGGTCGGGTAGCCTAGTGGTTAAAGCGTTCGCTCGTCACGCCGAAGACCCAGGTTCTATTCCCGACATGGGTACAATGTGTGAAGCCCATTTCTGGTGTCCCCCGCCGTGATATTGCTGGAATATTGCTAAAAGCGGCGTAAAACCATACTCACTCACTCACACACATATCATATTGTATCATTATTATAAGATCATACTATATAGTATTATTTCATGTAACATTATCATAACATACTATACATACCATCGTACCATATATCACAACTATATTGTATCACATTTCAACATGTCATATCCCACAACACATTAGCAATGTCATAGCTTGTCCCATCATATCTTATCATATCATGCCATGTCATTCCATGCCAATTTATTTCATATCAATCAATCAATATTTATTCAACACTGGAAGACCGCAAGCCATATAATATGTACACTAACAGTATTTACACAATTTCTATAATACACATTATATATTGCATCATATCCCCTCATGCATCATATCACACCACATCACTTCATATCATATCACATCATGTCATGTCACATCATATCATTTCATATACATATAACTATACTTAACCATTTGTAATATCACGTCCCACAATATCATATGACAGCCTAGTAGTTTAATACCATTTCTTACTCTTTTGTTTGTAGTTTATTCAGATGGCAAATATCTATAAATATGTACTTAATGTATATATATATAAATACTAATAATAAACCACTTATTAAAAAACCTCGATGAGCCTTTAGATTGAATAATTTAAATTTCTAAAATACCACTTATAAAAAAGGTTAAATAGTCTAAATACGGACCTCCTCATTTAATATGATGAAGGAATATTAAGGCTAGCATTTCTCAGAATACTATTAGAAAGCATCCGTGGTAGAGCGTCCGGAAAACGGAAGGTCGAGGGTTCGATCCCCGTCTGCATCATGCCAAAATATGTTAAAAGATAATACTAGTTGTTACACTGCCTGGCGCTCGGCAATAAGGACTGTCCTGTCATAGTACTTGAAGCGTGTCCTGTCGTCATGGTACTGTCATATCCTGCCGTCAGCTGCAGGCTCCCGCTTATAACTGATCAACACTGATTATATAAGTGCGATTTAACCTATTGTCGTCTTCTTAGAATCGCCTTTAAATAGCTTCCACGAAATAACCTGCTGTCTTGTTTACACGAGAGAGTTGTTGGTTCGTTGCATTTGTGGGTCAGCTTTGTGCTCAAAGTCATATGAGAACCTTCGAGCAAACACAGAGTATAGCAACCAGTGTATTTTACTAAGTGTATTCATGTTAAACTACGGCATGGTATTTCAGTGGGCTAGCACTAGACACTAAAACTTGGCATTAGTCAGGACTAGTACAAGTAGCCACACACACACACACGTGAATGCACGTCGCTGTGTAAGTGCAATAATCTTGACCGTGACGTAAAACCCCATTTCGTCTCACCTCACCTCAGAACACGAGTGAAGTTTACTGGTATTCAATGACAGGGGACGGACATGCGTCCTTCGTATGTCAGTTATTTATCGCCGAAGGGTTTGCGTTAAATTCAAAGTTTTCTCTCTTTTGTGTTCATTGCCATAGGGGAAGTCAAATAAATACATAGATATACATGGTCTCAAACTTTTGGCCCCCGGCCTTCATTAGGCAAAATTGTGAAATATAGCCAGTTGTTGTTGTGTCCATCATTGACAGAATGCAAAATATCATTATAATTTATGACGTTTTCTGGTCACGGTATGGCTAAACACTGCCGTCACTATTCACGACGAGTTAGATCTAACTATTGCCATTCGGAACTAACATCATCTAATAGACTAAATGATGCATTGACATATCTTATTTCTTCAAGTAACGACTGACCTCGCGGTTGGCTTGAGACGACTGAGTGTAAATTTGAGATTAACATGAGTCATGTTGTTGATGTTGTGAAATAAATGAATACAGTGATTAAGGTCTTATTCGCAGTACATCCGGTACAAATTAGAGTTGATGTTACATGGTCGATGGTCGAGTGTACAATTGACTGCGTTTTATTGTTGGTTCAGTCGTTAAATCCCCGGGCTAGAGTAGACATGTCGACAGACATATATCTATGCACGGGTGACTAATGATTGTTTGTGTGCTTGCATTTAACATGTAGCTGGGACATTTCAGTGACACTCGCGTTAGTGGTGTTAGCATTTGTATTCGACATCGAACTTATGAACTGGTCCCTAAACATTCAGATAAACATGACAATTGCGTCCTCATATACATCTAGTTTGAAATGAATTCTCAAGTTCGAACCGAAGATTCGGGCATGGCTGAGCTCTCAAGGAATTGCGGCATCTTATTCCGGCCGGCTGAGGACATACGCCCGCACGCACGCCCGCACGCACGCCCGCACGCCCGCACGCCCGGACATGAATAATACCTCTCTCGTGCGTAAATATTCGTGCATTGTTGTGATTACCGAAAAACGTTTCAGGTTTGTCCAAATCCTGCAAGTTTGTTGCATGCCCTGTCGTGATAGTTCTCGTAGAATGCCGTGCTGTTTCAGTCCCTGTAGCGTGTCCTGCTGTCACGGTTCTCGAAGAATGCCGCGCCGTCACAATCCACGTATGATGTCCTGCCGTCACAATGCCCGTAACATGTCCTGTCGTTACAGTTCACGTAGCATGTCCTGTCATAGTCCTTGAAGCATGTCCTGCCATCAGAGCATAGCCTGGTGAGTCTGCAGAGCATGTTCTGCCGTTACTGTCACCGTAGCATGTCCTGTCAAAGTCCTTGAAGCATGTCCTGCCGTCATGGTACTGTCAAATCCTGCCGTCATAGCCGTTGTAGCATGTCCTGTTACAGCCCTCATCAGCCAGCTCTGCTGTGATTGTACATGCAGCGACAACACGCATGGATACGCTGACCGCTAAACGGTAACGTCTACTTCTCGACAAACGGATTCAGATGTAACCACAGTATACTTACCCGTGAGAGTAGCGACAGCGATCGTGTAAACCAGTACGACGTACCCGGCCAACCCGCCGCTGACACTTAACATCCTGTATGGGCAGACAGCAGATAACCGGCACACAGCTGCAGGCTCCCGCTTATAACTGATCAACACACAAAGAACATACACTTTATATAAACCTATTGTCGCCTTCTTAGAATCGCCTTTAAATAGCTTCCACGAAATAACCTGCTGTCTTGTTTACACGAGAGAGTCGTTGGTTCGTTGCATTTGTAGGTCAGCTTTGTGCCCAAGGGTTAGTCAGCGTCGCAATAAGTGCACAGCCGCGACGGCCCACAAGTCACATGAGAACCTTCGAGCAAACACAGAGTATAGCAGCCAGTGTATTTTACTAAGACGCAGAGTACAATAATGGAGGAAGATCAGTACGCCTTTATTACGAGACAATGCGTAAATGGGTCATGGTCCCTGTCCTGGTTGAGTGAACAATTGATTGTGTTGACGAACCATCGCGTGACATTCACGTTAGAGAAGTAATGCTCTAAGTAAATGTAGGTATTTGTCTTATCTTTTCTGATGAAATAGTAAATTTACTTTTGCTCGACTCGGCTATTCCCCGATAGGATAAGCTAAGATATATGTTATCATAGTGTCACATATTGTACAATAAGCAAAAAAATGTACTTTTCAGCCCGGGAAATGCTTAGTAGAAACTTCTTAAAACTTGATAAAAACATATAAATTATATTAATATCCACCAAACATTGGAATGTAGCTGTATAACAAAATACATACATTTTCTACAATCATGAAATACGTACTTAATGTTTATAGAGTACTTAGATGGATGTCTCAAGCACCAGTAAAAGTATTATCAGCGAGAGTAACTGTCAGTAAACGATCTTCCTGTATAATGAGAACTAACTTCTTGCTATTTGAATAGGTACAAAATTCAGAGTTAAATTCCTTTGATTTTTCTAGAAGATTATACGCTTATAGAATATAAGTCACAGGAAATGAGAAAGTGGGTTTCATCTTCCACAACTTTAAGGTCATCATCATCATCATCATCATCATCATCATCATTGTCTTACGACGCTTAAAGCAATATCCACGTTCTATCACATCGGGAGACACTGGACGGGTTTTCCTCAGCTTAACTCATATGAGAATCGAAATTGGGTGATGAGGGACCGTTTATTCACACACACACGCACGCTCTCACACATACACACACACTCGTACGTAAAACTTCTCCATAAGGAGATGAGGCATGTGAGACTATTCAAAGCGAACTATATAATTTGCCAAGAGATAGAAATATGTTGCACAAGGTGCGTTAAATTAACGAATGATAAATTAAGATAAATCAACACATCATTTGGACACGTCACGAAAATGGCTCCCTTTAGTTGGTTAACGTGATTAAGTTATGAAAATATTACAGCTTTTTTATTACAAAAAGAGACAATTTCACACGTCAATATTACACTTGAAATATCATAAAGTGATAAAGAGTAATGTTAGATACATTATTGTTTCAAAGATATGAATGAAAGTAAAGAGAATGCTGGCATTTAACAGGTTGCTGGGACATTTCAATAACATTCGCGTTAGTGGAGTACATGTAGGTATGGGTCTCATCTTTTCTGATGAAACAGTAGATGAACATTCATGGACATAAATAGTCTCTCATTATTCCACATAGTCTCATTATAGACACACCTTGAGGAATTTAGATTTGTTTTCGACAATGAACTTTTGAACTGGTCCCTAAACATTCAGATAAACATGCCAATTGCGTTTTCATATAGTCTGAATTGAATTCTCAAATTCGAACCGAAGATTCCGGCACGGCTGAGCTCGCAAGGAATTGCGGCATCCAAGTCCACCCGTCTCCCTGTTTCCCGACTCTAAGTGCACACCTGGTGGAGACATACATGTTCACTGGCGGTTCCACGTGGGTGTCAGGTGCACCACCTTTTTCCAAAATCCCGGATCCGCCTTGGCGTGTTAGGAAATGCAATATTAAGATTTTACGTCGCTGTTATCAATATTCCAGCCTTACAACGTCAGGTGTTACCGGAAGTGGGCTTCACACATTATACCCATGTAGGGCGTCTAATACGGCCCTACGCCTTGAATCATAAACTTGTTGACAAGGTTACCCCACCGCTCACATATTAATGACACAAACACTACCCGTGTAATGGGCTGTATTGACTATAGATTCGGTAGTGCAATCGCTTTCCCGAATGGTAGCAGCAGGTCCAGTAGATAGACCACTCCGCCACTCTATCCCCACAACCATCAAGGCCTGATGGCAAATGAAGAAGTATTGTGTGCTTTAGATACACGGGAAAAAGTCTGACACATTGCAGACCTAAATCAAGCGAGTCAGCGACTACTGTCTTCATCTACAACCAGCTACATCACGGCGGCCTGGAAATAATCCAGTCAGGTCTATGCAAACCAGTGGTTGGTAGCATGAGCAACGTCCAATGACGCCGGGATACCATGATATACAATCAAAGTTACAAAACCTGAACAACTGATTCCCATTCAAGTCGGCTTTTTCTAATGTGACAAGCATGGAGTATCGGGTGCCCTTTCTAATACATTTCCCGAACACCAGAAGGCTTGATATTCTGTGCTTCTCCAGCTCAAACTCATTTTTTGCGTCACCATGCTAATATGCCCCGTCTGTATAGCGTGGTGACTTCATATCGGTGGTATGTTGTTTCGAAGATTTCCCCTGGGGATGTCAACATATGATTGCTACAAGGTAGATGTGCAAAATACATTTTAACCCCCCTCATGTCTGCGAGTCTTTTTACTTGTCGAAAAAGTAGCGTTTGAGTACACACAACAACATACTAATTTAAAAGGCGATCATCCCGTGAAGATCCGGGCTAGAATAGGTCTTTAGCAACTTATGCACGCTTGCAGTAAAAGTGACTATGCTTGTCGTAAGAGACAACTAACGGGATCGGGTAGTCAGTCTCGCTGACCTGGTTGATGCATGTCATCGTATCCCGATTCCGTAGATCGATGCTCATATTGTCAATCACTGGATTGTCTGATCCAGACTCGATTATTTACAGACCTCCGTCATATAGCTGGAATATTGCTGAATGCGGCGTTAAACAACACACAACCAAACAAAAGGCGATCAACGATGATTCCTAAATTCAAATCCAAAATTTAGTTACCGTAGTACCACACATATTCGCCAGAAATTCTTATCTCTCATTCGCGAACACAGAAGAGATTGCAATTCATGATCAAGTTTGCCACGGTACAATGGAAATATAACATAACGTGTTTTGAATGTAGAGCATAACTGTTCATAACTTCATACCTTTCTCTATGACCTTCAAATTTATCTTAAGTACAACATTGAACAACATAGACACCAAGGGCACACCGTCCACTGTCATCTGCCGGTCAAAAGTATATTCTGTTTCAAAAAGTTTGTTTGAAGAGAATGTTACTTTCCTAAGAAATTCATTTTGAAAGCCACTTGGGCCTTCCTTCCACACTATGCAGACAGGCTGTACTATAACTATGGTAGACATGTAGAGGACACTTCCAAATTCGACGTATCAGGGACATCCTAATGTTAATTTAAACATGCAATATATGTATACTATACCATGTCTTAAATTGTTCTATATTTATCCAATAAATTGATTGCTAGGCATTACTGACAAAGTAGCCTTGCTTGACAACGGTATTAGGATCTATACCGAAACGTCGCCTTTAGAATAAATAAAGAAGTTGTTATCCATACATTGTGTCTACTTTGATATTTATTAAATGTTATATATTATACTCTTGTACCACCGTGGGTGGTTTTGAGTAAATAAATTAATCTGAATCTGACAAGAAGGATGTCCCTGTACAATGGAACCCTAGAAGGGACATTGTCGCGTTGTCGCATTGCCTCCCTTACGAAAATAAACAAAGAGTGTCAAAATTAACCAAAGCGCGACAATGCGACAACGCAACATTTTGTCCATTTGTCGCGTTGTCGCGTTGTCAGTTGAAAAAATATTTTTTTACTTTGCCAAAGGGCGACAATGCGACAATTTTCAAGTTTAAAAAAATGTCACGGTTCATGGCTTTTGGGTATCTCCTGATGTCAATGTCGCCAGGTGTTGTTGAGATTTTATGGCGCATGGACCAAATGTCCTAATAGTAGGAGAGTAGCAAACTGGTAATCCTATTGAGTGAGCGGGGAGTATTTCTTCTTTGTGGGGTTGACTGTAGTTTTGCTGATGAATTACGCTGTGAGGTTGATGCCTATACATTGAACCATGGTATAAACAGGTGTTTGTCTGGTTCGTTTGCTAAATACGTCTCAGACATAAGGGATTCTAGTATTGAAACCAGGGCCCTAGGCAGCGACATGGAATTGTTGCGTGTCATGATTTCTTCACCCCCTCCCCCACCTCCCCTGTGGTACTCTCAGTAGTCACTACCTTTATAAAAACGCAAAACTGCAAACAAATTTCAGACCATCCCAAGCAAGTTAAACAAGTTAAAGTTCGAAACTACCAAATATAAACAATTTTTCTCATTTCAGATCGGGATCGAAATTAACAGCGGACTCTCTTTTACGACGTCCGCGCACTAAAGCTACGCTAACCAGCTCATATAAATACCATCTTCATCAACCAGCCGTGTGCGAAATACGCTGCAGTCGGAAAGCGCACGTAAAATCTCCAATATAAGTAAGTAAGTAAGTACCAGCCTGTTACACACACACACGCAAACACCTGCGTTAGTACTAACCTGTCACAGAACCGGCAGGTTCACAGAGAGTTCACTGGTTTTGACTCTTATTTCACCAGTTCAGCGCAAACACACACACTCTAGTGAGTCCTAGAAGCTCACTCTCCTCCTCCTCCCCCCCCCCCCCCCCGGTTCATTCTTTATGAACCAGGCATTAAATATATCAGAGTTCTAAACATCCCCCTGTACAAACCGACTATGTTTGTCGTAAGAGGCGACAAACGGGATCTGGTGGTCAGGCTCGCTGACTTGGTTCATGCATGTCATCGATCCCAATTGCGTGGATCGATGCTCATGATATCAATCACTGGATTGTCTGGTCCAGACTCGATTCTTTACAGACCGCCATCATATAGCTGGAATATTGCTGAATGCGGCGTTAAACAACAAACAAACCAACCAACTGTACAATCCAAGGTTCAATACATGGGAAATGAACGTTTCGAGCACAAAATCAAGAGCTTTAAAAGATCTAAACTCGTCCCGACTCACCGCCAAAGAGGACGGACTCACCTCTTCACCTCAATTCATCAGCAATACAGCAGCTAATTTTATAAAGACGTTCACCGTCGTTACAGACTGGGCCCGCCAGTACGCAAGTATCTCACTGTCCTAAGCCCCCTACTTACCAATTCCAGCCAACAGCCAGTCCGAACAAGGCCATTCACCCACCGCCCCTCGCCACCACCGCCAACCTAACCGCCTCCTCCGCCTGACTGGCCCATCTTTTATAAAATCACCTTTAAAGTTTAACTCCTTTTTCTTTCTTTTTTAAGACAAGACTTTCTCATAAAATCAGCTTAACTGTTTCCATTATTTAACCTCTACCTATGTTGTTCATCCACTATCCTTTATCCACTTTGCTAACCTCATTTTAACTTATTTATCCCCTGGGCTACATATATGAAGGTTGCGTATTCGATCCTCGGGAATATAAAGAAAACATTTGTCATTTGATTTTACATTTCATTACATGTTACAATCTGAACGGAAGTTATATTAATAAAATACCCAGGACATTATATAAAATCCATGGGATATTATAACACATTATATAACAAATATGACTTGAATATCCTATAAAATCCCGGGGATATTATATAAAATCCCAGGGACATTACAACGTCCCTGTTTCTGAGATTTTACCCGACTGGAGAACAATAGGATGACGTCACCGGAGGTTTATAATAGAACTTATTAATTTTGTTTTGCCAGATGGTATATATTCTTCCGAACACCATATTTTCCCACTTTGTTAATTCTGTTTGTATTTATTTCATAGTTTATACCTTCAGTTACCTTTATTTGGGACAGGTATTTAGAATTATTTACTATTTTTTATATTAATAATAGGGCTGGGACGGGTAACTTTGGTACTCGGGTCAGATGGGTACTGAGTAGGAACCGGGTACCCACAGGACTACCCGGACCCGTGGTTAGTCACGTGATATATTGTTTAATGACAATTAATTATCTAGAACTCTATGGTTACACTACAAGTCATTACTGTTCGCAATTCTTTCTCACTATGCAACCATCTGCATCCTTCTGATGGTTGAATAAAGATACAACTTAATTCAACTTCAGTGTATGAGTTTCCAGATTGTTTAATACATGTATCTAAATACGTTTTGCCAGGGCTATACTAAAAATGTTCCCAATCGGACATTTTAAGACATCTCCTGAGACCTACAGTGGGCACCCAGGTAGGGTCGAGTAATAGGGGTGGGTGGGTACCCGGGTAGTAAATTTGGACTCGTCCCAGCCCTAATTTATAGTGACTTAGACCTCCCGCCCCCGTCCTTGAAACTGAATCCCCAGAAATGGACGATAACTCCCCAACCGATGATGATGATGATGATAGCATTTCCCCCCGATGAAGGAGTAAGCATATATTCCTAAACGTTGTGTTCCTAATAATAAAACGGTTGACATCAATAACTTCTCTTCCTTATGTGTATCACTTCTAAATGCTATTCAAAGACTTTAAGTATAGGGTTTATAAGAAAGTTTAACATGTTTATCTGATCTTGATTCGCATGCGCTAAGCGGCAGTTTTTAAGGCGAATATTGTCACTGTCATACAGATCCTGATACAAATATATCCAATACAGCCCATGTAAGTCTATAATGTTTGTCTATAATGTAAGGTATCAGTATCTGAAATTGAAGAAATTGTATTGAGATAATTTAACAACTTATTTTCTTTAAGTCATTGTTATCGCTCACTGAGGTTCCTTCATGTCATCTTCTAATCTTGTATATATTGATTGTTTTACAAATATTCTCTTTCAATTAATGTACAGAAAAACGGATTTATAATGTCAAATGAAACATTCAACGTTGCCAAAACCATTAATCATATGCTGTCTCGCCATCGCGCATTAAGGTATGACTTTAATAAACGATCTGTCTGTTTGTCCGCCAAATTTACAGCTAAAGAAAAAAAAGTGATCCAGTACACAGCTTATCCCATGCCACTTCCACTCAATGAATGTCAATTTTAATGTATTTTTCTTATCTTAACCATGTTTTGTTTTTACTAGATAACAGATACACATACACCCATAACTGTTATCTAATTCTCCAGTTGCCTCTCAGAGACATAAACCCGTTTGATCACGTGTAACTGTTATTTAAAATGTGAGCTTCCGTCGCTTCTATTCTTTTCTTCAGGAGTAGGCCTTGTCCTTGGTTCTAGCAGACTAAGTAACATAGTGTATAGTACTTCCGGTCATGGTTTTTGTCAGTTAACAACGTGGGTTTATACATATTTTACAGTAAGCTCCTACAGCCCCAACCCTCAGTCGACTGCAAAGGCAATGGACACGAGTTTTTTGTCACATACTTTACGTTCACTTCTTTCATGACCTTTATGCATGGGTATATCAGATAAAATATATTCAATCCGATATGTACTCTCATAGAAAGTTGGGGGATGTTCGAAAATGATTTACAGCACCTGTTGCTCCAGACTGAAGGCTTTTCGTGGTTAATTAGTTTGTAGACTCGGGTTCCGGTGGGATGCATTCGAGTCCAACGCAACGTACACGAGCACTCGCTAATATCGGTAAAACCTGTAATCTTGATGACAGAGTTCTGTGTAAGGTTTCTGAATTAGGTGATTGAAAATACAGAGAAAAACGATAAATAATAAATTTGATTTTTATACAAGGAGACAATTTCACACGTTTACCATTGGAAATATATGGAATGATAACCTTTTCCGTTCAAGATAAAGTATCCCATTTCTCGTAACTGTTGACAACAGCTCCTTATTTGGTGTTTCGTTTGGTGATTCCCAGGAGCTCAATTCCCAGAACTGTCTATGCCCTATAAGTGGAAAGGGTGCTGAATAATAATTAAATATGTCTGATGTTTATCATGCTAATCTTAACTTAATACTGTAACTATACACTGTGATACTCCCGTTGGCCGAGTCACGTGTGTATTCACCTACTTTGGTATCTCCACGCGCGAGTGTGCGTGTGTTTATGCGAACTGTGCAAGGGTGATCGTGCACGTGCAATTGTATTGTATTGAATGCATTTTAACTGATATATTTATACCATTGATTCCAATGATTTTATTGGTTTCTAATAACTTCCTGGTGGTGTCTGTACTTTTATAGATATTTATTTCATTTGTAACCTGTTTTAATTCCAAGAAGAATGTAATAATCTGAATGGTATATCTGTGCAGAACAGTGAGGACTTAATGGATCGTACAATCACTTCCTTATCGGTATGGATGACGAAACAAACGTAATTGGTGCACAGTTAAATGGCATTCTACCATGAATTTGGAAATAACTCGAGTCTGATTGGTCAATCAGATGCTATTAAATCACAATAAACCCCCTCTGATTGAAACAGCTGGTTTGACGGCCGCATCGCCGCCGAAGCTTATATTCCTGTAAAGTTGCGGTGACTAAAACATTCAAGGGATGTGTGGCAATACATTTCGTGAAGGAAACACGACAGAAATCAACAAAGAGAATGTATAATAAGTTTTGGGGACAACAGAGAGCTTGGAAGTTGGCGTTTTTCTATATACGACTGTGACGTCATATCTCCTGCGTCCCAATGAGCGACATGACGTCATAATGTCATGCGCGGAGTAGAACGAAATCTTTGCAAAGCTTACCTATTTTTCTTCAGGGGTGTCCACCTCATGTTAGCTTGCAAGTTGCCGTGCTTAAATGCTGTCAATGCCTGAAATAAACTGCCTGAGCATATAGAGCACCATATTTTGTTTAAAGGCTGCTGTCGGTGAATCCGTAATTCAAATCGACAACCTATTCAAAACACATGCATTCCGCTTCACTCGATATTTTTTTCGAGCACCAAAGATTTCGCGTTTTATTTAGTCATGGTAGAATGGAGATAAACATACTGTGTTTTCAATGTTGAGCAAGGTTACCTGTAGATTAAACCGCGCTAAATTAAACATTTGAAACCTCACGTCTTTTACCTCATTGTCCTTCCCCTATCCTATTTCGAATACTAGTATATGATAATGAATTAATAATGATTCCACACTTCCGCTTATTCTGCAGTACAGCGTACGGACTAGCTGACATTTTGTAAGTTATGAATAATCAAGGCCTATGGGTTTTGTTTCCGACATTGCATACACTCGTTCGATTTATGCCCATACATAGTAAGCTTTATGCCCCGTTTAAAGGTTACTTTTCAATTTTAGATATATCGGTGGAGAGAAACTGCCTTTGTGATTTAGAGGACAGAGCTTCTGCCCCGAGCTCGGAAGGTCGTTAGAAGATGATAATTGGTGTCACCCTGCCTGGCGCACGGCATTAAGGGGAATTCGGAGTCTCTTTAATGTGTCTCTGGTTACAGATATCATACCAACGGTTGCGCCAGCCAGTGCAAACATGCTCATGGTGCGTTTGGAACCATTATTCATAAGACTCACAATGGTTCTTAGCTTACAATGACCCTTCCTATTCCGTAGCTTATCAAAACATACGAGGGCACAGATCTGTGTACCAGATTCATATGGTCGTGGGACGTGAGATTCGCCCAATTCATAATTCTTGGTTTGTTGCCCTTTTCGTGCTCAAATCTACCCCCCAACACACCTGGAACATTGCCCGTGGCCCGTACAATACCTCCTTGAACGTGTGATGCACATAAGCAGTCATGCCCGTGCACTACTATCTCGTTCCCTATCGAGTAATTGAATACTTCAAATGCTTGTACGTACATCGTAGTTCGATGCCCATTCTTGACCAAACAACATCAACGAGTACAAATGGCAGGATTGTGTTACTTAAATTCTGTCTTTTTGAGTAATTGTGTTCATGATCATGCAAACCAACCGAAATACCAATTTATATCATATGAAATAATATTAATTGCTGTCACAGACTCAACTGATACCAGGAAAAAGTGCCTGGGTAAGTTTTTATACACTCCAACCAAAGTAGGGATCATGAAACATAAATGTTATGATCGATCGTCAGAAGAACTTTTAACAAACCATGCAATTCATACATGACGCATACCAGGTCTTGAGGCATTCATGTGATAGATAGTGAAATGTAAGTATAACTCATACCTTAGTCTCGACGGCATCGATTTCTCCCTTTTCTGCTGGGCTTCTGAGTCTCAGTTAGGCGGTTTCACATCTGGCAGTCGTGATGAATTTTGCTCTGTGTGGACTGTTGGTGCTGCTTGATCTTCTTCAGCTGGCTTCTCTCGGTGAGTTCACCATCTGGTTATTTATTTTCACAAGTGAAGAAGAAATTGTTTTTATAATGCTTAACTATCGATTTGTAAATGTAAATTGTTCTGAAGCAGTTCGATCGGCATTGGTATATTGCGGAGCTCAATTTGTTTGTTCTCATAAAGACTCTTTCTTTACAGAGTGGCGAATCCTTTTTGCAGAATTGCACATTCCCTCTTCCATTTCCTCTTTTATTAAAATATATTTCAAGGATTTTTTTATTGAAGCTATAGACTGCAGTCATCTAAAAAAATCCATTTTTGATTCTTTTAACATCATTATATAGCTGAAACATGTTCCTTCAAGAACATGGGATAAATTATATACTTCAATACAAATATCAATCACATAGAGTCCCGTGAAGAATTGACCTTCAGCAACCCATGCTGGTCGTAACGACTAACGGGATCGGGTGGTCAGGTTTGCTGACTTGGTTGTTGTATGTCATCGTATCAATAAAAATGCGAAGATCGATGCTCATGTTTACAATCATCGGATTGTCTGGTTCATACTCGATTAGTTACATACCACCGTCATATATTATAGCTGGAAGTTATTGCGGAGTTCGGCTTTAAACAAACAAACAATCAAACAAACCCTCGGCGTACGGTGACGCACAATCACAGAGTCACCAAGTCTGACAACCAATTGAGTTTAGGCTCATCCAACGAAAAGAACAGTGCGTACTATAGGTTGATGGGATCATATTCTAACATGGGATCCCCGAGGGGATTTAGCTTTGTTTTATGACATACATCTTTAAACGCCTCCACATCAACCTTCCTTTTGGAGACGATATATCATTTTGGAACGGTTTTAGTATCTTATACAATTCAGTCGAATAGGAATTCTTTCTTTTGATAATCCCAATGTTGGTAGATGGCCTGATTTAGACGACTATAACATACAAAGTCTCCATCCATTAGAATATATTCTACATACCAATTCCAATAAATATGATTTCCATATTTCCAGCACCTATAAATAGGCGTCTTGGTCTATCCTGCTTTTCCCACTGCACTGACTCAAATGCTTGCACTCAAATGATTCAGAGTTCAGCACTGCAAGGTACGCTGCTTGCGAACAACTTCTTGAACTTGAAATGATCTGCAAGACTCGTCGTCAGGTCAACCTGATGTGTTTTAATCGCACAAAAACATCGAAGACAAATGGTAGGTAATATGATGTCAGTATCATTGTTCATTGTTACAATAAATTATTACAATAAAAAATAACAATGTGATCTTAGACTTTAAGTATATGTTGTGGAATTACAAGACATGATTTTAAATACATTTCCCATATACTTTACACCCCGGAAACTTTTAGAACTATCCGACATAAGATGGTTTGACATGGGAGTTATTTGATACTGGAGGTGTACAATGGGTTGTTGGGCGAGTTTGGGAGAAGGACAAAGTGCAGGAGGTAGTGTTGAAGTAGAGTGAAGATCATTGATAAAGACATGTGGAAGAAGTAGACGAGGGAAATGATTAGGAAGTTAGGTTTGAGGAGATGATCTAAATAGCCACGAGAAGGGGGCCAGCTAATGTAAGGTTAACATGTCCTGTAGGAAACAGATGTAGTGAAGAGGTAGGGGAATCAAGTGAATGCAGAGATGACACAGGACAAAAGGGATAGCTCTGATAGGAAAGAAAAGGGTTGGGGGAATATTAGAAATAGCCTAAGATGATACAACTATAGCACTTTTTACTGACGTGTACAACTATACCACATTGGAAAAGTAATGCTTTCTTTCCTTCATGTTAGTTAGACCAAAAGGGTACTTCAAAGTACACTTTGGTCAGGAAAAGCTGTTCTTCAAACTGTACCAAACAAAGATGTCTTGGTTCAAAGCTTTGGAAAGGTGCAGCGTTGATGGTGGCTCACTTGCCAAGATCGATGCTTCTGGAAAACAGAAGGTCATTGAAAGGATTCATGGATTGTCCGGTAGGCAAAATTATTATAAATTTTGTATTTTATCGCCCAAAGCGCGTATACAGAAATAAATCTAAATACTCTCTAATTGAGGATAAACACGTTTGATAACATCCGTTTAAGCCAATCAAGATAACAATTTGAGTTTGTAGATTTTTAATCTCTCTGAAAGTGCGGCGCATGGCAACACGAAACGAGACAGTGATACTCGTAATATGAAATTTCTGAGGACATTTTCAACAATGACCAAAAGGAATGGAGATAATTTTCACGTGTAGTTTGATTGGAAAACAAACAGGACAGATGGTGACAAGATAATTACCGACCGTGTGCAATAAAAGCGACAACCCGTTCCATAATCGGAAGAAATATGTGCTTATGAATCACTATGAAATAGTGATGATAACAGGTGTTCGCGAAAAGGTGAGCGTATCCTGCCCCACCGGTGTCACACGTCACTGATCCGTCAAAATTTTAAATGCCCTTCACATGTGTAACTCAAACCTTTAGAGAGCTTCACTGAGGCCTTGAATGTTGCAACCTTGATTAAACATCTTCTGAGCAAGAGTTGCATGACGCTCTTTAAAGTCTTGGTGGGAAGAGCATGCTCGATTGTACTTCAAAAGTTGTGAAATGTGACACCAAAGGCTGGAGTTGCCATTTCTTATGAATATAGAAATGGTTTTGTCGCTTTTATTTCCCACTCTAGTGGACCTACGGCACGGATATGGTGAGAACAAATCAAGGATCGTAATCAGATTCGAGCCACGATACTAGGATCCTGGTATGCTTAAGAGACCCCACTCCGTTCAGCAATCTACGGCACCTTGAACGACTGAGCCAGTATTGTGGCTGATGATGATTCTGACACACCAATGTTCACAACCTTAGCGAATCTGAATTTCTAAGATGTGCAAGGCTGAATTGAGAGTTGTCGTCCCCGGACCATAAGACCAGTACCCGTAAAGTAATCTATCTTTGCGTTTCTACCTGTCAAAATATTCTCTCTCGGTTTATGTTATTTCACCCACGAATGACAAAGTCAAATCCCGGATAGTGTGGCCATCATGATGTCAGCGACATTATCATGTTAAATGTCACAAATTTCAGGGGAAAGATGATTCATTATTTGACTGAGGGGAAATTGGAGATGTTCGCTGAGGAAAGAGTTTTGTTTCGATTTGTTCTTATTGGTCTGGAGATTAAATTCATCCAAAGTATTTTATTTCACCATTGACATACTCACTGGCAACAGGATTCAAACTTTAAGCGATTTAAGACATATTTGGTCATGTTTTTGGACTTCACAATGGCACATTTTCAGATGTTTTTTGCGGTGTTACGTACTGCATGGACGTAATCGAGTTTGCGACAGACAAAAATCATTGTTTAATATTATGAGCAATCTCCTTGCCGACGGAAAACGATTACACACAATCACGAAAGCCCGACCACACCAATTTAGCCGTCTTACGACAATCTTGAAAGTGTTAGGGATCTGTTCCAGCCCGAGTCCGACTTGACGTCCACACTGCAGCGTCTACGCAATTTGTCCGTTTTAAAAGAAGATTACAATCAAATATTACCCAACAATGTTCTTACCGGTTATATTTGTTTAAAAAAATGTTTGCTTTGAAATTACTGTGGAATGTGATAGGAATGTGAAACCTTAGCTTAATAGGCTCGGCGTATAAAAAATAAGCTGGATGTTGTTCCACATTCTTGGTTGGCGAATCCGTAAACCAAGTAATGAAAATACAACAATAACTGCGCTGTCGTTGTTGCGTCACATCTCTGTCTCACAGTCCCTGAACCTGAAGTACAGCACACAGGATAAAGGGTAAATCGTGTGACGCTAAAACGTCAGACCCCGATAATGTTGTTTACGCGCGCGTGCATGTGTATGTGTGTGATGAAGATTGTGAAATAGCATGATACATTTCAGATGGACCTTGGATCGGATTACGAGACACCCATGACAATGATACATATTTCTGGAGTGATGGATCCCCTCTTCGCTACACAAAGTGGGACATATTTGAGCCAACTCACATGTCTAACGATGGTTCTAAAGAAGATTGTGTGAAGCTTCGAAATGGAGTGTTTGGTTATCCATGGAATGATTATCCATGTGAAAGTATGCTTCCTTTTTTGTGCGAACTGTGAGTTTAAATTTACTTTGGCATAACAATATGGTTACACGTTTATACCGCCTTTCTGATTATTGAGTAGTTTTACATAGTAATCTAAGCATTTACCTCGATTTAACATATTTGGTTTTCATGCTTAAAAGCAGACATTAAAACTAAACTGGCATGTGCATGGCATTATGGTTACACGTGAAGTCCTTTTAATGATTTCAACAGCTATACTTTTTGTGCATCCCATCGGTCGCGCCAAGCACACAATTTCTCATTTTTTGGCGCCCGAAAATCCTTGAGTAATTATTTTGCTGTCAAGGAACAAAAATATTTCGTGATTTGTCAAGGATCGATAATGAAATGTAGGTTTTCAGATATAAGTGAATGGGTGACTGAGTACGGTTTTACGCCGCTTTTATCAATATTTTAGCAATATCACGGCGGGGACCCCCGAGATAGGCTTCACACATTGTACAAATGTGGGTGGGGAAGCGAACCCGGGGCTTGGCGTCACGATCGAACGCTTTAACCACTAGGCTACACCACCGACCCTCAGGTATGATGAAATGAAGGACTAGCCTTCAATAGATTAAATATAATACACAATATTTCATTTTGAAACCCGTTACATACATACACATGTATGGCATACCATTTGTTAGAAAATGTAACAACGTCCAGCAAAAAATACACGTGAAAAAAAGCCAGTCACCGCCTACTATACTACACTAGCTGACAAGGGAAACTATGCTCAATATAAAGTTAAAAGAAATTCTGAAATTAGAAAATGCATCTTTCAATACATATTCATGAAGACATCCCGATTTTGAGGTCGCGATTCAAAGTTTGCATGTGCATGCACGGCGCAAAATTTGGAAGTTTGCGTGATGTTGGGAGCATAATACTCACACACGTGTTTTTTTAATGAAAACAACACACCATGCTTGTTTATCTGTCAGATGCTCATAAAAAACCGTATAATGTTTATCCGTAAATAACGCTTAAGTAATGCAACGACTTGCTGAACATCAACGTGTACACACCGTGGATATGCTGCAAATAGGGGGGCCGCAAGACATTTTAATGTTCATCGAAACGCAATAACATCTCATTGGAGCCGGTCGTCCATGTGTGACGTCACGTCAACAAGACAACCATATTCAGTTGGTGCATCTACGGAATCGATACCAAACTGCAACAATTACAGCTCGGATAATTCCTGAGTTGGGACCAATTGCAGAACCGTACGAAACCAGTTTAGGGAGCACAATATCCGGCCCCAACGCCCAATTTTGCTTTCATGTCATCTTCTGGCACGCCTAGCTTGGTGCAGACACAGATGATTCCAGGTTTCATCTGGATTGCTCTGATTGTCGTGCAAGGGTCTACATGCGTCCCAAAGAAGGTCTTAGCGACGCATGCGTTACTCAGCAGCGTCGTCAGTTTGGTGGTGAAAGTGTCATGGTATTGGGTGGCATCGCAACTCATCATTGTTAATGGCAAATTGAATAACGTACGTTCTACCCTTTGTGCAAATGCAGGGACGTAACTTCACGTTACAACAGCTAGGATAATGCCCCCCACATGGTTGTAACAGACTTTTAAAAGCAGTTTTACATTGATGAACTCCCATGGCCGGCTGTTTCTCCAGACCTCACCCCCAGAGAACATGCCTGGGATAAGATTGAACGGCGTCTATGACAGATTGGACGGCGCCGTTGACAGCGCCTATGACAGATTGAACGGCGCCTATGACAGATTGAACGGCGCCTATGACAGGACCTAATCGGTAATGCTAGCTTAGTTGTTTTCAATCATTCGGTGTCCTCAATGCGCCGTCGCTGGCTCGCCTGTATCAAAGCAAATTGCAGTCACACCCAATTTGACATGGTTAATTGAGTAGTTATACCATATCTGTTGCTACCAGGTATAAGTTTTGTCAATGATTTTGTAAGATAAAACATTGATGACACAAATGACTAAATATTATGTTATTATTTTCAGTAAAATAATATTTACACCACTTTATATGAAGAAGTTAGTTTTCGCGTTAATATATATGTTTCCATTAAAAATGACCAATTTAAATTTCTGACCGAACACCTGTAATCTTTATTTAGAAAGCGACACACTGATATTGGAACTCAGAAGCTGATATCAATTATGTAATGACATGTCGTGTAACAGTTCCATTGTAATTCAGTTATGTGACTACCCTTTCTATTGCTTCCTTTGCTTCTTTGTATGACATAATATTCAGTGTTTGCGGGAATTTGGAGAAACATAAAGTGTTCTTGTTCCATTTTTCCAGCAGGTATCGGTGACATATCAGACATTCATGAACGTATACATATGTCCAACAGTTACATGGACGTTCTAGATATGTGAAAACAAAGGAAAGAGTTAATGAATATTGTTTTACCCCGCATCAGCAATTTTCCAGCTATTCACGGCGGAAAACAAAGGAAGGTTGATGCTAAACTTATTTCTGGGTATTTGTGAGTTATAGAAAAAAAGGAACTAAAAAGAAATAGATTAATTTGTTCGAGTTTGTGCCCCCCAAAAATGTTTTCAGTTAACAGATATGCATCCTGTCAACGTTATTATTATTTTATGACTTGCTCCACTTTAAATATATTTTTACTTATATATATTGTTCTATGTAAATATTCACACTCGAAGGGTTGATTGTGTTTTTAAAATTGTCAGGAAAAGTTTGCACCATTAAGATCCACTGTATGCTCTCCTATCCTTGACTTATTGTCTTTGACTGTTATAGTGTGAACGCTTTGGAAATCGTGAAATAAATTATCTCATTGTAACATTATAAATACATGTGTGATGTTTGTGTTCATATATCACAAGCACGCCTTTAATATTTAAAAGAGCGTATCTGAAAAAGTGTTCTGTCACAACCATTTATCATTTCCACTCAAGAACGACAAATACCCCAAACCCATTTGCTACGATAGCTTTGTGTTGAGTTCAAATGACACAACGCTGATAACCGTCCAATCTGGCATGATTAAAACAAGAAACGGTATCATCAGTACTCGACTCGTTTTGTTGCCAACGGTGTAAAATACAACTGGGAACGCCTGGTAGCATGATGACTGCCCTCTTCGTCTTAATGTTCAGAATAACATCTTTCCAACTCAAGGTCTATTTATAAGCCAAATTCGACTCGACATTATTTTGAGGCACCCTTGAAGATCCCGATGAGAATAGGTCTTCAGCAACCCACGCTTGCCGTAAAATGCGACTGTGCTTGTCGTAAGAGGTGACCAGTGATCGGGTGTTCTGGCTCGCTGACTGGTTGATGATGCATAATCGTATTCCAGTTGCGTGGATCGATGCTCATGATGTCAATCCCTGGATTGTGTGGTCCGCTGTCATATAGCTGGAATACTCCTGAGTGCGACGTTAAACAAACACACAACCAAACGTTATTTCGCGGGCTCGTTCACACGTATCCGCAATCATGTATGTAGATACATACCAAACACTCCTTCTGATGAGTCATTTAGATATTTCATGGTTATTTCATATTTATAAGCTAGAGACCCTCTGATCCAAGTTGGTGAAAGGAGGCTACTGATCGACGTCCTGTTGTAACGGAAGAAAGATATTAATACAATGGAAAATCGACGATGACACCTTTGTTGGCATTATTATGGAGTGTATTATCCATTCTGTGTATTTGCAGTGATTGTATTTCCCAGTATAACATTTATGTCACATCTGTCATCATTTGAAGATGTACGTCATGAAGTAGTGTAAATAATTTTATTATGTCAATTGAAACTTTTCTCATGATCTCTTGGTTGTAAACTATGTCTTTTTGATGACACAATACATGTCGTGGTAAACGCAATTATATTCATGTTGTCAACATTTCTGAGTGATATACTCCAATTCAAGTAACAGCTTGTCGTCTCGTTCTGACGATATCACAGTCTACTATCTACTGCTGAACAAACATAAAAATCAATCACGACCTGACAAGTAAACACGCAGATTTGCATTGTCCGACCAGTCGACAACAGCAAGGATGGAAGGTGTCCTTTTGGGCAAGTCGACGAGCATTCAGGGAGTATGCACCGCGTCACAAATGAGAATGGTTTCTTGAAGGTTGTTTAGAAGTAGCATTAATATTGTCCATGAATAGTAACTAGGTAAAACGACACCGCTGCAGCAAAAGCATGATAGACCAATAATTGTTGGATGTTGTTTTACGCCGTTGTCTGCAACGTTAAACTTATATTGTGGCTGGAAGTTTGTGAGGAGACCACATATTTTGTCAGCTTCAGCTGATATTTTATAATGTAAGAGCCAACATGTGTTATCTAACAAACATATTGCAACAATGTAACTTTTGTGGCAGACAAGTTCTTATGAAGCATAATGATTGTTTTCACGGTTTGTCAAGGACAATATATATGTAGATAAAAACCCTGTCAGCATGTGGTGATGGTGAGGTTTATGTTGCTACAGGGAGATCAGCCACTTTAAGCTCCAGCTATAAGCCCTGCATATATGTTTTCAGAGTGTAACAGAAATAAAATGTGCACTTTCAATAGTCGTTTGTCTTTTTTTGTGGGTCGACGAAACTGCTGTACACCTTTCTATATTACTAATTCACTCCAACCATAATGATTAAATACAGATGTTCCCCCCTGTTGTAAATCTACTTTACCATAAATATTTTTTTGTAATATTTACAATTATATTGAACTCAAAAGATGCTATTTTTCTTTCCTTTGTTTTGAAACCATACTCACATACATTGTAACATTATTACATTGTTTATATAAACCATTCAACTTGTATGCATACGTTATTTGTGTCATTACACTCGTAATATCTCAACCAAAATAGTGCCAATGGCTGTATATGCCACCTGGCTGTGAAACTGATATAGAGCACGAATACCATATCTTAATAATGTGTCCAAAATATATGGAGTTAAGACGGCTGTATTTGCCAAATTACTCATATGTGCACCCTTTTTTTCAAACGTATTCAGTTAATTAATGCAAGACTGTTATTTTTCGAATGGCAAAGTGTGTGTACCATATAATGAATGAAAGAAAGATTGCATTATGATCAAGATATAAAACTATTTGTTATTATATATACGCTTAGGCAAGTTTAAGTGGAGTGGGTGGGTCGGGATTAGTGGGGGTGCAAGTCTTCAGTCTTTTTTTAATTTCATCTGAATTGTTGAGCTGCTCATTGTGTGCTTTGATGTATACGGTATTACCATCTGTATCTTGCCTGAATCCTATAAATAAAATTTTACTTGACTTGTAAACAAACTTTTAAATTCAGGAAGACAGGTGCAATCACATGAATATAAACTTAGACACTCTGACTTTACCGTAACATTTAATTCTGACAATGTTTTCGATTGTCGTATCATTTGTTGTTTGGGGCTGCATCCAGCAATATGAGTGGTTTCTTAGGTGAAAATGTTTATAATGGATGATTTATCATTTTTATTTTTATTTTGCAATATGGCCATATTTGATTTCCAATCAAAATGTCAAACCTTCGTGGCATACAAGCCAACAATTTCACCCACCAAGGGCCTCTATCCCTTTACGTTTTTGATAAGATGTCTTCATTACCACCTGGCAACCATATTTAAATTCCGTTTAAGAAACTAACAGCCTCGCAAAGTTGCAGGTCTGGTCAGCTTAAAGGCATATTGCTGAGTGCGGCGTTAAACAACAAACAAACAAACCAAACAGCTTAAACGCATATTGGCGAGTGTGGCGTGAAACAACAAACAAACAAACCAAACAGCTTAAAGGCCAATAACTTGAACAATATATCATGTGTACATAACATCTGTGTCCATAACTGCGATACTGGCATTGAGCCGTACTCACTCAGTCACTATTTATTTGTGTGTTTCTCCTCTGCATGATCAATCTATAAGTAATAACACCCCTCCCCCCCAAAAATAAAATAATAATTACCCCCAACAATACAACAAAAACAAAAACAACAAAAACAACAACAACAACAACAAAAACCCAAACAAAACAAAGCAAAAAACAACAACAGTTTGTTGAGAATACAAGTGATAGTTTTTCTTATCCAGGTTGTTTGATATTGTTTTGTATTGAGAGCTTTAAGGATTTAAATTACAGGAGCGCCAAAACAATTGCTAAGGTGATTATCTACTTCAAATATGCTTACAACAGAATATTTTTTAATGTGAAGTTTACACGAAATACGGCTTTTCCATTGGAAGAGAGGCCAGTCACATAACCGCAAAGGTGACGTTCATAACCGTATGAACGACACGATTTGACGTTCATACGTTTTTCACGGAACCGTATTCTTGAAATGACGTAAACACTGACGGACTACTTCCACATTCCTGGGGAAACCCCTGGGAATTCCTTTGCGCGAATACTCAAGAGTTCTTTCTGGTCATTTAGACCCTTTGATCTTGGATTCTGCGTTTAAGTATATATTGAGAATTTTCAGAGAGTTTGACTGCATGATCGTTCATGAATATCCTCACTACAACCCACCCTAGTGAACAAAACGTAGAAGATACATCCACTATCGTAGTATCGATCTGTGTCTAGACTGACAGTTACAACCTACAGCAATCTATGAATTTACCTTTAAGTTAGTGTCTATTTGACACATCTGTATAATCACCTTTCATGCAATGATCTGCCAACTGATCTATGATAAGTAACACCTGTAACCGTCAGCGATTAATTAACAACTTCGGAAATCTCTCCCATCACGTTCATCGTGTCGGCCATTTTGACATGTAAATGTATTGCGTTGGTTGGTTGGTTCGTTGTAACACCGCGCTTATCAAAATTCGAGCTACATGACAGCGGTCTGTAAATAATCAAGTCTGGACCAGACAATCCAGTCATTGATTTCACGAATATCGATCCACGCAATTGGGATCGATGACATGCTTCAGCCAAGTCAGCGAGCCTGACCACCTGATCCCGTTAGTCGTTTCTTACGACAAGCATAGTCGTCTACCCCGAATCTTCACGGGTCAAATGTATTGGACTGTCATTGTGACTGATCATGACTTACTGAGATAGTTCTTAACAGACCTTTCTCACCCAAATGATCATATTACTTAAATTTATTCCTTTTAAACAAACTACAACCAATGTTCATATAAAGCATGTTGAGCATACACACGCTCATGTGACCTCTCTTTTTGTGGAACTATTTTATTTCGCGATACAGCTGGATGTTGTATGGCTGTCAGTATAAACATGAAGTCAGACGTATAGATCTAGCGCTAAATCCCTCGAGGTATGAAATAGTGATATAAAAAAAGATAAGAATTGACTTTCACTTTGTGTGAGTTCATTTGAGTATGTACCTTCATTGAGGGCCAAGCATTGTATGAAGATGGCTATAGATGTTGGCTCATCCCAATTCAAGGTGGGTGATACTGTCGTTATAACTAATGTCATCGCTTTGTAGAGTTGACTTGTACTTCACTGAAAACAGGATCAATAAAGAAGAGGAATTAATGCCTAGTTTTACATTATTGCACTGAAAGTTACACATGTGAAAGTGCAATGTTAATTTCTCTGAATTCTGAGAAATAACAAATCTTAATTAGTGAGCAAATAGAATTTTTTCCCCAATTTGAATTCTCAGTGCAGTTTGGAATTCATGCTTTTATGTCTACACTGACTTCTTTTAATGGACTTGACTATAACAGATGAAGCAGGAATAACGGTCATTTTTCAGTTCATTGTGTTGTGAATTGAACAACTGATCGTCATGAACACACAATGCCTCTTAGAAAGTGGTCAAATGTAACAAATGTTATATATGGTATAACACTTTCTCAGTAAAGTACAGATTCTCGTACTTTGTTTGGTTGATCGTGACGTGCTTTATAATTATTTGCATAGATGTGAGATCATGAACGGAGCAAATATGCCAAGCTGTACTGACTGTTTAGATCCCACTGTTCGAAAGGAGGATGTAGCCCTGACATTTTAGATTTTAATGGTTTCCAAATCATATTTCCACATCATGATGAAATATTGTACGAGGTTGCGTAGATACTGAAGTAGTTAGAATGTGGACAATGGCATTTTAAATTCAAATTATACAATTAAATATGTTTCCAATTTTAGGTAATCAAATGCTGTACACATTATATAAGTGGTTTATCCCGTGACAACCGCCATTAGGTCAGTGTGGCACATTTCTTACTAGACAATAATGTTACAATTGCTTGCTTATTTTAAGAAAAAGTGAAACATCAATTAAAAGGCAAAATAATAAGGCCAATCTAACATCTAGGCTTATATACTCAGGAACAAATGTTCCTGTGACACGACAAAAGACAAGAACCTGATCAAAGTAGACGCATACAACTGAAAGAATTCATATTTTCAAACAGACAATGGACCAGTAAAACATCTTTACAATTTAATGACACATGTCACAGAAATGGCCTTATGACAAGATAAGAAGCGAGAACAGAATTGTCAATTCACATGTCAGTAGCGTGTGTGTACCCTCTAGCTCGTAGTCCGGCAGATATGTGAACTCTATCAAAGGATTGTGCATTTTGTCATAAAAGCAAGAAACTTGGTCGAGTCATAGACCATGCCCTAAAGAACAATTCCAGAATTGGCGCCACCAGATAAAGTCGGTGTGTCAGCATTGGCAGCCATTTTGAAAATAGCGACTCAAAATCACTAGCGATGTAGAAACATTTTGTATTTATTTATCAATAATGACTCTTTGCAGGTCCCAAATGACTGGAATATTGCCGCCAATATTAGTAATATTAAACTACGTATGAATGATGCAGAAAATGGTCTTTTGCAACTCCAATCTGTGCAGAGAATTAATGCTGAGTTAGCAGAAAGTATAATTTCGTGTTGGTTGTCGTAACAGTGACAATGTATCAAGCCTATCAGCTTTATAGTACAGAGCAACCTAGTCTATCAAAAAGACACCCAAAACTGACTTGACCAAGTGTGTTCTTTGCCAAACAGTCACACGTGAAGCTTTGCAATGCCCAGGAGAATTACAGCGCCATGATGTTGGTGTTAGCCATGGTTACTCACTTCAGACAACATTGTGCTTTTCCAAGAGCTGCACGAATTACCCATGCCCATAAATGTAAGACGCCTAGATGAAGGAGGTAGCATAGACAATACTCTGCAGGTTAACAGGGCAGAAAAGAGGAAGTCAACAGCAAAATATGATGACCCTTATTCAGCAAGCACTAAAAAGTATACCCGACAAAGTCATCAACAGGATCCCACATTAGAAAATGCTTGCTTCTTCTGTGAGAAGGCATCTGTTACAGAGCAACTCCATGAAGTATCCACTTTCCGCCCAGACAGTTGTGTTAGACAATGTGCATTAGACCTGCAAGACCTAGGACTCCTTGCCAAACTGATTGCTTGGGACATGGTTGTGCGCGCAGGAGGCTAAGTATCATGCACCTTGCTTGGCGTCCCTGTACAACAAAGCTGCAGCACTGCAAGATCAGGATGATCTTTGGCGTCCCTGTACAACAAAGCTGCAGCACTGCAAGATCAGGATGATCTTTGGCGTCCCTGTACAACAAAGCTGCAGCACTGCAAGATCAGGATGATCTTGGGGATGAAGCTTCCAAGGTCAGAATGTCATTGCCCTGGCTGAGCTGCTCTCATATATTGTGAGGAAGCCAGACTGGATAATAAGAAAGAACCTGTCTTCAAACTTGCTGATCTTGCCCGACGCTACTAGGCACGTTTAGAACAATTACTAAGAGTGGAGAAAAATGTGCGTATCCATAGCACCAGGGTGAAAAATCGGATTCTTGCTCACATTCCAGGCTTGAGTGCGCACAAAGAAGGTCGTGATGTGCTTCTTGAATTTAAAGAAGACATAGGGCCTGTTCTACGCAAGGCATGTGAAGACAACTATGATGATGAAGCCATCTGCCTGTCAAACGCTTCCAGGATTCTTCGCAGAGACTTGTTTGAGATGCGAGTAGTATTCACGAGCAGGATCATTTGATCATGACTGTCAGAAGAAAGCTGTTCCTCAGTCACTCATGGCACTGGTATCCATGATCCTTGATGGCCCAAATATAAAGATCCAGGCAGATGGTGCAGTACATCTGGCAACTCTCAGTTTGGCTCAGCTACTTCTGTTCATCAGTTTCATTCATCGACGGGCTGAACGTACAGAAGTTCATCACAACAAGCAATAGAAACACCATTGCACATGTATGTGGGCCTCACAATCCATAACAGAAGTCGGAAGTGGGACCTGGTAGAAACACTGATTGAACTGGGAATGTCCATATCATATGATCGAGTGTTGAACTGGGTGTGTCAGCAGTACCATCGTGACTAGGTTGTGTGTCCTCAAAACCTGCGACAAGGGCTATTTACTACTGCCACCATTGACCATATTGGCCACAACACCAGCTCAACAACAGTTACTGACCCCTTCCATTGTACAGGCATGTCACTTTTCCAACACCCTCATCCTCAGAATCTTGGAACTGACCGTACGACCACTGCGATTGACAAAGAAGGATTTGTAGATACCCAAGGTTGATGGTCCAGTCAAGGGGGATGGCCAGGTGGTCCATCAGGCATCGCAAGACGAGACGAGGTCAATGTCATTCATTGTGTAATTTCGACTTTAAAAAAGCTGATCGGGTTGATGTAGTTTGGGAACAGTATCAGGAGAACAGTCTCAAGTCTCAGACCAGAAGTAAGCTGGGCAAGGGCATCAAAAGGAGAGTTGAAGGATCCACCAGTCTCTCAGGAAACTGACAGCAGTTTCTCCTTGTTGATGTAAACAACGTGGAGCTGTTTGCATTCTTGTCAGAGTACACGTCACAAGTGGAAACTGACAAACAGGTTGTAACCACATATGGCTCACAGGTTCTGTGCCATCCATCACAAGACACCAGCCTACTGGCCCCTTGCCTTCACGAGGAGGCAGGAACACGGATGATCCTGCATCTGGCAGATGCAGTGCACCATGGGTACCAAAAGATCCTACTCAGGACAGTCAATACAAACATTGTTTTCTTAGCTGTGGCAGCAATAGTCAGGATAGAAGTCTAGGAGATATCGGTTGTCTTTGGAACTGGTCAACACTTTTGCTATATACCTGCACACAAGACCTTTGCTTCGATTGGACCTGGGAAATCTAAGGCTCTCCCACTCTTTCACGCCTACACTGGCTGTGATACTGTTTCATCTTTCAGCACGAGGGTAAAGAAGACTGGTTGGGATACGTGGTAGGCTTTTGAGGAGGTGACCCCAACATTCCTAGCTTTTTCATAAGGACCAGATGACGTATCTGAAGCTCAAGTGTCTTTGCTGGAGGGGGTACTTGAAAGGGTAGCCACATAACTGAAATACAATAGAATACAGTTACACGACATTTCATTACATAATTGATATCAGCTTCTGAGTAACACGTTTTTGATCAGAAAATTAAATTTGTCGTTTCATAAAAAGTGGTGGAAATGTTATATTACTGAAAATAATAATTTGCTTTGATACAGGCGAGCCAGCGGCGGCGTATTGAAGACACAAAATGATTGTTAACAACTAAGCTAGCGTTACTGATTAGTCCTGGTCCTGTCATATGCGCCGTTCAATCTTATCACAGACGTGTTCTCTGGGGGAGAGCTCTGGAGAAACTGCCTTAAAAGTCTGTTACAACCATGTGGGCGGGCATTATCCTGCTGTAACGTGAAGTTACGTCTCTGCATTTGCACAAAGGGTAGGACGTACGTCATTCAAATTGCCATTAACAATGCCACCCAATACCATGACACTTTCACCACCAAACTGACGACGCTGCTGAGTAACGCATGCGTCGCTAAGACCTTCTTTGGGACGCATGTAGACCCTTGCACGACAATCAGAGCAATCCAGATGTAACCTGGCCTCATCTCTGTAACAGTATATTGTCCCATTGTCCCTTTGCATGAAAGCTTAACGTGTTAAATCGAGGTAAATGCTTAGATTACTATGCAAAACTACTCAATAATCAGAAAGGCAGTATAAACGTGTAACCATATTGTTCTGTCAAAGTAGAGTTAAACTCACAATTCGCACAAAAAAGGAAGCACACTTTCACATGTATAATCATTCCATGGATAACCAAACACTCCATTTCGAAGCTTCACACAGTCTTCTTTAGAACCATCGTTAGACATGTGAGTTGGCTCTAATATGTCCCACTTTGTGAAAAGAAGAGGGGATCCATCACTCCAGAAATATGTATCATTGTAATGGGTGTCTCGTAATCCGATCCAAGGTCCATCTGAAATGTATCATGCTTTTTCACAATCTTCATCACACACATACACATGCACGCGCGCGTAAACAACATTATCGGGGTCTGACGTTTTAGCGTTACGCGATTTACTCTTTGTCGCTGTACTTCAGGTTCAGGGACTGTCAGACAGAGTAGATGTGACCCAACAACGAGAGCGCAGTTATTGTTGTATTTTCAATACTTGGTTTACGGATTCGCCGATCAAGAATGTGGAACAACATCCATTTTATTTTTGTTTGTACGCCGAGCCTAATAAGCTAAGGGTTTCCAACGAAATGTAATGTTTAACATTCCTGTCACATTCCACAGAAATTTCAAAGTAAACAATATTAATATTTTCTCTCTCATCCTACTGACCCTTATGTAAACAAATATAACTGGTGAGAACATTGTAGGGTAATATTTGGTTTTAATCTTCTTTTAAAACGGACAAATTGTTTTGAGAGAATTTCCAGTAAAACAACTAACGGTCTAGTCACTGCAGTGTGGACGCCAAGTCGGACTCGGGCTCGAATAGATCCCTAACACTTTCAAGATTGACGTAAGACGACTAAATTGGTGTGGTCGGGTTTTCGTGATTGTGTGTCATCGTTTTCCGTCGGCAAAGGACGTTGCTCATGATACTAAACAATGATTTTTGTCTGTCGCAAACTCGATTATGTCTTTATAGTAAGTAACATCGCAAAAAACATCAGAAAATATGCCACTGTGAAGTCCAAAAACATGACCAAATATGTCTTAAATCGCTTAAAGTTTGAATCCTGTTGCCAATGAACATGTCAATGGTTGTATAAAATACTTTGAATGAATTTAATCACCAGACCAATGAGAACAAATCAAAACAAAACTCTTTCCTCAGCGAACATCTCCAATTTCCCCTCAGTCAAATAATGAATCATCCTAACGCTTTGTTTTTGGTGTTTGGGTACATTTTTGTTTGTTGGAATTTGTTAAATTTGTGACATTTAACATGATAATGTTGCTGACATCATGATGGCCACACTACCCGGTATTTGACTTTGTCATTTCGTGAGTGAAATAACATAAACCGAGAGAGAATATTTTGACAGGTAGAAACGCAATGATGGAATACTTATGGGTATTGGTCTCACCATATCCGTGCCCCTGGGTTCTCCAGACTTGGAAATAAAAGCGACAAAACCATTTCTATATTCATAAGAAATGACAGCTCCAGCCCTTGGTGTCTACATTTCACAACTTTTGAAGTACAATCGAGCATGTTCTTTTCGCCAAGACTTTAAAGAGCGTCATACAACTCTTACTCAGAAGATGTTGTTCAAGGTTACAACATTCAAGGCCTCAGTAAAACTTTCAAAAGGTGGACATTTCAAATTTTGACGGATCAGTGACGTGTGACACTGGTGGGGCAGGATACGCTCACCTTTTCGCGAACACCTGTTATCATCACTATTTCATAGTGATTCATAAGCACATATTTTTTTCCGATTATGGAAAGGGTTGTCGCTTTTATTGTACACGGTTGGTAATTATCTTGTCACCATCTGTCCTGTTTGTTTTCCAATCAAACTACACGTGAAAATGATCTCCATTCCTTTTGATCATTGTTGAAAATGTCCTCAGAAATTTCATATTACGAGTATCACTGTCTCGTTTCGTGTTGCCATGCGCCGCACTTTCGGGGAGCTTAAAAATCTACAAACCCAAAGTGTTATCTTGATTGGCTTTAACGGATGTTATCAAACGTGTTTATCCTCAATAAGAGATTTTTTAGATTTATTTCTGTATATGCGCTCTGGGCGATGAAATACAAAAGCTATGATAGTATTGAATCCCCTTTATTCCATGAATCCTTTCAATGACCTTCTGTTTTCCAAAAGAATCTATCTTGGCAAGTGAGCCACTCATCAACGCTGCACCTTTCCAAAGCTTTGAACCAAGACATCTTTGTTTGGTACAGTTTGAAGAACAGCTTTTCCTGACCAAAGTGTACTTTCAAGTACCCTTTTGGTCTAACTAACATGAAGGAAAAAAGCATTACTTTTCCAATGTGGTATAGTTGTGCACGTCAGTAAAAAGTGCAATAGTTGTATCATTTTAGGCTATTTCTGATAATCCCCCAACCCTTTTCTTTCCTATCAGAGCTATCCCTTTTGTCCTGTGTCATCTCTGCATTCACTTGATTCCCCTATAGCTACCTCTTCACTACATCCGTTTCCTACAGGACATGTTAACCTTACATTAGCTAGCCCCTTCTCGTGGCTATTTGGATCACTTCTTCAAACCTAACTTCCTAATCATTTCCCTCGTCTAGTTCTACTACATGTCTTTATCAATGATCTTCACGCTACTTCAACACTACCTCCTGCACTTTGCCCATCTCCCAAACTCGCCAAACAGCCCACTGTGCACCTCCAGTATCAAATAACTCCCATGTCAAGCTATCTTATGTCTGATAGTTCTAAAGGTTTCCGGGGTGTAAAGTGTATGGGAAATGTATATAAAATCATGTCTTGTAATTCCACAACATATACTTAATGTCTAAGAACACATTGTTATTTTTTATTGTAATAATTTATTGTAACAATGGACAATGATACTCATATCATATTACTTACCTTTAGTCTTCGATGTTTTTGTGGTACGATTAAAACACATCAGGTTGACCTGACAACGAGTCTTGCAGATCATTTCAAGTTCAAGAAGTTGTTCGCAAGCAGCGTACCCTGCAGTGCTGAACTGTGAATAATTTGAGTGCTAGCATTTGAGTCAGTGCAGTCGGGTAAACAGGATAGGCCAAGAGTGCTGGAAATATGGAAATAATATTTATTGCATTTGGTATATAGGAATATAATGGATGGAGAATTTGTATGTTTATTGTCATCTAATCTGACCATGTACCTACAGTGTGATTATCCAAATAAAAACATCCTATTCGACTGAACATAAAACCCTTCCAAAATTATATAAAGTCTCCCAGAGGAAGGTTAATATGAAGGCGTTTAAAGATGTATGTCGTAAAACAATGCTAAATCCTCGATGGGATCCCGTGTTAGAATATGATCCCATCTACCTCTAGCACGCACTGTTCTCTTAGTTGGAGGATCCTAAATTCAATTGGTTGTCAGACTTGGTGACTGTGATTGTTCGTCATCGTTTGCCGAGGGTTTGTTTGTTTAAAGCCGAACTACGCAATAACTTCCATCTATATGACGGCAGTATGTTAATGATCGAGTATGAACCAGACAATCCGATGATTGTAAACATGAGCATCGATCTTCGCATTTGGGATACGATGACATACATCAACCAAGTCAGCGTTAGTCGCCTCTTACGACAAGCATGGTTTGCTGAAGGTCAATTCTAATCTTCACGGGAGTCCATGTGTATATTGTCATATGTGATTGATATTTGTATTGAAATATATAATTTATCCCATGTTCCTGAAGGTACATGTTTCATCTATATAATGATGTTAAAAATGATGTTAGATGACTGCAGTCTTTTGCTTCAATAATAAATGTCCTTTAAAAATATCTTAACAAAAGATGAAATGAAAGAAGAAATGTGAAATTCTTACCAAAAAAGATTCGCCACCTGTAAAGAAAGAGTCCTTATTGGAATAAACTCATTGAGCTTCGCAATACACCAATGCCGACGGAACTGTTTCAGAACTATTTACATTTACAAACTGATAGTTAAGCATTAAGAAACTCATTTCGTCTTCAACTGTGAAAATAAATAACCAGATTGTGTGCTCACCGAGAGAATCCACCTCAAGGTGATCAAGTAATTATCTATCACGTGTATGCCTCAAGGCCTGTTATGCGTCGTCTGAGTGAGTGAGTGAGTGAGTGAGTGAGTGAGTGAGTGACTTGGGTTCAACGCACTTTAAACAATATTTTTGTAAGTGTGCGGGAGACGCTGTGTTCTTTAAATAAGTGTAAAGAACTAAAACGAAAAATGTCACTCAATTTACTCATTACAAGTAACATTCAAAGACGGAAAACTTTCTATGTTCGTGAAAATATGAATTGTGCTTCGAAAAACTTGATTTATATAATGCAATGTGCTGGATGGAAAGCCGTATACACTGGACAGACAGGGGACACCCTAAGAGCGAGAGTGAGAGTCCACCGACAAAAAATAAGAGACTCCTCTTGTCAGTGTATCCCTCTCAGTCAACACATTGATCAATGTGCCGGGAATAAAACATCAAATTTGATGATATTCCCGTTTTACAAATGTGAAAATGATGCACTGAGAAAGATAAAAGAAGTAACTGCATGGTTTGTCAAAAGTGATCTTTCTTCTGACGATCGATCATAACATTTATGTTTCATGATCCCTACTTTGGTTGGAGAGTATAAAAACTTACCCAGGCACTTTTTCCTGGTATCAATTGAGGCTGTGACAGCCACCACCAGTATTTCATATGATATAAATTGGTATTTCGGTTCGTTTGCATGATCATGAACACAATTACTCAAAAGGTCAGAATTTAAGTAACACAATGCTGTCATTTGTACTTTTTGATGTTGTTAGGTCAAGAATGGGCATCGAACTACGATGTACGTACAAGCATTTGAAGTATTCAATTACTCGATAGGGAACGAGATAGTAGTGCACGGGCATGACTGCTTATGTGCATCGCACGTTCAGGCAGGGATTACACGGGCCACGGGCAATGTTGTGGGTGTATTGGGCGTTAGATTTGAACACGAGAAAGGCGACAAACCAAAGAATTATGAATTGGGCGAATCTGTGATTCGACCTCTCGACCATTTGAATCTGGCACACAGATCTGTGCCCTCGTATGTTTTGATAAGCGTTGTCCCAGGACTAGAAGTCCTACGGAATAGGTAAGGTCATAGTAAGCTAAGAACCATTGTGAGTCGTATGAACAATGGTTACGAACACATGTACAGTATGAGCATGTTCACACTGGCTGGCGCAACCGTTGGTATGATATCTGTAACCAGAGTGCGTGAGTGAGTGAGTTTGGTTTAACGCCGCTTTTAATAGTATTCCAGTTATATCAGCTTAATGTGGGAGGAAAGCCCGAAGCGATGTAGGTCTCGGACGTTTACCACTTCGATGAAACCCACGAGCACGGGTATGGTGCTGACAAACCTAGAAACATAATCGGGGTGAACCGGGATTCGAACCCACAATCATAGGTTTTTGGCGTGCCCAAGGGACGCAACTCTGCACAGCGAATCGCGGCGCCTTAGACGACTTGGCCACCCCTGCCCCCTCTGTAACCAGAGACACATTATAGAGACTCCGAGTCAGCCAGTCTTTGTTTCATCCCCTTAATGACGTGCGCCAGGCAGGGTAACAACAATTATCATCTTTTAGTTATAACGTCCTTCCGACCTCGGGACAGACGCACTGTCCTCTAAACCACAAAGGCAATTTCTCTTCACCGATATATCTAAAATTGTAGAGAAACCTTTAAACAGGACATACCACACATGGGGATAAATCGAACAAAATCGGAAACAAAAGACATAGGCCTTTATTATTCATAACTGTACAAAGTGCCAGCAATTCCGTACATTCTATTGCAATGTGAGCGGAAGTCTGGAATTATAAATTCATTACCATTTGCCAGTATTCGAAATAGGATAGGGGAAGGACAATGAGGTAAAAGGCCATCATACTTGCGCCTACTGTCTCACACTAAATCGTATTAGTACAATTAGTGTCCCCCTGAGAGGATACCGTAAGTCCATGTCATTCAGAGAATATATCTGTCTACTACTCTTTTAGACGTGGAATATTTGTAATTTTTAGTTGTGGCTATTATTGCTTACAATCGCCAGCAACTGACGGGATGATGTAAATCCTGCTGGGGTCCATGCAGGTAGCAAAGGTACTGTAAGTCCCCATGGTCTTTTGCCCGTTTTTATCTTGTATTTTTATGTATAGGGATATCCTTTTTAATGATTCCATACCAGTTTTATATCTTTTTCTGTGATAAGTCTAGTTATTTTACTGCCCTTTGTTGGCAGGTTTTTATGTAAGTTTCAATGTATTTCTTATGTTTAACCCTTGATAGTCACGATATGGCTGAAATATTGCCTATGTGACTTAATCTGTTAACTCACTCACTAAATCGTATTATCTAACAAAGCCACAAACTACCATCCGAGAACATTTTGAAACATTAAAACTCTTTACTTCTTTACCATACTGAGATTTTGTAAAGGCATAAGGTATATACACCTCAAAGCGTATCTTCAATCACAAAGATTAATTGATTAACATAATTTAAAAAAATGTTCAGTGAAGTTTCAGACCTATCTGCAACGGACCTTTCGGACCTATCTACATGGACTCTGCTGGTAGCAGAGATTTATTATGATTAAGGAAGGGGTTTTGTCACGCAACACTGCACAGCGAATCGCGGCGCCTAAGACGACTGGGCCACCCGTGCCCCTTCTTTCTGATCGAGCTTGGGTGATAAAGAAATTATTTTAATGTTCTAATAGGGTCTACAAGTCACCCATATGGAAAACTCGACAGAGTTATCTCCCTGGACAACTCTCCACTCTCGACTACAGTCGTACGAAACAAGACAGATGATGACTACGCAACACGTGGTTATGAATAACAACCACTTTATTCTTCACATCGACTTGTCAGGCTCCCTTCATTAGATGACCCGTATTGATTTAACATATAATTACGTGCTGATATGCTTACAAAAGGTAGAATGAATGTGCCAAAATAATAATAATATGACCGTCCTGACTACGTTATGTGCAGGCACAAAACCAGCATTCTCCATCCCCACATCAACACTGGAAAAAGGAAACTGCAAGAAACTATTGAAATACAGAGAATTCCGCAATTCCCAAACACCAATGCCTACTTATAATTGTAAAGTATCATGTCTATGTCATTTGAAAATAATAATGAGAAAACCCTTTTTATCATCATGATCATGAGAGGTACACAGTCATAAACCACTGAAGTTTAGTGCAACGTTTAGTTTTCTCAATTGATCTAATTCATAGTAAATACTTTCCATCGTAATTGTGAAATATACTATTAACTATGTTATAAATATTGTTGGAAAGAATGGCGTCAAGAGATAAACTATCAAAATCAGGGAAATACATCGATCTATAGTTTTAGGCTACCCACCATGGCTGATGGTAATAAATATTATCCAGAACATATGGGGCGCAGATCAATGATTAACTGTAAACATGTTAAATTAATAACCATAATGGGTGTCTCGGGACGTCAATGGCGTTTCCAGTTGTTTCCAGTGTTCTCAGTGACAAGTTCCACACATTTCAGTGAATTCACAAGTATATATAATTTGTCAAATTGTTAATAAAACTGTAAAATAAACTTTTAATATATTCAGTGTGGGGAAAAGTACATGTGGGTAAATGTATTATGAAATGTCTTATGTTTTCATGTCAACGTGGTTGCGAATTGCACAAATAAAAACAAACGTAAAATAGTTTGTCAATCTGTAACACAACAATACTGTTTACCACGCGAGACTCACCGAAAGGAACTTCTACACGAACAGCCCAAGAGAAGATAAGAATAGAAGCGGCGGAAACATTTTAAATAACAGTTACATGTGATCAAACGGGTTAATGTCTCTGAGAGGAAATTAGAGAATAATATAACAGTTATGGGTGTATGTGTATCTGTTATCTAGTAAAAACAAAACATGGTAAGATAGGAAAAAATACATTTAAAACTGACATTCATTGAGTAGAAGTGGCATGGGATAAGCTGTGTACTGGATCTCTTTTTTGTCTTAAGCTGTACATTTGGCAGACAAACAGACAGATGATTTATTCAAGTCTTACCTTAGGTACAGCTACAATATAAACATGTTAAAACATATACACATGTACACGACCGGAGACTAGTATATACAGAATGAAGACAATAAGTTTCTTCACATGAAAGTTAAAAATATCTGTTTAAAATATGGACGTATAAAACTCACCTTAACTTAAGGCACTTTCCATCAATAATACATTAATGCGCTACGGCAAGATAGCATATGATTAATGGTTTTGGCAACGTTGAATGATTGTTTCATTTGATATTATAAATCCGATCTTCTGTACATTAGTTGAAGGTGAATATTTGTAAAACAATCAGTATGTTTAAGATTAGAAGATGGCATGAAGAAACTTCAGTGAGTAATAACAATGAGTGAATTATCTCCCTTGCCGACCGCTCACACAGGTAGTTTACAAGACTAACATTTAGTCTCTAAAATGAACAGATCTTACATGATAAAAGTTGTTAAAACATCTCAATATTAATATAATAAAAAGGAGCCTAGAGGCTCTCTCCATTTTCAGATACTGATTCTGCAGTAATCTAGACTTGCCAAACATTATAAACTTGCGTGGCCTGTATTGGATATTGGATCTGTGTGACAGACTAGTGCTATTCCTACAGTGACAATATTCGCCTAAAAAACTGCCGCTTAGCACATGCGAATCAAGGGCGGATAAGCGTGTTTCTTATAAACCCTATACTTAAAGTCTTGGAATGACATAAAGAAGTGTTTGTTTGTTCTTTAACGCCGCACTCAGCAATATTCCAGCTATATGACGGCGGTCTGTAAATAGTCGAATCTGGACCAGACAGTCCAGTGATTGATGTCATGACCATCGATCCACGCAATTGGGATCGATGACATGCAACAACCAAGTCAGCGAGCCTGACCACCCGATCCTATTTGTAGCCTCTTATGACAAGCATAGTCGCCTTTTACGGCAAGCATGGGTTGCTGAAGACCTATTTTAGCCCTGATCTTCCCGGGTCCGTTTGTACAGGGGGATGTTTAGAACTCTGATATATTTAATGTCTGGTTCCTGAAGAATGAACGGTGACGAGAGGAAATAGTGAGCTTCTAGGACTCTATTTGCTTTGTCAATAAGTTCTAGCTGGGTATACGGTAACCACATGGCCTGTGTCGTAATGTTGGATATCATAGGGGCCTACGGCGGGGGTGTCTAAGAGGGTGTAGATATAGTGATAGGGGTGTGTGTGTGTAAGGGAACCTGCGTACTGTCCTATTTGTCGGGAGCTGTTTTCTTTTCCCCCTGTAGCAGTAGGTTGGTGCCTTTAGGTGACAGTCTCTTGTTAGTGTCCAAGGTGATACTAAACGTTGTAAGTCCTTGACTGTGATTGGCTTGAAGTTGAAAAACCGTTCTTTACCACACCACAAAAGACAATCAATTTCACTTTTTCAGATTTTTAATGGACTTGAGTACTTCTTGGCTTCATTCAGAGACCATTTGGGTTAAGAAAGTCCCACTGGTGTGTATTTTCTGCTGTGTAGTTTCTGACAGGTGGCAATATTTTAAGCAGGGGTCAAATTTCGTGACCTTTTGACCTCTGATGAGCTTTATTAGGGCTCCCTGCCTACAAGGCAAGAGCCCTCTTGTTATTGTTCGATTTATTATTATTATTATTATTTATTATTATTATTATTATTCCGCCGATTTTTGTTCCAATCCTAACTCAAAAACTACTGATCAGAATCTCTTGAAAATTTCCACAAAGATAGCTTAGCTACTGAAGTTATATCCACAAAAATCTCAAGACTCTAGACTCAAAGACTAAGGGCAGACAACTCAAAACAACTTTAAAAATAGCAATTTCAACAGCTCATATCTCCGTCAGGAAAGCTCCAAAGACTTCCAAAATTCTTGAACAGGTGCGGAATCAGATGGCCAACAAATTCTCTACTCATCCAATGTAGCGAAATTGCTTGGTTTGGCCTCCAGATTGGATTAAGTGGTTTTGCACTGATTTTTACCCAATTTCTCAGTACTTGACTCCCAAAATCTCCTCAGCTCAAACTACCAGCTCAAAAGCTTCCAAACTCTCCATACTTTGTCTCCAAGTACCATACTAACAACTTCAAAGAAAACGTATTTATGTGAAAAGTCATGCGTTTTCCTGATACCTAATGTCCTGGTTATTCCAGAACACCAAACCGTTTGTCTATAGGTCAATGGACAACGGAGCTACAGCATTTTGAAAATGGTACTCTTTGGCCCCCGTTCATAACCTTGCCATAACCTTGCCATATAGCAAAACTCCAAACACCCGTAACTCCGAAACTATCCGTTCGATTTCGGCCAAATTTCGTGTGTGTATGTAGAATGGGGATGTCTGTTACCACGCCCAAGTGTAGCGACATAGGAAATAAGACGACGGGGAGAGAAATGATGCATAATTTATGTATAACAACATCTTTCAACATATTGCTCCTAACCAGATCATTCAACAACTGCCAGACTAGGCACTCTTTGGTATTTACATGTGCAATTCGATATTGAAATGCAGTCACAAATCACAAATCCTACATACATCAAACTCTTATTTCACATGTTTTGAAAATGTCATTTTGTGGGGGTGATAAAGGTGTTGTACGAACTCTTCAAACATTTTTAAAGTAAAAGACACTGAAAGAAGCAGCCGTAAAATGACAAATAAGTCCCGTTCACTGCACTTCAATCGCCAGCAATACTGTGTCCTCTTTGCGCTATACGCTACATTATTGTCGATAGACCAGTGGTATGGGTTTATTTATATAACAACTACAGTCAGTAGTACGTGAGCTTTGTGTCTGGTTTTCGACTATGGACTACAGAAATCAGTTATCAGGGTCAATGAGATACAGTGTTAAAACAGCTGATGGATAACGCAAGCAGAAACGGACTATAGAAATAGGTTTACGTTTGCGCTCGTATGTTCAACGGTTCTGCATAGAAAACAGTGTAGCTTGGTGTAAATATCGACATCGGATGTTTAGTTATGTCAAAGCTCATATCTACATCAATTGGCGCGAGTTAAGCAAAGAACTGCGCATACATGTTTATTGGCCTCGCAGCGTGTCAGCGTACCTCAGTCCCATGCGGCTGGGTCGGTCGGTTGCATATTGGAACGTGATCCACGTGCACGGTAATGGTAGCGCGAGGCAGTGATAGCGCGATAGCGGATTACATAAGCTGCTGTCAGCGGGGTCATCTGAGAGCCACGTGTGGGCTCCACCGGTCAAAACAGGACCCCCCCGAGGACACCTCCTTCATAAATCTTTTTCGGACTGTGGGATTTACGGTAGGTTTGTGATTCAAAGTTTGATGTTCCTGAACTCCCCGATTAATTTACTGGTACTTGTCATAATTGTATTACCACAACTTCAAGTATAGTAACAGACGGGTTATATGTTGACTTCATGTTTCGATAGCAGCGATTTCTATAGTCTGTTTCTTTATGGATTTTCTTCACGCTGTTTTCAGTAGTCTCTGCCAGCAGAAAGCACGCATTTTGTACGTTTGTGATTGAAAGTTTAATATCGCTGAACTTTCGGTTTAATTTACTGGTACTTGTCATAATTGTATTACCACAATTTCAAGTAATAACAGACAACTTATATGTTCACTTCGTTTTCGATGGTAGCGACTTCTATAGTCTGCTTCTGTATAGATTCTCTTCACGCTGTTTGTAATATACATTCTGTCAGCGGAAAGTGCACAGTTTCACACACTTGCACAGTAGATCCATTCAGTTGCTCCCTGTCTAAAAGGATCGTTGTGCAACATGTTTGGTTTTCTTTTTATAAAATGCCTTGGCTTTCCTTGGAATGGATTTTCGGACTATCAAATTACCCTTTTATAATACGAACCTGTTCATTATTGATAATTCCATTTCTTTCTGAAACATCTCAGATATAATTCCAACTTTAGGGAATATTATTATTATGGTTTACAAACCAGTCCCGTTCTCAACCTACTTAAGTGCATTGATCTCCATTGTGATTACAGCTAATCTTCTTTTAAACTTTGATCACAAACGCTTGGAAGGCTTGGGGTTTTCTTAGCTGATTGGTTGAATTGCTTCAACAAGGAGATGACAAGAGGTGACCGACATGTGTTGTTACTGTTAGATAATGGTCTAAGCCATCTCATCCCTGAGCACGGGTCAAATTACAAGATCCATTTCCTGCATATTACAATAACAAGTCACCAACACCTCTGCATGCTGGTATCTTCCATACTTAACAGGTACAGGGCCAAAATGGGAATTTTTATCTTGGTCAAAACGGACAGGTGAAATATCCTATTGATAATCCAGATCATATTATAGTCGTACACAGTATAGCACATATCCTTCCTCATATCGGAATGCACTTATATAACCACAGTAGAAAATGTCTTAATGCTAATAGATTAGGGTCATTAAGAACTCAGTTTCAATGGTTTTTAGTACTCTGTATAACCAAAGTAGAATTTTTCAAAATTACTTCTATGAATGGAGAACAGGATCCGCTGCTAAAACATTCCGATAGGGAGCCCGCCATCGCTGCTCGCAGCTATATTTATACCTGTATTAGATCTATATTACATACCAACATGAAGAGCATCAGGCTACCAACATTTGAGTGGTCATTCGTCACCATATAACTATTGCCTAAGTTATTCCACTTTCTAGTTTCCCTTGCCCCGAAATCTGGTCCCGTGAATTCCACTCCGGGGTCCCCCCCCCCCGTATGTGGTGATTACTGCCCCTTAGCTGTGAGTCCCGAAGTGTTTTTTTTCCATCTATGGATATTTGACTTTCAAAAAATCATACTGAGATTTTGCCACCCCAGGTGGTGCCAATATCTGGTCTGGCTCGTGGACTATAAGTCCTTGACTGTGATGGGCTTGAAATTGATTAACTACTCGAGTCTCCAGAATAGCCACGAGATCCCCTGGGAGGGATTTAGAGAGTTTCCTTGGCATTTTTGTCTGTTGCGCTGAACGGGCGAAATAGAGCAAAAAACAGTGAACACCCGTGTGACTCACATCTCTGTGAACCTGCCGGTTCTGTGACAGGTTAGTACTAACGCAGGTGTTTGTGTCTGTAACAGGCTGGTTAATGAAGATGTTATCTGTATAGGCTGGATCGCGTAGATTTACGCGCACGTCGTAAAAGACAGTCCGCTGTGAATTTCGATCCCGATCTGAAGAGAGAAAAATTGGTTATATTTGGTAGTTTCGAAGATTAACGTGTTTGGGATGGTCTGAAATTTGAAGTTTAACGTTTTTTTTTATAACGGTAGTGACTCCTGTGAGTACCGTGGGGGGTGGGTTGGGGTGGTTTGAAGAGGGAGAGAGTTTTCTTCTGAGTGAGTGAGTGAGTATGGTTTTACGCCGCTTTTAGCAATTTTCCAGCAATATCACGGCGGGGGACACCAGAAATGGGCTTCACACATTGTACCCATGTCGGGAATCGAAGCCGGGTCGTCGGCGTGACAAGCGAACACTTTAACCACTAGGCTACCCGACCGCCCCCGTTTTATTCTGAAGTGTAAAGGCTGTATTTAAGAGTCATTCACAAGCTTAGTCGTCAACATTCCCAACAAGCCAGTGACAAGAAATCATGACACGTAACAATTCCATGTCGCTACCTAGGGCCCTGGTTTCAATACTAGAATCCCTTATGTCTGAGAAGAGACGGGAATACGTATTTACCAACGAATCAGACAAACACCTGTTTATACCATGGTTCAATATATAGGCAAAGATCCATTCCTTCCAAGATCTAAATTCTTTCTGCACCTCTGCAAAAGATGACGTCATCAACCTCACAGCGTAATTCATCAGCAAAACTACAGTCAACCCCACAAAGAAGAAATACTCCCCGCTCACTCAATTGGATAACACGTTTGCTACTCTGTAACTATCATGACAGTTGGTCCATGCGCCATAAAATCTCCACAACAACGCCTGGCGACATCAGGAGACAGCAACCAGCCATGAACCGTGACATATTTTGACCTTGAAAAATGTAGCATTGTCGCCCTTTGTTAAAATAAGAAAAATATTTTTCAAAGCGCGACAATGCGACAAATGGCCAAAAATCTCGCTTTGTCGCATTGTCGTGCTTTGGTTAATTTTGACACTTTTTGTTTGTTTTTGTTAGGACGACAACGCGACAAAGTCCCTTCTAGGATTCCATTGAATAGGGACATCATTCTTGTCAGAGTCAGATTCAGATTAATTTATTTACTCCAAAACACTCAGGGTGGTACAAGACTTAAATACAAAGTAGACACAGTTCATGGATAACAACTTCTTTATTTATTCTAAAGGCGACGCTTCGGTATAGATCCTTATACCGTTGTCAAGCAAGGCTACTTTGTCATTCTTCAACATCTGTACTCTGCTTTTTCAACAGGTGTATTTTGCACATCTACCATGTGGCAACCATTAAGCGGACATCCACAGAGAAAATGAAGTGACCTTCGGTTATTTTCGAAACCACATACCACAATAAGAAGTCACTACGCTGAACAGACGGGGCATGTTAGCATTTTGACGCAAAAAATGTTCGATATCAGAGGTGAGGTGAAATGTGGTTTAACGTCGCGTCCAAGATTATTGCACATATATAGCGACGTGCATGCACGTGTATGTGTGTGTGTCTGGCTGCTTGTACTAGTCCGGACTGATACCGCGTGCCGTATATAGTGCCAGCACACTGAGATACCATGCCGCAGTTTAACATAAATACCCCACTCAGAAACAGTATACTGACTCCGAGCCGACCAGTCCTTGTTTTAGCCCCTTAATGCCGAGCACCAGACAGGGTTACAACAAGTACCATCTTTTAACGTCTTTTTGGTATGACGCGGCTGGGGATCGAACCCCGGACCTTCCGCTCTCCGGCCGGACGCTCTACCATTAGACCACAGAGGCGGTCTGTTCGATATCAGAGTTTGAGCTGGAGAAGCACAGAATATCAAGCCCTCTGGTGTTCACCTAACACCTGACGTTGTGAGGCTAGAATATTGCTAAAAGCGACGTCAAATCTTAATATTGGATCTCCTAACATGCAAAGGCGGATCCAGGATTTTGGAAAAGGTGGGGCACATGGCACCCACGTGGATCCGCCAGTGAACATGTATGTCTCCACTAGGTGTCCACTTAGCGTCGGGAGACAGGGAGACGGGTGGACTAGGATGCCGCAATTCCTTGCGAGCTCAGCCGTGCCGGAATCTTCGGTTCGAATTTGAGAATTCAATTCAAACAATATGAAAACGCAATTAGCATGTTTCTCTGAATGTTTAGGGACCAGTTCAAAAGTTCAATGTCGAAAACAAATCTAAATTCCTTAAGGTGTGTCTATAATGAGACCATGTGGAATAATGAGAGACTATTAATGTCAATGATTGTTCATCTACTGTTTCATCAGAAAAGATGAGACCAATACCTACATGTACTAACGGCATAACTCCACTAACGCGAATGTTATTGAAATGTCCCAGCAACCTGTTAAATGCCAGCATTCACTTCACTTTCATTCATATCTTTGAAACAATAATGTATCTAACATTACTCTTTATCACTTTATGATATTTCAAGTGTAATATTGACGAGTGAAATTGTCTCTTTTTGTAATAAAAAAGCTGTAATATTTTCATAACTTAATCACGTTAACCAACTAAAGGGATCCATTTCCGTGACGTGTCCAAATGATGTGTTGATTTATCTTAATTTATCATTCGTTAATTTAACGCACTTTGTGCAACATATTTCTATCGCTTGGCAAATTATATAGTTCGCTCGCTTTGAATAGTCTCCCATGCCTCAACTCCTTATGGAGAAGTTTTACGTACGAGTGTGTGTGTGTGTGTATGTGTGAGAGCGTGCGTGCGTGCGTGTGTGTGTGTGAATAAACGGTCACTCATCATGCATTACTCACCCATGTCATACATATGTCTGTCGACATACCATTAGGAGACAGACTGTGTCATACTGCCCAACTCAAAGACGTTAAAGTTGTGGAAGATGAAACCCACTTTCTCATTTCCTGTGACTTATATTCTATCAGCGTATAATATTCTAGAAAAATCAAAGGAATTTAACTCTGAATTTTGTACCTATTCAATAACAAGAAGTTAGTTCACATTATGCAGCAAGATCGTTCAGTGACAGTAACTCTCGCTGATAATACTTTTACTAGTGCTTGAGACATCCACCTAAGTACTCTATAAACATTAAGTACGTATTTAATTGTCTTGCTAATTGTACAATATGTGACACTATGATAACATATATCTTGTATCATCCTATCGGAGAATAGCCGAGTCGAGCCAAAGTTAATTTACTATTTCTTTAGAAAAGATAAGACCCATACTGACATGTTCTTACAGCATTACTCCACAAACGTGAATGTCACGCGAAGGTTCGTCAACACAATCCATTGTTCACTCAACCAGGCCACCGCCCATTCGCATTGTCACGTAATAAAGGAGTTGTCTTCCTCCTCCTTTAATGTACACAGTGTTTTGCTACACTCTGTGTTTGCTCGAAGGTTCTGATATCACGTTGGGCCGTCGCGGCTGCACACATACAGTGACGCTGACTAACCCTTGGGCACAAAGCTGACCTGCAAATGCAACGAGCTAACAACTCTCTCGTGTAAACAAGATAGCAGGTTATTTCGTGAACGCTATTTAAAGGCGATTCTAAGAAGATGACAATAGGTTGAATCGCACTTATATAAAGTGTACGCTCTTTGTGTGTTGATCAGTTATAAGCGGGAGCCTGCAGCTGTGTGCTGGTTATCCGCTGTCTACCCATACAGGATGTTGTGTGTCAGCGGCGGGTTGGCCGGGTACCTCGTACTAGTTTACACGATCGCTGTCGCTACTCTCACGGGTGAGTACACTGTGGTTACATCTAAATCCGTTTGTCGAGAAGTAGACGTTTGTAGCGACCAGAACTGGGATAAACAGTCCACAATTTCACAAAACCCCATTTACTGCGGTAATGCTTTCGGTTAGCTCTAAAACACATGGCGATATATATGCGGAGTATGATTTAGTTTATATTTTGGGGGGGACCGTACTGAATATGATCTTTTGTATATTTCCATGTCCCATTCCAAATAAATAACGCACATTAAATTCTTCACTATAAATTGGAAACATCTTTAGTTATTATTATTATTATTTTGTTATTTTGTACTTGACAAATATTCACACGCCTTTCTGTGCGGCAATTCACATTTATGCACAAATGTCACAGTGTCTGTGCGATATTTCTTTTAACAAATTATGTTATAATTAGATCAATAATTGAAATCAAGGATGTGTTTCTACATCACATTGTGGTCACAATAGTGTATAGAATGTAATGGAATCGGCCATATTACAAAAGTAAAAGCGGTAACTCGAGGGGTTTATGAAATATTTCGGATTGTGGCCGTTAAATAAAAGAGCCCCGACACATTATGCATTCCATTTAGATTTTGTTTTGTTTGTAACTGTAAACAATTTTCCGTATTCTGTTGTTTGTGGGCCAATTTAACGTGCGGTCTCCTCCAATCCCACGATCTGAATAGAAATGCAAAACATGTATCCTCATTAATTTATTTAATGTAACTGTGCTGAATGGAATCCTTGTAATTCACACATGAGTAGATGTGAGAAATCATATTTATATAATTTCAAAACAATTATTTCACTTGCCTCTGTATTTAGACAAGCTCTTTCCACTTCTTTTAATTAGTTCGATGGGTTAATTGTATATGGTTTGCCAGAAGATTGAGGCGAAAATTACACAAGATGAAAGTGTTTTATAATTCTTCTTTACAAAGTTACGGGGAAGTACACAGGTACATCGGACATAAAATATACATTACTCAGAATGAAACGCGGGGTGTTGTATATCAGACATGTTATATACATCATTATAAATGAAAGACGCGGGGGAGTATGTATATCGGATATAAACTATACATCACTCAGAACGATAGATAACGATAGAGGGTTTGTATCGGATGTATTATATTTTACATACTTCAGAATGCTGTAGATGCAGACCAATGTAAGCTTTGAAACATGCTAAGAAGTATCCAAGCTTGATATTGACGATTGTTTCAGAATGGCATTCTACCCACATATACAAGTTAGTGGTAACCTCAAATACCTCCTTAACTTAACCCTATCACATATACATGATGCAGGTAATGCAAGTTCAGAAGTTTGGTGTGCAAATTTATAATAAATGTATAAATATAAATGTAGAACTAACAGATATAAGCGGTAAGACGGATATGACTCCTCATGCACGCATGCATGCACCGGTAAACCAGACCTAACAGAAAGGAGTATAGAGTTACTCCATAGTGTTTTAGGAACCAGGCAGCTTCAATTTGAAATAAAGGAAAGATATATTGAAGCAAGTCGAAATAATATATTTATATATCTATCCTAAAATCATGATGATCCATGGACAGTGCATTGTGTATGTCTATGTTGGGCATTGCTTAAAATATACCCATCGCTTCGCTTGTCATGTTAGGCGACAATCGATGGTTGGTTGGTTGGTTGTTTAACGCCGCACTGAGCAATATTCCAGCTATATGACGGCGGTCTGTAAATAATCGAGTCTGGACCAGACAACACGGACAATCCAGTGATAGACATCATGAGCATCGATCCATGCATTTGGGATACGATGACATGCATCAACCAAGTCAGTGAGCCAGACCACCCGATCCCGTTAGTTGCCGTTTACGAGAAGCATAGTCGCCTTTTAGGGCAAGCATGGATTGCTGAAAAGACCTATTCTACCCCGGGTCTTCACGGGCACCACAATCGATGGACCGGGTGGGCATGCTTGTATAGTGACTTCGTTAATTGTGTGTCATGTACCCCGATATAAATACATGTAAATAAACGATTGGTTTAAGTATGAACAACGTCCCACGCCGACATGTACGATGTCTCGCAATCAACCAAATAACGAACCTGACTACCCGAGGCTCGTTAGTCGCCTCTCATTATACGATTCTAAGCCGGACTCCCCATCCGATCATGGGAATATTACCTGCATGGTCAGCTTTGCTGTTACTGGTTCTTGCAGTAAAATGTTGGTCCACATGGGCAGAGAGCAAAATAGTGATTGATATTATAAGCAAACATCCAGCACGTCGGAGGACCTTGAACCTCCGATCCATGAAGTCACCTAGTAAGACAATTAAAATTAAGCATGTGTTGCTGGGGACCCCTTCTACACGAAATCAACTGCCTGAGTGGTCTAGTGGATAGACGTCTGCAGAAGGAGTGAGTAAGTGGGTGAACATGTATTTACACTGCTTTTAGCAGCATTCCTGGAGTATCATGGCACGGGACACCAGAAATAGGGTTTACTCATTGAACACATGATGGGAATCGAACCCGAGCCTTCGACGTGACGAGCGAACGCTTTGACCAATAGGCCTAGGCTAACCAATCGCACCCCAGACAGCGGAAGGTAAAATACACGGAATAAGATAGTACCCGTGCTTGACGATTGGCATTACATGGATAAACGTGGATAAGCACAGTACATATTCTGTTTTACAAAACTCATGTAAGAATCCATGTATTACCTTCACCCTCACTGGGTAAATACAAGACTTTCTGAATTCTGACACTCCTTGTGTAACACACTTACTGGTATAATATTCCCTAGAAAAGTAACAATCATGACCTCCCTCAATATTTGCTAAGTTTGTGGTCCTAATCACTTTCAAAAGCTAAAAATAATTATAAATATTCAACAGTTAATAAATTTTAAATGTGTTATGACGCTTCTGCACGGCTTAATTACAGTAATACAAGGGTAAATATCTAATCGATAATTAATAAAAATCAGCTACAAGTATTCCATTATTTGTACTTGTGAAAGGACTATCCCATTTCTGGTCAAAGGGACATGAGTGATAATATAGTAAAAGGTCTCTTATAAATAGCAGTATTGACCCATTACATTAAGATTCTGCTCATAAGTGCGAAATATTATTTACTATTATCAACCGACAAGAAATCTTAAGATTCCATTAAATGTAGATTTTAAAGGCATTATCCCACTTCTGGTCAAGGTGATATGAGTCATAATATAGTCAAAAATCTCTTAAAATTAGAAATATTGTCCTATTACATTAAGATTCAGCCCACAAGTGTGAAATATTATTTACTATCATCAACCGACAAGAAATCTTAAGATTCCATTAAATGTAGATTTTAAAGGCATTATCCCACTTCTGGTCAAGGTGATATGAGTCATGATATAGTAAAAAATCTCTTATAATTAGAAATAGTGTCCTATTACATTAAGATTCTGTCCACAAGTGTGAAATATTATTTACTATCATCAACCAACAAGAAATCTTAAGATTCCATTAATTGTAGATTTTAAAGGCATTATCCCACTTCTGGTCAAGGTGATATGAGTCATAAAATAGTCAAAAATCTCTTAAAATTAGAAATATTGTCCTATTACATTAAGATTCAGCCCACAAGTGTGAAATGTTATTTAATATCATCAACTGAGAAGAAATCTTAAGATTCCATTAATTGTAGATTTTAAAGGCATTATCCCATTTCTGGTCAAGGTGATACGAGTCATGATATAGTCAAAAATCTCTTAAAATTAGAAATATTGACCCATTACATTTAGACTTTTGTTCATAGGTCTGAAATATTATTTACTATCATCAACCGACAAGAAATCTTAAGATTCCATTAATTGTAGATTTTAAAGGCATTATCGCACTTCTGGTCAAGGTGATATGAGTCAAAATATAGTCAAAAATCTCTTAAAATTAGAAATATTGACCCATTACATTAAGATTCTGATCATAAGTGTGAAATATTATTTACTATCATCAACCGACAAGAAATCTTAAGATTTCTTCTTGGCTGATGATAGTAAATAACATTTCAAACCTGTGAGGAGAATCTGAATGCTATGGGTCAATATTGCTAATGTTAAGAGATTGTTGACTATATTATTACTCACATCCCCTCAACCAGAAGTGGCATAAATGTTATGCTTTCAAGAATGAAAGGAATCTTGAGAGTTTTGTTTTCTGAACATTGTCATTCACATTTACAACCTTTGAGAAACATGTACTTTGACAATAAGCTGTGCATATGAAACTACATAGTTTAAAAAAAAGCTTCGTCCCCTTCACACCTGTAATAGGCTAACTGATCATCATGGAGGGACTGACTGCACAATGCATGACATTGTGCTAGGTCTGTACCTGCCTTGATAGAAACCACAGAAAAAAGGTAAAAAGTAAAGGTATAATGACTTACCTACACATTCTCGTCTTTCAAAGAAATATTATCTTAGAAACTTCAGCCACTTGGCCTTCAACAGCAAGGACCAGACGACCATTTTGATCAAGTTGTAAAGGGAGGATAACTCTTACTGTTGCTTTGTCTTGCAAATTTTAATGTCAATGGTTACAGAGCATGAGATAACAAGTTCAGTTCTCTATTAGTAATGGATTTATTAAATATATGTTATCTGTCTTAAGTTGGTAATTTTGAAACCTTTCTAAATATTTCAATCATATTAAATAATATCATTTAGATTCCATATTGTCTCCCCAGAAATATGAGGACATTTTGCTGGCAAAACGGTTATGAAAGCTTCAACGTTTTTATGTCAATAACCTACCAGGAATGGTTCAATGAGTTTCCCAGTTATTTTAATACTGACCAGGAAGGAGATTTTGTCATACTGGGTATTACATATGTATTTTTTCCTTTAAATCAATGAGAAAAAGAATAGGGTGGTGGGTGAATCAAAGGAACATTAAAGAAATCTTTGTTTAACAAGAGAAATCTTTTTCAACAATTTCTACTCTAATATTTCTATATGTAATTAGTTTCTTTCATTTTTTAAGTTAGACTTCTAAGATGAAGCACAAACTTTCTCACATCCTGCATCTGCTATGCCTGGAAGCAGTTACATGTACCTCCACCATTAATATAAGAAAATAGTTGCTTTTATCATCATGTACACAATAATCAAATGGAGTGATTTTTAATAATTGTTACCACTAAAATCTAACATGCTAATGATAGTAATATTTACAAAAAATGACTTTGGGACTTGAGAATACAAACAAAAATACACACATCAGTTGCCAGAGGGCTGTGAGGTGTTGTTGCTTAGAAATCCCTTGAACAGTACAAATTTAACTGTACCCCTTTCAACTCTGACATGTTGAGTATTCATTGTTTGATGTTTAATGACACACTTAGTTATATTCAAAATAATTAATATTATTATATTGATGTACATACCCTCCCACATATATTTTGTGAACATCATGGCCTATTGTACAATGTCATGAGTATTTATTCCTAGACATTTACCTGCTGTTTTACTGTGTATGAGAAGAAATATGTCCAACTCTCATAACTCTTGCAAAATTGCATAACACAAACATCCTAGGAACTTGAATTATTACGCTTGTATCCCCACCAATGAGTGGCATAACAACTTTAAAATACATAAATTAGAGAATAATTTTATTTTCATTTGGCTTTTGCTATTTTGTAGGAAACACTGTGTTCAGAAGTGGCCAAGATATCTATTTAACAGAAAATTTACTCTGTTATTAAACATGTCACCACCTCACAAAGGTTATGATATGATAGACAAT